>NC_086103.1:47337852-48629294 GCF_963921235.1 Mobula hypostoma | reverse complement strand
GCAAATGGTGGTACAGCCCGGGGGAAGTAACTGAGGGTGAGACCGTCTTAGTGGATGCTCCGACGTACCACGGGGAGGGGGGGGGAGTTGACCGCTGAAGACACCTCGGTGAGAGAGATGTTGCGGCGACTGGACCCCATAGCTGTGGAAGACGTAGGCAGCGTGTGTGTGGGTTATAGGACTCTGAACAGGCGCACTGTACCTGACCAGTATGCAGTCCTGAGGGCTGAAGATGCGCTGGTCTGTCTAAGTGGTGCGACATGGTTTAATATGCGGGATCTGAGGAGTGGACGTTGCCAAATTCCAATGAGTGAGGCCGACAAGGAGAAGACGGCCATTATAGGTCCCCTAGGATTGTTCCGGTCCGAAAAGATGCCACAGGGCATATCCGGAGCCCCTGCAACCTTCCCGCGGGGCACGGGGAAGACCATGGGGGATGTGGAGGTGTTTGGAGTTTTGGCATATGTGGATGATCGCCTAGCGTTTGGATTCGCCTTGGGGGACTATGATGCGAGGCGAGTGCTGGAGCCCGGGCGACAAAGAATTAACAAAGTAAAACTTTCTTCAGACGAGTGCCAGGTCTGGAGAAGGACGCAGATCCTGAGTGTTTGGCTGAGAGAGGAGATTTGCACCGCTGAACTGAATGCTCAGAAATGCAGGCTGGAGACTGAGTGCTGCAATTTTGGGACAACCATTGAGGAACTGGAGTCCAGGCTCGTCAAAGTGGAGATGGGGAAACGTAATTCCGATCCGAAACTGCGGTCATTTACTAATGAATTTATCCAGAGAGACGAAACAATGACCAACCTTCGAAAGGATCAGCAGAAACTCAAGAAATCAGTCCAGAACAGATTGGAAGCTGGTGGTGTAATTGCATTCCAGATGGAAATGGACATGAAGCGTGGGTCAGAACTGCTGAGACTGGGGCGAGAGTTGGAGGAGTCGGAGAAGAAGCTGACGTCTCGACTGCAGGAGGCTGAAGAGGTTGCAGAGGCAGCCCAGGCTAAGTGCTTCAGTTTGGAGAAATTCAAACAGCAGCTACCGATCGAGGAAATGAGGAAGAATACGGCTTCGAAGGATGATGTGCGGGATGTGTGGTACATGCTGCCTTTCGTTAACTTCCCCTTGATTGAGGAAGAGACTTTTGGCCCTTCTCCCACTGAGTCAGGTGTAGTGGGGAGGGCTAGCTGTGGGTAGCCTGGGTTACCGCGGGACCCGGAAGGAAAAGTAACGGGGCCCCGGACAAGGGACAGGGGGCTCCGAGTTGCAGTGGGAGCATGAGTGAGAGATTGAGAGAGGATTTGGCAAGCAGACCCGAGGTATCCCCAGTAGTGTCCGAGCCTGAAGGGTTTAGGTGAGGGGGTACGGAGGTCTCGGAGGATTAGGAAACTCCCAGATAGGTTAGCCTATGTAGCGCCTGAGGAACAGGGCATAAGGTCCACTATTTGGGGAGCAATGTCACTGTTTGTACCTGCACTGGGTTTTTGTGTCTGCAGGAAGGTTTGGCAAGTTATTTAGAAGTCATGAGGACATGACTAAATGTGGTGGGGGGAGAGTGTAAGGGTTTCTTCTTTTATGTTACTGCTAAGGTGAATAAAATGGCTTCTCTGTACTGTTAACTGCTGAGACAGTGCTTCTCTATAGCAGTATGTTTGGATTATAATTACTGATAACGGGACTTGTATTCATTTGCTAATCAATTGGGACAGATGTTATTCCTTCTGTCTGTGTGAAAGCTGTTAGTTTGCATGGGCTTCGGGGAGAAGGCGTGAAGAGGATGAAGAGAGAAGAGGTGGCTTGAGGAGATGGTTGCCGGACCCGCTGGGCCTGGACTCGGGGCGGGAGCCCAGCAGTCGACGACAAGCGAAGGAGGATCTGCGAAAGGGAATCCGTGAGCTCCAACGTTGTGCACTGGACATGTTTATGAAATTATTGGCGCCTTTTATTTGTTTTCCTTTTCTTTTGTTTCTCTACTAACCCCATACTTAAATATAAAATCTTAATCGTTTAACCGCACATTGTGGACTGAATGTTATTTCGGGGTACAGGGGACACAACACGTAGCATCCACCCAAACAAGAATGCTAAGGTTTGGCCGGGCAGGGGGGTTATCACCCCAAGAACATGCCACTTGGCAAAGCGAGTGTTAAACCATAATAGTATATTTTTTTATTTATTTGAAATAATGAATGTGAGTTTACCTTGGTGTTGCTCTCTTTCATCACAAGTACTTTCGTATTTTTAAATTTCTTCAGTCTGTGCAGAATTATATTATGCTTTACCTGCAGTCCAGATCAACAAAATCCATAAGTCATTAGCTGATATTTCTACTTCATATTTAGAAATTATGGAAGTTCATTAGAATTATTAATATTTGCATGTTGCAATTTGTTTTTCAATATGATTTAGTAAGTGAAAATATAATAACTCTTGTCTTTTTTTCTCCTTTGTGATGTTATTAAGGACAAGGCACAGCAGGTATGAAAGGGAAGATTTTAGCTTGATGAATATCGAATTTGATAAACACACCTTGTGATAACTTGGAGTGATACTGTGCCCTACAACTGCAGTTGTATGCCGTGCTGCCTCTCTATAATTTATGCTCCCACACGTGGATCAACATTTTTAGCTATTTTAGCTTTTAGGAGATCAATGATAAAAATAGACATCTCAAAGTAAATACATATGCACTTAAAATAACACAGAGCCGCTGTTAAATTCAGAACTCATATAAACTCAATGTCTCTGGAACTTCATTTATTAGCCTATTCCATTTAGGCCACATTTAAGACTCTTATCATATGAGCTTCAGTGAGCTCTGCCTTTTTCGATCTACATCAAATAGAGCAGTTGTGTTCTTATCAGGGGTTTAAGATAATCATATTGTATTGTCTTGATTCTTAAAAATTTCATTGCAGTCCTTTGTTGTACAATATTCTATTGACTATTTGCCTACTTAAATAGTAAATACTTTAAAACCTGCAATTTTTTTTTAAATTATGGAAAAATTCCAGCAAAGAATATATTCATTTCTACAGTTTAAAGACGATTTTAAAAATACAATTAAAATGGGAAACTGATTTTATCTGTGGCTGTTTTGCTCAGGTTGAGAAAATGCGATGTGAGTTGTAAATGAGTTATTTTAACTCCCGAACCTCCATTAATTCCCAGAGAACGATTTCCCATTTGTTGTGCTTTCCATGTGATGAATAACCTCAGAAAATAGAGTAAACTCAAGACTGTCTACTTGATGCACAATGGGATTTGCTTCGGTGAAACACCTTGCTAGATTTGACGTTCTATAGTTTACAGCAACATTACAGCTCTTTCCACTTGAACTCCTGAGGACCCCAACTGCTTCTTTTGACCTAAGAAATGATGTAAAATAAACTAACCTCTTTGGTCAATGAAAAACTTCAAGGATGTACCCATTCAGGCTTTCATTTGAAACTGACGGTGGTTCCCAATGACGCTGATGGAATTTGCCTTGCATAGCAGCAAAGATTCCACTGACTGTGCGGTTCCCTCGCCATCAAGATAAAGTTAAGAATGACAAGTTCCTGTTACATTTTCAGTGGGTCAATTAGGCTGATTCCGGCAGACAAAGGATTAAAATCATTCTTCTTTTTTGATTAGACTGATGTGAGAAATGATTACAATTTCAGCTAACTAGTCCAATGAGGAAAGAAAATGTATCCCTAGGATGTCACCATCATTGAATGTAATGGATGGAGTGTTATGAAGTGGATCAGTATTGCTACAGTCACATTCTACACAAATCCTTATGCAGTTTTTGGACATGATACGTATATTGCAGCAGCTATACCCAGATGAGATGCCTTCTGATTTTCCTGTGGCAAGTCAAAACCTAAAGGTTCATTATTGTTTTGGAAATCAGACACTCGTTCTATTTCTGGGGTTTCTTTTAGGCTGCTGATTATTCACATCCTATAAGAGTGTGTACATGTGGTCACAAGGTTCCCAGGAGTCCATGTGGTAAGCTACCAGTGTCTTAAATCTTGGTAACAGGGGGGAGGTCTGAGTTGTCATTCATGCATACACCCTTGCTCTGTATAACTTAGTTGTTGTGAATGCCTGAAGGATCAGTGTTAACAAGTACTGGCAGCCATTGACTTGTACTTTTCAGAGTCTGGTGATAGCATGCATTGCAGAATTTAACTGGAAGCCATGTGCTTGGAATTCGATATTTTGCATTTGCTTCATTGATCCTATTCAATACTGAGATGAACTCTGCTAGAAAATTACAGAAAATGAATGCAGTCAACTAGGTTGACCTTGATGTCCGACCCCAGCACACCAATTAAGCTATTCACCAGCTTTAGAAGACTTACACCTACACTCATTTCCCAAACTACGTCAGAGAGTAAGTAATGAATTTTGATTCTTGAACCAACCGGCAGAGTCTCATCACTGCAGTTCTGCGACACTATGATCAACTTGCACTGTTAAGCTTTTGTTCTAATTGTTCTTTCATGTAAAAATTGTGTATAATTTATGTTTATTCTTGTGAATGCTGCTTATATGATGCAATACGTCTGTAATGCTGCTGTGAGTACGTTTTCATTGCACCCGTGCACCTGTGGTAAATTAAGACCCCCATCCCCACCCCACTTCATCCCACCACCACAAAGCTGTCGAACGTTAACAGATATAGGCAGGGGGGAAAAAAACAACTAATCTATCCACAAGAAGAAGCCATATAATTTAAGAAGGCTTTTCTTAACCATTTTGACTGAACCATAAGAAATCTGTTAGATAAAAGGAAGCAAGGAAGGGCCAGTGCATCATAACGGGCCTAAATGCACTGTCTATATGACAGGAAGAGCAGACTTGATTTCTATAGATCCTACAAGCCAAAATCATTCAAAACACCCCTCCATTATCAACTTGTTACATGATCTCTGACATGCCTGTGATTACCAAAGAGTTTTTATCCCATCTTTAACTACCGTCCATTCTTGAAAACTGCCATTACTGAACCACCATCTCCAACACCCATCTCCCCAACTCCCTCTGCATTCTGTCATTACCCATGATCTATAACTACCTGCACAAATCACCAGGCCTGCCCTAAATTCGGAGCACTTAACATCACCCAAATCATTGCACTCCCTGCATGCAATCTCTACTCCCAACAACCACACAACCCAATGTGTATTCCATTGGGCTGTAGGCACACTGATCACAAAAGCAATTGTCAAACCCACACCCATCACTCCAGTCTGAACTTTACAAAGTCCTAAGTAAATTTATTATTAAAGTACGTATATGTCACCAAATATTACCCTGAGATTCATTTTCTTACAGACATTCATAGTAGAACAAAGAAGTGCAATAGAATCAATGGAAATCTACATACAAACAAAGACTGACAGACTGTGCAAATATAAAAAGAAGCAATAATAGATAAATAAATAATGCCGAGAACGTGAACCCATAGGTTGTCTTCAGTGATCAGTTCAGTATTGTGGAGATTGGAGATGTCCACACTGGTTGAGGAGCCTGATGGTTAAAGGTTATAACTGTTCCTGACCTGCTGGTATGGGTCCGAAGACTCCTGTACCTCCTTCCTGATGAGTGAGAAAAGTGCATGGCCTGGATGATGGCTTTCTTGAAGAGCTGGTTATTGACTACAGGAGGAAGACATTTGGTGTCCATCAGCCAGAGCTCATCAGGAGATTGGATGATGGATTCTGCTTTCTTATGGCAGTGCTCTTTGTAGATGTGCTCAATGGTGGGGAGGGACTTTGCTGTGATGAACTGGGCTGTATCCATCACTTTTTGTTGGCTTTTCTGTTCTTCGACATTGGTATTTCCATACCAGCCATGATACAACCAGTCAGGATACTCTCTACTGTACATATATATAAAAGTTTGTCAAAGTTTTAGAAGCCATGCCGAAACCATACAAGCTTCTAAGAAAGTGAGGCGTTGTTGTGCTTTCTTTAAAATGCCATTTACAGGACAGATCCTCTGATGTGATAACACCCAGGAATTTAAAGTTACTGGCCCTATCCACCTCTGATCACCTAATGAGTACTGACTCATGGACCCCCAATTTCTTCTTCCTGTAGTCAATAAACAGCTCTTTGGTTTTGCTGACGTTGAGTGAGAGGTTGTTGGTGGTGGCACAAAGTAGAACAAAGAAGTACAATAGAACCAATAGAAAACTACATTCAAACAAAGACTAACAGACTGTGCAAATGGAGCAATAATAAGTAAATAAATCATTCTCCCTCCTGTATGCCAATTCACCACCACCTCGGATTTGATGGACAACAGTGATGTTGTCAGCAAACTTAAGCATGCCTTGATGCTGTACTTACCCACACTCAAATATAAAGTGAACGGAGCAGGGGGCTAAGAGCTTATTGGTTGGTTTTGGGTGGATAATAGTGTTAGATGTTGAGCTGTAGTCAATGAAGAACATTCTAATGTACGCATCTTCACTATCCAGATGTTCCAAAGTTGTGTGGGGAGCCAATGAAATGGCATCTACAGTTGACCTGTTGTAACAGTAGGCAAATTGGAGCAGATCCCATCAGGCAGGAGTCGATATACTTCATGACCAGCCTCTCAAAGCACTTCATTGCAGTTGGATGTATGTGCTACTGGTATTATTGAAGCCTGCTTAAAGCAGGTGGGAACCTCAGAGTGCCGAAGCAGAGGTTAAAGATGTCAGTGAACGCTCCAGCCAGTTGATTAGCACAGGTCTTCAGTGCTCACCCAGGTACGCCATCTGGGTCAGATGCTTTGCATGGGTTCTCCCTCCTGAAGCACACTCTCACTTTGGCCTCAGGCACTGAAATCACAGAGTCTCCGTGGGCTGCGGGAGGTCAAGAAGGTGCCTCCATGTCAATCAAAACAAAAAAAAGAGCATTGAACTCATAAGTGCCTTAATAAATGTCTGGGTTACAAATGTAATTATTATTTCTTTAGGTCAATTGAAGAGAATGTCAACTGAAAAATTATTAAGTATTTTGTAAATATTTTATTGTGATGATTTTTTAATATTCTTAATATTATAGGAATAATTTTCATGAAGTTCTATTACTTGGGGATTTCTACATGGTTTCTGTGGAATTTGGTTCAAGATTTCTTTCCAGTAATTTTTGCATTCTATCTGGTTGGATTGAACTACGTGTCTGTATCTTCCATTACCTGGTTTCCTTCTTGCTGTTCATCACCCAGTTTTCTTCCTCTGGTGGTTTCCCCTTTTGTAGTTTGTGAATGGTTGAAGTAGTGTTAGGAAGTACTAAGAAACACCTCTTACCTTTCCAGAAAGCTGAACTTGTATCGTAAAATCTCAATGATCTTTTCGACCTTAGGAGAACTGGTAGGAACTCAAACCATCATGATTGAGGTCAAAGCAATCACACTACTACATGTTTCTCTGCCTATGGTCACTCTCAAATTCCGGATCAAACAAATGAAGCTTTTAGTTGGAAGTATAACTTGTGTTACTTCAGAGTTACTTGGTCCATTCATCATTGTACACTCAGTGGCCACTTTATAGTCATACTTTATTGATCCCGGGGGAAATTGGTTTTCCTTACAGTTGCACCATAAATAATTAAATAGTAATAAAACCATAAATAGTTAAATAGTAATACGTAAATTAAGCCAGGAAATAAGACCAGGCCCAGCCTGTTGGCTCAGGGTGACTGACCCTCCAAGGGAGGAGTTGTAAAGTTTGATGGCCACAGGGCAGGAATGACTTCCTATGACGCTCTGTGTTGCATCTCGGTGGAATGAGTCTCTGGCTGAATGTACTCCCGTGCCCACCCAGTACATTATGTAGTGGATGGGAGACATTGATCAAGATGGCATGCAACTTAGACAGCATCCTCTTTTCAGACACCACCGTGAGAGAGTCCAGTTACATCCCCACAACATTACTGGCCTTACGAATGAGTCTGTTGATTCTGTTGGTGTCTGCTACCCTCAGCCTGCTGCCCCAGCACACAACAGCAAACATGATAGCACTGGCCACCACAGACTCGTAGAACATCCTCAGCATCGTCCAGCAGATGTTAAAGGACCTCAGTCTCCTCAGGAAATAGAGACGGCTCTGACCCTTCTCGTAGACCTGTACACTAGGTCATCAATCCAAATATCTAATCAGCCAATTGTGTGACAGCAACTCAATGCATATAAAGTTATGCAGATGTGGTCAAAAGGTTTAGTTGCTGTTCAGACCAAACATCAGAATGAGGAAGAAATGTGATCTAAGTGACTTCAACCGTGGAATGATTGTTGATGCCAGACAGGGTGATTTTAAGTATCTCAGAAAATGCTGATCCCTCAGGATTTTCCCACACAACAGTCTCTAGACTTTACAGAGAATGGTGTGAAAAAAAAACATCCAGTGGCCATCAGTTCAATGCAAAAATGCCTTGTTAATGAGAGCGGTCGGAGGAGAATGGCCAGACTGGTTCAGACTGACAGGAAGGCAACAGTAACTCAGATAGCCACGTGTTACAACAGTGGTGTGCAGAAGAGCACCTCTGAATCCACAACACATTGAACCTTAAAGTGGCTGGGCTACAGCAGCAGAAGGCCATAGACACACTTTCAGTGGCCATTTTATTAGGTATGGAGGTACCTAATAAAGTGGGCACTGATGTGTACAGTCTTGGTTCAAACAAAATGGTGTTGAAACAACTTTTGATGGGGGTCATCAGAGAGCCACAATAAAACTGATACCAGTGGGTATGGAAGGAGGAGAGATTCCATGTCCCAAACAAATGCTTCCCCTTCCAACTGATATCTTAACCCTCCCATGATCAGGTGTTTAGATTTAGTACAAACCTTTGCATTATTAATAGTGCAACCAGTCACCCATTATCTAGACTCCAGATTTTACTGCTTTCAGAATGAACAACGTGATGTCCTTTAAACGTGTTAAAGGGTTCATCTGGAGCTTCATGAACAATGGCAATTTGCCATGGTGTTTCTTTTATCCTTCTAGGCCTCTGTCAGTAACTACAATGAATATTTTAGTTTATTATATATTACATTAATGTATAAATGTCTGATAGCACAGTAGCATAGTGGTTAGCACAGTGCTTTACAGCACCAGCAATCAGCATCAGGCTTCAATTCCCACTGCTGCCTGGAACGTGTTTGTATGTTCTCCCTGTCACCACATGGGTTTCCTCCAGGTGCTCTGGTTTCCTCCCACTATCCAAAGATGTCTAGGTAAGTAGTAGGCGAGCTATGTTCAAAGTAAATTTATTATCAAAGTACCCATATACAACACTGAGAATCATTTTCCTGCAGGCATACTCAATAAATCCATAATAGAATAATAACCATAACAGAATCAATAAAAGACCACACCAGCTGGTGTTCAACGAGTGTGCAAAAGACAACAAGCTGTGCAATACAAAAATTAATAATAAACAAACAATAAATATCAAGAGCCTGAGATGAAGCACCCTTGAAAGTGAATCTATAGGTTATGGGGACACTTCAGTGATGGGGCAAGTGAAGTTGAGTAAAGTTATCCCCTCTGGTTCAAGAGCCTGATGGTTGAGGGGTAGTAACTGTTCCTGAAGCTGGTGGTGTGAGTCCTGAGACTCCCCTACCTTTTTCCTGATTGCAGCAGCAAGAACAGAGCATGACCTGGGTGGTGAAGATCCCTGATGATGGATGTTGCTTCCCTGTGACAACACTTCATCTAGGTGTGCTCATTGGTTGAAAGGGCTTTGCCCGTGATGGACTGGGCCATATTCATTATTTTTGTAGGATTTTCCATTCAAAGACCTTGGTTGTTTCACACCAGGCTGTTCAATATACTCTCCGCTGCACATCTATAGAAGCTTATCAAAGTTTTAGATGTCATGCTGAATCTTAGTAAACTCCTAAGGAACACACATCAAAGTTGCTGGTGAACGCAGCGGGCCAGGCAGCATCTCTATGAAGAGGTACAGTTGACATTTCGGGCCGAGACCCTTCGTCAGGGCTAACTGAAGGAAGAGTGAGTAAGAGATTTGAAAGTGGGAGGGGGAGGGGAAGGGGGAGATCCAAAATGATAGGAGAAGACAGGAGGGGGAGGGATGGAGCCAAGCGCTGGACAGGTGATTGGCAAAAGGGATATGAGAGGATCATGGGACAGGAGGCCCAGGGAAAAGGAAAAGCGGGGGGGTGGAAATCCCAGAGGATGGGCAAGGGGTATAGTCAGAGGGACAGAGGGAGAAAAGGGAGAGAGAGAGAAAGAATGTGTGTATATAAATAAATAACGGATGGGGTACGAGGGGGAGGTGGGGCCTTAGCGGAAGTTAGAGAAGTCAGTGTTCATGTCATCAGGTTGGAGGCTACCCAGATGGAATTTAAGGTGTTGTTCCTCCAACTTGAGTGTGGCTTCATCTTTACAGTAGAGGAGGCCGTGGATAGACATAACAGAATGGGAATGGGATGTGGAATTAAAATATGTGGCCACTGGGAGATCCTGCTTTCTCTGGCGGACAGCACACATTCTTTCTCTCTCTCTCCTTTTTTTCCCTCTGTCCCTCTGACTATACTCCTTGCCCATCCTCTGGGTTTTTCCCCCCTCACCCTTCTCCTTCTCCCTGGGCCTCCTGTCCCATGATCCTCTCATATCCCTTTTGCCAATCACCTGTCCAGCTCTTGGCTCCATCTCTCCCCCTCCTGTCTTGTCCTATCATATTGGATCTCCCCCTCCCCCTCCCACTTTCAATTTTCTTACTAGCTCTTCCTTCAGTTAGTCCTGACGAAGGGTCTCAGCCCGAAACATCGACTGTACCTCTTCCTAGAGATGCTGCCTGGGCCTGCTGCGTTCACCAGCAACTTTGATGTGTGTTGCTGAATTTCCAACATCTGCAGAGTTCCTTGTGTTTACATTTTTAAACTCCTAAGGAAGTAGAGGCATTGCCATGCTTTCTTCATCATTGCACTTACATTCTGGGCCCGGAACAGGTCCTCTGAAAATGTAACACCAAGGAATTTAAAGTTGCTGACCCTCTCCAGCTCCGATCCTCTGAAGAAGATTGGCTCATGGACCTCTGGTTTTCTCCTCCTGAAGTCAATACTCAGCTCCTTGGTCTTGTTGACATTGGGTAAGAGGTTGTTGTGGCACCACAGCCAGACTTTCTATCTCCCTCCTATATGCTAATTCGCCACCACCATTGATTTGGCCAAAGACACCGTGCTGTCAGCAAACTGGAAAATGGCTTAGGAGCTGTGCTTAGCCTCACAGTCATAAGTATGAAGTGAGTAGAGCAGGGGGCTAAGCACACAGCCTTGTGGTGCACCTGTGCTGATGGAGATTGTAGAGGAGAGATTATTGCCAATCTCAACTGACTGGGGTCTGCAAGAAGGGAAATCAGGGATTCAATTGCACAAAGAGGTATCGAGGTCAAGGTCTTAAATGATTAGTTTTAAGGGGATGATAGTGTTGAATGCTGAGCTGTAGTTGATAAAGAGCATCCTGGTGTATGTATCTCGCACTGGAGGCATGGCAACACTTGTGGACTAGCCCGAACACTTCTTGGACTGTGTTGGCCATTGTTACAAATGATACCTTTCACTGTGTGTACTGTACATATGACAAATACACAGCTAATCTTTAACAGAATACAGAGAAATAATAAAATTATGAACAACTTATTGCATTTTAAACCTAAATTACTTTATTAAAGCAATTTAGATTATTGATTTAGCTCGCACACAATGGTATCTTGTAGCCAGGAGCATCCATTTTCAAATAGGACCAGCCCTATGCAGTATGAACAATGAACCCAAAACAAAATATCCCACTCTTGTTATAAATCCTTGTATGTGATTATTATATGTATGTGCAAAGCTGATTCATAAGTGCAAAAGATTAATCCATAATCTCCAGCAAAATATTTATAGGTTATGTATAATCATCTGCATATTGGAGTTCACAGCACAGACCCATTACTTAATTAAGTGCTATTAGTGTCCTCCTGCCCTAAAGAACTTGAGATCTATTTTCACTGACTAATATGTATACTCAGGAGAGCATTTCAATTGTTTCCATGCAGATAAATATTAATGTATAATGGATAAGCTTCAACATGAAGATGTCTTTTTTTTCTAATTGCTTAAACAACTGAAATAGCAGAAGAGTCAGTCTTGGGTCAATATTGCCTCAGATTAAGAGGAATAGTTTTGCTTGAAATGGGCGCAACATCTAAGTGATCATGTTGCTTGCCTGATGATGTTAATGCAGGTACTAACCATTTATGGAAACCGACCTCATTTCAATATGATGAACAAACTGGACAGTGTGAAAGAGTTGCTTTATGGACACTTTGTCCATTAAGGATTGAAAGAACTTGGGTGGGAGCAATGAAACTCAAAGCTGGCCTGTGCCTCTTGAAAGAATGTGCGGAATAACTTATGAGATTTCAAATGTCACTTTAGGGGTATCTGTTGAGCTTTGAGAAGGTTACCAAACTAAGCTGCCAATGCCTTTGACTGAGGCAGTAGAGTCACCAATGCTCATGGTATAGTGCTCTGGAAAGAAATGTAATGATTGACCGGGGGGGCAACAGTGAACTTCTTTGCAATCATGATTCAGGGCCATAGCCCGTTTCTGCTCCAAAGGATACATGAGAACTTTCAGAATACGTCCATAAAAGGTGAATTGCAGCTGTGAAGTATCAGGTATACTGGAGTGCCTATCAAGGGAGTGAGATGTAGTTTTGACAAGGGATATTCCCTGTTCATTCCCCTGCTTGATAGCTAACTTTCTATGTACCAAACTCAGTTCCAAGATAGCTCTCTGGCTTCTGAATCAGAAGTCTACAGGTTGAAGTGCCGCTGTTGAGACTTAAATATACTGTATACTGAAAACCATCACTTAAGAGCAGTACAGAAAAAGGCTGCACTGTTTTTCAGACAAGATCAAATGTTTGGTTATTCTCTTAGAAGATTGTATGAGATCCTACAGTGCTGATGAAAGAAGCAAAGACAAGGGAGTTGTTCCTGGAATATTGGCCAATATTTATTCTGCCTTTAACTCTGTGAGAATGAACATTTTCTGGACATTATCAGATTGTAAGTAAAGAATGTTTGTCAGAAATGTCTTTTGCATCAGGACTGAGGGCAGGAGAGAGATTCACAGTGTGAAAAGGTGAGGGGGAGTGGTGAGGCAGGAGCTAGCAAGCCTGAGGTGGCTACAGGGGAGCTGGGATTGATGGGTAAATGGAGTGAAGTGGGGAGGGAGAACAGAGATAGTGACAGGCCAGGCTGGGAGGTGACGTGGAGACAACAAGTGCTGCAGATTCGGGAATTTGTTGTATGGAAGGTGGTAAGTTGAACTAGATAAGGGAATGATGGTGGGTAAATGGGAACAATTGAGGAGGGAATGGACAGGCTGGGTGTGGATGATAGATGAAACATCAGGTGAGGGAGGGAAAAATCCAGGTAACAGGCACTTTGTGTGTTCAAAAGAAAGTGGGGGATGGATGAGGAGACATGGATAGGGCAGAAGAAAGAAAGAAAGACGGGGTGCAGGTAACTCAAATCGAAGTATTTCATTGGGTTGTGGCCTACCCAGGCAGAACATGGGGTGCTGTTCCTCAAGTTTGCATTTGGTCTCATCCTGGAAGATGATGAGACAACACTTGAAGTATTGTGTGCAGTTTGAGTCGACTAGCTAGAGGAAGAATTTCATTAAGCTGGAAAAGGTACACAAACGTCCAGAAGGATGTTGCCAGAACTGAGCGGCATGAGTTATAAGCACAGACTCGATAGGTCGGTGCTGTTTTCCCTGGAGTGCGAGAGGCTGAGGGGTGGGTATATGGCTAACTGCCACGGGATGTGGTAGGTCATCAACTATAATGATTAAAAAACATTTAGACAGATGTGTGGAAAAAAAATGCAGAGAGACATTGGCCAATGGAAGCAAATAGGAGCAGCTCAGGTAGGTACCCTGATTGATATGGACAAGGTGGCCCAAAGGGACTGTTTCCATATAATTTGTCTCAATGACTGTGTCCTGTATTCAGGCCTTTGACATATCCCAGCCTCCTGTCTCTACCTCCATCCTTCCCTTCCCCACCTCACTCTATCTATCATCAACCTCTCCTCACCTAGAGCCACCTATCATTCTGCCACCTCCAGTCTCACTCCTCACTCTCACTTCTTTAAACTCACTATTCCCCCTTTGCTTACTCAACCCTGATCTGAAACATTATCTCTCCTTCTACCCTGACAGATGCTGCCTTCCCCACTGTGTTCCGCTAGAAATTTCTTTTTAATTGGTTTAGTTATTACATTAAGCTCTGAATGCTGAATAATCAAGGTCAAATGCAAATATAGTGTTGTGTGTTTGGAAAATTGCTGAAAATTAATGTGTTTCTGCAATAATCTGTTTTAACCTCCTGGTACCCTTTTTTGTTTCAGTCTAGGACCACCTAGCTGGAGAACCATCGCCACCAAACTGCAGAGCAAAAAGAAATAAATTACTAATCATTGAGTTGCAGTAGAATAAGCCAATGTACTTAATATGTGAGCAAACCGCAAATCTTTTTCAGATCAGTTACTGAGCAACACATTACAACAGGAACTGTACTAATAAGGCACGCACCTGAAAGATTAATTACAAAAAATATTTTTGTTATTGATCTTGATATTGATTCAAGTCTGATGCAGCAGAATTTTGATGTTCCCATAATAGAGAATTGAACCATCTACAAAATTAAAACAATAAAATAAAGTTCTTGCTGATATTGCAGAATTTTATTGGAAATTAGAGAATCCAGCCATGCCAAAGGGTTACGTTTCAATATAATGGCTAACTGCTGTAGATCCATCCATGGATTTCTAAAGCAATACAGCAATAGGCAGCTTGCATTGCTCACAAGCACTGTATCTGATAAATGAAGAGCTCTTTGTATGCATCGGACGTGCCCCACCAACTGTTTGATTCAGAAAGCAAATCCTTAGTTACATTCCGAAGAGGGCTATCAATGATCTTTCTGTCTAGATGGTTGAAAAAAAAGAATTTTGTTATACCCAGGTGTAACAATCTTCACAGGACTAAAACGCTGGATCATTGCCAATCCATAACGAGGCCCATCACTCTGGATTTTCTTATCACACACACTTTGTCCCTCTACCACATTAATATCATGAAAATATGCTCCTTATTTTAACTCTGCCCATCTGATTGGATAGTAATAGTACTTACCATGATGCTCTCATCACCATGCTAACTGCACATATGGGCCAGGAGGCCACGAGAGGCAGACTTTGTGAGAATACAGAAACTGAGTATTGGTATTGGTATTGAAGTGATTTAACTCCAAATCACATTCTTCTCTGAAATGATTTTCAGACAAGCAGACCCTGGTGCGGAGCATATTCAGGACTTGATAGGAGAAAATAATGATGAATATTTATTCAGAAAATAATACAGGGAATAATCAAACTAAGAACTCTCTAACCCGGGCCTTAAGCACACAGAATGATAGTTCACACAGAACTCAAATCCAGAACTCAGCGACGAAAGTTGGTCCAGAATAACCTTAAGTAGAACATAAAGCATAGGAAACGCCTGCGGCGCAAAATCAAAAGCATTCACTTCAGAATGAGAAGCAAAAAGAAACTGCATCCACATAATGAGCATCTCAAAAACCACAGTGACAGCTTAATGATAAAAGTAGTCATTAAACAACACTAATAAACTCAAATAAATAACGTTCAGTTGCACTGAGACCTGCTGCTACCCAGCGCCCCCTGCTGGTCCAAAGAGTTCATGACAATCCACACCCTGCGTCCAATGGTCAGCACCTAACTACCGAGGGTAATTAGGATACTTGTTATGAAAGTCCATGATTAATTGAGGGTCCACAATGTCTTGAGATGGAACCCAATGTCTTTCCTCCGGGCCATAACCCTCCCAGTCTACGGGATATTGTACCTTGCCACGAACACAACGGGAGTACAGTAGTCGCCTAACTATAAACTTGTAGCCCATCGGCAAAACGAAGAGGGGGAAGACCTTTGGGAACAGCAACCAAGGGACTGAAAGATGGGATGGATACGTAAAGTTCTGAGTAATTGTAGGTGATATGTCACTGGATTGATTCTTTGGAAAATCTTGAATGGGTCGATGTATTTGGGAACCAGTTTCCGAGATTCCACTCGCATGGATTGATTGGTCTTATCTCAAACAATAACGAGGTGGCCTACAGGGAAGGAGTCATCTCTCTGACACAGTGGTGTCAAGAAAACAATCTCTCCTTCAATGTTGCAAAAACAAAGGAGCTAGTTGTGGATTACAAGAGGAATGGAGATGGGCTAACCCCTATTGACATCAATGGATCTGGAGCTGTGAGGGTAAACAGCTTCAAGTTCCTCGGCATCCACATCACCGAGGATCTCATGTGGTCTGTGCACACCAGCTGTGTGGTGAAAAAGGCACAACAGTGCCTCTTTCACCTCAGACAGTTGAGGAAGTTTGGCATGGGCCCCCATATCCTAAGAACTTTCTACAGGGGGCACAATTGAGAGCATCCTGACTGGCTGCATCACTGCCTGGTATGGGAACTGTACCTCCCTTAATCGCAGGATTCTGCAGAGAGTGGTGCAGACAGCCCAGAGCATCTGTAGTTGTGAACTTCCCATGATTCATGACATTTGCAAGGACAGGCGTGTAAAAAGGGTCCATAGGATCATTGGGTGCCCACGCCATCCCAACCACAATCTATTCCAGCTGCTACCATCCGGGAAGTGGTACTGCAGCATAAAAGCCAGGGCCAACAGACTCCAGGACAGCTTCTTCCACCAGGCCATCAGACTGATTAACTCACACTCATTTGAGTGTACTTGACTGTTCTATTTATTATAAATTACTATGATTGCACATGGTACATTTAGATGGAGATGTAACATAAAGATTTATACTCCTCATGTATGTGAAGGATGGAAGAAATAAAGTCGATTCAATTCAGTTCATGGAAAGGCCCCGGGTGGAAAGCCAAACCTGCTGGCCTGGACAGAACAAAGGACCTGGTCGCGCTGTAGCTGCTGCTGTCGGCAGTTGGCCATTAAAGTCGATCTTGCCTTAGATCATGTCTGCCCGCATCTCTTAACCAATTCATCAGCAGCAGGGACTCCCACCTCGGACTCCTGCTCTGGATGTAGTGGTAGACTGTGGCCTAACTCACATTCAAGAAGGGACAACCCAGTGAAGGAGTGAAAGGAGTTATTATGCACAAATTCTGCCCAAATAGGATGGTCACTCCATGTAGTAGGATTTCCTGAAACCAGACACCATAGGGGTGTTGCCAACTCCTGGCAATACACACAAAATGCTGGAGGAACCCAGCAAGCCAGACAGCATCCATCGAAAATAAGTACAGTCGACGTTTCGGGCAGGACTGATTCACCAAATCCCGATTCACTCTCTCTGTCTGCCCATTAGTTGTCAGATGAAATCCTGAGGATAACTTAACAGTCGCTCCGATGAGAAGACAAAAAGCCCTCCAGAATTTGGAAGTGAATTATGGGCCAAAGTTTGAGACAATATCCCAGAGGAAGCCATAAATCCAGGAGATATTTTGCATCATCAGCTCAGCTATTTCCGGACCGTGGGTAGTTTGGGAAGAGCAACAAAGTGACAAGCATTCAAGAACCAGTCCACCACAACCATAATGACAGCATTCCCTTGGAAGAGGGGAAGGTCAGTGATAAAATCCGTTGAAATATGTGACCAGTGACGAGTGGGAATGGGTAGAATCTGTAAGCGCCCTTAAGGCAGTGCCTGGGTTATTCTAAACACACACATCACATGCTGAAATGTAGTTTTTGACATCTTTGGTTGTGCCTGGCCACCAAAACCACCTCTTTATAAACTCCAGAGTACATTAAACTCCTGGGTGATCAACTAGGTTGGAGGCATGCCCCCACTTCAGTATCTTAGTCTGGACCACTTCAGTGACGAAGATACAACCAGGTGACCCTTTGCAGGGAATGGCCTGTTCGTGGGCTCTCCACACCTTGGAATCAATCCCCCATCTAATAGGAGACATCAGCCTTGAATTGGGGAGAATGGTCTCTGGAACTTCCTCCTTATCTGGCATTTCAAACTGCCCAGAAAGAGCGTCCGGTTTCCGATTTTTGGAACCAGGTCAATGTGTAATGATAAAATTGAACCTAATGAAGAGCAGTGGCCAGCGTGCCTGCTGAGATTCACTGTCTTGGCATCCTAGATATAAGCCAGGTACTTGCAATCAGTCCAAACCAGAAAGGGATGTTTGGCTTCCTCCAGTCAATTCCTCCATTCTTCAAGTGGCAACTTGACAGCAAGCAACTCCCTGTTGCTGACATCATAGTTCATTTCGGCGTGAGAGAGGCATCTGGAGAGAGATGGGTGTAGCTTCTGCTCTCAGGTGGTTTGTTGAGATAGCACAGCTCCAAATTCGATGTTCGAGGCGTCAACCTCCGCTACAATATGGAGGACCGGATCAGTGGAAACAAGTGAAGGTGCTGTGGTAAATCTGTTCTTGAGACCACAGAAAGCAGCTTCTGACTCTGGAGTCCAAGAGAACGGCCCGGCAGATATTTTAGTGAGGTTGGTAAGTGGCTATGGTTGCACTGAATTTGTGTATGAAGAGTTGATATAAATTGATGAACCCTAAAAACCATTAGAACTGTTTGACTGATGTATGCTGTGGCCACTTTCATACCGCTTGGGTCTTCTCAGGCTCCATCTGTAAATTCCTATTGGAAATGACAAAACCAAGAAAAGAAATTTCGGAGATGTGAAATTCACTCTTTTCAAGTTTAACAAAAAGTTGGACATCTAGTACACTCCATACATGAGGGATATGTTCCTGAAGCAGCCAAGAAAAAGTAATATATCGTTCAAATAAACAAAGACAAAGTGGTTAAGCATCTCCCAGAATGCTTTGTTGATGAAGTTCTGAAAGACTGCTAGAGAGTTAACTAATCCAAACAGCATCACTAGGTACTCATAATGTCTGATGGAAGTGTTGAAGGCTGTTTTCCAATCATCTTCTTCTTGAATCTGGATCAGGTTTCATGCATTCCAGAGGTTTAGTTTAGTGAAGACCATGGCTCCTTAACTCAAATGCCTTGTTCATTAGAGGAAGTGGATAGTTCTTAATAGTAATTCTATTTAGACCTCTGTAATCAATACATGGCCTTAGTCCACCGTCCTTGGATACAAAAAAGAACCCTGGTCCGGCAGACGAAATGGACGGTCAGATAACTCCTGATGTTAAGTCCTCCTTAATGTAATCCTCCATAGCTTGCCACTCGGGAGCAGACAAAGTATAAAGCCTTCTCTGGGGAGGACACTAATCAGATAGTAAATTGATGACACAATCATAGACTCAATGTGGGAGAAGTATAGTGGCTCTCCTCTTGCTGAACACCTCCTACAAATCGAAATACTCAGAAGGCACTCCAGGTTATTCTGTTGAGTTCAAGTCCAGTCCAGAGGAGTCAGGAAGCAACTTAACTGACAACTTAACATGGTTTACAGCAGATCAGTCCGAAACTCAGGCAGACATCTTAAAAACTCTAATAGGCACCTTGGAAACTCATTCAGGCATCTGAGAATCTCAGGAAGGCCTCTCAGAAATCAGTGGAATAGTTGGCCAAGAATCACACTCCCTGACACAGCTGGAGTAGTCTGCTGGCTGTCTCTGAGTCCTCGGCAGCATGAATGAATATGCTCCTCATCATTCTTAGAAATGAATTTTATATCAGAACACACAGAAACATCCTTCTCCCATAAAGTTGTTGTTGATAGAAGGCCCTTGCCCGATTGGATAGAAAATATATAGGCCAACTAATTCCTGTTCCAGGGGATCTTTGGGGGTTGTAATTCAAAGCCTAGGGAGCATTGATTTAAGAAGCCATGGATTCCCAGTGTACTGCTCCGGGGCTGGCAGGTTATTTGACTCTCCATGGTAGTTCTGGGAACATATAGAAGGACACACAGGAGAATGATTGGAACCAGAGTCCAACCCTGAGGAATGTGCTGGTCTCAGAGTTCTTCTGCAATGGTGCAAGTATCTCTCGGAGAAACTGCTCGTGCTCTCCATCTGCCTGCCCTTGGCAGGCCAATGTCATGCAAAGTTGATCAATGTCTGCCTGGTCCATGATTGGAGTCCAGCAGTAACGATCTTCAGATAAGCGGACCCAGGTGAGGAGCAAATTCAGGCCTTGACAGTAGAAATTAATGATGATGATTTATTCAGAAAATACTACAGGGAGTAATCAAACTAACAGCTCACTTACTCAGGACCTGGGCACACAGAACTCCAATCTAGGACTCAGATATGAGCACTGGTCCGGAATAACTTCAAATAAAACATAAAACACAGGGAACCGGGTGGGATGAAATGAAAAAACTAATCACTTACGAAGGAGGAGCATAAGGAAACCGTATCCACATAATGAGTGACACAAAAACACAGCAACAGCTTAGTGATAAAAGCAGCTAAACTACTGATGAACTCAAATAAATGATGTTCTGGTGTATCGAGACCTGCCGCTACCCGGTGACCCTCACTGGTCCAATAGGTTCATGAGACTTCACTCTTCCATCCACTACCTGGTCCTGCTATTGAAATAGTACCAACAGAGATAACCTGAAGCCAAGTGGACTATAGGAGATCGGGATATTCAGCAAAGTTTCCAGGTTTTGGATTGTTTCTTCCTGCTTTCTTTACACCTCTTGTTGCATTCCATAAGCTTTATCTGCTTATGATGGATTTTATTATGCAAGTTTCATATGGAGGAAGAGGAGAAGCAGCGGCAGATGTAGCATCAATGACCACCTGGTATATGTACAAATTCAGATGAAAGGGAATTGCGGAAGGGCGGTTTATCCAACACAAAGGATATTCAAGCAATGAATCTGTTTCTTTGTCTCTATGCAAATAGCAGAGGACTTCACTTGGCAGGTTGTGGCTTTTGATAATATGACCTACTGCAAGATGGACTAAGGAATCCATACCTAAAACCATAAGGCCATAAGACATAAGAGCAGAATATGTCCATCATCTCTGCTCCGCCATCTCATCATGGTTGATTTATTATGCTTTCAACCCCATTCTTCTGCCTTCTCCCCATAACCTTTGATGCCTTTACTAATAAAAGACCATAAGACATAGGAGCAGAATTAGGCCATTTGGCCCATCAAGTTTGCATTTCATCATGGCAGATTTACTTTGAGAGCACTTGTCACAATCAGCTCATGTTAATTTCCTTTGCACTTGATAGTAAAAAACTATTTATCTCTTACATGCCCCACATTGAAGGCCTCTCATCAAAATACATGTTCCTCTTCCACAGATGCAGTCTGAACTAGTCAGCTTAAATGGGTCGCATGGTCTAGATGGGTCCTAGGGCCTGTTTCTGTTCTGTACTTCTCCATGACTCAACGACCTGCAAATTTCCAGAATCCGCAGTTATTTGATGTTCCTTTACCAGAGTTATCATAAGCTAAGTTAGTAGATCTTGCTGTTCGCATTCCCAAACTTCAGTTCCCACTTGTCCAACTCACATTCCAGCTCCCTACTGGAGCACTGCAATTCTGCAAGAATCTCAGGAACTGCAGCAGGCTGCTTCTCAAATGACAGGGGATTTCTGGAGGGCAGGTGCCATGCTGTGCACACAGACTTTAAAGGGGGACAATTTTTCATGACATATTGGTAACAACAGTTCAGAAGATGCTCAAGTACTAAGAAGCCACAACCTGCCAAGTGAAGTCTTCTGCTATTTGCATAGAGACAAAGAGACAGATTCATTGCTTTTCATCTGAATTTGTACATATACCAGGTGGTCACTGATGCTACATCTGCTGCTGTTTCTCCTCTTCCTCCATATGAAAGTTGTATAATAAAATCTCTCATAAGCAGGTCATACAACTTCCAGCAGCAGATATTTGCAGCAACTGCTGTCTGCCAGACCAGGTACATACATTCCACTAGTAGCTGCTGAAAAACAACCAACCCTAACTGCCCTGCTAAACAGATATATGGGGTCTTGGAGGCAACTACACACAAATCATCAGACAGGTGCTTCACTATCTTCTCTTTCATCAACAAGCCTACCAATCAGGGCAATCCAAATGAGTGGGCACTCCCACCAGTACAACATGGTTTTTAAGATACCCACTGATCAACCAAGACCATCCATAATCTGGTCGGCATTGCAGTCCTTTCATTTGCCGCTGGTAAGCAACCACAAGGAGACGCTGCAAGATTCCCATGCCACCATAAGGTGTTCCAACTCCCTGGAGAGCAAGGTCCTTCACTGATCCTGCTTTGGATGACACAGATGAAGATGATGGTGGAGCAGACTATAGACTACAAATGATGGTTATTGTCCCTGAATTAAATGTAGGTGATACACATTGCACTGGCTGGGCATTGATGGTGCAAAGAGAGGTGGCTGTCTGCTGGTTAAACAGGAAGTTCTGTTCAGTTAGATGATGAACTTCTTGAGAGATTCTGGAGCAAGTGAAAAAAGTACTCCATCCTAACTTGTACCCTACAGATGGTCGAAAGTTCTGGAGTATCAGGTGGGGAGCTACTTGATGCAAGAGACTTAGAGTCTCTTATTTGCTTTTGTAGATATGGTGTTCATTTGGCTGTTCCACTTGAGTTTACAGTCAATTGTGCCCTCAAGCCTGTTAATAGTTGGAGACTTGCTAATGGTCATGTTATTGAATGTCAGGGGTAGGTAATTAGACCCTCTTTTGTTAACATTGCTTGTTAATTTCATACCATTAGCATTACTTCACGTATCAACCTATTCCTGAATGTATTAGGCCTGTACAGACAGGTACCTCCTCGTCTCCACCCCAGCTAACAGGAGTCACGTACCAATCATGTCCAATTTATCGCCTGCAGCCTATTTAAACCCAGTTTTCATCCACAGTCTTTTTTCACCCATTGAATCAGCCAGCCTCAGCAAGCTGCTCCTAGCTTTCAGTTACCTTGTTGCCTGTGGTTCTCATTATCTGTTCTCCCATGTGGCTTGTTATTTTTGCAGTCTAATAATAAAAGTTATCGCTCATCACTGAATCATCTCAACTGTGCTGCTTTTGGGTCAAGCTTCCTCCATATGGAGAAGATGGTACCAGCGAATGATGTGACCAAAGGCAATATTCGTCATGAAACTGCTTATCTGACTTCCTCTACTTCTTATTCAAATATGATTGAACTACTATTGGAGCCTGTGATCTACATTTTGAGGGTGTGTTTTCTGGCCAATTAAGTGATCTGGCACTCTACTGTCCATAAGACCATTAGACATAGGAGTAGAATTAGGCTATTTGGCCCATTGAGTCTGCGCCACCATTCAATCATGGCTGATCATTATTTTCCCCTCCTCAGCCCCACTTCCCGCCCTTCTCCCTGCAGCCACTAATGCTGCAGTCAATCAAGAACCATCAGTCTCTGCCTCAAATCACACAATGACGTGGTCTCCACAGCTGCCTGTGGTAACAAATTCCACAAATTCACCACCATCTGGCTAAAGACATTTCTCTGCATCTGTTTTAAATGGATGACCCTCTATCCTGAGGCTGTGCACTCTTGTCCTAGATTCCCCCACCGAGGGAAACATCCTTTCCAATATCTACTCTGTCTAGGCCTTGCAGCATTTGAAATGTTTCAATTAGATCCCCCTTCATACTTCTAAATTCCAGCAAGTACAGACCCAGAGATACCAAACATTCCTCATATGCTAACCCTTTCATTCCCGGAACCATCTTTGTGAACCTCCTAGCACAACTTTTCTTGGATGAAGAGCTGCAAACTGCTCACAATACTCAAGGTGAGGCCACATCAATGCCTCATAAAGCCTCAACATCACATCCCTGCTCTTCTATCCTAGACCTCTTGAAATGAATGCTAACATTGCATTTGCCTTCCTTACCAGCAACCAGATTATTGGATTTTCTCCCCATTTAGAAAATAGTCTGCACATTTATTTCTTCTACCAACGTGCATGACCACACATTTTTCAACATCGTATTTCATTTGCCCCTTTCTTGCCACTGTCTTTGAGGAAGTTCCGTGAGGTTTGCAGCGAAGTCTGTGGCCTGGAGGCTAAGGAGCCTGGAAATAGGGTGTGACCCATGATTGACTCCATTTCTCACCAATCTTACCAATTAAAGCAACGAGGAAGATTGAGATCGGTGAGGATGAGAGTGGATGTTCCGCACTGTCTGCCTGCGAGTGACTGGTTTCTCTCTCCCTCTCACTCGCTGCCCCTGGTGGATGGTGCTGGCGTCTTTGGCAAAGTTCAATCAACGCAGTTTATGGATTTCATGTTATGATATGTTTTTGATTGCTTCTTTTTTGTTGCTACTTTGTGGAATTTTGATCAGGGCAGACTGGTTCTGCGGCCTGCAGTTAACAAACAACACGGCACTAGATTGAACTGAACTGAGCTGCAACTGAATATTCCCGGACTGTTTCGATGACCTTGTGGTTAACGTTTTATATTCTCTGTTTCTGGCTTGTTTTTTTTTAACTTTTGCGCGATTTGTTCTTTGTTTTTACACGTTGAGTGTGTTGCTGTTTTTCATTGAACAGGTTCCATGGTTTTCTTCATTTTGTGGCAGCCTGTGGGAAGATGAATCTCAGGGTCATGTATATGTACTTTGATAATAAATATAATTTATCTCTTTCCTTTTTTATATTTCCTGACAGGATGGGTGACCCAGCAGAGTTTGCTTGCCTAAAGGAAGCCATCTACCAACGTGAGTGAACAATCCAGAAGCAGCAGGAAATCATTGACCATCAGCTCCCCACTCTCAACCAACTCTCCCTGTTGTTACAGCAACCCAACTCCAGTCAACCTCCTCCCACAGAGCCCAGATTCCAGTGCCTGAACACTTCGATGGATCCTCACCCTACTTCCTCAACATCTGTCCCAGCGCATCTTATATTTCGAGCTCCATCCATCTCTGTATTTTGCAAACCGAACCAGGGATGCCTTCATCATTTCTCTCTTGACTGGGAAAGCACTAACCTGAGGTGCTGCTAACTGGGACAGTAAAACCACCATTTGCAATAAAATGAGCAATTCACCACTGAGATTGCCAGGTTTTCAACCATCCGGGAAGTGGAAGGATGTCAGCAGATCCGATTCTGGAATGTGGCTGGAGTGTGGCTGGAATGCTGAAGCACTCCCGGCCTATTACCATCACGGCCTCTTGGAGCACTTGAAAGACAAGCTATCTGTCTGGGAGATTCCCACTGACCTCGAAAACCTCATTCTGGCCCTCCATATGGACAGGTATCTTATGGAACTACCCTTCAGATCACCTGCTAGAACCCCAGTTCTGTTCCCAGAACCATTTCAAGCTGCTGGACCTTATCAGTAATGCCTCCAGAATCCATACCACTTGGGAGAATTCCCAGAACCCACCCCCCCCCACCCACTAAGAGCATGAGCGTCGGTCGGTGGAGAGACAACTTGTCCACTTACGACAGAGTAGTCAACCCCACTGCATCTGGGAAATGGTACCACCAGAGAGAGACCTTCAAGAACTACTGTCAACTCCCCTTGATGGATAACACATTCAAGATGCTCCAAGGGGCCCAGATCTTCAGCAGACTGGATTTACAGAGTGTGTAAAGCTAGATCCACATCTCCCAGGGGTGTGAGAGCAAGGTGACGTTTATAATACCCACTGACCACTACAAATACTTGGTGATCCCTCTCAGACTATCAACAGGCAGCTGTTTCCCAAGCCTTCGTTAATGAGATCCTCTGAGACATGCTACACAGGTATGTGTTTATCTACCTTGACGGCATCTTCATCTTCTCCAAGGACCCCAAGACCACATCTGTCATGTCCGTTCAGTCCTTCAGCATCTCCTCAAAAACCAACTGTACTGCAAGTTAGAGAAATGCCAGTTCCACATCCCAGTCATTTCCTTCTTAGGTTACGCCCTTTCACCCCAAGGTCTTTGTTTGCCACTGCTGGCATGCTTGGAAGAGGGTACAGAAGGACATCCTAGCCACCTACCATGCCTACAGCTGCCAGGTCAACTGCTGACAGTCCCCAGCGAGACTACTCTGGCCTGGGGACCATGTCTGGCTGTCCATCTGAGAACTGCCCCTGCACACGGACTCCTGAAAGTTACCACGCCAGTTCATCGGTCCCTTCAAGATTACCCATTGCATCAATCCAGTCACTTAACCATCTCCAACTGCCACCATCCCTCAGAATCACACCTACCTTCCTCGTGTCCTGCCTGAAGCCTGTTGTCTATGGACCACTCAACCCATCTGAGCCCGCACCTCTGGAACCTAGGATGGTAGAAGGTGGCTCAGTGTACACAGCTTGCCAGTTTTTGAATTCACATCATCGTGGCTGGGATGTGCATTATCTGATCAACTGGGAAGGGTATTGTCTGGGAGTGAGATCTTGGATGCCAACCAATTTCATCTTGGATCTATCAATCTTCGAGGAGTTCCTCCAGCTCCAACAGGTTGGTCCTGGACCATCAGGTGCTAACTGTGCTGGGGGGTCCTGTCAGGCCTGAACAGGCAAGTGCCTCCATCCAGCTAACAGGAGTCACCTGCCAATCATTTCCAACTCATCACCTGTAGCCTATTGAAACCTAACTCTCATCTACAGTCTTCATTCAACCATCGAACCAGACAGCACCGTCCAGTTGCTCCTAGCCTTCAATTACCTGGATTCCTGTGGTGCTTAGTATTTGTTCTCTCTCATTTGTGGTCACTTGTGACTTATTATTTTTGCAGTCTATTATTAAAATTATCACTCATCGCTGAATCGTCTCCATTGCTCTCATTTTGGGCCAAACCTCCTCTGGGGTTCCTGACAGAATGTTGTTTGCATGTTGCTGTCTGGGCTGCTCATGAGCTTATGAATTGTAAATGGAATTGAACACAGTGCAAACATTAACAAACATCCCTAATTCTGAGCAAATGATGGAAGGAAGGTCAGTGATGAAACAGCTGAAGATGGTTGTGCCTAGTTGGAATACAATTCCAGCCTCCTGAATGATATTGGGTAGAACCTGGGCCCATTCTTTCCAGTCTGGGAGTAGTGGGCAACTTCACATTCACATTTGCACACCCAGCCATAGTACAACTTCAGCTGTTTAATAGATTAGCTTCCAGTACAATCAGAATCCATCCATGTAAGAGTATCACTGTGCAATCAAAGCAACCATGCCTATGAATTCCCTAGCTGGTAAGAACTTTGAGGATCTCTTCAGCAGACAAACTGGTTGTGGTAATCTGCTGACTTCTGACAGGATGATAGCATATGCACAACACTAGGACTCTCTAACGGTGAAGCCCGACAGTCAGATAGCTCCAGTTCAGAGAAAAAATGCATCTGGGCCCGAAACGACTTACGGCTGCCCTTCACTCCATTTACTGGCTGGGCAGCAGCCACTAAGGGAGCTCTGGATGAAACGAAACACATTATCTGTCCAGTGCTTTTGTTTAATTTTGCGCAAACAGAGAATAAGATAAACAAAAAAAAGAGAGAATTCGAAACTGTATTCCTCTGGAGATTTGGGTTTCATTTATTCATAAGCACCCATGGGAGATGAGCTCCACAAGGACCTCAGCATGAATTGAGAATCCCTAATTGTTTTCAAAAGTAAGGAGGATTCATCTTCTTGCTCTGCCGCAGTTTTTGTGGTGAAGGAACCATCAGCACAGCGATACTGGGTGGGCTGGTACAACTTGGTGAATGAATGAGCAGATGGAAAAGTCTGTATAGTTCAGTGTTAGAGTAGAAAATAACCTGGCAACCACCTTGCAGATACTATGACCACCAAAACAATTGCTGACTTTGTCTTCAAGAACTTTAAGAAACAGGGGAAGTAAGCCAATAGCCATATACACTCAGTGGCCACTTTATTAGGTACATCCGTACACCTGCTTGTTAATACAAATATCTAATCAGTCAATCATGTGGCAGCAACTCAATGCATAAATGCATGGAGATATGGTCCAGTGGTTCAGTTGTTGTACAGGTCAAACATCAGAATTTGGAAGAACTGTGGTCTAAGTGACTTTGACTGTGGAATGATTCATGGTGCTAGACAAGGTATTTTGACTATCTCAGAAAGTGCTGACCTCCTGAGATTTTTAAGCACAAGAGTTTCTAGAGTTTACAGAGAAAGGGTGCAAAAATCAAAATAACATTCAGTGAGTGGCAGTTCGATGAGTGAAAATACCTTGTTAATGAGAGAGGTCAGAGGAGAATGGCCAGACTGGTTCAAGCTGACAGGAGAGTGACAGTAACTCAAATAACCATGTGTTGCAACAGTGGTTTGTAGAAGAGCATTTCTGAATGCGCAACATGTCAAACCTTGAAGTGGATAGGCTAAAGTAGCAGAAGATCACGAACATGAGGTACCTAAAAAAGTGGCCACTAAGTGTAGCCCTTTAAGTCTTCTTCAATATTGATTAAGATCATGGCTGATTCTTGACCTCAGTTTCCAGCAATAACCCCATCCTTTGACTGAACTCTGTCCCAAATCAACAGAACAACTGAGTTTCTTACAGACTCCCAGGCCAGAGAATTCTAATGGTTGACCAGCCTCTGAGGAAAGAAATTTCTCCTCATCTTAGTCTCACAGCAGCTTACCCGCTTTTTCTCAAATTGTGCCCCTAGCCTTTGAACCCTCTATCTGGGGAAATGTCCCCCCTTCATCGAGCATGCCGAACACTTCAATATTTTTGTAAGCTTCCACTCTTCCAAATTCCAAATGTAGGATTAATAAACGAAATTGGTGTAGGATTTCTGTAAATGGATGTTTGATTTTTGATGCAGATCTAGCAGGCTAAATATTCTGCTCCTGTTCTGTACGACTATGACTCACAAATTCCTGCAACCAGTCTATTGACTGTTCGCTGCACTCCCTCTATCTGGCAAGTAGATCATTTATTTCTATGTGAGACACCATCAAAGTCTTGCAGATGGTAAAGGGCTAAGGATTTTCTGCATCCTAGTGAGGAAGCCTTGACAGCCTATCTATATTCAGTCATTAAGGTACTGGGGAATATCAAGTAATCTGAACTGATAATTGATATAAAAAAATCACATTTTGTAAACCAACATCTCACTATTCCATGCTTACAACCACGCAAACAGGCACCTTCTCCCTGAGGCATAAACAGATCTCCTGAAATCTTTACACTGAAACGTTTGTAGCAACATACAGACTACAGCTAATCACATGCTTCAATTTTTAAAGTGGTGCCACCAAGATTAAATGTATTTCTGTCCTCCTTTAACAATGACAAAAATGGAGAAACTCATCCAAAATAATTGCCCAGTCTCTACTTCAAAACAGAATTCTTTAAATATACACCATGTCAACATACTATCCGATACATGATTCCTCCTTTCGCCGCAGATATTGGAGCAGGATTAGGCCATTTGGCTGATTGAGCCTGTTCTGCCAATTGACCATGGCTGGTCGTGCATGCTTTGAAAGGGAGACAAAAACTACAGCTGTGAGGATCCTGTCATCTCTGTCTTGGAGGCCAAGAGAGTGAACTCTTGCAAAACGACAGACTCAAATGCTGTACCTGGTAGGGCTCAGAAAATCTGTGCCAACCAACTAGCAGGTGTGTTCAGACATTTTCAGTCTCTCAGTGCTACATTTGGAAGTTCTCACCTGCTTCAAAAGGACTCCAAGCATACGGGTGCCCAAGGACAGCAGGGTGAGCTGCCTGAATGGCTGTCATCTAGTGGCACCCATATCTATGGTGATGAAGTGCTTTGAGAGGTTGGTTTTGGCTCGAATCAACTCCTGCCTCAGCAAAGACCTGGACCCACTGCAATTTGCCTATCACCACAATAGGCCTACAGCGGATGCGATCTCATTGGCTCTTCACGGGGCCTATGTCACCTGGACAACACTAATTCATACATCAGGCTGCTGTTTATTGACTACAGCTCAGCGTTTAACACAGTCATTCCTACAGTTCTGTTCAAAAAGCTCCAAAATAAGACTCTGTACCTCCCTCTGCAACTGGATCCTCAACTTCCTCACCAGAAGAGCACAGTCTACGTGGAATAGACATAATATCTCCACCTCGCTAGTAATCGACAGTGGCGCACATCAGGGATGTGTGTGTGACACCCTGGAAAAGGTTTCACCGCTAACGTAATGGTCTATCTGTAGAAGCAACATTTGGGTTATGGTTAGAGATAACGGGTGCTTTGGCATGTGAGCTGTCCAATGAAGGAAGTGTGTTTTTCATGTTGTGTGCCTGACACCGGTGTGAGCTGGGTCTTTGGCTTGGCAGGAGATTAAGGGAGAAGACGCTGGAGAGAAGAGGTCGTAGGACTTGACCCAGAACCGGGCCATGATTCGACGAAGCCCAGGGAGGTCGAAGGAGGATCAGCGAAGGGGAAACCATGAGCTCCAACTTGTGCACATTAGACTGTTTCATTAAAATGGGCCATTTTCTTTTTCTGCTTTTTTTTTTACTATCCTTTTAGTCAAATTAAGAATTAAAAAGCTAAATCGTTTAATTGTATGCAGTCTACTGTCCATTATTTTGTGGTACCTGTAACAGGGTAACGAAGCATGCAGCATCCACACAGACAGGGTATCGATGGGCTTCCACTTCAATCTCCCACATTTGGTGGGGCCAGAGATTGTCTTTCCTAGACCTAGGCAGCCGACGGAACCGGAGTGTTTCAATTGTGGGGGTATCATCCGGGATCGATTTCATTGGATGCTGTGTGATTGCCCTGAGCATTGATCCAGTGGGTTGTGTGTTTAAGTCTGTGCTAAACTATTGTCCTGTAAAGTGATTACGGTACACGGTTATGGATGCTGCCGGGGTGGAGTGGTGGAGCGAATCCACGGGGTTACTGGTAACGAATGCGTGTGTACTGAGTGGGGTAGACTTTCGTATCCCTGATGAATTGTTAATTTGAATTTTAAGTATTGTTAAAGCTGTAGGAAAAGTTATGATTGTGGGGCAGAGGTTTGTTAGTCAAGACTAGTGCTGATATAATGGCAGTGGAACTGCCTGATACTATTGGGGCCCCAGGAGAGGGGGGACCCCAGGCTGCTCATACTTTCTGGGAGGAGGACGATGTAGGGGACCATGCTGAATCGCAATTCGAGTCTCCTGTAGCTGGGGGCAGAGACTTCAAAAACAGGGTGCTTTCATTTCTGCGGAGCGAGGGGAAGGAGTGATCTGATTTGGAATGTCCAATGAGTTCCCCGATGAGGAGTGAGAATTCTGAGTTGGTAGCGGCCCTTAACTCCCTGACGAATAAGTAGAAAAATGCCCAGGTTCAAAGTCCCAGCTAATGTAGGCTCCGCCTGTTCTCAGGAACGAATCCACCCCTAAAAGGGAAGAGGAGTATGAGACTTGGGTGGAGAAGATCTCTCAGTTGTTAGATGAGTGACAGTGCTCTGATGACGTAAAATGACAGCGATTGATTGAGAGTTTGAGTGGGCAGGCTGCTGATGTAGTGAGAGCCATAAAGGCACAGAACCCTCTTGCCACTTCTGCGGCCTACGTGCAAGCACTAGAGAAGGCGTTTGGCACGACTGGAAGCTCAGTGGAGCTCATGACGGGGTTTCAGAACGTGTGCCAGGAGGAGCTTTCTGCTTACATTTTTCAACTGGAGATGAAACTAAATTGTTTGTGGCGCAGAGGGATCGCTCGGGTGGCTGAGGTAGATCATAGAAACATAGAAAATAGGTGAAGGAGTAGGCCATTCGGCCCTTCGAGCCTGCACCGCCATTCAATACGATCATGGCTGATCATCCAACTCAGAACCCTGTACCTGCTTTCTCTCCATACCCCCTGATCCCTTTAGCCACAAGGGCCATGTCTAACTCCCTCTTAAATATAGCCAATGATCTGGCCTCAACTGTTTCCTGTGGCAGAGAATTCCACAGATTCACCACTCTCTGTGTGAAGAAGTTTTTCCTCATCTCGGTCCTAAAAGGCTTCACCTTTATCCTTAAACTGTGACCCTTCGTTCTAGACTTCCCCAACATTGGGAACAACCGTCCTGCATCAAACTGGATTTATCTCGGTCCCCGAGATTTTTAAAGGAGAAAGCAAATATACTTCCTAATTACATATGGAAATTGTAACTATAAGACAAGAAAGTTCTAACTGAACAGTAGGGACAGTAGTATGAGGCCGCATTAACTTGTTGTTAGCTGACTGCTCAACCAAAATGATCAGAAGATCTTCAGAAAACAATGAGGACCAAGCAATCTTCTGTCAGACTTAAAGTAAAAGTATTGAGAGGACTATGATATGTACAGTGACTGATTCAAGATACGAGGAAATGTCTGAAAGACAAGGCCCATAACGATTTTGTAGAATATGGAGAAGGAATAAAGAATAGAATTTACCATATATTACTCTAAAATTTGACCAGACTATTTACTGTAGATTGGTGTCCTGCTCATTTTGAAATATTCTGGCCAAAAATTGCATTGATGCATGAATCTCTCAGGCAAGTATCTCATATGCCTCATATGCCTTAATTCTTTAAAATTGCAAATCAATTGAGAAAAGTTGGTAGAACATACATTTCGAATATCCTGCTGTTTGGTTTCTAGCAAGTGAAGAAATGAGAATTTCTATCCAGTGATCTAGAATTGTAGGCACACAGAAATCAAGTGAGAAAGTGAGAATTAAATTGAGTTCAGCTGCAATATTTTCAGAAGTCTGTAAGCTTGCCACAATTGGATTCAACCCTCACAAATAAATAATGACATTTGAGAAAAGTTACTGTGGAGCTATATTTCAGTGTGGATGCAAGAGTAGATTAATAGTGAATCCTTTCAAATCTCAACACAGCATTATACGATATCCTCAAAATCAACAGAAAATGCTCATTACATTACTTATTTTTACTTGCTTTCTGTGCTAACATTCTAAATTGTCAGTTGTGTACTGACTCCAAAAACATAAGAAAGCAGTTCCAGAAATATCCCAGACTTGTGAAATTTAAACAAACTGCGTCAGACAATCAGTGAAATGATTTCATGAGTGCGAATGAGCGTTAATATGTTGCGATATAAATAACAAAGGAGGAACTGATGACTCCAGGACAGAGTTTGTCTAATTTAGGAATCCAGGTGGTACTGACAGAGCTGGGCTCATTTTGCTGACCAGGATGCGTGCTTAGCCCACTGCTCTACTCTCCCTACACCCACGATTGTGTGGCTTGCCACAAATCAAATGCCATCTGTAAGTTTGCTGACAGCAAAACTATTGTTGCAGAACTTCAGATGGTGTAGAGAAAGGGTACAGGAGCACAAGCGATCAGGTGGTTGAGCAGTGTTGTAGCAACAACCTTGCGATCAATGTCAGTAAAACCAAAAGTTGATTGTGGACCAGGAAGTGGAAGTCAGGGGAACACACACCAGTCCTCATCGCAGGATCAGGAGTGAAAAGAGTGAGCAGTTTCAAGTTCTGGGGTGCCAGCATCTCAGAGGATCTATCCTGGGCTCAACATATTGATGCAAATTACAAAGCAGGCACAACAGCAGCTATATTTTTCATTTGGAGTTTGAGGAGAATTGTTATGTCACCAAAGACACTCGCAAATTTTGACAGATGTATCACAGAGAGCATTCTAACTGGTTGTATCACCGCCAGGGTAGGAGGGGCCACTGCACAGGATCAGAAAAAGCTGCAGGAAGTTGTAAACTCAGCCAGCTCCATCATGGGCACTGGCCTCCCCTGCATCGAGGGCACCTTCAAAAGGTGATGCCTCAGAAAGGCGGCATCCATCATTAAGGACCCCCACCACCCAGAACTTGCCCTCTTCTCTTAGGTACAGGAGCCTGAAGACACACCCTCAGTGTTTCAGCAGCAGCTGCTACCCCTGCCATCAGATTTCAGAATGATATTAAACCTGATTTTGATTTTTCAGTCTTTACACAAAGGAAATAGAGGCACAGGAGAAGGTGCATTCTTTACAAGTGTGATAACAGCAATGACAGAGTTACAATCATAATGAAATAGTCAGCAAACTGGGCAGTTTGTTTTTGCTGGAGATATGTGTGGTGGTGCGGTGGGGTGGGGGGAGAGGATTACTTCTCTTCTAATATATGAAAAAGTGATTGGGGAATGGAAGTTGAAGTGAGTGGAATCTATTTGCAATAGTTAAAATTATAATGGTGTCTGATAGGGATATCAATGATAAAGAAATCATTTTTGAATGGAAACTTTTAGTTTTATATAAATCTATAAGGCAATGGTGTCAGATATTCAGTTCTAAATCAATAAATTTGGATGAAACTGCCTTATCTAAACAGTAATTAAACTGTGGATGTTTCTAACATAAGAAGTTGAATAAGATGTTACTAAACCCATTCAACAGAAAGTTAACTGAGTGCACGAGGGAGAAAGGAATAGTATAATCTACTTTATGAAGTAGAGTGGAAGGAAAATCATATGGACCATGAATATGGATAGCTGTGGTAAATGGAGAAAGGATATGCTGGCAATGGAAAGGGTCCAGAAGAGATTTACGAGAATGATCCTGGGATGAAAGGCTTAATGCATGAGGGCATTTAATGGCTCTGGGCCTGTCCTCACTGCAATTTAGAAGAATGAGGGAAGATCGCATTGAAACCTACAGAATATTGAAAGGCCTAGGTACACTAGATATGGAGAGAATGTTTCCATTCATGGGAGAGTCTAGGACCAGAGGACCTCAGAACAGAAGGACATCTCTTCAGAACAGAGATGAGGAGGAATTTCTTTAGTCATAAGGTGGTGAATCTGTGGAATTCATTGCCATGGATAGATGTGGAGCCAAGTCAGTGGTTATACTTAAAACGGAGTTTGATAGATTCTTGATTAGTAAGAGCATCAAAGATTATGGAGAAAAGGCAGGAGAATGGAGTTGAGAGGGAAAATAAATCACCCATGATTGAATGGTGGAGCAAACTCGATAGCCTGAATGGTTTAACTTTACTCCAATGATTAAGGTCTCATGGGCACCTTGCGTGAGAGAACATTTGACATATGGCAACAAAAAGAAGGAGGAATTTCATCAAATGCTGAAGAACTAGAATAAGCAGGAGGTGAAACATTAGAAGAGAACAAATGAGGCAACAAGTTTTTGAAGATCTAATCAAAACCTTTGACTTGTAAATCTTACTTTTAAGGTAACTTACTTTTTTATTCTCTCTTACTTTTCTTCCAATATTTGTATATCTGTGCACTTGTAATGCTACTGTGACACTGTAATTTCTCTGGGATCAATCAATCCATCTATCTGCTCATTGAGTTGATAAATCATTAGTTGTTTTCTTGTCATATTTTGAGATGCAATTCAGACATTTTAATCAGCATCTTTAGTCAAAATATCTAACTTATGATGCTGGGATCTGATACTCCTTGGCAACTTCTTTACAAAGTCACCATCATCTTTAATCTTTTTCTCTACAAGTGGCATGAGCTAAGCACCCATATCTCACTATCTGAATGCACAGACACATGAACCCTGTCAATGATGTACTCCCTCAGGTCCAGGGTATAATAGGTGGCTCTGGGAAGCTATATGGAGTCCTACATGATGATGCAACAGTTCATGTGAAATGTCAGGTCATTTGATGTGTGATTACTACAAAAGGATAGTGCAAAGCTTTGCTGGCTTCTCTGGTAATTTTCTCAAAATTTCCATGCCTGGCCTGGGAATTTCACAAGAATGAAGACTTGGAATCAACGTGGCTTGGGAAAAGTTATCTGAACAGCACCAAAGTTACAAAATACCCGCCTGGGACTGACATTTCCGGTTAGTCCTTCGCTATTTCTTTGATACTTTATACTTTATTGTCGCCAAACAATTGATACTAGAACGTACAATCATCACAGTGATATTTGATTCTGCGCTTCGCGTTCCTGGAGTACAAATCGATAGTAAATATTAAAAATTTGAGTTATAAATCATAAATAGAAAATAGAAAAGGGAAAGTAAGGTAGTGCAAAAAATCTGAGAGGCAGGTCCAGATATTTGGGGGGGACAGCCCAGATCCGGGTCAGGATCCGTTCAGCAGTCTTATCACAGTTGAAAAGAAGCTGTTCCCAAATCTGGCTGTATGAGTCTTCAAGCTCCTGAGACTTCTCCAACACAAAAAGTGTGTTGGCTGGTTGGGTCGTGTCCTTGATTATCCTGGCAGCACTGCTCCGACAGCGTGCGGTGTAATGTGAGTCCAAGGACAGAAGATTGGTTTGTGTGATGTGCTGGGCTGTGTTCACGATCTTCTGCAGCTTCTTCTGGTCTTGGACAGGACAACTTTTATACTAGATTGCGATGCACCCTAGAAGAATGCGTGCTACGGTGCATCTATTAAAATTAGTGAGGGTTTTAGGGGACAGGCCAAATTTCTTTAGTTTTCTCAGGAAGTAAAGGCGCTGGTGGGCCTTCTAGGCAGTGGACCAAGTCAGGTCATTTGTGATGTTCAATTAGCTGCATGAAAATATTCACTCAATGTGGCAAAGAGTTTAAATTACATTAAAATGCTGTTAAAAAAACTAAATACTAAATTTGTAATTAAAGCGATGTTGCTCAAATAGGACTGGTCTCAGGTTCTCTCCTCCCTGAGGCCAGTACTGAAGTAAAACGTGACAGAGAATCTCCAACCTCTCCCCACCAGTCTAATCTCAGTATATCTGAGAACTTCCTCTGAAACTGAAGAAGGGTTCTACAATAGACCGTGTTTTAAATACTGTAGCTTAATGAAGGAGGATACGTTTTGAATCACCTTGAATAGCTAATGAAATAAAACACATCCCTTAATGCACAGTAACGAAAGCAGGAATGCTGTTATCTGGAAAAATAGCGCAATCTGAGCAATCTGATCTACCTCACTCCACTTTTACCAAGGTCCAGAGTATGGACGAGAGAAGATGAGTTAGGCCTTGCTATGAACTGTCCTTTTGTTTCATCAGTTGCCCTAGATGAGTGCCTTGTAGGGTAATGTAATGGGTGACAGGTGACACATATTGTTCATAATTCACAAACGCCGTCACTGAGGTGTTATGTTCACTTTAAGAGATGATGCCTGATGTAATGACGTTGGTGTAAGGTGTCTGTTTTTGTTCTGTTTGTAGTGGAATAAAGGGCTGATGCTTTGGTTAAGCACATAACACCACTCTGGCATGTTTTATTCACAAAATCCTACATGGCGACCCTGACGCTCCCGGTCGATTCCGGAGTTGTTCACCGCACATTGACCAACACAGTCACTTTGAAGCTGCCGGAGGTTTAGCAGCATGCTATCACATGGTTTGCACAGGCAGAAGCCCAGTTTGCGCTTGAACAATAGGGGATACTACAGTCACTTGCCCATCCTTTGAGATGTTCCTACAACCAATTATCTCAGTTTAAGGACTCTTTGTCTTGTTATTTCATGTTCTCGTTGTTTATTGCTATTTATTTATATTTTCATTTGCATAATTTGTTGTCTTCTGCACTCTGGTTGATCTTTCATTGATCCTGTTATAGTTACTATTCTATAAATTTGCTGCGTATGCTCATATAAAAATGAATCTCAAGGTTGTATGTGGTGACATATATGTACTTTGATAAAAAATTTACTTTGAATTTTGAAGAAATAACCACAAACAATACCAGATTTGATTACATCATAAGCAATTCCACTGCAGCCAGAATGGTGAGATAATTAGAAGACCTGCCTGCATATGATAAATCTGTCACTCTGAAAACTCACCTATTACAGACTATGGCTGAGTATGCCAAACAATTGTTCTCCTTGCCCGGCCTGGGTGATGCAAGGCCTTCAGAACTAATGGACCACATGCTATCTCTCCTGGGCAATCTCTACCCTTACTTTATTTTTTAAAGAACTCTTTATGCAACAAATGCATGGTCAGGTTCACACCGCACTCACAAATAGGAGGACAAACTGGAGTTTGCTAAAATGGCTGATAGCTTACATTCAGCCAGGCAGAGGTGCATCGTTCCTCCTCCTTTCCCTGTCTCAACAAGCCCTGTTAGCAGAACCTTCAGACAACTCAAGCCTAAGGCTCCAAACCAGACACCACCGGGTCTACGTTTATACCATGCATGCTTCAGCATGAATGTCAAGAAGTACCACTGTCACGTAGCTTTGACAGTGCCACGCATCGGGACATCGGAGCTCTGTGAACACGGTGGGTTCCAGTAGTCAGGGTTGCCTATTGTTCATTACAGACACCCTTTCAGGGCGACACTTCCTGTGTGACACAGGCACTCAACTCAGTGTTCTGCCAGCATCGCCCTTTGATTGTATGCCCAACGGTGACAGACCCTCGCTGGAGGTTGCCAATGGCAGCAGGATCCAGACTTATGGGACATGACACGTGATGCTCTACTTCAGTGGATGACGTTACACATGGGACTTTGTCTTGGTTAAATTTTGCTAGACCTCTGCTTGGCACGGATTTCCTGTGCACCAAAGGACTGTAAATAGATCTTAAGGAGATCTTGGAGATGCAAAGGACTTTGGATTGTTAACATCTACCCCCAGTAAGTCCCCCATGACAATTCTGTCTCGCCTTCTGGGTGAATTCCCAAACCTCACCAAGCCCACATTTTCTACTACAGTGACAAAACATGGGGTCAAGCACCACTTTTCCACAACTGGCTCACTGATCCATGCCTGTGTGCATTGACTGGACTCAGAAAAACTGGCCAGCGTGAGGGCTGAGTCTGCTAACATGGAAATGCATTCGTAGCCCCCTGGTAAGCCTCAGGCTCACTCAACTCACTTTCGTCGAGGGAGAGCAGCCTTCGGCCCTGCCAAACTGGGTAATCAAGTTTGTGTGAACGCTGTGTGATGTACCCCACCCTGCCAAATAACAGATAATACACCATATACGATTAAATGATTACACTTTATAGATCTTACTGGAACTATATAATTAATAGAGATAAAATATAAAAAAGAAAATAAAAGGCGACAAACTCATCAAAGTTCAGCCACTTCATGCACAACAGTTGGAGCTCAATTAACGGAGTCTTCTTTCCACCATTCCATCCCCTCCGACCCCCTCGACCTGCCGCCTGGGACCAACCACAGTGGTCAACCAGAAGCTCCATATGAGTCTGTCTTCGTCTCCTCTCCTTGCCGAAGACCCTGGGCCTCAGACTCCGCTCAGGGTCCATCCCACCGCCCAGCTTACAGCATTGCATCTCCTCTCTCTGTCCCCATTGCGTTCTGCTCCAAAGCACGCGAAAAACAATAGCTTACAGACACACAAGAAAGAATAACATCTATCCCAATTGGTTTGTTTTGTCATGGTCTGGTCCGTGAAGCCCACATTCCAGTTCATGGTCCGGTCCATCGACCCTTACTCCTGGTTTTCCTGTCTACCCTGTTTATGTTCCTGTGGAGCACAAATTGAGGCAGCTGATGCTCGTTGGGGCTGGCTGCATAAATACCTCCAGAGACCAGGGCGTGGGTGCTGGATTGTTCTTGTCCTTACTCCTTGTATCCCTTCCCCTGCCTTCTGTTTCCTCGCCTGAAGCCCTGCCTTGTCTTGCTAGTAACTCTCGCTCCGCCTGAAGTTCTTGTCTCGCCTTGCATTGCCTGAAGCCTTGTCCTGCCTTGCTGGTAACTCTCGTCTCGTCTCGCCTGCAGTCTTGTCCTGGAGCCACCCTGTACCTAGCTCCCTTCCTGTCCCTTGCCTCCGCCGGGTAAGCCAGGCCGTCTTGCCATTACCCTGCGGTTGGTTCAGTCCCTTCCTGTCCCTTGCCTCCGTCGGGTAAGCCAGGCCGTCTTGCCGTTACCCTATGGTTGGTTCTGTCCCTTCCTGTCCCTTGCCTCCGTCGGGTAAGTCAGGCCGTCTTGCCATTACCCTACAGTTGGTTCTGCCCCTTCCTGTCCCTTGCCTCCATCGGGTAAGCCAGGCCATATTGCCGTTACCCTGCGGTTGCTTCTGTCCCTTCCTGTCCCTTGCCTCCGTCGGGTGGAGTACAGTGCCCTGCCCAGGAGGACCTTCAAGACCCCAAACCTCAAGCCTCGCCCCAAGCCAAGCTTCAAGACCACAAGCCTCTAGTCTCCAGCCTCACCTTCTGCCTCTAGTCTCCAGCCTTGCCTCAAGTCTCCGGCCTCCGGCCTCACCTCCAGACCCCAAGCCTCCGGCCTCGCCCCGAGTCTGTAGCCTCAGGCCTCGCCCCGAGTCTGTAGTCTCAGGCCTCGCCCCAAGTCTGTAGTCTCAGGCCTTGCCACAAGTCTCTAGTCTCAGGCCTCGCCCTGCCTGCCAGCCAAGTCTCGTCCTTGCCTAGTTCTGGGGTCCAAGCCAGAGGCAAGACCCAGGTTCTGTGGGTCCTTGTCCAGTCTCTGGATCGGAGTTCAAGCCCGGGTTCCTAGTTCTCTTGTCCAGTCCTGTTCCGAGTTCCCAGTTTTCGTGTCCATGTCCTTGCCCTCACCCTGTATCCTAGTCCTGTCCCTAGTACTTCAGTGTTTGTGTTTTGTACTTGGGTCTGTTCCCAGTCACTCCCTTATGACACCTTTTCTGTCTTATCAATAATATAACCCAAACAAACTGTGAAAGAGAAGCGCTTTCTCAGCAGTTAACATAACAAAGAAGCCATTTTATTCTAACATAACAAACAAGACATTTTGATTAACCTTAGCAGTAACATAAAAGAAGAAACCTCTTACACTCTCCCCCCACCAAACTTAGTCATGTCCTTATGACTTCTAAATAACTCGCCAACCATTCCTGCAGACACAAAAACCCAATCTAGGTACAAACAGTAACATTGCTCCCCAAACAGTGGACCTTACGCCCGGTTCCACAGGCGCAACATAGGGCAACCAATCAGGCAGTTTCCTAATCCTCCGAGACCTCTGTACCCCCTCACCTAAACCCTTCAGGCTCGGACACTACTGGGGATACTTCAGGTCTGCTTGCCAACTCCTCTCTCGATCCCTCACTCATGCCCCCACTGCAACTTGGAGCCCCCTGTCCTGTGTCCAGGGCCCAGCTTCTTTTCCTCCAGGGTCCTGCAGTAACCCAGGCTGCCCACAGATAGTCCTCCCCACTACACAAGGAATTCTGCAGATGCTGGAATTTCAAGCAACACAGATAAAATTTGCTGGTGAACGCAGCAGGCCAAGCAGCATCTATAGGAAGAGGCACAGTCGACGTTTCGGGCCGAGACCTTTCGTCAGGACTAACTGAAAGAAGAGATAGTAAGAGATTTGAAAGTGGGAGGGGGAGCAGGAGATCCAAAATGATAGGAGAAGGCAGGAGGGGGAGGGATGGAGCCAAGAGTTGGACAGTTGATTGGCAAAAGGAATATGAGAGGATCATGGGACAGGAGGCCTAGGGAGAAAGAAAGGGGAAGGGGGAAGCCCAGAGGATGGGCAAGGAGTATAGTGAGAGGGACAGAGGGAGAAAAAGGAGAGAGAGAGAAAGGGAAAAAAAAAATTATAAATAAATAAATAAATAAATAAATAAATAATGGATAGGGTACAAAGGGGAGTGGGGCATTAATGGAAGTTAGAAAAGTCAATGTTCATGCCATCAGGTTGGAGGCTACCCAGACGGAATATAAGGTGTTGTTCCTCCAACCTGAGAGTGGCTTCATCTTGACAGTAGAGGAGGCCATGGATAGACTGGGAATGGGACGTGGAATTAAAATGCATGCCCTCTGGGAGATCCTGCTTTCTCTGGTAGACAGGGCTCTATATATTGGCGAGACCCGACGCAGGCTGGGAGACTCTTTCACTGAACACTTACGCTCTGTCCACCAGAGAAAGCAGGGTCACCTCCCCTTCGTACCCCATCCCTTATTTATTTATTTATTTATTTATTTTCCCCTTTTCTTTTCCTCTCTTTTTTCTCCTTCTGTCCCTCTCACTATAACTCCTTGCCCATCCTCTAGATTTCCCCCCCGCCCTTTCTTTCTCCCTAGGCCTCCCGTCACATGATTCTCTCCCTTCTTCAGCCTCGTATCCCTTTTGTCAATCCCCACTGTCCAGCTCTTGGCTCCATCCCTCCCCCTCCTGTCTTCTCCTATAATTTTGAATCTCCCCCTCCCCCTCCCACTTTCAAATCTCTTACTAACTCTCCCTTCAGTTAGTCCTGACAAAGGGTCTCAACCTGAAATGTGGACTGTACCTCTTCCTAGAGATGCTGCCTGGCCTGCTGCTTTCTCCAGCTTTTTTTGTGTGTGTTGCTTGAATTTCCAGCACCTGCAGATTACCTCGTGTTTGCTTAGATTTTCTTGTTATTTATCTGGATAAAATACGTTGCTGGTGCATCCAGATCTGAACACTTATCACATCCCGGCACACTTTTCAAGTCCTTAATCCAATACCAGCTGGTTATTAAACCTGCTAAGTGCCAGTTCAGGTTGTCTACCATTGACTTTCTTGGTCACAGCATCTCTGAAGAAGGTATGACTCCACTGCCATCAAAAGTCACCACTATTATGGACTTTCCACTACCCTACACCACCAGAGCACTGCAAGAGTTGTTCAGAATGGTGAATTCCTATCACCATTTCATTCTGCAAGCTGCTGAGTTTATGCTCCCCTTGTACAGTGCCCTTAAAGGCAGTGCCCCCAATTACATGCTTGAGTGGTCACTGGACATGACCAGAAATGACACCGGATAAGCTCTTTTGTACGCAGCCATACTAGTGCACCCACTCCCCACTGCACCCATAGCCATCACTACTGACGTCTGAGACTAGGCTGTGGGTGCTGGTGCACAAACGGTTGTTTGGAGGCATGAGGCAGCCACTCACCTTCTTCAGCTGCCAGCTCCGGCCCCTGAGAAGAACTACAGTATGTTTGGCCGTGAACTTCTCCGTCTCTATCTGGCTGTCCACCATTTCTGTTTTCTACTGGAGGGTCAACATTTTGAAGCACTCATTGACCACAAACCCCTTGTGCACGCGATGAACAAAGCATCAGACCATTGGTCTGCACGGCAGCAACACCAGCTGTCCTACATCTTGGAATTCACAACTGACATAAAGCACATCAAAGGGAACAATAATGCTGTGGCTGATTGCCCCTCACAGCCCACCATTGATGCTATACACATTGGGGTTGACTATGCCGGCAAGGCAGGAGACCAAACTACTGACCCCAAGGCTCATAGGATAGCTCATGGGCCTGCGGTTGGCTGACGTCAAGTTCAGGGGAGCAGGAGTTTCTCGCCTGTGTGATGCCTCAGCTAGTCGCCCTTGCCCCATAGTACCTGCCAACTGGAGGCATTCTGCTTTTAACTCCATTCACAGCCTCTCACACCTGGGTAGGAGGGCATCATAGGTACTGGTTGTTTTAAAGCTTATATGGCATGGCCTTAGGAAGGTTGTGCAAGACTGGAGTGCTGCCTGTGTTGTGTGAGAGCGGATGAAAATTAACCGTCACTTTCAGGCACCATCGGCATCTTTCGAGGTCCCTGACTGATGATGACCACATCAATGTGGACTGCAGTTTCACATATCTCCTTACTATGGTGGATTGAACCAGCAGGAGACCAGAGGTTGTCCCTCTGGCATCAACAATGGCCGCGGATGTGGCTCTGGCATTCATCAACACCTAACTAACTCTGTCCCACACCCCATCTGATAGTTTCTCCAATCCTGGACCCCCAATTCACCTTAGACCTCTGGGCCGCAATGGCCCAGAACCTCAGGTTTAAGTTAAATCACACCATGGTATATCACCAGCAGTCCAATGTGCGAGCAGTTTCACTTTTCCTTAAAGGCTGCTCTGACGGCCTCCTCGATGGATGAGTGTTGGCAAGATTGTCTCCCGTGGGTCTTCCTGGGCCTCAAAATGGCTCCTAAAGAGGACCTGCAATCCCCTACCACTGAGGTGATGTATAGGCAGCAGCTGCAGGTGCCAGGTGATTTTTTTTCCTGGGAAGTGACTGCCTGGTCAGCATCTCAGCAGCGTTCCACCCTCCTCAGTAAATTCAATTCTTTAACACCTATTCCTACCTCCCATCATGGTGTACAGTACTCTTGAGTTCCAGTTGATCTTTATTCTACCTTGTTCATTCTTGTTCGCCATGATGCACATCAACACCCCTTAAATCCCCTTATGATGGCCCGTTCTGCATTTCAGAATGGGGCAAAAAGATTTTTACTATAGATAGGAAGGGTAAACCTTAATGTACTTCAGTCGATCGCCTTAATCCAGCCTACCAAGACCTGAATGGTTCCACCACCATACCCCGTGCATCATGACATGATGATGTGAATGTCAGCACACCCCTGGACAAGCCAGAGGCATCTGCTGTTCCTCCAACCAAGGCTCATAGGACTCGAGCCAGGCAGCTTGTACGAGCTCCAGACAAACTCACAGTGCTAGTTTTGGTGAATTCTGGGGGGACTTGTGCAGGGTAACGTAATGGGTAACTGCTCAGAACTGGCATTGCTCAAAATAGAAACCGTTCTACAAAGTTCACAAACACCATCGTTGAGTTGTTGTGTTCACTTTAAGAGATGGTGTCTGGCGTAATGACGTTGGTGTAAGGCGACTGCTTTTATTTCTTTGTACTGGAAGTAAAGGGGTGTGGCTTTTGTTCAGCACACGTCAGCCTCAGAGACTGAAATCACAAGTTTGTCATGGGCTATGGGAATTTGTGAAGGTGCGTCCATGTTCTGTCAGTCAAATCTAAGAACAAACTCTTCAGTTATTGTCTGGAAAATGTGTAAAGTTGATGCTATCCCAGTAGCAGTCTGTTGTATTCCAATTGTCTAAGGAAAGTGTTGTTATTAAGTACTTCTGTGAACCTTTCTTAAATATGGGATTACAATTTCTGCTGTCCAATTTGTCGGAACCATTCTAGAATCTATAGAATTTTGTCAAGAATACAGCTGTGCATCAATTATCTGTATTCACACATCTTTCAATACATTAGGGTGCAAATCATGACATCTGAATGATTTATTATTTTCATTTCCATTGAATTTTTTAATACTATTTCCCTAGTCATGCTAATTTCTTTCAGCTCATCATTCACCCTAGACCTATTGCCCACAAACACAAGAGATACTGCAGAAGCTGAAAATCTTGAGCAATGTATACAAAATACTGGAGGAGTGTAGCAAGTCAGGCTTCCATGGAGGAGAATAGAGGTTTAACGTTTCAGGTCAAGACTCTTCATCAGGACTGGAATGGAAGTGGGCAGAAGCCACTTTCTTCTTTTGGCTTCTACCCCCTTAATTTCCAGTCCTGATGAAGGGTCTCAGCCTGAAATGTCAACAATTCCCTTCCACAGATGCAGCCTGAATTGCTAAATTTCTGTTATAAAATAAAAACTTCATTCTGCATACCTTGGTCATAATCTTCCTATCAATGGGAACAGTACCTCATGATCTAGTCTCTCTGTCCTCTTCATGTTTTTAAATCCTTTTTCAGGCCCCCTCACAAACTCTTCTATTCTAAGAAGAACAACCTCAGCCTCTTCAGTCCAGCCACAAAACCATAGTTTGTCATCCTGGAAAGATAAAATTTCCCTCAGATTTCTAGGACTCCAGCATTGCTGACCTTTTTCCCTTCAAGAAAAGGAATGGTTCTGGAACAATTAAGTTAGCTGACACACTAAAGAGACATGCCCTGCAGTTCAGATCATCTGGGACTTGTTCATAACGTTCAGTGAATATTGATCTATAACGTAAATAAAGCTCTGAATTCGTAATAGTTTTTATATAAGAATTGGTTGATAGTAAGAAAAATATGCTTACTATCAAACAATTTCAAAAAGTACCCATCCTGTGAAGAAAACAGGCAAAGGATTGATGGACTATTAGGGTGGGTGTAAAGTACAAATTGGTCTGAGGTGAATAACTTTTATGTCAATTTCTGTTCATTGAAACCAGAACTATAATTTATGTCTTCTCTCTGGTGCTAACTGATGGCTCTTTTATTCCAGTCTTTTTAGCCTGTATACCTCCCAACATCCATTAGTCCCAGTGATTCTAGATTCTATGAACCTTCCTAACTATAATATTGTACAGTATACACTAAATTGCAATGGTTTTAACATCTCTCAAGGGAGTAATAGACTCTAGCAAATTTATCTTATATATCAAAAATAACCCTTAGAAAGATAGATTATAGGTTGCAATATACTCTACCTGAACACATTTAGTTTATTTTATCCAACACTGATTTTGGAAATCTTAAGTCATGGTTGGAAAGAATTACACTGATCACTAAGCAACAATCTTCATGCATGCTTTTGAAAGCAGATTGTCACACATTGAAAGTATCTTGACAGCTTCCTAGGTAGCAGGATAAGATGACTGGCATCACACACAAGTAGCACATTAATTGAACGAAAGTGAGGATTTGTCATATCACACTTTGAGTAGCACATATGTTCTGTTAATTCCTTGTACCTGTAGAAACTCTGCCAGTCTGGAGAACTGAATAGTAGTCTGTCTTTGTTCTTGTTTCTACTGGGAGTAAATGAGGTGTACTGTGTCTCCAAACACAATATTGGGAAGTTGCTTTTTGGCTCATGTGACAAAGTTCAATGGATATTGTCTGAAAGAATTCCATTGCAAAGAATTTCAAGGCAGTGATGATTTTGATCAGCTAAGTAATTCTGCTTTCTAGAAGTGGAATTTATCTATTGACATGCTCTCCTAGCAAAACAGGAATTCTTCCACAATGCCAGTAATGGGTCAAAAGTATCAGAATCAAATCAGGCTTATTATCATTGACGCACGCCATGAAATTTGTTGCTTTGTGGCAACAGTACAGGGTAAGGCACAAAAGTTACTATAAATTACAAAACGAATAAATACTACAAAACAACAAATAATGAAGTAATATGAATGGGTTCATGGACCATTGAAAAATCTGAAGGCAAAAGGATAAAGGCTGTTCTTAAAATGTCGAGAGTGGGTCTTCCAGCTTCTGTGCCTTCCCCCGATGGTAAAATTGTGAAGAGGACGTATCCCGTATGGTGAGGGTTTTTCATGATGAACGCTTCCTGAGGCACTGACTCTTGAAGATGTCTTCAAAGGTGGGGAGAGTTGTACCCGTGGTGGAACTGCCTGAGTTTACAACACACTGCAGCCTCTTTCAATCTTGTGCATTGTAGGCTCCATACCAGGTGGTGATGTAACCCGTCAGAATACTCATACCAAATTTCTCACAGTCCCAATGAATTAGAACTGTTGGCATTCCTTCTTCATAATTGCATCAATGTGTTGGGTTGGACGCAGGATAGGTCTTCTGAGATATTGACTCCCAAGAACTTAAAGCCGCTAACCCCTTTCCATCACTGTCCCCTTTGTGATGATTGATATGTGCTCCACTGACTTCCTCTTCCTGAAGTCCACAATCAATTCCTTGGTCTTATTGATATTGAGCACGATATTCATATGTAGGTCTGTTGATAAAAATGAATAAATATCTGATTGGACTAAACAAATATCTTCTGTGTTGATTCACTGAAAGTTCTTGTTATCCATTAGATTCAAGCAGAAACATGTATTGTGGAAATATTGATGTTATAAGGTCAGGTAAAGCTCACGCACTTATTATGGCTCAAGACCAGATAGATGTGAAATTTAACTTAGAGATGACCTGTGGGTAAAATGGATTTTGAACAAGATCATCACAAGCAGAGGCAGGAGTGGGTCTTTCTACCCTATCCATCTGCTCCACCAATCAGTAGGATCATAGTTAATCCTCTTTCTCAGCACCACTGATATCCAGGAATAATTCCAACTAGATTACAACATTTCTGCAATTTGGTTGGAGTACAAACAGGCATGAACAGCCCCAGAAGTACAGTGCAGCTTTTGTCACTCTCAGGAACCTAGAAATTCTGGCAAAAATCCTAATGTCCAACTTCTCATTCTCTACTTGCTGTGATAAAGAAAGAAGTTGAGGAAGCCTTCATGTCCTCTCCAATGCTGTGGTGAGCAGCCAAATGAGAGGTATGGCATAGATTTGCTTCTTCTGTCTGGACTGACCTAGTGACAGGAACATGAGAGTTACCATCATCTTGATCTCTACAAAGAGAGAAATCCAGCCATGAGAGCACTTCCAAAAGTCATGCTGTCATGTCAGACTTCAAAAATAGGAGCCTGTAAATATATTGTTCACCAGTCAGGTCAAGGTAGAAATAGGCACTTTACAAATGTGGATTTCTTTTCCTCTTTCTCTAAGATTCATGTCTAATCCAGCAATGGAGAGCAAACAATTTTGTCGCCTTCAAATCCATTGGCAGGAAAAGCAAACCAATGTCAATGTTTCTCCCAAGCCAACATCCACAGCATTCACACCCTAACCACATACAGACTAATAGGTAAGTGATGTAATTCACATACCAGACACTAAACATCAGATACTGAATCAGAGCTACTGACAACAAGCTATTACCAGAGGAGAAGATTCACGATTGAAAAATTGTAACATCTACACCAGCTCATGGAAATTCCTGGCCCATGGCAGGTCAAGATGGTGAAGGAGCAGTCAGGGTAGAATCTAAAGTCATCAAGAGTATTCTGAATGCCGAGAAACACTCAGGCTACCTACCTACCCACCCCATCAAGTCCCACTTGCTTCATCTATGGAGGAGTCTGCAGATGTCACATTGGCCTCTACTGCCACCTCAGCACCTATAGAACTGGAGTTAAAGCAAATCATCCTTGATCCCAAAGAATGGCCTGAAAATTCCCACCTAGTATTTCTTCTACAATGTTTTCAAAATTGATCAATAGAGAAAAGATTGCATCAGACTGCCTGTTATTCCTCATGAATAAATTTGTATTGTTTTGTAATATCCTAAAAGAAGGTAGATAACTGGAAAATTGGAATATCTGCATATGAGAATTTGTGAAGTTACTAAATGTAACAGAACCTCGAGAGAAAACTGTACTTCACTGCCCTGATAAAGTTTAGACATTTTAATAGTTAAAGAACAATTAAAATAAATTTACGTTTCTTCTTTCAACATTTAGGTATATTTACAATTCATAAAATGAGGAAACATTTGAAAAGATTAAAAGGAAGATAAATGTTGCTTTCATCATGGGCAAAGTGAAGTTGAATGTGATTCAGAGGAAAGTACATAATTAACTGTCATGGAACATGTTCATATACCTAAGTTCTTGGAAGTAAAAAGTTTGTATTACATTTTATTTAATTTTTATGTAAACTAATGCATTATAATGTCTCCAAATTCAATTTGTTAGTTGTCCAGATAGTCTAATCCCGGGGTTCCCAATCTGGAGTCCATGAACCTTTCAATTAACGGTAGTGATCCATGGCATAAAACAATGTTGGGAGCCCCTGGAATGCTAGACTATGGAGCTAAATCCAGGCAACTTTTTCAAAAATTAAGAAAAATATATAATTCACATGCATTCATATCTTAACAAAGCAATAGCATTCTACTACATGGATCTATTACTGATATGGATTATCATATGGATTATTTACGGCTATGTTAGTCAACAAATCTTCATATAGTAACCATAGCTATATGGTGGATATATATTAGCCAATCAACAATGAATGATTTAGGAGGAGTCTATTAGCTTAGCAATTGACTGTGATGAATTGATGGATTAGACATATCTGGGAAGTCTTTCTCATTGTGTCAAAGATGCCACTCTTTCAACTGTGCTGGAAGAGCGTGACCAGTGAACCAATTGGCTTTGTTTGTCAAAACTTCAGAAACAACATCAGAATGTAACCAGGACCTGTGGCATTTGCTATATCTTAATGTCATATGGCAAAACGCAATGCTGCAGACTGAATTGTACAATGGTGTTGCCAGTTAACAACCCAAATGTCCTCCTATAAATCTAGAAAACACTGAATAAAGAAGCTCAAAACTAAACTCTCTTTGTAAGTGCTAATTACATAAGACCCCTAATTCTTAAGCAGTAATTGTTACCTCCTGGTGTTTCAGATTTTTTTCTCATGCAATTGGAGCACAACCCCAATAGTAATTTCTATTCAAATATTAAATGCACTCTGTATTCTGGAATGCTGATCAAAGACCCTTCTTTGAAAGCTATTGCAAATAGTCAATTGAACACAAAGGCTTTGGCAGCACCTCAATGCAATTAACTTCTTGTTTTATAATGATTCATTGTGTTCTGTGCCTGTGCTCAACAAATTAGATCTTACAGAAACTGAACTCCTTGGGTGAAAGAGATTCAGCAAGATTTACAACATGGCTTCAGTCCAGGAAGATGTTCAAACAAGGCAAAATGAACTTGAAATGCAACCATTTTATTCATGTGAAGCAGCACTATCAGTTTTAATTGATTGTCAACGTGCAGGAAATGCTAGTGACACTTATGATTTCGGAAAACCGCTAAAATGAAACCTTCGGGTGTTTATAGTTAAGCAATGTCTTGGAACTGTATATGATGAAGTCAATGTGTCATTCTTAATGTATAGTTGTTTATTTGTTTCTAAACAATTTAACCAATGATGGATTTGATAATGTTTCACATTACAGAGACCTTGTTTTGCATGCAATAGCCACAATATTTGCTTGCAGCAGATGTGTCATTTTGCCATTGTTCTCTCTCACTCCAAAACACACAATGCTTCTCCACAACCACTTCTCAGACTAGAGATGAGGATATGGAGCATTGATGTAGTTGGAACACAGGATGATATTGTAGATGCTGGATGGTTTACTCGGCCAAAGCAGGCTATCACTAGCCCCCATTTTCAGTGTGACAATCATAATATTAGGACTGCCCCTCCAGTGCTTTACTTCTGCTTGTGTTAAAAATACTGCAGAAGCAGAAAAGCTGAAATTGAATTATGAAGTTTTGGAACTACTTCGCTGGTCAGGCAGCATCTGTGGAGAAAGAGATTCGTTAATTGTTTATTTATTGAGATACAGCATGGAATACGCGCTTCCGTCCCTTCAAGCCACGGCACCCAGCAACCCCCCAATTTAATCCTAGACTAACCATGGGGCAATTTACAATGGCCAATTAACCTACTAACTGGTACATCTTTGGGCTGTGGGAGGTAACTGAAGAACCCAGAAGAAACCCACACGGCCACAGGGAGAACGTACAAACTCCTTACCGGTAGCAGTGGAAACTGCACTGTAAAGCATTGTGCTAACCACTACTATGGATTTAATGGTTCAGGTTGGAATTGTCAGTGCAGAAAAATGAATGATAAAACTAGGGTCTAAAAAGCGTGGATTGGGACAGGTTGTTCTCTGGCAAAGATGTGATTGGTAGGTGGGAAGCCTTCAAAGGGGAAATTTTGAGAGTGCAGAGTTTGTATGTTCCTGTCAGCATTAAAGGCAAATTGAATAGGAATAAGGAACCTTGGTTCTCAAGGGATATTGCAACTCTGATAAAGAAGAAGAGGGAGTTGTATGAAATGTATAGGAAACAGGGGGTAAATCAGGTGCTTGAGGAGTATAATAAGTGCAAGAAAATACTTAAAAAAGAAATCAGGAGGGCAAAAAGAAGACATGAGGTTGCCTTGGCAGTCAAAGTGAAGGATAAACCAAAGAGCTTTTACAAGTATATTAAGAGCAAGAGGATTGTAAGGGATAAAATTGGTCCTCTTGAAGATCAGAGTGGTCGGCTTTGTGCGGAACCAAAGGAAATGGGGGCGATCTTAAATAGGTTTTTTGCGTCTGTATTTACTAAGGAAGCTGGCATGAAATCTATGGAATTGAGGGAATCAAGTAGTGAGACCATGGAAACTGTACAGATTGAAAAGGAGGAGGTGCTTGCTGTCTTGAGGAAAATTAAAGTGGATAAATCCCCGGGACCTGACAGAGTGTTCCCTCGGACCTTGAAGAAGACTAGTGTTGAAATTGCGGGGGCCCTGGCAGAAATATTTAAAATGTCGCTGTCTACGGGTGAAGTGCCGGAGGATTGGAGAGTGGCTCATGTTGTTCCGTTGTTTAAAAAAGGATCGAAAAGTAATCCGGGAAATTATAGGCCGGTGAGTTTAACATCAGTAGTAGGTAAGTTATTGGAGGAAGTACTAAGAGACAGAATCTACAAGCATTTGGATAGACAGGGGCTTATTAGGGAGATTCAACATGGCTTTGTGCGTGGTAGGTCATGTTTGACCAATCTGTTGGAGTTTTTCGAGGAGGTTACCAGGAAAGTGGATGAAGGGAAGGCAGTGGATATTGTCTACATGGACTTCAGTAAGGCCTTTGACAAGGTCCCGCATGGGAGGTTAGTTAGGAAAATTCAGTCGCTAGGTATACAGGGAGAGGTGGTAAATTGGATTAGACATTGGCTCGACGGAAGAAGCCAGAGAGTGGTGGTAGAGAATTGCTTCTCTGAGTGGAGGCCTATGACTAGCGGTGTGCCACAGGGATCAGTGCTGGGTCCATTGTTATTTGTCATCTATATCAATGATCTGGATGATAATGTGGTAAATTGGATCAGCAAGTTTGCTGATGATACAAAGATTGGAGGTGTAGTAGACAGTGAGGAAGGTTTTCAGAGCCTGCAGAGGGACTTGGACCAGCTGGAAAAATGGGCTGAAAAATGGCAGATAGAGTTTAATACTGACAAGTGTGAGGTATTGCACGTTGGAAGGACAAACCAACGTAGAACATACAGGGTTAATGGTAAGGCACTGAGGAGTGCAGTGGAACAGAGGGATCTGGGAATACAGATACAAAATTCCCTAAAAGTGTCGTCACAGGTAGATAGGGTCGTAAAGAGAGCTTTTGGTACATTGGCCTTTATTAATCGAAGTACTGAGTATAAGAGCTGGAATGTTATGATGAGGTTGTATAAGGCATTGGTGAGGCCGAATCTGGAGTATTGTGTTCAGTTTTGGTCACCAAATTACAGGAAGGATATAAATAAGGTTGAAAGAGTGCAGAGAAGGTTTACAAGGATGTTGCCGGGACTTGAGAAACTCAGTTACAGAGAAAGGTTGAATAGGTTAGGACTTTATTCCCTGGAGCATAGAAGAATGAGGGGAGATTTGATAGAGGTATATAAAATTATGATGGGTATAGATAGAGTGAATGCAAGCAGGCTTTTTCCACAGAGGCACGGGGAGAAAAAAAACCAGAGGACATGGGTTAAGGGTGAGGGGGGAAAAGTTTAAAGGGAACATTAGCGGGGGCTTCTTCACACAGAGAGTGGTGGGAGTATGGAATGAGCTGCCAGATGAGGTGGTAAATGCGGGTTCTTTTTTAACATTTAAGAATAAATTGGACAGATACATGGATGGGAGGTGTATGGAGGGATATGGTCCGTGTGCAGGTCAGTGGGACTAGGCAGAAAATAGTTCGGCACAGCCAAGAAGGGCCAAAGGGCCTGTTTCTGTGGTTGTATGGTTTCTGTAGTTTCTATGGTTCTATGGTTCTATGGTTCTATGGTAGTACAGACAGGAAAAGTGGTGAACACATCTCCTTCCTCCAATGCTTTGCCAACATTTTCCTCTAAGGTGTGACTGCACACATTGTTCCAGTCTTCCCTCTCCAGGAAACAGAATCACTATATATTCCTGCCACTGCATCATGGACACTGGGGTCACCCAAGGATCAATACTTGGCTACCTCGCTTTCTCATCTGTGTCCTGTCCCCTGACAACATAATCTGAAAACACAGTAGATGTCCACATGTACAGTATGCTCCATTCAGCTGAATCTCACCACTGCCTTTCTCAGTCTTGCCACTGTTTCCATATCGGCGTTTAAATTATTTGTCACCAGTTCTCAATGAACACTAAATCTTCCAACCAAGGAATGGGAAGACAAAATCTGTTTTCTTTGATCCTTGTGACAGACTTTGTTTCCTGATACTGACTCCACCTTTGGAAACTGTCTGAAATCGAACAAGTTTGTTCAAAACTTCCTTTTATCAACAGGCCCGGACAGTCTACCAAGTGTAAACTGTAATCATAAACTTGATTTTTTAAACCAAGTTTTTGGTTATCTTCCATTATCCTTACATCATTCTCTTTGTGATAAAGCAACTTGGCATGTTTTACTGTATTAGAGGTGTAATATAAATACAAGCTGTCATTGCTGCTATTTACAGCGCTTCTAGACTAATTTCACGGTTCTTTATCTTCTACTTGCATCCCCACTTGCTTTGGTTCATCATCCTTATTGTCAGTTAATCAGTCCTGCTTTCAAATCCATTGCAGATTTTCCCAGTATATCTCTCTTTCCTCCCACCTTTTCTGTTTTTGCTTAAAACCAGCTATATCTCTAAACATTGTTGATTCTAATGACAGATCAAATTCATTTTTGGTTACATTAACTGAATGTACATTTCTGACTAAATGTATGTTATAGAAATTGGCTCCATGAAGGTCAATGAAACAAAATTTTGGAGCCTTGTATAAGGTACAGTCATAACTATGTATGAAGATTTAACACAAGAAATCAGGAATAAATTCTCCTTCTTCACTGTCCAGCCATTATCTGAACTGCCTGATATTTCCATTTTTGTTTCTGCATTGTATTTTAGTTAAGTAAATAAGCATGTTGTTTACAATAAAGAGTTTAAGTAGTTGTGATAGGAGTCTGGAGATCAGACTGGAAGATATTGTTTTGGAGGTTTTCCATAGATTTTATTCAAAAAGGTGTGTAACTAAGGTACTGTCTTGGGAATTATAAATTCCTCTTGACAAGACAGTAGGGTTCTCATTGTAAAATTTCTTCGTATGGAAGTTCTTAGCATGAAAAAAAACTTAACTAGTCTTGATCACACAATTGCTTTTGGGAACTGCTACGATTCCTACATAACTGAAGTGACTACTCTTGAAAAAGTACTTTAAAGACTATAACACTTCTAGTGTGTCCTTAGATTTTGGAAGACATGGTATAAATGAGCATCTTTTTACCCTTCCAGAAATTTTCCACGCTCTTCTGACTGGCTGGAAAATTATGTTACTTTCCATCAATAGCACTTGCGCCTCAAAGAGATTCAGGGGCTTTCATTTGAATGCAAGTCTTGTCTTTTGTTTTTACAACCTAAAGTTAAAGCTTGTTGAAGATCAGCAGAACGGCTAATAAAGAGCTGTCTTCACAATCAACAGAACCAAATTAATATGTTGTCATCAAAATAAAATAACCATTCAAGGGTATATTATTATCTTTCTTTTTCTGAATTATATATTTGCCCATCTCTGCTGCCAGTCTCACCTGCTGTAAGTGTGCAAAGTGAGAAAGTAAATTGCAACTAAACCAGCAGATGGAGCTAGTCAGGTAATTTCCATATTTCTTATGCTGTTGTGCAACAAGTTTTCAAGTTGGGGTAGTGACTATTAAGCATTTTGTTATGTGTTTTATAGAGCTACCGTGTTGTTGAGTTCTGTAGTGCAGTATTCTGCAGTGAGTTAGCATTCAAAGTGCCTTTGACAGACTATTTGTTTTGGCATTCAGTAGACATCCTCACTGCTTTACAGAAGCTATACAAGCATCTTTCAAATATGCCAATAAAGGTCCTATACCGGAATCAGAATTCTTTTCTAAATTGATCTACGGGTTACCAGTAATGGACTGGGTTAATCAGACCCAATGATCTGAGTTTCCAAGAGATGTGGTAATAAGCTTACAAACACAACAAAGTAACTAAAGCCTAACTTATTATCACAACACAAATCACAAATAAACCACACAGAATACTATATAGCAAGTCACAAAGATTTCTGCTCACGATTCTTAGTTACCACTTGATTGTTGCTGTTATCGGGCGAAATTCTGAATTCCAACTTGCTTCCCCCTTGGTCACAATCAATGATTGCAATTTCTGGCCCTTGGTGAAGTCCAAAGAAGGAATGAAAAACTCTTTCATTTAGAGAAGATCCACAAGTGCAGAGCAACCACGCAACAGGCAAAATATTTGTTCTAGTCCATTTACACAGCATTCAGCATAATCTCATAAATCAATTAGAAAAGTTAATAGTCACTCCTTGCATTCCTTGGACTTACAAAATGGCATTAATGTTTACATATAAGTAATAAGGCCAAAGAAAAAAAATCCAGCTATCAAGCTACTTGACAAATATTCTACAGATGTACAGAGCCTACATGATAACAGCTCAGCAAGAGTTAAGCTGTCATTTGACATGACAGACATTCACGCATTGTTTTACAAAATCTAATGTGCCACATCACCAATGCAATTTCCCTAAGGAACCTAGAAAGCAAAATATAAAAATTACTGGGATATTTCTGCATTTTAGATATGCACATTATTCTTCAGATAGAGAGCACAATTCAGCTTTATTTTTCAGCAAGCTCTCCATTTACTGGTGTTCAAGATCTGATCAGGATAAAAGCTGAAGGACAATATAAAGTGCAACCTCAATATAACATGCCTCATTGATTCATGAATTTGAGTCAGCTATGGGTCTTATCGTGGCCCCAAGTAAGATATATTTCACTTCATTGCATTATGGAGAACAAAGTCTGTAGTCTTCTATGTATAAGACCATAAGACATAGAAGCAGAATTAGGCCATCTGGCCCTTTGAGTCTGCTCCACCATTCAATCAATGGCTGATCTTTTTTTCTCCATCTCAACCCCAGTTCCTGCCTTTCTCCCGTAACCTCTGATGCCATGTCCAATCAAGAACCTATCTATCCCTGCCATAAATACACCCAATGACCTGGCCTCCACCACTGCATGTGGCAACAAATTACAACAAATTCATCACCCTTTGGCTAAAGAAATTTCTCCGCATCTGTTTTGAAAGGGTGCACCTCTATCCTGAGGCTGTGCCCTCTTGTCCTAGACTCTCCCACCATGGGAAACATCCTTTCCACATCTACTCTTTCTAGGCCTTTCGACATTCGAAAGGTTTCAATGAGATACCCCTTATTCTTCTGAATTTCAGCGAGTACAGACCCAGAGCCATCAAATATTCCTCATATGATAACTCTTTCATTCCTGGAATCATCCTTGTGAACCTCCTCTGGACCCTCTCCAATGCCAGCACAATGATCTGAGATGAAGGATCCAAGACTGTTCACAATACTCAAGGAGAGGCCTCACCAGTGCCTTATAAAGCCACAGCATCACCACCTTGTCCTGCATTCTAGACTTCTTGAAATGAATGCTAACATGGCACTTGCCTTCCTCACCACTGGCACAACCTGCAAGTTAACCTTTAGAGTGTTGTGCACAAGGACTCCAAAGTCCCTCTGCATCTCAGATTTTTGGGTTTTCTCCCCGTCTAGAAAATAGTCCGCACATTTATTTCTACTACCAAAGTGCATGACCATGTATTTTCCAACATTGTATTTCATTTGCCACTTACTTGCCCATTCTCCTAATCTATCTAAATCCTCCTGCCTCCTACCTGTTTCCTCAACACTACCTGCCCCTCCACCAATCTTCGTATCATCTGCAAGCTTGTCAACAAAGCCACCTATTCCATCATTTATATACAGCATAAAAATAAGTGGTCCCAGCAGCAACCCCTGTGGAACACCACTAGTCACTGGCAGCAAACCAGAAAAGGATCCTTTTATTCCCACTCACTACCATCTACCAATCTGTCAATGCTCTAACCATGTTAGTAACTTTCCTGCAATACCATGGGCTCTTAATTTAGTAAGCAGCCTCATGTGTGGCACCTTGTCAAAGGCCTTCTGAAAGTCCAAATATACAACATCCACTGCATCCCCTTTCTCTATCCTACTTGTAATCTCCTCTAAGAATTCCAACAGGTTCATCCAGCAAGATTTTCCCTGAAAGAAATCATGTTGACTTTGTCCTATCTTGTTCTGTGTCACCAAGTACTCCATCACCTCATCCTTAACAATTGACTCTAATATTTTCCCAACCCCTGGGGTCAGGCTAACTGGTCTATAATTTACTTTCTGCTGCCTTCCTTCTTTCTTAAAAAGTGGGTGACATTTGCAATTTTTCAGTCCTCTGTCACCATGCCAGAGTCCAATGATTTTTGAAATATTATTTCTAATGCCACCACAATCTCTTACGCTACCTCTTTCAGAACCCTAGGGTGCATCGGGTCTGGGTGACTTATGTACCTTTAGGTGTTTCAGCTTTTTGAGCACCTTCTCTCTTGTCACAGTAACTGCACCCACCTCTCTTCCTTTCACACACTACAACATCGGGCATACTGCTGGTGTCTCCCACAGTGAAGACTAATGCAAAATATTCATTTAGTTCATCAGCCATCTCCTTGTCCCCGTTATTATTTCTCCTGCCTCATTTTCTAGTGGTCTTATATCTGGTCTCATTTCTCTTTTATTTTTAACATATTTGAAAAAACTTTTACTATCCACTTTGATATTATTTGCTAGCTTGTTTTCATATTTCATCTTTTCCCTTCTAATGATTTTTTTAGTTGCTCTCTGTAAGTTTTTAAAAACTTCCTAATCCTCTATCTTCCCAATAATTGTTGCTTTGTTGTATGCCCTTTCTTCTGCTTTGATAACTTCCCTTGTCAGCCATGGTTGTACTATTTTTCTATTTGAGTATTTCTTCAATTTTGGAATACATATATCCTGCACCTACATATATCCAACATATTTCCCCAGAAACAGACATCGTTGCTACTCTGCTGACACCCCTACCAGAAGCTCCTTTGAACTTACTTTGGCCAACTCCTTTCCCATACCACTGTAATTTCTCTTACTCCACTGAAATACTGCTACATCAGACTTTACTTTCTCCCTATCAAATTTCAAGGTTGAACTTAATCATATGGTTATCACTGAGGTTTCTTTTACCTTAAGGTCCCTAATTGCCTCTAGTTCATTACATAACACCCAATCCAGTATAGCTGATCCTCCAACAACACACATCAAAGTTGCTGGTGAACGCAGCAGGCCAAGCAGCATCTATAGGAAGAGGCGCAGTCGATGTTTCAGGCCGAGACCCTTCGTCAGCTGATCCTCCAGTAGGTTCAACAACAAACTGCTCTAAAAAACCATCCCTTAGGCATTCAACAAACTCACTCCCTTGAGATCCATTACCAACCTGATTTTCTCAATCATCCTGCATGTTAAAATCTCCCATGACTACCATAACGTTGCTCTTTTGACTCATCTTTTCTCTCTCCTGTTGTAATCTGTGGTCCACCTCCTGGTCATTGTTGGGAGGCTTGTATATAACTGCCATCAACGTCCTTTTACCCTTGCAGTTTCTTAACTCAACCCACAAGGATTCAACATCTTCCAATCCTATGTCACATCTTTCTGCTGATTTGATGCCATTCCTTACCAATAGAGCCACACCACCCCCTCTGCCTACCTTCCTGTCCCTTTGATGTAACATGTAAGGTTGGACATTCAGCTCCCAACTACAACCATCCTTCAGCCGCAATTCATGATAGTTACAACAGCATACCTGGCAATCTGTAGCAGTGCAACAAGATCATCCACCTTATTTTTTATACTGCACAAATTTGGATACACCTGGAGTACCGTATTTGCTAACCTTTCTGACCCTGCATCCCTAATGTCCTGATACTCAGCCTGTTGGGTATATTATTATGCAGTTTTCCTAGTTTTATGAATTTTATTATATTATTTGAGATCCGCAATGAGAAATTAATGGATTCAGCAACTGATTTCAAGCAAGTAGATTCAAAATGGGTAAATTGTATGAATCAGCATCTGAGGGACACACCTCCAGTGAGTCAATACCTAAAGACCTATCATCCATTAAGAATCAATGTGGAAGACTTCCTCTCCAAGTAGAGTTGCTATACATGGGACCAGGTCCCCACGGAGACTGATATGTATGGGACTAGTGCGTGGGAGACAATCCTCCAGTGAGTCAGTATGTGTGCATCTGTCTCCTGTCTTGTATAAAATTATTTGTGATTTTATGGCTCCATTGGCTCAGCATCTTTCCCTTGCTCAGCTGCACTCCAGTGGTTCCAGGCTGAAGGAGAGGCACCAATATTCCCAGAAGAGCATGGCTCCTTACATCAACTGCCTTCCATCAACATCACACTACAATGAAGCCTATACAACAATGGGATAATGGCCAAGCAAATCACTAGTGGCCTGAAATAATGGTTCTATTGACTGGAAAGCCCAAGAGGATTTCTTTAGAACAGCAGAATTGAGTGGATAGGAAACATTTCCATAAATTGCTAGAGCTGTATGACATAAAATTATTGAAGGTAGTCTCTCTAGGTCTTTCCTTTGCTTCTCCAGAGACTCAATAGCACATACAAGGTTCCTATGAAACATCTTAAGTGATTCATTCATTTCCTACAGATGTATAGAATAGAGCAAAACTTAATTTGCCCCTTGCTGCTCTGGTGAGTTAGATAGTTGATACAGGGTAGGTATAAATATAATACTGGTGCAAGAGAAGATTCTAAATTTGACAGTGAGTACTTGTGTCTAGAGGTTCCCTGCATCTGCCCTGGAATAGTCAATGTCAATAGTGGATGCCTGCAGTGAAAGATGAACATTCCTTCACAGTCATATCCTCTCTCCGATGATCGTATCTTAACAAGAATAATTCACTCAGTGGTCACTTTATTAGATATTTCCTTTACCTAATAAAGTGGTCACTGAATCTCTTCTGCTGCTGTAGCCCATCCACTCCAAGGTCGAACATATTGTGCTTTCAGAAATGCTCTTCTGCACACCACTGTTGTAACACATGGTTATTTGAGTTACTATCGCAATCTGTCAACTTGAACCAGTCTGGCCATTCTCCTCTGACCTCTGTCATTAACAAGGTATTTTTTGCCCACATAACTGTCACTCGCTGGATGTAATTTGTTTTTTGCATCGTTCTCTGTAAAATCTAGAGACTGGTGTGCGTAAAAGTCTTAGGTAATCAGCAGTTTCTGGGATACTCAAACCATCCCACCTGGCACCATCATTCAATGTTCAAAGTCTCTGAGATCACATTCCTTTCCCATTCTGATGTTTGGTCTGAATAACAAATGAATAACTACTTCTTCTTCTTCTTCTTCTTCTTCTTCTCCTTCTCCTCTTTTTCCTTCTCCTTCTCCTTTCTCCTTTTAATGGTGGTTGGCAGTCCAACTTAAAGCTGCATTACTGCCACCAACTGGACGAGGATGTGGTGTAGAGAGTTGGGAAATAAAACCCCTCCCAGTTCTTTATCAAATGAAAACTAAGTTATCCCAAAAAGCCCTATAGATTATAAATAATGAAAGACAATATTGTGAATTAAATTAAAGACACTTCTATAACTTGGTAAAATTTTTAATTGAAAACTATCAACCCCCATAAGATAGTAGCACCACCTGCAGTTGTTTTCCTTCAACCTTATATGCTTCGTATTGTAAAAGAAAGTGTTTGACTGTTCAATAATGATGACAACACCTACACACCCCAGAGTGATGGTTTCCAACAAGAGACAAGGAATAATTAAGCATAGCATGCCCAATTCTAAGTCAAGTCAATATAATTCCTTCCCTTCCTGTTTTACCCCCCTTCTCCCATCAACCCAATAGTTTTATATATTCTGTAAAGGGGTCTCCCCTTATGCCCAATATCCCAGAAGTCTTGCCATAATCTGCTAACTCTTAACCCCACCAACCCCTTAGCTTCTGATTTGCTAAGTGGAATGTCTATATCTACAAAATGAATCTCTTGACCATGTGTATATGCATCGAGTTGTTGGCTGATTAGATATTTGCATTAATGAGCAGGGGTGCAGGAGTACCTAATAAAATGGACACCCAGTTTATATTACCATAACTAAGTTGAATTGGACAATCTTAAATATGAAGTAATGATGAGACAATTGGAAACTGGTCGTAAATATTTGTGATCAGGACTGGAAACTTGGGCAAATATCCAAAATCTGCAGTCCAATCTATGCTTTCTGCCACTAGTTTTGCAAAATTAGCATTTTGCTGTCTGCCTCGGTGCTGAAATGTTTAAATGTTGTGAAGATGCTGTCTTTTCTTGGTGGATATAGACTAATCCTCCAGCAGACATTGAACAAGGTAATGAATATTAATGACTGCCAATCAACCTCTTTGTCACTGAAAATTCACTATTAAATGTGGGCTATCTCAACCCCACAAAGAAATGACTCGTTTTTTAAAGATAAGAAACTTTCAGATTCAGAAGTTTGTTTTTCACCTTTTTCCTTTTAGTTTCTATTTTCTACTTCCAGTGCATCTTTCCCTCTCTGTATCTTTCTGAACTTCATTTAACATTAATTTTGTTAATCACCACCTTCTTTCCACAGACACCCTATGACCACCACTGCTGTCTTAACAAATCTTCTGTTATTTATCTGCCATAGTTCAATCTCTTTTGATAAAAGTAATCCCAGTCTGTTATTCTACTCATTTAGATCCCAGATGCACAATCACTCTCTATCTATGTTTGTCTAGAATTTGCAGTAAGTGGCAAAGTAATGGCATGTCACAATTGCCTACGAAATATATTACTCACAAAGATCTAGCAATAACATACATTTTTCTAAAATTTGTTTCTGAAGCCTGCAATTTGTTAATGCGGCATGGTGGGGTTTAAAATAGAGTTGTAGGGGAATAGGAATCAGAATGCCAGAACAGTTAGTGGAGAGGTCATGGAGGCAGATGATAAAAAGACCTCAGACAAGGTTAGGAATCACAAGGTTGAGCATGGTTCGACTAGTGTCCTGAGCTGTATATAGTTCACTGCAAGAAGCATCGTAGGAAAGATGGATAATAGTGCTGAAAATGAGATAGCTGTTTTACAAACAGGGGCAATGTGTAGTGAGGAGAGGCTAGTGATAGGGCAAAATTGTAGTCAACAGCATGAGTTGCGATGCAAAAATCAAACAAAATTGAGAAGGGTGAATACAGGACTGAAGCTGTCGTAGTTGAATGCGCACAGTATACGGAATAAGGTAGATGAACTTGTAGCACAGTTGCAAATTGGCATGAGAGAGAGGTGACGTAGGGTTGGAAGGTATTGAATCATTGTGGATGGAGCTAAGGAACTGCAAGAGTAAAAAGGCCCTGATGGGTGTTGTATACAAACCACCAAACAGTATTAAGGATGTGGCCTATAAGTTACAAAGGTAGACAGAAAATAGTTGCCAAAGGGGACTTCAATATGCAAGTAGATTGGGAAAATCAGGTTGGTGCTGGATTCCAGAGGGGGGAGCTTGTAGAGTGCATACGAGATGGTTTTTTTAGAGCAGCTGGTGGTTGGGCCTACTAGAGAATCAGGTATTCTGGATTGGGTGTTGTGCAATGAACTAGAATTGATTAGAGGCCATAAGGTAAAAGAACCCTTTGGGGCAATTGGACATAACATGTTCGAATTCACCCTGAAATTTAAGAAGAAGCTAAAGTCAGATGTATCAGTATTACAGTGGAATAAAGGGAATTACAGAGACATGAGAGAGGAGTAGGCCAGAGTTGATTGGAAAAGTACACTGGCAGGGATGACAACAGAAAAGCAATGGCTGGAATTTTTGGGTTATGTACATCCCAAACAAGAAGAAGTATTCTAAAGAAAAGAGGACACAACTATTGATAATAAGAGAAGTCTACGCTAACATAAAAACCAAAGAGAGGGCAAACAATACAGCACATATTAGTGGGAAGTTAAAGGATTAGGAAGCTTTTGAAAACCAACAGAAGGCAACAAAAAAGACATTAAGAAGGTAAAGATGAAATACAAAAGTAAGCTAGCCTATAATATTAAAGTGAATAGCAAAACCTTCTTCAGCTACATGAAGTGTAAAAGAGAGGCGAGAGTGGATATTGGACGGTTGGAAAACAAACTAATAATGAGGACAACAAAATGGCAGACAAACTAAATAAGTATTTTCCATAATTCTTCACTGTGGAAGACACTAGCAGTATGGTAGAAGTTCCAGGCATCAGGAGTCATGAAGTGTGTGAAGTGACCATACCTGGAGAGAAGGTTCTTGGGAAACTGGAAGGTCTGAAGGCAGATAGTCACTTGGACCATATGGTGTACACCCCAGTGTTCTGAAAGAGGTGGCTGTTGGAGGAAATAATGATCTTTCAAGAATCACTAGATTCTGAAATAGTTCTGGAAGACTGGAAAATTGCAAATGTCACTCCACTCTTTAAGAAGGGAGAGAGGCAAAAGAAAGGAAACTATAGGCCTGTTAGTCTGACCTCAGTGATTGGGAAGATGTTGGAATCGATTACTAAGGATGAGGTCGCAGGATCCTCGGAGGCACATGATAAAATAGGCTGTAGTTAGCATGGTTTCCTCAAGGGAAAATCTTCCCTGACAAATCTGTTGGAATCCTTTGAAGAAATAACAAGCAAGAATGACAAAGGAGAATCAGTTGCTATTGTGTACTTGGATTTTCAGAAGGCCTTTGACAAGGTGCCACACATGAGGCTGCAAGCTACAAGCCCATGGTATTGCAGGAAAGATTGTAGAATGGATAAAGCAGTGGCTGATTGGCAGGAGGCAAAGAGCGGGAATAAAGGGAGCCTTCTCTGACTGGCTGCTGGTGACTAGTGGTGTTACATTACATATTACAATAGTAACCAATATACAGTCTGATAATAGTGAGATAGTTTTTTTACATTATCTGTCAATGATTTGGTTAATGGAATTGATTGCTTTGTTGTAAAATTTGTAGATGATATGAAGATCGGTGGAGGGGTAGGTAGTTTTGAGGAAGTAGAGAGGCAACAGAAGGGCTTAGACAGATTAGGAGAATGGGCAAAGAAATAGTAGATGGAATACAGTGTCAGGAAGTGTATGGTCATGCACTTTGGTGGAAGAAATGAAAGGGTTGACTATTTTCTAAATGGAGAGAAAATACAAAAAAAATGAGGTGCATAGGGACTTAAGAGTCCTTGTGCAGGATTCCCTGAAGGTCAGTTTTGCAGGTTGAGTCTGTGGTGAGGAAGGCAAATGCAATGTTAACATTTACTTCAAGAGGACTAGAATATTAAAAGAAGGATGTAATATTGAGGCTTTATAAAGCACTGGTGAGGCCTCACTTGGTGTACCGTCAGCAGTTTTAGGCCCTTTATCTCAGAAAGGATGTGCTGAGCTGGAGAGGGGTCAAAGGAGTTTCATGAAAATGATTCCAGGATTGAATGGCTTATCATATGAAGAGTGTTTGATGGCTCTGGCCTTCACTAGAAATTCAGAAGAATGAGGGATCACCTCATTGAAACCTATTTAATAGTGAAAAGCCTTGATAAAGTGGATGTGGAGAGGATGTTTCCTATGGTGGGGAGTCTAAGACCAGAGGACACAGCCTCAAATAGACAAGTGTCCTTTTAGAATGGAGATGAGAAGGAATTTCTTTACCCAGAGTGTGGAGAATCTGTGGAATTTTTGGCCACAGGCAGCTGTGGAAGCCATGTCTTTATATATATTTAAGGCAGAGGTTGGTAGATTCTTGATTGGTCAGGGAATGAAGGGATACAGGGAGAAGGCAGAGATTGGGGCTGAGAGGAAAATTGGATCAACCATTATGAAATGACAGAGCAGACTCAATGAGCCAAATGGCCTAATTCTGTTCCTATATCTTATGTTCTTATGGACATATAAATGTTCACCTCACTATTATATCCTTCCCATCTCTCCTGTATCAGTCTGTTGTCACGTGCACTGAGATGTAGTGAAGAACCTTTCTTCATTTGCCATGCAGGCAGGCCATGCATATGTAAATATATTAGGGTAGTAAAAAGATAGCAGATAATGTAGCAGCTATAGAGAAAGCGCAATATAGGTAAACAACTAAAATGCAAGATCAATGAAGAAGTACTTTAGATTGGGAGATCAAGAAAACCTAGTATAACTCTGCAGGGTTCAGCACATCACAGAAACCAGCATCTCTTTTCCATTCCATCAGTAAGGCAGCCAACATGATCCAAGATTTCACACACTCCAGGTGTACTCTCTTCTCCCCACTCTCATTGGGAAGAAGATACGAAAACTTGAAAGCACGTACCACCAGGCTCAAGGACTGATTCTATCCTGCTGTCATAAGACTATTGAATGGTTCCCTGGTATGATAAGATGGACTCTTTATCTCACAATCTACCTTTCTGACTGCCTGCATTGCACTTTCTCTGTAACTATATCTCTTTATTCTGCTCCCTGTTATTCTTTTACCTCGTACTACCTCAGTACACAGTTGTAATGAGTTGATTGGTATAGATGGTATCCAAGGCCTCAGTATATATTACAACAGTAACCAATATACAGTCTGATAATAGTGGAATAGAAGCTGGTGGTATCTGCTTTCAAGTTTCTGCATCCTCTGGTAGAGGAGAGAATGATCAGGTTGGGATGGATCATTGATTATGTTGTCTTCTTTCATGGGGCATCAGTAGTGTAGATGGAGTCAATGGAAGGAAGGGGTTTGTGTGATACATTTCTTGCAGTCTTGCAAAGAACAGTTGCCATACCGAGTTCTGTTGCATCCGGATAGGATGATCTCTGTGGTGTATCTGTTGAAAATTGACATGCCAAATTTCTTTAGTCTTCTGAGGAAATGGAGATGTTGCTCTGCTTTCTTGGCCATGTTGTCAAAGTGACTGGACCAGAACAACCTGTTAGTGATATTTTCATTAATGACCTTGAAGCTGCAACCACGTCCACCACAACACCATTGATATTGAGAGGTAGTGTGCGCCATCCTGCATCCTGAAGTCAATAGCATCTCTTTCATGTTGAAGGAGAGGCTATTATTTTGATACCTTAGCACTAGGTTCTCTATCTCTTTCCTGTACTCTGTCTCGCCATTGTTTGAAATGCAGCAGACTATGGTGGTGACATCTACAAAGTTGTAAATGGAGTTTGTCTACACACCTAAGAGTGATTTGAGAGTAAATTCGGGGGCTGATGATGCATCCTTTCAGGGTACCAGTGTTGTCGATAATTGTGGAGAGGGTGTGCTTACTGATGGTCAGAAAATCGAGGATTCAGTTGTGGAGGGAGTTGTTGAATCCTAGGTCTCATTCCTAAGTGACTCTTTATCTTCTTCCAAATTATAATTAAACTGCTGGGATTATATTTACAAGATTCATCCTACATCCCCTTGCCGTTTTTTTTGAGTAAGAGGATAACATTTGTCCCCTTGCTCAAATTTTTTTTATCTCAGAAAAACTGTGAGTTGGAGCCAGCACCTTCACAAATTTCACCCTTATTTGTTTCAGCAACTAAGCACACATTCAATCCAAACATTTAAACCACCTTCATACCCCAGGCAGATCTCCCAGGCTGAAAATGCTTTAATCTCCAGGGAGCACCTTCACACATCCCCTTCAAGTGTCTGCTTCTTGGCACAATAAGGTTGGACTGTGATACTGAGTTACAGCATTGGATCAAAAGGCTCAGTACCACTGTGCACTCCTGTTTGTGTGCTGTCAGCCACACTGTATGCAAAAAAGAAGTGCAATTGTATGTTCCACAGGAGAAAGAATTAACAAAGGACATCATAAAAAAATTATGAGTATTTTTCACCTGAAATATTTGTTTAGAAGTACTAATGAACCATTTCAGATGAAAAAAAAATTCTTGGATTTACCACTTCTTAAAGAATATATGTTAAGCGCAATAACGTGCCTGGAAAATAAACTGCAGTTGTGGATATCTTGCCACACAGACCGTTCATACCTTTTGCATTGACATATTGCACAAATAATTGTATTTTCTCATCTTTCACCTACAGGGAAGGATTGTTTTCCCTAATCTACATTATCCAAAAAACAAGCATTCTGCTGAGCTCTCATTCTTGAAGCCATAATCAATACCTATTGAAACTGGGTCAAAGTAACGTAGAAAGTAATCTGGAGTTTGCCAGCCCGATCTATATTTAATGCTTTTCCTGCAGAGAAATAATTGTCTAAGTAAAGCTATTCACTTATTGGACCATTGGAATTTATTTTAATTGCAATTAAACGAGAGGCAGCACGTTATTGTTAGGGTCATTGTTTACGATAATGAGTCGTACTGACAGCGACTCTTGTCTTTGTCGGTACTGTTGTGCATTTCATGATATTGTTACTACTCAATGGCAATCCCTGAGGCACAATCACTTCCTGTACTCAGTAGACGTGCCAAACTCATTCTGGCTCATCTCAGGGCAATGGTGCCCAGATCATGGTAAGACTAAACTGGAGAAGGGTAGGAGAATGAGTATGCAAAAGAGGGAACTCCCTGATACAGTACACTATGGGGTAGCAGTAGAACAAATGTTAATGGTTCAGTGGTGGAGGAGTTTTTTGGATAGTCATTCTTTGGTGAGTCTCAATGGTGGTAAAGAAACTAGATTTGACATTTGCAATATTCGGTATCTGCTGCTGATCTCCCATTGGTCTTGGATACTAATCAAGGATTCACAGAGTGGGAAGTTTACTAGAAGAATTTGTTAGGGAGTGTTCATTTCTTGATCAAGTGTGTGGTAGATGTGGAGTTGTATAGGACTGTGAGCTCTTCTGTTCTTAGATGGAAATTTGAGCATGCAGAATGACATAAATTTGAGAAATTGTGTGAGGAGAAGTTACAGTCTAGTCTTTTAGAGCGGGATATTGATAATAATTTTGAACTTTTTAATACTGTCCTATAGCAAGTAGATCATACACATTCCTAATGTAGCTGGTTATGGCAGGAGAAAGGTTGTGCTTTGGTAGAGAGATATCTGTGCTCAGAAAGTGAAAAATAGAAATAAGGCCTTTAAGAAAATTAAAAAGTTTTATTCTATGGAATATTTGGTTCTGTATAAAAGGGCATGGTGGTTGGGAAAGCTGCAAAGGAGTTCTGTAGGAAATATTGTAGCAGTATTGGTAGGGAGATCCCAGTAGACAAAGTGTGGAATCTGATTCAGAAGATGGGAGGTGTGAGATGGAGCAGAGTCCTTTCAGTCTTATGTTCTGGGGAGAGAAGAGCTGTTACAGATTTGGAAAAGGTAGAATTTTTGGCTGAAGCTTCTGCAAAAGTGCACAGTACTGAAAAATCAATTGACGAGGCTAAGCAATATAGGGAGGGCATTTCTTGACAATAATCTTGGGGTTAACAAGGATAAGCAGTGCATTGACTCAGCGCTTGATGTGGAGTTTTCATTATCTGAACTCAGACAAGTACTTTCTATTGAACATACATCACCCAGAAAAGATGGGTTTTGTATGTTTTCCCACAAGTTGGATAGCAAGCTTCAAATGGTTATAGATTTGTTCAATCAAAGTTGGACTGCTGGACACCCTCCATCGGTATGGAAGTTAGCAGTGGTAATTCCATTCCTGAAACCAGGCAAAGAACAGTCAGATCCTGTTAGTTACCGGACAATTTCTTTGACATCAAATGAGTGTGAACTTTTGGAGAGGATGGTGACTGATAGATTCATATTTTATTTGGGAAGTAGAAGATGATTATTGCCATATCAATGTGGCTTTTGGAAAGGTAACATAGCTCTAGACTGTGTTGTGTCTGAAATCTAATATTAGAAAGGCTCAGGTTAATAAAGGGGTTGTAGTGGCAGTCTTCTTTGATATTGAGAAAGCTTATGATATGCTTTGGAAGGAGGGACTGCTGATAAAACTGGAAAGTCCTGGGATTGGTAGACCAATGTATAATTGGGTTAAAGAGTTTTTTGTTTCAGATGATCCTACAGGTAAGGGTAGGTAAGGAGCATTCTGAGGTTTATCCTATAGATAATGGTACTCCACAGGGAGTGTTTGTAGTCCTACCCTGATAAATGATCAGAATAAATTAAATTCTTTCTGAAGTTGATCCTGACATTTCTAAGTCCTTGTATGCTGATGGTGGGCTGTATGGAAAATGGACAAGGCAGGAATCTAAATTTTGTCATTAACAAGATTCAGGTTGCTGTACAGGAAGCAGAGGAATGGGGTAGACAGTGGCAAAGACTCAGGTTATTTGTTTCAGTAAATGGATCATTTGGCCCATTAGATTGGGGGACATCACTGGAAGTTTGAGAAACCAACACCTTGCCCCCTTCTCCATTTCCCATCCCCTTTTCCCTCTCTCACCTCAACTCACCAATCAACTTCCCAGCTCTTTATTTCATACCTCCTCCTCCAGGTTTCACCTATAACCTGGTGGTTCTCTCTCTCCTCCCCCCACCTTTTAAATCTACTCCTCAGCTTTTTAGCTCTCCCGCTGAAGGACTTTTTTCCATAGATGCTGCCTGGCCTGCCAAGTTCCTCTGCCATTTTGTGTGTGTTGCTCGGATTTCCAGCATCTGCAGATTTTCTCTTCTTTGTGGAAGCATTATTATTAAGCTGCAGTATTTAGGAGTGTATGTCTGCTTTTTATGAGTCCCAGCTCATATAGGGCTGGAAGGAAATGAAGCCGTTGATAGGCTGACTAAACAATCTACGAAGGTCAGTGCTATTGATCTTGATATCCCACTAAGTAAGGGGGAGCCAAAGGTTTTAATTAAGGACAATGTTCTCTCACTCTGCCAGGGACTGTGGTACACAATTGAAGGGGAGACATTTATATGGAATTCAGAAAAGGGTTACTTCACTTTGGAGGAGAGGTGGTCCCGGGAGGGAGGAAGCTATAATTACTCAGCTTAGTCTTGGCCATACTGGTTTAAATGCCACGTTGTTCAGACTTGGTAAACGCGCTACAGGTGAATGTAGACCGTGTCATCTTCCAGAGATGGTCTCCCATGTGTTATTGGAATGTAGGGCATCTGAGTGGAAGAGAAAGCAGACCCTGGGGAGCAATATTGGTGCTTAGTTTGGTGGGGTTTGGGCAAGAGGGATGAGAGAAGCGTAGGTAAGTATTTAAATTCTTGAAACTTGTTGGGTTGTTAATACAATTGAAGCCAATAGCATTGGCTGTTTATTTATTGAATTATTATTATCTTGATAATACTATTTCTTGTTGGGGTGGTGGTAGGTGTTCGTATCACTCTCCTGAATCCTCCTCACACTTCGGTTCAGGAGGAGGTGGTTGTAATGTATGGATTTATTTCTTTTAGAGCAATGACCACTCCCCCGCCCCCCCCCCTTTGCACTACCTATTGATCTGGTGTCTGAGCACGTGCATTGTTTTCTCTCTCTCATTGTAATGTGAGTACACCAGTTAAAGCCATCTCCCAGGTGTGTGCTTTTATTTAGTACATAGGTAGAATTATACATCCTGCAATGCACTCAGACACATCATTGGTGATGCAACCCAGCGTCACAGGGTGCTCTGGGTCTTACAACAACAGACATCCTCGCCCGGAAGACCCAGCAGATGTTGATCAGGCCCCGACTTGCGTCTGAGTAGCATTCGGCCATGGATCACTCCTCCTGATCCACAGCTATCCTGAAGCTCGCTCTGCTGCCTCTGTGCATTCCTGGTGGCTTTCCTCTTCTGGGCTCCTGAGACGCCTGTCCAGCTGTAGGCTCAGCTGAGGGATTACCAGCAAACCCTTTGCAACCCATCTCTATGGGCATATAGTGTGCCCGCCACCCCTTGCTGCTGCACGCCCCCACCAAGTCTTGGTACTTTGTCTTCTACCTTTCATGGGCCTCTTCCATCCTGTCTTCCCAGAGAACGGTCAGTTCCAACATGACCGCCTGTCTAGATGACTCTGACAGCAGTACCATGTCTGACCTAAGCATGGTCAAGGAGATGTGCTCAGGGAATATCAGCTGTTTCCCCAGGTCAGCTCTCAATTGCCAGTCCTTTGCTGTTCCTAGAAGGCTGGATTGGGTAGGGTTTGAGCCTTCTCCCCTGCCTTGATAAAAACAGTCGCTTGCTTTGCTAGGCGATGGTGTTTGGCCTTGGCAATGGCTGTGCACAAGGTGTCAACCACTGTCTTCAGCACTGGGTCATGGCAACAATGATAATGCCCCTCCCCGCAGGGCTTTTGGGCAGCATCTGAGGAAGTGAAGTGCTTGAGCGTCCCCTTCCCTCGGCACAGGGAGCATGCTGGTGTTTCAGCATTGCCCCTTCAGCAGAAGTTCGCCAGGCTTGGCAAGATGTCATAGACCAATTGGATCAGGAACTTGATGCAGTGGGGTTCAGCTCGCTAAATTTCCCCCCACGAGATGTTGTGCTCCGTTACCTGGTTCCATCTTGACCATGTGCCTCGTTGCCACATACCAGCAATCTTGCTGGCTCGTAGCTGCTCCACAGCAGCTCGCACCTCTTGCTGGACCAGCTGGTGCCTTGCTCTTCCTTGCACATAATCATAGCAAACTGTTGGGAAGCAACCCAGGCCCTCCCATCCCTATGCCACTGAGCCCACCAGCACGCTATGGCACAGCCGTGCTTTGGCTTGTTCAGCTGCATGCTGCACCCTCCTCCTCCAGCCCGTCCTCACATCAGTGCCAGCGTGTGAGACCATCAGGTCGCTGAACTGTCTGTATTGCAGCACCTCTCTTGCACTTCATTGCTCTCTCACTCTCGCTGCGATGTGAATACACCAGTTAATGCCATCTCCCACATGCATGCTTTTATTGTGCACCGACACAACCGCGGTAATTCACCTTTTTAGTTGGTCTGCCAGCTGCCAATAAAAAGCAACGGAAGAAGAAGATGGAACTCCCTCTTCTTTATTGGTTTGTATCTCATTAGAATATCTGTGATCCCTTCCCGTCTGTAGCCTTCTATACTCCCATGTGCTTAACCTCATTTTTTTTTAACTTACTCATGCTTTTCAACCTCCACCAGATCAGCTTTGCTGTTTCTCTTATAAACTTTTTGTGCCTGGAGAGAATCTGACATTTTCATGTGAATTGCATATCTATTCCCATGCTATTCTCATACTTGTTTTATTATTTCTTTTTCCCATTCATATCTCTTATATTTAGCCTTATTTTATCTTGCATCATTAAGGTTACGTTCTTGGATTATTTTACTCTCAAACCTCTTTGTCATCTGGGGATGGGGGTTGGGGTGTGGGGGCTCTGGCTTTGATTCACTCTCTCTCCTTCCCCCTTATGGGAAAGAACTAATAATATGCCTGAACCTTCTCTTCATTAAAGACACCACACCACCTAATTACCTACCCCATCCACCACTGCTATATTATATTTCTGTCTGCCTGTTTTGACTACAGATTTTCAGATATCATCTCCATTTGAAAAAATCAGCCAATGTACTTCATGGTATAACAGACTTATGCTTCAGAAAAAGATCAAGGACAATTACATACAATGAAAACTCCAGTTAAATCTGTCAGATCATTCCTTACATTTATACTGTCTGGATATGTGCTTCTTATTTGGGATTCACAGTCACTGAATTCCTTTAATTTTCTTGCTTTGTAACCTAGGTTTTATTCACTGTCTTCCAATTGGAACAGATTTATAATTGGCTTTGACTATTTCTGAAAAAAATGTCTATTGCCTATGAAACCTTCCAAAGGTTTATGGACTTATCTCATGATATGTCAGTGATGAGCATCATTAGCTAGGAGATCCATCCATTCCAAATAATCCTATTACCTCTGTAAGATAGTGCCAATTTTCTTAGAGGTTTGATTCCAATATCCTTTACAATTATGACCACCATTGCAACAGGACAATTTGTTTATGATAATCTTTTCTTTATCCAGTCAGAATATTAAAACAATGAAAAAGCCAACCTATTGGTATGTAGGATTTCAGCAAAAATGCAATATTATCTGCTCAAATATTTCACGTTGACTTCTGCTTTGGTTAGATCCTGCCGCAGTCTGTAGAGCAGCAAATCAAGTTATGGGTGAATTACATATCATTTATGTTAATTAGAGTTTGTGTTAAGTAATGTTTGTCCTCGTCGTGTACTGTATGCCTATGATCTTTAAAAAATACCTTGAACTTAAATGCAGGGCTTTGTCTATATCTGCACCTCTTGAAATTAAAGTAAATGACAACATTAAATTACATGAATTTACCAGGAATCTGTAGTATATCAAGGAAGAAGTTTTGTTCACCATAATATACATGTGGATATGAATAATTTATTACTAAGACTTGCATTCTCTAGGAAAGACAAAGGAAAGAATAGTTTCATTTATACAGTATAACACTTGATGGAGTGGCACACTAGCCTAATCATGAGGACTGACGGGATTGATGGAAAGTAGCTTATTAAAATAACTAGATGGATGCCTAGATATTTGCCACTGCATCTTCATTCTCCTGCTTTTGTAGGTCCATCATATTGACAAGAAGCAGCGAGAGGTGAAAAGGAAGATGACAATACGAAAAAGATAAAAAATATTTATATGGTAGACTATCTTACTCACATTAACGAAGAGGTAAGGAAATATGAATATCAAGTGATGTGTCAGCTCTTCCCACATAGCAGAATTTAATGTCACAAAGGAATCTTTTAATCCAAATGTTTTTAAATAATTTAAGTCTCTGCCTTCAAGCTTACAATTTCTACCTGCGTATTTTCTGTCTGCATACATTGCACTGCTAAATATTCATCTGGTAATAAGAACATTAACATCTAAACATAGCCGTCACAGAACTTTACAGAATTTATGCTTGGGTGAGATCGATTATACAGATTTGAATTTTGTGGAAATTGATGAGCCAGTTCTCTTAAAAAGACAGCAGAGTAATGTTTTCTCTCCCTGTTTTGTTATGCAAAGGCTGGTCTTTCTTGGCCAATTCCATTAAGCTATGAGTACACCAAATCAATCAAAATTCAATTGGACTGTAACAGTCACATCAACACAAAAATTTGTTTTTTGCATTGTTTGCCAAACATCTAATTTTACATGAATTGATTTTGACTTTGTAATTTCCCAGGTTCTGCAATAACCCAGATCAATTTAAAAGAAATTAAACACAAATGGGATGCTATTCTGTACCATTATTCCAATTAAATGAGATGTTTACATTATCTTCTGCCTAAAAATATCTGTTTCCTTCTTCCCCATTACTTTCTCCACAGCCTCTTTTTCTAAGGGATTGGATTCACTTGAACCTCTCTTTTTATATACTTAAAGCTACTCTTACTGGTTCTTTTTATATTCCTCAGCAGTTCGTCCTCATGGATTACGACCTTTTTTGACCTTTATCGCAGTTGTCAAGTCTACTGCTAATTTACATCTGCTTCGGTATTTTCATTTAATACTCTTTTTAACTTCCATAATAATTGATTACAATGAGGATGAAAGATTCCAAGGGAGGGAAAAGGTTGTTTAATCCTTCCAGAAGATCTTTCATCTTCATTGGAACATGTTTATGCTGAGCATCATGAATTAATCCCTTGAATGTCTACTACAGCTTTCCTGGCATCTTTCTGCTAATCTAGCCCACTTTAGCCAAATCTATCCTCATTTGTAATTCTGCTATGTAAGTTAAACACATTTGTTTCTGACCAAGTTTCCTGCTCTCAAGTGAAATACAAGATTCTATTAAGTTATGATAAGTACTTCCTCAAGATGTTTAATTCTGAGCTCATCTATTACATCTGACTTTTCACCCATTACCAGATCCAAGATGGTCTGTTCCCTGTTCAAAAAGCTACTCTTTCCGACTTGATTAACACAACCATGAAAACTAGTTTCCTATAATTATTGCACAGGCACTTTTTTCAATATCTTTCAATATCACACATGCCTGTTACAGCTCGGGGCATTGGAGTTCAATTCTGGCATCCTCTGTAAGAAAGTTTGCATCTTCTTTCCAAGTGTATGTGGTTTCCTCTGATTGCTCTGCTTCCCTCCCACAGATATGACGTACCATTAGCAGATTAACTGGTCATTGTAAATTGCCCTGTGATTATGCTTGGGTTAAATCAATGGTGGGCGATTGTGCTGGGTGCCATGACTTGGTGGGCTGGAAGATACATCTGGGGTGCTTCTTCTTCCTTAGGATAGATACATCCCAAAAAAGTGGAACTATTCTAGAGACAGGATGGCACAACCGTGACTGACAAGGGAATTCAAAGCCAACACAAAAGAAAAGAAAGGGCATATAATAGAACAAAAATTATTGGGAGATTGGTGGATTGGAATGCTTTTAAAAGGCAACAGAAAGCATCTAAGAAAGTCATAAAGAGGGCAAAGGTGGAATATAAAGTTAAACTAGCCAATAATATTAAAAAGTATACCAAATGTTTCTTCAGATATATAAAGAAGGTAAGAGAGGTGAGAGTAGATATCAGACTGCTGGAAAATAATGCTGGAGAGCTGGTAATGGGAGACAAAGAAATGGCAAATGAACAGAGTAAGTATCTTGCATCGGTCTGCGCTGTGGAAGACACTAGCATTACGCTGGAAGTTCAAGAGTGTCGGGGGCAGAAGTGAAAGAAGTTGCTGTTACTAAGGAGAAAGTGCTTGTGAAACTGAGAGGTTTGAAAGTAAATAAATAAATCAACTGGACTAGATGGTCTATGCCCCAGATTCTGAAAGAGGTGGATGAAGAGATTGTGGAGGCATTAGTAATGATCTTTCAAGAATCAATAGATTCTGGCATGGTTCCAGAGGACTGGAAAATTGCAAATGTCATTCCACACTTCAAGAAAGATGAGAGGCAGAAGAAAGTAAATTATAGGCAGGTTAGTCTGACCTCAGTGGTTGGGAAGATGTTGGAGTCAATTATTAAGGATGAGGTCTTAGGGTACTTGGAGGCACATGATAAAATATGCCATAATCAGCTTGGTTTCCTTCAAGGGAAAACCTTGCCTGACAAATTTGTTGGAAATCTTTGAAGAAATAACAAGCAGGATAGACAAAGGAGAATCAGTGGATGCTTTGTACTTGGATTTTCAGAAGGCCTTTGACAAGATACCACACATAAGGCTACTTAACAAGTTAAGAGCCCATGGGATTACAGGAAAGATAAGAGCATGGATAGAACATTGGCTGATCAGCAGGAGGCAAAATATGGGAATAAAGGGAGCCTTTTCTGATTGGCCATTGGTGACTAGTGGTGTTCCACAGGGGTCTGTATTGGGACCAATTATTTTTACGTTATCCATCAATGATTTGGATGATGGAATTGATGGCATTGTGGCCAAGTTTGTGGATAATACAGAGATAGGTGGAGAGGCATGTAGTGCTGGGGAAGCTGAGAAACTGCAGAAGGACTGGGACAGATTAGGAGAATGGGCAAAGAAATGGCAGATGGAACACAGTATTGGGAAGTGTATGGCCTTGCACTTTGGTAGAAGTAATGGGAAGGGTTGACTATTTTCTAAATGGAGAGAAAATTCAAAAATCTGAGGTGCAAAGGGACTTGGGATTCCTTGTGTAGGATTCCCTAAATGTTAATTTTCAGGTTGAGTCTTTGGTGAGGAAGGCAAATGCAAAGTTAGCATTCATTTCAAGAGGACTAGAATATAAGAGCAATGATGTAATGTTGAGCCTTTATAAAGCACTGGTGAGGCCTCACTTGGAGTATCGTGAGCAATTTTGGGCCCCCTTTCTAAAAAAGGATGTGCTGACATTTGAGAGGTTCCAAAGGAAATTCACAAAAATGATTCCAGGATTGAAAGCCTTATCATAGGAGAAGGTTTGATGGCTCTGGGACTGTACTCACTGAAATTCAGACGAACGAGGGTGGATATTATTAAATCTTATTCAATGTTCAAAGGCCTTAATGGAGTGGGTGTGGAGAGGATGTTTCCTATGGTGGGAGAGTCTAGGACCAGACAACACAGCTTTAGAATAAAGGGATATCCATTTAGAATGGTTATGAGGAGGAATTCTTTAGCCAGAGAGTGATAAATCCATGGAATTCTTTACCACAGGTGGCTGTAGAGGCCAAATTATTGGGTATATTTAAGGTAGAAGTTGAGAGATTCCTGGTTAATCAGGGCATGAAGGGTTATAAGGAGAAGGCAGGAGACTGAGGCTGAGAGGGAAATGGATCAGCCATGATGAAATAACAGAGCAGGGTCAATGGGCCAGATAGCCTAATTCTGCTCCTATGTCTTATGGTTTGTTCCATGTTATATCTCTAAAATAAAATAAAAATAAATAAAATAAATTTCTACACTATTTCTTCCATGCTATATTCATCGAGTCTATTCTCCTGTACTAATACTCACTAGCACATGACACAAAGGGATTCTGAATTATTACTCTTCCAATTTATATCCTGAAATTTATCTTGCAGGACCCCATCCCTTTCATGACCTATTGTGTTAGTACTGACATGTACCACAACCATTAACTATTCACCTGCCCCCTTTAGGATGCTCTTTAGCCTTGCTTTGGCGTCCCAGGTCCCTGCATTCTAGTCACAAAGAATGTTTAATTTTTTCCCTGACATTAAAATACCCTACCACTATAGCTCTATTACGCTTTTTATTCCCCTACCATGCAACAATCCCAGTATAATGCCATGAACTTGACCTTTTGCTACATTCAGAATCAGAACCAGGATTATTATCACTGGCATGTGTCATGAAATTTGTTAACTTAGCAGCAGCAGTTCATTGCAATACATAATATAGAAGAAAAAAAACAAAATAAAATAATAAATAAATAAATAAACCAACTAAAAATTGTGCAAAAAAAACAGAAACAATATATATTTTAAAAAGTGAGGTAGTGTTCATGGGTCCAATGTCAATGTCCATTTAGGAATTGGATGGCAGAGGGGAAGAAGCTGTTCCTGAATCGCTGAGTGTGTGCCTTCAGGTTTCTGTACCTCCTACCTGATGATAACAGTGAGAAAAGGGCATGCCCTGGGTGCTGGATGTCCTTAATAATGGATGCTACCTTTCTGAGACACTGCTCCTTGAAGATGTCCTGGGTACTTTGTAGGCTGGTACCCAAGATGGAGCCGACTAGATTTACAACCTTCTGCAGCTTCTTTTGGTCCTGTACAGTAGCCCCCCCACCCCCCACCATACCAGACAGTGATGCAGCCTGTCAGAATGTTCTCCACGGTACATCTATCACCTTAGTGGCCACCTTCTCATCTCTATCCAAAGAGATATATTACCCTGTGTTACGTACCCCGTAACTGGGTTGCCAAACCAGCAGAAATGGATCACTCAGTTGGAGTCTGGATTACTAGAACTAAGAAAGTTTTATTAAAGAAACAAGCAACACAGTACTCTAATCAAAAGGATAATAAATGCAACAGTTCAGCAATGATAAACACACATGTGCACAGAATTAAGATAACAGCATCAATCAAGCTCTATCGTTGTCTAGGGGTAAATGACCAATTTCAAAGTGACACAAAGTTCAGTTCGCAGTAATCATTACCATGGCGATGGACAACGTGGGGGGAGGGAGAGAGAGAATGAGAACGACTGATCATTCAGAACGGCTTCCACTCACAGACCTGCGATATTGCTCACAAGCAGCTTTCGGGCGAGTCCTTTGTGATGTCACCTGAGGTCACCGACTGTGACCCCTCCTCCAGATGTGGTCGATCCTCTGCAGTGAACCCGGCACCCAAGCGAGGGTGGACACACACCGGGTTCCCGCTGATCATACCTTTCCACCCTGTGCGTTTATGGCCCGGTACTTCCCACTGACTTGTGAGAGGCGCACCGCTTCCAGGGTCTCGTCACCTCGGGTGTCGTGTGTGTCCTGCCTTAGCGAACCTGTCCCTTTTTATCCCCCTGCTGGGGTATCACCTGTCCATCACTTCAAACAGTTCAGGGTTCAAAGGGGGAGCCACTCTTGACAATACCCAGACTGATGGCTCCTTCATTAACACCTCCAAATGCTGCTTCATTGTGTGCCTTATCTCTCCCTCCCCTGAGGACAGGTGGCAGACTAAACTGCTGATGCCACTGGTGCAAGCCCAGGCCAGCAAACATCTTAATTTATGTGTATTCTCGTCACATCTGCACTACCTGTCTTCCTCTACTCTGCCTGGTGGTCACCCATTTCCATCTTTACCTGTGCTGAGACCACTTCACTAAATATACTATCCACTGAATGTTGAATAAGTGTTTCGATGTTCACCATCATCCTCTTCAAAGTAATGGTATCATATTATCAATGGCATTACAGTACTTTAGTATGTCAAGGTCTTTCAGAGGGAGTCCTTTGAATATTCACAATTTCAACATTCATTATTGACAGGAAGAACAAGCAGTATGTATGAATGTGTAACTTTTCATCTCTTCAAACTCTTTCCACCTAATCATCAGCATTGGACCCGGCACTGGCATCTCTTCAGAAGGAGTATTTTTAGTAGCAGTAACTGGGAAGAAATATAGGGATGCTTTAGGAGGAATTGGTTTGCACTTTGATCAAGGATTTAGAGGGAGATCACGAAACTGGAATTTTGCCAGAGCACCTCCTATCCCATCTTTCTTGTCAGGCCTGCTCTACCCAAAAGAGGTCATATTAATAAGTTTCAAGAAAAAAAATGTTCACTGCCATGTGATCTACCAATAGTACCATTCTTACACTAACTTCTTTAAACCAGAAATTAACCCTCTCAGATAGAGAATAGAATAATTTGGGGAACTTATGACTGTTGTTTCATTTGGTACAGAATGTTGATTTTTATTTTTTTCTGTTTAATATTAGATTAGATTATGAGGACACGCAGTCCTCTTTTATTGTTATTTAGTAATGCATGCATTAAGAAATGATACAACGTTTTTCCAGAATGATACCACAGAAACACATGACAAACAGACTGAAAAACTGACAAAAACCACATAATTATAACATATAGTTACAACAGTGCAAAGCAATACTGTAATTTGATAAGAACAGACCATGGGCACGGTAAAAGTCTCAAAGTCTCTCGAAAGTCCCATCATCTCACGCAGACGGTGAACCTCCAGCGCCGCAAACTTGCCGATGCAGCATCCTGGAAGCATCCGACCACAGTCCAACTCCGAGTCTGTCCGAAAACTCCGAGCCTCCGACCAGCTCTCCGACACCGAGCACCACCTCTGCCATGCGCTTCGAACCCAGCCCCGGCAACAGGCAATAGGCAAAGCCGAGGATTTGGGGCCTTCCCCTCCAGAGATTCTCGATCGCACAGTAGCAGCGGCAGTGAAACAGGCATTTCAGAAGTTTCTCCAGGTGTTCCTCCGTGCTTCTTCACGGCTGTCTCCAAATCAGGATTGTGCACGGCCCCCTAGTTAACACATATTGATATCATTCTGAATGGCCGCGCGCTGCGTCGTACCGCCATCTTCTCCTCCCTCCTCCCTGACTGAATGAGTGAATTATTTTAGTAATGTCCAGAAAATATTGATGTAGGTCAGAACTTTGTCTAGCATAGTTTAATACAAAGCACATGAACTACTATCAGGCTATAGTTTGTTTACATTAGATTTTCATTGAGAAATTCTCTTTGGGTCACAAAACAATTGGGAACACAAACCAGTCCTCATCAAGCAATCAGTAGTGGAAAGGGTGAGCAGTTTCAAGTTCCTGGGTGTCAAAATCTCTGAAGATCTGTCTAATAAGACAGTAGAAATCAGGATTGACTTCTGTTGACAATTCTCTACCTGCTTGCCCCTCTCCCTTGGAAATTAATGGTCAGGCTGCGTCTGTGGTCATATTCCTGGGGACTACCATTGAAATGGGACAAGCATGTTACAGTCATCACTAGGAAAGCCCAGCAGAGATTGTTCAGTTTAGTGAACTTAATGTCTCAGGGCATATCCTAATGAATTTTTACTCGGTCATCACTGAGAGTGTTGTGACCACCTCGATCAAGGTACGGTGTCCCACCGCCTCCTCCCTCTCCACGTTCCGGTTGCAGTGAGTGGTTCACTCAGCAGAGAAGGTCATTGGCTGATTGCACCCACCCTAGCAGCCACCTATTCACCAAATTGCCATTAGGGAGACACTCCAAGTCCATCATCACCAGGGCTACATGTCATCTCTAAAGCTTCTTTCCTATAGCTATCCAGCACTGAATATAACTCACTCAGGTGCAATACCATAACTGTCCCTGCACAATATCAGTTAACTGATCTTTCCTGCCCTCCTTGTTCTGTTGATAATTACTGAGTCTGCTCTTATGTTCATGTTTATTTAAGTTGATCGTTGACTTTGCGCATGTAACCGTTCGGCTAATGGTTACTTGCTAACAAATTCTTCATGGCTGTTTGCTCTACTGTGTTGTAACTTATTGGTTGTTATTGTGTTGTCCGTTACGATATTGTCCTGTGTTTTATGCTTGGCACAGAACCATGGTCAATTCTGGTATGTTTCACGTACTGGCAAAAAAAGTAGATTCTGATTCTGATTTTGTGGAGATACACAAGCCTGAAGACATACACTCAATGCTTTAGGGCAGCTTCTTCCTCCCTGTCATCAGATCTCACCATTTTCTTCTCCTTTTGATGACTTATCTAATTTATTTTTCTAAAGATATACTTATTGTAATTTATAGTTTATTATTATTATGAATTTGCAATGTACTGCTGCCGCAAACCAATAAATTTCACAATGTATGCCAATGATATTTTACCTGCTTCTGATTTGCAGAATTAATGAAGAATATACACTGTATAGATAGACTACTTAGTTGGGCATTGCATCCACCATCTAAAACAATGTTTACAACCTGACTATGATGTTGCTATTCATATACTTCAAGTATCATATTGGATGTACTTAATTAAATACATTGTCTAAAAATACCTCCACATCAATCATAATTAAATCAAATCTGCATATATTCACCAAGTCTTCATATGCAGTAATCCCATGTGGAGAGTTTTCGAATGTAAGTACTGGTGAAATATTTAGTAGGAATCCTTTCAAAATTTACATTTAGCAAAGATCAGAGCAGAATTTAAAAATGTGCCAACTGATTTCTGTGACAACAACCAAATGAGATATTAGGCATATACCTTGGAATCATATCTTTTCCGGGACAGGAAGAAGCTGCACATTACCTATACATTCCTAACACTCTCTACTCAGTGTGACATTAACTTAGTTTTGTATTTTTTCAAGGGAATGGATCAATACTTTGACAAAGGTTGAATAAAACGAACAATTCTTTCCTTCCCTTTCTTCGGTTCGTATGTGTTGGACTGCCATTTCAAAAATTATCTAATCTCCACTGGAACTGATGAAACCTTTGGGGCTATTGCTAAGCACTGACCTTTAGAAAATTTGCAGTAACGTTTGGCTTGCTACACCACATCAAGCAATATTAAGACTCCAGCAAAATAGTGTGATTCTGAACCAGTTTCCTTCCCACAAGGATCTTAATAATCCAGGTCTATTTTTACACCATTCCCACACTTTTCCAAACCTGTCCCAGAAAGGTAAAAGAAATGTTTATTGAATTCATTTTGATTGATTGCCATAGTAGGGGTTAAATTGATTGCTCTTATACTCTGACATTTCCCAGTTCCAAAGAAAGATTAATCATCACCTCCAAGTTCTCCTGCAATTAAGTATGAACTGATTCTTTTTCTTTCCTTCATTGTAGTATGATGTAATAATTCTTACCTCATATCATCATGGGAACAATGCTCACCCTTTCCACTACTGATTGCTTGATGAGGACTGGTTTGTGTTCCCAATTGTTTTGTGACCCAAAGAGGCACTTTGGCAGTTCAAGGAGATACCCAAACAATAGTGTCCTGGGATCTTAGTAAAAAGTACCTGTACCTTAAATGGGTGTTTCAAACTTTATGAACAAATGTGGCAAAATTGTGAGCATAACCCACAGCATAACCAGAAAGGTCGTATATTGCAGGGAAATGCATAATGACCTCACCAGGTTGATCACAATCACAACTCATTTCCTTACACTTTGTCCCCAACAGCACATCGCATGCAGAGAGAAGCTGCCACCATGATAAGAATCAATTGGAGAAATCACCTGCTGAAAGGAACCAGGCACACACAATAAAGAACAAGTCATCTCACAGCAAGATGCAAGGAGTATGTAATCAAATTCAGGAAGGCAAGCAGGGACAGGTCTGATGTGTCTTGTAAAAGTCAACATTCTCAGCAATCAGTATGATGAAGACAAAGTAAGACTTGCAATGCCTGGACAAAAAGTCCATTAAGTTCATCAAGCTGTCCTCTGCCTGATAAATTCCTGCCAAATTTTCAATTCATCTTCGGTAAAAGCGAACAACCGGACTGCATGCCAGATGTTTGTTCTGCACATCTACATGTGAAGTATATTTATTCTCTATTGTGCATGATAAATTCTTATCACTGCCGTGGCTTCCAAGCTAAATTACTGCTTTAAAATAACCACCTACCAATGTAAAGACTCTTTTGTGCCTTTTAAATACATGGCTGCCTACATACACTCAGTAGCCATTCAGCGTATGTTTGTGTTGTAGACCATCCTCCTCAAGGATTGACATATTGTGCACTCTGAGAATCTCTTCTGCACAGCACTATTGTAGCACATATTTATTTAAGTTAGTAGTGCCTTCCTGTTAGTTTGAACCAGTCTGGTCATACTCCTCTGACTTCTCTCATTAACAAGGCATTTACGCCCACAGAACTGACGCTCACTGGATTTTTTTTTTTGTAATGTTCACTGTAAACTCTAGAGACTGTTGTGTGAGAAAATCACAGGGGACCAGCAGTTTCTGAGATACTGAAACCACCCCGTCTGACACCAACAATCATTCCACGGTCAAAGTCACTTAGACCACAATTTTTCCCAATTCTGATGTTTGGTCTGAACAACAACTGAACCTCTTGACCACGTTTGCATGCCTTTATGCATTGAGTTGCTGCCAAGTGAATGACTGATCAGATATTCGCATTAGTGAGCAGGTTGTCAGCTGTGCCTAATGAAGTGACTACTGAAGATAGGTGCTGGAGATGCAGGGTTCCTATGGCACCACAGAAACTGTGTGACCTTTCAGTAACAAACTTCCATTTGGTGGCAGAGAACTTCCCAGTCATAATTAATGGCTCACGGTCTGGAATAATGTGTCAAGGTCATAACAAGGCCAACCTGCTGTAACACCGAAAAAAAGAGGAAAAAGTATCCAGGCCAATATCCCACTGTTGCAGAATCTCCACATGTCTGAAGTTTTAAATGTGCTTCACTGTTGTTTACATTTCAGAGGATTATTTGCTTCTGTGATTTATTTTAAGCTAAGGTTGGGTATGGCAGAATCCCATGAGAACAAAATACAGATTTTTTTTTAACCCTGAGAAAACACTTGACAATTAAAGACGATACCATTATTGATTTTGCAACACCATTTCTAGTTATAAAAACACAATAAAATCACATTTATTTGTAACACCAAATTATGAACTACAGCATGTTTATATGCTGTTGGATAGCAATGTTGAAGGATACTTTGTAATGAAAGCTGCTTACTTTTCCATGCAGGTAAAAATGCAATATCAGCACTGGTGATTGATGTGAGTGAATACATACATTTTGAGTAGTATTACCCGTTTCCAAGACTTTTACTAGAACTTTGAAGGTAAGATTCCATAAACCTTGGAAAACTGTGTAAACAATTATAAGGTGTCATTATTATACACTTCTTGACTGTGCAGTTCGTTGGTCCCTCAAAAGATTAAAGTTTGGCAGCATCCACTGCAATATTCTATAGTGCTCCAAGCCAAGGTGTCGTTTGCAGAGCACACCAGAAGTTTGTGAGGTAAATATTATTTTTCTTTAATAAGTATTTTCTGTCACAATTTATATTATAGAGACACAGAGCAATGCAGCAAGGGCACGGTCCCCTTGGCCTGATGGGTCCATGCCAGTGCCCACCCAGCGAATCTCAATTTCCTGCATTTTGTCCCTATCTCTTTCTAAGCCCCGTCCCTCCATGTACCATATACCTAAATTATACTATTGTCCCAGCCTCATTCACTTCCTTAGGCAGCTAGTTCCATATACTCACCACCCTCTGCTGAAAAAGTTGCTCCCCAAGTTCCTTTTAAATTTTTCCCATCTCACCCTAAATTTCTGCCTCCTAGTTTTAGCCTCCTCTGCCCCGGGTAAAGACTTGTCTATGGCTCTCATAATTTCACACAATTCTCTGCAGTTACACCTCATTCTCCTACATCTAACGAGTTCTAAGGAGCTAGCTTGGCCAACTTCTCCCCATAACTCAAGCCCCTAATCCTGGCAGCATCCTCTTAAATCATCTTTGCATTCTTTCCAATTCAATCACATCTTTCCTATAACAGGGTGAACAAAACTGTGCACAGTACTCCAAGTGCAACCTCACCAACAACTTCAACAACTGCAACATAATGTCCCAACTCCTATATTCAATCACCTGACTATTGAAGACCAGCATGCTAAATGCCTTTTTCACTACCCTGTCTACCTGTGGTGCCATTCTTAATGAACTATGCAATTGTACTTCTGGCTTCCTCAGTTTCATTACACTTACTAGTGTCCTACAGCAGGGGTCCCCAACCTTTTTCGCACTGCGGACCGGTTTCATATTGACAATATTCTTGCGGACTGGCCGACCGGGGGTGGAGTTGCCAACGGACAAGAGTAGCAGTCAAATACGTTGTGTTTACCCAAATAGACTACAATGACCATGAAGCCTTGCACGGGCACTAGTACGCATGCGTAACTTGCATATGCGTGTACGGCCCGATTTCTTAAAAATCATTTTTGCCGATTCTGTTGGCGGCGGGGTGGGGGGGAGGGTGTTAATCATGACTGGAATATTGGTGATAAGTGGCTAATACACTCAATTTCATTTCTAAAAGGGTTTCTCTAACGAATTTAATATTAAACACGCAGCGCATATTTTCCTCGCATGAATATAGCGATAAGACAATTATCAGGGGAGGACAGGGGAGCTTGAAGTAAGTATTGAATGAACTTCCAGTAGAAGTGGTAGAAGCAGGTTCGATATTATCATTTAAAGAAAAATTGGATAGGTATATGGACGGGAAAGAAATGGAGGGTTATGGGGCTGAGTGCAGGTCAGTGGGACGAGGTGAGAGTAGCGTTCGGCACAGACTGGAAGGGCTGAGATGGCCTGTTTCCATGCCGTAATTGTTATATTCTTATATAAGTCACTTATAATAGCATCATAACATTTTAAGTAACGTTTGGATATTAAACATACAGCGCATATTTTCCTCGTATGAACATATAAAATCATTGCAACTCACTAATATCGCTGAATCAGTGGGAAACCTGGGCTGAATACTTGTTTCCCAGCAACAACACGGTCCTATCGAGGGGTGATGGGAGACAGCGATACTCGAAGGGGGTTCCTTATGTCCAGTCTATTCCACAATTCAGTTTTTGTTACATTCATCGCAGAGATATGTTGGAAATGGAAGCAACGTTTTCAGTGCTTCCGTAGCTATCTCAGGATATTCAGCCTTGACTTTGATCCGGAATGCCAGCAGAGATGTTATGTCAAACATACTTTTCAGCCCGCCGTTATTTGCAAGCTCGAGGAGTTGATCTTCTTCCCGCGCTGACACGGATGACGCACAGGTAATGAGCTCGTGTGTGTTCAAGCCCAACAGTGGGCGTGAGAGGGAAAGAGGAAAAGTGCAGCTGGCACATATCACCAAATCATATCGTTTCCTCGCGGCCCAGTAGCGCATGCCTTGCGGCATGGTACCGGTCAGCGGCCTGGTGGTTGGGGAACGCTGTCCTACAGTTCATAATACAAGTCCAAAACTGGTTTGACTTTCCAAAATGCATCATGTCACACTTATCTGTACTGAAACCCATTGGCCACTCTTTAGCCCACTTCTCTAACTAATCAAGATCCCCTTGTAATCTACAAAAATCTATTTCACTATCAATACCTCCTAATTTCATGTCACTCACAAGCTTACTGATCCAAATCATTTATGGAAATAACAAATAACAAGGGTCCCAATACTGACCTCTGTGGCAGAGCACTAGTCACCTGCTTTAATTCAGAGATACAACCTTCATCCACCACCACCTTCTTCCAACCTCTGAGCCAATTTTGAATCCACCAAATTAGCTCTTACTGGATTCCATGGAAACTAACCTTCCAGACCAGTCTAACATGTGGGACCTTGTTGAAAGCCTTGCTAAAGTCCATATTCACAACACCTACTGCCCTACACTCATCTATCTTTTTGGTTACCTTTTCAAATAACTCTAAAATGTTTGTCAAGCTCAACTTTCCATTCACAAAGCCATGCTGACTCTTCCTAATCTATGCTGACTTTATCTATTCAAATTTCAGTAGATCCTGTCCCTCTGAATTCCCTTCAGTAACTTCCCCACAGATGATGTCAGACTGACCAACCATAGTTCCTGGTTTGTCCTTGCTACCCTATTTAAACAATGGAACAACATTAGCCACTTTCTAGTCTTCGTGAACTTCACCAGTAGCTAACAATGAAGGGGATAGGCAATGCCTTCTCTAGCCTCCCACAAAGTTTGAGGATGCTTTCGGTCAGACCCTGGAGAGTTATCCAGCTTAATGTGGTGAAAGGCTCCTTCCTGATAATGTGACTGTCTGCCAAAACATAACCATTTGTTTCCCTTATCTCCAGAGCAACCATGATTATCTCCTTAATAAACACCAAGGAGAAATATTTGTTAAAATTTCCACCCACGTCCAGCAACTTGAGACATTTGCACCCCTGCTAATCTCTTAGGGAATTTATACTCTCCCTAGCCCCCTTTTTACTCTTAATATAGCTATAGAACCTCTTGGGGTTTTCCTTCATGCTTCCTGCCAGTTTCACGCCCTTTCTTTGCCCTCTAGATTTCTCTCTTAAGAATATTCTTAATCTCATTATCGCTATCCTCCATTCTGCAGGAAGCATTTCAGAATCAAAAGAACTTTGGAAAATGATAGATTAGATTACAATGGCTTTATTTGTCACAGATACATCAAACCATACAGAGAAATGTGTCGTTTGTATCATGAGTGTGCTGGGAACAACACAGAATATCACCGTGCTTCCATCGCCAACATAACATGTCCACAACTCATTAAATCTGGCCCGTAAGTCTTTAGAATGTGGGAGGAAACCAGATCACCTTCAGGAATCCCATGGAGAGAACATGTGAACTCCTACAAACAACGGCAGGAATTGAACCCTGTTCTCTGATCTCCACCAGTATGATACTGTTGTGCTAACTACTATGCTACCCTGATAAATACTACATCGACTATTTTCTACTGAATTCTTCCCCTTCCTCTTTCTAACTTGAAAATGTAATTCATATGGCTCTTGGGATATACTGGCTTTCAAGCTCTTTGTTTTCTCTATCAGAATTTCTATACAAAACACAGATTTCTTTTACCTCTTCAATCATGCTTGACCTTTGGTTCTCCAGCATCTCTGGGATTTTTTTTGTACTTTCTGTCATGAAATCAGGCAGAAAATATATTCCTCTCCATAGATGCTGCCTGACCTGCTGAGATCCTCCAGCACTTTTTGTGTATTGCTCTGGATTTCCAGCATCCGCAGAATCTCTTGTGTTTATGATCTGCCTAATTTCATTTTACATTCCTATGGAAATTCTTAATGTTTCTCATTAGTTTACCCTCATATTCTGTTTTCTATTTCTCCTGTAAATTTCTTAATCATTCTTTGGTGGATGCTAAAACATTTCTTGGAGTTGCTATATTTCTGGCAATGGTATAATCATTTCCGGAGATTTAATACCTTTCTTAATTATTTTGTAATCCATGGTTGGATCTATTTTCCTATTCCTTAAAGAAACATCTATACACTAGCTCTTGCCTCTTCACAGTCACATCCTTCAAAGTAGTTTCCCAATCTAACATAGCCAACTTCCATCTTACATCTGCAGAGATTTTGTTCTTTAGATTGAATTGCAGCACTTTCCACTTAATGTAGAATTCTGCCATGTTAAGGTCATTGTCCCTAGGGACCCTGTTACAGCATGTTAATTCCTTAGCCCAATCTCTTTTCACAGTATTAGACCTAAAGTAGCCTGATCCATTGTCAATTCCTCACCAGTCTGATCAAAAAATCTATACAGGAATTGAATCTTTGCATTGCTCCTGTTAATTTGATTTGCTTTATCCCTTAGTCCTTACTTTTCAGCAAGCTGCAATCATCAAGAGCAGTTGCTTGATTGGCTGAGGTAGCAAGGTTTAAAAGAGCTCAGGGAATTTTGGAACTTTTCAGCGGCTGCAATCACAACGATATTTTAAGCAAAGGCCTATAAAAAGAAATGAGTGTAAGTGAAGCAGTTATTGTGTGATTGATCAGTGTTAGAGCAGTCAGGCTTTGGCTCAACAGTCTTAGGTGAAAACAGGCTTGGGCAAGCACAGGTGGAGGTTCTAAGTAAGTTCTCTGGTATTTTTTCTCTCTCTCTATTAGTACATAGCTAGTGAACTTAGAATGGGTCCAGAGTTAGGGGTAGATTCCTTGTGTGAGATATGAGAACTCCATTCTCTCCTATCGCTATATCTGCATGAAGTACATCAAGCTGTAGCTCCTTGGAGACTGTATTGAGGAACTGGAGCTGCAGCTGGATACACTTTGGCTCATACAGGAGAATGAGTATGTGATAGGTAAAAGCTATAGGGAGGTAGTCTCCCCTAGGTTTCAGGGAAAGGGAAGAGGCAGCCAGTGCAAAGTACCCCTGTGGCTCTTCCCCTCAATAAAAAGCATACCACTTTGTATACTGTTGGAGGAAGACCTGCCAGGGAAAGTCTTTGGGACTGAGTCTGGCTCTGTTCTTCCCTCAGAAGGGAAGTGGGGAGAGGAGGAGTGCAGTGAGGCCCTCTGTTTTTTGGGGTCGACCATGAATATTGCACCCTTGCTGTCTATGTGATACGCAGGCAAGGAGAGTACGATGTGGACAGCAAGCTGTTGCCCTTGCAGCAGGCTCCCCCTCTCCACACAGCTGATGAGCCCAAAGGAACAGCAGAGACAGGTACAGTTTGGCACCAGCGGCATCACAGGAGTTGCCCATTAGCATTGAACTCAATGGTAGATTGCCTTATGGACTTCAACTCCAGAGTTTTCCCTCTGGGTTTACTCCCAAAGCCTTCCCCATGAGTGGATACAATATTGGCAAATGCAGAGGAGGTTTGAGATCAGAGTTCTCCTTCTCCTAGATGAGCTGCCAGCCATGGCTGATACTTTATACTTTACTTATACTTTTACTTTATACTTTATTGTCGCCAAACAATTGATACTAGAACGTACAATCATCACAGTGATATTTGATTCTGCGCTTCCCGCTCCCTGGATTACAAATATTAAATATTAGAAATATTAAAAATAGTAAAAATTAGTAAATATTAAAAATTTAAATTATAAATCATAAATAGAAAATAGAAAAATGGAAAGTAAGGTAGTGCAAAAAAACCGAGAGGCGGGTCCGGATATTCGGAGGGTACGGCCCAGATCCGGGTCAGGATCCGTTCAGCAGTCTTATCACAGTTGGAAAGAAGCTGTTCCCAAATCTGGCCACATGAGTCTTCAAGCTACTGAGACTTCTCCCGGAGGGAAGAGGGATGAAAAGTGTGCTGGCTGAGTGGGTCGTGTCCTTGATTACCCTGGCAGTGCTGCTCTGACAGCGTGCAGTGTAAAGTGAGTCCAAGGACGGAAGATTGGTTTGTGTGATGTGCTGTGCCGTGTTCACGATCTTCTGCAGCTTCTTTTGGTCATCTGCTCAAAGTGACAGGTTTTAGGGCACCAGTAACCCACCTTTGCCCTTTCTCCTGTAAGTAGAAACAGTTCCGCCAGGATTAGTAGCTAAGTCTCACGTGAGACGCATATCATTGGGAGAATTTAATAGGCAGTGGGACCTCTGGAAGCTTAGGATCTCGGGGCTCTAGAGGTAGACGGATCGAAGGTCGGTGTCACATCAGGAGACCAGTGTGTCATCGGGGAAGTTGGAATATCTACAGCTGTGTGCCCAGATCTTTAGGCACAGAGCTTGAAAAAAGCGATGTAACGGACTTACATCGTAAACCAGTGAGTTGTTTGTTGTCTCTCCGCTCGCTGTGAAAACAGAGACATCTCCATCTCCCTTATTAAGGAGAGAGAGAGAGCCTTCTGTGTGTGTAATACCGGGTGAAATGCAGAGTCTTTGGGGTAACTGCAAGTCTGTATCTTTGCTATTGCTTTACTCACACTAGAGTGCTCAGTGGCGGGTACCGATGCTTTTTTTTTGCTGGTGGGGGAGGGTGGTATTGTTGCTTGCTGCCACTTACGTGTGGGAGGGAGGGTAGCTGGGGGGGGGTACTTTGGGGTTCTAACGTTTAACTGTCATTCATTCTTTGGGGCACTCCTCTGTTTTCATGGATGGGTCCAAAGAGAATTGAAAAGGGTGATGAATACAGGGCTGAAGGTGTTATATTTCAATGCATGCAGTATACAGAATAAAGTAGATGATCTTGTAGCGTCGTTAAAGATTGGCAGGTATGATGTTGTAGGGCAAAACTGAGTCATGGCTGAAAGAACATTATAGTTGAAAACAACATCCAAGGATACACCTTCTATCAAAACGACAGGCAGGTAGGCGGAGAGGATGGGGTGGCTCTGTTGGTAAGAAATAAAATCAAATCCTTAGAAAGAGGTGAGATATTGTAGGATCGGAAGACATAAAATCCTTGAGAGTAGAGTTACCAAACTGCAAAGGTAATAAGATCCTGATGGAATTTATATACAGCCCTCCAAACAGTAACCAGGCTATGGGATACAGATTACAATCAGAGATAGAAAAGGTTTGTAAGAAGGACAATGATAGTTGTGGAGCAATTAATATGCAAGTACATTGGGAAAGTTAGATTGGTGCCGGATCCCAAGAGAGGGTATTTGTAGAATGCCTATGAGATAGCTTTTTAAAGCAGCTTGTGATTGAGCCGCCCACTAGGGGAAAGGCTGTTCTAGACTGGGTGTTGTGTAATGAAACAGATTTATTCAGGGGGCTTAAGGTAAAGTAAACCTTAGGAGCCATTGATTATAATTGATAATTATCAATTGATTATAATAAAATTTACCCTGCAGTTTGAGAGGAAGAATCCAAACTCAGATGTATTAGTATTACAGTGGCGTAAAGGGAATTATAGAAGCATGAGAAAGGCACTGGCCAAAGTTGATTGGAAGGGATAGCAGCAGGGATGATGACAGAGCAGCAATGGCTGGAGATTCTGAGGCAAGTCGGAAGGCACAGGATAGATACATCCCAAAGATGAGGAAGTATTCTAAAGAGAAAATGACTCATTTATGACTGACAAGGGAAGTCAAAGACAGCATAAAAGGGAAAGAGAGGGCATAATGAATTTTCTCTAGAGAACAAGGAGGAATGCATGTTGCATACAAACAAAGCTTACCCCACAAACTAGAGTTTACCTGTTTCTGTGTGTGTCCCTTATTGACAAATTGATAATGTTAAGTACTATCAAACAACCACTCTGTCACTGAAAGTTAACTGTTATAAACACAAAATCAAATTCCATCAGGATTCCTTTTTTTTTGTTAAAAACAAATGATATATCTTTGTTCCTTTTCATTGCCTTTTCTCTCTTTATTCCTCTTTCTCTACTTGATTTGATACAGATTTTACTAGTAACATAATTCTTTGTCAAACTATATGCTGTTACTTTCACAAACCCTCAATCCTGATCAGTTGAGGAAACTAACAGTCACATTCATTGTTCATGTGCTTTTCACTCAAATCCAAAATGCTCCATCCTCACTTTTAACAACCTGGAGGGGAAAATATCATAGAGGGTATTCCAAGTGGCTTGTCTCTCCAACTGTTCGACCAGTAGCTTGTGCAAAAGAAATTACTTTCATATTATAAATGTTAGTAATAGTTTAATGCCTACCTCTTTTTCACTGTCCCCATTGCTCTTTGGAGTTAAATAAATATATTCTATCCAAAGTTCCACTTGTAAAATGATGTATAATATTTGATTTCCTGTTTGACAAACTTACTGGAGATCTTTGAGGATATAACAAGCACAGTGGATAGACAGGAACAGATGGACGATATTTACTAGGATTTCCAGAAGGCGTTCGATAAGGTGCCGCATAAAAAACTCATCCATAAGATAAGGATGCATAGAGTTGGGGGTGAAGTATTAGCATGGATAGAGGATTGGTTAACTAATAGAAAGCAGAGAGTTGGGATACATGGGTGTTACCCTGTTTGGCAATCAGTGGTGAGCGGTGTGCCACAGGGGTCGGTGCTGGGCCCGCAACTGTTCACGATATACATTAACAATCTGAAAGAGGGGACTGAGTGTAATATATCTAAGTTTGCTGATGACACTAAACTGAGTGTAAAAGCAAATTGTGCAGAAGATGTGGAGAGTCTGCAGAGAGATATAGATAGGTTAAGTGAGGGGGAAAGGATCTGGCAGATGGAATACAATGTAGGTAAATGTGAGGTCATCTACCTGGAAGGAAAGATTGAAGAACAGATTATTATTTAAATGGTAAAAAATTGCAGCAAGCTGCTGTGCAGAGGGACTTGGGAGTGCTTGTGCATGAATCACAAAAGGTTGGTTTGCAGATGCTGCAGGCTATCAAGAAGGCAAATGGGATGTTGGCCTTCATTGCTAGAGGGATTGAATTTAAGAGCAGGGAGGTTATGCTGCAACTGTAGAGGGTACTGGAGTACTGCATCTGGAGTACTGCGTGTGGTTCTGATCTCCTTACTTGAGGAAGGATATACTGGCTTTGGAGGCAGTGCAGAGGAGGTTCACCAGGTTGATTCCAGAGATGAGGCAGTTAGACTATGAGGAGAGACTGAGTTGCCTGGGACTGTACTCACTGGAATTCAGAAGAATGAGAGAAGATCTGTCTGTCTGTGTCTTGTTTTACGGCGATTGGCATCCAGCTTAATGATGCATTACCGCCACGAGAGAAGACCTTATAGAAACATATAAAATTATGAAAGGGATAGACAAAATAGAGGCAGGAAAGTTGTTTCTACTGATAGATGAAACTAGAACTAGGGGGCATAGCCTCTAGATTTGGGGAGTACATTTAGGATGGAGATAAGGAGGAGCTGCTTTTCCCAGAGAGTGGTGAATCTGTGGAATTCTCTGCACAATAAAGCAGTGGAGGCTACCTCACTAAATATATTTAAGACAAGATTGGACAGATTTTTGCATAGTAGGGAATTAAGGGTTATGGGGAAAAGGAAGGTAGGAGGAGATGAGTCCACGACCAGATCAGCCATGATCTTATTGAACGGCAGAGCAGGCTCAGTGGGACAGATGGCCTACTCCTGCTCCTATTTCTTATCTTCTGGGCGTAAACAAACTAAAATATTGTTTTACGAAAAACGCAATTCGATGTTTTTTTCTGGGAAAGAATAAAAGCAGAAAATTTACTGGAGTTTGGTCATGTAGGTTAGATTTGTAACCCATCTGCATTTATTTTGAGATCTCCCAATGCTGGCATTCTGTAGAGGCACCAATATTCATTTCTTTAATTAATGGCATTTTGGAAAAGAGAAGAAAAGTGCAAAGTCTACAGTTTCTGACATATGGCATTCTTGTCTCCGTAGATTGGGGCATAGAGTATGGATGTTGGGATATTATGTTGCATTGCAATTTTGAAAAAACACTGGTTGTGTGCAGTTCTGGTTGCCCAGCTATAGGAAGGATGTGATTGCACTGGAGAGGATGCAGAAGAGATTGAGCAGGATGTTATCTGGACTGGAGTTCAGAAGAGATTGAATACATTGCCCTTGTTTTTTGCTGGAATGAAGGAGCTAATGGGTAACCTGATGCAAGTACAAAGGTTTAGGAGATGCATAGGCAAGTCAGATAGTCAAAATTCTTTTCCAATGTTATCGGTATTAAAAACAAGATTGCATTTTTTCAGACGTGTTAAAGGGAAGAGTAGCTTTTTACAGGAAGCACTTCATATCTGTATTGCACTCCCAGAGGAGATGGTGGCATCAGATATAGGTACTACATTAGAAAGATATTTAAAGAGACACTTAGATAGGGTACAAAGTCTTCATGTGGGCAATGGGATTACTTTAAATGGGAGAAAGGTTGGCATGTACTTGGTGGGTTAAAGGGCCCATTTTTGTGCTGTGTAACTCTATCATTCCATGAATCTGTAATAATGGAGAGTAGCATGCATACACTACTACATTTCCCAGGAAACTCAAGATCAATATTGTTTGGACATTTAAAATAATCACTAAAGTTCTTTCACATTCATCGTCAGCATGGCCAGCATGTCTGATTGTGCTCCTCTGCATGTTCAGATAAGCTTACAGTTTAACAAAAAAATAATATTTATAAAGCCCTCTAATATTCTCCATATAGGTAAAATAAAGCAAGTGAAGTGAAACAACTACACTTGGGGCGACAAACCTGCTCGTTATATATCTTAGGAAATCAAGCATTTTTAATTTCAAACGGAATCATACGACTGGGAAAAGGGATGTTGGCCAGGCTTAGGCTTTCCAGAAAGGCCAAAGGAGAGGGGGAGGCAGGAAAGGAAAGAAAAGCAGGGAGACATAGATTTATACGATACCTTGCACCTTACTTTCAAAGCACTATAATGTCAGTGAGGTAATTCAATGTGTAATTATGCAGTAATACAGGAAAATAAGGATAATACTTCAGGAGTATGTATACCTGCTGATAGACAGATGTGGAAGCTATGGCTCAGTACTTCCAGTTTTATCACATTATATGTTTTGGAAATATATTCCATAAGGACTTTGGTAAAAGTGTTGCTGCAAAAATACAGAAATCAATTTCCACACATTCAGCATAATTTCTGTTACTCCTTTGTATTCAATTCTCTTACTATATTCATGCTAAACTATGCATTTCTAAGACAGGAAATAAAATAAATATAAGTATTTGAATAGTGAGGATACATTCATATTTTAAATTAAAAGAATAATCAACAGAAATTTGTGCAAATAAATGTTCAATTGAACAAAGCAGCCTCGACATTGAAATTCAAATTTTGATATATTATTTTAATGAATTTTCGTGGATAAAAATGCTAAATTTATTTCTGAAAATATTATATATTAAAGAACAAAACAATGTTTTAGATGGGAAATATTCCGTGTAAATCATAGCTATTACTAATTACGCCTCTGCATCAAAAAACCTGCCCCAGAGTCTTTGAAGGACATATACTTCCCATCGCTTCTTGTGTGCTTCTGCTGTTCTTTTCCCTCCAGCAGTTTTCTTATCAGCAGATTCAGCTGGAACCTATCAGTAAGTGACAGGATTGATTTTCTCAAGTGGAAAATGTCACCATGTCCTCCCTGCAGTGATGCTCCCTCTATGACAGATTAAACTCTGCTGAAAGCTGCAGAGTCGCAGGCTGATGGAGCAGAACTTCCCAATACAAAAAGTCACTGAGGTTGTCAACTGTCCTCGGCAATGCTTCCACAAAATAATAAATTGCATTTCATTTTCTGTGCTTCTTGCAACGCTTAGACTCTTTCCTGCTTCTTAATGACCTGTGGAGAAAATAACTTTGGCAGCTGCAGCTTAACTGAGCTTGATATTTCCTCCTGTTCTGTGACATGGTAATTTTATGACATGCAAATTGTATTTATTATATTGTTCAACTTGACTATTGCACTAGCTGATATGTTATTATTTATAAAGATTGTAAGGGTTTCAATAAACTTACAAAACATGTACAAATGAGATTCCTTGAATATTTATTTCTATAAATGTATTGGGAATAAATATTTTTCATGATAAATGCATTGTTTATTGTATTATATTTGATACCATTGAAGTATGAACACTTGTTAAAATGTGACAATTATAATTTTATCTATATAAATATTTCTGTTAAAAGCTTGGATCAAAACATTTTATTGTATTGTAAAATATAAATGCTTTTGGTCTGTATGGGATAAATGCATGTTGAGGAAAACAAAGAAATACAGAATAATATCATGTCACTCTCGAGCTAGAGGTCAACCCTGATTGGAAACACGCAAGTCTCAAATCTCTGGTAAATGCAAGTGCATAAGGTCCTAAAAATCTGGTTTTAAGTCGATGGAGCCAGAATGGAACAGAAATTGTTGCAATTCAATGAGCATTTGATGCATTTCATTGACATTTCAACTTGTAATTGTTTTCAGAGATTGCTGTGTCAGATGCTAACTTCAAAGCTTCTGCACTGATACTTAAATGGACATAATGGACACTTACCCTTCAGCCTAAACTTGGAATACAGCCCATTTAGAAGGAGAAAGAGCAATAAAAACAAATTAGGAAGAGACTGGGAGTCTTAGGTAATTGAATACAAAGAGAGGAGGACGGTTTTCACCAGTTGGCTATATGCACCCAGAGCACTTAGTGAAAATTTCTTCTGCCTGGACCACATAAAGAAACAACTATGATACCCAAGCTTTAATAAACATGTCCCTATTGAAATCTGCTGCCTTCTCCAAACACAACTGCAATCTCAAAACGGAGCTAGGATTACATTATCAGTTGCTGACATAGTGACCAAGCTGCGCACATGGCCCTGCACCAAGTTTGTTCCAGGCTCCTCGACGTTTTTTGATGCAGTCTGGCAGGCTTTGAAGTACAACAGATATTTTATAGTCTGTGTTTATTGGCTTTTCCTACAGAATGTCTCATGGGAACCTATGTGGAGGAATCCCTGTGTCATCTGTTGAACTGGCACCACTGCCTATATTGCCCCCTGCCCTAGCTGCATATCACCAATGTCACACAAAATACAGGTTCTAACTGGCTCCTGTCTTTTAAATTACTTGCAGAGTTATATTGGAGCTGATGGGTCAATGTGAAATCTTGTACTATCCGACCAGGTTGCACACATGGGTATCTATATGAGCGTTGAAAAGATAGGTGTGTGGAAAGTAAGAGTTGCATACTTACACCATGCATGCTTACAGCATCTACACCCTGCAATTCACAAGAGATCATGGGATGAGGAGGAAGAGGTGAGAACAAGGATTAAGTATGAATCATGAAGATGCAATGTTATTTGAAAGTTTCAGCCATTCCATTGCTCACATCCTCAGTGATACACGTTCCATTAAAGGCCATGACCATTTGTTCCAGGCAGGTTTGGTTATAAATACCTGCCTTTCCCATGAAGACCAACCCAAATGTCTGCAGCTATGGGCCATCTCTACCAAAAGAGTGGTATGTACATCATGGAGTTTTGTCCGATATGTCTGGGCGATGTGAATCATGGAGTAATACCTCTGTAATGTGTCCAAGTAGGAAGACTTGCACCAGCGCCACGTGTGTGTGGATGAAGTGTCATATATGAGTCTATTGCATTACTAGACATTGGCGGTAGGTAAGAACTGGAGGTTCCTATTACATAAATGGGACTCTGAGGGGGTTTGAAGTGTCTCCTCAGTGGAGAGAATGAAATATTTACACCACCTGCTGAATCTGAAAGGACGGCATCAGCATCTGCTAAGGAAAGCTAAAAATAAAACAAAGTGTTGTAGTTTACCCAAATTAAGTAGCATCAGGGACGCCCACCGCTCAGGTCATGCTCTTTTCTGCTCTGTGGTCAGGAAGAAGGCGCAGAAGCCTCAGGACCCACAGCACCAGGTTTAAGAGCAGTTACTACTCCTGAACCAGAGGGGATAGCTTCATTTCACTCATCTTCATTTGCCCCGTCACTGAACTGTTCCCACAACCTATGGACTCATTTTCAACATCTTTTCACCTCATGTTCTTGAAATTTATTGTTTATTTGTTTATTATTATTCTTTCTTTTTTCTCTTCCTTTCTGTATTTGCGCAGTTTGTTGTCCTTTGCACACTGATTGTCCGTCCTGTTGGTGTGGTCTCTCATTAATTCTATTACGGTTATTGGATTTATTGATTATGTGTGCAAGAAAATGAGCCTCAAGTTTGTATATAGTGACATGTATGTCCTTTGAAAATAAATTTACTTTGATCTTTTACCTTTGATTAATCCAAGCCCCACACACTAACAGATACCCAAAGGTTTCTTCATCCAAACTTGTCAATAGCTCCCTCCCCCCCATTCCCAAACCTGGAGTTAATTTGCTATTTGCTGTCATCGTTCTCCTCTTGCAGACAATCCTTAGCCTAATGTCCAGCAGCTTCCTGTTTCTCCCTTTAGCCAGCTGCCACATTCAGCAGAGATGCCCAAGTGTAACTGACTGGTGCAATCCTCTACAGTAAAATCTGCCAGCTCCCTAACTCACTGTTCTGCATAGCTTCCCTGCCAGCAGGCACTGACTTCGTGCCAGAAATGAAGATCAGTCCTTTTGCTTCCAGTATTCCATGTGGACTTCTTGGATTGATAAAGGAAAGCCATTCCGCAATCTTGTCCTCCTACAAGAAACACGTCACTGGATCTCATGAGTATTACTGTTTGTTATTTTTTTGTTTGATACTTTGAGTGGATGGAAAAATCATGATATATGTGCTCAGACCCTTTAGTAAAGTACCTTATGTGAGCACTGTTCCTGGCTGGGAGCATGTCAATACAGAATAAACAGTAATATGTTAATAAATAACTGTAGCATAACAAGATCAGGCTTTAGTATCAGATGCAGAGATTAGTATTTTTCAAATGGCAGGACCTCCTTATCCAATTCATTCACCTGTATAATTTATATAAGACATAATAAGATCATAAGATACGGGAGCAGTATCAGGCCATTCGGCTTGCTCTGCCATTACACCAGGGCTGATTTACTACCCCTCCTACCTTCTCCCTGTAACCTTTGATGCCCTGACTTCTGCTTTAAATATACTCAATAACTTAGCCTCCATGGCTGCATGTGGCAATGAATTCCACAGATACACTCGCCCTGAGTAAAGAAACTCCTACTCGTCTCTGTTCTAAATATTCGTGAGAATGATTCTGGGAATGGAAGGGTTAACATATGAGGAGGGTTTGATGGCTCTGGGCCTGTAATCGCTGGAGTTTATAAGAATGATTTGGATCTCATTGAAGCGTCTCAAATACTGAAAGGTTGGGATAGAGTGGATGTAGGGAGGATGTTTCCTATAGAGGGATGTTATAAGGAGCCTAAAACTACTCACAATACACCAAGTGTAGTCTGACCAGTGCCTTATAAAGTCTCGGCATTACATCCTTGCTCTTATATTCTAGTCCTCTTGAAATAAATGCTAACATTGCATTTGCCTTCCTCACCACCGACTCAATCTGCAAATTAACCTTTCAGTTTATAAGCCAGTAAAAGTGTTATCCGCATCCTGGCAAACAAGCAAACAGAATTCCATCATTGGATAGATACAGCTGTAGAACACTGCTGCTGCCAATATTTAAAAAATATGCGCAGAATTTTCTTTAGGGCTACTTTTCACTTAGATTTTTTTAAGTATTTCTTTCCCCACAGCAACTGAAATACAACTCATAAATCACAAGCTGAACATAATTGAGTACTTATATATTACAGAGTGGATAGTAAATAGCAAGTTCAATCTCCATAAACAAATTTTGTTAAAATAATGTCTATGATCTAGTTTTGACTACATTTTATTTTAATTATGTAATTATTCCTTTGGGACCAGGAAACTATCAAAGAAAAACATCTACATTGCATGGCCCATTGGAATACATTTTTTTTTTGGAAATTTTGGCATTTTTCATTTAGGGTAGTCATTTTCCAATGCTTTTTAACATCGAACTAGTAAATTTAAAACTTACCCCGATATTTCTAATTTTTCAATAATTAATTTTCATCTGAATTTAAATGAACTCAACCGTATCTGGTTTTGGGTTTAAACGAATATATCAACAATACTGTGTTCAATATCTTTCCAATACATATTCTTCTCACAATGTGAAAACCAGATTTTATATATTTTCCACGTCATCATGAAAAATGCCGGAGAGTCATAGTTTTGTGTATTTTTGAAATCCCGGCATTGCCGGTAAGGTCAATGTCTCTTACCTTTTCCCAATAATAAAACCAATCTCAGACTGGCTCTTTTTTATTGAGAGACAATTCCCACAACTTTAATAGCATACCAACAATTTTCTCTTGTTTAAAGCAATGTCACAGCACATGCTTTGTAAGCTGGAGCTGTACGTCAGTGCTGATAAACAACAAGTTGGATAGGACATGTCATCCTATAGCATTATAGATGATCTGCTTCATCTGGACCCAAATGAGGTGTGAAATTTCTTGACTGGCAGGTGTGATGCCCATCCAGTGTCAGATTTTGCTCCTTTCAATCATACCATTTCATTATGTCAACCCAGCACTTTGATTTCCTTCCTAGGAATAAGTTTAATTGCACAAAAAAAACAAAAACAACCAGTACCTAAATACATCAAAGTTGCTGGTGAACGCAGCAGGCCAGGCAGCATCTCTAGGAAGAGGTACAGTCGACATTTCAGGCCGAGACGGGTCTCGGGTCTCGGGTCTCGGGTCTCGGCCTGAAACGTCGACTGTACGTCTTCCTAGAGATGCTGCCTGGCCTGCTGCGTTCACCAGCAACTTTGATGTGTGTTGCTTGAATTTCCAGCATCTGCAGAATTCCTCGTGTTTACAGTACCTAAATATACCAACTGTTTTTTGGGGGAAGATCTGTCTGCCTTTGGACCCCCAAATTTATTAAACATGGCCCTGGGTTCAGTCTTCAGCTGGAAGTCTAAATCACTGCACCTCTACAATCCACTCCCATAAGCCAATTCCTTCCATTCGTTTGAATGGAGCAGCTCTTCCTGCCCCAGTTTTTACCTGGAACAGGTTCCACCCAACTAGGTAACTGAGAAGAACATAGCATTGGCTTTGTGGTCCTAAGCCAGAATGAGGCATGAAGACAACTATGTCTAAATGTGAATAAGTCCCATTGAGAAATTCATCAGAGGCACTCCTGCTTTGAAACAATAAAAACTGAAAATTCAGGAACAACTCATTGGGTGAGGAAGTATCTGTAAAAAGAGAGACTGTTAACTTGTCAGTTCCAAGATCCTCTGTCAGAACCATGAAAGAAACAAGTTATGCTTAATAGCAGAGAGGGTTGGGGAGGAATGGGCAGACAAAAAGAAACATCCCTGATAGGGTGTGACAAAGTGGCTAGAGGTGCATTTCAAAGCCCATTGTATGACTTTGTTTGTGTTATGTACTGTAAAAGCGCTCTTTAACATCTTCCTCTTGTGTGTTACCAAGCTTCCCCATAACGATGTAGCAGTGGACGTCAGATTAGATGGCAACCTCTTTGACATCAGGAGGCTCCACGCACCCACCAAACTCCGTAGAGAGCGGGTCCTGGAGCTGCAGTATGCAGACGATTGTGCTCTGGGGGATCTTCAGACTGTCCTTGCTATGGCGGTGAGAGCGTACAGCAGGATCGGGTTGATTGTCAATACCACCAAGACAGAAGTGGTTTGCCAATGGAGTACCAGTGTCCCACCCACTCTACCTGCCTTCACTGTTGGTGATGAAAAGCTGTCAGTAGTGCCATCTTTCAAATATCTAGGGAGCATTCTCTCTGAGGATAGTGGCATAGACAACGACATCCAGAGCCGCATTAAACAGGCATCAGCTGCCTTTGGGAGACTTCAGTGTAGAGTCTTTCAGAACAGGAGCCTTCGTCCCTCCACAAAGGTCGCCGTATACCAAGTGGTCTGTGTCACCATCCTCCTTTATAGCTGTGAAGCTTGGGTAACTTACAGCTGTCACATCAAGTCCTTGGAGCGCTTTCACATAAGCTGCCTCCAGTGCATCCTGCGAATTACCTGGCATGAGCGGGTGCCTCACACTGAAATACTTGTAAAGACCAACTGCAGGGGTACAGACGCCATGATCACCCAGCGTCAGCTGCAGTGGCTGGGGCACGTGATAAGGATGCCCCCACATCAGCGACCCCGCAGAGTGTTATACGGCCAGCTACATTATGGTCGACGCTCAGCTGGAGGGTCGAAGAAGCGCTATAAGGATCAGATGAAGAATGCGTTAAAGAAGGGCAACATCAGACCCGAGGACCTGGAGGATGTTGCTGCTGACCGTACCACTTGGCAACAGCTGTGTAGGGACGGGGTTCGTATTCTGGAGATGGAAAGAACAACCAGAAGACAGCAGAAGAGAGCCAGGAGAAATGCAGCCGTGGTTGCCACCGCTACCACATAAACATGTCCCACCTGCAATAGAGCTTGTGGGTCCAGGATAGGATTGTATAGTCATCAAAGATCTCACCATTAAAGGAGTGGACATCGTCATCGGATTTCGATGGACAACCGAAGAAAAGGCAAAGCTGAGGGACATGCCCAACAGGCCACTATAACAGAAAATAGCGTCAAAAATGATGACAGGCAGAAATGGACAGTTCTCATGCAGACATAAAGAGAGGATAAGTTACCTAAATGTATATATATATTTGATATCGAGTCTGGCGATCTGCAATACACCCAGACGGAAGACAAGGAGTTGTTCTTCAAACTTACATTGGGCCTTTTTGCAGCACTGCAGGAAGCCACAGACAGATGCATCACAGTGAGGATAGGGTCTGAAATTAAAGTGGCGGGCAGCCAGAGGTTCAAGGTCACACTAGCGATCTCTGGACAAAGTGATCACCTTTGGTTTCTCCATTGCAGAGGAGCAGACTACATTATACCCTGGAGCAGACTTGAAGAAGTGCAGCTGATCACTGCTCCTACTGGAAAGACAGTTTGTATGGTAGAAAGGAAGAAGGTGAAAGCTCAGTCTGGGTAGTCACCCAGGCATCTCCCATGCCCATGATTTCTACCACGAAGAAGATCAAGCACCGAGAGTTCATGAGAACACACCTAACTGTGGGACCCCTTCCAAGATGAACACCATCCTGAATTGGAAAAGCTTTTAAATGTCAAGGATTGGTGGTTTCTTTCATTCAAGATGATCACACGTTGCAGGATACTAAATCACTGGCCAGAACTTCTAGCCATAGTATTATGAAGCAGATCCAATTGAGTTTTTTGCCAATAATGTTGATAATCAGAAATTAGTGATTGGAACACATCCTTGATCTTCTTGATATTAGAGATCATGGGTTTGGAAGGTGCTGGCAGAGTACAACATCACTGGTCTAAGCATTGGAAACTGGTAGATCAGGGCCGCATCCAAGCAAGGGACTGCAAAGAATTCTGCATTGCCAATGCTATGATTGGCACCAATTACTTCTGAATTGATTACAGCGTGCTCCACTGTATTATCTCTTCTGCAAGTTCAATGTTAAAGCTCCCATGAATCACACAAAGCTGGTTCTTCTCAAATAATCTGTAAATAATACAAGAGCTACAAAATTATCCACAACATATTGGCTGCCCTGGAATTCACCAAAATTGGCATCTGTGAGGAGATTCTTGGCGTCTATAACAAGGAGGACCAGGACTGGTTTAAAGAGAATAACCTGGGGATCAAGGGGATAATTAACTACAAACTTAAAATATGCCTGGATTAGAATTTCCATCTTTCTTGAGGGAGAACAAATAGCTTTCCCTGGCACTTGAGGGAAGAAATCCAGTAGAAAACCAAGATTATTAAATGAATTGAAAGCATACAGGAGGCTCAGCAATCAGCTGTAGTATTAAAATGCCTAATTCATTGTTGTAAAAACCAACTGCATCCCAAAATGCAACAACATAGTCTTGTTTGCCGACAACCCTACATTGATTGGCCTAATCTGGGTGCCCAGATCTTTGAGGATCTAACCTGGTCCCAACATATCGAGCAGTTATAAAGAAGGCAAGACAGAGCTATACTTCATTTGGAGTTTGAAGCGATTTGGCATGTCAACAAATACACTCAAAAACTTCTATAGATGTACCATAGAGAGCATTCTGACAGGCTGCATCACTGTCTGGTATTGAGGGGTGGGGGGGGGAACGGGTCTACAGCACAGGACCAAAAGAAGCTGCAGAGGGTTGTAAATTTAGTCGGCTCCATCTTGGGTACTAGCCTACAAAGTACCCAGGACATCTTCAAGGAGTGGTGTCTCAGAAAGGCAGCATCCATTATTAAGAACCTGCAGCACCCAAAGCATGCCCTTTTCTCGCTGTTACCATTGGGTAGGATGTACAGAAGCCTGAAGGCACACATTCAGCAACTCAGGAACAGCTTCTTCCCCTCTGCCATCCGATTCATAATTGGACATTGAACCCATGAACACTACCTCACTTCTTTTATATATAGTATTTCTGTTTTTTGCACAATTTTAATCTGCTCAATATATGTATACTGTAATTGATTTAGTTATTTATTTATTATTATTATTATTTTATTTTGTTTTTTACTTCTATATTATGTATTGCATTGAACTGCTGCTGCTGTTAACAGATTTCACGTCACATGCTGGTGATAATAAACCTGATTCTGATCTCAAACAATATCGAGGTGGCCTACAGGGAAGAAGTCATCTCTCTGACACAGTGTCATCAAGAAAACAACCTCTCCCTCAATGTCACAAAAACAAAGGAACTGGTTGTGGATTACAGGAGGAATGGAGACAGGCTAACCCCTATTGACATCAATGGACTTGGGTCTGAGAGAGTGAACAGATTTAAGTTCCTCGGCATCCACATCATCGAGGACCTCATATGGTCTGTACACACCAGCTGTGTGGTGAAAAAGACACAACAGCGCCTCTTTCACCTCAGACGGCTGAGGAAGTTTGGTATGGGCCCCTAAATCCTAAGAACTTTTTACAGGGGCACAAGTGACAGCATCCTGACTGGCTGCATCACTGCCTGGTACCTCCTTTAATCGCAGGATTTTGCAGAGAGTGGTGCAGACAGCCCAGCGCATCTGTAGTTGTGAACTTCCCATGATTCAGGACATTTTCAAAGACAGGTGTGAGAAAAGGGCTCGAAGGATCACTGGGGACCTGAGTCACCCCAACCATAATCTATTCCGGCTACTACCATCCAGAAAGCAGTACCGCAGCATAAAAGCCAGGACCAACAGGCTCCGGGATAGCTTCTTTCACCAGGCCATCAGACTGATTAACTCATACTGTATTTCTATGATACATTGACTGTTCTATTTATTATAAATTACTATGATTACACATTGCACATTAATGTGAAGGATGTAAGGAATAAAGTCAATTCAATCCAAAACACCCAAAGCTCAGCCTTTGAGAGCCAGGGAAAGGGGTGAGCATTTCATAAACAGTGAGGTAACCAACACCTAATGGGAGGAAGACTTCAAAGTCTCGTCAACTGTGACTGCATCTTGACCTAAGTGCCCTGAACTCGGTTGAACAGAAACCTATTTGGGTCAGCCTTCCTACTGCTCCTGACTGATAAGAACTCAAGAAAGCAACATCTTAGCTCAAAAATAACAGAGTTGCAGGAGCAGATGGCAACCACGTCAACATTGTAAATGTCGGCAGTAAAGAACTTCAGTGTCTTCTCCTAGGCCAAAGTCCTCTAATTTATATCAAAAGGTTCATTTGGAGCCTGTTGGTAAGCCATATTATTTGCATTCTGACGTTAAAGTAAAACAATGGCACAGTCAGTAAAGCTACTGCCACACAGCTCTGATCCTGATGTCTGGTGCTCTCTGTGACGAACATGAACCTTCTCCTTGTGGCCATGTAAGTTCCTTCTAGATGTCAGGGTTTTATTTTTCACATGTACATTGAAATATACAGTGAAATTCGTCACTGTTTTAGTGTCAGTGATCAGCACAGTCCAAGGATTTTGCCTGCAAGTATCGCCATGCTTCAGGCGCCAACATAACATGCCTACAGCTCACTAACCCACACTTGCATGTCTTTGGGATGTAGGAGGAAACCAGAGCACCCGGAAGAAACCCACACAGAAATGGGGTGAAAGTACAAATTCCTTACTGACAGCAGCAGGAATCGAACCCTGATCTGTGATCGCTGGTGCTGAAAAGCGATTGCATTAACCGTTACACCACCACGCTGTCCAGAAAGTCCCAGGTATGCGTGGGCTGGTTGGTTAATTGCCCACTGTAAAGTTCCCCTTGTGTACGGTTGAGTGCAGGATTGGGGGCAGTAGATGAAAGCATGCGGAGAATAATCTGACAGTGCTCTAGATGGGTACTTGATGGTTGGTGTAAACTCTGTGGGCCAAAGGACTTATTTCAATGCTCTCTGAGTGTCTGTCAAAACAAGCATTCTATTCTGAGTTCCATCATGAGAAGACACTACCAGAGTAGAAGTAACTAAGTCATATTCAATCATGAGAGACTGTCTAAGAATAAGAAGGTCCATAAACTGGACTGTGGTTTGATGATAAAACTAGATGAGGTCTATTTAAGTTAAAAGTGACCTTTCTTTCATTCCAATGTGTAAATGTACCAAAGATATCCCTATAAATCTGCAATTGAACTCTGCAATAATTGTTAAATGTTAACTACGCAATTGCTGAAGATGTGCTCCACTGGAGAAATTTGCTAGAGTAGAATTTCCCTCTTTCAATCTGCATCTGCTGCTGGCTTATCCAAAACTAAGGATCTTGTTATTACCAGTAACCAGTAATACCTACCACACAGAATAGAGAACAAAATGTTTCAGTATTTCATTAGCAACTTTTAAGATAACAAGCATCTGTGGCTACAGATAATGGCTCAGCAGTTCCATCATTGGTAGATTTCTTTGTGCCCTGCAATCACATACTGACTGTCAGCGGCCCACTGTCTGAATTGTTTCTGAGGCTCTTTGAACATATGATGTGTTTGTGCACAGAGGCTATCATATGATGCCAACAAATGGCATAGTCCTCACACACTTTGACTTGCAAATTACTTGAATTGGGTCTATAATGGGAGTAAGAATTGTAATGGTTGTTTTCATGTGTCTTTACAAAACCTGTAAATGATAACTGTATTTTATTATGAGCAATGCCCTTCTGATGATACAAAGAGTGGAACACAATAGTCTGAATTTAGTTGTTATTGTATCAGCATCATAATATAAATATAGTGATTTTTTTACATTTATATTTTTGATCAGGGTTGGCAGTTGTAAAAATAAACTACAGATATAATGAGCATTTTACGTATTTTTATTGCTTTGAAGCTAGTTCTGTAAATTAAGGAAATTTCTAATCAGTTTTGGTTCAGTGGATCGGAGGTGGAGAGAGACAGCAGCATTAAGATCCTCAGTGTTATAATTTCAGGGAATCTGTTCTGGATCCTGCGCATAAATAAAAGCATGAAGAGAGTATGGCAGTGCCTCTACTTCTTAATAAGTTTGTGAAGCTTTGGCATATCTTAAAAAACTTAGGTGTGTAGTGGAGAGTATATTGACTGGTTGCATCACGGCCTGGTATGGAAACACAAATGTCCTTGAATGGAAAAATCCTACAAAAAGTAGTGGATATAGCCCAGTCCATCACGGGTAAGCCATTCCCACCTCACAGCACATCGACATGGAGTGCTGTTGAAGGAAAGCAGCATCCATCATCAAGGACCCCCACTACCCCTGCCATGCTCTCTACTCGCTGCTGCCATCAGGAAGCAGGTACAGGAGACTTAAGATCCACACCACCAGGTTCAGGAATAGTTATTACCTCTCATCCATCAAGCTCTTGAACCAATGATGATAACTTCACCTAACTTCACAAATCCCATCACTGAAATGTTCTCACAACCTATGGATTCATTTTCAGGGATTCTTCATCTCATGTTCAAGATATATATTGCTTATTTTTTCCCTGTTGTACTTACACAGATTTTTGTCTTTTGCACACTGGTTGTTTCAGAATCGGAATCAGATTTAATGTCACCAGCTTACGTCATGAAATTTGTTAAGTTTACAGCAGGCTTTGAAAGGAAGAACACAACCACAGCTGTGAAGATCCCTGCTTCACCAGATGACCCTGTGACCTCTGTCTCAGAGGCTGATGTTAGACTGTCTTTAAAGAGAGTGAACCCTCACAAGGCAGAAAGTCCCGATGGAGTACCTGGTAAGGCTCTGAAAACCTGTGCCAACCAACTAGCGGGAATACTCAAAGACATTTTCAACTTCTCACTGCTACAGGCAGAAGTTCCCACTTGCTTCAAAAAGGCAACAATTATACCCGTGCCTAAGGAGAATAATGTGAGCTGCCTTAATCACTATCGCCCGGTAGCACTCACATCGACAGTGATGAAATGCTTTGAGAGGTTGGTCATGACTAGACTGAACTCCTGCCTCAGCAAGGACCTGGACCCATTGCAATTTTCCTATCGCCACAATAGGTCAATGGTAGACACAATCTCAATGGCTCTCCACACGGCTTTAGACCACCTGGACAACACAAACACCTATGTCAGGATGCTGTTCATCAACTATAGCTCAGCATTCAATACCATCATTCCCACAATCCTGATTGAGAAGTTGCAGAACCTGGGCCTCTGTACCTCCCTCTGCAATTGGATCCTCAACTTCCTAACTGGAAGACCACAATCTGTGTGGATTGGTGCTAACATTCCCTCCTCGCTGACGATCAACACTGGTACACCTCAGGGGTGTGTGCTCAGCCCAATGCTCTACTCTCTATATACACATGACTGTGTGGCTAGGCGTAGCTCAAATACCATCTATAAATTTGCTGACGCTACAACCATTGTTGGTAGAATCTCAGGTGGTGACGAGAGGGTGTACAGGAGTGAGATATGCCAACTAGTGGAGTGGTGCAGTAAGACAAAAGAACTGATTGTGGACTTCAGGAAGGGTAAGACAAAGGAACACATACCAATCCTCATAGAGGGATCAGAAGTGGAGAGAGTGAGCAGCTTCAAGTTCCTGTGTGTCAAGATCTCTGAGGATCTAACCTGGTCCCAACATATCAATGTAGTTATAAAGAAGGCAAGACAGCAGCTATACTTTATTAGGAGTTTGAAGAGGTTTGGCATTTCAACATATACACTCAAAAACTTCTATAGTTGTGCTGTGGAGAGCATTATGACAGGCTGCATCACTGTCTGGTATGGAGGGGCTACTGCACAGGACTGAAAGAAGCTGCAGGAGGTTGTAAATCTAGTCAGCTCCATCTTGGGCAGTAGCCTACAAAGTACGCAGGACATCTTTAGGGAGCGATGTCTCAGAAAGGCAGTGTCTATTATTAAGGACCTCCAGCACCCAGGGCATGCCCTTTTCTCACTGTTACCATCAGATAGGAGGTACAGAAGTCTGAAAGCACACACTCAGCAATTCAGAAACAGCTTCTTCCCCTCTGCCATCCGATTCCTAAATAGATATTGAAGCTTTGTACACTACCTCACTTTTTTAAAATATACAGTATTTCTGTTTTTGCACGTTTTTTAAAATCTATTCAACATACGTAATTGATTTACTTGCTTATTTATTATTATTATGTTTTATTTCTTTTTCTCTCTGCTAGATTATGTATGGCATTGAACTGTTGCTGCTAAGTTAACAAATTTCATGACACATGCAGATGATAATAAACCTGATTCTGATTCTGATTCAGCAGTACAATGAAATACATGTAAATAAATATAGAGAAAAATGAGTTACGATAAGTATATATATAAAAATATATATATATAAAAAGTAGTGAGGTAATGTTTATGGGTTCAATGCCCATTTAGAAATTAAATGGCAGAGGGGAAGAAGCTGTTCCTGAATCACTGAGCGTGTGCCTTCCGGCTTCTGTATCTCCTTCCTGATGGTAACAGTGAGAGGAGGGCATGCCCTGGGTGGTGGGGATCCTTAATCATGGACGGTGCCATCCTAAGGCACCACTCCTTGAAGATGTCTTGGATACTACAAAGGCTGGTACCCATGATAGAGCTGACTAATTTTACAAGCTTTTGCAACTTATTGTGATCTTGTGCAGTAGCCCCCTGATACCAGTCGATGGTGCAGACAGTTAGAATGCTCTCTATGGTACATTTGTAGAACTTTTCAAGTGTTTTAGTTGACAAACCAAATCTCCTCAAACTCCTAATGAACTATAGCTGTTGTCTTGCCTTCTTTATTTGTCCGTCCTGTTGAGTGTCGACTTTTATTGATTCCATTATGTTTCTTGGATTTACTGAGTATGCCTACAAGAAAATGAATCTCAGGGTTGTATATAGTGACATATATGTACTTTGATAATAAATTTACTTTGAACTTTTGAACTTTGAAATTTGTTAAACAAATGAATCTACTCAACTGCACATAATAAAACTTCAATCTATTGAATACATGGAGTATATAAATATTAATTCTGTCTTTCAAAATGTTGCATTCTAAGAAAAGCCTTATTCTATAGGGCATAGGTTTAATATCATATGAGTTGAAACTACACTCTAGGACATAAACGTAGACATGTTTGTGTTGTACCATGAGAATGCTGCACATCTGGAATGCCTGCCTTCAAGATAAGATGCTAAACGAATTCTGTCTTTTGGTTCAGTTGGATGTAAAGATCCCAAAGTTCCTTGCTAATAGTCCCCTTAAACTAAGATATAAATCAGATCACTGGCTGTATAAGAACTTAGAACATAGATACATCAGTAAATCTCCTTTGTACTTTCCCCCTCTTAGCTTAAATATCCTGCCACTGTCTTGAAAAAGTCTGTACATGCACCCTATAACCGTCTGGGTTTCCTCCAGGTGCTCCAGTTTCCTCCCACAGTCCAAAGACGTACCGGTTGATAGGTTGATTAATCATTGTTAATTGCCCTGTGATTATGCTAGGGTTAAATCAGAGGATTGCTGTGCACTGTGGCTCAAAGGGCCAGAAGGGCCTATTCGGCACAGTATCTCAATAAATAAAAAAAATAGATAAACATGCCCTCTAGGACTAGAGACTTGAATCCTGGGAAAAACATTTAGTAGGTAGAATGAAGATTTAATAGCCTGTACCAAGATTTGCACAAGTTGCCTACATAACACAGTGTGAATTTTGCAAGTGATTAATTTGCTATTAATTCCTTTCAGGTGCCTTAGAAATTTGGTAAGGTGCCTGGTGAATGCAAGCATTATCTTTCATATAACCTATTTAATTGAGGTCTCATCTTCTTAATAAAGAGGAATGAAACAAAGTTCTAATAGAAATAATTGAAGAGTTATTATCGGGTCTGAGACAGCACTCCTCCCTGAATTAACTGTTATTCAGAAGTGGGTGTAAGTATTTTTGGATGTCCTGAGGATGTGATTAATGTCATATAGATGTATGTTTTAACTTTTGTTTCTTTAACAATACTGATTCATTGGTTCCAGCCTAAGATATATATAGTCTTAAAAATTACTGTTTCTGCACTGTTGAAGACTTAATTGAACATTGCTTAAAGCTGTCAAAGTTGTTAAGCCAGGCTTGTTGATTCTCCTAATTTTACTTTTTCCTACAGCTGTGCAAAAATCTACATTTTAACACCTACACAGTAGACAGGACAAGTAAAATATCAGAACCAATAATCCAAGCTAAAAGCAAGCATTTAAGAAGTCGTAAGTATAGAAAGAAAGCTTTCTTTTTTGAGTAGAACTCTGGGATTAAGGATGATTTACTTCCATTTTCTCTTTGGGGCCTGAGGTCACTGGTGACTCCTCCATAGATCGGACAGAAAATGACTTTAATGTGCTCAAGTCAGTGATGCAAGATGTTGCAATCCTGCTGCTTATATACAGGGCTTCAATGTGCTCATTTTGAATATTCTCAAGGTTCTTGTTAACATCTCAAATGCACCTTCTTAGTGCCATCTATAGGTAAGACCATAAGACCATAAATACAGGAGCAGAATTAGGACATTTGGCCCATTGAATCTGCTCTGTCATTTCATTATGGCTGATTCATTTTCCCTCTCAACCCCATTCTCCTACCTTACTCCTGTAACCTTCATGCCTTGACTAATAAAGAACATATTGACTTCCACCTTAAATACACCCAGTGACCTGGCCTCCTTGGCCACCTGTGGCAACAAATTCCACAGTTTCACCACTCTCTGGCTAAAGAAATTCCTCCTGATCTCCATTCTAGATGGACATCCCTCTGTTCTGAGATTGTGCCCTCTGGTCCTAACTCCTCCACCATAGGAAACATCCTCTCCACAACCACTCTGCCTAGATCTTTCAACATTCAATAGATTTCAATGTGATCCCCTCTCATTTTCCTAAATTCCAGTGAGTACAGGCCCAGAGCCTTCAAACGCTCCTCATCTGATAACTCTTTCATTCCTGGAATCATTTTCATGAACCTCCTCTGAAACTTCTCCAATGTCAGCATATTCTTTCTTAGATAAGGGCCCCAAAACTGCTCACAATACTCCAAGGGAGGCCTCACCAGTGCCTTACAAAACCTCACATTACATCCTTGCTCTTAAATTCTAGTCCTCTCATAAAGAATGCTAACATTGCATTTGTCTTCCTTACCACTGACTCAACCTGCAAGATAACCTTTAGGAAATCCTGCACAAGGACAGCGAAGTCCCCTTTGCACCTCAGATTATTGAATTTTCTGCCCACTTAGAAAATTGTCCATACTTTAGTTTCTTTTACCACAGTGCATAACCACATACTTCCTGACACTCTATTCTATCACTTCTTTGCCCAATTTCATAATGTCTAAGTCCTTCTGCAGACTCCCTGCTTCCTCAACACTACCTGCCCTTCCACCTATCTTTGCATCATCCGTAAATGTGGCCACAAAGCCATCAATTCCATCATCCAAATCATTGATATATAACATAAAAAGAAGCGATCCCAACACCATCCCCTGTGGAATACCACTAGTCACCAGCAGACAACCAGAAAAGGCCCCCTTTATTCCCACTCTTTGCCTGCAGCCAATCAGCCAATCCTCTATACATGCTAACATCTTTCCTGTAATACCATGGTCTCTTATCTTGCTCTGCAACCTCATATGTGGCACCTTGTCAAAGGCCTTCTGAAAATCCAAGTACACAACATCCACTGATTTTCCTTTGCCTGTCATTTCCTCGAAGACTTCCAACAGATTTGATAGGCCTCCACAATCTACCCAGACAGCTGTCAGAATGCTGGGGTGTAATCCATCTGGTCTAGGTGGCTTAATCATCTTCAGACCTTTCAGCTTCCCACTCCTTCTCCCTAGTAATAGTAATTGCACTCACTTCTGCCCTGACACTCTTGAAATTCCAGCATACTGCTTGTGTCTTCCACAGTGAAGACTGATGTAAAATACTTATTCAGTCCATCCACCATCTCCTTGTCCCTAATTACTACCTCACTAGCATCATTTTCCAGTGGTCCAATATTTAATCTTGCCTCTCTTTTAGTCTTTATATATTTGAAACAAACTTTTGGTAAATGTTAGATATTTTTGGCTAGCTTACTTTCATATTTCATCTTTTTGCTCTTTGTGGCTTTTTAGCTGCCTTCTGGTGGTTTTTAAACATTTCCCAATCCTCTAATGCCCAACTAATTTTTGCTCTGTTATAAACCCTCTGTTTTGCTTTTATATTGATTTGGACTTCCCTAGTCAGCCACAGTCGCATCTTCCTGTCCTAAGAACACTTCTTCTTTGAGATGTATCTATCCTGTGCCTTCAAAATTTCTCCCAGAAACTCCAGCCATTGCTGTTCTGCTGTCATCCCTGCTGGTGTCCTCTTCCAATCAACTTTGGCCAGCTCCTTTCTCATGCCTCTATAATTCTCTTTACTCCATTGTAATACTGACCTTAGCCTCTCCCTCCCAAATTGCTGAGTGAAGTCCATGATATAATTGTCTCCTAAGGGTTCTTTTGCCTTAAGCTTCCTAATCAAATCCAGTTCATTTAACAACACCTAATCTGAAATAGCCTTTCCCTGAGTGGGTTCAATCAAAAGCTGCTCTAAAAAACCATCTCATAGGCATTCTACAAATTCTCTTCTTGGAAACCAGCACCAATATGATTTTCCCAACCAACCTGCATATTGAAATCCCATATGATTACCATAATATTGCCCTTTTGACATGTGTTTTCTATCTCCCATTGTAATTTGTAGTCCACATCCTGGCTATTGTTCAGAGGCCTATATGTAACTTCAAACTTTTTACCCTTGAACTTTCTTAACTCTACTCACAAGGATTGTACATCTTCCTATCCTATGTCACTTCCTTTCAGGATTAGATTTCATTTTTTACCAACAGAGTCACCTCACCCCCTCTCCCTACCTGCCTAACCTGTCAATACAATGTGTATCCTTGAATGTTAAAGTCCCTATTATGATCTTCTTTCAACCATGATACAGCAATGCCCACGTCATACCTACCAATCTCTAACGGCAATGCAAGATCGTCTACTTTATTCTGTATATTGCATGATCACCTTCAGCCCTGTATTCCTCAACTTTTTAGATTTAGTCCCCATGTTACAATGTAGCTTAGCCTACAGACTGCAATTCTGCCTTATCATCTGCCTTTCCTTCCTGTGAATCTCACTGCACAGTGTCTAGTTACTTCTGGCTGCTCACCATCCCGCCTTAGAATGTCATTCTGATCTCAGAAGCAGAAATATACACAGGGTTGCTACTGCCTGGTACAGCCTGTGTTTTGTGCCAGGGATCTGAGATCTTGATCTTCAGATACCCTTCTTCAAAGACTGCGTTTGCAGATGAAATACAATGATGAATTTCACCACCAGTGTCCCTCTTCACCAAGAGGTAGGCCCGGAGGTGGTGGAAGGAGGCTCTACATTCTCCAGGATCTTGCCATGAACCTTTTTTTTTGCTGTTCGAAAGTGTGGTATTGTGTGGCAGGTTGGTAGAGAATGTTTGATTTATGGACACTGAGTACAAGGCCCATCGTGCCATATGCTTCAGAGGAAAGCATCAATGGTGATTTAGAGCTTAATTTCCAAGTCTGTGCAATGTAAATGTTGTCTGTGCATTCGGGAGTTTAGTCATTGATAGGTTTTCAATGAGTTTTGAAGATTAACTCCACCCCAATATAAAATGTATACACTAAAACAAAATAACACTTTATAATTGCAACAAGGCAGTTAAATGAAATTTGGATATATAATAGGTGCCAAAAGATCTATTGAAAGAAGTCAAAAGCAGGAAATGCTTTATGAAATGTGTAACCAGATTTATTTCTTCATCAGCCTGCTTTAGAAGTGCTTAATGTAAAGGTGTGGGATGTAGGAAGGCTGATTGCAGTGTTAAGGTCAGTCGGAGATGAGTCGGTATAATTAAAAAATGATCAGGTTATAAAATATTTCAAAGTAGCTTAGCTCACAACTACCTGCTTCAGTTTTGCATGCAAAAGGAGCCTTGTTTTATTCACAATATTATTTTTGTCATATTTGAGAAGTCTGAAGTTCTTTTCATCTGTATTCTTGAATGCAGAAGGACTCACTGCTATTTTTGTACAAGTTCACAACTCAAAATGCACTAATGACTGAGAAGGTTTAGAAACTCTGCCTTGCTGATGATTGGAAAAGAATTATGGGGTGAGTCCAGTGCACAGATTTAGTGGCTTTGGCTTCCCAAAGCTGGACAGAACAATTTAGCCCTACACTGATGAATGGTTATGTTAATTAACACCACAAATTCTTCCACAGCTAAATAATTTCCCAAACCTATAGAATAAGCATATGGACAACTCTATTTACTGATCTGGAAAGTCAAAGAAGTTTTTACTTGCACTGCAGTCTGTCATGGAATACCAGAGGTTCTTATATGGTTTCTGCTTCAGAACCTGATACTAATCATGGAAAAACAGATGTATCTCAAGCATATCGGTACTGTAGCTTTTCGCCAGCTTTAAGGCACTGAGACATGGCATGGAGTCAATATCATTACTATGACTTGGAATTTTCCTGCCTGCCTATTTATCAGGTGCAAAGAAGGAAGGAAATGAATATTTCCCTTCCTTGTCAAAACAAAACAATAAACAATGGAGGAGGATGTGGGCCAACCACATAAAATACAAATTTTAATTCCCCACTGAGAATTAGAGCATTTTTATGAAATCTCAGAAAAAGATAAGAGTAGGTAGTTATTTGAACAACATGCAGGAATGCTTGAAGATGATTTGCAAACTAGCATTCTAGAGAAACCAATACATAATGTTGGAGCTCTGACATTCATGGCAACCAATTTTGAGAGATGCAGATGCATAATTTTAATTGGACATTGTAGAAGCGATTTTATTGTTCATTATTTTATCCTTTGTTTCTTTCATAGTTTTGATTCTTCGGCCTGGGTGGCATGGATTTTATTTATTTGGCAATATGGCATGGAACAGGCTCTTCTGACCCAATGAGAGGCACCACCTAGTAACCCACCTATTTAACTCTCGCCTAATCGCAGGACAATTTACAATGACCAATTAGTCTGCTAACTGGTAGTCTTTGGACTGTGGGAACACCCGTTGTTCATGGGGAGAACATACAAACTCCTTATAGGCGGTGCTGGAATTGAACTCCAAACTCCAGAGCATCCCGATGTGTAATAGCCCTAACCGCTATGCTACCACCTTTCGCAGCGAAAAGTTCTACACAGTGTGCTAGATAAACTTTCACATTCCACTTCATGTGAATTTGTTGGTGGTGTTGCAAGTTTCTTCCCAATTTTCTGAGCTACCAACTCTTTAGTACTACTTTTGTTATACCAGTTTTGTTGATATCCACATAAATTGCATGCACCCAACTTTGTTTCACCTCACCTAATAATTTAACAGAAAGCTAAACCTTCTCCTCTTCTTGGACACTCCACTCTGGTTTCCTGCCTGCTCTGGATCTTTTCAGTGCTAATTGTCAACATGACATTAACTGTCTTGACTTCAGCACTCCTCTCTCTTCATACCTTTCTCCCTCTGAATTACACCCGTGACGACCTCATCAATATCATCAACTTTGCCTCCAACTTCCACCCTGCCCTTAAATTCAATTGGTCCATTTCTCACATCTCTCTCCTTTCTCGATCTCTCTTTCTCCATCTGTGGAGACTGCCCACCAATAACTGTCTACTGATATCTTTTATAAACATTCCAACTCCCACAGCATAAAGGTTGAGTTCTCCAACTTCCAGTAATTTTCCCCCTCCCACTTCCCTTTCTTCAGTTCCCCACTCTGCCCCCCATTACCTCTTCTCCTCACCTCCCCCAATGCCCCTCCTCCTTCTCTTTCTCCTTTGGTCCACTCTCCTCTCTTATCAGATTCCTTCTTCTCCAGCCTTTTACATTTCCAACCCACCTGGCTTCACCTATCACCTTCTAGCTATCCTCCTTCCCCTCCCCTCATCTTACCTTTTTTATTCTGGTGTCTTCCCCCTTTGTTTCCAATCTTGATGACTGGTCTCAATCTGAAATCTCTACTGTTTATTTATTTATAAAGATGCTGCGTGGCCTGCTGAGTTCCCCATTACTTTGGTTCATTCAAGAATATTTATTTCTTTAATTAGCCATTGCTTCTAATTCTCCTGATTTACTTATCACACTTTGAGCATTGCTATACATGTTATCTTTCTCTTGTTCATATGAAAATGTATTTGTTCAAGCAAATACTTTGCTTTTTCACCCTTCTTCTAATAGGTTAATTTAATGTTTCATCTGCACTTTCATACAGTATGCTGCTTTCAGAAGTATAATCAAAACTCTAATAAAGGTTTCATTTTTCGAAACAAAACCAGGTTATAATCAAAGCTGTGTTATGGTTGTTTTTAATATCTACTTCTGTTCTTGGGGTCCAAACCACTTTTAATTTATTTATGATCTCCAGTGTTGCTGGAAAATAGTATAATTGTCAATATTGCAACAGTATTTTGACAGAAATACAGTACCTACACTACTGAACTAATCTATGGCGAGATATTGTTGTACAAAGTGACTTTATCTCCTCGAGAAAGAATCTCTCCATTAAGTGACAAGCAACCCATTCTTATTGCCAGTCATAGAAACATAGAAACATAGAAAATAGGTGCAGGAGTAGGCCATTCGGCCCTTCGAGCCTGCACTGCCATTCAGTATGATCATGGCTGATCATCCAACTCAGAACCTTGTACCAGCCTTCCCCCCATACCCCCTGATCCCTTTAGCCACAAGGGCCATACCTAACACCACTTCCCTACTAACATGTATTTCCCTCAGTTCCTCCATCTCACTGGACCCTCTGTCCCCTACTATTTCCGGAAGATTATTTATGTCCTCCTTAGTGAAGACAGAAGCAAAGTAGTTATTCAATTGGTCTGCCATGTCCTTGCTCCCCATAATCAATTCACCTGTTTCTGTCTTTAGGGGACCTACATTTGTCTTAACCAATCTTTTTCTTTTCACATATCTATAAAAGCTTTTACAGTCAGTTTTTATGTTCCCTGCCAGTTTTCTCACATAATCTTTTTTCCCCTTCCTAATTAAGTCCTTTGTCCTCCTCTGCTGGACTCTGAATTTCTCCCAGTCCTTAGGTGAGCCACTTTTTATGGCTAATTTGTATGCTTCTTCTTTGGAATTGATACTATCCCTAATTTCCCTTGTCAGCCATAGGTGCACTACCTTCCTTGATTTATTCTTTTGCCAAACTGGGATAAACAATTGTTGTAGTTCATCCATGCGATCTTTAAATGCTTGCCATTGCATATCCACCGTCAACCCTTTAAGTGTCATTTGCCAGTCTATCTTAGCTAATTCACGTCTCATACCTTCAAAGTTACCCTTCTTTAAGTTCAGAACCTTTGTTTCTGAATTAACTATCAGTCCAAAAACATTGCAGCTAGGACAAGTTTGTTATAATAAGTATTAATAAACATTTAAAGAAATATTTAGAACATTCAATGAGCATTCTGAATGTCTAGGAGAAGCAGCTAACAAGATTTTAATATCTGGAGCATATGGATACATTTAAATTCTTTAGAACAACTACTTCAGTTTTCAACAAAACAGGATTGCAACCAGACACACGATACAAATGGATTTGATGAAAAAGTATAAATGTGAATTCATGATTGACAGTTGTTTAATGGCTTCAGTTTTTGGATAGAATTTGAACATTCACAGTTTGTTGACATAATTCAACCTGCTATGTGCCTTTTATTCAAGTCACATATACGATAATGTGCATCTTCCATTGATTAGATTGGAAAACTAAACACTTCATCCTATTTTACTGTTGTAGTAGTATCTTATCTGTTGAAAATACATATTATGTGCAGTGAAAATGCCATCTTAGCAGTACAGAGTGAGGAAGAATACTTCTTCAAATTAGCCAAAACAGCTTGCACTGTGTTGACATTTAGCATGAAAAACAGTATTGTGCTAAATATTTTGCTCTGTAAGCTTCATCCCAATCTGTTATATTTTCTCTAATTTATCTTTGCAATGCAAATTTTAAAACTTGCTTTATACAATGATAATGTCATTGTCTGACAGTAAACTTTGGACTTTAAATCCTGTCTGTCATCTTCCTCATTTCAGCAATTTACCCATCTCCTCTCATCTCATCAGATTCTACTTCCCCCGTTTGTCATCATTCTTTGCAGGAAATTCTTTTGGGCGAGTCCCCATAATCTGAGAAAACAAATAGGAGCTGCCAAAAAGCAGTTCAAAAAAGAATATGTTTGACAAACTAATCAGTTTTTTGAGAACCTGACAGATAAGGTGAATGAAGAAGTAACAAAATACACAGATTTTCAGATAAGGCATTTTACAAAAGAAGATTAGGAGGCAAAAAATCAAGGGAAGATTCAAGTACATTTATTTTCAAAGAATGTATAAATTATACAATCTTGAGATTTGTAGACACAAAGCAAGAAACCAACTAAGAAAAAAAATAAGAGAAAGAAAAAAATGCTAACAATTGAAAAGAACAACAGGAAAGTACTGAATAAGAAGCTGCTTAGATGGGCGAAATCAGATAACTGGACTAAAGGGTAGTTTCACAGGGCAGGTGGGAGAGATTCTGGTCTCTAACATACTTCCTTTTCTCGGGCTGTTCCACTTAATTCTGTTTAAGGAGCAGAGAGAGTTGTTGAAAGTTAGATTAGTAAATAGTAAATTATCCTGAGAGCCAAAGGAAACTGCAGTGAAATACAAATATTATGGTTGTCCAAAGCCCAAAGATTTCCAAGTTTTTTTTCTCAATAATTTTCCCTCTATCAAAAGGTCAGAAATGGAAATATTTTCAAGATTGCACAGGCTTGAAACTCTCAAGCAATGAAGCAGTCTGTGTTTGCATGCAGCACAGCTCAATAGTTCTGCTGAAGTAACTGTCATTGTTGATAATAACCCTGCTGAACCTCACATCACAGCGCTAAGCAGTATTGCACGCATATTGTACTGTCTCAGTACTTCTATATTTGTGTGCTGTAGCACTTACATTTTATTCGCAGTTATTTTGTAAATAACACTATTCTTTCCATTTCTGGTTAGATGCTAACTGCATTTCATTGGCTTTGTATCTGCACTCAGCACAATGACAATGAAATTGAATCTAATCTAAAAAACAAGAATGATACCAAGACTGAAAAGGTTAGCAATTGAAGTTACAGTATAACCTCCCTCTAGTGAGGGTACCCGTAGCTACAGTATCTATATCCAAGAGGGCTTAAGGTCTTCATCTGAGTTTAGAACTTCGCAAGTCAACAAACCTAGTACCATCACACCCATAACCTTTGATACCCTCACTAATCAAGAGTCTATCGCTTTTACCGCTGTCCAGTTAAGAGCATACTCACCAACTGCATCTCAGTGTGGTATGGCAATTGTCCCGTATTGGACCGCAAAGCGCTCCAGCATGTGGTGAAAACTGCCCAGCGGATTATCAGCACCCAATTGCCCACCAATTGAGAACATCTACCATAAATGCTGACCGGGCAGGGCGAAAAGCATTATCAAGGATGCATCTCACCCTAACCATGGACTTTTTACTCTTCTCCCATCCGGTAGGCGCTACAGGAGCCTCCGCTCCCGCACCAGCAGGCACAGGAATAGCTTCTTCCCTGAGGCTATAACCCTGCTGAACCTCACATCACAGCACTAAGCAGTACTGCACCCATATTGTACTGTCTCGGTACTTTTATATTTGCGTGCTGTAGCACTTACTTTTTATTCGCAGTTATTTTGTAAATAACACTATTCTTTGCATTTCTGGTCAGATGCTAACTGCATTTCATTGGCTTTGTATCTGCACTCGGCACAATGACAATAAAGTTGAATCTAATCTAATCTAAAAATCTAAAATAACTGGGCTCAGAACACATGCACTCTTACAACACAAGTATTCTTTTTTTAATTATTTTACTTGTGCAAAAGGAGAACAACATGAGCCCCTGCGATTCTGAAATCCAAACAGAAAACCTCTATTTTTATACAGAATTGGCTTATCAGTTACGGATATTGATCATTGTTAATTGCATATGTTTGAATTCCTTACTTGCAAGATCAATCGCCATTCACAATAGAGGTGTTAAATCAATTGAAATTCGAGAGAACAGCCGATGATATTTTTAAGTTAGTAAATATAGTTGTTGGCTATGTTTCACATCCTTCTGATATCTCATCTGTCTCCTGCACCCCTACTGTGTAGAGGCACTTTGTTTGAGGAAGATTTTGCTGGAAAAGTCTCACGACTGAGGCTGTAGTAAGCACAGGTGTCTTCGGCAATCTCACTTCAAAGGTCTTGCTGGACTACAACTGCCCCGAGCTAGTCTTACACTTCTACACTCCCTTTTCTTGGTCCTGTAGGGGACACATAAATCTTACTCATTTTCAATAATGCAGTCTCCAAAACTCTGTGTTTCATCAGGGTCAGTCGACTGTTGATATCGGGGAAGTACAGGCAATGCTTCTGGCTAATAATGGAACAAGTAACACCTCTCTTAGACAAAAGAAAGGCTAGTGCTAGTTCATTTTGAGCGGTGGGCATGGAGAGGATTGCCAGCATTTTGGCCATAAGGTCATTGATGGCCCAGCTCTTGTCATGTAGTGCTAAGGTTGTTTCAGTAGCCAGGTCCTGAGACCATTTTAATGCTTTTATGAGCCACTGACAGGCTCTCAGAACAGGAGCACTACAATCCAGAAACACTGAGTTCTCCATAGTCCTTCGATGGCAGCCCCAGACAGTGGGATTGGGGGGGGGGGGGGGTGGAGAGAGAGAGAGAGAGAGAAAGAAAATATATATAGGTGGTACTACATAGGCCAGATAACAACAACCCCTCCATGGATATGGTACAGGTCAAGGTCCCATGTTGGAATGGGTGTCCCTAGCAGCCAGTGATAGGCCTGTCAGCCACATACACAGTAAATACCAATAATGGGATTTGGAGAGTCACCAGTAGTGTAGTATAGGCATTGCATGTACTGTTACCCAAGTCTAGTCCTGTCCCTTGACGATTACAATAACATACTTCACTCTTTTCCCAATGTAGCAGCTTCAGAGTGTGTGTGTGTATGTGGAGTTGGGGGGGGGGGGCGTGCGGGGAATGCAATTGTTGTAAGTAGACGGATAGATGGATGCTAACGCTCAAAACAGTTGCTTTGGCAAGAATCATTCCTATGGGGAGTACAGTTTCATGCTTCCTTACAGTTCTAGTTTTATTGTCAAAGTATGACACAGAATCAAACTCCCTAATTCAAGGGTATAAACAAATTGGCTAGCTACCTTCTGAATGTATAGACCACACCCAACAACCAGACTGGTTAGTATGCAATGTATATTCATAACTAAGGCAAAGAGAAGTTTTAGGAGTATCAGTATCATGAAATATTTCTGCATTTAGGTGGAAAATACATGTCCAGATTACCCAAAATGTGTAATACATATTGGTTACTTGAGGTGGCAGACAACAAAGATCAAGAGTTCCATCCATCCTCAACGCTCTTCTGGCCACTTGTTCCCTGGTCCAGTGGCACGACTGGCTTAACCGTGTCAGCTTTCCGTGGACTTTGAAAGCAGTATGTGGTCAGCAGCACTTGGAATGGATCTTTCCAGTGTGGTTGCAGACAGTTCTTTCATCAGTAGCCTCTCACCAGTACCCAGTCTCCCAGTTGGTAAGTTTGACATTGTGCAGCCAGCCAGCATGATCTTTTGGGCTTCAGGTACTGTAACTGTTGATAAAAATCTTTAAGAGCTTGTGTATACAATAATGCAACATGCTTTTGTAACATCTGTATAGCACTTGTCTTTTCTCGTGTGACTGGTCACCATGCTCTTTATGAAAAAATCAAATGACATAGCATTACACCAGGTGCTAGTAGGCCATCAGAAGCTCTAGGCATCGGAAGGAGGCAGTGAGTAGAAAACACACACTTCTGGAGGTAAGATTTGTTTATATAAAAAAAAATGCAAAATATTTATATGAGTAAGAACAATTCAAAATTCCAACATTCTGTTTAGGTTCCAAACTAATTAGATCCAGTGTTATCCTTATTTAAAGGTTACAGACTAACCTTCCCATTTTATTTACCCCTAGTTAGTCAGAAAATTAATTGAATTCCTACCCTTAAGTATTATGGTTAACTTCAGTTTCAATTCAGGTCAATATGTCTGCAAATTCCAATATTTTATATACACACACAGCTTAACTTCTTTCAAGACAATTCTCCAACAAGTTAATTTCGTTCAGTAACATCAAAGTCTTTGAATCAAATAGTCAGTTCTTGCAGAAAATCAAATTCAGATCATTCGAATGAAAATAAACTTAAACATCCAATTGTATTAAATCCTCTACATTATTAAATATTTTGTTCCTGCCCTGGTTCTTCTGTCTTGGGTAGCTCACCATCTTGTTTCTTGTTTAGTTGGATGAAATAGTTGATCATCCACAGAAATTCATTTCACAACCGTATACAAAAAAAACCTGACCAAGTCCCTTGGTGTGATATAACAGAACTAATTCCTGGTTACACAGTACAGACCCTCGTCTCTGCCTCGTTGCAGCTTCTGCCTGTTATAGCTGTAGTTTAATAGATCTTTTATGAATATCAACTCTCCTCCAGGGGTTTCACACTGGGGTTGTCAAATAAGTAGGGTTGATTTACAAACTACTAATTCCACTTTTAACAGTTATATATTTAGTTTGTAATAGTTTGCTGCATTTCTCTTGCTTGTCTGTGCCTGCCTGTACAGATTGGATGGGTTGCACCTGAACTCGAGGGGGAGCAATATCCTTGCAGGTAGGTTTGCTAGCATGGTTCGGGAGGGGTTAAACTAACTTGCGAGGGGGATGGGACCCAGAGCGATAGAGCAGTGAAAGAAGTGCATGGAGTAAAGCCAGATCTAACATACAGAGAGGCTTTGAGGAAAGAGAAGCAGAATAAACGGTGTAAAGATAGTAAGGTAGAAGAGCTGAAATGTGTGTACTTCAATGCAAGAAGCATCAGGAACAAAGGTGATGAACTGAGAGCTTGGATACATACATGGAATTATGATATAGTGGCCATTACAGAGACTTGGCTGGCACCAGGGCAGGAATGGATTCTCAATATTCCTGGATTTCAGTGCTTTAAAAGGGATAGAGAGGGCGGAAAAAGGGGAGGAGGGGTGGCATTACTGGTCAGGGATACTATTACAGCTACAGAAAGGGTGGGTAATGTAGCAGGATCCTCTTTTGAGTCAATATGGGTGGAAGTCGGGAACAGGAAGGGAGCAGTTACTCTACTGGGGGTATTCTATAGGCCCCCTGGTAGCAGCAGAGATACAGAGGAGCAGATTGGGAGGCAGATTTTGGAAAGGTGCAAAAATAACAGGGTTGTTATCATGGGTGACTTTAACTTCCCTAATATTGATTGGCACCTGATTAGTTCCAAGGGTTTAGATGGGGCAGAGTTTGTTAAGTGTGTCCAGGATGGATTCCTGTCACAGTATGTGGACAGGCCGACCAGGGGGAATGCCATACTAGATCTAGTACTAGGTAGTGAACTGGGTCAGGTCACAGATCTCTCAGTGGGTGAGCATCTGGGGGACAGTGACCACCGCTCCCTGGCCTTTAGCATTATCATGGAAAAGAATCAGAGAGGACAGGAAAATTTTTAATTGGGGAAAGACAAATTATGAGGCTATAAGGCTAGAACTTGCGGGTGTGAATTGGGATGATGTTTTTGCAGGGAAATATACTATGGACATGTGGTCAATGTTTAGAGATCTCTTGTGGGATGTAAGGGATAAATTTGTCCCGGTGAGGAAGATAAAGAATGGTAGGGTGAAGGAACCATGGGTGACAAGTGAGGTGGAAAATCTAGTCAGGTGGAAGAAGGCAGCATACATGAGGTTTAGGAAGCAAGGATCAGATGGGTCTATTGAGGAATATAGGGAAGCAAGAAAGGAGCTTAAGAAGGGGCTGAGAAGAGCAAGAAGGGGGCATGAGAAGGCCTTGGCGAGTAGGGTAAAGGAAAACCCCAAGGCATTCTTCAATTATGTGAAGAAAAAAAGGATGACAGGAGTGAAGGTAGGACCGATTAGAGATAAAAGTGGGAAGATGTGCCTGGAGGCTGTGGAAGTGAGCGAGTTCCTCAATGAATACTTCTCTTCGGTATTCACCAATGAGAGGGAACTTGATGATGGTGAGGACAATATGAGTGAGGTTGATGTTTTGGAGCATGTTGATATTAAGAGAGAGGAGTTGTTGGAGTTGTTAAAATACATTAAGACAGATAAGTCCCCGGGACCTGACGGAATATTCCCCAGGCTGTTGCACGAGGCGAGAGAAGAGATTGCTGAACCTCTGGCTAGGATCTTTATGTCTTCATTGTCCACGGGAATGGTACCGGAGGATTGGAGGGAGGCGAATGTTGTCCCCTTGTTCAAAAAAGGTAGTAGGGATAGTCCGGGTAATTATAGACCAGTGAGCCTTACGTCTGTGGTGGGAAAGCTGTTGGAAAAGATTCTTAGAGATAGGATCTATAGACATTTAGAGAATCATGGTCTGATCAGGGACAGTCAGCATGGCTTTGTGAAGGGCAGATCGTGTCTAACAAGCCAGATAGAGTTCTTTGAGGAGGTGACCAGGCATATAGATGAGGGTAGTGCAGTAGATGTGATCTATATGGATTTTAGTAAGGCATTTGACAAGGTTCCACACAGTAGGCTTATTCAGAAAGTTAGAAGGCATGCTATCCAGGGAAGTTTGGCCAGGTGGATTCAGAATTGGCTTGCCTGCAGAAGGCAGAGGGTGGTGGTGGAGGGAGTACATTCAGATTGGAGGATTGTGACTAGTGGTGTCCCACAAGGATCTGTTCTCGGACCTCTACTTTTCGTGATTTTTATTAACGACCTGGATGTGGGGGTAGAAGGATGGGTTGGCAAGTTTGCAGACGACACAAAGGTTGGTGGTGTTGTAGATAGTGTAGAGGATTGTCAAAGATTGCAGAGAGACATCGATAGGATGCAGAAGTGGGCTGAGAAGTGGCAGATGGAGTTCAACCTGGAGAAGTGTGAGGTGGTACACTTTGGAAGGACAAACTCCAAGGCAGAGTACAAAGTAAATGGCAGGATACTTGGTAGTGTGGAGGAGCAGAGGGATCTCGGGGTACATGTCCACAGATCCCTGAAAGTTGCCTCACAGGTGGATAGGGTAGTTAAGAAAGCTTATGGGGTGTTAGCTTTCATAAGTCGGAGGATAGAGTTTAAGAGTCGCGATGTAATGATGCAGCTCTATAAAACTCTGGTTAGGCCACACTTGGAGTACTGTGTCCAGTTCTGGTCACCTCACTATAGGAAGGATGTGGAAGCATCGCAAAGGGTACAGAGGAGATTTACCAGGATGCTGCCTGGTTTAGAAAGTATGCATTATGATCAGAGATTAAGAGAGCTAGGGCTTTACTCTTTGGAGAGAAGGAGGATGAGAGGAGACATGATAGAGGTGTACAAGATAATAAGAGGAATAGATAGAGTGGATAGCCAGCGCCTCTTCCCCAGGGCACCACTGCTCAATACAAGAGGACATGGCTTTAAGGTAAGGGGTGGGAAGTTCAAGGGGGATATTAGAGGAAGGTTTTTTACTCAGAGAGTGGTTGGTGGGTGGAATGCACTGCCTGAGTCAGTGGTGGAGGCAGATACACTAGTGAAGTTTAAGAGACTACTAGACAGGTATATGGAGGAATTTAAGGTGGGGGCTTATATGGGAGGCAGGGTTTGAGGGTTGGCACAACATTGTGGGCCAAAGGGCCTGTACTGTGCTGTACTTTTCTATGTTCTATGTTCTATGCACCAGCCCCGCCTCATTCTTGCATAGCATTACCCCCCCCCACCCCCGCACCAAGTTCTTTTTTTAAAATTCAGTAAACCTCATCTTCATCTCTCCACAGGTGGCGCATTCTAACATTACATTTGTGGGCTTAATTAACCTGGGTTACACTTTTGCTCATAATATGGACGTCCACCTGTTCAATTAAAAAGAGAGGGTGATTTGTAAGTGCATGGGATGTCCCAAAATTATCTCATAAGGAGATGGGTCTTTACGCAGTTTGGAGCGTAGCACATTTTTATGAAAGCCAGTGGATGTGAATATCCACTAAAATTTTCCACTTTTTTCCCAGTATCCAATCAGGAGGAAAAGCCATCAAAGAAATATTACATGCGGGCTTACATCAGGTGGCATTTTACAATGAACACTTACAAAATGCTGGAGGAACTCCGCAGGCCAGGCAACATCTATGAAAAAGAGTACAGTTGACATTTTGGGCTGATACCCTTCAGCAGGACCGGAGAAAAAGATGAGGAAGTGGAGTAAAAGGGTGGGGGAGAGGAGGGAGGAACGCAAGTTGATAGGTGAAGGGGGGGAAGAGTGAAGTAAAGAGTTGGGAAGTTGGTTGGTGAGAGAGATACAGGGCTGGAGAAGAGGGAATCTAAAAGGAGAGGACAAGAGGCCATGGAAGAAAGAAAAAGGGGGAGGAGCACCAGAGGGAGGCGATGGTTAGGGAAGGAGATAATGGGAGAGAGGGAAATGGGAATGGGGAATAGAGAAGTCGGGGGGAGCATTACTGGAAGTTCAAGAAATTGATGTTCATACCATCAGGTTGGAGGCTACCCGGAAGGAATATAAGGTGTTGCTCCTCCAACCTGAGTATGGCCTCATTGCGACAGTAGAGGAGGCCATGAATGGAAATGTCAGAATGGGAAGCGGAATTAAAGTGGTGGCCACTGAGAGATCCTTCTTTTTCTGGCAGAAGGGTCACCCAATCTACATTTAAAATGGGCAGAATTTAAATTGTACAAGTTCTTAAGTACAACTCAGGAACAGATTATTTAAAGTAAACTGTGTAGTCTATGGGGCTGGTGACGCTGGAGGCAGAAACTTATCATAGTTGCCTTGGCTCGCGAACATCTTTCAGCCCAGTGGCCAAACTGTCTGCAAACAAAAATATACACCTTGTGGACATTTCCATATGTACCCCTATTGTGCCCACCATCCTATTTCCATGTTTGTTGGATCAAAGAACTGTAAAGCCATACATTTAGAACAGTATTATCTAAACTTCTACGCTGTTCAAAACAAAGATTAGCAGTCACAAGTGCATCACCTGAGCCATGTGTATATAAAACAAGTCATGTTAAGACCAGCTGGTAATGATTGTCCAAAATTTGGTCACTGTCAATTTCATTAAATATAACACAAAGTTATGAGTTAAAATAACACTCAAATTATATATGATAGTTATGGCAATACCTTTAAAACAATGTACAATATTGCCCAGAGGCTATAGTGGAGCAGGCTAGGAAGACTAACACAAGGATTATCCCCTTTCCCTTTAACAGCTTTAATCCTGTGATGTAATTGATTTTGGCAATATTGTAAAACACTCACAATTTTATTTAACTCTCTCATCTCACGCCTTTAACCTAGATCACAACTTATTTACAATAACATTTCCTAAGATGGGTGTCCCCGCACGTAGAGTTAATCCAGATACTTTTAAAAAATAATTACGCACATGTTCAACATCAGTGAGACGGAAGAGCTGATTGTGGACTTCAGGAAGGGTAAGACAAAGGAACACATATCAATCCTCATAGAGGGATCAGAAGGGGAGAGAGTGAGCAGTTTCAGGTTCCCGGGTGTCAAGATCTCTGAGGTCTCAACCTGGTCCCAACATATCAATGTAGTTATAAAGAAGGCAAGACAGCAGCAATGGTTTATTAGGAGTTTGAAGAGATTTGGCATATAAGATTGAAACATATAAGATTATTAAGGGATTGGACACGCTAGAAGCAGGAAACATGTTCGCAATGTTGGGGGAGTCCAGAACCAAAGGCCACAATTTGAGAATAAGGGGTAGGCCATTTAGAAAGGAGTTGAGGAAAAACTTTCTCACCCAGAGAGGTGTGTATCTGTGGAATGTTCTGCCTCAGAAGGCAGTGGAGGCCAATTCTCTGGATGCTTTCAAGAAAGAGTTACATAGCACTCTTAATGATAGCAGAGTCAAGGGATATGGGGAGAAGGCAGGAACGGGGTACTGATTGTGGATGATCGGCCATGATCACAGTGAATGGCAGTGCTGGCTCGAAGGGCCGAATGGCCTACTCCTACACCTATTGCCTGTTGTCTATTGTCTATTGGCATGTCAACAAATACACTCAAAAACTTCTATAGATGTACCGAGGAGAGCATTCTGACAGGCTGCATCACTGTCCGGTATGGGGGGCTACTGCACAGGAGCAAAAGAAGCTGCAGAAGGTTGTAAATCTAGTCAGCTCCATCTTGGGTACTAGCCTACAAAGTACCCAGGACACCTTCAGGGAGCGGTGTCTCAGAAAGGCAGCATCCATTATTAAGGACCTCCAGCACCCAGGGCATGCCCTTTTCTCAACGTTACCATCAGGTAGGAGGTACAGAAGCCCGAGGCACACACTCAGCGATTCAGGAACAGCTTCTTCCCCTCAGCCATCCAATTCCTAAATGGACATTGAACCTTTAGACACCACTTCACTTTTTTTAATACGCATTATTTCTGTTTTAGCACATTTTTTCATTTATTCGATATACATAATTGATTTACTTTTTTGTTTATTATTATTTCTCTCTGCTAGATTATGTATTGTATTGAACTGCTGCTGCTAAGTTAACACATTTCACGTCACATCCCAGTGATAATATACCTGATTCTGATTCATTTACATACAACACAGACAAAATACTGGAGGAACTCAGCAGGCCAGGCAACATCTACGGAAAAGAGTACAGTCGACGTTTCAGGCCAAGACCCTTCAGCGGGACTGGAGAAAAAAGGATGAGTGTAGAATTAAAAGGTGGGGGAGGGGAGAGAGAAACACAAGGTGATAGGTGAAACCTGGAGGGGGAGGGATGAATCAAAGAGCTGGGAAGTTGATTGGTGAAAGAGATAGAGGGCTAGAGAAGGGGGAGTCCGATAGGAGAGAACAGAAGGCCATGGAAGAAAGAAGAGGGGGGAGGGGCACCAGAGGGTGTCGATGGGTGGCCGAGGAGATGAGGTGAGAGAGGGAAAAGGGGGTGGGGAATGGTGAAGAAGGCAGCGGGGGGCATTACCGGAAGTTTGAAAAATCAATGCCATCAGGTTGGGACTACGCATACGGAATACAAGGTGTTGTTCCTCCAGTCGAAGTGTGGCCTCATCACAACAGCAGAGGAGGCCATGGATTGACATATCAGAATGGGAACGGGAAGTGGAATTAAAATGGGTGGCCACTGGGAGATCCCGCTTTTTCTGGCTTGAGTGCATACTGCCGTATTCTACCCAGTCTCTCTCCTCTGTAGAAAGCCGAGGTGTCGGGGGCGGGCTCACTTCTCAGGTCTTGTTTGATTGCCACTGCCCCAGGCTATTATTGTCTTACTGCAGCTTCTGCAGTCAGCAGGTAACATTCACCCCAGCAGACATGCCAACAATAACCAATACCAGTAGGAGCATAAAATCATCTGTTCTTGACATGCACTGCCATTAACTTTGAGGTGCACCCACCATGAACAACTCTCATGTAATACCCTCTCCCAAATTGCTCATGGACATGGCTGCCCCTAGGTAATGAAACTATAAAATGTTGAATATGAAACATTGAAATGTCCAAAAGCACTGTGGAATTATCTGCTCCACAAAGACTGCTGCTTCAGAAAGGTAGCCCGCCATCACATTTTCAAGGGCAGTTAGGATGTGGCATGAAATGCTGGCTCTGCTAGTGAAAACTACATCCTAAAATGTAAAACAATATGGTGGTGAGATATGAAAAATATCAGCGGCGATCAGGACTATGCATGCCACATTATCTTAAGCAATTTTTACATGTAGCATTATTTGTTTCAGTGCCATGTTTGCAAAGTGGTTATTTGTAGAGTGGAACTCAACTGCAACAATTTCAGGGTCAAATCAAATCATTCTAGACATACTGTTGCAAACTGTGCTTGTGCTGGTAGTATGACTTTGTCAAAGTGGTATTTTGTCTCTTCCCACACAAGTCTCTTTAGCAGGGTTGCCAACTGTCTCACTCCCAAATAAGGGACAAAAGTAGCAGTCAAATACGGGACACTTGTGTTTACCCCGAGAAAGACTACCATGACCAGGAAGCCTTGCGCGGGCACCTGTGTGCACATACATGACATGCGCATGCGTGTACATGCCAATTTTTTTTTTCTACAAATCGGTTTTGGCGATTCTGTCCAGTGAAACTACACTGTACATACATTATTTCTACTTTATATAGGCTGTGTATTTATCATATCATTCCTGCTTTTACTATATGTTAATGTTATTTTAGGTTTTATGTGTTATTTGGTACGAACTGGTAGATTATTTTTTGGGTCTGGAACACTCAAAAATTTTTCTCATATAAACTCATGGTAATTGCTTCGCTTTACGCCATTTCGGCACGAAAGGTTTCATAGGAATGCTCTACCTTAGCGGGGAAAATACGGGACAAGAGTGATCCCGTATGGGCCAAACCAATTTAGCCCAATATACGGGATGTCCTGGCTAATACGGGACAGTTGGCAACCCTATTCTTTACAGCCCACTGCTCTTGCCTTCCTAATTCTGGCCTTAGCACCCCATCCACCAATCGCCTTCAACTACAAATCTTGCTAAGATTCTGGTCCCATTCATTGTTATCCCTTTAGTCTTGCTCCTGTTCCTAACACTTAATCGCACTTCAGCTCTTGCCTTGACCATTTCCTGACTCTGCCCCCAATGCTGAAAGGTACCTAACTCGGCCACACCTCCCCAATCCAATTCCCAACGAAGATCCCAAAGCATCGAACCAGGCACCCACTGGATTGTTGACTAAGACAGGCATCTGTGCCCTGACACCTGACAGAAGGTCTACTGAACTGCTAATCCATGACCACCACTTTCTCCCTCCCGTGCTGCTTCACTTCCTTCTGGACCTGCCAGGGGCTTTCTTTTGTGTAATCCCCACAAGGTGGACTGTGGAAAGGCACATTCTGTGGTATATTACACTTTGGATCTTGTGTAATCCTGAATTTTAGTTGGGACATGAATGAAGCAATATTGATGCACTAGGCCATAACCCTTAAGTATAGCTTCTCCATCACCAATGAATTTCTAAGGCATAGTTTCTTAAAAGAAGGTAATAATTACACTTTAAATAGCGGGGGTTTATCTGGTGAGGTGGATTAAGGGATTGCTTTCTTGGCAGCTTTAAAATACATTGAAACACCTTATACAGCTCAGGAAATTTAACACTGCACTGGCTCTCTTAGCAAAAGTTATATTTGTGGTAATGAGAAAATAATTTTTAAAACTATAGTAAAACCACAAATAGATCTTTCGTGCTCGGTTGTTGGCATTACACGACTGGAAGTACTGCAGCGTCGATGAATAGAGAAGCTAAAGAAGAAGCAGATGAAGGGAAGTAACTTTTAAACATCCTGTGAATTTTTAGATGTTGTTGTGGAAAACACCTTCTAGTGCTACTTGGACACATCTTCAGTGATGAACCCGGGGTCATAGGGTGTTTCGGGTCTTTAATCATCAGACACCCTCGCCTGGTCGACCCAGCTGGGGGTGATCAGCCCCTGACTTGCGTCCCAGTGGCGCACTAATCCAATAGGATGCTGATTAAGAGACTTAAAATGAAACTGAGGTAGCATGGTAATTAAAGGAAAGATGCTACATTGTAAAGAGCAGCAAGGAAATGGGTAACAGTGGCATTAAGCTGTAGATTTGTATGGCACAGAAATGGGCTCTTTGACCCATTAAGCCTGGTTGACCTTTTTGCCATCTTCACTAATCCCATTTCCTGTATGAGGTCTGATAGAATCAAAGATCTGTTGCTCTCTATATTAGCAGGATTTGGATAGTTGTATATAAGTTTTCTAAGCTGGAATTTCCCTTATTTTCTATTTTGAACATAAATGAAATAGGAATTGATACAGCCAAAGCTAACATTGTAAGACATAACCATAGCTGAAATTGAATATAGAAATTTTTGGGAGGACAGAAGACCAGTTCTTCAAGTAGATTGACAAGCTGTGTAATTGCCAAATCCAGCTATAGAATGAACATTGAACATTACTGTTCGTCTATTTAAATGTCTGTTGGTGATCAAGCAGTTGTGCCATTTAATACAATTCAGCTGGCATTACTTCAACAAGAGGCACCACTCAAGATAGTCTAAGCTAAAACAAATAGCTGAAATGGAAATAAGAAGCTTAGATATTTTGAAAATACTAAAAAGTAAAATAAAGAATTCAAACACAAGTTCAAAAATTTATTCTGGATCCAATATCCTTGCACATCTCTTATGTTTGTTGGAGATATTCTGAACAGTTTTCCTTTTTTTGTTGGTATTGGTGTGACACTTCCAATTGTACTCTGAATACATTGATGGAATTACAAAGAAGGCACTACAGCAGCTATATTTCATTGTAAACATCTCACCAAAGACACTAGCAAGTTTCTACTGATGTCCCGTGGACAGCATTCTAACTGGTTGCATCACCCTCTGTAATGGTGGGGCCACTGCACAGGATCAGAAAAGCTGCGGGAAGTTGTAAACTCAGCCAGTTCCATCATGGGCACTAGCCTCCTCAACATCTAGGACATCTTCAAAAGGTGATGCCACAAAAAGGCAGCATCCATCATTAAGGACCCCCATCACCCAGGACATGCCCTCTTCTCATTGCTACCATTGAGGAGGTACTGGAGCCAAAAGACACACACTCAGCCATCAGATGTGTGAATAGACAATGAACCCATAAACATCTATCTCAGTATTTTATTTTCCCTGCCTTTTCACACTACTTATTTAATTTATTTTTGTTATATACAGTACTTATTATAATTATAGTTTTTATTGCTATGTATTGCAATGTACTGCTGCTACAAGACAGGGAATTTCATAACATACCCTATGCCACTGACATTAAACCTGATTCTGATTAAATTAAACAGGAAATCATAGAAATACAGAAATAGCAAGATGCAGTCACTAAAATAAAGTTAAATGAAGACTTTTGATGTTCTCTGCCTGTGTAAATCCTTTTTGATTTGTATTTTTAAACTCTTCTCACTGAGCCCTTATTATGTTGTCTCTGTTTTGCAATGTACATACATTAATTCCTATAAAATGCACTGGCGTTTCCACTGAAATAACTCTTCTTCGTGACTTGCTTAAAACGGGAAGCTCAGTGCATGATTATGTTTGCACAGACTGGTAATTCATATCTTGGCACTCTAATACTAGAGCAAAATGGCACAATTGTTTCAAATCAATTGTACAGCCTAATTCATACAGTAGTTATGATCATAAGTCAAATAAGAAGAACCATTTATTTTTCCTTGTGTACTTATCAGTCCATGGGTGTCTCAAACCCTGTCCTTCTCGCTCACAGGTGTCACAAGTGTGGGAGAAGCTGTTGGGATCACCAAGGCATAACTGCAGTTTGCATTTTGTAGGTTCAGCAGTTGCAGCCAGATTGATATGATTTTGGATGGTAATTACATGTGGCAAGTGGAGTTTAATGCGAGAAAATGTGAAGTTGAAGGAAGATTGATAAAGCAGGTAGTTATTTAAATGGACAAAACAATAACGCAAAGGCATTTGAGGATCACAGAAAGTAAGTACACAGGTATGAGGGGTAATCAGGAAGGCTCAGAAAATGCTGGCTTCTGTTTGAAAGGGGCTGGAGCATTAAGTAGAGTAATATTATCGCACTATACAAGGCATTAATGAGATCATATCTAAAATAGTACAAACAGCTGTGGTCCTTTTATTTAAGGGTTATTTAAGAAAACAGATTTAGAATTTTAATCAGTATAAGAATCATCGGCAAAGGCTAGGACAGTAGTCTTTGGGGAATATTTATCTTATTGAATAGATTGAGAATGTGAATATGGTACAGCTGTTTCTGATTCTATTTCTTATGTCTTATGTATACACTATCCTCTAACTCAGAACAAGTAGGCTCATTTTAAAAAATGTGGGACTGCAACAAATAACCACTATTTAATTTTTCAGATACTTTATTCTTTCCAATAAACTATTAAGGCAATACTGTATTTGTGCAGGTTATTCCAAAAATTCAAACTATAATTCACATCTCAGAATGTGCACCCTGAAAGAAAACTCCTGCATACAGCTGATAGGCACTTAAGGTATATGATAATAACCACTGGAATACCAAAACAGAATAATTTTTCATCAAAAGGCCTTAGCATGTCACATGCTAATTGGAAACACATCAAATTCCATTTTGTTTCAAAATACATTAGAGTAAATACAAAATTATTGAAGTAATTTATCTGATTTAAGTCTCCTTAATATATAATTTTCCAGACAACTGTGTTTTTATTTGCCTTATTTCAGGTATTCCTGGTAACTAGTGTACCTCTGCAAATTAATAACCATTCATCATTTTATGTTGCTATAGAATGTAGTACTTAACAAATCCTATGGGATTTGCTGGTATTGCCAATAATGTCATGTTTATAATTAATAATGTTTCATGGGTTCTGTGTGGTGCAGTATATGAGGTTATGTTCATGAAGTAAATTAGTAATGAAGATCCTATTATCTTGATTGGAAAGTCAATAATAATATTTTAAAGTGGAAGAATCCATTCACATTGAAAAGAGCTGTGTAATTACTTTCAGTATCAATTTTAATTTAGGTATCGTTCACTGTTACTCAACTGATCAAAATTGTGTCATTTTAGAGATGTGCACTTCAAAGGTTCATTTATTATCAAAGTACACAAGTCTGAAATTCTTCCTCTCCAGAAAGCCATGAAACCAAGAGCGAAAAGAAAGGCAACACGATCATCAAACCCACCCCCCCCCCATCCCCCTTCCCACACACAAAAACGAACAAAAACTGAACAGGCACCTCAACAACCCCCATCCCCCCTCCCTGAACAAAAAAAAATGGAACAGGCACATCAACCCCAAATCCCTCCTCCCGCACAAAAAAACAAACAAAAATGGAACAGGCACATTGACCCCCAAATCTCCATCCCCACACAAAAAAATAGAAAGATTGGGCAAAAATCACAATTTAAAAACTATAAGTTTGAAAAAAAAAGTCTATAGTCCAAGTCCATATGCAAAATGCAGAAAACCTGGGTAATATTCTCGAGGCACAGCGGCAGCCCCTCCCCTCTCTGGTAGCGTAGCAGAGCGATCCTCGGTGATCAAAAAGCAGGCAGCCAGTGCCCCCCTTCCACATTCACCTGGATGTTTCAATCTCACTCTTCGCCTTAATCAGCACACCAGCTTGCACCCCATCCTGCAGCCTGCCTGCCAGGTGGTTCGTGCACGACTGCAGAGCGCTGAAGCACCCAAACAAACTCCCAACTTCCATACTCGCCTTGATGTTTCAATCTCCCTTGTCGCTTTAATCGGCAGACAACAGAAGCTTTAATTTTTAAAAATAATAATTTTGAAGATGAAGGAGTAGCAATTTGCCCTTGCCACTTAAGTTAAATGTGTAATGCATTTAAAATCTTCTGCTTATTTTACTCTGCTCAAGAAATTTCATTTTGTTGTAGTCAGAAAAATAAGCAAGATACACAAGCTAAAAACTGCACACTTGGTCCAAGTGACTGAGTGCAAGTTTTAACCCACAGGTCTTTTTAGACCAAGTTGCCTTTTATTTCAAAATGGATTGGACCATCAATTTTATTGAGAACTTGGTTTTATTTGTAGAATTTAGATAAGTGGTAAAGGCATGTGCAATAATGATCATGTTATTCCTCCCCCCAAAAAAACAAACAAGCCACTGAGTAAGTATAATTGCCAAAAAAAATCAAAGATCACAATGTTTGTCAGAATTGCAGAGTGATTAGCAACATGTACATTTTATTTTAAAATCCTGGTGCCCCTAAAATGTTGTGGTAGTGCGTCTTCTTGAGCTGGAAATGCACTTCCAGCTTCCAAATTGATGTTCAGCTGCAAATGACCGGAAGTAATAAAGAAAAAATGGACAGGTCCATGATTTATTTTCTTTGGAGAATTTAGAAATAATAATAATTGTGTTCCACTTAACCTTTCTGTGCTCTTGGAGTGAAATATTATTTCACTATTGGTGCTTAGACAATCTCAACATATACATTCATCAAGACAATATGAGTTTAGTTTTATTCTTGATTTCTTCGAAAGTCCAGAAACAATAGAAATTTGATGGCTGTAATGACATGCATGAATCAACATTATTAAAGATCGATGAAAAAGCTGCAACTAAATACAATAATAATAATATATAAATATAAATAAAGGAAAATAGTACATGACATGTTATATTCAAATAAATGTAGGCAACCCACCACTATGGCCATTTTGGCAATGGAAATTCATTCTCATGGAAGTCGCAAATCATTGCCCAGGTATTTGTGATAGGAAATAAAATTCACTCTTCAGAATTTACATGAAATGTAAGTTATTAAATAAACACAACTCTTATTTTGATTTGCATTTCTTGACACCTGATAACACAGATAACAGAGCTTCACATTAGAAAAAAATTCCACAATACCACCCTTTTCGGGGTACACAGTCGCATCCCCCCCCCCATTCCATAATACGGAATTGGCCCGTACATTGCATTAAGAATTCACAAAAAGCAACTGGCACTGTCTTCATCCTTAATATCACACCGTTTTGATCACACCAATACAGTGCACTCAAACAACTGGCTCTATAAGTGAACTGATCAGATGTCAATCAGGAAGGATGCATTCAAAGGCTCTGGAACATCAAATGCTGATACCCTTACTTCATTCTAATAGGACATAATATTTGTCTATAAAAATTACCACAAACTAATTTAGTGAATTATTTCCCTCTGCAATTCTATTTAATCACTATTTTAGATTAATACTTGGAAATTTTAATCTGTGTTAAGATAATTAACTGAGGGTGTCAATGGATGTTAAAAAGCAACTTGCTGATTCTGCTCTGCAGACATGCCACTCTGCAGGAGCTCGTCCCTGCAACTATTTGAGGACATACCCTGCCATGTAAGGAAGCTGCATAGCACCATCAACTGTGGGTGAATGGTATGGCAGTGATATGGGTTCAGAAATCTCGACCAATGACCAAAGGACATGAGCCAACCTTAGTATCAGGAACTGAATTCAGTTTTACACCTGGTAAAATTTTGACGAAGTTAGCCAACAAGCCATTGGGATATAAAATTCAGTTAGTTTGATCATTCTGGGAGATAGAAAACCTGAAGTTTACTACCTTTAACCTATATGCAACCATTCCAATTATAGTAGTCTGCTCTTAATATTGTAGTTACAATGGATTCTGCTTTAACTATTCTCTAAATTCTACCAAATTATATCAATTTAAGAAGATCAATTCCAACACCTCTCAGAATATCTAGGGAACAAATTAAATACTGTTCTAACCAGCAATATCTAGATATTTGTATTTTCTCCATATATTGCATTCAAATCAGTCAGTTTTTTGATTTCACTCCAATAACACTCCAAAGGATAACACTCTAAAACTGGCAATTTGATACTTTGTGGAAGACCTGCTTTGCTGGTTCGGATGATTGAAAAGTGTTAAAAATTATTAATAACTTAATGTAAAGCTAACTGGCAAGAATATTACCCATTTGGATATTATTTCTCCCTTCACTCACAGCAAAAGCAGAATAAGCAGTCATTTATCCCAATTATAGTCCTGGGACTGCAGTATACAAACATCACCTACTGCAACATAAACACTTAAATACTCTCATGATCAAAAAAAAAATCAGTTGGGATACCTTCTGAGGTCATGAAAAGTTTTGTACAATAAATCCAAGGTCTTTTTTGAATCTGATATCTTTCTGGGCTAGGATAAGATGACACTACATCAGGTGGTTCACTCATCCACTAAGATATCAGGGCAGCTGTTAAACAACTCTTGAGATTTTTACACTAAAGGGCTTCCAACAATATCATTCCCTCTTAATAATGTAACAAACAACAACAATACACAACCATTGTGATTCACAAGAACTGGGAATAATTTTTCATACTTAGGAAAAATTGACGATAGCTTACTTCATATAAACAAAAGATGAAACAGGCATTGCAAAGGAAATAGTTTGTTTACTGCCTGACATTTTTCAGCATTGTGACATGTGAAATACATCAATTCAATGCAGCTTTTGCTATGTTGCTCAAGTTTAGAAGGAAGGATTTCAAACACCATTTTCTATTGCTTGCATTAATTTATCATGAGTTCTATTTTTGGTTTAAAATTGGACATTCCTCATTGTATTGCACAACACTTCTACACTTGAAATGTGCCAGATCATTTGATTTTGCATTGCCAGTACTTGGAATTTAATTAATTTCAGAGAAATTATAGAAAAGAAAATGTTCTAAAATTTCTGGTCCAATATTAGATCATAAGACATTGGAGCAGAGGTAGGCCACTCAGCCTATCAAACCTGCTCTACCATTCAGTCATGGCTGATCTATTTTCCCTTGCTACTCCATTCTCCTGCCTTCTCCCACAATCTATGACATCATTATTAATTAAGAACCTATCAACCTCTGCCCTAAATATATCCATTGACTTGGCCTCTACAGCTGCCTGACGCAATGAATTCCAGATTAATCACCCTCGGTCTAGAGAAATTCCTCCTCTTCTCTGTTCTAAAGAGAAATCTTTCTATTCTGAGGCTCTGCCTTTTGGTCCTAGACTCTCCCACTGTTGGAGATATTCTCTCTATGTCGACTCCATCAAAGCCTTTCAATATTTGGTAGATGTTATTGTCAATCTTGAAGAAGATTTTACCCAGCAGTAAATTTCTGGGATATTGGAAATCTGAAACAATAATAGCAAACATTAAAAATAATTTAATTTTTGCTTGTGGATTTGTCTATGTGGACTTCAGAAAGGCATTTGACACAGTCCCTATGATCATCCAGAAGGTTATTGGTGATGTCCTAAATGAGAAGTGGCCAAGCTGGATCTGATGTTGGGATATGAGCCCATCCAGATGACTGGCCTTACATTGGGAGAACAGTTAGGGAACAGTGATCACAACTCCTTAAGCTTTAAGCTAGTTATAGATCAGGATAAATGTGGATCTTATGGGAGAGTATTAAATTGGGGCAGGGCAAAATATGAGTGCATTAGGTAGGAACCATGGTGAGTTAATTGGGAAAAGCTGTTATTTGGGCAAGGCAACATCTGGAATGTGTAGGGTATGCACGGCGTATATACCAGTAAGGAAGGACAAGGATGGTAAGGTAAGGGAGCCTTGGATCTTAAGAGAGAGGTGGTGAATTTAGTTAAGAAGTAAAAGGAAACGTGTGTAAGGTTTAGGAAGCAAGATCAAGCAGAGCCCTTGAGGATTATAAAAAAGTCAGAAAGGAACTCAAGAAGGGAATTAGGAAAGCCAGGTGGAGCCATAAAAAGTCCTTGGTGTTGCAATAGGTATCCATCTTACTTGTGGATGTTGCCTACATGGATTTTTAGACAAGCATTTGACAAAGTCCCTCATAAGGGGATCATCCAGAATGTTCATTGAAAGCCATTCACCCATGACAGCTAGGAATTAGCCCATTTAATGAGCACTGCTACCTCTCCCAATAGCTGCCATCTAGATGATGATATCACTGCACTGGTACAGTATAAATCTAGTGCAAGCTAGCAAATAATAGCAAAGTGGATAGTAAAAGTTTTTTCAAGTATGATAAAAATAAAAGAGAACTGAGATTGGATATAGGTCCACTAGAAAATGAGCCACGATAAATAATAATGGGGGACAAGGAGATGGCAGATGAACTAAATGAGTATTTTGCATCAGTCTGTGGAAGACACTAGCAGTGTGCCTGATGTTGTAGTGTGTGAAGGAAGAACAATGAAATACAATGTTGGAAAATGCGTGGTCGTGCACTTTGGTAGTAGAAATAAATGTGCGGACTATTTTCTAAATGAAGAGAAAATCCAGGAATCTGAGATGCAGAGGGACTTGGGAGTCCTTATGCAGAACACCCTGAAAGTTAAATTGCAGGTTGAGTTGGTGGTGAGGAAGGCAAATTCCATGTTAGTATCCATATCAAGAGGTCTAGAACACAGGAGCAAGGGGGTGATGCTGTGGCTTTATAAGGCACTGGTCAGTCCTCACCTTGAGTATTGCGAACAGTTTTGGGCCCCTCATCTTAGAAAAGATGTGCTGGCATTGGAGAGGGTCCAGAGGAGGTTCACAAGGATGATTCCAGGAATGAAAGGGTTATCATACGAGGAACGTTTGATGGCTCTGGGTCTGTATTCGCTGGAATTCAGAAGGATGAGGAGGGATTTCATTGAAACCTTTCGAATGTTGAAAGGCCTAGACAGAGGAGATGTGGAAAGGATGTTTCCCATGGTGGGAGAGTCTCGGACAAGAGGGCACAGCCTCAGGATAGAGGGGCACCCTTTCAAAAGATAGCTGCGGAGAAATTTCTTTAGCCAAAGGGTGGTGAATTCATGGAATTTATTGCATGATGGCAAGGTCGTTGGGTGATATTCAAGGCAGAGATTGATAGGTTCTTGTTTGAACATGGATCAAAGATTACGGGGAGAAGGCCAGAAACTGGGGTTGAGGAGGAGATTAAGAAAAAGAATCAGCCATGATTGAATGGCCGAGCAGACTCGATGGGCCAGATGGCCTAATTCTGCTCCTATGCCTTAAGGTCTTATGGTCTTCTGGTCTTATACCAAGATGACGCTGGTGAACCACAGTGATGTATTGCAGGCTGCTTATGAAACTTCTAAATATATCTCTGCTGAATATCACTCACCGCAATCTGCAACCTGTAATTTCTCTTTAAACAATGTACTTTTGAACCATCTTAATAAACTGATGATTTCATAATCTTCTGAAGGACTCGGCAGACAACTCCCAAGCAGGTAGAGCATCTTTAAGTGGATGAAGCTACATTGCCATGGCGAGAAGAGAGGGAGGAGGGGAGAACTGCAAGCCAGGCTGAAATGCCAAGCAGTGAAAGTTCCTCTACCCAGCAAATGTCCAGTCACTGGAGAACAGGACTGAGGACCCTGGATTGGAGGGAAAAGAGGAATTGCCGTGTTCTGTGTTTCAGAGACATGGCTCAGTCCAAACACACCGAAATTCGTGATCAGACTCGAGGGCTTCTCCATACACAGGATGGACTGAATTGCTGATTCAGAGAAGGCAAAAGACGTGGGGGTGGGGTGGTGGTAGATGTTTGATGACAAACTCTGTGGTGCTCAGGCATAGTGGTTTTGGTCTTGTCGCACTCCTGTTTCCCTGAATATCTGACGATTAAGTGCCGACCATTCTACTTACCAAGAGATTTCTCCTGCACGATCCTGACCACAGTGTACATATTGCCAACTGCCGATGATACCTAGACACTCAAAATATTGAATGCTCCCATCACCAAGCAAGAAACTGCCCATCCTGACGCATTTAAAATCATAGTCAAGGACTTCAATCAGACTTATTTGAAGAAATCTCTGCCCAATTATCATCAGCATATAATCTGCAGCACCAGGGGTCACAACACACTAGACCACTGCTAAGCTATGATTTAGGAATGCCTACTGTTCTATGCCTAGACGGCACTTCAGGAAATCTGATCACTTGGCTATCCTTCTCCTTCCTGCATTTCAGCAGAGGTTAACAAGCAAGGCTCCAAACGCAAGAACAACAAAGAGGTGGTTGTGGGAGACAGAAGAATGACTAAAGGATTGCTTTGAGTTGGTGGACAGGGCTGTGTTCAAGGACACATCAGTGGATCTGAAAGAATACATTGGGGTTGTCACAGACTTTATTAAAACAATCATGGATGAGTGTGCCCAGTCTTCCCCAGCCTGAAGCCCTGCATAGCATGAGATCCACAACCTGCTGAGGGCCAGATCAGTCACATTCAGGACTGGTGACCAAATAAGATACAAGAGGTCCAGCCACCTCATGTGCAAAGTGGTGACTCCAGACCAAACTTGAGTCAGTAGGAGATGCTCGACAGCAGCAACAAGGCTTGAATGCGATTACATTTTACATAGTGAAACCAAGTGACGTAGGTAACAACAAGGCTTTGCTCCCAGTTAAGCTCAGTGCCTTCTAGGCTCAAATTGTCAGCAGCAATCACAACTACTGATGACTTAATTAGTCATACTTTTCCCGGAAGATGATACTGCAATCAATAGCCTGTAACTTCCCTTACTGAGTTGAGCTTTTGAACTGCAGTGTGGACTGAAGTCTGGAAGGTGCGGGATAGTTGTGACACGGCGTGTTCGGACTGCATCAAGGCAGTGAGACAACATTTAGCCAATGCTGGAGTGGACTTGGAGCCTATTTGAAACGGTAAAACTGAGATGAGGCAGTGCTGAGGTGGCAGGACACTGGCCAAGTGCGAGGGACAAGCCAATGTCTGACTGTTAAGCACCGGACCAGGTGGGGTAGGTCAAGCATCGACTGAATCAAGGTGGCTGGTCCCGGTCACGGTCACGAGAGTATATTGAAGTGGCAGGGCCAGGGTCCAGGAGTGAGGAACAACCCACTGTTTGGTCGATTTAAATGCCAGGCCAGATTAAAAAGATTGGGGTGTTGGGACCAGAGCAGAGGGTTGGGCCAGTGTTCAGCTCACTGCTCGGTGAGCTGAGGCTGTGGCTTGCAACTAATAGGCTCCTGAATCGGCTGCAGTAATGACTGGCTTGGTGGCTGTGAATTCACTCTCATGAACTTCAGTTCTCAATATTATTTGCTTACCTTTATTGTTTGCATGATTTGTTTTTTTCTGCACATTGATTGTTGGACAGTCTTCTTTTCTAATGGGTTCTATTTGCTTTCTTTGTTCTGAGGCTGTCCGTAAGGGCATGAATCACAAGGATGTCTATAGTATACAGACTTTGATAATAAATATACTTTGCACTTCGAACTTAAAACATGGAGGAACCTTCAAGCTCCCACGGCCCCCGATGATCCTGTGATTTCAGTCTCTGAGGCCAACAAGAGAGCATCCTTCAGGAGGGTGAACCAAGGGAAAGCATTCTGCCCAGAAGGGGTAGCTGGCCGAGTACTAAAGTCCTGTGCTGATCAACTGGCTGGACTGTTCACTGAGATCTTTAACCTCTCACCTCAGTAGTCAACCATCTGCTTCAAGAAGGCTTTAATTATTCTAGTGGCTAGGAAAAATGTGGTAACCTGCCGCAATGACTATCATCCAGCAGTACTTACATCCACTATGATGAAGTGCTTTGAGAGGTTGGTGATGATATATATAGCAAGAGGATTCAAGCAGAGGAGCAGGAAGGTACTACTGCAGTTGTACAAGGCCTTGGTGAGACCACACCTGGAGTATTGTCTGCAGTTTTGGTCCCCTAATCTGAAGAAAGACATTCTTGCCATAGAGGGAGTACAAAGAAGGTTCACCAGATTGATTCCTGGGATGGCAGGACTTTCATATGATGAGAGACTGGATCGACTAGGCTTATACTCGTTGGAATTTAGAAGATTGAGGAGGGATCTTATTGAAACGTATAAAATCCTAAAGGGATTGGACAGGCTAGATGCAGGAAAATTGTTCCCGATGTTGGGGAAGTCCAGAACGAGGGGTCACAGTTTGAGGATAAAGGGGAAGCCTTTTAGGACCGAGATGAGGAAAAACTTCTTCACACAGAGAGTGGTGAATCTGTGGAATTCTCTGCCACAGGAAACAGTTGAGGCCAGTTCATTGGCTATAGTTAAGAGGGAGTTAGATATGGCCCTTGTGGCTAAAGGGATCAGGGGGTATGGAGAGAAGGCAGGTACAGGGTTCTGAGTTGGATGATCAGCCATGATCATACTGAATGGCGATGCAGGCTCAAAGGGCTGAATGGCCTACTCCTGCACCTATTTTCCATGTTTCTATGTTTCTATAACATCTCCTGCCTGAGAAGTGACTTGGATCTGCTCCAATTTGCCTACTGGTGCGAGAGGTCCACAGCAGGTGCCATTTTATTGGTTCTTCACCTAACCCTCAAAAATCTGGACAGCAAAGATGCAGACATCAGGATGCTCTTTATTGGCTACAGACCAGCACTCAACTTCATTATACATTCAAACCTAATCAACAAGCTTTGAGACCCTGGCCTCAATATCTCCTTGAGCAATCGGAGCCGTGATTTCCTCACTTGCAGACCCCAGTGGGTTCAGCTCGGGAGCAACATCAGTATCGCAATCTCCATCAGTACAGGTGCACCACAAGGCTGTGTGCTTACCTCCCCTGCTCTACTCATTTTATATTTATGACTGTGAGGCTAAGCACGGCTCCAATGCCATATATAAGTTTGCTGATGCTACCACTGTCACTGGCCAAATCAAAAGTGGTGATGAATCAGCATATAGAAGGGAGATTGAAAATCTGGCTGAATGGTGTCACAACAACCTCTCACTTAATGTCTGCAAGACCAAGGAGTTGATTATTGACTTTAGGAGGTGGAAACTGGAAGACCGTGAGTGAGTCCTCATCAGGGGATCAGAGGTGGAGAAGATCAGCAACTTTATCATTTCAGAGGACCTATCCTGTGCCTAGCATGGCAGTGCCTCGAATTCTTTAAAAGTTTGGGAAGATTTGGCATGACACTGAAACTTTGACAAACTTCTATAGATATGTGGTGGAGAGTTTATTGATTGGTTGCATCATGGCCTGGTATGGAAACACCAACGCCCTTGTACAGAAAATTCTGCAAAAAGTAGTGGATACAGCCCAGTCCATCATGGGTAAAACCCTCCCCACTATTCGGCACTTCTACACAGAGTGTTGTCCCAGGAAAGCAGCATCCATCATCAGGCACCCCTACCACCTAGGTCATACTCCCTCCTCACTGCTGCCATCAGGAAGAAGGGAAAGAGACCTCAGCACCCACACCACCAGGTTTGGGAACAGTTATTAACCCTCAACCATCAAGCTCTTGAACCAGTGGGATAACTTCACTCAACTTTACTTGCTCCCATCACTTTGTTCCCACAATCAATAGATTCACCTTCAAGGACTTCTCATCTCATGTTCTTGATATATATTGCTTATTTATTTATTTACTTGTTTGCTTGTCCTGCTTGGTGGTGCAATAATATCAGCGCCAGACTCCGGAGCGAAGGTTCCCGAGTTCGAATCCAAGTCGGGTTGAGCGTTGGGCTAGCAACTCGGCCTCGTAAAAACAAGAGTAGCTTGCTACGGAAACACCGACAAAAAGACGATGCTCCAATAACTCCACTGCCGAGTTAAGGGCTATTCTTCTTCTTGGTTGTTTGTTTATTTTTCTCTTTTGTATTTGCATTTTGTTGTCCTTTGCACATTGGTTGTTTGTTCGTTCTGTTGGGTGTGGGCTTCCTTTGATTCTATTGTTCCCTGGATTTCCTGTGTATACCCACAAGAAAATGAATCTTAGGGTTGTATATGCTGACATATATGTACTGTACTTTGATAATAAATTTACGTTGAACTTTTGAATTTTGATCTTTTACTGAGAAAGAGAAGAATTGCACACTGTGTTTGAAGGCAGTCACCCCAGCCTGAATTGGGAGTGAACACAAATGTGCTGGGCCCTTTCAGTGGTAGGGTCAGTGATCAAAAGGACAGTCTGGGAGGGGTGCCACCAGGACAAGATCTTTGCAGCTGTTTGAGTAGAGATCACCCCAAACCCTCCTGTAGATCAACCGAAGAGACTGAGAGACTGATTGTCAGGTCATTCTGATAACTATCTGTTATGGAAACCTGAAACACAGTTACCTTGCTGTGACCCTGCCCCAGAGTAACTACCCACAGCCACTACTGATAGCGTTAGTTATCAGAGATATCACGGCCAGTCAAGAAAGTGGCAACAAGCACATGACTGGCACTGCTGCAGTTTCAAGACCGGTTGAAATCGATAAGACAAATATGCCCAGGAAGAGGATATGATCAATTTCTGGAACGTTTTATTGCCACCTCTGCTCAGTCTTGTAGATGGAAATTAGGGATATTAGATAGCATGTATGTGGGTACCCAAAGGGTCATGATCAGTTCGTAATCAGAATCTGAATCAGGTTTAATATCACCAGCATATGTCGTGAATTAGGGAAGGGATCTGAAGTGAAGGACATTTTCACTGCCCTACTTAAAGTTAGGGCTTCCTGGGACAGATTTCTGTCCACGGGCCAAGAGGAGGGTATGTTATGGAGTATTCCGGAGTCATGTGTTCTAGCAGATATTAATTTAAGAAAGAACCAGTCTTCAGTTCTTAATGTAGATAGTAAAATGCAAGCAGTAAATTGAAGTTAAAAGCACAACTTTACAAGATGGTGGCAACGAGATGTTTGCATATACATCAGACAAATGCTACACCGACGGGGCAGTGGGAGGTTGGTGGACTACTGTAGTACACTGAGCAGCAAACGGTGGGCTGATAATTCTGGGTATCACAGTGTTATGTTTTGTTTGTAGCAAAGTGGGGTGTCCACAGGGATTATTCTAGCCCGGACTGAGTGTCATCAGTGTCTCATATTTCAAGGGATGGAACGTTACCTGTTCATCGAAAGCCACTCCCACATACTAGCTGGGATTGACCCATTCAAGGAGCATTGCAGCCCCTCCCACGAGCTGCATTTAGCTGTTGATGTCACAGCACCAGTAGGGTATGAAACCTTGCACACAGAAATCACATGATCTCTTTTGCTTTCTGGGTCTCCATGGACCAGGTCACAGATTGTGTTACAGAAACAATGTAATTGTGTTGCAGTGATAGAGTGCCTGAGTGCCCACTTTAGATAAGTTTTTTTATAAATGAACGTAACTTGAATGGGAACTGAATTTTAGGGTTAGTCTTGTTCTGTAAACAAATGGGTAACTTACCTACTGGTGTTGGTTGTCTTCTACCCCCACTTACCAAGCTCACAAACCTGATTTCACACAACACTTGACAAGTAGAATTAAAGGGAATCCTAAGGCATTCTATACTCACTCAAGAGCAAGGTGATAACTCAGGACTGGGTGGGACCACTCAAGGATAAAGGAGGGATCATGTGCCTGAAGGCGGACGATGTGGGTGAGATCCTAAGTGAGTATTTTGCATCAGTATTTACCAAGGAGAATGATTTGGAGGGCAAAGAGATATTTGGAGGGTAATGTGCTGGAGCAATTTGAGATAGAGGAGGTAGTGCTGGGTCTCTTAAAGAACAGTAAGGCAAATTGGTTCCCGGATATAGCCCAGATTATTGAGTGAGACAAGAGATCTGATTACTGGAGCCTTGGCCAATATCTTTGTGTCCTCTCTAGCCTCAGGTTAGGTCCCAGAGGACCAGTGAGGAGCAAATGTTGTTCCATTATTCAAGAAGGTAAATAAGGGTAATTCTGGAAACTATAGACCAGTGAGTCTCATAAGTGGTCGGGAAGTTACTGGAGAGAATTCTTAGGGTTAGAATTTAAGAGCATATGGAAAACCATGGCCTAATTAGGGACAGTCATCATGGTTTTGTGACGGACATATCCTGTCTCATTAACTTGACTGAGTGTATCAAGGAGGTGATGAATGTGATTGATGAAGATAGAGATGTGGATGTTATCTACATAGATTTTAGTAAGACATTTGACGAGGTCCCTCATAGGACGCTCATCCAGCAGATTAAGATACAAGAGATCCTGGTAAATTGGCCATTTGTATTGAGGATTGGTTTGCCTATTGAAGACAACGGGAAGTGCTTGATTGGACTTACTCTGGCTGGAGGTCTCCAATATATGTTTTTCCATAGGAATCCAAACTAGGACCTCTGCCCTTTGCAATATCTATAAATGACCTGGATTAAAACCTAAACACAAAAGATTCTGCCGATGCTGAAAATTCAGAGCAACACACACAAAATGCTGGAGAAACTCAGAAGGCCAGGCAGCATCTATGGAAATGAATAAACAGTAGACATTTTGAACTGAGACACATCACCAGGACAGGAAAGGAAGGGGGCAGATGCCACAATCAAAAGGTGTGGAAGGAGAAAGAGGAAAGGCTAAATGGTGATAGGTGAAGCGAGGCGGTGGGGAAGAGGGGTATGCAGTAAGAAGCTGGGAGGTGATAGGTGGAAAAGGTAAAGGGCTGGAAAAGAAGGGATTTGATAGGAGAGGAGAGTGGACATTTGGAGAAAGGGAAGGAGGAGGGAAGTGATAGGTGTGGGGGAGAAGTGGTAAGAGGCCAGAGTGGGGAAAAGAAGAAGAGGAAAGTGGAAGAAAAAGGATTACCAGGTGTTGGAGAAGCTGATGTCCATGCCATCAGCTTGGAGGCTACCTAGACAGAATATGAGGTGTTGCTCCTCTACCCAGAGAGCTCTGTCATCATAGCAGAAGAGGATGCCATGGACCAAAATGTCAGAATGGGAATGGGGATACCACCAGAAATTCCACTTTTTACAGATGAAGTAGAGGTGCTCAACAAAGAGGTTTCCCAATCTGTCTCACCAATGTAGAGAAGGCTGCATCGGGACCACTGGATACAGTAGACAACCCCAATGGATTCATAGGTAAAGGATTGCCTCACCTGGAAGGACTGTTTGGAGCCCTAAATGGAAGTGAGGGGGGAGGTGAATGGGCAGGTGTAGCTTTTCTGTCACTTGCAGGGATAGGTGCCTGGAGGAAGATTGGTGGGGAAAAATGAATAAACAAGGGAATCACAGGGGGAGTGATCCCTTCAGAAGGTGGATTGGGGGAGGAGGTAAAAATGTGTTTGGTGGTAGGAGCCCACTGAAGATGGCGGAAGTTGCAGAGAATGATGTGTTGGATGTGAAGGCTAATGGATGGTAGGTGAGGACAAGAGGAACTCTATCCCGGTTAAGGTGGCAGAAAAGTAGGGTGAGGGCAGATGTCCAGGAAATAAAGGAGACGTGGATGAGGGCAGCATCAATGGCGGAGGAAGGGAACTCCATTTTTTTGAAGAAGGAGAATATCTCTGATGTCCTGGAAAGAAAGACGTAGATATGTGGACTATTAAATTTGTAGGTGATACAAAGTTTGTTGGTATTGTGGAATGTGTAGAAGCTTGCCAAGGAACACAGAGAGATCTACTGTAGATCAGTTGCATATATGGACAGACAAATGGCAGATGCATTTTAACCTAACCAAATGTTAAGTATTGCACTTTGGGAGATCAAATGTAAGGAACAGTACATTATTAACAACAAGACTCTTAACAATATTGAAATGCATAAGGATTTTGAAGTCTAAGTTCATAGATCCCTGACATTGGCTCACAGGTTAAGTTGTAAAACAGGTATATGTCATGCTTGCTTTAATTAGTTGAGGAGCCATGTTCAAGAGTCAGGAAGATTTGTGCAGGCTTTATGAAACTCTAGTTTGGCTGAACTACATTCAGTCTGATCGCCCCATTGTAGGAAGAATGCGGAGGCTTTGGAGAGTGTGCAGGAAAGGTTTACCAGTATGTTGCCTGGATTAGAGGATATGTGCTATATGAAGAGTTTGGCCAAACTTGGATTGTTTTCTCTAGAGCAGTGGGGGCTAAGGGGAGATCTGATTACTAGCGGCACATATTGAATGAACAGCCAGTATCTTTTTCCCAGGTAAGTTTTTTTTTTACACAGAATGTGATGGATGTCCAGGCTGCACGGTGGAAGCAATTATGATAAAGATGTTCAAGAGGTTCTGAGGCAAATAAATGTGCAGGACATCGAAGAATGTCGACATTGTATAGGCAAAAGAAATTAGTTTAGTTGGGCATTTTAGTTAGTTTGGCACAATATTGTCGTCTGAAGGCACTTTTCCTGTGCTGTATGGTTCTATATTTAGCAGGCCAGCGAAACAGTGAATCGGATTCCTTTTTGATGTGATCTTCAAAGATAAACCAGTCTGCTTCACAGACTTATTCTTAAATCATGATGTTTAGTCCCCAAAACAAAGGCAAAATGTTAAATAATCTAATGTAATATAATAATGCAGTCTCTGATAGTAAATCAGCAGGTTTAATAAAACCCTGGATGATCTAATTTAACGAAGGACCTTTCAGTTACATTTAAAATGGAACACTAATTTGGTTGATTATCGAAGTGACTGAAATAATGCAATGCAGCTAAAACATGGATCCTAACTGTAAAGACCTTTCTGCTCTAAACGAGCTTTCACCAGCGACCAATCGGCATTTGAGATTGACTAGCAAGAGCAAATTAAAGGAAGGCCTTAAGACCATCAGACATAGGAGCAGAATTAGGCCATTCTATCATGTCTGATCCCGGATCCCACTCAACCCCATACACCTGCCTTCGTGCCATAACTTTTGATGCCCTGACTGATCAGGAAACTATAAATTTTCACTTTAAATATACCCATGGTCTTGGCCTCCACAGCTGCCTGTGGCAGGGCATTCCACCGATTCACCACTCTCTGACTAAAAAAATTCCTCCTTACCTATGTTCTAAAGGGTTGCCCCTCAATTTTGGGGTTGTGCCCCTTCAGTTCTGGACACCCCTACCATAGGAAACATCCTCTTCACATCCACCTTATCTAGTCCTTTCAACACTCAGTAGGTTTCAATGAGTATAGGCTCAAAGCTGCCAAACACTCCTCATATGTTAACCTCTTCATTCCTGGAATCATCCTTGTGAACCTCGTCTGGACTCTCTCCAATGACAGCACATCCTTTTTGAGATATGGGGCCCAAAACTGTTAACAATACTCCAAGTGCGGCCTGACTAGTGTCTTATACAGCCTCAGGATTATCTCCTTGCTTCATAGTCTATTCCCCTTGAAATAAATGACAACATTGCATTTGCCTTCTTTACCACAGACTCGACCTGTAAATTAACATTTTGGGAGTCCCGCACAAGGACTCCTAAGTCCATTTACATCTCTGACATTTTAACTTTCTCTCCATTTAGATAATAGTCTGCATTTTTATTCCTTTTACCAAAAAGAATTGTCATACATTTCTTAACACTGTACTCCATCTGCCACTTTTTTGCCCATTCCTCCAATTCATCTTAGTCTTGCTGCACTCGCATTGCTTCCTCAGCACTACCTACCCCTCCACCTATCTTCATTTCATCTGCAAATTTTGACATAAAGCCATCAATTTCATTATCTAAATCATTGACAAACAATGTGAAAAGTAGTGGTCCCAATACTGACCCCTGAGGAACACCACTGGTCACTGGCAGCCAACCAGAAAAGGCTCCCTTTATTCGCTGCCTCCTGCCTGTCAGCCATTCCTCTATCCATATCGGTATCTTTCCTGAAATGCCAAAGGATTTAATCTTGTTAAGCAGCCTCACGTGTGTCACCTTATCAAATGCCTTCTGAAAATCCAAGTAAATGGCATCCACTGCCTCTCCTTTGTCCACCCTGCTTATTACTTCCTCAGAGAACTCTAATAGCTTTGTCAGGCAAGATTTCCCCTTACAGGAACCATGCTGACTTTCACTTATTTTATCATTAGTCTCCAAGTACCCCAAAACTGCATCCTTAATAATAGACTCCAACACTTTCCCAACCACTGAGGTTGGGCTAACTGGCCTGTAATTTCCTTTCCTTTGACTTCCTCCCTTCTTAAAGAGTGAAGTGACACTTGAAAATTTCCAATCCTCCAGAACCATGCCAGAATCAAGTGATTCTTCAAAAATCATAACCAATGCATCTCTTCAGCAATCTCTTTCAGAACGCTGAGATGTAGTCCATCTGGTCCAGGGGACTTATCCATCTTAAAGCCTTTGAGTTTGCATGGCACTTTTTCCTTTGTAACAGCAATGGCACTCACTTCTGCTCCCTGACATTTACAGACCTCAGGCACATAGTTAGTGTCTTCCATAGTGAAAAATGATGCGAAGTACTCAAATTCATCTGCCATTTCTTTGTCCCCCATTACTACTTAACCAGCATCATTTTCCAGTGGTCCAATATCAACTCTCGCCTCTCTTTTACTCTACATATAACTAAAAAGAACTTTTAGTATCCTGCTTTATATTATTGGCTAGTTGGCCCTCAAATTTCATCTTTTCCCTTCTTATGGCTTTTTAGTTGCCTTTTGTTGGGTTTTAAAAACTTCCCAATCATCCAACTTCCCACTCACTTTTGCTACCTTATCTGCCCTTTCCTTGGCTTTTATGCAGCTCTTAACTTCCTTTGTCAGCCATTGTTGCCTACCTCTGCCATTTGAGAACTTCTTCCTCTGTAGGACATTAGAATTCACTTGAATTCAGAAGGGATGACCTCTTTGAAACCTATTGAATGGTGAAAGGCCTTGATAGAGTGGATGTGGAGACCGCATTTCCTTCGGTGGGAAATCTAAGATCAGAGGACACAGCCTCAGAATATAAGGGTGTCCTTAAAACGGAGATGAGGAGGAATTTTTTTTGCCGGGGAGTGGTGAATCTGCGGAATTTGTTGCCACAGGCAGCTATCGAGGCCAAGTAATTGAGTATATTTAGTGCTCAATATAGATTCTTGATTAGTCAGGGCATGAAGGGATATGGGGAGAAGTCGGGTGACCGGGATTGAGAGGAAATTTGGATCAGTCATGTTGAAATGGCAGAGCAGACTCAATGGGCCAAATGGCCTCATTCTGTTCCTATATTTTATGGTTGTATAGTCTGATTGCTAATTTAATGAAGCTATTTTCTGACATACACCAATCAGATTTTTCCTAACGTTTTGACCACTATAATATAAATAATATTAATATTGTTAATATTACAAATTATTAAAATTAAATATATACAGTTAGAACATTAATGATATAATTTTCCCATGATTAATATAGTCCTATGAATTATTTACTCTTTTACAATTGCTGAAATACAACAGGACGTGCATTACATAAGACCATGTACTGTTAGCTCCTCCTACTGTACATATGTATCAACTGCAGCCAAAGTTTCACAATAGAAACTAGTCAAACATGTAATCAAATTGCCCTCTACTGACAAAGAAATTCCATTGCAAGTGTTCAGCTTCTATTGAATTTAAATCATGGAAGTGAAAGACACTGTTCCTCTAAAATTAAGAAGATTAACCTTGAGTCCTCCGACCTCACCAGCCAAAACCAAAGGCAGCAGTCACATGGGAAAACCACCACTGCAGCTTCCCCTCTCAGTACCACGTAAGATCAAGATTTAAGATTCACGTTTATTTGTCATAATTACCTCAAACATACAGTGAAATGTGCCATTTGCATCAACAACCAACGTACCTGACGGTATGCTGGGAGCAGCTCGTAAGTGCCACCACAGATTCTGGTGTTAACATAGCGTGCTCACAATGCTCAGCAGAACAACACAAAACACAACATAGCAGAGCGCAACAAGCAACAAAACAAGTTCATATTGCTCCCTCCCAACCACGTGCATACACAGTTTTCTAAGACGGGCCTCCACCCTCCAGCAGATTCAGAGCTGGACTTGGACACTCAAACACTGGGCCTTCAACTGCCCTAGCGAATGTGCAGAGATTCACAGATCCTGGGCTTCAGCCAATGAAGCTTTAACGCCCAGATGTCCGATTCAACCCTCGGGCCTCGATCCTCAAAATCAACCTAGGAACCGGAGGCCACTGAACACCAGGCCTCAAGCTGCAGATCCAGCTGACCATCCTGACCAGTTCATTCTGACCCAATTAAGTGGCTGCCCCAATTAGCTGAAGTTGCATGGAAATAGTTATGAGTATAAAAAGGATCAAATACCATTTAACTGAGCAACAAAATATGTATTTAAATGAAAGACAGAACAACTTAGAACACCAGCAATACTATAACAGTACGATAAAACTGTGTACTAGTTCCTATATTTACAAACGGAGGAATTCATCTGGTATAAGCTGTGTGTTCTTTTCATTGACTGCAAATGAACAAAGTCAGCCTGGTGCAGGTTGCTGGTTGTCTGTCAGATCCAACTGTTACCAAGTTCAGATATGAATGGATTAAATTTATTTCACTCAGTACAAACATAACAAAAAGCGTCATATGGCCGAAGTGCGGAGTGGAGGCACTGAAACAAGTCGATAGTCCACAGACTTTAATACGAACGGTGTTAAAGGGAAAATAAACAATAAACGCTGGGCCAAACACTGCCGTTAACTAAAGTTCTCAAAAGGAACACGAAGCCTACACTGCGGCTGAAAAGAACATCTAAACATTAAACGAATAACACTAGTCTTCAGAGTCAGTTGACTTGAAAGTCCAATATCTCAGGGAGGGCCGAATGCAAAACAGCAGCGAAGCATTGCTATGTTCTGTCCAAGTCTCGACAAGCACTACGACGACAAATATGGAGTTAAATACTATCACGATTAAATAATAGTTAGCTGACATGTGCAAATTCACAAGCACAATTGCCGTATCTACTGCACTGCCAAATCCGTGGTTGTGACACCAACAATGACAGGAGACCTGTGTGGTCGAGTTTTTCAAGTGGAAAAGTCATTGCACTGAGACAGTTTCACATTCTTTAACTCGGAAGTGCTACGAGTAGTCGGCACAAACCGGGGACCTCGCTGGTTGCAGTGGATGACCACGACTACCGTGCCTTGTCATGCCTTTGGCTCTCCATGAAGCTTTGCAGAATTACCCTCCTGGCCATTGGATCTCACTGTTGATCTCAGCTGCCCTGTTCTCCAGGGCTGACTTCACATGCTAGGACAGTTATGTCCCTATCTCACCAGGGTATGAGGCCCACCTGTCGAAGCAGTGTACCAGATGTGGCCACTGTCAGATGTAAACAGCTACTAGGAGCTGAGTGTCTGATGGGGATCGAAGGTGAGTGAGCTGCCCCAGGATGTACACAACAAGCCCCTTCATCAGATGTGCTAACCCTCTCTAAATATTTGAAACCACTGTGAGCAAAACAGTTCTGAATTATCTTATTGCTTGTTTCTCAGCAACTATCAGTGACAAAATCAGTTTTTTGAGCACAATTGCATTGGCTTTATTTCTTACATCCTTCATGTATATGGAGTAAAACTCTTTACGTTATGTCTCCGTCTAAATGTGCAATTTGTAGTAACTTTTAATAAATAGTATGTACAACAGGATAGTCAATATAATATAGAAATACAATTGTGTCAGGATGAATTAATCAGTCTGATGGCCTGGTGGAAGAAGCTGTCCTGGAGCCTGTTGGTCCTGGCTTTTTGCTGTGGTACCATTTCCCAGATGGTAGCAGCTGGAACAGTTTGTAATTGGGGTGACTCAACAGGTGGGTTCCCAATGATCCTTCAGGCCCTTTTTACACACCTGTCTTTATAAATGTCCTGAATAGCGGGAAGTTCACATCTACAGATGTGCTGGGCTGTCCGCACCACTCTCTGCAGAATCCTGTGATTGGGGGGAGTACAGTTCCCATACCAGACAGTGATGCAGCCAGTCAGGATGCTCTCAGCTGTGCCCCTGTAGAAAGTTCTTAAGGATTCGGGGGCTCATACCAAACTTCTTCAACTACCTGAAATGAAAGAAGCATTGTTGTTCCTTTTTCACCACATAGCCAGTATGTACAGACCACGTGAGATCTTCAGTGATGTTTATGCGGAAGAATTTAAAGCTGTTCACCCTCTCAGCCCCAGATCCATCGATGTCAATAGGGGTTAGCCTGTCTCCATTCAACAACAATCTCCTGTGCCAATTGAGCAGCAAAGTTTTCCAAATGAAGAAAGGGAGTCCTAGCTATTTTCTCGATTAGTTTTTGTTCTTTACAAGTTGTCCCAATTAAGTAGCCGCCCCAATTAACTGATGGTTCAATTAACCGGAATCCACTATAATCAAATTTGTAACAGTGCAAGTTTCTCCCCAGTTGAATAACACAATTTTCATTTAATTGTCATGAAGGCTTCATTGATTATTTCTTGGTGATTGTATAAATTGCTGAGTCAAAAGAATCACTTTGATACCCTACAGTGTTTCTATTTGGGCACCAAATTTACTTCCCTGTTTCTAACTAGTTTAAACAAAAACATATGTCCATTCTTCTTTTATTAGACTTCGGATATTGAAGTCTTTTAACTGACTGCTGACTTGAGAGGATGCATATAAAATACATATCCAAAATTCTGACTTAAAACAAGTTTACTGTTCTCAAAAAGGATGTAGAAATAGATAATTACTGTATACTAATACCGTTCATGGTTCTAAATCGTACACTCCTTGCTTTTACAAAGCAAGATAAGTTTGTGCCTATATCTAAGTTACTTGGAAAACAATATTATCAGATCATAAACAGTCTGTGGCCACCTTATTAGGTAAACTGCATATTAATGCAAATATCTAATCAGCTAATCATGTGGCAGCAACTCAATGCATAAAAGCATGCAGACATGGTCAAGGGGTTCATTTCTTGTTCAGACCAAGCATCAGAATGGGGAAGAAATATGATCTAGTGACTATAATTGTGGAATGATTGCGGGTGCCAGATGGGATGGTTTGAGTATCCCAGAAAGAGCTGAGCTCCTGAGACTTTCATGCATGACAGTCTCTAGATTGTACAGAGAATGGTATGAAAACAAAAAAAAAATTCAGAGAGTGGCAGTTCTGTGGGCAAAATGCCTTGATAATGAGAGAGGTCAGAGGAGACTTGTTCAGACTTCCTGTAGGAAGAATACCCATTGACCAGTATTCTTTGTTTCCCATTAACAAGCCAATTCTGGGTCCACTTTGCCAACATTCCTTGGATTCCTTGTCCCCGAATACTTGGACCAACTTATCATGCAGGACCTTATCAAAAACCTTCCAAAGTACATGTAGACCACATCCACTATGCTGCCTTCAACAAATTTTTCAGTTATGCCCTGAAAAAAGTAAACATATTTGTGAGACATGATCTCCCCTGTCTCTCTGAGTGAATAGAAATCCTGTCCCTCAGAACCTTCTCCAACAAATGAATAAACTCTTCTCCAGCTTCCATCTGGGTGTAGGTATCGATTATAATCAACGTTTCATTGAAAAACTCCACCATATTCATCAGGGATGATGCCTGGGCATGTCTAGTCCAGTGGTATTTATACCCCCATAGTCCGTCCCTCCTGATTGGTTAGAACTCATCCAATCAGGTTTCCGCTTCCTCACCTTGTTTACAATCGAATTCCAGTTCTTACTTAGAATGAGACCTTCATCTTCGTTAAAATTCTTTTCCTCTAGTTTTATTTCAATGGTTTCCCTTACCATGCAGTCTCAAAAGCCACTGGCGTGGCACAATAGTTAAGGTAAGTATTTAACAACCATGCTGTCTCCTTTTGTTGGAGGCTGTGAGCATTACATCATGAATTTGACTAACTTCATTAAAACGATGTCCAACATCCTGTTGAACCTGGAGGAGATAATGGTCAGTTTTGACCTGCTGTCCCTCTTCACAAGAGTTCCCATTAAGGACAGCTTAGTCGTCCTGCAGTCAAGGATTGAGAAGGGTACCATTGACCTTTTTGAACACACCCTTACATCAACGTTTTTCCTCTGTAAGGGGAACTACTATGAACAAACAGACAGAGTGGCCTTGAGATCACCCTTGTCAGCGACTATTGCTAACTTCTACATGGAGGACTTTGAAGAGACAGCTCTGAGTTCAGTGTCCTTATGCCCCAAATGCTTTTTCAAATACATCAATGACACATTCATAGTGTGGCCTCATAGACTCCAGGCACTCCAACGGTTCCACAACTATCAGACCAGTATACATCCAAACATTCAATTTATGATAGAGATGGAAAAGAATGGTTGTTTCTGGTTCCTGGACATTCTATATGATGGAAACCAAATGGTAGCCTCAGACATGGCGTCTAAGAGAAACCCACTCACACTGACTTATACAATAACAGCCACCATCAAACCTCCCAACTTAGTGCCGTCCTTTCTACTTTGATTAACCGTGCGAAAAGCATGTCAGACTTGGAGAGTCTCCTCAAGGAAATCAGATGATTACGCACGATGTTCCTACAGAATGGCTACAAGGTGAAGGAAATCAATTGGACCCTTAAAAGGCCTGAGAGAAAAACCAGGAAACCTAACAACGAGGAGGAACCCTTCTCTACCGCCTGTCTTCCCTATATTTCCACAGTTTCTGGAAGGATTGCCAGGATCCTGAGGAAATACTGGATTAATACCATCCACAAACCCATAAGGAAGTTCAAATCACAGCTTTTGTTTTGTTCACCACAGGCTTGGTGATGCCAGAAACGGCCAGGAGTGAAAATGAAACAATTTCACGACTTTAACAAGTTAGGAACGATAAAAAATTTGAAGATATCAATAATCATCTTGAGTGTTGTAACAAAAAAGAAGATTTGGAGGATGCAATCATCGACGGCATTGTTTCAAGCATGTCCATTATCTATATGAGGCGCCTGCACAGATTTTGTTCATTTATAGTCTATCAAAAGAACATGGCTGTGTACAAGTACACTGGATGAATTCCTCTGTCAACAAAAATTAGGAACTAATGCGCAGTTTTATAGTACCCTAGTAGTATTGATAGTGTTCTAATTCATTCTTTATTTCATTTAAATATATAATTTATTACTCAGTTAAATGGTACTGCAGTTTATCTTTTTTATATCCTTTTAACTATTTCCATGAAACTTCAGCTAAATGGGACAGCTGCTTAAATGGGCAAAATATACTCAGAATCAGAATCAGGTTTATTATCACCAGCATGTGTCGTGAAATTTGTTAACTTAGCAGCAGCAGTTCAATGCAATACATAATATAGAAGAAGAAAAACAAATAAATAAATATAAAATAATAATATTAAATAAATAAGTAAATCAACTACAGTATACCTATATTGAATAGATTCAAAATTATGCAAAAAACAGAAATAATATATATTTTAGAAGTGAGATAGTGTTCAAGATTTCAATGTCTATTTAGGAATCAGATGGCAGAGGGGAAGAAGCTGTTCCTGAATCACTGAGTGTGTGCCTTCAAGCTTCTGTACCTCCTACCTGATGGTAACAGTGAGAAAAGGTCATGCCCTGGGTGCTGGAGGTCCTTTATAATGGACACTGCCTTTCTGAGACACTGCTCATTGAAAATGTCCTGGATACTTTGTAGGCTAGTACCCAAGATGGAGCTGACTAGATTTACAATCCTCTGCAGCTTCTTTCAGTCCTGTGCAGTAGCCACCCCACCACCCCCATACCAGACAGTGATGCAGCCTGTCAGAATGCTCTCCACAGTACATCTATAGAAGTTTTTGAGTGTATTTGTTGACATACCAAATCCCTTCAAACTCCTAATGAAGCATAGTCACTGTCTTGCCTTCTTTATAACTGCATCGATATGTTGGGACCAGGTTAGATCCTCAGAGATCTTGACCCCAGGAACTTGAAACTGCTCACTCTCTCCATTTCTGATCCCTCTATGAGGATTGGTATGTGTTCCTTCATCTTACCCTTCCAGAAGTCCACAATCAGCTCTTTCGTCTTATTGACGTTGAGTGCCAGGTTGTTGCTGTGACACTACTCTACTAGTTGGCATATCTCACTCCTGTGCACCCTCTCATCACCATCTGAGATTCTACCAACAATGGTAATATCATCAGCAAATTTATGGATGATATTGAGCTATGCCTAGCCACATAGTCATGGGTATAGAGATACTGGAGTAGTGGGCTAAGCACACACCCCTGAGGTGCACCAGTGTTGATCATCAGAGAGAAGGAAATGTTATCACCAATCCATGCAGACTGTGGTCTTCCGGTTAGGAAGTTAAGGATACAGTTGCAGAGGGAGGTACAGAGGCCCAGGTTCTCAATCAGGATTGTGGTAATGATGGTGTTAAATACAGGTCTTGGTGTGTTCCAATGAATCATAATCCATTGTGCTTCCTTCTTTTCCCTGATCAAACCTTCAATATCCTTCACTAATCAAGGTTCTCTAACCTTATCATCTTTGCTTCTTACCTCACATGAATCTACGTGCTATCTTGAACTCTTTACCTTGCTCTAAGATGCCTCCCACTTATCAGATGCTGTTTTCTTCTTGAGCAGCTGCTCCCTGTGTTCTTCTGCCAGGTCCAGTCTGACACTATTAATAATCTACCTATACCCAGTGTAGGTCTCCACCTCTGGAACCAAGCTTATCTTCTTCAGGATTACCTTGAAGCTTGCCAAGCTATGGTCACTGTTCCTGAAGTGTCTGCAAAAACACTTGTTTCATTTGCTCATCCTCATTCCTTAAGGTCTAGTATAGTGCCACCTACAGTAGGACTCTCTACATACTGCTTAAAAAATACATCTTATGAGTTACACCCCATGACTATGGAATCCCAATGAATGTAGGGACAATTACAATCCACTACAACCACAACCCTATTACTTTTATACCTTTCTACCTATATATTGTTCTTCTTATATATGCTAACTTTTGGGAAACTTGGATGAGAATATAGATGGACTGATTAGTAAGCTTGCAGATGCATGAAAACTTATGCAGTTGTAGATAGCAAAGAAGTTGTCTAAAGATACAGTGGGACATAGATCAGAAGGAAAGTTGGGCAGAATGGAGGCAAGTGCAATTTAATCCAAACAACTGTGAGGTAGTGCACCTTGGGAAGTCAAAAATATATATTTTTAAGAGTATATAGACTGAACATCAGGGAACTTAGGAGCACTGATGTACGAAAGGATCTTGGGGTGCAAGTCCGCAGCTCACTGAAAATGGTGATAGATGGATAGGGTAATAGAAAATGACATTTGGCATATATTTATTCATAGTCTGAGGCATCAAATTTAAGAGTTGGGATGTCATGTTGCAGCTTTACAAAAATATTGGTTGAAACACTTGGGAGTATTGTGTACAGTTCCGGTTGCTGTTCTGTAGGAAAGATATTGTAGCAATAGAGAGAGTGCAAAAAAGAATCACCAGATGTTGCCTGGAATGTAGAGCTGTAGTTATGAAAAGAGATTGGATAGGCTTGGTTTACTCCTACTGGAACACAGAAAGCTTAAGTGGTAATTTTATGAAGGTTTAATTATGGAAGACTTAGATAGGATTAATAGTGAGTCTTTGTCCGAAGACATGGGAGTGTAGAGCTGAAGGGCACAAGTTTCAGGTGAGAAATTAAAAGGAGACAGAACATGGTACAGCACAGGAACCAGCCCCATGGCCCACAATGTTGTGCTGAACTACTTAAACTAGGAATTAAATGCCCAGCTAAATTCATCCCTTCTGCTACACGATGTCCATATCTCTCCAGCATATGGATTGAGAAGTACATTTTTCACACAAATATTGATGATATTCTGGAACAAACAGCTGGATGAAACAACCTCAGGAAGTGGTAGAGGCAAGAACAAAATTTCAAAAGGAATTTGCACTGGTACTTAAATAGGAAAGGCACATGGGCCCAATTCAGGCAAATGGATTAGCACAAACAAGCATTCTGGTTGGCCTGAAAGAGGTGGGCCAAAGAAGTCCATTCCTGTGCTGTACAATTCTAATATTTTATGCATATTGGCAGTAAGTCACATCAGCTGTTCTCTCAGTAACCAGCAATGTAGAAACATTCACAGAAATAGAATTGTTTTCAATATTGTGCCATTAATTTGTATCAATAAAATATTTATTTTGGAATAACGTAAGAATGTTCATGAAATCTTTTAGTCAGGTAGGTAGGTTGACTTCACCATTGGTGAAAAGCAAGCAGCTGGAAACTGTCTTCAGATTGATGATGATTTAAGTGCCAGGCCGAATTGAGGCAGTGAGGTCCTGGCCCCATAGAACATCAAGGTGACAGAACCCGATGTTTGGACAACGATTTAAGTGCCGGGCCAGATTGAAAAGGTCAGGGTGTCGGGGCCTGAGGCATAGGGGGGTGGGCCAGTTCAGCTTGTTTACTCAGCTCTGCACTGAAACTGAGGCTGCGCTTCATGTCTCTGAACAGACTCTCTTTTGAGAACTTCAGTTCTGAATGCTATTTGCTTGGTTTTATTTGCATGATTTGTATTTTTTAATTCTCTGCACATTGGGTGTTTGATGGGTTCTTTTAGGTTTCTTTCTTTTGTGGCTGCCTGTAAAGAGACAAATCTCAAGGTTGTATAATGTATACATACTTTAACAATAAATGTACTTTGAACTTTTAACTGTGCACTTAGGTGCCATGTATTTCATTAATGCCATAGCAGAAGACAAGAAGATGAGGCACCTTGCTTTGTGAAATTATGATTGTAGTTTTGCTCATCTTTAAAAGCTGGATCTCTTACCTCTTACTGAAGTGGGTTGGTACCATAGGGACAGAAAGGCAATGATAGTGTATTTTTGCTTTTAGGAGCAAATATCTCCTCACCAGCCCATACCAAGGAGAGGGCCTAATACTATCCTATGATCACAGATGATCTCAAACTCCTGTGATTAGCAGCAAAATTGAATCCAGAAGTTGAGAATCTATGAGCAACAGTTAGCAGTTCACAGATTTATTACTAAGGACACCGACATCAGTTTTATTTTGTAATTTTAAAAGCACAGGGGGTATTTATTTACATATGACAATAATGTACAGGGTCATTTCAAGACAGGCATAAATCACTCCATTAGCATGATGTATTCCTTTTTTTTAAATAAAGATATTTACGAAGCACAAGTTACAATATTTTGATCCAATTTCAGTCATCAAGTCAGTAAAACAATCTGCATATGCAAATGGGTCATCTTTTATGTGAAATATGACAGAAATTAAACTTATGTTAAAGTGATTTGCAACTGCAAATGCTCGTTCCAATTTCCCAATGAGTATGACTTCAACAAGAATAGAACACAAACACATAAAACAGTCACAAAACACTTTTTATACACAAAAATCAATATCAATGGGTCTAATATTTGGACAAAAGTGTACAACAGCTCCTTTCATAGAAAGTCTCTCACTCCAAAAGTATATTTTCAACTAAATTCAGAATGGTTTTTAGCATGAAAATAATAATTTTGGTGCAGCGTTTCTTATTCTATTGATATAGACTGGATATGCCCTTTGTCATTTACAATCACATTGCAAAATTAATTACCTTAATGTACTCCAATCACAAACAAGAAAATCTGCAGATGCTGGAAATCCGAGAGACACACACTAAATGCTGGAGGAACTCAGCAGGCCAGGAAGCATCTATGGAAAAGAGTACATCAACTGAAAGCAGATTTACAGCTGTGCCATACTCTTTTCATTTCTTGATAATTGATTTAGCTGTACTCCAAAGGATATGCAGGTACTTGGAAATTTTCTTGTATCCATCTCCGGACTGGTGCTTTTCAATAACCTTTTCGTGGAGTTGCTTAGAGTGTTCTTTGGACTTCATGGTGTAGGCTTTGCCTGGATACTGACTCACCAGCAGCTGGACCTTCCAGATACAGGTGTATTTTGACTACACTCCATTGAAATACCTTGACTGCACACAGGTCTCCAAAAACAGATCCCCATTTAACTAATTATGTGACTTCTAAAACCAATTTACTGCACCAGTGATCATTTAGTGCGTCATATTAAAGGGGGGGGGGTGAATACTTATGCAATCAATTATTTCGTGTTTTATCTTTGTAATTAATTTAGATTACTTTGTAGAGATCTGTTTTCACTCTGACACAGTGTCAAAAAAGCCAAATTAATTCCACTGTGATTCAATGTTGTAAAACAATAAAACATGAAAGCTGAATACTTTTCATAGGCACTGTAAATGTGAAAGCAATCCTATAAATGATAATGTACAAGTAACTGTTACATACATATACTGATTGCATCATTTATTAAGCAAGGCATTCCATATTTCATCAGCCTATTGTTTTTATCAAAAAGCTGTAACTTTAAAGTTTAATTTCACTCTTTTCCAAAATTGAGAAATTAATAATAATTCTGGCCAACTTCATCTGTAAACAATCAGGTCAAGAATAAATACACTGTATTGAAGAAAAATAAAATCTAGTGTTAATGCACATCTTTAACAATAGTAAAATATGTCAAAATGCATGACAAATGCCTTGTCAAACAAAACTTGCCTCTTGCATATTAAAGAAAGAAAGGGAGGCAAAAGAGCAGTGTTGTTTAGAAATACAATTCCAGAGTGACAAATGAAAGTAAATCAGTATATGGTGTTTTTATTAAAATCAGATTAATGAAAGGAATAAAAAGAGCACGGTATTTGGAGAATTCTGTGCCTGAAGTGCAGTGTATTAAAATAACAACAAGAGAAAACAATGAAAAAGAGGATCACCTGAATCCTGGTTTGTTCTCTCAATGAGGTCCATCTGTCATTACTTCAACACCACTTGCTAGCCTAATATCCATATCTGTTCCTGCCTTATTTCCACGAATTTGATCAGACTTAACTTTGAAAATATTCAGTAATTAAGCATGCACAGCCTTTGCAGCTTGATCGTCACTAACCTTCTCAGTGAAGAATTTCCTCTTAATATCAGTCCCAAATAAACATTTTGTTCAGAAAAAAAAAGTTGCAGGAATAAACTCAATGGCAACAGCCAAATATTTTGGAAGAAAGAAATCTTTAAGAAACAATCATCAGCAACATACTTAAAAGCCATCTGGACCTCCACCTTACCTCCATCCTATCAATAGATTGATTGGGGAAGTCAGCATGAATTGAATGCATGTCAAATTTAAATAACTTCAAAGCGTGGGTCAATGAGGGAAATATAACTGATGTGGAAATAAGTGACCTTAGTGAAGAAAGATGGTCAGAAGATCATCCTCAGTGACAAATAGGGAATAAAACTGTTTCTGCCTCACATACAGCATATGCCATAAAGAGGGATAGATTCAGTAGTTAGTGAAAGAAATTTGTGAAAGGTACAGAAGAAAGTGGCTTTGGTCTTCTCAGTCTTTAAATTGATGGAATTCTTGCTGTAACAAGTGGGAATACTGGGAATGGATGGATCGAGAGTGCTAAGCAAGACTGAAATGTTGTTAATTTTTTGCGGCACAGCACAATGTTAATATGCTCTTTACAGTAACCAAAGATATGGAAATATCTTTGAACTCATGGAGAAAATCGATTAATAATTAAACAGTTTTTAAAGTGTATCTACTTGAATATTTATAATGCATGAGGATGAGATACATAGAAAGCAACTATTTGAAAATGAGGATATACATAGGAAAACCATAACAAAAATTAGAGAAGGGCTGTAATATCTGATTTAGTTCGCATTTAAGAATTCTGAAATTAAGTGCTTGAAATCCAGGATTCAAAACAGGAGCAAGGGTGAAAACAGGAAGGTTTTAAAACAACGAGTCTCATGGTTGATGAGTTTCACTTTGCAGGGCTGAGAGTGAAAGCAGGAAAAAAATTAAAACAGCATTTTTCATTGGCTTATTGGCTAATTGGATAGCAGCTGCCAATGAAAGGAAGGAAACATTCAAGTGAACAACCCAATGTCAGAGTGATGCATTGGCTGGAGATCCTTAACCTTCCTCCTTAAACGACTCTGACTAATTACTTAGTGAGCTTGCAGCTGAGACTTAAATGAGGTTACTGATAACATAATAATTGTCAAAATACAACAGATTACAAGTAAAGGATGCAGGATCAAGTGTGCTGTAGGGAGTACCAGAGAAGCAGTAGTTGGTGATGTTGGGAAATAGTGTAGACTCAGTTAGAGGGGAGGATCTGGAAAAGGAACTGGAAATGAAGGGTTCGGGAGACTGTGGGTTGGCGGGAAGAGGTTGGAATAAAGTTGAATGCAGATCTGGAAAACAGAAAAAGGAACATAATATTGGAGTGATTTCAAGTGATGGAGAGGAAGGATGGGATTTTCTTTTAAAAGAAGAAGTTAAGGTATTGATTACATTTGACCCAGGACAGCCTTCATCCATCAATCCCATTAAATTTACTAGAGAATTGCAATTTTCTATAGGGGATATAGATTGTGCTTGTACTTTAACAGGAGGTAATGTGTTATAATCAGTTGTAGGGATAAGAAACAATGTGAGAAGGCATCACGTTTTAAGAAATTATTTGGCAAAAAGATAGTATCAATTTTGTCTAATGAAAATAAAGGTATTAGGGGTGTTATAACAGGTGTTCTGGTGGAGATTTCTATAGAAGAGGTTAAATCATATTTATTGGGAGGCAAGGATAAGGAGGTAAAGAGATTGCAAGTAGTTAGAAGTGGAGAAAGGATGGAAAGTTTATCTGTATTGATTTATTTTGATGAGGTGAGGCTCCCTGACAGAGTTAGTTTAGGGTATGATAGTTATAATGTATGAGCTTATATTCCACCTCTGTCTAGATGTTTTAAATGTCAGAGATTTGGGCATGTTGCGGCAGTATGTCAAGGGAAACTAAGATGTAGTAAGTATAATGGGGAACATAAGTATGAATATTGTGAAGAAGGTGTAAAGATTAACTGTTGTAATTGCAGAGGAGAACATAGTGCAGCTTAAAGATGATGTGAAGTGCTTAAGAAGGCAGCTGAAGTTCAACAGGTGAAAGCACAGTTAGGTCTGTCTTATGCAGAGGCCTTGCAAGAAGTTAAACAGAATGTTGATAAAGTATTACCAGTCAGAGAACAGGCCGTGAAGTAGGATATATGTCGACACCAAGGTTCTCTTACTAAGGATACTTTAAAAGCTGATAAAATGAAGTTTGTAATGTGTATAATGGATGTGGTGAATTGTACCGCTCAGTCATCTAGTCATAGTGAGAAAAGTAAAATTATTATGAGAGCTGCTGAACGATATCTTGATATAACTGGGTTTATGTGGGAAGCTTTAAGTGAGGTTCTGATAGGTGGGGTATCTGCATTACAGTCTACTTACGAAGGTTCAGAATGGGATTAAGAAATTGCAGTGGAATGTGAGAAGCCGGATTTCTAGTGATCAACACTTAAGAAGTTTATTTCTGATTTATTAAATCCTCTCAATGTTATATATATACTGTATATTCAGGAAACCTGGTGTCCTGACGAAGGGTTTCTGCCCGAAATGTCGACTGTACCTCTTCCTAGAGATGCTGCCTGGCCTGCTGCGTTCACCAGCAACTTTTATGTGTGTTACACATTTAAGTTTTTCTTTGCAGGATTATATTGTAATTAGGCGTGATAGGAAAGTTGGTAGAGGGGATGGTGTTACCAGTTTTATAAGGAAAGGGATAGGATATATAGTTGTGGATGTGAATGAAGTGTATGAGGCACTTGTAGTAGAAATATGTTTCAACAGGTAGTGGTTAACTTTTACAATCCTTTTGGAGAGCTTTTCATTGATTTATTAGAAAGTTTATGTAGTTCTAGCTCACTATGGGCTGTATGGTGTGGGGATTTTAACATATGTAGTTCACTGTGAGGTTGTTCGCAAAATGATGGTAATGCTTTGATTGTAGAAGAGTTTTTAGATATTTCCCATTTTGTGTGTCTTAATGATGGGAGGGGCATGAGAGTTAGTGTTTATAATAGTTCCGAAACTGCTATAGATTTAACTTTAGTTTTGAACATTCTGGCTGAAGAGAGTGAGTGGGATGTCATGGGAGATGAATCATTGGGGAGTGATCATTCTCCTATATTTATTAGCTTGGGTTTGGATTTATACAGGGGACAGGAGCCCACTTTTAGGAGGTGGGTTTTTGGTCAAACAAATTGGGAGAAGTTTAAGGTTTTATGCAACAGACATTTGTCAGGGCTGAATGTTGAGGATGATGTGGAATTCTGTAATGAAATGTTATATTACACTTTTCATCAAACTTTTGTTGGAAGTGTTTCCTATTAAATAGGGCAGTAATAGGGGAAACGTTGTACCATGGTGGACTGAGGAGTGTGCAGAGGCAGTTAAGGAGGAATAAGACATTTAGGAAAGTCAAGAAGTTATCATGCTCCAAGTAACTTTATTAAGCGTAAAAGGGCACAGGCCGTGGTGAGGGAAGTGGTGAGGAATGCAAAAAAAAGTTTACTGTCAGTCATATTGTGATAGCATTGGAAGTGATTTTAAACTTGAAGATGTTTGGGGAATGTTTAAGAAAATGGGAGGGATTAGTATGGATAACAACATTCCAGTATTGATTAAAGAAGGTTATATGATTATTACTGAAATAAAGAAGGTTGAGTTACTAGCTAGATCATTTGCTGTCATTCATAATTAAGATAAATTAAGTGAAAGAGGTTAATAGGTGTAAGGATAAGAATTTGAGTGAGTACCCTAATGTGTTGGAAGCCAGCTGTAGTATTAGTGATGCAGAGTTTTCTTCGTGTGAATTTAAGAAGGCTATTAATAGTACAGGTCAGATGTCTCCAGGAGAGGATGATGTATGTTATTGTATAGTTAAACATATGGCTGACAACTCTCTTGAGATAATATTAAAATCTTTGTAGCCTATTTGGAGGTTAGGCCATCTTCCCTCCTCATGGAAAATGACAGTATTGTGCCTATTTTAAAACCTGGGAAACCCTCATCAGATTCTTCTACCTGTAGACCAATATCAACGTCTCTTCTGTGTAAACTTATGGAATGTATGGTAATGGAGCAGTTAAATTATATTTTGGAAAACAGAGGTGATATAGTGTATTACCAGAGTGGATTTCAGAGAGGTAGAATGACATTGGATTCAGTTTTGTGTCTGGAAGATGATATTAGGAAAGCAGAGATAAATAAAGAAGTTGTAATAGCAGTATTTTTGGATACTGAAAAAGTATATGATGTGTTGTGGAGGACGGTCTTTTGATTAAATTAGAAGTGAGAGGAAGGTTGTATAATTTTTTCTGAGTTTTTTTATTAGGGACGGTCTATCCAGGTAAGGGTGGGGAAGGTAGATTCGGGCTTCTGCGAGATAGAGAATGGGACCTCACAAGGCAGAATTTATAGCCCTTTACTGTTTAATATTATGATAAGTGATATTTTCTCTAAGATGGGTACTGGGGTGGGTAAATTAGTTTTAGCAGATGATGCAGCTTTATAGATTAGAGGTAGAAATTTCAATTTAACTGTACATAGGATGCAATTAGTGATTAATAAGGTCAAACAGTGGGCAAATAGATGGGGATTTAAGCTTTCAGTTGCTAAAACACAATTTATCTGGTTTACAAAGAGGACCAATAGACCTGCACTTGATATGAAATGATATGGTCAAACTCTTGATGTGTCTGTGGTAAGATTTCTCAGCAGGTGGATGGATAATGAGGTAACATGGAAGCACCATATCAGTAAAATAATTAATAAATGTAAAGGAGCATTAAGTATCCTTGGGTGTATATGTGGGTGTTCTAGTGGTGCTACATGAAAATCTTTGTTGACCATTTGTATTTGTTTAATTAGATCTGTGCTTGATTATGGCTGTGTGGTTTATGGATCAGCTTTATTTTCAAATTTAAAATGTCTGGATGTGATACAAGCACAGGCTTTTAGACTGTGTTGTGGTGCAGTAAGGTCGTCTCCTATTTCGGCTTTACTGATTGAAATCAGACAATTATCCTTACAGTTGCCAAGGATGAAATTGATGTTAACATACTAGATTAATTTGAGGGATCAAAGAAATTATCATCCTGTTAAAAGTATGTTGGAGGACTGTTGGGAACATCACAAGGAGAGTGTCTTTAGTTTTGGGTGGCTGGGTTCTTAAAACGCTAGGAATATGGATTTGCTGAATTATGTAATCTGTCCCATTGTGGCATTTTTGGTAACCCCACCTTAGTTTTTTCCAATGACTTTAGGTTGCATGATTTAATGAAGTTTAAGGATTCTGATATGCCTGAGAGTCTGTTGGTTCATCAATATGTCAAGGAAAATGATATTGATACGTTAACCGTAAACACGAGGAATTCTGCAGATGCTGGAAATTCAAGCAACACACATCAAAGTTGCTAGTGAACGCAGCAGGTCAGGCGGCATCTCTAGGAAGAGGTACAGTCGACGTTTTGGGCCCAGACCCTTCGTCAGGACTAACTGAAGGAAGAGCCAGTAAGAGATTTGAAAGTGGGAGGGGGAGGGGGAGATCCGAAATGATAGAAGACAGGAGGGGGAGGGATGGAGCCAAGAGCTGGTGACCTGACGCAGACCGGGAGATCGTTTTGCTGAACACCTACGCTCCGTCCGCCAGAGAAAGCAGGATCTCCCAGTGGCCACACATTTTAATTCCACATCCCATTCCCATTCTGACATGTCTATCCACGGCCTCCTCTACTGTAAAGATGAAGCCACACTCAGGTTGGAGGAACAACACCTTATATTCCATCTGGGTAGCCTCCAACCTGATGGCATGAACATTGACTTCTCTAACTTCCGCTAATGCCCCACCTCCTCCTCGTACCCCATCCGTTATTTAATTATATACACACGTTCTTTCTCTCCCTCTCTCCCTCTGACTATACCCCTTGCCCATCCTCTGGGTTTTTCCCCCTCCCCCTTTTCCTTCTCCCTGGGCCTGCTGTCCCATGATCCTCTCATATCCCCTTTGCCAATCACCTGTCCAGCTCTTGGCTCCATCCCTCCCCCTCCTGTCTTCTTCTATCATTTTAGATCTCCCCCTCCCCCTCCCACTTTCAAATCTCTTACTAGCTCTTCCTTCAGTTAGTCCTGATGAAGGGTTTCGGCCTGAAACGTCGACTGTACCTCTTCCTAGAGATGCTGCCTGGCCTGCTGCGTTCACCTGCAACTTTGATGTGTGTTGCTTGATATGTTAACCACTTTAACTGGTGGATCAAAAGATAATTCAACTGGGAATTCTGGTGTGGCTGTTTTTGTGGCAGAATTACAAGTAACAATAAAGAAACATCTTACAAACCATTTATCAGTATATACAGCAGAATTGGTTGCCATCATTTGGGGCTCACAGTGGGTGGAGGAAATTTGTCTTTGCAAAGTTGTAATTTGTTCAAATTATTTTTTGTTTTTGATCAGTCTTAGAACAGGTTATTCTGGTGGTAGGTCAGATTTACTCCTGGAAGCTGTTCAAACTTTATTTCATATTCGAAGTATTGGTTTACTTGTTTTTTTCTTGTGGGTCTCAGCACTGCACATGGAAGTGTTGAGGGGAATAAGCTGGCTGATTGCTTAGCTAAAAAAGCTGTTAAAAATTCATCTGTTGATATAGGCCTTCCAATTAGCAAATCAGAAGCTAAGGGGTCAGTGGTTAGGAATTAGGGGATTATGGCGAGACTTCTGGGATATTGGGCATAAGGGGAGACCCCTTTACAGAATACATAAAACTATTGGGTTGCTGGGGGGGGGGGGAGGGATAAAACAAGAGGGAGGGAATTGTATTGACTCGACTTCGAATTGGGCATGCAATGGTTGATTATTCTTTGTATCTTGTTGGAAACCATCACTCTGGGGTGTGTAGGTTTTGTCATCACTATGAACAGTTGAACGTATTCTTTTACAATGTGAAGCATCTAAGGTTGAAAGAAATCAAATGCAGGCTACACTACTATTTTTGGGGGCTGATAAACTTTATTAAGTTATGGAAATGACTTTAATTTTATTCACAGTATTGTCTTTCATTATTTACAATCAATGGGGCTTTTTCAGGTAATTGTTTTAATTTGATAAAGAACTGGTAATGTATGGATCCATTTCTTTTAGAGCAATGACATACTCCCGTTAACACAGTGTATTGATCTGTTGTCTGTGCATGCGCATTGTCCCCTCCCCCCAAAAGAAAAATGGCATCAGACATTTCAAGTCAGCTCCTCACCACCCAGAAACACATAGGTTAGCTGAATGGTTTATCCAAACCTTCAAGAAGTCCATTAAAGCGATGACAAGGAGGACGGTTCTCTACAGCACAAGGTGGACAACTTATTTTTTGTGTATCAGAACGCTGTTCATGCAACAACAAATCAAATACCTGCCATGCTGTTCATGAGCAGGAATTTGAGATCTCTGAGACCTCCTGAAACCAGACGTAGGGAGGGAAGTGAAGAATAAACAATTCAGCCAGCAGCCAAATGAAACAGCAAAGAGCTTTGAGATTGGACAGATAGGCCTAGTGCATGATTGCCAAGAAAACAAGTGGACACCCGATAGGAGAGCAACAAGAACTGGACCACTGGTGTACACAGTGGATGTTGGCAAACAGACATGGAGAAGTCATGTGGAGCAGATATTGGATGCTCAACCGAAGAACACACCTGAGTCGACTGAATCTAACAAGACAGACACATTACAGTCACTGGACTTGCCTCTCAGTGATGATCATGTCACTGACAGCAACATCAACACTGGAAACCAAGAACATTGTCTTTGATAAGATACCTACCAAACCTGATGTCACTCCACAGGTCCAGAGGCGCTATCCTGAAAGAAACAGAGTGCCACCCAAAAGACTGAACCTTTGGAACTGTGAAGTTAGCTATGGACTGTTATTGTGAAGGCATGTTTATTTGGAATATGGATTTATGAAAGGAAAATTGAATGTTTTGTACATATACAGTTTTATGTTGCATTAATCTAAAGGGGGAGGAAGTGTAATGTATGAATCTATTTCTTTTAGACCAATTAAGCACAACATATTGATTTGATGTCTACGTTGTTCCCCTCTCTCACTGCAATGTGAACACGCCAGTGTGCGCACTTTTACTTAATTGATATATACTTGTGCACAGACCCAAGAAACTAGTAAGAATTTTATTTTCCAATTCTCTACACCACACTGTTGGACTGCCAACAGCCATTAAAAGTCAGAAGAAGGTGTGTTGTAGTTGTATGATGTGGTAGCTGATGGACTCATTATGATTCATGGGGACCACATCGGCCACAAATTTTGGTTGTTTGAGGAACTCAGGCTCAGAGTTGATTATCTGGAAGCTGAGCTTCAAACGCTGATGTATTAGGGAGGGGGAGATTTACCTGGACACTGTGTTTCAGGAGGCATCACACCCATTCGATTAACTGTTTCAAATTCAGTCTGTGAGAACAAGAGGGTGTGACTGCACATGAGGCAGGTATGGGGGTCCAAGAGGTCCAACAGGTAGCACTGGAGTAGCCTCAGTTCTTGAGCTTGTCCAACAGATCAGAGATTCTTGCTCCCTGCAGCCTAATCATGGCAATGTGATTTAGGGAGCCATTCAAAAAGGAAGACAGAGATATATAGATAGATGAGAAATGTGGCTGTAATAGGGATCAGAATTGTTTCGACACAGTTCTCTGTTGCAAAGATTGAGAGACCAGGTGGCTGTATTGCCTGCCTGGTACCCAGGTTTGGGACGTCTCTTCTGACCTGCAGAGGAATTTGAATTCAATTGTGTGGTCCAAGTAGGTACCAACGATACAAGCAGAACAAGGAAAGAGGTAATGTGGAGGGATTATGAGAAGTTATGGACTACATTTAAAAAAGAAAAGAACAAAAGAAGATAATAACCTCAGATTGTTGCCCAAGCCACATGCATATTGACACAGATTAGAGTTAAATCTGTGGCTCAAAGATTAGTGTGGGAGAAGTGGAGTTGAATTCTTGGGACCTTACTGCAGTCATGTCTGAAAGAAGGCAATAGCTGTGAACTAAACATCCAAGGTTACACATCCTTGGGGAAGAAAAAGGCATTGGGCAGATGGGGTGGGGCAGCTCTATTGGTGTAAAATGAAATTAAATCCTTATCAAAAAGTGTCATAGGATCAGATGATGCAGAATCCCTGTTGTTAGAGTCAATAAACTACATGAGTAAAAAGATCCTGAATGAAAGTTATATACAGGCCTCCAAATAGTAGCCAAGATGTGAGTATAAGTTGCAACGGGAGAAAGGCAATATTACAGTGATCATTGGGGACCTAATAAGTATGTTATCTGGGAAAAACCAGTTTGGTAGTGAATCCCAAGGGAAGGAATTTGTAGAATATCAACCCAGATAGCTTTTAGAGCAGCTTGTGGCTCAGCACACAAGGGTAAAGGTAACTCTGGACTTCATATTGTGCAATGAAACAGATTTGATTAGGGAGCTTATGTTAAAGAAACCCATAGTAGGTAGTGATCATAATGTGATCACATATACCCTGCATTTTGAGAGGGAGAAGCTAAAATCAAATGTATTTTTATCGCAGTTGAGTAAAAGTAACAACAGAGGTATAAGAGAAGAGCTGGCCAAAGTTGATTGGAAGGGCAGGCAAGATCCCAGAGGACTGGTGAGCGGCTAATGTTGTACCTCTATTTAAGAAGGGAACAAGGGAAAATCCTGGGACCTGTAGACCTGTGAGTCTCACGTCAATAATAGGGAAATTGCTGGAGAAAATTGTTACGGTTAGGATATATGAGCATTTGAAAACCCATGGCCTAATTAGGAAGAGCCAGCATATCTTTGACAGGAGCAGGCTGTGCCTTACCAACTTGATTGAGTTTTTTGACAAGGTGATGAGAGAGATTGATGAGGGCAGGGCAATGGATGTTGTCTACGTGGATTTTAGGAAGGCATATGACAAAGTCCCCCATAGGAGGCTAATCCAGAAGATTAAGATGCATGGGGTCCACAGTGAATTGGCTGTTTGGATTCAGAACTGGCTTGCGCATAGAAGACAGAGGGTAGTGGTTCAAGGGTCTTATTTGTGCAGGAGATCTGTATTTAATAGTATTCCACAGGGACCAGTGCCAGGAGGCATACTGTATTTGAGTTTGGGACATTGGGTGAGTTTTATGTGAGAATTTTGGAGAGCCATCTATGCTTCTGAGAGAAATTGGAAATACTTTATCTACCTGGATTATGCAATGATTGGTGTGAAGTCACAAGATAAAGGAGGCAAGAAAATGAACAGTCCCAATCATATGTAGTGCATGGAAATGTTAATGCTGGAATGGGAGATGATAAAATTGCTAATATGTAAAGGGAAGAGATAATGTATTAATATAGCAGCTTTTATAATCTTATTATATCATAATATACTGTATATATAGGTAATTTCTGTGTTTCTGTGATATCACACCGGAGGAATATTGTATCATTTCTTAATGCATGCATTACTAAATGACAATAAAAGAGGACTGCGTGTCCTCATAACCTAATCTAATCTAATCTAATTAAGTACTTTATTTTTCAGAATAATATAATTGGACAATGTCAATGCATGACGAAGAACTGTGACATATAAATGTCTGATTATGATGGTCTTATCCAAAATCAGAAATATTAGTACGTTACTCCTTTCTGTGTCTGAGTGATTGGAAGAACCAAATGCTCTTTATTGGAAGATTTTTGCTCAGAAGATTTTTATAATTTCAGAGACTCCATTAACTAGCGCACTACATACAGAACTTCAGCAAAAACACTGAGGAATAATTGGAATATGAAATTATAATGGTGAAAGGATGAGGGGAAAGAGAAAACAGAGGAGGCTTGAGGATTAGTTGGACTAAATGGGTGGTAGCTGTACTCTATCATCTAATTCGAATACAAGGTCATTTGATCTGGCTAGGGTTCTCATAAACTCCTGAAATAATCTTCTAAGTATTGATGGTGTAATAAAATAGTTTAAAACTGCAGAGAATACAGTTTTTGTTTATATTTAGTATTTCATAGACAAAAGCTATTTTATTTTCAAGGTTTACCCTTGGTTCACACTCCCACTTCATGATTCAGGTGGTCACAAGCCCAAGCCCTTGTCACTAAGCAAGAGCTCCTAATACATGGCTTTGAGGAGAGCTGCAGTCACATGTATTGTTAACCATAATGTAGCTTGTCAGATGGATAAGAAGGATCCCAAGTACTTTAAAACAAGTTTATTTGCCTGCATCAACATTTGCCAATCTATCAATGACATCAAGGTAGTGTAGCAGTTAGCATGACGCTATTACAGCTCAGGGCGTCAGAGTTTGGAGTTCAGTTTGATGTCATCTGTAAGAAGCCTATACATCCTCCCCATAGGTTTTCTCCGTGTGCTCCAGTTTCCTCCCGCAGTCCAAATACTAGTTAGTAGGTTCTTTGGTCATTGTAAATTGTCCTGCGATACACTGGAAAGTGTACGGTTATGCACTTTGGCAGAAGAAATAAACGGGCAGACTATTTTTTAAATGGGGAGAGAATTCAAAGTTCTGAGATGCAACGGGACTTGGGAGTCCTCTGCAGGATACCCTTAAGGTTAACCTCCAGGCTGAGTCGGTGGTAAAGACGGCGAATGCAATGTTGGCATTCATTTCTAGAGGAATAGAGTACAGGAGCAGGGATGTGATGTTGAGGCTCTATAAGGTGCTGGTAAGACCTCACTTGGAGTGCTGTGGGCAGTTTTGGGCTCCTTATTTAAGAAAGGATGTGCTGACGTTGGAGAGGGTACAGAGAAGATTCACTAAAATGATTCCGGGAATGAGAGGGTTAACATATGAGGAGCATTTGTCCGCTCTTGGACTGCATTCCTTGGAGTTTAGAAGAATTGTGGGGGACCTCATAGAAACATTTCAAATGTTCAAAGGCATGGACAGAGTGGATGTGGCAAAGTTTTTTCACATGGTGAGGGAGTCTAGTATGAGAGGGCATGACTTAAGGATTGAAGGGCGCCCATTCAGAACAGAGATGCGAAGAAATTTTTTTAGCCAGAGGGTGGTGAATCTACGGAATTTGTTGCCACGGGCGGCAGTGGAGGTCAAGTCGTTGGGTGTATTTAAGGTAGATTGATAGGTATCTGAGTAGCCAGGGCATTAAAAAAGGTGAGAAGGCGGGAGAGTGGGACTAAATGGGAGAATGGATCAGCTCATGATAAAATGGCGGAGCAGACTCGATAGGCCGAATGGCCAACTTCTGCTCCTTTGTTTTATGGTCTTATGGTTAAATTGGGAATTGTCGGGGTTTATGGGCGGCGCAGCTTGAAGGGCCAAAACGGACTATTCTGCACTGTATCTCCAAGTAAAACAGACTGGGGTAGAAATGTATGTGCAACAAATGAAAGATGTGATGTGTGCAAGTGAAACTCTGCTTCTAAAATTCTGTTTAACTGATGTCAATGATGCCCAGTTTCAGAATGGAGTGCAATGCACATACAATATTACTACATTTTGTGTTAGCATATGAATTGTGAACTTTATGAAAGGCTGCTTTAAGGCAGGTCCTTTCAAGATGTACTATTTTTCAATCACTCACAATATGTCAGTATTGCTGCAATCCTGACATTTATTGCCGATCCCGACTTCCTCTTGAATTCAGTCGCTTGACGAGTGATTTCAGAGCAAGTAAGAGTCAACCACATTGTTCTGGCTGGGGAGTCACTGCAGGCCAGTTATGAATGGTTGATTTTGTTCCATGTTTACCAGTGAACCAAATGGGTTTTTAACAGCAATGCAAAAGTTACCTGGTCACTGTTACTAATACGCATACTTTTCATTCTGGATTATTTAATTAAATGCCCTACTTAATCAACATGAAAGGAGATGGTAGTTTTCTGTGTGGACCACCATGAGCTGATTTTTTAAAATTCATTTACGGGATGTGGGCATCACCAGCTAAGCCAGCATTTATTGCCCATCCCTAGTTGCCCTTGAGAAGGTGGTTATGAGCTGCCTTCTTGAACCACTGCTGTCCCTGAGGTGCAGGTACACCCACAGTGCAGTTAGGGTGGGAATTCCATGATTTTGACCCAGCAACAATGAAGGAAAGGCAATGTGTTTCCCAGTCAGGATGATGAGTGACCTGAAGGGGGATTTCCAAGTGGTAGTGTTCCCCAGTATCTGCTGTTCTCGTCCTTCATGATGGTAGTGGCCGAGGGTTTGGAAGGTGCTGCCTTAGAAACTTTGGTGTGTTGTTGTAGTGCACTTTGTAGATAGTACACATTGCTGCAACTGTCCGTCGATGGTGGAGGGATTGGATGCTTGTGGAAGGGGTACCAATCAAGTGAGCTGCCTTGTACTGGATGGTGTCAAACTTCTCAACTGTTGATGGAGCTGCACTCATCCAGGCGAGTGGCGAGTATTCCATTACACACCTGACCTCAGCCTTGTAGACATTGGACAGGCTTTGGGACGCCAGGAGGTGAGTTACATGCCGCAGGATGCCTAGCCTTTGACCTGCTCTGGTAGCCACAGTGTTTATATGGCTAGACCAGTTTAGTTTCCTGTCAACGGTACCCCCAGGATGTTGATAGTAGGGGATTCAGAGATGGTGATGCCACTGAATGTCAAGGGACAATGGTGAGAGCCTCTTTTGTTGGAGGTGGTCATTGCCTGCACTTGTGTGGCTCGAATGGTACTTGTCACTTGTCAGCCCAAGCCTGGATATTGTCCAGTTCCTGCTGCATTTGGATATGAACTGCTTCACTATCTGAGCAGTCACAAATAGTCATAGTCATAGTCATACTTTATTAGTCCCGGGGGGAAATTGGTTTTCGTTACAGTTGCTCCATAAATAATAACTAGTAATAGAACCATAAATAGTTAAATAGTAATATGTAAATTATGCCAGAAAATTATGAAATAAGTCCAGGACCAGCCTATTGGCTCAGGATGTCTGACCCTCCAAGGGAGGAGTTGTAAAGTTTGATGGCCACAGGCAGGAATGACTTCCTATGACGCTCTGTGCTGCATCTCGGAGGAATGAGTCTCTGGCTGAATGTACTCCTGTGCCCACCCAGTACATTATGTAGTGGATGGGAGACATTGACCAAGATGGCATGCAACTTAGACAGCATCCTCTTTTCAGACACCACTTTGAGAGAGTCCAGTTCCATCCACACAACATCACTGGCCTTATGAATGAGTTTTTTGATTCTGTTGGTGTCTGCCACCCTCAGCCTGCTGCCCCAGCACACAACAACAAACATGATAGCACTGGCCACCACAGACTCGTAAAACATCCTCAGCATTGTCCGGCAGATGTTAAAGGACCTCAGTCTCCTCAGGAAATAGAGACGGCTCTGGCCCTTCTTGTAAACAGCCTCAGTGTACTTTGACCAGTCCAGTTTATTGTCAATTCATATCCCCAGGTATCTGTAATCCTCCACCATGTCCACACTGACCCCCTGGATGGAAACAGGGGTCACCGGTACCTTAGCTCTCCTCAGGTCTACCACCAGCTCCTTAGTCTTTTTCACATTAAGCTGCAGATAATTCTGCTCACACCATGTGACAAAGTTTCCTACCGTAGCCCTGTACAAAGTTTCCTACCGTAGCCCTGTACTCAGCCTCATCTCCCTTGCTGATGCATCCAACTATGGCAGAGTCATCAGAAAGCTTCCGAAGATGACAAGACTCCGTGCAGTAGTTGAAGTCCGAGGTGTAAATGGTGAAGAGAAAGGGAGACAAGACAGTCCCCTGTGGAGCCCCAGTGCTGCTGATCACTCTGTCGCACACACAGTGTTGCAAGCACACGTACTGTGGTCTGCCAGTCAGGTAATCAAGAATCCATGACACCAGGGAAGCATCCACCTGCATTGCTGTCAGCTTCTCCCCCAGCAGAGCAGGGCGGATGGTGTTGAACGCACTGGAGAAGTCAGTGAAATGGTACAGAACATTGTGCAGTCATCTGAGAATGTCCCCACTTCTGATCTTTTCATGGAAGGAGGGTCATTGATGAAGCAGCTGAAGATGGTTGGTCCTCGGACACTTCCCTGAGGAACTCCTGCAGTGATGTCCTGAAGATTAAAAACGTATCATCATTCGTTAAATGTTCATAAAGCTCTGCAAAAATAATATTAGGTGACTTTAGCAATTTTGACACTGAAAAGGTCAGAGGTAATGTTAATGGTTACATCTTAATAACGTTTTAAAATTGATCCCCAGATCAGAACATTTCTTATCCACTGAGTTACATCTTGGAAAATTGAATAAACAGCTAATACAAACAAAAATATTCTCTGAAGATTGTAAATTGGAAATAAGGTTGGAAAATACTGGGAAAAACTCTGCCGATCAAGCAGGATCCAAGGAAAGAGAAAGGCAGAGTTAATGTTTCAGACTGATAGGGTTTTGAATGATAATATACTCTGATGACAGGTCAATGACTTAAGATGTTAATTCTTTCCCTGCACACTTCCCCCTTCATCCAAGATAAACTAAGCTGGCTAAGTATTGCCAGCATTTTCTGTTTTCATTTGGGGCATATAAATTGGGTGGAAAACAGGTTTGGTTAAATTAATTTCTGATCTTGACAAATCCAGAGGTGTGAGATAAGTGGGATGCTAACCAAGTTGTTTCTAGGGAAGTGTAAAATTGAACAGTGGTGAAGCAATGGGAAGGTTGGAGTAATGATGATTGTAGAATGGACTCCTACAGGACAAATATGGTGTGCATCAAAATATAAACCTGATTTTAACAATCAGACTGGGTATTGAGCACATCTATATTGGAGTGTAAAGCATCTAAATAGAACCTGCATTACCAGCAAGAGAGCAGCACTGTACATTGTGGCACTGATTCACAGCTTCAACAACACTGACCTCTGGTGGTCCTTTTGTGTAGCGTTTGCATGCCTGACAGAGATCACATTGATTTCCCTGAGTAACCTCCCAAATTCCAAAGAGAAATGTATTAGTAGGTTGAAGTGTTTACTATAAATTAGCTGTGGATGATAAGAGAATCAGTGTGGGGAAAGGGAGAGGGAGAGGGAGAAGAAGAAATGGGGAGGATTATATGATCAATAGGGTTTAAGAGTGCCAGCATGTCAATGGGACCAATGGCCTTTACTTACAAGATAAGGAAATACAATATAAGAAACTGACAGCATGCCAAATAAATCTAGCGCCCACGCCATTTCAATATGTGAATGTCAGCTGTTCACCCACTCACTTGGCTAATTGTACATAAAGTCCATATTGGCAATGCAAGTTAATCAGCTTTTATTAGCTTTACTTAAAGCCGGGGTGGAACTTTAAACCAAAGTTGCAAGCCTTGCAAAGTAAGTCTGGAACACGTGCTGACTATTTTTTTTCAGCAACCAAACATGCTCAAGGTTGCATTACAGTTCAAGTTTAGACAGTGGGTATTTATGAAACAGTGGCAAGAAAACCAATCAATAAATTGACCATAGCAATCCTACTCTCATGGCGTGTAATCAGTATAAAGTTGGGGATTTGAGATGTATTCCAGAAGGCACTACAGGTGCTTTGCCAGGTAATAATTGAAGCATGGCAGACAGCTGCAAAAGGCAAATGTTAAAAGAAATAAGAAAATTGTTAGAGATGTAATTACTAGTAGAAATGAAGGAACTGACAAAGCTATAGTTTGAATTTGATAAAGGTAAGGAATCCATAGGTGATTTTAACTCCACACTTGATATAAATTTAGTGACAGCAATTCCTGAGAGACATGGGTCTCCATCTACATTGTCACACCATCTGTTGCTGCTTTGTACTTCTAAAGGAGACAGAGGCTTCAGAAATTTCTAAAATGCACAGCTGCTTTTTAGTGATGTGCATGAGCCTATTATCTTTCTTAGAAAGTCATCCTGTCAATGAGAAGAAATAATGTTTCTTGGCAGTCTTATAAGGAGGTCAGAAATTATTTCTCAGTAGGACTTCTGCCAATTTGCAGACTCTAAATTATCTCAAAAAAGACAAGTTATACCATTTTATATTGCATTTAGAAAGAACTATAAAACAATTGGAGATTATATTTTAAGTCTACAGCTGATCTGGAAATAGAAATATTCTGCAATGATATGGGTTCTTCTTCAAATAAGTAAGACAAATTGTAGTATAAAACTCTTATCAAGTTGCTGATTCTAAAAGCTAAATAGAACAGTATAAAGTAGTAAAATTATATATTCATAGCACACAAAAATCATGTATATTTAAGTCTTGATTGCGATAGCTTTGCCAAATAATTTGCTTTTCAAGAGAAATCAGTTACTTCGATCAATAGAGCTATTTTCAAAAATATTGCAATTCAATCAGACTGCAGGAAATGGGTTCACAGAATTTTAAATCAATTTAATAACTGCAAAATCACTTTTCTTTTCAATTCCAACAAACTTTTCTTTCCTTTTTTCCTACTGTTCCTGCCACCAAGCCATACCAAATTTCATCTTTCCAAATCTATGTATCTCTTTATTAACTCTTATGCCTATTAACCTAAATCCTGTCCTTATAATTTCTCATCCAACACAATCCCAGGCTCAAATTCTCCCTGAAAAGTGACACAATCAACAGCAGCCTCTCTCATTGTATTTGTTTGTAGGCTTACAGTATCCAAAGAATTGCCTTCAATGTCTTTTCAAATTGACCTAGAAGTCCAAAGAAATGCTGGGAAAAGAAAGGGCTTATCTGAAGGCTGACAAAAACGAAACTGAAGGAATACCAGACAAGCCATCAAGGCCAAAGCCTACAGCATTCACTTCCTGCTGTGAAATCTCTTTGCCAACAAAGAACTGAAGTTAGGAGGTAAAGAAGTGTGCTTATGTGTTTCGCAGCCAATACTTGGTTAACTTGGAGGATATTAGAGGAATACACAGAGAGGAGTAAGATAGCTGACCTCAGAATGATTCAGCTATTATTTAGCATTTGTCAATCTCATTGGTTCTGTAGAATTTGTTACGTTAAAATAATTTTAGGTATGAAACTCCAAATCTTTATTTCTCCCTCCTTTGGTGATTTCTTCAGTCATGTCTGTAGAATGGTAATCTGAGTTTCTTTATTAGAACTTGCATTTGCAAAATTTGACAACAACTGTAACAGTAAAATGTAAAAGGTCACAGGAATTAAAAATACTAAAGAAATCAGACTGATACATTCACTTTACATAAGATCGAGGGACATCAGATTTAACCCAATTAATTCAAATTCAGCCACTACTGGAACATGAATGTACCTGGGACCAGTAAATTCAAGGCATCACACAAGCTAAATACAATCGTTACCACAGATAAGCTCACCAGTTCAAGGTTGAGCAAGCTAGGGCTTTGCTCTTTAGAGTGAAGGAGAATGAGAGGCGGATTGATGGAGTTCTGTAAGATTATGAGAGGCATAGATAGACTGGCCAGCCAGCGCCTTTTCAAGGACAACAATGACCAATTCAAGAGAGTATCTGTTTAAGATGAATAGAGGAAAGCTGGAGGAGATGTCAGAGGTAAGTTTTGTCACACAGAGGGTGGTAAGTGCCTGGAATTCACTGCTGGATGGGGTGCCAGAGGTCGATGCAATAGCAATATTTAAGAGACTCTTGGATAGACACATGGATGCAAGAAAAATGGTGGGTATTGAACTGTGAAGAAGAAAAGCATTAGACCGTTCGTGCAGTAGGTTATACTAGGGCCAGTATTAGAGTGGGAGGCTTTGATTCAACAGGGTTGAGTGACAATATGCTTGGACAAGCACAGGTGGAGTTTCTAAGTTTGTATTAAATTTTATTTCTCTCTTTCTTTGCCTATTAGCATATATCTAGTGTGCTGAGAATGGGTCCAGAGTTGGCCGTATGTTCTTTTTGTGATATTTGAGAACTCTGGGAGACCTCCAGTCCCCCTGATAGCTACATCTGCAAAAATGCATCAATATGCAGCTCCTCAGAGACCCTGTTAAGGAACTGGAGCTGCAACTTGATTACCTTCAGGCTCATATGGGAGAATGAGGAGGTCAGAGATAGGAGCTACAGGGAAATAGTCACCCCTAAGTTGCAGGAGGCAGGTAATGGGGTGATGGTCAGAGAGGGAGAAGGGGATGGGAAATGGAGACAGCCAGTGCAGAGTACCCCTGTGGCTGTTCCTCTCAGTATTAGGTATACCAATTTGAATACTGTTGGGGTGGGAGGGGAAGAAACCTACCAGTGGAAGCTGCAGTGACTAGGTCTCTGGCACTGAGCCTGGCTCCGGCACAGACGAAAAGGTAGGAGGAGTGTAGTAGGGATAGGGATTCCATAGTCAGACGGACAGACAGAAGACTCTGTGGACATGTGGTACGCTGCCTCATAAGTGCCAAGGTCAGGGATGACTCAGATTGGATCCACAGCATCTTAAAGGGGGAGGGTGAACAGCCAGAAGTCATGCTACAAATTGGCACCAATGACATAGGTAGGAAAAGGGGGTCCTGTGAAGAGAATATAGGGAGTTGGGTAGAAAGCTGAAAAGCAAGACCTCCAGGGTAGTAATCCCTGGATTGCTTCCTGTGCCACATGCCAATGAGGGCAAGAATAGGATGATTTAGCAGATGAATGTGTGGCTGAAGAATTGGTGCAGGGGCCAGCATTTCAGATTTCTGGACAATCGGGATCTCTTCTAGAAAAGGTATGATCTGTGCAAAGAGGACGGGTTACACCTAAACCCAAAGGAAACCAATATCCTTGAGGACAAGTTTGCAGGAGCTGTTGGAGAGGGTTTAAACAGAGATAGCAGGGGGATAGGAACTGGAGTGAGAGGACTGAGGATGGCACAGTTGGTAAACAAGTAGATGCATTGTGTAGTGAGACTGTGAGGAAGGACTGGCAGAAATGGGAAAAAATTGCAGTCAGTAGGATGAATTGATGTGTAACATGGTGGGTAAAATTGAAAAGGGTGAAGAATACATGACTGCAACTGTTATATTTGAATGCATGTAGTATACAGGGTAAGGTAGATGATCTTGTAGCAGAATTACAAGCCAATAAAGATTGGCAGGTACAACATTGTGGGCATCACTGAGTCGTGGCTGAAAGAAAATCATAGTTGGTAGCTTAACATCCAAGGATACACATTGCATCAAAAGGACAGGCAGGTGGGCGGGGTGGGGGTGACTTTGTTGATTTTTTAAAAAATGAAATCAAATCCTTAGAATAAAGTAATATAGGATCTTAAGATGTAGAATCCATATGGGCAGACTTGTGAAACTGCAAAGGTAAAAAGATCCTGATGGGAGTTATATACAGGCCCCAAACAGTAGCCAGGATGTGGGGTATAAATTTCAATGGGAAATAGAAAAGGTATGTAATAAAGGCAATGCTACAATAGTCATTGGCGATTTCAACGTGCAGATAGATTGAAAAAATCAGGTTGATGCTGGGTCCCAAGACAGAATTTGTAGATTGACTACAAGATGGCTTTTTTTTGGAAAAAAAATAGCTTGTGGTTGAGCCCACTAAGGGAAAGGCAATTCTGAGTTAAGCGACACTTCACCCATGAGTCTGTTGGGGTCATGTACCGTACTGTGTTTGGTGCTCCCAGTGTATCTAGTATATCGGTGAGACCCAACGTAGATTGGGAGACTGCTTCGCCAAGCATCTATGCTCCGTCCACCAGAACATCAATTTCTCAAACTTCCAGTAATGCCTCCCCCCCCCCACCTTCACCATTTCCCCTTCCCTTGTCTCTCTCTCATGTTATTTCCTTACCCACCCATTGCCTTCCTCTAGTGCTTCTCCCCCCACCAACCCCCTCTCCTTCTTCTTTCTTCCATGGCCATAGCCTCTGTCTCTTTCACCAATTAATTTCCTAGCTCTTTGCTTCATCCCTCCCCCTCCAAGTTTCACCTATCGCCTGGTGTCTCTCTGTCCCCTCCCCCACCTTTCAAATCTACTCCTCAGCATTTTTCTCCAGTCCTACTGAAGGGTTTCAGCCCGAAACTTCGACTGTACTTTTTTTCATAGATGCTGCCTGACCTGCTGAGTTCCTTCAGCATTTTGTGTGTGTTGCTCTGAATTAAGCGTTGTGATTTGATTAGGGAGATTAAGATAATGAAAACTATTAGGAGGCAGTGACCATAATATAATAGAATTCTTCCTGCAGTTAGAGAGGTAGAAGATCAAGTCAGATGTATCATTATTACAGTGGAGTATAGGGTATCACAGAGGCATGAGAGAGGAACTGGCCAAAGTTGATTGGAAAGGAACAACTATCAGGAATGACAGCATAACAGCAATGGCTGGAGTTTCTGGGAGTAATTCAGAAAGTACAGGATAGATCCATCCTAAAGATTAATAAGTATTTTAAAGGGAGGATGGCAAACAATTGAAGTTAAAGACAGAATAAAAGCAAATGAGAGGGCAAATAATAGAGCAAAAATTTGTGGGAAGTTGGAGGATTGGGAAACTTTAAAAACCAACAGAAGCCAACTTTAAAAAAAAGCTCCTAGGAAAGAAAAGACGAAATATGAAGGTAAGCAAGCCAACATCGTAAAAGGATAACAAAACCTTTTCAGATATATGAAGAGTGAAAGAGAGGCGATAGTAGATATCGGACCGCTGGAAAATGACGCTGGAGAGATAGTATTGGAGGACAAAGAAATGGCGGGCAAACCTAATAAGTATTTTGCATCAGTCTTCACTGTGGGAGACACCAAAATGCCAGAAATTCAAGAGTGTGAAGGGGCAGAAGTGTAGTTGCTATCACTAAGGAGAAGGTGTTTGGGAAGCCATCAGCTCTTTAGGTAGTTAAGTCACCTGTACCAGATGGACTACACCCCAAGGTTATAAAAGAGGTAGTTGAAGAGATTGTGGAGGCAAGAGATTGTGGTAATGTTCTTTCAAGAATCACCAAATTCTGAAATGGTCTGGAAGACTGGAAAATTGCAAATGTCACTCCACTCTTTAAGAAAGGAGGGTGGCAGAAGGAAGGAAATTATAGGCCAGTTAGCCTCACTTCAATGGTTGTGAAAATGTTGGAGTCCATTATTAAGGATGAGGTTGTCAATCTTGCCTGATAAACCTGTTGGAATTCTTGGAGGAAATAACAGGCAGGATAGACAAAAGAGAGTCAATGGATTTTTTGAAGGCTTTTGACAAAGTGCTACACATGAGGCTTCTTAATAAGATAAGAGCCCATGGTATTACAGGAAAGATACTAGCATAAACAGAAGATTTGCTGACTGGCAGGAGGCAAATAAAGGGCCTTTTTCTAGTTGGCTGCCAGTAACTAGTGCTGTTCCGCAGGGGTCAGTGTTACAACCGCTTCTTTTCACATTGCATGTCAATGATTTGGATAAAGGAATTCACGGCTTTGTGGCCAAGTTTGCAGACAAGGTAGAGACGCAGGTAGTGTTGAAGAAACAGGGAGTCTGCAGAAGCATTTAGACAGATTGGGAGAATGGTCAAAGAAGTGACAGATCAAATATAGTGTAGGGAAGTGTATGGTCATGGACTTTAGTAGAAGGAATAAAGGCATAGACAATATTCTGAACGGGGAGAAAATTCAAAAATCAGAGCTGCAAAGGGACCTGCAAGTCCTAGTGCAGGATTCCCTAAAGGTTAACTTGCAGGTTCATTTGGTGGTAAGGAAGGCAAATGTAATGTTAGCATTCATTTTGAGAGGAGAAGAATACAAAAGCAAGGATGAAATATGAAGGTAAGCTAGCCAATGATATAAAACAGGAAATCAAAAGTTTTTCAGCTGAGGCTTTATAAGGAATTGGTCAGACCACACTTGGAATACTGTGAGCAGTTTTAGGCCCGTTATCTAAGAAAAGAAGTATTGAGATTGAAGAGGGTCCGGAAGAGGTTCATAAGAATGATTCCGGGAATGTAAGGGTTAATGTATGGGGAGTGTTTGATGGCTCTGAGCCTGCACTCATTTGGAATTTAGGACAATAATGGGGGAGAGGGGGGATCTCATTGAAACCTATTGAATATTGAACGAGCTAGATACAGTGGATGCGGAGAGGATGTTTCCTATAGTGGGTGAGTCCAAGACCAGAGGGCATAGCCTCAAAATATACGGACATCCATTTTAGAACAGAGATGAGGAGGAATTTTTTTAGCTGTATTCAGGTTAATTGGGACACATCGGGAACAGTACATTTTGGCCCAGCTGCCCCAATTAGCCAAAGCTACATGGAGAGTTAATAAGGTACAAAAAAGACAAACTACCATTTAACTGAGTAAAAAATTATGTATTTAAATGAAACACAGAACAAATTAGAACACTACCAATACATCTAAAGTACTATAAAACAGTGTATTAGTTCTTAATAGTTATTGATGGAGGAATTGTATACTGCTGTGTTCTTTAGATTGGATGTAAATTAATAAAATCAGCGCAGATACCTAGTGCAGATAATGGACCGTCTTCATGCAATCTTTTCAACAACTGCATCCTCCAAATCTCCATTTTCACTGTAACATTCAAGATAATTGTCGATGCCTTAAAATTCTTTGTAATTCCTAAATAGTTCAAGTAGTGAAATCATTTCATTTCTACTTGCAACCATTTCGGGCATCTCCAACCCTAAGCGCTTGACACTGCAGTGACAGCAAAACAGTTCCGAATTGCCTGCTTATTTCTCACTATCAGTTGCAAAAATCTCTGTAATTTCTACGCACACACAACTGATACTACTTGAAAACTGTTCAGTTTAAGTACAGTGTAATGTTAACAACCGTACAAGTGCACACAACTGACGCGAGTTAGAAACTGTTTGGCAACAGTCCTTAGTCCCAATTAGGTGGCATTGTATCCCAAATAAATGAAGGGAATTCTGGCTATTTTCGCAATTAGTTTCACTTCTTCTAGAGTTATCCCAGATAAGCGGCTGTCCCAATCAATCGGTATCCCAATTAATAGGAATCCACTGTCTATCCGATGGCATGTCAGCAATTAATAATGAAATGCAATGTGGCAAGATTGATAGATGGGTTATTTGTATGTTTAAGTAATTTATATTTCCTTTGTAAAGCAACCTATCAGACTTCCTTTAAATTATGCATGGTTTATTTACCGCACACAAAACAGGAAAGCCCATAAACTCTACTTTAATCACAACTCTTCAGGAGCAGCATGTTGGTGAGTAGTTCTCTAAACAATATGTTTCTCATGTTCATTGTCCCTTCTAACATTTCACCCTTAGAAACTGGAGGACATGCATAAAAAGGCTAACAATGATATTCACTAGCTGACGCAAAGATTTACACAGGTATACAAAAAATACGAATCAACTATCACCATATAGCTTTTCATTAGAATTCCCTTGTCTTATCAAATACTGCCAACATTATTTCATGAAAGCCTATTGTTCCTCACTCAAAAGATTGTGGGCTGCTAGAATCCACTGAAGAAGACAGACATGAATAAAGATGACTGAGATATGAAGATACAAATGTGATCATCTTCAGAAATATCAAATTATTTTCACAGTCTTATTTTATCTGCTTTGGGACTACGCTCTCAATGATCTGCAGAAAAGTGGATAGACATGTAATATGATTAAACATGATTAAAATTTGGTCTTCAAGTTTGCCCAAGGAATTCTTGGGCACCATGTATACAGCTAAACAAAGCAGCATTCCTCCAGGGCCAAGGTGTAAAACACAGTACGTACAGTCACACATAGCACAGAGCACATATAGTTATGACAGCACATACTGTCACAAAGTAATATTAGCACAAGTCCCTGAGTGACATGGCCTGAAGATTAATAATGCATGGGATGCTGTCCAGCAGCCACGTTTCTGCAAGAACAAGCATGCAGTAGTTCTTTATCTGCCGCTATCTGATGAAAGCAATCTAGCTTGTCTTCCAGGTAGTGAACACTAGACAGCAGTGCCGATGGAACAGCCAGCCTGTAGCAGTCATCTCCCAATCCAACACAGGTTAACCTGCCACGCCTCTGTTCTCTCCTCACCACCTCAATATGTTCAAGTAGGCTCAACATGTCATGGTCCGGTCCGTGAAGTCCGCATTCAGGTTCACGGTCCAGTCCATGGACTCAGGACTCCGTGTCTTCCAGCTGTCCCTTGTTTGACTAAATCAAAGGCACCTGATTCCCATCTTTGGGCTTGCAATATAAGTAGCCTTGGGATTGAGTGTGGGTTGCTGGTTTGTCTTGTCAGTCCCCCTTAGAGCAACCTGCTGATAGAAGGCTAGTGAAACCATTTGTGATCTCTAGGCCTGGTTGGAGGACCACTGCTTCATGGAGCCTTGTTGCCACTCATTGGAGTGGTCTTTGCAGTATGGATTTGGCTGTTTCCCAGGCCAGTTGAGTGACTGCCAGACACTCCAAGCTAGGTAGGGATCTGGCTGTTTCTGTAGCCAGCTGAGGTTGCTGGCCAAACTGAGACTTGGAGCTTCCCCGGAGCAGAGATGGAACTGTCTGTCGTTCTTTGGTGTTTGTCCCTTCTTGTCCTTGCCTCTGTGGGGTAAGCCAGACTGTTTTGCTGTTGCCCTGCAGGGGGATCTGTCTTGTCTTGTCCTTGCCTCTGCAGGGTAAGCCAGGCTGTTTTTCTGTTGCCCTGCGAGGGAATCTGTCTTGTCTTGTCCTCGCCTCTGTGGGGTAAGCCAAGCTGTTTTGCCGTTGCCCTGCGGGGGGACCTGTATTGTCTTGTCCTTGCCTCTGTTGGGTAAGTCTGGCCATTCTGCCGTTACCTGACGGACAGACCTGTCCCACCTTGGTGTGGAGATGAAGTTGAGTCCCGGCTTGTCGTAGGATAAGTTCTGGCTCTGTCTATGTTCTGTCCTGTCTCATGTTTGTGTTGTGTTAAAGATGAGTCCTGGCTTGTGAAAGGATAAGTCCTGGCTCTAAGCTGATGTTCAGTTTCCAGTCTGTCTCTCAGCTCCAGTCTGAGTTATCAGCCTCTGCATTTCAAGACGAAGAACCCAAGCCTCGAGGTTCCCAAGCCAAGCTCCAAGAACCCAAGCCTCGAGGTTCCCAAGCCAAGCTCCAAGAACCCAAGCCTCGAGGATCCTAAGCCAAGCTCCAAGAACCCAAGCTTCGAGGATCCTAAGCCAAGCTCCAAGAACCCAAGCTTCAAGGATCCTAAGCCAAGCTCCAAGAACCCAAGCCTCGAGGATCCCCAGCCAAGCTCAAGACCCAAGACCCCAAGCCTCGAGGATCCCCAGCCAAGCTCAAGACCCAAGACCCCAAGCCTCGAGGATCCCCAGTCAAGCTCAAGATCCAAGACCCCAAGCCAAGCTCAAGACCCAAGCCTCAAGCCATGTCATGTCCTTGCCTGGTTCCAGGGTCCGAGCCTGAGGCAAGACCCAGGTTCTGGGTCCTTGTCCAGTCTCGGGCTCGGAGTCCAAGCCTTGTCTCCTAGTCCATGGTTCCTAGTCCTGGTCCCGCTTTCCCTAGCCCAACTCTGCATTCTTGTCCCTGCTTCTTGCCTGAATTCTGTCACGTCTCTACTCTAGTCAAGTCCTGTTCCTTGTACTTCAATGTCTGTGTCTTGCATTTGGGTCTGTTCCCAGCACCCCCATGTGACACAACAATGCCTGCAATGTTGGCCAGAGAAATTTAAACAGCTACAGTCAGTAAAATTTTCTGATTGATCAACCTTTTATGACATTTTTCATTAAGTTCCATGATATGATTTTACCATGAAATTGCTGAGAACCAAAATTCAAGAGAGTTTTGAAACATTATCGAGAGCTGTACTCCCAACCCCGGGCCCCCAATGAGCCCTATATAGACAGTGTATTGAATTTTTTAGATCTACCTAAACTTACAGATTTACAAAATGAAAGTTTATTAGAACCAGTAACTGTCAAAGAACTGAACGTGGCCATCTCTAGGTTAAAGGCTGGAAAGTCCCCGGGTTCTGATGGGTTTACCTCAGAGTGGTACAAGTCCCTGAAGACACAGTTAGCCCCATTACTACTTGACACTTTTAATTGGATCTTGCAGAGAGGAGAAACTCCACCTTCCTGGAGAGAAGCGATTATTTCAGTTATTCCTAAAGAGGGTAAAGATAAACTAGAATGTGGCAATTATCGGCCAATTAGTGTTCTTAATTTAGATTACAAACTATTTACATCTATATTAGCGCGCAGATTGGAAAAGCTTTTACCTGGCCTAATCCATTTAGACCAGACTGGATTTATTCAACAAAGACAAACACAGGACAACATAAGGAGAACTCTGCGCATATTAGAACAGGTTAATAAGAACGAGACAGAGACAATGGTAGTAGGATTGGACGCTGAGAAAGCTTTTGATTCGGTTAGTTGGGCATTCCTATACAGAGTGTTAGGAAGATTTGGCTTTCAAGAAAGGTTTATTAAAGTAATTCAGACTCTGTATGACAGCCCAACAGCCCGAATTAAGATAAATGGGGACCTCTCTGACTCCTTCATTTTAGAGAGAGGCACTAGACAGGGATGCCGAATTTCTCCTCTCCTTTTTGCGCTATATATTGAACCACTTGCCCAACTAATAAGACAGAGCGAAATCGTAAAAGGTATCAAGGTGGCAGGGATTGAACAGAAAGTGGCGTTATTTGCAGATGATGTTTTGGTCTATCTGAGTGAACCAGAAAAATCATTTATAGGATTGTTTACACTGTTGGATGACTTTGGGAAAATATCAGGTTATAAAATAAATGTAAAGAAAACGCAGGTTATGTCCCTAAATTATACACCATCCAAAAAATTGCAGGATACACACGATCTTAAGTGGGAAGCTAAATCATTAAAATATTTAGGAATAACCCTGCCGAAGGATCTTTCAACACTGTCACAGGTAAATTATGGGCCATTAATCTCAGAGATAAAAGCAGATATGCATAGATGGAATCTTATCCCCTTTTTAAGTTTAAATTCAAGGATAAATACTATAAAAATGAATATTCTTCCTCGGTTATTATTTCTTTTCCGTACTTTACCAGTGGAGGTGGATGATAATCAATTCAGGGAATGGGACAAATGGATTTCCCGCTTCATTTGGCAAGGAAGGAAACCTAGAATTCGATATAACACCTTACAGTTAGGGAAGGAAAGAGGAGGTATGGTTCTTCCTTGCCTGAGAAATTATTTTTATGCCTCACAGATAACCCCTCTGTTATATTGGTGTAATAGGGAATATAAGGCTAGATGGAAGGAAATAGAATTTGGATTAGTTGACAGTTTTCCTCTTCAGGCCTCAATAGCTGACAAAGGATTGATGGCCCAGTTGGAAAAATTTAATAATGCTTGGATAAATCTTACATTAAAAGTATGGCAGAAGGTGGTTAATTCATGTGGAATTAATAACATGCTAAAACTCTTTAGATGGTGTGCATATGATACCGAATTCCTTCCCAACAGAGGAGATAAAAGATTTGAGCTATGGATAAAGCTCAGGTAGGTCTTACAACCTACCTCTCATTTATAGATAAAAGAGTATTACAAAGTTTCCAAATCCGGCAGGACAAACATGGCCTAGAACATAATGACTTTTTTAGGTACCTTCAAATACGAAACTATGTTAACCAGAGTTGTAGATATACAGACCTATCAACAGTAGAATTAGAATTTTTCAAGATTCTGAATTCGGCTTGCAGTTCAATACCTAGTAAATCAGTTTCTCGCCTATATAATGCACTCTCCCATGCTAAAAATGTAAATACACTGTATATTAAAGAGAAGTGGGAGAAAGAAGCGGGGTTGGTACTTTCAGAGGAGGCTTGGGGGAAAATCTGCAGCTTTCAATGGTCCTGGACTAATTCTTTGACTTGGAGAGAACATCGTTGGAAAAACATTATAAGATACTTCAAGACCCCCTATCAGGAAAAATATAAAGATACAAATGTGATGTGTTGGAGAAGGTGCGGCTCCAAGGAGGCAAATCATTTTCATATTTTCTGGGATTGCCCTAAATTAAGTCTATTTTGGGAAGGTATTCATAGAACATTAGTTAAGGTACTTAGGTCCCAGATACCTCTGAACTTTGAGACGCTCTATTTGGGGCATGTATTGTTCCTTGAACAGAAGGAAGATATAAAGTTGCTGCAGGCCCTCTTAGCGGCAAGTAAGAAATCAATCACTAGAAAATGGCTAAGTCCAATACCACCTACATTAGAAGATTGGTACGAAATTATCTTGGAAATATTTAAAATGGAAAAGTTGACTTACTCCCTGAGAACTCAAAAAGAAACATTTTATCAAATCTGGAATAAATGGATTGAATATATAACCCCAACGCGAGCAGACTTTAGATGACTCTCCTAATGATTTATATTGCTCTTCTCATCAACACAGTAATATTGCTAACGTAAGCACCCCTAGTCTAAATGTTTGTTGTTTTTTTTTGGAAAATAGAGAATTAACACAAGTAAAGGGAAAGATTTGGGAAAGGGATAAAAAAAAGAAAAAATTAAGTAAATAAGTACATAGGGATTGGATAATTATGTCTGCGGGCAGGAACAAGCACGAACAAATTGGGATATAAACACCTACAATGGTTGGTATATAGGCTTGTATGCAACATTTTGGACCAGTGCAAATGGTCCAGAAGGATTGTATGGAAACTATTATTACCATTTTTCTTAACAACTAATTTCATTACTTAGCCTAATAGGTTAGATTTACCACAGTACATAATTATCTATTTAAATGTTTATTTTCCTTTTATATCATCTCAATGTGTACTTAAGAATGTATAAATAATTGTAGTTTTATACATATAAAAAAATGGAAAAGGTTATATGTGTGAAAAAAGTACATGATAATTGTGAATTCCTTATCCAAATAAAAATAAAATTTAAAAAAAAAGAAAAAAAAAAAGAAATTGCTGAGAACCATTTATCATTTAAGGTAATCAAGTTTGCATGTACATTTGTATCATCTGGTCCGTTATCACAACTTAACTTGAGGGGTAGATAATTTCAAGTTAATGTATGGTACTGAAAAGCAGACATTCAGCCTTCTAATACAGTTGATCTTACTCATACACCTTGTGTTTTCAAATCTTCCACTGAATTTCCACAAGGAGGATTTCTTTTAAGAACATTTTACTTAATTATGACAATATGGTTAAATAATTATAACAATAGCTTGGGAGAAATCAAGGAGAAAAAATGCAAAGCAGTCAAAATTGACCACAAAAACATCTTATTTCTCAAGGGCCAAAGTTCATAGCCCAAAATTCAATATCTCGAAAATCCAATATCCCATTAAAAGTTGCTAAAATGACAGTGCCCCTTATGCATCATTATGTTACTTTATATAAGGACTTGTGTACTTAAGGGATAATGGTCACACACTTTTCCTCCACTCGTGCTTGTTAAACGTGAATAAATCCAGGCATACTGCATACCACCTGACCCTAACCACATCTGAGAACTGGAAGGACAGTTTGGGGCCCTGAATAGTGGTGAGGGAGGAGGTGAAGAAGCCACCTCAATGGTGGTGCGGGAAGAGGTGAAGAAGCACTTGTCCCACTTGCAGGAGTAGGTGCCAGGAGGGAGATCAGTGGAGAGGAACGAATCAACAAGGGAAGCACAGAGAGAGTGAATCCTGCGGAAAGTTGAGAGTGGGGGGGAAGGTAAAGATATGTTTGATGGTAGGATCCCTTTGAAGACAGCAGATGTTGAGGAGAATGATGTGCTGTAACTATATTGAAAGAGATAGGTTTGAGGTGCTGCTTGATCTAGACCACAGATCTTCAGTATTACAGATGAGGTGTTGTCTGCACATACAGCCTTTATTGTACACCACGTTTTCATTCATTTCTTAGTAGTACATAAGGTGACCCAAACTGATTGAAGACAGGTTTCTGTGATGGTAGGGATCTCAAAAGGAGGCAGAGATGGAGCATCTACTCAGCACGTCTGCCTGAACATGGTTTCAAATGCTTCAGCCTTATTTTTTAGCACTCATATTCTGGGTACTGCAGTCAGTGAGGATGGGAATGTTCTTGGATAACACTATTGTGGTCATAAATACATGCAGCAGTAACAACTGTAACATATAAAAATATACCCTTATAATTTTGTATGACAGCATCAACATTAAGGAGTCTGACAAAAAAGAAAATTGCCAGCCTACATTTACACCACCTTCTTGAAATATATAAAAATAATTAATTAATTGTTGAAACCAAGTTATTGAAAATATTAATACTGAGTACATAACAGAACATTTATCAAACTGACCATCAGAAATTAGTTTTTAAAAACTAGGTATTTCATTGCAACGGTCCATGTGACTTCAAAACAAAATACTAATAGAAGTGAATTACTTTCCATTTTCTGCATTAAAAGGAATTCTTTGTGAAAACTAGTGATGAGCTTTTAAAACCCTTCCCTTACACTCCGAACCTTCTGATGATTCGCCTGGTTGAGCATTTTTCAGAATTTAAACTGAAAGTCAAAAACACAGCAACATCTGTTATTAGCAGAAGTAAATTGTTCAAGCTGCTAAAGTCCAGGAAGATGGTGCAGCACTCACTGCCAGAGTTACTATAGAATGTGGCTTCTGCTGTACTGTCTCATATGTCAGATTTGGCTCAGTTGGTGTCTGTACAATAGTTTCTGTGGGTTACCTTCTTGTTATTGCAGACAAAGGCAGTCCGATTGATGTGGAGCTAGAACAGAACATCCTTTAATGAAGGCTGTAACTAAAGTGAACTTCAGAATGTGGAGACAACAATGTAACAGACTCGTACCACGTAACACAAATCAGTTCTTAAAGGTACCCTAGTTCCCCTATGAAAAAGAAAGCTTATAAAGTTGTTAAGCAGTATGTTAACTGGTTATATTAATATAGTCACAAATTCAACCAATTATGAACTTACTCAATATTTTGGACTCTTTGTTCACTGAACCCTTCACTGCAAGTTGGACTTAACACCCTGGTACCGTGCAATTGATTGCTTTTTCAGATAGGCCTCTGGTGCATCAAGTTTCAAATCCTGTTCTGTAATTGTTGCCTCAAATAATCGCCTTAATGACTTTGACTATATTGCATGACCTGTTCACAACTAATTGTCCCCAAAAGATTTAAGAAAGAATCTGATAACTTTTATCAAAAATACAAATTATACAACGTATTTGATCCACTACTGAATACATGGTAAGAACAGGAGGGCCAGTATTGTGGGGCATGATTGGAGATCCATCCACCATTTACATGCACATTCCCTGCCAACTGAAAGCAAATTAAGAAAGAAACTGGATGATGCCACAGCAGTGTTCAAGGATAGCACTTGAAAATTCAAACACATCGAGGGTAAAATAGTGTTAAGTGAAAATGCCACACCCAAGTTTTACAAAGTCCGTCCAGTTCCTTATACCATCTGTGATAAAGCAGTTAAGTGAGCTAATCTCATGGAGGTCGAAGGAATTCTTTCCAAGGTTGGGTGGCAATGCTGGTGGTCCCAGTAGCCAAGAAGAATGGGTCTATCAGGATTTGTGGTGATTTTAAGGTCACCATCAACCCAGGACTAGAAGTAGATCAATACCCTCTGCCCAGGATAGAGGATTTCTTTGCAAATCTTTCTGGAGGAAAACACTTCAGCAAAGTGGACTTAGCTGAGGCCCACCTACAGGTGAAAATGGTGAAGAGTCCAAAGTATTTCTCACCATAAACACTCAAAGGGTTTTATCCCTGTAATAAGCTTATTTTTGGAGTAGCACCCACACCTGAACTCTGCAAGAAAGCAATGGACCAGGTACAGCAAGGCTGCTCAAGCACTCAGTGTTACCTGGATGACATCATTGCTACTGGTGAGGATGACAAAGAATATTTCCTAAATCTCAATACAGTGTTAAAAAGATTAGAAAATTATGGGCTCAGAGCGCAATGCAGCAAGTGTGAGTTCTTTACTTACTGTGGTCACACCATTGACACACAAGGATGACACAAGTGTGCTGAGAAAATTCAAGCAGTGGTGGATGCTCCAAGGCCAAAGAACATGTCAGAGTTACATGTCAGAGTTGCAGTCCTTTTTAAGATTTGTCTACCACTATAACAGGTTCCTGCCAAACATAGATACTGTGCTCCACCCCTTGAACTCGTTATTGCAAATCGGGAAGAAACAGCAATGGACAGTGCAGTGTGAGGTGGCTTTCAAAAAGCTAAAAGAAATAATGGCCTCAGACACTGTACTCACACATTATGATCCACGTTGTCCAGCAAGGCTTGACTGTGATGCCTCGTCTTCTGGTATAGGTGCCGTCATGTCACATGTTATGAGTGATAGAAGTGATAACCTTTGCATCACATTCCCTTACATCTGCAGAGAAACAAAAATATGCACAGACTGACAGACAGGCCTTGAGTCTGCTTTGAGATGTAAATGTTTCAAACAGTACTTGTATGGGACAGAGTTTACCCTCATTACTGATATCAACCACTGGTGCCCATTTTCAATCCATAGAAGCAGCATCAAGAATGCAGAGATGGGCTCTGTTTCTTGGAGGACACAGTTACAAGAGCAAGGACAACTAATCATCAAAATGCTCATGGATTGTCCTGTTTACCTTTAGAAAAGGAGAAAACCAGGAAATTTTACAAAAAGTGACGCCCTTCTTGACGTATTCTCCCTAACACAAATCGGAAGTCTCCCGATTATGGCAGAAATGATCCAAAGGGAAACCCAGGAAAGACCCTACAATGTCTCGGGTCTACATGGCCACACAAAACGGCTGGAATGTGCAGCAGAAGTTCCATTTACACCATTTTTACCAGCACCCAGAAAAGCTTGCCCTGGACAGTGGTTGCCTTATGTGAGGATTGAGAGTTGTATCATCCAAGCTGAGAACTAAACTGTTGGAGGAGCCACATGCCGATCATCTCCAAGCTCAAAGTTCTAAGTTCTAAATACATTTCTTATCAAAGTATGTATACTATGTACAAACCTGAGATTTGTATCCTCACAGGAAGCCCCTAAACAACGAAACCCAATAGAATCCAATTAAAAAGACCATTAAACACCAAATGTGCAGTAAAAAACAAATCGTGCAAAACAATAAAAGTAAGCAAATAACATTGAGAACTGAAGTTCATGAACGTGAGTTCAGAGCCATGAAGCCAGTCATCACTGCAGCCATTCCAGGAGCAAGCCACAGCCTCAGTTCAGCACAGCAGAGACCAGTAAACCTCACAGATTACCAAGCTGAACACTGGCACGTCCCACTCCTCCGGCCCCAACAACCTGACCTTTTCAATCTGGTGGCCTGGAATAGATCAGCATATCAAGCAGCTTGCTATGCACTGTTCAGGATGTCAACACATCCGGAAGATGCAAAGAGCACTGCCTCACCATCCCTGAGAATGGCCTGCGTTGCCCTGACAGAGGATCCATGTGGATTTTGCTGGACTATTCATGGGCAGAACTTTCCTGTAGTGGTGGATGCAGCTACAAAGTGACCAGAAGTGTCCTCAATAGCCTCCGCCCAATCTCCAAAGATGTATGCAAGACAAACAGCTGAGGCAAACTGAAGCCTCCTCAAACAAGGAAGTTCAATGTTTCACTCCTGGACAAACAGTCCAGGTGAGGGACTACAGAGATGATCAAAATTGACTTGGAAAGATTAAGTCAGAACTGTACCACTCTCCTAAACAGTGGAAATGACATCTGATATCATATGGAGATAACATATTGAGGAGAGCAGAGTCAATTGTTAGAGAAGAAAGATTGCTACCACTGTCAAAACCACTTCCTGCAGTCCCAGAGTCAACTCCCACAACCACCACAGCGAGGATCCCAGACCTGAGATTGTTTCACAGCCACAAGTCTCACCTGCTAAGCAGAGTGATCCCCCTTGTCAGGAAAGATGTTATCCAATGTATGTGTGTGTATATGTGTATGTGCGTGTATATGTGTATGTATGTGGGTGTGTATGTCTATGTATGTGTGTATGTGTATGTGTGTGTATATGTATGTGTGTATGTTTATGTGTGTATGTATGTGTGTGTATGTGTATGTGTGTGTATATGTATGTGTGTATATATGTATGTATGTATATATGTGTATGCGTATGTATGTGTGTGTATGTGTATGTGTATTTATGCACTAGCGCCAGTGCTCTTTAACATCTTCCTCTTGTGTGTAACCAAGCTTTTCCACAATGAGATTGAGGACAGCAGCAGTGTGGCAGTGGACGTCAGATTAGATGACAACCTCTTTGACATCAGGAAGCTCCACACAACCACCAAACTCCGTAGAGAGGGGGTCCTGGAGCTGCAGTATGCAGACGATTGTGCTCTTGTGGCCCATACTCTGGAGGATCTTCAGACTGTCCTTGCTGTGGCAGTGAGAGCGTACAGCAGGATGGGGTTGACTGTCAATACCACCAAGACAGAAGTGGTTTGCCAATGGAGTACCAGTGTCCTACCCACTCTACCTGCCTTCACTGTTGGTGATGAAAAGCTGTCAGTAGTGCCATCTTTCAAGTATATGGGGAGCATTCTCTCTGAGGATAGTGGCATAGACAACGACATCCAGAGCCGCATTAAACAGGCATCAGCTGCCTTTGGGAGACTTCAGTATAGAGTCTTTCAGAACAGGAGCCTTCGTCCCTCCACAAAGGTCGCCGTATACCAAACGGTCTGTGTCACCATCCTCCTTTATAGCTGTGAAGCTTGGGTAACCTACAGCCGTCACATCAAGTCCTTGGAGCGCTTCCACATAAGCTGCCTCCAGTGCATCCAGGGAATTACCTGGCGTGAGCGGGTGCTTCACACTGAAATACTTGTAAAGACCAACTGCAGGGGTACTGACGCCATGATCACCCAGCGTCAGCTGCAGTGGCTGGGGCACGTGATAAGAATGCCCCCATGTCGGCTACCCCGCAGAATGTTATATGGCCAGCTACATTATGGTCGACGCTCAGCTGGAAGGCCGAAGAAGCGCTATAAGGATCAGATGAAGAATGCGTTAAAGAAGGGCAACATCAGACCCGAGGACCTGGAGGATGTTGCTGCTGACCGTACCACTTGGCAACAGCTGTGTAGGGACGGGGTTCGTATTCTGGAGATGGAAAGAACAACCAGAAGACAGCAGAAGAGAGCCAGGAGAAATGCAGCCGTGGTTGCCAACGCTACCACATAAACATGTCCCACCTGCAATAGAGCTTGTGGGTCCACGATAGGACTGTATAGTCATCAAAGATCTCACCGTTAAAGGAGTGGACATCGTCATCGGATTTCAATAGACAACCGAAGAAGAGTGAGTGTGTGTGTGTGTGAATGTGTATGTATTTGTGTGTATATGTGTATGTTTGTGTATATGTGTGTGCATGTGTATGTATGTGTGTGTGCATATGTGTGTATTTGTCTCTATGTGTATGTGAATGTGTGTATATGCATATGTATTTGTGTGTGCGTGTGTACATATGTGTATGTATGTATGTGTGTGTGCGTATGTGTGTATATGTGTGCATGTGTGTGTGTATATGTGTGTATATGTATGTGAATGTGTGTGTGAGCATATGTGCATGTATTTGTGTGTGTATATGTGTATGTATTTGTGTGTGTAGATGTGTATGTATGTGTGTATATGTGTATATACACATGCATATGTAAAAGTAAATGCATTGTATACATCATGATGCTGCAACATAAGTGCATACCTCGCTCGCTTAATGTAAAGTAAGAACTAAGACTCGCATCATTTCAGACACCTATCTTTTAATACAATTTGTTTTTATGTATTAAATTTACAAAACTTAACAATCTCTAATTGTTTCATAAAGCTATCCATCATTGTCCCTCTGTTTTCACACCACCTTTAATCCTGACTCACACTCTCACAAGCAGTTGATGCTAAATCTTAACTCTTTCCTCCTAACAGATTTTGAGTTGAGAATTCTTCTCTTTAGACTTTCCCATCCTGAATTATCTTCTTGATATTCAATTATTTCAGTTATATTTTTGCTCCACTGCATTTCATCCCAGCCATGCTGGATTGAGCTGACCTGATTAAGTCTATGTCTAGTACACATCATCAGATTTTTACACCTTCAAATCATCTGCACATCCTCAAAAGTTGCTGGTGAACGCAGCAGGCCAGGCAGCATCTCTAGGAAGACCCTTCGTCAGGAAGGGTCTTGGCCTGAAACGTCGACTGCACCTCTTCCTAGAGATGCTGCCTGGCCTGCTGTGTTCACCAGCAACTTTTATGTGTCTTGCTTGAATTTCCAGCATCTGCAGAATTCCTGTTGTTCACATCCTCAATGTACCCAACTCAATTTGTGCTTGTTTCAGTCCATTTAGCAATTCTGTAATTAGAAGTCTTTAAGAGAGTGAAATCTTCCTCAGATCTTATTCAGTCTCCACTATATAGCCTTTGCAAGACATAATCAAAATTGCATTACCTGTGTCAAGTCTTACCTTCTTTGTGGACAATTCTGATGATACAAATGAAATCCTAAACTTTTGTGAAGTGATTATAATGTTATCGAAATAAATGACAGACACTTCCTTCAAAGTCTGTGAATAATCACATTGTCCAAGCCATCGAAGTCATTGTCAAAGTGATATACGATGAGAGAGCCAAGTTTTAAAGGCAGCAATACACACAAAATGCTGGAGGACCTCAGTAGGTCAGGCAGTATCTATAAAATGGAACAAACAGTCAATGTTTTGGCTGGTACCCTTCATCAGGACTGGAACCTGGGGGACAACTTTACTATACAGAGGGTGGTGTGGGTGTAGGTAGAATGAGCAGACAAAGGAAGTGGTAGTGACGGGTACAATTATAATGTTTAAAAGACATAAAATAGGTCATGGATAGGAAATGCATAAAGGGATATGGGCCAAATTGAGGCAAATAGCTGGGACTGACAAGCTGGGCCGAAAGGTTTGTTTCCTGAATCTGACTATGACTCTCAATGCCCTTGACCCAGCTATTCACAATGTCCCAGACACCGGCCTTAGGTTTTTTTTTCTTCATCAGGATATCACCAGCCAATTCTAATTTTTGAGTTGTTATTTTGTGTTGCAGGTCTGTTTGTAACCTCAAGGTTGCCTCTGTTGTCTTTTCTGTAATTGATCCTATTTGTCTTATTATTTTGCTACAATCATGATATCTGCCTGCTTTACTGGTTAAGCAATGATTACTGCCTGTTACCAAAAAGTAAACACCACAAATCCATGACTCTTAAAGTAGCCTTCAATATGCTCTTTTCACTTAATGTCTAATTTACTATTGTCATTTTACTGGCCCATAATTTGATGCGGCAAATGTTCCAACAGTATCATAGTTAGGAATGCTTGCTTTGAGCTGTTCAAATTTTTGCATTATTACATTGCAACTTGCTGCAAATGCCAGCTGATAACATTGTAGTGAAGGAGAAAAGCATCCAGCTTCTGAGGTGAATAGGCCAAGAAACTGCAGCTTGTAGGTAATACGACTGAAATGTGCAAATTAGAATGAGTGAATTCAGTGTTGGATTAAGTACAGAAAGAAAGAGGTTAAGAAAGATGTTTTAAAAGATAAAGAGAGATAGAAAGTAAAATGGTTTAAAATTAAACACAAGCAATGTCAACAGAGTTTGATTAATGTGGAAAAGTTGCTAAATATACTGTAGGTTCCATTTAAAGAGCTTTAAAATTTATTTTCACAACCTCAAGACAACCACAATTAATTAACTAATGAAGCATTTAATTAGTAGACAATGTTAGAAAGTAGGTAATATGGCAATCAAGTTGCACCAAGCAAAATCCAGAGAATAGCATTGCAATATTAACAATTTGTACTACAGATGTTGATTGACCTCTGCTACACCACCATCACAAATGCATACCCTTCCATCGCTAGATTGGGAAATCTGACCCTTCAGAACAACGGTAAGGAGGAATTTTTTTAGCCAGAGAGTAGTAAATCTGTGGAATGCTCTGCTACAGACAGCGGTGGAAGCCAAGTCTATGTGTATATTTAAGGCGGAAGTTGATCTTTTCCTGATCGGTGAGGGCATCAAAGGATATGGCAAGAAGGCAGGTCGATGGAGTTGAATGGGATCTGGGATCAGCCACGATGGGATGGCGGAGCAGACTCAATGGGCTGAATGGCTTAACTCTGCTCCCATGTCTTGTGGTCCAATTACAGCTCCAATGCCAGATTCACTTGCTGACAACACCACTGTTGCTGGAGAATCAAAGGCGGAGACAAATCAGCATATGGGGGGAGATTGAATCTGGTTGAATGGTGCCACAATAACCTTTCATTCAATGTCAGCAAAACCAAAGACCTGATTATTGACTACAGGAGGAGGAGGAAACCAGAGGTCCATGAAGTAGTCTTCATCAGGGGTCTGGAGGTGGAGAGTGTCTGTAACTTTATATTCCTTGGCGCTGTCATTTCAGAGGACCTGCCCAAGGACCAGCACACACATGCCATCACAAAGAAAGCATGGTAGCGCCTCTACTTTCCCAGACATTAGTGCAGATTCAGCACAGTGAAGAGTATCCTGTCAGACCGCATCACAACCTGGTATGGAAACACCAATGCCCATGAATGGAACAGCCTGCAAAAAGTACCGATACAGCCCAGTCCATTACAGCAAAAGTGTTCCCCACCACTGAGTACATCTACCGCGAGCACTGTCACTAGAAAGCAGCACCCCATCATCCAGGCCACACTCTCTTTTCACTGCTGCTATCAGGAAGGAATACAGTACAGGAGCTTTGCTCTCATACCCCCAGGTTCAGGAGCAGTTATTACCCTTGAACCATCAGGCTCCTGAACCAGGAGAACAACCTCACTCGTTTCCATACTGAACTACTCCACAAGGACCCTACATCTCATGTTCCCAATATTATTTATGTAAATATGTATTTATTTTTTATTATTTTTTAAACTACAGTTTGCCTGCTTACTCACATTGGTTGTTGGTCTTTATGTGTGGTTCTTCATTGATTCTATTGTGTTTCTTTGTTTCTACTGTGAATGTCCGCAAGAAAATGAATCTCGGAGTAAAAGGTGGTGACATATCTGTACCTTGATAATAAATTTACTTTGAACTTTGACTGAAGGACCAATATTGGCAAACAAATCCATTTGACATGACAGTTTATTATTTAACCTGAAACATTACTTCTGCGCTGCTCTGAACTGTCAGCCTATACCTTGCACTTAAATATCTGCAGTAAGGGCTTGTATCCATGAATTTCTCACTCATATATCATCATAGGCATCCGTTAGTCTCATGAGACCATGGATTTGCGTCTTGGAAGGTTTCCAGGGCGCAGGCCTGGGCAAGGTTGAATGGAAGACCAGCAGTTGCCATGCCGCAAGTCTCCCCTCTCCACGCCACCGATGTTGTCCAAGGGAAGGGCATCAGGACCCATACAGCTTGGCACCAGTGTCATCGCAGAGCAATGTGTGGTTAAGTGCCTTGCTCAAGGACACAACATGCTGCCTCAGCCAAGGCTCGAACTAGCGATCTTCAAATCCACTAGACGAACGCCTTAACCACTTGGCCACATGCCAACACAAAATTTCTCACTCACAGGTATGAATTTTACAAAAGGCTATTTTATTTTGCATTCACATTCAACAACCCAAAGTAGGTATAATCGTGAAGTTTTAATCCGAAATGGATATTAATACCTTGCAACAATGGTAAATGCACACCAAAGACATCTTTGCCTTTATCACCTCCAAATCTGACCATCATTTTTATTCTGATTGGTCACAATACTCTCCTCCATAAACTTCAACTTATCCAAAATACCTCAGCCAGACCAAGTTTTCTATTCATTGTTTCATGCATTTAAATCTTCAACCAGTTAATGTCTCTGTGTTTCACTTCCCACATGTTCTGTACGCTTTATCCTGCAAGTTTTCTGCTGAAACTAAACATTTTACACCCTACTAACCTGTATTTAATTATATTTATTGCAATTTAGCAGGTTTCATTAATAACTTTATAGTTTCCTACTTAGACAACAATGTCTACCTCAGGCTTTTTTATTATGGTTTCGAACACCAATAGTAAAAATAATAATTATTCTAATGCTCATTTTTTTTCTGGAGGCCATATTTTGTCATTCTATCCAAATGAATGAAACCTTGTATGCCTATATTTGCTTATTCCCTAACCATTATTATTTCTATGATTCAATTATTAATTCTAATATTTTTCCCGTGGACAGCTCAATTTAGTTGTCTGCCAAGATTAATTTACCCGCTGTTCTGTTTATCATATCTCTTTCCACTTCAGCCTTTTCCTTTTCCTACCGTGAGATGTTCCTTTCGTCTTTCAAGATGCACTCCAAGTGCTCGATGCGAACACTCCCGCGAAGTTAATTTACTAACCATTATGGTATTTGAATTCAGGTCGTTAACTGATTTTAAAAGTGTCATCGGTAGTCGTTTTTCAAGATACATGCTTTTGTTTCCTTGTGGTTAAAAAGCTCTTATTTAAGTAGCCTTGACAACTTTGATTTTGTAAGACTACCCCACACCCCCAGCGATCCACAACATTGTTTGCAACCGCGTATTTCTATAATTGTGATGGCAAATGTTATTCGTGAAACTGAACATTCATGAAATGGCGGGAGGGTTATTTCACACACTGCGGTAATGACATGGATATGTTAAAGTGGATAAATTATCTATAGAAACTATGAAGCGTATTAACATCAGACGTCAACTGCTTTGCCACCTCAACCCGTTTGAACTGCAAAAACAAATCTCTTATAACCCATTACTGTCGGAAAGTACATATTTTACAAATTTTAGATATCGGCCTGCAGAATTTCCGCAAGCCTTTTCACATTTACAACTCAAAATCAGTGAAAGCATCATACAATTTTCCAGTAAAACACTGTGGGGTGAAGAACACTGAACTACAAATTTAACATTCCCCTCAACGCAGATTATCGAGACTTTTTGCGAGAATACTGCAGTTAATTTTCCATTACAATCCGGGCTCGCCGACAACGTTCCCGACAAAAAGAAACAAAACATAAAACCTAATGTTGCGACAAGTGAACAAAACAAATGCTCTCCTTACAAGTAACCTTCTCAGATCACCAGCAGCTCCTCTGAAACATCGATTCCTGCTGGAAGTTCCGGGGCCATACAGTACGTTGCCCTGACGTACTGGAGATCCTGTTGGACGCAGGAGAACGTGATGTCGTGAGACGAGTCGCTTTCTCTTTCCCTCACCATCGATTGTGCCAAGGTGGCAGCACTCTGATCAGGCCTTTCTAATAAAACTGCACTTCACTGTTCGGCCATCACAGTTCTGGCAGGTAATCGCACCTACAGAATATTTTGCAAAGTCCGCAAGCAGAAAAGCTTCAAGGTAAGATCGTAGCACTCCTGTTTATTATTTTATTGTTTTTTTCATGTCAAGTGAGCATGGTAGATTTTCAACATTTTAAAAGACGTTAATGATGTCAATAATATTGCTAGCTCAGTTTTGGGTTGCGAAAGTCCCATCCTATTGGTGGAAGGAGCTTTGCTTTAATAAAAAGCCTGCAAATATTTTGGTGTTAATAGATTGTGCTCAGATCAGCAGACTGCCCATTTATAAAATATCGCACTGAAATTTAGAAAAACTGGTTTTAGTCTATTTTCCTGCAATTGTTTTAATTTAAAGGCTATTTTCAACTATTTGAATTCAGCTTTTAATGAAGTATACGCTATAAAATATTCAGAAAACATACTCCAGAAAGGTTAGTTATTTATATTCTAAACCTTGGTAATGTTTTTCTGATGCTATCAGTGTTGGCCTTGAGTTGCGAAATTGCTCATCTTCTTATCTCTAAGAATTAAAAAGCAATTTAATTGTTATATATTAAAGTTCCTTATTCTGTCAACAATGTATATTATTGATAAACCTACTTACGTTATATTAATTCAGTGCTCGTGTTAGGAGTCCGACAAAGACGCAAATAATTAATCTTTACGTCAGAAATGTTTCCCTGAAACTTGTAAAAGTGTTCTGAAATACATACATATTTTAAACTGATTTGCTAGTTAGAAGCAAAATAATCTAAAAAAGATGAAGCGAAATGGTGTTGCAGCTGGAAAAGAAGAGCGTACTAAACACTCTGTTAGCGTTGTTTTAAGATTTAAAAGAGAGGCGACAAAAACAATTTCAATGGCATCTTTTGTTTAAAAAATACAAATTGTAGAGGACTACAAAGTTATTTTCGTAGATGTTCTCTGACTGTGACGGGTTTTGGTTACAATTCTAGCACTACTTGCTACAATCAATGCACAAATCATGATGTTAATTCTTTTTATTGTACGTTGTGGCAAAGGTACACAGTTGTTCCGTTTGCCCATTTCTCAAGCGACATTGAGAAATCTACTTGCTAAGTACCAACTAGAAAAGAAATTCCCAAGCTAAAGGACGTGTTCAATGGGTCTCTTAATGAAAAAGGATACTTTTCCCAAAGGAGGACCGGGCAAGGATTGGGAGTCTTGGCATGTGGACGAGCCAAAAGCAATCACTTATCAAACGTCCAATGTAAAAGATGTTACATCTAGAAAAGTAACCAGTCTTATTTATCTAGAGGCTTGAAAACAAAACATTTTGTTTTGTTATCTTGAAAATTATCAAAAAGGCTAATTCTCTCAAACGTTTGCAAATAATCTGCCTTGAAAAAAGCACGCTCTTTAAAATGCACTATTCATTAAATTATGATTTCTGTCGAATTTTGTATTTGATTGCTCAACTAAAGCAGTACCATAATTCAGGTGGCACGGTGGAATGTTATAAACAGTCCAAGTATCATTTTAAATCACTTTAATGTGTTTGTACATACAATCAATGCGGGGCTCGCCATATGATAAACGCCCAAATGAAATGAGGGGCGATTCATCTTAAAACAATTTTCCTTACTCTTTTCAGCCTTCGTTGAATATCTGAGTGCTTCACGAAAGAAAGAACTTTGCGTCTGTATAAGCGGCCACAGTGTCTTAATTCAATGTTTAAAAATGAACTAAATGTTCGCTCTTGTTGAAACTCAGATTTCTTATCAGAGTCAAATTTATAAAAGAGAACAATTTGGCGATTTTGCTATGGGAGCACTGTTGTGGAACACAACTTTTTCAAGTGCTCATTAAGCCCCAATTTCAAGTGAATGTTCGACAACATTTTTATAGTACTGTAAAGCGTTACTTACTACTTGAATGATTAGAGCTTTGGGATTTGGGAACATTTTGGTAGGATGTTTTATTTGATGTACAATTCATGTTACAAAAACACTGATCGATGTGTCAGACTGTGGCATTCTGATATCGTGTTGTTCATTGCAAAATTCTGACGTCTGTTTGTTAACAGAAGGGAAATGGATATTTTCAGAATAAAGGTGGCAAATTAAATTTACCAGCAGTGAGTTTTTTAAAGAATAAAATTTTGTTGTTCGAAGTAAATATTGGCATTCAATGAAAAAGTAAACGGAGTTATGATCAATCGTGTCTTAAAGTGAAGAGATATATAAAGCGAAATAAATTAATTCGTTTGAACACACCCCAAATTCTAGAGGAACTCAGCAAGTCAGGCAGCATCTGTGGAAATGAATAAGTAGTCGCAGGGCCGAAAGCCTTCATCAGAGATGTAAAGAAAAGGGAAAATACCAGAATAAAAAGGGTGGTAGAGGGGAAGGAGTACAAGCTAGAAGGTGATAGGTGAAACCAGGTGGGTGGAAAAGGTAAAGATCTGGAGAGAAAGAATCTAATAGGAGAGGAGAGTGGACTATGGGAGAAAGGGAGCAAGGAGGGGCACAGGGGGAGGTGATGGGCAGGTGAAGAGAAGAAGTAAGAGGCCAGAATGGGAATAGAAAAAGAGGGAAGGGGAGGAGAAAAATTACCGGAAGGAGATATCGATATTCATACAATCAGGTTGGAGGCTACCCAGAAGGAATATGAGGTGTTGATCCTGCACCCTCAGCGGGGCCGCACATAGACCGACAAGTCGGAACGGGAAGGGAGATAGGAATGAAAATGATTGGTCGCCGGGAAATTCCGCTTTTGGCGGATGGAGCGGAGGTGCTCGACATAACTTCGTTATAAAGGGAACCCAAAATATAACTTTCTTGCATTGCAAACATATTTAAGTTCGAATAAGTCAATTCCAAGCGAATTTTAATTAAATTATGTTTAATTTAACAAATGACTGGCGGAGTTTAGCACATTTTAAAAATGTATTTACAATTTCAAGCCGATGTGAAATTTATGAGTAAATGTGAAATCGTAATCTTTATCATTGATATTAATCTTATCCGCAATCCTTATTGAGTGCTGTTTGTTTCCTAGACATCGGAAATGTTTCCGATTTCAGAAGCTCCCCACAGCACCGCGATCGCTCTATTTCCGAACAACACATCCTTTTTCTTTGTCGCATTTAGTTTCCATTTACGCAAATATAATGAGTCCAACCAGAAGCTATACAAGCTACAATATAACGGAAGGAATAAAGGGCATCTATTGAATCTAGCTTGCACCTATTTTAATTCAGAAACCACTCAAGGGAAAGACTGTGAATAAAATAACCACATAATCAATGTTCTCCAAGAAAATAATTTCATATAATATGATTTCATTTTCATCGTCGAAAAAATAACTCAGCAAAATGCTGTGAGAGTTTGCAACTTTAAATGAATTTGTAATTACATTCTTCTTTCGAATTTAATATTCTTAGCTACTGATCTCTTTACGTGAAGGTCTAAAATGTATCGACTTTCATTTGCGTTTTAAACTGTACAAACGTATGGTAAATGCAAATGATGATCGAGTTTGGAACAATCATTTAGATTTTGAGATTTTTCGATTTTGTCGGACATGTCTGCAGGTTTATGGTGAGCATTGGATTTGCTATTTGATCAGTGACGTTTACAGTTGATCAAATATAATAGGAAATGTACGAAATCGTGAAAAATATTAAAACATCGAAATCTCGAAACTTTATGTCATTATATATAATTTTAACGAACAGCGTGTAAACATTGCTAAACGGACAATAAAGTCGCAATGTAACGTATCTATTTGTTGTGGTAACAAACGCCGTTCGTTTTCATTTATCCATGATGAACATTTTCTATCAAAATTTGATTGAAAAAGGCAGATACGCAAACTGCTCTGAACATGGCTTGTCAATACTGTATACATAAAACTACAATTCTGATTAAAAATTCATAGACCTGAAACGTTAACTGTTTCTCTCTCTCCACAGGCTCGCTATTGCACAGGTTTTTCTGTTCTATTTTACGTGAAAATAAAATTACTTATTTTTAACCCAGAGGTCAGAAAAATGTCAGTCTTTCGTTTACGTAAACAGTCAAATACCAGACTAAAGTAACTTTTTGATCACAGGTTAGAAATGTTTCAGATTAAACGTTAAAGTAAATTTCAGATTAAACGTTGAAGTAAATTTCAGATTAAACGTTGAAGTAAATTTCAGATTAAAATGTTAAACCATTTTAAACAAACGAATTGATTGTAAGAAAACATGAAATGCGTCGAGTTCCGATTTCTTGGTAGTTTTCTAGTTTGTGATAAAAGTCATGGCTTTTACCATAGACTAATTCGAAATAAACAAAATGTTTCATAAGCAAAATACAACAGCGATTAAAAGAGCCACTGAAATGCAACGAATTCCGTTACTTCAAGTAACTAATTTATTTGCTGTATTATATGTATGTAATAGGTTTACGGATTCATTAGGGAATGCAGCCATTTTGGTTATCAACTGTTATTATTTATATGTATCGTAAAAATTGTTCCATTACCTATGGTATACTGTTTATATTTCGATATTTGCTGAGTTTAAATGTTCTCTCAAAATTGACTTAATTGTCAGGTAATAAATACCTATTACAAAATTAACATATTATGATATTATTGCGGGAGACTTTTAATAGCAGTGAAGAATTACCTATGGCAGAAAAATCTGATGACTAAAAATCCTGACTGTAATCGAACGGGAGCGAAATTTGTTCCCGTCACTTTCCCAATATTATCGATGTTCAATGTCTCACTTTGTCGAGGGCAGACATCAGCTGCTTTCTGCGATACTTGAGCAGTTCGAGACAGACCGCGAGGTCGGCAGGTTGTAAGGGAACTGGTGATTGGCGGGCTGCGCGGTGTTCTGGAAACCTTGTCCAATGAGGAAGCCTCTAACGAAATGCCTCTTGCCTTGCTGCAGTCTCGCGAGATCGCCGGCTGCTGGGAGTTTGGAAGAAGGCTACCATCATGGCGGATAGAGACAGTGGAAGCGAGCAAGGGGCGGCCAGCTCGAGCTTGCAACAGCTGCAGCAGGAGACGCAGGAATTGGCTTCCAAGAGGGTGGACATTCAGAATAAGCGCTTCTACCTGGACGTGAAGCAGAATGTGAAAGGCCGATTCCTGAAGATAGCAGAGGTGGGAGCGGGAGGCAATAAAAGTCGTCTAACTCTCTCCATGTCTGTTGCTGTGGAGTTCCGCGACTACCTGGGAGATTTCATCGAACATTACGCACAGCTCGGCCCCAGCAACCCGGACATGCAGACAGACGAGCCGAGGCGAGCTCTGAAAAGTGAATTCTTGGTGCGGGAAAACCGCAAATATTACATGGATTTAAAAGAGAATCAACGGGGCCGGTTCCTACGGATTCGTCAGACCGTAAACCGGGGACATGGCCTTGGTTCCCAGGGTCAAACTATCGCCCTCCCCGCTCAGGGGCTGATTGAATTCCGTGATGCACTCGCTAAACTAATCGACGATTATGGCATCGAAGAGGAACCAACTGAGCTGCCCGAAGGGACATCGCTCACTGTGGACAACAAGCGATTTTTCTTTGACGTTGGGTCAAACAAGTATGGCGTTTTTATGAGAGTAAGTGAGGTGAAACCATCGTACCGCAATTCTATCACGATACCCTATAAAGTGTGGGCCAAGTTTGGAAATACTTTCAGTAAATACGCAGAGGAAATGAAGAAAATACAGGAGAAACAGCGGGAGAAAAGGTCTGAACAGCAAGAGGAAGCTCCCGGAGATGATGGGGAGGAAGACTGATATAACTGTAATTAAAAACTCTTCCTGTAAAACTGTAACTGTTTAACTCCGAGGGAGCACCACCCACCAAACCTCCACAACTGACAGTTCGACTTGTCACCCATCGCTGGATGTTCGTCCACTTATCAACCGTGTAAACCGTAAGCAGCTGCTAAGTAATAACATTATGAACTGTGTTTCCTACTTGATAAAAAAACTGAGTGTTTATTTCCCTGATTAACCAAGACTTTTGTACACGTTCAAGCTATTAAAAGTGTTTGCAATCGTCAGATAATATGCTGAATTATAATGAAATAAGTCCTTTTCATGTGAGCTAACATTTGACTTAGCACAAAATGAGAGATATTTTAGAAGAACACGTAAATAATATTTTTAGTTTTCTCATTTTGTTACCAAATTTCAAACATTATACGGAGGTTATAGTATATTTGGCACCCTATATACCTGTGATTAGAGATGTGTATATATGAGGGCTAGGCATGCTGTGTGTCTGAGCTTTGTTAAATGTAATGCAGAAGTCTGTAGAGTTAAAAGGTACATAGGTTTATTCATGCAAGGTAAAACTATTAAGAAGTGCTCTCTTTTATACAATATGCATTGCATCTGGACCTTAAACATAAAACTGGTCAGTGGAACTTCTGTGAACATGAAGCAAATTATTAAAAAAGGCATTTAAATGAAAACTGCAAAGTTGTTTGATTTTTACAGACAAATGTTAACCTATGATTAACAAAGCAAGTAGCACATTTTAAGTTAGGTTATGATAATTTTGCTCTTAACTGTGAATGTGAGTTTCTGGTATTTAATGTATTTAGATTAGTTGTCAAATTATATGCATTCTATCAGATGGTACATAATTAACAATTGATAGGGAACTTTTAATGTGAGTGCATTCATGTAGCAAGCTATTGCCTAAATTACTGTTGCCTGTAAAGAGAGGAAATTGCATTTATTTGCTTTGTAGGGGGAAGGGGTCAACTTAACTTAAGTGGAAATCTGAGTGAGTGACATGTCAATTTATGGGGGCCAACTCTTCCAGATTACATTTCCCGTTTGGTTAATGTTGTATTTTAGAACATTCTAAAGGCACAGATTATTCTGCACTTTATAGCATCACAGTATTAACATATATAAATATAAATATATATATAATTTGGTATGTTTTCCTTTTTGTAGTACAACCTATCAAAATGTTTTACATGTCTTACTTATTGCTAGTGACTGTTGCATTCATGTGAATTATCTGTTGCTGGCAAGTTTGAAAGTATTACATTCTAGATCATTAATCACTGTAAAAGTCATGTTTCATTCTTTCTGGGCTTTCTCCAGCTTTTTTTTCTGTAGTTCTTCAGTCAGTTGTGACCTTGTCATTTGGGATTATGTAGAGATAAAATTCTTTGTTATATAGTTTAGACTTTGGCTTTCGTGTGGTTTGTTTCTAGAATTCTACAACCATTGTGGTAACGTTTTTAGGATTCTGCTATTCTGTCGTGAGTAAAGCAAGGGCTGCTTTGTTCTAAACTTGTAACCAATAAATCCAGGCTCCAGTCATTTCAATTGGAGCCACACCTGGATAAGTTTTAAAACCTTCCAGAATATTTGTACAGTAAAATACTGTATATACATAGGGTATTAAATATTACCATTACACATTCAAATTTCATGGTTTAACTGAAGTTTAGCCATTTATTGTAGATATTTGATAGTTGTGAACCTAGATATTTGTCATCCACCACTTGATAGTTATATGATTCAACACATGGCAATGTGTCATCAAGTAATTTTTATTGTAACATTTGATGCATCATTTTTGTATTTTTTTATAATACTGAATTTAACAGACATTGCCAGTACTTGCCCAGCCAGTTGCCTTTTACTACTTGCAAAAACAATTAGATGCTACTGTAATTTGAGACATGTTATTCATGTAGCACAACATTTTAGCAGCACTGTTGTAACTAGTGTGGAATTGGGCAATAAATATTGCTAACCCTGTCACTGTTCTGTTATATAAATATAAAAAATTGAATATCAGATTTTGCAGAGGTTTACTTTAAAATTTATTTATATTGCCTCTATATAATGCATAATTCATTGAATATGCATATTGATGAGGCAACCAACTTTATTAATGGATTTTCATCCCCATCACTCCATTCTTCTGTCATTTTGATTTATCCAATCCTACTGCCAAACAAGGCAAAGTAATTCATACCAGACTGATAGATTCAAGCAGGTTGAGCCTTAATTTGAAAACACAATTGCAGCAGACAAGATTAGAAATGCAATCAAATGTAAATTTACTTTAATCAAGATTGTAAAGGAAGTTAATAACTAGTGGTATAAGCTCATAAATCCAATTCCAAATAGCTGAAGTCCTTATTTTAGATAATTCACAAACTGTAATAATTATTATGGCAGCCCTTGTTTTAAGTTGTGAGCTGAACTCTGCCCCGCCTCCACTCATATTGTATGTGATTTTGAATTTGTGGGCTTGCCAGTTTGCTTCAAGTGCCAGCAGCTTTGCAGTGCAGCAGTTCAAAGACACATTGGCTTTAATCAGGCCAAGACGGTTGGTACTGGCTTGAATAGTGTTCACTGAAAGCCACTCTGCCTTGTCTGAATACCACTATATTCTTAGTGGAAATAAACATAAAATATGGCTATTTTCATATAAACAGCGATAACCAATATGGCTCATAAATGTTCCACAAAATGGCTTTTCTGAGACTGAAGTCTGTACAGACTTTTAGAATAGGACTATCTGTTTGAAAACAACCTTGTAGTTTGCAGTGCATTTGACTTGCAGCCAAGCCGCTAGAGTTGGCCTCAATTGTGCATAAAAGTTGAGTAGAATCCTGCTGCATTAATAGCTGTCATTTTGCAAGATGCCACAGATTCAAAAGGTGTCGTGATGCAAATTCAGTAGATGAGTGATGTGCAATAACTGAGATTCTTAAATATTAATTTTATACTTTCTCTTTTACCCATTTTCCTTTTGCAAGCCTTATTGATGTACACTCGTTAAAATTCTAAAGTTTGAACTGAATTTCCATCTTTACCGACTTCTTTGAAGAAAAGCACTTTTATTAAGAAAAATTCTTGTGCATAAGCAAAATGTTTTTTTGGCAAGAATTCAAATTTGGAATTAATTTTCTGTTTAACATTATTTCAGTAGGAGCCAATTAAAAGAAAACCAAAAAATAGTATGGTAGTAAGTTTCTTTGCTTTAAGTTTGAAGTCTCAGTTTGTAAAACTTGCTAAATGTCAAAATGTGATACCATTATCTTTGCGGTCTGTTTCAAAAGTTTTACCTAAAATATTTGACTGATTTACTGCCATTTAATATCAATTAAGCATGGTGCTGATTTAATTTTTAATTGTCAGAAATGAAGTTAATTTTAGAAGTTTTAGAAATATTTTTTGTTGTATTTTCACAATCCTAATAAATTCCTTTTGAGAATCTTTGGTGGTAGACTATTTTGTTGGAATATACTATTAAGATGGATTGCCAGTAACTGTTTAGATTGCCTCAATGTAATGTAGGGATACTATAACATTGATGTTTGCTTGCTTGCTTTGGATACTTAAGTTTCCCAATACATATTGGCTTTAATGGAGGATTTGTTTTATGAGACAGCTTTGACAATATTTTAAGGTTAATATTTTACCAGATTTTCTTTGAATAAAATGTGTAGCTTTCCTTTTAGAATTTTTGTTGTCCTCTTTATAATTTATGAAGTATAAATTCTGATTCTGAAAAAGTGCCATATTACTTATTTGTAAGACAGAAGAGTTGCACAGCCCAAAAAAAAGGATGGCAGATATCTTTGAACTTTTGTTTACAGGGCAAGTGATTATCGGTTTAATCTACCTGATAAATTACCGAATCTTGCAGATTCGTGTCTCATTTTACTTGGATTATATAATCAGTTTTAAGAAGTTGAATTTATTCTTTTGACCATAATTTGAAGATTGGTTTGATTACCATTGTTTTAATTGTGTTTAATAAAACTGCGATAACTTGCCTAGATGGAAATGGAAAAAATAATTACTATTTGATAGAGAATTTGAGCATCAAATTCTTTCCTTTTTCTATGTGAAGATGTAAACAGCTACCACAATAAACATGCACATTTTAGAGCACTTGTGGAAGCGGAAAGATTTTTTACTTATCAATCTAAAAAAATTTTGGAAGGCAATTTTAACTATGACTGCAATACAGAAAAATGGCATATGCAGTGTAGTGTTTCATTTTTTAATCAGATATGAAAGCTCAGATTGCAAATACTTACATCCCACAAAATCTAACAATTTAAATGTCAAACTTTGAAGGAGACACATTTAGACTGAGCATTCTTACTGAGTCTTGAGTCATTTAAAACCTCCCTGTTGCCATGCCCACTCTGGGCGCTTGAGATTTTGATAACTAGAATATCATAAGTTTACATCTGATTTTAAGAGGCTCCTTATATATCATCAAATCACAAAAGTGCAAAATGTGATACTATTGATACAGCGACAATAAACTGATGACAACAAATAAGATTAATGCTAATGCTGGGTAACACATAGAAAATGCTGGAGGAACTCTAAGTCAGGTAGCAACTATGGAAAGGAATTAGTAAGCAGTCAACGCTTCAGGCTGAGACCCTTCATCAACAGCATATCTTGTGCTCATACTATTATATAACAATATAATAACTATAATTTTCCTAAAGTTTTACGTTAGTTTCAATCCTCAAGGGTATTAACCTTCTAATGCAGTTACTTGCTTAAGTGGGACAAGTTTCAATCAGTAAAATATGAAATATAAGCATGCATCATAATTGACAGAAGTTTTGTACTCTTATGAGACTCACTCTAAAATTAAAGACTTCTCAAATTGGAATAGTTTTTTTTATTCTTTGTAATATCAACGTATCATGACTTGCCAAGTTTAAATTGGACATTAGATATACATTGTTAATTGATCATAGTTAACTTGAAATTGGCAGTTCATTTTTAAAAGTAGTATGATCAACAATGCAACATAGTTATAATTGTTTTATCTATCAGTGATGCAAAACAACCTTCAGTCTGCCTCACTTGTAAGCCGGCCCCGAAGTTGATTCATTTTGCATTTCTGCAGATTGAACAATCCAGTGCCCTCGACTAAAGAGGCAGGAAAGTCAAATTTGTACAAAGCAAAATTTAATGACTTGTGCCTGAAATTGAGCATTTGAATTATTACAGAATTTTGTAATTTTGTTCTTTTGTTCACTACCTTTTTCTAGCAGCACGTACTGCTTTGTTGCAGGGTAAATATGCAAATGAATCATAAAAGAGCACATTTTAGGTTTCTACACTATGCAGTTTTCCAACCTAGGCAGTTAGGGGATCTTTTTCCTGGCCTGTCTTAACTGTGTATTCCCCAATCCACCAAGATGATGGAAAAGTTCTATTTTTATTGATGTGACCAATATAATCCATACAGTGTTACGCTGTTTTAAGGCTTGCTATGTTTGTGCGGAGGAGGGGGTAAGTTCTATATTACATAGAAATTTCATTGTATTTACCTGATTTAAAAATTACATGTCCTTTTCCCATCAATTTTTGGGTATATTTTCCTATCACGTTAAGCCATAGGTTCAAATTGTTGTTAGTGTTATTTTTGGGTTCTTCACTTGTGTTCACTCTGTTATTCTTTCAGTTGTTCTGTTTCTTCCAGTTATATAATAGAGGCACAGAAATGGGCACTGTTTCAGCACTGACCAGCAAACACATGATTACATTAATCCTGCATTAATCCCATGTTTTGCTGCCCCCTCCCACCCCCGTTCTCATCTCGGGGCAATTTACAGTGTCAAAGTAAGCAAAAATCTGCACATCTTTGAATATACAAGTAAAGTGGAGCACCCAGAGGAAACCTCGTAGTCACAGAGAACATGAAAGTTCCACACTGGCAGCACCTGAGGTCAGGAATAAATCCAAGTCTCTGGTGCAGCTTTACTAGTTTTGATCATTTTAAAGATATGACACTTTAACATACAGTTAGTCATTATATTTACTCAGTTATCATTATTATGCATTGAGAATTTCACCAAGATACAGATTGTGGCATTAAATAACTCCAGCAATTCGCTTGAGGCCGCAGAGTACCTGTGTACAAATAATTACAAATTCAGGTTTTGTTTTTATCATATAATTTGCTTCCTCTTGCAATGACCTTCAATCAGTCCCTTTTCTTGTGGTAGTTGTAACAAATTGGGAACTCCATATTCTACCCAAGTGATTATACTTTGATTATATTATAATTCTATTTACTTATTTGTACTTCTATTATGTCTTTATGAAATATTTATAATTAAATTATTTGAAGATTTCAAACAAACTGCGGTAATTCGCTAACTTGCTATACAAACTTAATATCTTCAGGTCTGATGATAAAACACATTTTCATTCTCTGACGTGAACAGTCAGATTCTCTGAAAATCAGTGAATGATTTTTTGCTATAAATCAGAAATTATTTTTGCAATGAAAAGTTTAGGGGATATGAGCTTGCAAGTACTAATATGTCCAATTTTGTTTTTTATTCCATATATTGATCCTGACATTTTGAAACCAGCACAATGTCTTAAACTTCTGCAAATGGCCTCTAGAGATGCAGAAAAGATGTACACCCAGTACCCACTTTATTTGGTACCTCCTGTACCTAATAAAGTGGCCACTGAGTGTACATTCATGGTCGTCTTCTGTAACCCATCTACTTCATGGTTTGACATGTGGTGCATTCAGATTTGCTTTTCTGCTCTTGTAATGCATGGTTATTTCAGTTACCATCACCTTCCTGTCAGCTTAAACCAGTCTGTGCATTCTCCTCTGACCTCTCATTAACAAAGCATTTTCACGCTCAGAACTCCCACTGGCTGGATTTTTTTTTTGTTTTTTGCGCCATTCTCTTTAAACTTTAGAGATTGCTGTGCGTGAAAATCCTCGTAGATCAGCCATTTCTGAGACACTCAAGCCACCCCGCCTGGCACCAACAAACTTTCCATGGTTAAAGGCACTTGGATCACATTTCTTTCCCTTTCTGATGTTTGGTCTGAGCAACAACTGAACTTTGCCATGTTTTAATGCATTGAGCTGCTGCCACATGATTGATTAGATATTTGCTTTAAAACAAGCAGCTGTACCTAATAATGTGTCCACTGAGTGTAGTTCAACTTTCATTAGCATTAGAAATCCTCTATTCAGGTTCAGCTCAGGGCACTTGCAGACCTAAGCTTCCATTAGGAAACCAGAAAAATATTTTTTCTACATGATCATTGTCAACTTTTCCACATTTAACCATAATGATCTTAATATTGAAATTGGCGATTAGTTCAAGCTTTGAGTTGGGGCCTGAGATCTGTCGACAAATGGCTGATGCACAGAACTGAACAGCAAAATGGCTAATCAAAAAGCAAAAAAACCATACCGGCCTTCTGAAATAATAAGCAATAAAATGCAGGAAATACTCAGCAGCTTCTATCAGTTTATCAATTTGAAAGCTTTATTTGCTCCACAGGTGTTGCTTAACCTGAGCATTTCTGGCCGTTTCTGTTTCGTTTGAACAAGATATGTGAACATGAGTTATCCTCAAACATATGTCCCTGAGGAGTGTAGAGATTGTAGATAGCATTTTAATCTTTGGATTATTGACTATATATTAGGTTTAAGCAATCTACTGAATATATCATATCAAAGGGCTTGCATACTTAATTTGCATGTTTGTAACATTTGACTAAACTAAAAGTGCCACATTACATTTATAAATCAATGATTAATAATTATACAAGAATGTTGTCAGTCAACTGAAGAAAGAATAAATTTAGAAATAATTATACTAAGTTGCATTCTCAATGTATTGCTATTTTCTTCATAGTTTTAATTATTTTGCACTTGGGTAAAACCTGCATTAAGTGGGAGGAAATAAAAGCTTGTATTAATGCTGTTTAATCCCCTCCATAGGGGAGAGGACTTCACAGCCAGTGAGTGTTGTTTCTTATGAGGGCAAAAATGACAAGTTTGCACAGCAAGCACTCAGGAAAGCTAAATAAGTTGCTGTTAAAACTATCCTAGGCCTGTGGAAATACTAAGGTGTTTGTGGCTGAGAGAGAAAAACTAATAGGGCATTAGAAATTCTTTTGTTTCTAGTTCTATGAAATGTTTTAATTACAAATTAGGACTTTAAGCATGACTTTAGGGAGGGAGGCAGAAGAGAGGAAATTATAGGCCAGTTAGCCTGACTTCAATGGCTAGAAAGATGTTGGAGTCATCTTTAAGGATGAGGTTTCGGAGTACTTGGAGGCCAAAGTCTGCATGGTTTTCTAAAGGGGAAATTTGCCTGACAAATGTGTTGGAATTCGTTGAGGTAATAACAGGCAGGATAGACAAAGGAGAGTCAGTTTTATTTGGATTTTCAGAAGGCCTTTGACAAGGTGCTGCACATGAGACTGCTCAACAAGATAAGAGCCCACGGTATTATAGGAAAGATACTAGCATGGATAGAGTATTGGCTTACTGGCAGGAAGCAAAGAGAGGGAATAAAGGAGGCCTTTTCCGGTTGACTGCTGGCGTGCTTCAAGGGGCAGTGTTGGGATTGCTTCTTTTCACATTGTGTGTCAATGATTTGGATGAAGGAATTGATGGCTTTGTGGCCAAACTTGCAATTGATATGAAGATGAGACGATATGAAGGAGAGATTGATATGAAGGAGAGACAGGTAGTGTTGAAGCAGGGAGGCTGAAGGAGGATTTAGACAGATTGGGGAATGGTCAAAGCAGTGGCGGGTGAAATATAGCTTGGGGAAATGCACTTTGGTAGAAGGAATAAAGCTGTGGACTATTTTCAAAATGGGGAGAGAATTCAAAGGTCATAGGTACAAAGGGACTTGGGAGTCCTTGTGCAGGGGTTCTCAACTTGTGGTCCATGGACCCCTTGCTTAATGGTATTGGTCCATTGCACAAAAAAGGTTGGAAACCCCTGCCCTAAAGGTTAACTTGCAGGTTCAGATGCTGGCAAGGAAGGGTGGTTAATCTATGGAATTCATTGCTACAGAGGGCTGTGCAAGCCAAATCATTGTATATATTTAAGTTGGTAGGATCTTAATTAACCAGGATGTCAAAAGTTATGGGGAAAATGGGTTGAGAAGGAAAATAAATCAGCCATGATGGAATAGTGGAGCAGACTCAATGGGCTGAATAACGTAATTCTGCTCCCAGTTCTTATGGCCCTATAATGGTTATGGCCTAAATTTAATTACACAGATAAAAGATAAGGTGAGCATGATTACTTTATAAAAGTAATTAATCGACCTTTCTTAAATGGAATATTAGGAATGCATGAATCTTACTCTATTGATTGGAAAGGAAGAAAAGATCTGGAATGGATTTATAACAATAGGACAATACAAGGAGCTTCTTAGTGTGAGAAAGCATTTAGAATTGCTTAATATTTTTGTATTCCTGATTTGATGTTTTTGACAGGAAAGGAATGCATCTTTAGAAGATGCATACCTCAATAGGTAAACCAGGAGTATAAAGCAAATGAAACTCTAATAGGCTTTTACCAGAATCAGTGACAGTTTAAATTCAAATATCCTGCATTCACTGATTTTCAGAATTTGTTTTATTCCAGAATGAGATGGTATTGCATAATGGAGTTCCAGTCAATACAGCTTGCAATTGACAATTAAATCAATCCATTAATCTTCTTTTGTAGAGAAGATATAGTAAGTTTCCTTGTATAGTATTTTTGAATGTGAAAATCATGTTGTACTTAAGACTTTGTCATAGAGATTAATATGTTATTGCTTATAACATATAAAGTATTGGAGAAAGCATGGTAATATTTGTATGTAGCACTAGAATCTATCTAGAAGTGGTTAGTTATGTACTGTATCATAGAAAACACTAGTGTTGCCAAGAGACTGTACTATATACAGTATTAAGTTGTGTGGGGTGATTCTTGCTTTCAGGTTTGTATCCCAGAAGGGAGAATAGAGTTGAAGGATGCTTGAGTACAAGGTTGTCTGTGGTCATTTATCCCTTAAGGCCAGAAAGATCAGCTTTTATTCCTTGGAAAACAAAAACTGTTTTGTTTGACTATTAGTCTTGAAGCTTCATGCAAGTGGAACCCTCTTCTCACCTTTCCTATGACACTTTTCAAAATGAAATAATATTTATAAAGTTACCTTCAGTCTTACAATTTTGAACTGAGACTCAGACTATTCTATCTTTCCTGATAGGTTAAAGCTCTCTGATCCAATATGTTTTGTACCTTCAGTGATTTTATTTTTTCATAGCTATTTATAGGAACCTTTCTGTGGTTTAACCAGGAGTCTGGAACTTGTCTGCTTACCTTCTGGAAATGAACATCAGTACTTGTATCCTATGCCCCAGTTAACAGCAAGCATTTGACATGCCTCCTTCACCAACCTATCTACTATACCTGTACTACTATCTTTTGGGTACCTTTGGACTTGTATACCAAGGCACTTTTGTTACCTTTTGCATTTCTAATGTCTTGTCTATGTATACCCACCACCCAAAGTTTCCATTTCTCCTTCAGTTTTTTCCCCAAAGAGTATGTCCTATCTCCTTGCCAAAATAAACTCCAGACAATTTCTTATTGGGTATTTGAAAGCTGTGTCCACTCTGCAAGTAATTTGTGTATCACATATTTCATTACAGTCCATGTCATTTGCAAATTATGAGATTGTACTTCCAATTCCCTTTTTAAATTGTTCATTTAACTGTTGAATGAGGCAAATGTCCTACACCAATCATTGTGAGGCACCAGCTCCCAGCCTTTTCCATCTGAGTAATAACTGATGAACATTTATTCTGTTCTTATTTGCAGTCAGCATGCTAGTCAATGTGTTACTTGTGCTTGGAACCACATATTCCATTCTAAGCCATGAGTCTGTTTTCCGGAAGCAAGTAAATAGCAGCAGAAAATTGATCATCGGTTTTGTGGGGTTCTACCTTAACGTACACTGGCATATTCTCAACATTGAAGTGAAGCTCTTTGGTGGGCAAGTAATATTTTCTACCACATTGCATGTGAGAAAATTAACTCAAACTACAATTTAAAATTTACCCTTCCTAAAGTGTAGGTTATGCTTGAACAAACCTAGAACATGACATTCATATATGTCATAATTTGAGCTATTGGTTTGTGTAGTATTTGTTGTAAAATACGTATTCTGTAATGTTAGAATAGCATGTTAAGTAAGCCTAGTGATAAAGCTGCTATGATCCACTCTGTTTCAACTAAGGAATGACTTGTTGTCAAGGAAACTGATATGCATGAATTCTATTTCTTCAGCCTTGCTTTCCTGAATGCTACTATTCTCTCCTAACTTTTGGAGTCAATTTGTGTGATGGGGAAAGAGAGAGGGATGAAAAGAGCAGAATTTGACCATGTTGTAAGTTGATAGTTAACTGGGAAATATAGCTGAGATTGTTCTAGTTATGTGCTGCAGTACAAAGAAACCTGTTGGGAATGATGTGAGATAATGTTGATGTTACAGCGTAGATTCAAATATAAACATGAGCATCACCATTAATAATATGCTGTTGCATGATGTTTTAACATATTACAGATAATATAATTTTTGCAGTTAGAGTAACAGAAAGATTACAAAGAAAATAGCTGTTTGCATCAATGATGGACATGAGTTCAGCTGCAAGGCCCCAACTTCTGGAATTCTCTCTCAGTCTCTCCAGCTTTCTGACTTGCTGCTGCTGCTTAAAGCATCTTTTAAAGCCTACCTTATCTCCATTCATTTCTTAATATGGCTCACCTATTTAAAAAAAATTAATACTGCATTAATAGTGCATAAATTTAATATATGAAATGCATTGTGTTTCACCTTGAGAAATTGTTTATTTCACAGATTTGTGCATCACAGAAACAGGCCCTTCTGCCCTCCATGTTTGTGCTGACCATTGAGTCCCTTTTCCAAGCGAATCCGGTTTACAAGCATTGGATTTGTAACCTCCTATGTCTGGATATTCAATTATCCATCCAGCTGGCTACATTAATATTGTTAGAGTGCCTCACCCCCCATCATTTTGCCCTGGATTGTTTCTAAGCCTTTTATTGCTTAACTGCCTTCTGGCCTTGAACATCTCTGCATGGGGCAAAGTTTCCTCTCATCTACTCTATTAATGCCTTAAGTATTGTATGCTTGTATGAGGTTCTTCACCCCCCCCCCCAACTCCTTTGTTCTGAAGAAAATAAACCCAGCCCATCAAGTCTTATCTCATAACTGAAAAATTCCATCCCAGCTGACATCTGGGTGATTCTCTTAATGCACTCTCTCCAAGGCAATCACATCCTTCCTATTGTCTGTCAAACTGAACTGCATACAATATTCCAGCCACGGCTTGACTGATATTTTCCAACATCTTACCAAGACTACTTTTGTATTCTATGTGCCAATTAATGAAGGTGTTGTTGGGGATCTTTGAACTCGGTTGCTTCTAAGGTTTCTTTGTTCCTCAGTGTTCTTTAGACCCAACCGTGCTTGGAATAGGTCCTATCCCTTATTAGACCTCCCCAAAATGCATCACTTTACATTTATTGTGATTAAGTTCTGTCTGCCTTTGCTCTGTCCAACTTATCAGCTGATCATTTTCATTCTGTAGGCAAAGGCTATCTCCCTCACTATCAATAATTTTCAAATCATCTGCAAGTTTACCAGTTATTCTGCCTACATGGGCATTAATGTATATGGCAAACAACAAAGGTCCCAGCACCAATCCCTGTAAGTTATGAGACTTCCTGTCACAAAAGCAACCCTCCACCATCATTTTCTGTCTCCAACTTTCATGCTAATTTTGGATCCAACTTGCCTTGGACTTTCATGGTTATGGTATTTGCCCTTTTCTCTAATCTTTCACATTGGAACTTATCAAAGGCCTTAATGAAGTCCATGTAAACCACTGTCATCATCTATATATTTATTACTTCAAAAACCATCTGAATTAAATTACTCAGACAGCATCTCCCAGCACCAAGTCCTTGATCAATCCATGCCTTTTAGTTTAGATTAACTTGTTTTTCAAGATTTTTTTCCAGAAATTTCCGTACTACTAATATTAGATGTATCATTAGTAATTTTATTTCAAATATTTCAAGAGGATAAGACTTGAGAGAATAGGACCAATCAAGTGTGACAGTGGAAAAGTGTGTATGGAACCGGAGGAGATGGCAGAGGTACTTAATGAATACTTCGCTTCAGTATTCACTACGGAAAAGGATCTTGGCGATTATAGGGATGACTTGCAGCGGTCCGAAAAGCTTGAGCATGTAGATATTGAGAAAGAGGATGTGCTGGAGCTTTTGGAAAGCATCAAGTTGGATAAGTCACTGAGACCGGACAGTATGTACCCCAGGCTACTGTGGGAAGTGAGGGAGGAGATTGCTGAGCCTCTGGCGACGATCTTTGCATCATCAATGAGGATGGGAGAGGTTCAGGAAGATTGGAGGGTTGCGGATGTTGTCCCTTATTCAAGAAAGGGAGTAGGGATAGCCCAGGAAATTATAGGCCAGTGAGTCTTACTTCAGTGGTTGGTAAGTTGATGGAGAAGATCCTGAGAGGCAGGATTTATGAACATTTGGAGAGGCATAATATGATTAGGAGTAGTCAGCATGGCTTTGTCAAGGGCAGGTCATTCCTTACAAGCCTGATTGAATTTTTTAAGGATGTGACTAAGCACATTGATGAAGGTAGAGCCGTAGATGTAGTGTATATGGATTTCAGCAAGGCATCTGATGAGGTACCCCATGCAAGGCTTATTGAGAAAGTAAAGAGCCATGGGATCTAAGGGGACATTGCTTTGTGGATCCAGAACTGGCTTGCCCACAGAAGGCAAAGAGTGGTTGTAGACGGGTCATATTCTGCATGGAGGCTGGTGACCAGTGGTGTGCCTCAGGGATCTGTTCTGAGACCCCTACTCTTTGTGATTTTTATAAATAACCTGGATGAGGAAGTGGAGGGATGGGTTAGTAAGACACAAAGGTTGGGGGTGTTGTGGATAGTGTGGAGGGCTGTCAGAGGTTACAGTGGGACATTGCTAGGATGCAAAACTGGGCTGAGAAGTGGCAGATGGAGTTCAACCCAGATAAGTGTGAAGTGGTTCATTTTGGTAGGTCAAGTATGATGGCAGAATATAGCATTAATGGTAAGACTCTTGGCAGTGTGGAGGATCAAAAGGATCTTGCAGTCCAAGTCCATTGGACATTCAAAGCTGCTACGCAGGTTGACTGTGTAGTTAAGAAGGCATACAGTGCATTGGCCTTCATCAATTGTGGGATTGAGTTTGAGAGCCGAGAGGTAATGTTGTAGCTATATAGGACACTGGTCTCACTACAGGAAGGATGTGGAAACCATAGAAAGGGTGCAGAGGGGATTTACAAGGATGTTGCCTGGATTGGGGAGCATGCTTTATGAGAATAGGTTGAGTGAACTTGGCCTTTTCTCCTTGGAGCAACAGAGGATGAGAGGTGACCTGATGGGGTGTACAAGATAATGAGAGGCATTGATTGTGTGGATCGTCAGAGACTTTTTCCCAGGGCTGAAATGGCTAGCATGAGAGGGCATAGTTTTAAGGTGCTTGGAAATAGGGACAGAGGGGGTGTCAGGGGTAAGGTTTTTACCCAGCGAGTGGTAAGTGCGTGGAATGGGCCACCAGCGGTGGTGGTGTAGGCGGAAACAATAGGGTATTTTAAGAGATTCCTGGATGGATACATGGAGCTTAGAAAAATAAAGGGCTATGGGTAAGCCTAGGTAGTTCTAAGGTAAGGACATGTTCGGCACAGCTTTGTGGGCCAAAGGGCCTATATTGTGCTGTAGGTTTTCTATGTTTCTATATTATTTTGTGTAAATTGAAAGGTTTTTCCAATATTTAACCTGCCTATCATAGATATATGCCATCAAAATGTTTTAATGAAGATTATTATTTGGGAAGTAATATTCTGGATATAGTCTAGAATACAGTTGTCATATTGCAATATCACCAAAGAAGTTAGTGTACAACATGATCTTTTTCATCTGAAGTCCCCTCCAGTGCTGTAGTTTCAAAGGGTACTGCTTCAATGTAACATACTCCTTGTGTTGCTGACAACCTTGGCAGTTAGTGTGGTGGTATTACAGCTTGAGGCATCAGAGTTTGGAGTTCAGGTCTGGCACTGTGTGCAAGAAGTTTGTACATTCTTCCCCTGAGCATGTGAATTTTTTTTCCAGGTTTGCCTGTTTCCTCCCACAGTCCAAAGATGTACCTACCCTTTGGTAGGTTAATTGGTATGTAATCGTAAATTGTGCTGTGTTTAGGCTGGTGTTAAATAGGTGGATTGCTGGGTGGTGTGGCTTGTTGGCTGGAAAGGCCTGTTCTGTAATGTATCTCTAGATGAATGAATAAATAAATAAATAAACAGACTAGGCTGGCGTCATACTTCTTGCAAGTACGATAGTTCTGGTTGCTGGAGGCAGTGTACCTCAGGCCCAGAACATTACTGCAGGGGCTCTTCAGAGACGTTCTCCTGACAATGCAGCTGCTTCATCGATGACCTTGCTTTCATTTTTGTCATAAAGCAGTGATCTAGAAATTAAATAATCCAAAAGTAAAACATCATTTGACAAAATATTGGAATCCATTTTTAAGGTAGTGGTACAGGCTACTTAAGCTATAGTATGATTTAGGAGAGTCAACATGCTTATAAGAAACGAAAATCATGTTTGTCAAATCTCAATTTTCTGAGAAAAGTGATGAGCAGTATAGTTCAAAGGGAATAGTAGATCCAGATTTTGAAAAAAGGTCTTTGACTATGCTGGAGGAAATATCCATGAATAGAGAATTGATTAAAGTACAGAAAACAGTAGGAGTAAACAGGCCATTTTCAGGTTAGGCTGTTACTCGTGGAATGATATTGTAATTAGTATGGGCTCCTAATCTATTCCCAGGCTATTAGTAATTTAAGAAGATGTGTGTCTGCTAAGGGTTTAGGTATTAATAAGGAGGGCAAGAAAATGGTAGATCTAGTATTATACGGTTAGGAGAATAGAAAAGTGGTAGTATTTTAACACTCTGCAAAATTAGAAAAAGCGGTGCACACAGAGATCTTCATGTGCTAATAATCATTGAATTGTAAAAATAGCGTGAATACAGCTGGCAAGGCAAAGACATTTATTGCAACAGACTTGGAGTACACAAGTTGGAAAGTTTTGCTGTAATTGTGTAGGGTTTTTGCAAGATTCTATCTGGAATATACAGTTTTGATGTCCGCACACAAGAAGAGATATTTGGAGTCAGTTCAACATTGATTTGTGACATGCAAACGAGGAAATCTGCAGATGCTGGAAATTCGAGCAACACACATCAAAGTTACTGGTGAACGCAGCAGGCCAGGCAGCATCTCTAGGAAGAGGTACAGTCGACGTTTCGGGCTGAGACCCTTCATCAGGACTAACTGAAAGAAGAGCTAGTAAGAGATTTGAGAGGGGGAGGGGGAGATCCAAAATGATAGGAGAAGACAGGAGGGGGAGGGATGGAGCCAAAAGCTGGACAGTTGATTGGCAAAAGGGATATGAGAGGATCATGGGACAGGGTTTTCCCCTCCTCCCCTTTTCTTTCTCCCTCGGCCTCCTGTCCCGTGATCCTCTCATATCCCTTTTGCCAATCAACTGTCCAGCTCTTGGCTCCAACCCTCCCCCTCCTGTATTCTCCTATCATTTTGGATCTCCCCCTCCCCATCCCACTTTCAAATCTCTTACTAGGTCTTCTTTCAGTCAGTCCTGACGAAGGGTCTCGGCCTGAAACGCCGACTGTACCTCTTCCTAGAGACGCTGCCTGGCCTGCTGCGTTCACCAGCAACTTTGTGTGTGTTGCTTGATTTGTGACATGAGGGGTTGCTCCGAGAAGAGAATGGGTAAAGTTAGCAAATAGTCACTGGAGTTTGGAAGATTGAATAATGGTTTAATTGGATTGTACAAGATTCTAGGAGAGATGATGAAATGCCACCCAGATGCTGAAAGGCTTCTTTCTCAGGTGGGAACATCCTGTACCAGGGGTATAATCTTCACATAAGGTTATCCAGTTTGGACTGAAATTAGCATTTTTTCCTCAGTGTATGTAAAGTTTCAGAATTTTTTATCTTCATGTGAACCTTCACTAGTTTGTCATTGAGTTCTGGACAGTATGAAGTTTAGATGGGAAAGTAGAGGAGGTACAGAATCAGCCATGAGCTGACTGAACGCAGAATAGGTTTCAGGAACCTCTAACTAAATCTATCAGAACAGATTATCCTGATAGATGGCACAGTGGTAAACTGTAAAGAGGGAATAGTCTTGAATGTCCTTAAGTTGGATTCTAGATCTTTGCAAGTCTCATGATGTTAGGTTATAGTTGGATAATAAACCTTCTGCTGTACACCACTTAGTGCTTTCCCTGAGTTCAGCTTATGACCCTCTTCTATTACTACCATTAAGGCGGAGGTACACGAGTCTGAAGAACTATACCTAATGTATTAGGAACATCATCTTTTCCTCTGCCATCAGATTTCTGAACAGTCCATGAACTAATGGACATTGCCTCGCAATTCCTCCTTTTCACTATTTATTTATTTTTATTGTTAACTTAAAGGGATTTTTTTGTCTTGCACTGTACCGCTGTCACAAAACACTTTTCACAACAACCTAATTCTGAATCTATGAATCCCAATGATAACAAAAGCCACCATTGGGCATGGTCTCGGCCTGAAACGTTGACTGCACTTCTTCTTAGAGATGCTGCCTGGCCTGCTGCGTTCACCAGCAACTTTTATGTGTGTTGTTGGGCATGGTAGATGTTTTAAGTGTTTACAATACTTTTCAGCTAAAGTTTGCCAGTAGTTCATTTGTATTGGTCTCTCCTGAAGTATTCAGTGTTGTAGAAACTAGTCTTCAGCTAATTCAGTGTTCCCATGGGGAATTATTTGAATGCAGCAAAGGCTATAGAAGTTAATACTGTTGCATATTGTGTGGAGCAAGAACTTCAACAGAATAGTATGATTAAGTGTTCTTATTGAGTCATGTTAGTAATGGTACACGTTGGGCAACTTGCAATGTAGAAGCTATGAACAGGGCCCAGTGAGACAAAAGATGGGCACACTCAGAAAGAGAGTGCCTCCCACACATTGGAGGCCTGTAGGTATGTAACAGACACCATCCGGGGTGTTCTGCAGGTAAATCTTGAAGTTAAATGTGCTCTTATACAACTATGATACTGCCAAACACCTGGTAATATGGAGATTTGTCCTGGTATATTCTACCCGTAGAAAGCATGCAAATAAAGTACTGTCCTATCAGTTCTAATCGTCAGCAAAGTGGCGGAAGCTGCTTAAGAAAATGTTTTTAAGCTTAATATTCATCATTAAATCTGCCTACTCATGTTTATCTTGGTTTGTACTTTAGCTTAGTACTCGTTATCTCCAGACAACATTACAGCCTTAGTCCAAACATGGACGAAAGAGCTGAGTTTCAGCAGTGAGGCAGAATTGCCTATTTTTATAGTCAAATTATGCCTTGGCATTGTATCCGATTAAGGTTTCTTTGTACAATGGAAGGAAATGGGAAGCCAGTACATTCTCTATTCTAGCTCAAGTTTACACAAAAGATAATGGTGAGGTTATTGGGGGGTCAATCGTTTGAGCTGTAGCAATATTAATTCAGCATTTCTATAGGGCAATATCCAAAGTGCAACTTTTCATGTCATTTTCCATATTAGTAAGGTCAGAAGTATGTATGTAATTATATCTAACTCCACAGGTGATTTTAAAAAAACAACACTTTTCAGTAGAACCTTGATAGCATTCAGCCATAGTCTGGTAAGTGGAAAATATTATTAACTGTCATGGAATAGCCATTTCCAACCAGAGAGAATCTAACAACCTGTACATGACACTTAGTGGGATTACCATCACCAGAATCTTTATCTTTAAGATGGCATTCAACATTGACCTGAAATAACTAGTAAATAGGAAGTGTAGAAAAGTGACTATGAATTTCATAGGATGGGATTTGCTACCTGAGTCCCAAAAACCCTTCCACCATCTACAGGGCAAAAGTATGTTGTATAATGGTGCCAGGGTGAGTGCAGCTCTGTGCACTACCCAGCCTTAGCCTATTTGTTTGACATGCAGTCCTCTGTTCTGAACATTTATTCCCTCCATTATCAGCAGACTAGATGTACCACAGTGGGTACCTCTAGAAAGTGCTTTGCAGCAATACCCATTCTTCTAAACAGCACCTCCCTACCCTGCATGTACATCAAGAATAAAGGCAGTAGCCGTAATGGGATGTCAGCACCTGTGAGTTTCCTTTTAATGTAACACCATATTGAAATTAAAGTACATCAGTGATGGTCCCAAAGTGGGAACTCATGGGCCAACAGTATTGTGGGGCTACAATAGTTCATGAAGCTTCACCATCACCTTTCACCATCCCCAGTCATGTGGGGGACAAGTGGTGGCTTTGCCCAGTTCCTGAAAGTAAATTGAAAAGTGAGTACATTGGTAGATGATTGAACAGGGTAATTGCAGGTATAGGTAGAAAATTGACAAATGATGTTGTGGTACACATGCCAGCTTGGGTTAACCTGTGAGGTTCAGTGGCATTTTCTATCAACAGAAACTGCATTGTAGTTACAAGAACAGGTCAGAAAATGGATAACGGGTATACATAATTCAGATCCAAACTTGAATCTTTTCCGCAATCCACGTAATGATCTCCTTTTGCCTTGATAAATATACCTGTAATGGAGGCTATCTGTTGGTCACGGTCGACTATGGATATTGCATCATAGTAGCTGTCTACGTGATATGCAAGCCTGTACACAAGCCAGGGCAGTATAATGTGGAAAACGAGCTGCTGCCCATGCAGCAGGTATCATTCCATGCAGCTGATGAATCCAAAGGAACAGCAGAGACTGGCAGGTTGGCAGCGGCAGCAGCAGCATTGCAGGAGTTACCAGTCAGCATTGAAATCAATTTGGCACTGCCTTAGGGACTCTAGCTCCGGGTTTTTCCTTGGGGTTTACTCCTGAAGCCTTCCCCTTAAGTAGGTATGGCTGCAAGGCAATGGAGTTTTGAGATCTGAGTTTTCTTCCTCCTAGATGACCTGCCAACCACAGCTGATGAGTCCCATCTGCACAAAGTGAGTGGTTTTAAGGTGCCAGTAACCCTTCTGTCAGTAGATATAGTTCCTCTGGGCTTAGTAACTAAGCTACCTGTAAAGGCCAAGAGCTGAACTTAGTTGTATTTGAGATGCATGTCATTGGGAGCATTTAATTGGTAGTGGGAGCTTATCCCCACTGAATCCCCTGGCTCTGACAACCTTAAGGAACCGTACCTTCAATAGCACTCAGAATTCTTGTAGGATAAAGTAATGTGCATGATTAGTATCCATTTCACTCCCTTCACCATCAAATCACTGTGGTTGTATTGTGTACCATCAATAAATATACTGCAGCAGCTTGGTAAGATGTGTTATTCTAAGTCTTTTACCAACGACTGGAAGGACTGGAACCGAACAAGCTGGGGCACACTGAAAGTATCCTTCTAAATTGCAGACTTCCTGAGTTCGAAATATATTACCCATGTTGTCAATAACTCAAACTTGTGGGGTTTCCCAAGTTATAGCAAAGTGGATGATTTTGACTGGAAGCACAGTGGCAGTTCATGAAGCTGGCAGTGCCATCTTCAAGAGCAATTAAGAATGACAGGGCAAGAATTTAACGCTCAGTGAGCCCATATCCCATGAGTGATTTTTTTTCAAAGAAAAGGTCTCTCGTGCATTTTCGTTTAGACAGCCATTGTCTTGTGTGTAAATTTAAGCAGCATTTGCCAGCAGGGTGTTCAGTGCAATTGTCTCAACCATAATTTGGCTTCAATGTAAAGGAATTAGGTTGCTGAACTCAACAGTGTAATAATTGAATCAAAGGCAGAAGCCTAGAGGAAAGTGGATTGGAATTCAGTGCAAGGACATCAAAGAATGAAGTTGTCTACACAATAGGTGATCTTAAATTTTCATTTTTGTGTCCTTGTGCTAGTAGTAGAATTATCCTTCTCCAACAAAGAGGCAGCTTGTTTGTAATTATACAATAAAATACTGAACTAGATAATGTTTTTGAATATTTTTCATATTAACATAGTTCGAATATTTGTATTATTGATATACGGATGGAACACTTTGGAGTTTGTAATTGCCCTAGATTGCAGAGTAAGCTTTAATTTTATGTGTGTGGGCCATCAGCATGTGTTACCCTGTGTGTAATACACTTACAAATGTGATGGTTTGATGTCTAGAACAAACTCTTAAGTACTAATTATTGGTGTTTTAAATATATACACATGTATATCTGATGATTCATATGATAGAATAAGGGTTTTAGCACAGAATGATCATTTATAACATTTATCTCACTATTTTCAGCTATGAACAAACTGGATAAATTCATATCTACTAGGACAACTGGGATTCTTATATTTATAGGCTAAGATCCAATAAAAATCAAATATTTATGGGGGAAAAAGTATTGTTTTGAAGAGCTCCTTATTTGTGAGGCAAAATCTATCTGCTGAACTTGTTTCTCTGTCAAATCATTATAAAATTATTGAGGAGGAGAGCTTTGGATTCTAATTAAAATGAGACAAGAGAAGCTGTATCTGAAAGCATTAATTGTGTTGGTGAGAATTGAGTTTATTTTAGATAGCACTTGAGTGACCTGTAAGGAAGCAGTGAGGCCATAATAAGTGTAGCTAGAGATGGCTTTGATATTTTAACCCTTTAGCATTTTCCAGTGTATGGTAATTTCTTTGTGACTGGAACATTATATACCTGTCTAACTTTACCCAGCTGCAGTCAGGTTGAGATGTCCAACGTTAGTTTTATTATCAAAATACATATATGTCACCATATACACCCTGAGGTTCATTCTTTTGTGGGCATACTCAACACATCTATAGAATAATAACTATAAGAGAATCGATGAAAGACCACACAACTCGGGCATTCAACCACAGTGCAGAAGACAACAAACTATGCAAATACAAGAGTCCTTGAAAGACAGTCCATTGGTTGTGGGAACATTTCAATGATGGGGAATGTGATGTTAACCCCTTTGGTTCAAGAGCCTGATGGTTGAGGGGTGGTGGTGCAGCATTACCTAGAAGTGTTCCTGTATTACTAAACATGAAGATTTGTTGATACTGTATAGCAAAATTCTATAATACCTTTGTGGTGATTTTTTTTATTGTAAGGAATGTTAAGTTGCCATGGATGAAGTTGAAACAATTTTTGATATTTTGTTAGAATGCCCAACAACAAGATGAAGTGATGAAACAATGTGGTATCTTAATCAATCATAATCTCCCAATGCAGGAAAATTTAAATTGCAGATTATACAATTTCAAATGGAAAACGCATTTGTGATTTGTAAAGACTATATTAAACTTCAGTGGGTGAAAATATCAGCCAAGCTGCACTGGTGCCAGATGCAGCTAGATTTATATAGCTATTTGTACAATTATTGAAACTCGTTTTGAGTGCCAAATGATTTAAAAGACTGGATATCACTGGGTTAGTAGATTGTTTATCAATCTGTCCCAATCTAGGTATATCAATTGTAATCTGAGTAAATGTGTCGGAGCTGTTGAAAAATATATGAAAATGTTCAAATTGGTTTAGATAAGATTAGCAAAAGCACTGTATGAGACAATTATTTTTATTTTATCTGCTGCAAATGGACATAAGGTTGATCAACATTAAAAACAAGAATTTAGTTTGTTTTATATGAACTTTGTATTAGAATTTGACATTCATTTCTATGTTCCATACACTTTCAACATTAAGGAGCCCATTATAATATTAACATAATTAATCAGTCGGTAACCCATAATGAAATATTGAAACAGAAAACCTGGAAGTGCAATCATTTGGCAAACAATGTTTTAAAGTAAAAGTTTTCTAGTTATTTAAAAATGCAATCAAATGAATTAAGTTAATGAAATTTAGTGATGAGCCTTGATAAACTGAATAGATATTCTCACGCTTGAGGTTTTATTGCGACCACCCTAGCAAGGCACCATGATTCATACATTACTCTAAACTGGATAAGGCTGGGTATTTAGAATTACAGTTGGTTACAGCCAACAGGATACATTTGATGACAGGTAAGCGTTGTGGAATCTTATAGAATTCTGCAGTTCTCATGAAGAACCAGTTTGTGCAAAAGAACTAGAACTCCAGAATACTTGTAATTAAGATGGAAAATTAGATTATAAGAATTCAATTGTGTTCCACTGATTTTCAAAGAATTAAGATGCAGAAACATAGAAAGAATGTACTTTCAGTTATAAGGCTGTGGAGAATTTGCTAGCATTTTCTTTGCAGTGTTGGAGATGGTCAGAGACGCTGGATGGATTAGATATGATGTATATTATACGTATCTGTTAAAAGGCAGAATCTAAATGAGATTGTTCTGGAATTTAATTCTCTTTTATAAGAGTTGAATTGAAAGTTAGAAGAGATTTGTAAATTTTGAGCACTCTAATTTGTATAACTAAATAACTTTGCAAGTGAAAGTAAACAAAAACACTATCCTAAGTTATAAACAGGTTAACTTATTTGTCCAGATGGTTATGATTTTGTTTTCATAATTATTAGTTTAGAAGATTCTTAATTATTGAATAATGTAAAGTAAGTGGTGGAGGTTGTACAAAAGTCTGAAGCACTTGTATCCAGAAATGCCAAGCGGGTGAAGCATTTTTACTTCCAAAAGTCATCAGAGAAGCTAGTCATCAGTTGATTTAACTTCACATAATATTATGGAAAGTCCTGATTACACTGGAAAGCCCATGGTTCCATCAGCATCAAGCAGTAATGTTGATTACTTGTGCTCCAGAAATAGCCATGCTTTCAGCTATATGTACAGCAGAAACACAAAGAATGGAGAATTTCCGGAAGTAATTTGCCCACTACCAACAGGACAAATCCAACCTGGCTAATTGCTACCTCTCACCATAATTTATCTGTAGACTAATAGAAAGGATCACTAAAAATGGTATAAAGGGGTACTTAAAATGGGCATCAGTAGACCAGTTCTTATGTTCTCCCATTGCTGCTGGGCTTCTGACCTCATTACAGATCTAACCCAAGCATGCTGCACTTTGAATAGTTAGAATAACATCAAAAGATCATTTGATTTCATTGTAGCATCAAGAGGCCCAAGCAAAATTAAGTCAATGGGAATCACAGGAATACCATCTGGGTGAATAATACCTATTAATTGATTAATATTTGTTTATTTTTATTATTTACTCTCTGTCTCGCTATCCCTCTCTACCTCCCGGTCCATTGGGTCTATGCTGACCAATTAACCTATTAACCCAATCATCTTTGGAATGTGGGAGAAAACCAGAGGACCCAGAGGAAACCCATGTGGTCACGGGGAGACCATACAAGCTACTTGCAGATAGTGCTGGGAATGTAGAGTAAAAATGTTTGCAATTATTAAGGTCAATTATTTCTTCTCAGTCCCAGGACCCTTGGAGGAATTTCAGGGCTATGTCATTTAGATTCAACTATCTTTAGAAGGCACAGCAGTGACTTGTTTGGCATTTTCCCATTTAAAAAGTGACCCATTCAGAGAATGTTTGCTGATTGCATGGTGTTCAGTTCAATGTGTAGAACGCCATACTCACATAATATTATAGGATGATTGGCCAACCTGACCAATTGGGGTGATATAACATGTACCATTCACACTGGGCAAGTGACTAGCAATGACCATCTTGAACAAGAGAAAATCTAAACATCTTTTCTTGATATTCCAGAACTGGCTGTGCCTTTAGCCACGATTTTTCCAATGCATCTGTAGTGCTCAGTATGTACTTTAACTGAGGGTTATGAAAGAATAATTGCCCGTTTTCTTTACATCAGTATCCTGGATTTTACCATTCACTAGAAACCTGGTCTGGTATGCATTATGACAATAGGAGCATGTTAGAGGCTTTATACTCTATGGCTTGACTCTCCTAAAGTTTTTCCTCCTCATACAACATAAGGGTCCAGAGCAAAATAAGACCAAAGGACATTGGAGAAGAACTAGGTCATTCAGCCTATCAGCCTGTTCTGCCATTCTATCATGACCTGTTTATTATCCCTCTCAATCCCATTCTCCTGCCTTCTCCCCATAACCTTTGGTGCTCTTACTAATCAAGAACCTATCAACTTTTGTTTTAAATATACCCAATAATTTAGCCTCCACAACCATCTGTGGCATGAATTCCACAGATTCATCACACTCTCCTTCTCTATTTTCAAGGGACGACCTTCTATTCTGAGACTGTACCCTCTATCTAGGAATTTCAATATTCAATAGGTTTCAATAAGATTCCGCGCCCCCCCCCCCCGCCAATTCTTCTGAAATCCAGAGCCACCAAATACTCCTCATACATTAACTTCTGGACCCTGTCCAATGCCAGCATCCAAATTGGGGCCCAAAACTGCTCATAATACTTCAAATGCTGCTGTGTCTTATTTTGTTCTCCTTTAAAATTGTGAACTGGATATGACATTAAACGAATCTTGAATCTTGAATTTTGCATGAGAGATTGCTCCTTCAAACTGAGTTTGGTCTCGTCATGGCAGTAGAGGAGGCCATGGACAGACATGTTGGTAAGGAATTGGAAAGTTGAATTGAAATAGGTGACCACCAGGAGATCCTGCTTTTTGTGGTAGATGGAATAAAGATACTTGCTGAAGCAGTCCCCCGATATTTGTCAGGCCTCCCCAATGTAGAGGAGGTTTCACCAATGCAATAGATGAACTCAACAGACTTGAAAGCGGAGTGCATCTCTCTTGGAAGAACTGTTTGGGGCCCTGAGTAGTGGTGAGGGGGGGGAAGTATAGGGGCAGGATTAGCACTTGTCACGGTCACAGGGAATTTTTCTGTTGTTTCTAATTTCATCAACCATCCATTTTCCCTTGTGCTGTAGAATGTGCAGAAGGCGTCTGAGAGATACACCATGTCACATATCTGAATTTCTGTTTTCTGCCCAAACATATTTATCTAGTTTCTTAAATTATTCTAAATAAGCTATTTCTTCAAAGGAAGATGCCAGTATTGGAGGTCAACCCGCCCTGGTCTTCTGCCTGCTCTGGACCTTTTCTTTGCCAACTGCTGATGGGATATTAACTGTCTAGACTTCAATAATTCAACCTCACTCCTTCCAAGCACTTGGCTCTCCACTCCTTCCACACTAATCCTAACCTCACCATCAAACTCGCAGATAAGGGAGGTGCAGTAGTAGTTTAGCGCATTGACTTCTACCTTGCTGAGGCCCAGCACCAACTCTCAGACACCTTACTTACCCCTTGAACTGGACCCCACTAAGGAACACCAGGCCATTGTCTCCCACACCATCACCAACCTTATTAACTCTGGGGATCTCCCATCCACCGCCACCAACCTTATAGTTCCTGTACCATGCACCTCCCGTTTCTACCTCCTACCCAAAATCCACAAACCCGCTTGTCCAGGTAGACCCATTGTTTTAGCTTGTTCCTGCCCCACTGAACTCATATCAGCATACCCCGACTCTTGTTTTTTCCCCTCCTGGTTCAGTACCTTCCTACCTACATCCTTGACACCTCACACGCTCTTGATCTCTTCAAGGCTTCAGGTTCCCTAGCCCCCATCATCTTATTTTCACTATGGATGTCCAGTCCCTATACACCTCCATCCCCCACCAGGAAGGCCTCAAAGCTCTCCGATTTTTTTTCTGGACACCAGACCTAACCAGTTCCCCTCCACCACCACTTTCCTCTGCCTAGCAGAAATTGTCCTCACTTTCAATTTCTCCTTTGGCTCCTCCCACTTCCTTCAAACAAAAGAGGCAGCCATGGGCATTCACATGGGTCCCAGTTATGCCTGCCTCTTTGTCGGCTATGTGTAACAGTCTATGTTCCAAGCCTATGTTGGTGACTGTCCTGCACTTTTCCTTTGCTACATTGACAACTGCAATTAGAGCTGCTTCCTGCACCCATGCTGAACTCATTGATTTCATCCACTTTGCCTCCAACTTCCACCATGCCCTCAAATTCACTGGGCCCATTTCTGACACCTCCCTTCCCTTTCTTGATTTCACTGTCTCTATCTCCGGAGGCAGATTATTCACCGATGTCTATTACAAACCCATGGACCCTCACTGCTACCTGGACTATACCTTGTTCCACCCTACCACTTGTAAAAGCGCCATCCCCTTCTCTCAGTTTCTCTGACTCCACTGCATCTTTTCTCGGGATAAGACTTTTCACTCTAGAACAAAGGAGATGTCCTCCTTTTTCAAAGAAAAGGGCTTCCCTCTTTCCACCACCAATGCTGCCCTCAACCGCGTCTCTTCCATTTCATGCATGTCTGCTCTTACCCCATCCTCCTGCCACCCTACCAGAGATAGGGTTCCTCTTGTCCTCACCTGCCACTCCACCAGCCTCCGTGTCCATCATATAATTCTCCAAAATTTCCGCCACCTCCAATGGAATCCCACCACCAAGCACATCTTCCCCTCCCACCCCTTTCTGCTTTCCACAGGGATCGCAACTTAAGCGACTCCCTTGTCCATTCATCCCTTCCCACTGATCTCCCTCCTGGCATTTATCCTTGCAAGCAGAACAAGTGCTACACCTGCCCCTACACCTCCCTCACTACCATTCAGAGCCCTAAACAGTCCTTCCAAGTGAGGCGACGCATCACCTGTGAGTCTGTTGGGGTCATATACTGTGTTTGGTGCTTGCGGTGTGGCATCCTGTATATCGGTGAGACTTGACGTAGATTGGGAGACTGCTTCCATGAGCACTACGCTCCATCCACCAGAAAAAGCAGGATATCCAGTGGCCATCCATTATAATTCCACTTCCCATTCTGATTCCGAAATGTCCATCCATGGTCTCCAAAACTGTCACGATGAGGCCACACTGCTCCAACCCCCCCACCCCTTTTACTTCCATTGCCTTCTGTCTCTTGTACTAATCAACTTCCTAGCTCTTTACTTCATCCCTCCCCTTGCAATTTTCATCTGTCACCTAGTGTTTCTCTCTCCCCTCCTCCACCCCCCCCAACCTTTTAAATCTGCTCCTAGCTTTTTTTTCCCAGTTCTGCCGAGGGTTTTCAGCCCAAAGCGTCAACTGTACTCTTTCCCATAGATGCTGTCTGGCCTGCTGAGTTCCTCCAGCATTTCGTTTGTGTTGCTTGGAGATCATGATGCTTCATTTTAAAAAGATGTTAAAACACTTCTTACTGATTTAGTACATGGTGGGAAAGCCCAGCAAGAGTGATATAAATTGCTGAGGCAGAAAGTTTAAAATTTATTTCATTCCTTTCCTGATGCCTAGATGTATAACAGACCATAAAGAGAATCCGCTCACTCTTGTGAAATAGATGTTTTGTTTTCCCCAATTTTGGAGCTCACGTGTTAATGACTCAGTGTATTTTTATATAAATATTCTTACTTTGCTCCTGTGTTGCTGAAAATGTTCAAACAGTTCTTCAAGATTCTGCAGAATTTATGAAAAGGAGCCCTGGCAGTTTTATCTGAAGATCCTCAGAGATTTTTTTGTGTGAAAATGAAACTGGTTCACTATATTGAGCAGCATATCCAAGCCACAGAACACTTCTGTAGTCTCTTCCCTGAAGAACACCAACAGTACATTTTTGTTCTCAGACTGAAATGTATCAAGGGCTTGGGGTCAGTCTTCTGTGGTCCTCAATGAAGAACACAAGAGAAAAAGAAAAAGCTACTTTGATGTTAGTTGGAACTGTAGTCTTGTTCACACTGCCTAAAGAAAGCCCTACTAAACTACTTCATCAGTCAACCATAGAGAATCAAAAACAGAAAACCCCACAATATAAATAGCATCATTAGATTCAGGACTGACTATTGAGTTAGGTGAAAAGTAATCCTAAAATATTGTTATTTAGTCATTACATTAAAGAAACAAGATTTGACTTAGTTTTGAGTTGTCAGCCAAAATATAGTACATTTCCCTCCCCCCCCCCTTTTCATTTGGAAGATTCTAAAGATATGTCTCCATAATACACTGAGTCAAATCATTTCATGATAGATGATTTAGAAGAAGGGCGATATTCATCCATGAACTTTCCAGACCAATGTCTTTGGCTTTGGATCTGTTTCAGTGAAACAATTCCAAATAAAATTATGGATTCCAGAGGACACAGAGAACTTGTAATGTTGTGTGTAGTCCATATATTTTGACTGAGCTGAGATGACTTAAGTCAGAGACCTACCTGGATTAATGAGTGTTAGTTGGGGAAACTGTAGATCCAAGGTTAGTAGTCCTCTTGATGACACTTTTCTGATCAAGGTTGGAACAACAATGGAAGACTTGATAGCAGATGTTGCAGCATTATGCAGTACCAGGGATGCCTCCAGCATCTGTTGAGGTAACTGCAATACCAAGTATTACCAGGGTTTTGAGGCAAGTCTTTGGAAAGTCTTGATACTTCGTACGAGGCAATTTTCAACTTGATTTCATTGGTTTGAAACAGTCGATGGTACAACCAATTACAGTTTCCTCTAGTGTTAGATGAATCTCTCTGACCTGGAGTGTTTGTGCTTCGTTTTAGGTTTGGACTGAAGACAGACGCCTGGTGTGTTCAGGTGCGTCCTGCAAAAACTTCTTGTGTCCACAACAGAATGTGCAATATTTGAAGCCTGGTCTATGAATGTAGTGGAGTACTTTTAATTGGAAAAAAAAACAACACAAAAACAGAGGATCCAAAACTTCACAAGTTGGAATAATCAGATTCCAAGGCAGAAAAGATTTAGAACTGTTCGTACTGAGAAAGTAAAACCTTCCAACTGAAAAGGAAAAGAAAACTGAAAATTTGAAAATGGAATAACATGTAACTTTATAATACAAAATTCTTGGACAAATTGTCCCGCTTTCCATTGTAAAATGACAATATAAACTATTGCCTGATAAATTGAAAAATACATAATTTTCCAGTGCCGTGCATTTCATTGCAAAATGTGCAATTTTGCAGCCCTTCAAAACTTTATTAAGATATTGCTTACTGTAAATATTCCATATAACATGATAAAGGAACAGAATCAATTGTTTTAATAAGCATAAGTGTGAAAAATTTGGGCAAAGCAACAAGTATTTTTTAAAAAACATCCTTATGCTTTTCAAAATGGAGTAATGAAAAATTGCTTGGATATCTCATTGCTTTCTCGTGTACTAATTGTATCTCTTTCATAATGAGGACCCTCTGATTGATCTGTAAACACCAACAAACCTGTCTTTTATTTTACATAAGATGTGCACCACCATTAGTTAGGTTGGATTCATTTTTATTTTCCTCTGCTATCAGTAAACGAATAACTTTACTTTTAGGTTGCCATATTTACAGTTTTTGAATCCTGGTTGTATATTAAGTCCGTCGATGGCAGGAAACCTGTAAGGGAGTTTTTTAAGTGGAAAAGCCATTGCAGCTTATCAGTTCCACGCTCTCGATCTCAGAAGTCCAGGTCCAGTGGTAAGAACAAATGTCACAAACTGGGGCCTTCCTTGGTTGCAGTGGATGACTATGACGCCTTCTGTGCCTTGTCATGCCCTTTGCTCTCCATGGAACATTGCAGTACCACCTCCCTGGCTGTTGGATCTCACTGTAGATCTCATCTATCCAATCCACTGGAGCTGACATCAGGTGCTAGGACAGGCATGTCCCTATTTCACTGGGGTATGAGGCCACCGGCTAGCCTCACCTGATTTAGTCTGCCTGTCAAAGCGGTGTACCTGGGTGTGGCCTCTGTTGCATGCAAATGGCTACTTGGAGCACAGATGAGAGCAGAGCATCTCGTGGGGACTAAAGGTGAGTGACCTGCTCCAGAATGGCCTTGACAAGCCCCTTCACCAGAGCTGCTACCCCCTCCCTGGAAACCCAATAGACCCCATTTACAACTTTTAGAAGATTACTGCAAATTGCATTTGAGACTGCAGGTGTACTGGAAAAATCAAGTTGATAGTGGACCCCAAGAAAAGGAATTTGTGGAATGTCTTTGAGATAGCTTTTTAGACCAACTCAGTTCAAGTTCAAGTTTAATTTTCATTCATTCCTGCATGAATACAGCTAAATGAAAAAGTGTTACTCCAGGGCCAAGGTGCCAAACAGCACCAACAGTCACACTCAGCAAATATAGCACATATAAGATATCAGTAAAATACAGTCACATAAAAAAATAGTCCAAGATTCTGAGTCTATGAATGTTGCAGCAGTCTGCAGTCGAACACAATAAGCTTGTGGCTTATGGTAGAGCCCAGCAGAGAACAAGCAATTCTTGGTTTAATTTTATATAATGAGGCAAACTTGATTACGGAGTTTAAGGAGAATGAAACATTAGGAGGCATTGACCATAATATGATATAATTCATCCTGCAGGTCAAAAGTGAGATGCTGGGATCAGATATAACAGTACTACAGAGGAATGGGGGAGGAGCAGGTCAGAATTGCTTGGAAGTGCACTCTATAGGGAAAGGCAGTGGAGCAGCATTGGCAGGAGTATCTGGAAGCAGCTCAGGAGACACAGTAAAATTCCATCCCTAAGAAGCAACAGCATCCGAAGGGGAGGATGAGATGACCATAGCTGACAAGGGAAGTCAAGGGCAGCATAAAAACAAAAGAGAAGGCATACAATATGACAAAGATTAGTGAGAAGTCAGAGAATTTGGAAACCTTTTGAAGCCAAGAGAAGACAACTAAGAAACAATAAAGGGAGGAAGAAGATAAAATGTGAAGAGAGAACCTGCAGATGCTGGAAATCTGAGCAACTCAGCAGGCCAGGCAGAATGGAAAAGAGGCTGATTTTTGGCTCATTTCAGGCTGAAACGTCAACTGTACTCTTTTCCATAGATGCTGCCTGGCCTGCTAAGTTCCTCCAGCATTTTGAAATATGAGAGGAAACTAGGCAATATTATTAAAGAAAATTGCAACAGTTTTTTTTAGGTACATAAGGGCTAGGAGCAAGGGAAGAGTGGACATTGGACCACTGGAAAATGAGCAATGGAGAACAAAGAAACAGAGGAGGACTGAATAGGTCTTTGCATCAGTCTTCACAGTGAAAGACATGAGTAACATGCCAGAAGTTCAGGAAAGTCAGGGTGGTAGAGGTGAGTGTAGAGGCAAAAAAACTAGAAAAGAGTGGGGATAAAGAGGTCCTTTTCAGGAGTTCCACAGGGATCAGTATTGGGACAACAACTTTTCACTTTATATCAGTGATCTGAATAAAGTTACTGGGCATTGTTGCCAAGTTTGCAGGCAATATCAAAATAGGCAGAGAAACAGATGAGTTGCGGAGGAAGGGAGTCTGCAGAAGAACTTGGACATGTTTGGGAAGTGGGCAAAGAAGTGGCAGATGGAATACAGCGTTGGAAAGTGTAGGGTTATATACTTCAGTAGGAAGAATAATGGCATAGACTATTTTCTAAATGGAGATAGAATTTAGAAATCAGATGTGCCAAGGGACTTCTGAGTCCCAATTCGGGATTCCCTTAGGATTCACTTGCAGATTGGGTTGGCAGGAAGGAAGACGAATGCAATATTAGCATTCATTTTGAGAGGATCAGAATATAAAAGTAAGGATATACTGCTGTGGCTTTGTAAGACATTGGTGAAACAATATTTAGGACAAGGAAAGATGTGCTCAAGGGATCCGGAGAAGTTCATAGAAAAACCTGGGAATGAAAGACTTATGAGGAACATTTGATTGCTCTGGGCTGGTGTATAATGGAGTTCAGAAAAATGAGGGATTTTGTTGAAACCCACAATATTGAAAGGCCTAGGTAGAGTGGATGTGGAGAGGATGCTTTCATTAGTAGGAGTGTAGGATATGAGGCACTGCCTCAGAATAAGGGAATGTCCCTTTAGAACTAAGATGAAAGGGAATTTCTTCATCCAGAAAGTAGTGTATCTGCAGAATTCATAGCTACTTGACGCATGTGGAGGCCAAGTCATTAGGAGTATTGGATTGATAAGTTCTTGACTGGTAAGAGGGTTAATATTTATGGGGAGTATGCAGGAGAATGGAATTGACATATATATTTTAAAAATCAGCCTTGATTGAATTGCAGAGCAGACTCAATGGGCCGGATGGCATAATTCTTTACTTGTATCTTGCATCTATAGGCTTATTTAGACAGTACATGGATAGGAAAGGAACAGAGGGATGTGGACCAAACACAGGCTAATGGGACCAGCAAAGACAACCACCTGGGTCAGCAAGTACAGTTTGCAAAGGATGTGTTTCTCTAAACTCAATGGTATTTTGTTAGAGACTAACTAAATTTCTCAGCTCCTAGAGTTCGTCTGACTGCTTAAGTAGTTGGCTACCTTTAATTTGATGTATTACTAGACATAATGTATTTTAACACTGGCAGCAGAATGTTTAAAAAAGCATTGTGTTACAAGCTTGCAGAGCTATCAAAGCTTTGGTATTTCTTTTCATTTGTTCCTCCTATGGATGTTGGCTTTATGCTGAAGTATACTACTATCATTGCCAGATGTTTTAAAATTTTCTCAAAACTCACTCAAGATTCATGCGAAAGTTTTGATATTGTTTCTGAAAACTATTCAAGTACATTGGATATCATAGCTGAGCCCAATTAAGTTCTCACCCAACAGCAGCCATTTTGCATTTTCAGTATAGATGCAAAATGTTTGTGAAGAATAGGAATAACAGCTGATTTTCCCACAATAACATATCTCACTATTAAATGCATTTTGCAACCCATCATTAACATCAGTCACCCTTGGGGTACAAAATTCATAAGATTCCCTAACCTCGTAGTGAAAAAATCCCTCTTCAATTCAGTCAAAAATGGCTGATGCTTTATCCCATGATGATATCCCCAGGATCTGTGGTCCCCAGCCTGAGGAAACAGCCTCTTAGTATTTATCCTGCTAGTCCTTCACATGATCTTTTTCAGCTGCTGTTCTAAACTCTAGAAATTATAGCTTAATTCTTCTTGATCTCATCTCAGTGCAAAGCACTTCTTCAATCCATCACCTGAAATTGTTTCATTTTCTCTGAGGCTTTCTGGAGTGCAAAGAGCAAATCTGCACATGGTATTTGCAACCAAAGTCCTATACATTTGCAGTAAATTTGTAACCCAGCCCACTTCCTATAAATCTCATTATATCATTTGGATTCCTAATAGCTCACCATATCCGCAATTTAGTGTTCCATGGAAAACTTCAATCTTCCAGAACAGCAATGCCTGATAGCATTTCAGCATTTAAGCATATTTACCATGTGAATAACTGCAACTTTCCAATGTTATAGCCACTGCCTTTGCATCCTCCTCAAAGCTTGCTCTCCCACTAACCTTTCTCATGTTAGAAAAGTTGCTTTGTTATTAATTTAGCCAGTAAATAACTGAGGCTTGTGCAGTGCAGTAATTACTGTGCCAAGGCACTGGTAACACTTACCAAACTGAAAATGACAAGTTTATTCTAACTTTGTCCTTTATTCCTCTATAAACACCAGTATAGTTTCCCATTTTCATAAGCTGTTACTTTGGGTGTAACTTCTATGTGGCCACTATTTACAAACACAATTTTGCTATTTCCACTAATTCCTGTTTATCTGCATTGTTAATTAAATCACATTTTTAAACATTTTCCTTTGAAACCTTGTTCAGGCAGACAAATCATGAATTTGGATATGCCCTAATATGACTCTTTTTTTAAAAAAAAACAAACACACCTTTTGATTTCCTACAATTGTCAAGACTAACTGATCCCCATTTTTTTCTCTTCCTTCCCTCATCCTTGAACAGCAGTTTACATTTGTGCAATATACACAAAGTATTGGAGGAATTCGGGTCAGGCAGTATCTATGGAGAGGAATAGAGAGAGATTGGCACTTCAAGCTGAGACCCTTCATCAGGACTGGAAAGGAAGTGGAAAGAAGCCAGATAAGATCAGTGGTGGGAGGGGAAGTAGTACAAGCTGGCAGGTGATGGGTGAGACCAGGTGAGTAGGATGGAGAGTTGGTGGGGAAGGGGTTATGAAGAAAATGGAAAGTGATAGATGGAAGACGTAAAGGGCTAAAAAAGGAGGAATCTGATAGGGAAGGACAGTGAAGGATGGAGGGTGGCACCAGAGGAAGGTGATGTGCAGGGGAGGAAAAGGGCTGAAAAGGGAATCAGAATGGGGAATGGAAAAAGAGAGAAAGGGGAGAGTGGAGATATTACCAGAAGTTAGAGAAATTGATGGTCTTGCCATCAGGTTGGAGGTTCCCCAAACAGAATATGAGGTGTTGTTCTTCCAATTTGAATGTGGCCTCATCATAGCAATAGAAGAGGCCATGGACCAAATATCAGAATGGGAAGTAGAATTAATGCATGGTCACTAGGAAATACTGCCTTTTTTTGGTGGACGAAGACTGTTTAGACTCTGGTAATGAGGGAAGAGATGTAGGGGCAGGTATAGCACTTGTCCTACTTGAAGGAATAAGTGGCAGGAGGACGGGGTGAGGGCAGATGTGTGGGAAATGGAAGAGATGCTGGTGAGGGTAGCATCAATCTCTTTCTGGCTTCTTTGCCCTTCCTTTCCAGTCCTGATAAGGGTCTCAGCCCAAAACGTCAACTGTTTATCATCCTTCATATATGTTATCTGACTTGCTGAGTTTCTCCAGCACTTTGTGTTGCTCAAGATTTCCAGCATCTCCGGTATCTCTTGTGTAAGTAAGTGTTACATTTTTTATGTTTTAATGCCCTGTTTCTGCAGCCATCTCATTTCAAACTCTTGGATCTGAATTCCAGGGGATGTATTAAGTCCAATGAATGCTCCAGTAGTTTCTCTTAATAACATTAATTGCTTCTAATTACTTCATTTAAAGCATTGTTTCGCTGCCATTTCTGGCACAGTGGTTGTATTTTTTGAAGACATATTAAATATTTGCTTGATGTCTCAGCCACAGCTCTATTCTGCTCTATAGTTTATTCTCCTCTCACCCTCCAATACCCCACATTTTCTGTTGATGCTCTTCCTTTACACAGTATACCCTTTTTCTTTTTCTTTTGTTTACAACTTGGTTTTATTATTTCAAGCTGCTCTACCTTCATTGCAATTTCCTTTTTTTAAAGTCAGGCTTTTAAAAATCCAACACAGCATAACTTGTATGCCCTAATCCTCGGTTTTATACTCCTGGTGATGTTGTACAGTATTAGATTAAAAAGAGATTTACAACTCCATCGATGGCCACAGATAATTTTTTTCATTAGGGATTTTATTTCTCATGGTGAAGTATATTCACTGAGGATAATAACATATTTCTTTAAAAGTCTGTTATTTCTTATCTGTTGTCATACTTATAAATCTACTTTCCCAACTTGTGTTAGCCGACTGATTCTTCAGAGTTGTACAATTGGCTATCAGTTTAAAAACCATCATTACATTTTTGATGCAAGTACATTACTCTCAAAACTAATCTGTCAAATAAGATCATAGTAATAAAGAGCTCTTTATTGTAAGATTCTCTTTAACTTTCTTTCTTTCATATAAGATGATATTTAACATTCCTTGGTTAGTTCCACTATCTTTTCAGAATATTGTCTGAAATGTTGCCAAAGACCCAAATTGAAATCAACACATTTTGGACAAATGTGGGGCAAAGAAAATATCCTTCTGTTACTCCCTTGTTCCATAGAGCTTATTCATTTATCTATTTATTGAGATACAATGTGGAGTAGGCCCTTCTGACCTTTTGAGCTATGCTGCCCAGCAACCCCCAATTTAACCCTGGCCTAATCACGGGACAATTTACAATGACCAGTTAACCCTGCAAACCAGTATGTTTTTGGACTGTGGGAGGAAACCGGAACACATGGAGAGAACCTATGCAGTTACAGGGAGAACATGCAAATTCCTTACAGACAGTGATGAGTATTGAACATGAGTCGTTGGTACTGTGAAGTGTTGTGCAAACTACTGCGCTGCTGTTCCGGCCTTCCCAGAGCTTTGGTTATTTAATATCGTGGAAAGTACCATGTAAGTGTACCAAAATTCCATGTATAAGATGTGTAAGGTTAAATGAATACTCCCTCAGTTTGTCTGTAAAGATGTAATGTGAAACACAGTTTTAGCAATGGACTGGACTGATGGATATGGAAAATGTGGTCCAGATTAACATGCAACTATTTAACTGAAATTGCTTGATCCTGCTGTTGGATCCCCCCAGAACGAAGTGTTTTGTGATTTAGAGCAAATCATTGCTCAATTTATTGAATGCAAAAATTTTAAAAACATTTCAAACATTGAGTGTTGGAGTATCCATAAAACTGGGTGGCTTTGATATTAATTTTAAATATTTGAAGCATTAATTTAAGATGAGCTAGATTTACCTCATTATTTTAAAGAAAGACACAGAGGCCATTACTTTCCATTTCATAGTTCAGAGCCTTGTAATATCTATTTTCCATTATGTTGAATCTGATCTGATTAGCCAGCTCACTCTTGTTACCGTTATTGTTGCCATTTTTAAATTTAGGACCCTAGATTTGGATTGAACTATTGCACTTTCCATTTTAGGAAGGATTCTATACTTCTTCCCTAAAAGGCACTGCAAAACAGGATTAATTAACACATTCTCATTGTGCAGGATTCGATCTGTTCTCTTGCTAGATCCTTGATGTACCGTTTTTAAATCGTCCTTTACATACGCCAGAAATTCATCTTCCATAGGATTATTTTGAATTTACTTTGACCTGTCTATATGTATGTTAAAGTCATCCATGATTATCTTCGAGTATCCTTATTACATCCATCTCTACTGTTCATTTTGACTGTCAAACCTCTAGAAACTTGCAGTGACTTGAAAGCTGTACAGGTTCGTCAAGATGATTCCTCAGAATACAAGGTTAAATTATGAAGTCAGTTGTATCCCATGAGAGATGAGTTGTATTCCCTGGAATTTGGAAGATTGAATGGTGATGAAAAATAAGCTAATTAATATAGTTATTTGAATCAATAAGGAGAGCTCACTTCCTCTGATGCTAGAATCCAGAACAATGAGGTATTAGATCATAGAATAGTTAGGGAAGAATCCAGAAATTGCAGTTTTCTTGTAAAGGGTGCTGAAAACTTGAAAATTGTTTTGTGACTTCTCCATTTGTGAGAAGGGAGTCATTTTGGATGTTTTTGAACTAAAGCTAATAGATGTTTTCTAGGTAAAGAATACTAATGGGTTATGGAACAACCAATATGAATTTGAGTTCTAGATCAATTCTGACCTAACTTGAATTGTTGAAAAGGTTCGAAGGGCTAAATGAATTCCTGTTCCTTTGCAAGTGCTGACTGATGATTTTAAAAGTTGATCATACTGTATATAATAGAGAAATTGCACACACTTGTTAATTAATGATTTAAAGAATATATTGTGCTTAAACAAAATGTAATTCTGATTTGGTTTCTCTTTAAGTTTGAACCGACATATGCTGATTACCCTTGCAGTGCATTATTTTTGCTTTGTCTTTGCAATTTGCTCGACAATTTACTCTAAGTGAAAATTGATACGTTTTTAAAGAAACAAAATTAATTTCAAGTCATTATTTCAAGGTTCAAGGCGCACTTATTATCAAAGTATGAATGCAGTATACAACTCTGAGATTGAATAATTTTATATGCAGTTTTGACCTATTTAAAACTATTCATTTGTTCAACACTCCATAAAAGTATGTAAGTTAACTTGATAAATGTACCAAATTTAAGCTGTCAAATTTAATGCTATGTCCTTTAAGCTGAGTGTTGTTCAGTCATGATGCAAAAGAGTAAGACTATTTTGTGGTGGCAGTCTTTTGGGGGCTGTGAATAATATAAGATGGCAGCATTTTCTTCTTAAAAAATGGACTTTTGTAACTTATGTTTTGTTCTTTATGGAAATATAATCAATAAATAATATTTTAACAGTCTTTAAGTAATAAATAACCTTATAGCAAAGGCATGAGGACTTTGGGTGGTTGAAGGATTTGATAAACTTACTTTTATTTTGTTTCAACAAACTCTTGTGTTTTTTTTAACTTTAGTAGGTCAGCTACTCACTTTACATTCTATGATGAACAAAATGATCAAAGTAAAATTCACTATCCTACAAAGAAAAGCAAAAAATTTATTTCGGATACTCTAAAGCAGAGGACAGAAATAGCCAAAAGCATGGTGACTGATGTTTGAGTGAATAAGTTCAGGAAAGTGTCAGAATTAGTGAAATACATGCCTGGAGAGCTGAAGGTGGTTATCAAGAAAGAGAGAATTAAAACAATAAAATTTTAAGATTTGGGATATTGAAATGGGAGATTGTGTAGGGTGAACAGGATTTGGAGTGATTCTAAAAATAAGCAGGGACATTTTTATGAAGGTCAAATTTACAAGGAATAGAAAATGGAAGGCCAACCAAGACAACACGAGAAAACATGATAAGCAAGGAAAATGATCATTGAAACCATTTATGAAAGAGATGAAAGACAGGCATAACCAAATAGGGGGAGGTTTAGATCTGGTGGGTGAAGTATGCAGATGAACCAGGAGGAAGAGAGGGTAAAATGGGAGGAGCAGAGGTGGATCGGAACTGGGCAGTGGGGGGGGGGGTAGAAGAAAAACACTGGAGATGAGGGATATCTTAACTTGGATAGAATATGAAGTGGTGTTCTAGTTTGCATTTGCCAGTGAAAAAAGTTGAAACTGGGCAAGTTGGTGGAGGAGCTGCACATGCATCTTTGCCTCATCTGGAAGTGCTGTTTCAGTTCTTGGGTAGCGTTGGTGAGAGAGGTGGAGAAGGGACCCTTACAGTTTCAGGTGAAATTGCCTGGGCTGAAGTAAAGTCTGATGGGGACGAATTAGTAAACCAAAAAAGGATGGAGAGAGTTGCCCCTGTGAAAAGTAAAACAGGGTGAGAAGAGGAAGGTGTGGCTAGTAGTTGGATCCAGTTTCAGCTAGTAAAAATGTTTGCTATATACAGAAGCTTGTAGAATGAAAGATGAGGACGAGGGGAAGTCTCTTTTGGAGGGAGTGGGTGAGTGTACAAGTATGGGGAACAGAGAGAATTACAGAGAGGGATCTATCAACAAAGCGGAAGTGAAGCCATGTTTCCTGAGAGAGGTGGACATTTCAGATGTCCTGGAATGGAAGGCCTCATCCTGAGAGCAGATATGGTGGAGACAGAGAAACTGGGAGAAATGGGACAGAATACTGCATCGACAGCTGAAACTAATAACACAAGTGCATGACTAAAAACAAAATCAAGTTATCTTAAGTTGTATCGAGTCCAGAAGGCTGCAACATGCACAGATGGAAGGTGAGGTGTCATTTGCCAAGCTTGCTTTGGCCCTCTTTATACCAGTGTAGGGAGAGCACAGACCAACAGGCAGTGTGGAAGTGAGATGAAGAATGAAAGTGACAGGCAACATGAACCTCAGGTCTTAACCAAATCATTAGAAAGAGCTGACATAGGGTCGGAAGGTGTTGAATCATTGTGGCTAGAGCTGCGGAACTGCAAGAGTAAAAAGTCTCTGATCGGAATAGTATACAGACTCCCTAAACGGTAAGGATGCGGCCTACAAATTACAATGGGAGTCAGAAAATGCATGCCAAAAGGACAATGTTACATTAGTCATGGGGGGTTTCAATATGCAGGTAGATTGGGAAAATCAGGTTGGTGCTGGATTACAGGGGGTGGAATTTCTAGAGTGCCCACAGGATGGCTTTTTAGAGCAGCTCATGGTTGAGCCCACTAGAGGCTCAGTTATTCTGGATTGAGTGTTGTGCAATGAACCAGAATTGATTAGAGACCTTAAGGTTAAGAAAAAAGACCTTTAGAGGCGAGTGATCATAATATGATCAAATTCACCCTGAAATTTGAGAAGAAGCTGAAGTCAGATGTATAAGTATAACGGTGGAGTAAAGGGAATTACAGAAGTATGAGGGAGGGCCTGGCCAGAATTGCTTGGAAAAGAACACTGGCAGGGATGACAGCAGAGCAGCAATAGCTGGAATTTCCTGAAGCAATTTGGAAGGCATATGATATACCTTCTAAAGAGAAAGAAGTATTCTAAAGGAAAGATGACTCAACTGTGGCTAACAAGAGAAGTCAAAGCCAAAGACAGGGCATATAATAGAGCAAAAATTAGAGAAAAAATAGAGCAGAAGTTAGAGGATTGGGAAGCTTTTAATACCCAACAGAAGGCAACTAAAAAGTCATTAAGAAGGCAAAGATGGAATACAAAAGTAAGCTAGCCAATAATATTAAAGAGGATATCAAAAGTTTCTTCAGATACATAAAGCATAAAACAGAGGCGAGAGTGGATATCGGACCACTGAAAAACAATGCTGGAGAGGTAGTAATGGGGGACAACAAAATAGCAGATGAAATACCAGCTATCAAGTCATGAAATGTGAGAAGTTACCGTAACTAGAGATACGGTTCTTGAGAAACTGAAAGGACTGAAGGTACATATGTCACTGGGACAGATGGTATATACCCCAGGATTCTGAAAGATGGCTGAAGAGATTGTGGAGGCATTAGATCTTTAAAGGTTCACTAGATTTTGGAATGGTTCTGGAAGACTGGAAAATTGCAAATGTCACTCCACTCTTCAAGATGGGAGAGAGGCAGAAGAAAGGAAACTATAGGCCAGTTAGTCTGACCTCAGTGGTTGGGAAGATGTTGGAATTGATTATTAAGGATGAGGTCTCAGGGTAATTGGAGGCACATGATAAAAATAGGCCACAGTTAGCAAGGTTTCCTCAAGGGAAAATCTTGCCTGACACATCTGTTGGAATTCTTTGAAGATATAGCAAGCAGGATAGACAAATGAGAATCGGTTGATGTTATGTACTTGGATTTTCAGAAAGTCTTTGACAAGGTGCCACACATGGGGCTGCTTAACAAGCTACAAGCCCATGATATTACAGGAAAGATTCTAGCATGGATAAAGCAGTGGCTGGTTGGCAGGAGGCAAAGAGTGGGAATAAAGGGAGCCTTTTCTGGCTGACTGCTGATGACTAATGGTTCTTCACAGGGGTCTGTGTTGGGATTGATTTTTACATCATATGCCAATGATTTGGGTGATGGAATTGATGGCTTTGTTGCAAAGTTTTCAGATAAAATGAAGATAAGTGAAGGGGCAGGTATTTTTGAGGAAGTAGAAAGTCTACAGAAGGACAGACAGATTAGGAGAATGGTCAAAGAAATGGCAGATGGAATACAGTGTCAGGAAGTGTATGGTCATGTACTTTGGTAGAAGAAATGAAAGGGTTGACTGTTTTCTAGATGGAGAGAAAATACAAAAAACAGGTCTTTGTGCAGGTTAAGTCTGTGGTGAGGAAGGCAAATGCAATGTTAGCATTCATTTCAAGAGGACTGGAATATAAAAGCAAGGATGTAATGTTGAAACTTTACAGAGCATTGGTGAGGCTTCACTTGGATATTGTAAGCAGTTTGAGGCCCCATTTCTTAGAAAGGATGCACTGAAGCTGGAGAGAGTTCAAAGGAGGTTCACAAAAATGTGAAGAATATTTGATTGTTCTGGGCCTGTATTCACTGGAATTGAGAAGAATAAGGGATGACTTCATTGAAAACTCTCCAATAGTGAAAGATCTTGATAGAATGAATGTGGAGAGGATGTTCTCTATGGTGGGAGAGTCTTAGACCAGAGAACACAGCCTTAGAATAGAAGGATGTCCTTTTAGAACGGAGATGAAGAATTTCTTGAGCCAGGGAGTGTGTGGAATTCTTTGCCACAGACAGCTGTGGAGGCCAAATCTTTATGTGTATTTAAGGCAGAGGTTGATAGATTCTTAATTAGTCAGGGCATGAAGGAATACGTGGAGAAGCCAGGTGATTGGGGCTGAGAGGAAGATTGGATCAGCCATGATGCAATGGCAGAGCAGAACTGTTGGGTCAAATGGCCTAATCCTGCTCCTACATCTTATGGTCTTATGATCTAACCAAATGCAATGCATTTGGTTTCTCCAAAATAGGACAGACCATATTGTGAAGGTCTTGTAGTAGATTAGAAGTGTTAACTGAATCACTACTTCACCTGAAAGGACTGTTTGGGTCCTTTGATGATAGAGAGGAAAGAGCTGAAAGGATAAATATTTAATCTGTGGTTGCAAAATAAAGTGCTGTAAGAAGCTGAAGGTGGGTGGTAATTGATGGCAATGGGAAAGTGAACCAGGGAGTCACAAAGGTAGCAGTCGCTGTAAAACGCTGAAAGAGAGGTTAGGTGTGCCTGATGATGGAGGTTCTTTGAAGGTGCTAGAAATTGTGCTGAATGATCCTTTGAATGTGGGTTAAAAGCCAGGATCAGGCTCCTGAAAGCTTACGCCTGACCTTTGTGATAAAGAGGTCAGTTCGCTCGACCATGACTGCGCTACCTGCATAAAGTGGGTTTGATGACCATGTCTGAGTTGGATCTTAGCGGATGGAGCAGAGCAAGTCCAGGAAGTGATAGGTTCGAGCCCGAGAGAGGAGTGGGAAAATTCAAGATGGTTGATGTTAAACCGACAGTTAGCAAAAATTTTAAATTATTTTTATATTAATTTTCTGGTTAAACTGTAACCTACTCATAAATGAAAAAGGTAATTTCTTCACGCCCAGGATGTATCTGTCTACTTGCAGCTGTACCAAATTATTGCCCTGAACCATATTATTTTGACGAACGCGAGAAAATTTGCAGATACTGGAAATCCAGGCAACACTCAAAATGCTGGAGGAACTCAGTAGGCCAGGCAGCATCTATGGAAAAGAGTAAACAGTCGACGTTTCGGGGCGAGACCCTTCATCGGGACATCAGGACAATGCAAAACTATCATATTGTTTTGACATAAAGTCTGTCTGTTATTCATGCTGTTTGAATTTATTGGTGGTTTCTTGTTCCACCACTGGAAACGAAAAATATATGCACAGGTTTATAGAACTATGAACTGCCTCTAGGTGAAGCAGGATTAAAACGAAAGGAGTGCCAAGAATACCATTTACTTATCAATGCCAGAGTTTGGAATAATTTTTCACTCTCCGGGAATAAGTTAAACGAGATGGTGAGAAAATGCTATCACGGGAAAACAAATGACTGCTGGTTTGATCATGAACTAAGGATTGGGGACACCTAAGAGAAAAAATTATTTGGTAAGAGATCTGTGATCTGAATTAATTTAAAAAGATCGGTGGGAAATCTGCCAAACCGAATGCAGAGAGCAAAATAAATATACATGGCTAAGAGACTAGACAAATGATCGAATTTAAAGGAGAAATGTATATTATGAAAATGAATATATATTAATACATTTTAAATTGTATAATGTAGATTCATGCTAATAGGTAAAAGTACTGTGTAGATTTTTGGAATGAAAATATTGTTAGATAAGTAAACGAAATCTAGTAGATGGGTTCATAGGAAAGTATCTCATGAAAAATTCGTTAGAAAGAAAAATCCAGTGACAATTCTAAAAGCAAATTCAGCAAATAACGCAGAGAAAATGTGTGATTCGGGAAATTGGTGGGTAGGTTATGTAGCGTTATAACTCCCGACTTGTCCCGTATATTAACGTGACTAGAAGCCCATTTGAAAACTATGGAAGTGAAGTAAATGGTGACTGTAGATCTGCCGGAAAGGTAGTGTCCGTTCTGGTTTAATTGATAGCATAGTCACGAGCATAAACAATAAATTTAGATTTAGTACCTCCGCCCGAAACGTCGACATTCATTTTTGTAGATGCTTTCAGATCTACTGAGTTCCTCCAGCATTTTGTATGCGTTGCCCTGGATTTCCAGGATCCGCAGCGTCTCTTGCATTAATAAACGTAGGGGTATGCCATTCAGGCGAATATTGCCGACTCTGCCATTAAAGAAGATCAAAGCGCCTTACCTTGTACCCTCTGATTTAATTTGTAACGAAAATTTTGTCAGTTTTCGTTATTAATCTGAATGATTTCGACTCAGAAAGCCTCTTAGTAAATTTCAAAGGCACTGTTCTCCGAGTGAAGAATTTTCTTCCCATCTTTCAGTTGAATAGCGGTCTCTTTATCCCCACCTCAGATTCTAGCTAAGGGAAACAAAAACTCTGTATCTACCCACCGAAGCCCCTCGAGTATTCGTACAATGAAATACGATCCTTCATATTTCTAAACTCCAAAAAGCACAGAGCCGGCTTGCTTGATCTCTCTTCTCAAATCACTAATCCACCGTCCCAAGCAGCAATACGCCATCTACTTCAAATATATCCTCAAGGTAGTGAAATCAGGCCTGTTCAAAGTATTCCAGGTTAGTGTTGAACTGGCTTTGGCACAGGAAGCGCAACCTTTGAACGGGATCACCCAGCACTAATGATGAGAGTGGATAGTCAGGTGGTAATTGTTTTGGAGCAAAAAAAAGGAAAAATGTTTCGAGTAAAGAGATGGAAGAAATGGAGCAAATTACATGTATAGCTCCTCCAAAGTCCGAGTGCTAATAAAAAAGCTGTAAAAGGCAAATCACTTTTTGATTTAAATAACTTATTTATGTCGATTGGCTGTAACTGTCTGGCGTCTGGGTCATTAATCGGAAAAGGCCAAATGATTCCTTTTGTTCGTGTTTCCTCCTGAATGGATGATCTAATTAAGCAAGGGACAAATTAATTCATTTTACAAAATGGATATTCGCTCCCGGACTTCTGGCTGCACCGGGTCCTTTTGCAGGCACCAATGGGAGCACCGTTGTCCAATTTAAATCACTAATCATAGCCTACTTTAGTTTAACTACATTCTCTAGTTGTTGAAGAAAATGACTTAACAATACCGCATTTGTTTAAACGCTTTCTTCGTCATGGCGTCTAGGTTTTTGCACCGCACTTTGAAATGGCACTTCGCTGTCCTCGGTATATTGCTAAAAGCGATGACTCGCGCATTTACTTGACCTTGTCTTTCACTGAGTTCTGCCGATTACTCCGATCCTCTAAACTGAATGTAATCATAGCTTGTATCCCCTGAAAACTTGAAGTCCAGTATTTTTATCAGTGTTAAACCTTAATTCAGCCGTTAACAAATAATAGTAACTATTGAAGGAATGCACACAAGCAAAAGTGCAGTCGCATCTGGGAACCCTGATTAGCTACTGGTGTGGTGTGAGTAATGGACAATACTGATATGTGCCACACTTAGAATACAATACCAAGGGGATATTTGTGCAACCTAATTATAGACATTTATTAACCTTTGAGCAACCATTCAGCATCAATTCATCAGGCACATGAAATATAGTTTATAGCAAAAGAACTGAATTAATTACAGTTGGAACAAATTATATTGATGAGAGTTGATCAGGCTTTTCAAAATGTTGATGTTATACCGTTTATTCTTGGCCACTTGGTCATCCTCCAATTTAATCTTTCCACTAACATCATCTCTAAAGTTTACAGCCTCTTAACTCTTCTTTCCTGCTTTCAAAATGCTACCTAAAAAATACCTGCTGCTGACAAAGTATAGGTCATGCACCTAATATCCCCTAATGTAGCTATTGTCAGGTTTTTACTTGATACTTATCCTGTTGAAAGTTAATTGTACTGTTTTATTAAATGGGTGTATAAATACAAGCTTATTAACTGAACAAAAGGATTAGGCGACTTCATTTTAAGGATCTAGAGCTAAGCAATTGTCATTTAGTTACCACTACTAGGAGGATGAGGAAAGATGCCTTTGTTCTAAGAGTTTTCACAATGACTGCACTTTGGTAAAGCAAATTACTGAGGTAGATTTTTTTTAAGGAAAATCAAAAACATTTGAGATGGAGGAATATGTAAAGCAGGATATTGCAATTATTTTCAGATTTCTTGTGGAGACATAAAGGTACCGTTATGTGCTGACATCTTTTGATTTTTTTATGATTTTATGCTTATAAGGTCAGATGATTTAAACAATCTTTAATGGACTTTAAAATGGCCTTTGATTAGCATATAATCTTACCATAATAGTGGTGAGAAGTAATGTATGACTCATAGAGAATACTCACATAATTTCATAGTTTAACCTCCAATTTTGCACAACGTTTATTGTATGATTAGGATGACTAAAGCACCTTAAGCGCTTAAGAGCAAAGTAACATAAACTTCACCCTTAATATAATTTTGATCATTTAAAAATAATTATTCAAAATAATGAAAAGATATAAAACAAGCTAAAGATTACATGTTGTAGAAGTACTGGAATGGTAATTATCTATTGTATCTGACGATGACAGAAACCTGTGCAGGAGAGTTTTTAAATTGGAAAAGCCACTTTAAAAACTGGGGCAGTTCCAATCTCTTGACCTCAGAAGTCCAGGTCCAGTGGTAGGAACAAACATCACAAACTGGGGTCTTCCTTGGTTACAGTGGATGACCATGACATCTTCTGTGCTTTGCTCTCCATATTGCATGTGTTGCAGTACCGCCTTCCTGGCCATCGGCTCTCACTGTAGATCTTATCCACTTAGTCCGCCAGGGCTGACATCGCACACTAGGACAGATGTGCTCTATCTCACTGGGGTATGAGGCCACAGGCTACCCTCACCTGGTTTAGCTAGCCTGTTGAAGCGGTGTACTGGAATGTGGCCACTGTCACATATAAACAGCTACTTGGAGCCACAAGTGAGAGCTGAGTGTTCACTGGGGACTAAAGGTGAGTGAGCTGCCCCGAAATGTACCCAACAAGCCCTTTTATCAGAGGTGCTACATTTCCCTGGACTCCCCATGCACCCTAAATACTATGAGAAATATTACCATTGAATATAATCGAGCAAATGCTGTGCATGCTCAGCAAAAGGAGAAAAAAGGTTAATATTTCAGGCCTGAGGCTAAATTACCATTCAAAATTACTTCCTTTCTTTACTAATGCTGCATGACTTAATTCAGTGAATTCTCACTTCATTACTTTTCATTTCAGAATGCCAGTAATTTAATGCATTTTGAGAGCATTGGAGAATGAAGGAAGTTGTTTTACGAAACTTTGTTGGAGATACTGAAATTTGTTTGCCTAATTTAGTTTTACACTGCAGCGAGTTGAACATCTACCCAAACATGGACTGGTTTTAAAATAATTAAATATTAATACAAATGGAATTACTAAAATATTACTAGTCTTTCCCTGCTGTTAGAAGCTATAAAACACATTTAATTTAAAGAAAATTTAAGACCATTTATTTCGCATGTTTCAGAAATGTAGGTTTGAGTTACTGATAATAGAAAATAATTCTTCAGTTTCCCAAGAAAGTAGGGAAGAGATACTGTCTAGTGGAGACAAGCTAGATAAGTCAAATTTAGTGTTGAAGGTAAGTACTGAGATTTTAATGAAACCCACTCAAGATATCACCACAAAATGTTATACAAATAATTCTAATGTAAATGTGGCGCACTCAATAAATATCCATATCAGTACGATTTTTAACCTACAAATACAATGTCAAACATTTAAAGTCAGTGTTCAACCAAAACTAATTTGTGCATATGTGCCCACAGAAAATGTGTATGATATAGTTGTACCAACCTGACTTGGGACCTATAGGGCCACTTTGAGAGATGAAAATCAAATTTGAAAATAAATTTGATGAAAAATGTAAGAAAGATTTTATGAATGATATTATCTAGAAAAAAATCATATGTCAATTTGGTTGCAATCTTTAATGGTGGAACAATTATTTTGAAAAATACAAACAAATCAATATTAAATCTTGTTATTTAAGTATATAATTATTACTGAAAATTTAATTCCAGCTCTTTACCTCCAAATAAATTTGGGTAAAAGTACATTCTTTGTACTTTGTAAATTCTTACATTTTACTGAATACATACAACATATTAAAACAAATCACTCAATGGGCTCTATGTATCAAAATATACTTGAATTTTTGATAGTGAGTATAATGGTGGCTATAGTTTCCTTAAAATTCTTAGGAACATTCTGTTTTCACAGAAAAAGCACAAATTTCAATAAGTTCAATCATATTAATCATTCTCAATCCCATGTAATAAAATGGAATCTAACTCAATCACCATAAACAAATAGTTCTAATTTCAAGCAGATACAATCTCAACATAGATAAAAATTTCAGGATCCTACTCAATAAATATAGAATTCAATTAATATAAATTAATAGTTGTGTTGGTTCAGCATCCATATAATTCTTTTCTGTATCTTTAAGATGTATCGGTCTTTAATTGGTGACTGTTTTTCCACTGTTCCTGTTCTGCATCACTTTCCTGCACTTGCTCAATACCTCCAATATCTAAACATTAAATATTTAAATGAAGTACTTAGCCCAAAATACACTAGCCACACAAATTCCGTACTATTTACTAATGAAAAGTTTCTTTGTTTCTTTTGATAATTTCAATCCATTCCTTGATGCATAACAAAGGTAGAAGTGTGTAAGTTCAACACTCCAGAAGCAGTAGGAGGCAGATGATCAGAATAATTGCTGAAGCCAGCAACTAGCTGTACAGTGTAAATCATCCGACTGCTGTTTAGATGGTTGCTAGTGACCAGTCTAGTACATCTTGTGCAAATCATTATGTCAGAAGTATTGCCTACAGCTGCTGGACAGAAGTTTAATATTTCCACTGGGATTTGTTTGACTGATTTCATGCCAAAATAAAGTCCTCTTTAAAGAGAGAGTCAAGTTTCCTACAGAAAAGTGGTAGACATTTCATAACTAAATACTTGCATGATATACATGTACAGTACTTACATTGCATCTAAAGCGTCGTCTTTTAAAAGACGTGTATAGCTGAAAGGGTTACTAGTCACATCTACATCTAATCGTTGGGACCCGACTCAGGGTCATCCAGACACCACCTGACATGGAGTCTACATGTCAGAAGGAATGATCTTGATAGATGAATACCACCCAAGGTATGTGATTTGAAAACATTTAACATAGTTTTTTATAAAAGTACGCTGTGCGGTTTTAATATTTTACATGATAGTCACGCATATACTAAATGTATGCACATTAAACATAGTTATATCACCAATCTAATCTGATTTGCAGGCACCAAAAATGGCAGGATCTTTGCTAAAGTTGTATAGGTGGAGTTGGAGCATTATTGGGAGGGTTGGTGCAGAGGTGGAAAGTTCATGCAATGACGTAAGGTACTGAGAAATATTATTAAGAAACATAAAAATATTTGACAAATGATGGCTGTTATAGGAAAGGATTTGCATTACAGGTAATTACCTGATGCTGATTCTGCCTTCTGTTGTAGTATCCATAAAACTCATTTCATGTTGTGACTTTAAAAAAATATCATCCTTAGTGCAGACAATTGCTATTATAACTGTAATTGTTTTATCATCTCAGTCTGCACTATTAGTGGGATTGCCCTTGGCACAATAACTGCAAAATTCAGCAAATATATGCCAGTCTTGGACATACCCAGTAAGAGTATTTAAAAAGATCGCAGCATGTCAGAGTGATGACAGAACTGAAACACACATTGTGTAGAATCTGTAAAGCTATGTCACATCTGCTCCTTTCTTTGCATTGGTCCAGCCTGAGGAATATGACCAGGAGCAGAACTAGGCCATTTGGCTCATCGTCTGCTGCACCATTTCATCATGATCCATTTACCCCTCAGACCCCATTTCCTGCCTTCTCCAGTATCCCTTCTGGCCCTGACTAATCAATAGCATATCAGCCTTTCTCTTAACTATACCCAGTGGCTTGGCCTCCACAACCATCTCTGGCAACAAATTCCACAGATTCACCACCCTCTGACTAAAGAAATTCCTTCTCATCTCCCTGCTAAATAGATGTCCCTCTATTCTGAGGCTGTATCCTCTGCTTTTAGACTCCCTCACCAGAGGAAACATTCTCTCCGTATCCACTCTATTGAGGCCTTTCAACATACGAGAGGTTTCAATGAGATCCCCCCTCATTTTTCTTAATTCCAGAGAGTACAGGCTGAGAGCCATCAAACGCTCTTCATAAGACGAGCCTTTTAATCCTGGAATCATTTTCATGAACCTCCTTTGAACCCTCTCTAATGTCAGCATATCCTTTCCTAGATAACAGGCCCAGAACTGCTCACAGTACTCCAAGTGAGGCCTCACCAGTACCTTATAAATCCTTACATTATATTCTTGCTTCAATATTCTAGTCCTCTCAAAATGAATACTAACATTGTATTTGCCTTCCTCACCACCGACTCAGTCTGCTTGAGGATTCTTAAGTCCCCTTGCACCACAGATTTTTGAATTTTCTGTCCATTTAGAGAATAGTCTACACTTTTACTTCTACCAAAGTGTTTGACCTTATACTTCCCGACACTGTATTCCATCTGCAACTCTTTTGCCCATTCTCCTAATCTGACTTCTGTAGACTCACTGCCTCCTCAACACTACCTGCCCCTCCACCTACATTCATATCATCTGCAAATGTGGCCACAAAGCCATCAATTTTATCATCCAAATCATTAACATATAACGTAAAAGGAAGTGGTCCCTAAACAGACCCCCTATGGAACACCACTAGTTATTGGCAGTCAACCTGAAAAGGCTCCCTTTGTTCCCACTCTTTGCTTCCTGTCAATCAGCCAATGCTCTATCCATGCTAGTGTCTTTTCTGTAATGCCATGGGCTCTTAACTTGTCAAGCAGCCTCATGTGTGGCAACTTGTCAAAGGCCTTCTGATAATCCAAGTATACAACATCCACCAATTCCTTTTTGTCTATCCTGCTTGATATTTATTCAAAGAATTCCAACAGACTTGTCAGGCAAAATTTTTCTTTAAGGATACCCTGCTGACTTCGACCTATTTTATTGTGTACCTCCAAGTATCCTGAAACCACATCCTTAACAATCGACTCTAACACCTTTCCAATCACTGAGGTCAGAGTAACAGGTCTATAATTTCCTTTCTTCTTCCTTTCTCCCTACTTCAAGAGTGGAGTGACATTTGCAATTTTCCAGTCCTCCAGAACCATGCCAGAATCTATTGGTTCTTGAAAAATCATTACTTTTGCCTCCCCTCCAATCTTTTCAGCTATTTCTTTCAGAACTCTGGGGTGTAGACCATCTGGTCCAGGTGACCTATCTACCTTCAGACTTTTCAGTTTCCCAGGCACCTTCTCCCCAGCAATGGCAACTTCACCCATTTCTGCCCCCTGACACTTGAACTTCCGGCATATTGCTAATGTCTTCCACAGTGAAGAGTGATGCAAAATACCTATTCAGTTCATCCGCCATTTTTTGTCCCCCATTACTACCCTTACAGCATCATTTTCCAGCAGTCTGATATCTACTCTTGCCTCTCTTTTACACTTTATAGATTGAAAGAAACTTTTGATGTCCACGTTAATATTATTGGCTACCTTACCTTCATATTCCATCTTTTCATTCTTTATGACTCTTTTAGTTGCCTTCTGTTGGGTTTTAAAAACTCACCATTAATTTTTGCTCTATTATATGCCCTTTCTTTGGCTTTTATATTGGTATTGACTTTTCTTCTCAGCCACAGTTGTGTCATCCCACCTTTAGAATATTGCTACTTCTTTGGGAAGTATCGATCCTGTGCCTTCCGAGTTTCTCCCAGAGATTCCAGCCATTACTGCTCTGCCATCATCCCTGCTAGTGTTCCCTTCCATTCAATTGCAGCCAGCTCCTCTCTCATGTCTCTGTAATTGTCTTTATTCCACTGTGGTACTAATATATCTGACTTTAGCTTTTTCTTCACAGATTGAAGGGCGAATTCTATCATATTATGATCACTGGGCCCAAAGGGTTCCTTTATCTTAAGCTTCCTAATCAATTCTAGTTCATTGTACAACATCCAATCCAGAATAGCTGATCCTAGTGAACTCAACCATGAGCTGCATTCTACAAATTCCCCCTTTTAGGATCCAGCACCAACATGATTTTCCCAATCTACTTGCATATTGAAATCCCCCCCCCCCATGACTATCAAAACATTGCTTTTTTGACATGCATTTTCTATCTCCCGTAGACCAGATCTTTGCTACTATCTGAGATCTGTATACAACTCCCATTTGGGTCTTCTTACCCTTACAACTTCTTAGCTCTACCCACAATGGTTCTACATCTTCCAATCCAATGTCACCTCTTTTTAATGATATCATTTCATTTTTTTTTAAACCAACAGAGCCACCCCACCCCCTCTGCCTACCTGCCTGTCCTTTCAATATAATGTGTATCTTTGGACATTATGCTCCCAATTATGATCTTATAGCTACGATTCAGTGATGCACACAATGTCATACATGGCAGTCTGTATGATTAAGAGATTGAGGTGACTATATTTTTAAAACTGGGTACAAAATACAGGACCAAAAGAAGGTACGGTTTTATGTAAATTTGAGAGGTAAGTGCAGTGGTGTCATGACAAATGAAAGCCAAAAGATAAAAGTCGAAGTGAATGATTACCATAAAGTAAGTATAGAGAAGATAATGGCAACTTGAGTCTGTAGAATGCAGCTCAAAAGCATTGAGATAGAGCATGAGGTAAAATATTCTGACACATCAAGGAAAGCAATGGAACTAAATATCTTGGTACATAAGTTACTAAAATCTATGGCATAGAGGTAAAATAATCAAAAATAAAACACAGATACTAGTCTTTTAAGAGATCCAAAAAGGTTAAGATTTTGTTTAAGTTGGAAGAGTCTTTACAAACTCCCATTTGAAGTTTGCACTTCAATCTTTTCACCAAAGCAACTGGAGTTATTCTATCATACTCCAGATTTGTGCTTTGTACATAGTAGAAAAACTGAATGAAATTTTGAGGTAAGTCGCTTGGTACAGTATGGTCTTTGACCTATTCCTGTTTTACATAGCTGGTCCAATTAAGTTCCTCATAATGAGGAAGCAAAGTCCCTTGGTTTCTAATAATTTGTTTCCTAATAATTAATATTCACTCATCCCTGCATTCTTTTAAAATTAAAGTATGTAATCCACCAGACCCAGGGCTTATAGTCTGAATTTGATTAGTTATTGAAACATAGAAACATAGAAAATAGGTGCTGGAGTAGGCCATTCGGCCCTTCGAGCCTGCACCGCCATTTATTATGATCACGGCTGATCATCCAACTCAGAACCGTGCACCAGCCTTCCCTCCATACCCCCTGATCCCCGTAGCCGCAAGCTAACTCCCTCTTAAATATAGCCAATGAACTGGCCTCAACTGTTTCCTGTGGCAGAGAATTCCACAGATTCACCACTCTCTGTGTAAAGAAGTTTTTCCTAATCTCAGTCCTAAAAGGCTTCCCCTTTATCCTCAAACTGTGACCCCTCGTTCTGGACTTCCCCAACATCGGGAACAATCTTCCTGCAGCTAACCTGTCCAATCCCTTTAGGATTTTATACGTTTCAATCAGATCCCCCCTCAATCTTCTAAATTCCAACGAGTACAAGCCTAGTTCATCCAGTCTTTCTTCACATGAAAGTCCTGCCATCCCAGGAATCAATCTGGTGAACCTTCTTTGTACTCCCTCTATGGCAAGGATGTCTTTCCTCAGATTAGAGGACCAAAACTGCATACAATACTCCAGGTGTGGTGTCACCAAGGCCTTGTACAACTGCAGTAGTACCTCCCTGCTCCTGTACTCGAATCCTCTCGCTATAAATGCCAGCATACCATTCGCCTTTTTCACCGCCTGCTGTACCTGCATGCCCACTTTCAATGACTGGTGTATAATGACAGCCAGGTCTCGTTGCACCTCCCCTTTTCCTAATCGGCCACCATTCAGATAATAATCTGTTTTCCTATTTTTGCCACCAAAGTGGATAACTTCACATTTATCCACATTAAATTGCATCTGCCATGAATTTGCCCACTCACCCAACCTATCCAAGTCACCCTGCATCCTCTTAGCATCCTCCTCACAGCTAACACTGCCGCCCAGCTTCGTGTCATCCGCAAACTTGGAGATGCTGCATTTAATTCCCTCATCCAAGTCATTAATATATATTGTAAACAACTGGGGTCCCAGCACTGAGCCTTGCGGTACCCCACTAGTCACTGCCTGCCATTCTGAAAAGGTCCCGTTTATTCCCACTCTTTGCTTCCTGTCTGCTTTGTCTGCTAACCAATTCTCTATCCACATCAATACCTTACCCCCAATACTGTGTGCTTTAAGTTTGCACACTAATCTCCTGTGTGGGACCTTGTCAAAATATTTCTCCTCATAATTTTGTATGAACTTTGTATCATGTCTGAGTTACTTAACTCCCTGGTAGATATCAAAAGTAATTATTTAATATTTATGTCATTTTATCAACACTGCCCAATCCTGGCAGCCTCTTTGTGGCTCTTTTTCTTCTGATGCTATGCACTACTTTTTTTTGTTGTTTATTTAATGCAATCTGGCCATTGTGTGAGTGTGCCAGTATAAAAGTCTGAAGTCTGAGGCTTTGGCTCAAGAGGCTTCAGCAAGGAGGCACAGGTGAGTAGCAGGTAAGAACAGATAAGTTATTTTAATAGAAGTTAATGAAAAAGACACCAATTACAATTAATTAAATAAAGTGGGGATGCAGATCAAATGATCTGTTGTAGCTGCATGATGTGGGAAATGGTGGCAGACACTGTTGTGGTTCCTGGTGAGCACATCTGCAACAACTGTTTGTTGCTCAAGGAACTCAGACTCAAAGGTGACGAGATAGATGTTGTTAAGACCAAAAACAAAGTCAGGTAACAAAAATTTGAGCATGGTGGGACTATCAGGAAGCAAAATGAAGAGTAATGTTCTAAGTTGTGTATATTTCAATGCAATAAGTATAGTAGGAAAGGTACATGAGCTCAGGGTGTGAATCAAAACATGGAATTATGATATTGTAGCCATTAGAATGACTTGGTTGCAGGAGGGGCAGGACTGGCAGTTCAATATTCCAAGGTTCTGTTGTTTTAGTTGTGATAGAGAGGGAGGGGTACTGTTACTAGTCAGGGAGAATGTCACAGCAGTGCTCAGTCAGGACAGATTAGAGAATTCAGTTGGTGAGGATTTGCGGGTGGAAATGAGGAATAAGAAAGGTATGACCATGTTAATGTTGTTACATTATAAACCACCCAACAGTCTATGGGATTTAGAAGAACAAATTTGTAGAAAGATTACAGACTGTTGCAAGAAACATAGGGTTGTGATAGTACATAGGTGAATTTAATTTTCCACATATTGACTGGGACTCCCATACTGTAAAAGGACTGGATGTGATAGAGTTTGTCAAATATGTTCAGGAATGTTTCCTTCATCAGTACATAGAAGTTCCAAAGAGAGAATGCACAATACTTGATCCCCTATTAGGGAATGAGACAGGGCAGGTGACAGAAATTTGTGTAGGGGAGCACTTTGCATCTTGTGATCATAATGCCATTAGTTTCAAGGTAAGTATAAAAAAAGGATAGGCCTGGTCCTCGGGTTGAGATTCTAAGTTGGAGAAAGGCCAATTTTGATGGTATCAGAAAGGATCTGGCAAGTGTGAATTGGGACAGGTTGTTTTCTGGCAAAGTTGTATTTGGTAAATGGGAGGCCTTCTGAAGAGAAATGTTGGGAATACAAAGCTTGTATGTGCCTGTCAGAACAAAAGGCAAGGATGACAGGTTTACGGAACTTTAGTTTTCAAGAGATATTGAGGCCATGGTTAAGAAGACAAAGGTGCATAACAGGTGGGACCAAATAAGGTACTTATGGAGTGAACGAAATGCAAGTGAACACTTAAGAAAATCAGGAGGGCTAAAAGAAGACATGAGGTTACCCTACCTCTTCAGCTCGTCGGATGATTGCATTTTTTACTTTAATGGCTAGAAGATCGATTTTGCTGAATTGGAAAGAGATTAACCCTCCTACTTTATTTCATTGGTTTTCATAAACTATGTTGTGTTTAAATTTGGAAAAAATTAGAAGTGTGGTTTACGACCCGTCCATTAAATTTGAAAAAACTTGGAGGCCATTTATTCAGCATTTTCATATGATGTAATCTGACCATTTCCAAACTTATTTTACTTCTCTGTAGTGTTGGTTGAGAGGAACGGAGTCGTTGACACTATCGTTTTCTTTTCTCCCATTTCTTACTATGTTAAAACAGCCCAGGTCTTTTTTTAGTTTCGTTGATTAGGTTCTGTTTAGATTAGGTTTTTTTTGAGGGTTTTTTTTTTGTTTTTTTTTCTTTTTTCATAATTTTTGTCCAGATTTTTTTTTGTTCTGTATTATTCATTGGTATCCTATATGATTGGGAGTTTTGTTAATTAAGTACTATTTGGTTCTATAATTACTCATGTTAAGTACAACAATGTATTCCCAATAACTTTGTACTACTATTATGTTATGTTTATATTTTATGAAACTAATAAAAAGATTGAAAAAGAGGTTGCCCTAGCAGACGAGGTGAAGGAGAATCCTAAGGGATTCTGTGGATATGTTAAGAGCAAAAGGATTTCAAGGGACAAAATTGGTGCTCTAGAAGATCAGAATGCTAATCTACACATGGAGCCAAAAGAGATGAGGGCGATCTTAATTTTATTTTTTTGCATCCGTGTTTATTCAGGAGATGGACTCAGAGTCTATAGAAATGAGGCAAAACAGCAGCAAGGTCATGGGCATACAGATTACAGAGGAAGAGGTATTTGCTGTCTTCAGGCAAATCATGGTGGTCAAATCCCTGGAGCCTGACGACATGTTCCCTCGCACTCTGTAGAAATTATAGGGGCCCTCGCAGAGATATTTTAATCGTCTCTAACAGGAATGGTGCCTGTGGATTGGAGGATAGCTAATGTTGTTCTGTTGTTTAAGAAAGGCTGTACGAATAAACCAGGAAATCATAGGCCGGTCAGCCTGATATCATAAGACCATAAGACACAGGAGCAGAAACAGGCCATTTGGGCCATCGAGACTGCTCCGCCAGTCAATCATCGCTGATCCTTTCTCCCCTCCTCAGCCCCTTTCTCCGGCCTTCTCCCTGTAACCTTTGATGCCATGTCCAATCAAGAAGCTATCAAGTTCTGCCTCAAGTACACCCAACAACCTGGTCTCCACTGCTGCCTATGGTAACAAATTCCATAAATTCACCACTCTCTGGCTGAAGAAATTTCTCCACATCTCTGTTTTAAATGGACAACCCTCTATCCTGAGGCTGTGCCCACTTGTCCTAGACTTCCCCACCATGGGAAGCATTCTTTCCACATCTACTCTGTCTAGACCTTTCAACATTAGAAAGATTTCAATGAGATCCCCCCTCATCCTTCTAAATTCCAGTGAGTAGAGACCCCAGAGCTATCAAACGTTCCTCGTATGATAACCCTTTCATTCCTGGAATCATCCTTGCAAACCTCCTCTGAACCTTCTCCAATGACAGCACATCTTTCTTAGATGAGAAGCCCAAAACGGTTCACGATACTCAAGGTGAACCTCAGGAGGGACCTTTTAAAGCCTCAGCATGACATCCTTGCTCTTGTATTCTTGAAATGAATATCAGTAGGGGAAAGTTATTGGAAGGTATTCTAAGGTACCAGATATGAGTATTTGGACTATCAGATTGATTATGGGTAATCAGCATGGCAGGTTGTGTCTAACCAATCTTATAGAATTTTTCGAGGATGTTACCAGGAAAGTTGATGAAAGCAAGGCAGTGGGTATTGTCTACATGGAGTTCAGCAAGGCATTTGACAAGTTTCCGCATGGGCGGTTGGTCAAGAAGGTTCAGTCACTTGGCTTTCAGATTGAGGTAGCAAATTGGATAAATATTGGCTCTATGGCAGTGGCCAGAAAGTGGAAGAAGATAGTTGCCTCACTGACTGGAGGTCTGTGAATAGTGGAGTGCCGCAGGGATCAGTGCTGGGTCTGTTGTTGTTTTTAATCTATATCAATAATCTGGATGATAATGTGCACAAATGGATCAGCAAGTTTGTGGATGACATCAAGACTGAGGGTGTCATGGACAATGGGGAAGTCTATCAAAGCTTGTAGCACGATTTGGACCAGTTGGAAAAATGGCAGATGGAATTTAATGCAGTCAAGCCCTTTGTGAGGACCAGCCAGGGTAGGTCTTATACCATGAGTGATAGGGCACTGAGGAGTGTGGTACAACAACAGGACTACGGATCGATAATTCATTGAAAGTGGCGACTCAGTTATATAGTGCCATTAAGAAAGCCTTTGGCACATTGGTCTACATGGATCGAAGTACTGAGTATAAGAGTTGGAATGTTATGTTGAAGTTGTATAAGATATAGGTGAGGACTAATTTGGAATATTATGTGCAACTTTTGTCACCTACCTACAGGAAAGATATAAATAATGTTGCAAGAGTACAGAGAAAATTTACCAGTATGTTGCTGGGTCTGGAGGACCTGAGGTACTGTATATGGAAAGATTGCATAGGTTAGAACTTTATCCCTAGAACACAGAAGACTGAGGAGAGATTTAATAAAGGTATACACAATTATGAGGGGTATAGATAGGGTAAATATAAACAGACTTTTTCCACTGAGGTTGGGTGAGACTGAAACTAGAGGTCATGGGTTAAGGGTGCAGGGTGAATGTTTAAGAGGAGCATGAAGGGGAACGTCATCTCTCAGAGGGTAGTGAGAGTATGGAATGAACTACCAGTGCAAGTGGTGGAAGCAATTTTGATGTCAATGTTTAAGACAAGTTTGGATAGATACATGGATGGGATGGGTATGGAGGGCCCTTGTCCGGGTGCAGATCAATGGAATCAGGCAGTTTAAATGGTTTGGCATGGACTAGATGGGTTGAATGGCCTGGTTTCTGTGCTGGAGGTTTCTATAGCTCTATGAGTGTGATGCACTAGCAAGGGGGAGGGCTACATGGGCACTTTTTCAGGAGGCGGTCACACCCATTAGGTTAACTACTACATATTTGGTCTGTGGCTGGGGACAAAAGGGTGTGACTGTGAGTTAGGCAAGTAGGGGGATCCAAGAGATGGTGCCGGAGGCGCCCCAGCCCTTGAACTTGCCCAACAAGTCTGAGATTTTTGCTCCCTGTGAGGATGAGAGTGGGGGCTGTAGAAAGGGCAAGCAACTGAACCATGACACCGTGGTTCAAGGGGGAGAAAAGAGAAGTGTTGTGGTAATTGGGAAAAATAAATATGAGGGGAATAGACATACATTTCTGTCACAAGGATCGCGGCTGTGTCGTCTCCTTGTTGCCTGGCTTCAAGACATGTCACCTGACCTGCAGAGGAATTTTGAGTGGGAGGAGAAAGAAATAGTTGTCATGGTCCACGTAGGTACAAATGACATAGGTACAAAGAACAATGAAAGAGGCTCTTTTGAGGTAATATGAGCGATTAGGGTCTTAATTAAAACACTGAATCAAAAATATGATCATCTGTGGATTGTTAACTAAGCCACTTGAAAATTGGCAGAGGGTTAATCAGATCAGAGCTAAGTGCATGGCTCAGAGATTGATGTGGGAGAAGTGGGTTTGAATTCATGGGACACTGGCACCAGTGTTGTGGAAGGAGGGAAATGTTTCAATGAGACCTGAAGCATGCTAGAACCAGGGTCCTGGTGAATCTCATAACTGAGGCTGTGGATAGGGTTTTAAACTAAATAGTGGGGGGGGTGGGGGGTGAGTTCAGCAGCTGGAAAAGTATGGATAAAGTAAAAGGGAAGGAGAATGCAGGAGAGATGAGTAAAATCTCCAGAATACAGAAAAAGACAAAGTTTCGAAAAGGGTAAGGTTATAACTTTAGACAGCATATAGGCAAAATTGAAAAGAAGGGTGGTGAATTTAGGACTGAAGGTGGTATATTTGAATGCACACAGTATATGAAATAAAGTAGATGATCTTTTAGCGCAGTAAAACAATTGGTAGGTATGATGTGGGTATCACAGAGTGGTTGAAAGAATGTCACAACTGAGACCTTAACACCCAAGGATACACATCATATTGAAAGGACAAGCAGGTGAACAGCTGGGGTAGTCGTGATTTTGTTAGTAAAAAAAAATTAAATCAAATCTTTAGAAAAAAAGTAACATTAGATCAGAAGATATAGAATCCTTGTTGGTAGAGTTAAGAAAGTACAAGGGTGAAAAGATTCTGATGGGAACTACATTCAGACCTCAGCCAGGATGTGGGGTACAAATTACAAAGGGACACTGAAAAGTCATGTCAAAAGGGCGATGCTATAATTGTCATGGGGAATTTCAATATGGAGGTAGATTGGAAAATTTAGGTTTGTGCTGGATCTCAAAAGAAGGAAATTGTTTTATGCTTATGATATAGCTTTTTATAGCAGCTTATGGTTGAGCCCACTAGGGAAGAGGCAATTCTGCATTAGGTGTTGTTTAATGAACCTGATTCGATTAGTGAGCTTAAATTAAAGGAATTTTTAGGAGGCAGTGATCATAATATGGTGGAATTCACCTTGAAGTTTGAAAGGGAAAAGCTAAAATGAGATCTATCATTATTATAGTTGAGTAAAAGTAACTACGGAGGTATAAGAAAGGATTTGGCCAAAGGTGATTGGAAGGGAACACTATCAGGGATGACAGCAGAAGAGCAATAGCTGTAGTTTTTGGGAGTAATTAGGAAAATGCAGGATTGGTTCATCCCAATAAGAAGCAGCATTCCAAAGGGAGAGTCAGTAAGCCATGCTGACAAGGGAAGCCAGAGACAGCATAAATGCACACAAAAAGTTAGTTGGAAGCTAGAGGAGTTGAAGCTTTGAAAAACCAACCGAAGGTAACTAAAAAAGTAAGGAGGGAGAACGCAAAATGTTAAGGTAAGCTAGCCAATAATATCAAAGAGGATACCAATTTTTTTTTCAGATATTAATATAAAGAGTACAAGAGAGGAAAGAGTGGACATTGGATTGCTGGAAGATGATTCTGGAGGTTTTAACAAGATACAAAGATTGGCAGAAGAATTGAACAAGTAGCCCTCTCTGTGCAAGACAACAGCATCAGGACAAAAAATTCAAGAGTGTCAGGAGGCAGAAGTGAGTGCAGTTGCTATTACTAAGGAGAAAGTGCTTGGGACGCTGAAAGGACTGAAGGCAGATAAATCACCTGGTTCTGAAAGAGGCAACTGGAGGGACTAAAGAGGCATTAGCAGTGATTTTTCAAGAATCACTAGATTCTGAAATAGTTCCTAAAGACTGGAAAATTGCAAATGTCATGCCACTCTGTAAGGAGGATGTAAGGAAATTAGAAGCCAGTTAGCCTGACTTCAGAGGTTGGCAAGATGTTAGAGTCCATTATTAAGGATGAGCTTTTGCAGAATGTGGAGGCACACAACAAAATAGCTCAAAGCCAGCATGATTTCCTTAAGGGGTAATCTTGCCTGATGAATTTGTTGGAATGCTTTGAGGAAGTAACAGGCTATTTAGTCAAAGGAGGGTCAGTAGATGTTGTTTACTTCGATTTTCAGAAGGCCTTTGGCAAAATGTCACACATCAAGGATCAAATTTATTTCCCATTAGCACTTATGTGCATTAGGATTTTGGCTGCTGAGGCTGCTAAACAAGATAAGTGCCCATGGTATGACAAGAAAGATACTAGCATGGACGGAAGATTGGCTGACTGGTAGAATGCAAAGAATGGGAATAAAAGGGACGTCTTCTGGTTGGCTGCAGTGACAAGTAGTGTTGGGTCTGCTACATTTCACATAATACATTAAAGATCTGAATGGTGGAATTGATAGCTTTGTGCCAAGGGTTGCAGTTGATTCAAAGATAGGTGGAGGAGCAAGTAGTTTTGAGGAAGCAGGGAGTTTTCAGAGGACTTGGACATATTAGGAGAATGGACAAATAAGTGACAAATGGAATACAGTGTAGAGAAGTGTATGATCATGTACTTTAGTAGAAGGAATAAAGACATAGACTATTTTCTAAATGGTGAGAACATTCAGAAATTGGAGGTGAAAAGGATCTTGGAGTCCTAGTGCAGGATTCCCCAAAGGTTATTTTGCAGGTTGAGTAGCTGGGGTAAGGAAGACATAAACAAAGTTAGCATTCATTTTGAGGACTAGAATTTAAAAACAAGGATGTAATATGTTGAATTTATAATACATTGGTCAGAAAGCATTTGAAGTATTGTGAGCTGTTTTGGGCCCCATATCTAAAAAACGATATGCAGAGTCCAGGAGAGGTTTACAAGAATGATCCTGGGAATGAAAGGTTAACATATGAGGGGCATTTGACAGCTCTGGTGCCTGTATTCACTGGAGTTCGAAGAATGAGGGGTTTCTCATTGAAACCTACCAAGTTTTGGAAAGCCTAGATAGAATGTATATGGAGAGGGTATTTCCAACAGTGGGAGAGGCTAGAACCAGAAGGCACAGACTCAGAATAGAGGGATATGCATTTAGATCAGAATTGATAAGGACTTTCTTTAGCCAGGGGGGTGGTGAATCTGTGGAATTCATTGCCATGGTCAGCTACGAAGGCTAAGTCATTGGATGTATTTAAAGCAGAGGTTGATGGATTCTTGATGAGTACGGGTATTGAAGGTTACAGAGACGAGGGAGGAGAATAGAGTTGAGAGAGAAATGGTCAAATGGTGGAGTAGACTCGATGGGCTGAATGGCTAATCGAATCTGTTTCTATGTCACATGGTCTTCTTCATGGGTGGTGGATATCACCGACAGTTGAAAATTTTTGATGAACACACACACAATCCTTGTGGCATTTATTGTACTGTACATCCCTTGGTGCCCCTAAAATGAAAGGACAGTTAAAGGACAACACCTGGGCATATTTGAAATTTCATATCGATGAAAACAAACAGTGGATTTCCTTCTCAATGACCATTAGTGAACTAGATGGCACTTTTTTATTACAGCCCAGTAGTTTTATGCTTACCATTACCCACCTAGTCTTTTCTAAATTCTAGATTTTATTTAATTATTTGAATTTAAATGCTTCAGCTGTTATGGTTGGATGTGAACTAGTGCCGCTGGATTAATAGTCCAGAATTCTGGCTGTTAGACCAGTAGCTTAACTATTATGTCAGTGTATCCTTATGTCCCTCAATTTTTAATTTTATACTTCCTATTGATGCCCTTTTTTTAAAACTTCTCTCTTGCATACAGATCCATTTTGTCATATACTTAGTGCTTTATCCTTTATTTATGATGTTTACCCCTTTCTTCATCTACGGTCTCCCATTCATTTGTTCTTGTTTATCAACAGAATTTTCTTTTTTGAATCTACAAACTTTTTTGAGCCACCAGAACATTGTGGAACAGACCTTCAGGCAGACTAAGGAAAGGTGTAAAACAATATGGGGGACTTCAGCTTCCCTAATATTAATTGATAGTTTCCCAGTGCAAGAAGTTTAGACGGGGCAGAATTTGTTAGGTACATCCAGGAGGGTTTCTTAAATCAACATGTAGAAGTTCCAACAGGAAGGGCTGTAGTGGAAACGGTGTTGGGTAATGAGCCTGAGCAGGTGAGCGACCTTTCAAACAGTGAGCAGTTGGAGAACAATGGTCATAACTCCTTAAGTTTGAGGGTAGCTATAAATAAGAACCTTGTCGAAGAGTACTAAGTTGAAACATGCCAAATTATGAGAACATTAGGCAGGAACTAAGAAGAGTTGTTTTTGGGCAAGCCCACCAACCAATATGCAGAGGGTATTTAAACAACAACTGCTGAGAGTACAGGATGAGTATGTTCCACCCAGAAGAAAGGTCAAGGAAGGCAAGGTAAGAGAACCTTGGATGTCAAGGGAGGTGATGAATTTAGTCAAGAAGAAAAAGGAAGAAATATATAAAGCCCTTGGGGGTTATAAAGAAGCTAGAAAAGAACTCAAGAAGGAAATTAGGGAAGCCAGGAGGGGCATGAAAAGTCCTAGGCAATTAGGATGAAAGAGAATCCCAAGGTATTATAAGAGGGTAACTAGGGAAAGGGTAGCACCACTTGAGGATAAAGAGGAGAGCATTTGCTTGGATGTAGGTGAAGTCCTAAATGACTGTTTTACATGAGTATTTACCAAAGAGAAGGATGTGGAGGATAGAGGAGTGATCAGTGCCAAGTGTATTAATAATTAATATACTGGCATTTTGAGGTAAAAGAAACAATAATGTTGGGTCCTTTAAAGAGCATTAGGGTAGATAAGACTCCATGATCTGATGGGATATACTCCAGGTTATTGAGAGAGGGAAGAGATGGGATTGCTGGGTCCTTGACCAATAATCTTGTCCTCTCTAGCTGCAGCTGAAGTCCTAGAGGACTAGCAAGTAGCTAATGTTCCATTATTCAAGAAAGGAACCAGGGATAATCCTGGAAACTATAACCCAGTGAGTCTCACGTCAGTGGTAGGAAAGTTGATGGATAGAATGCTTATAGATAGGATTTATGAGCATTTGGAAAAGCATGGTATAATTAGGGAGAGCCAGCATGGCTTTGTGCAGGGCAAATCATCTCTTACTAACGATTGAGTTTTTTGGCGAGGCGATGAGTGTGATTGATGAAGGAAGCGCTGTGGATGTTATCTATATTGATCTTAGTAAGGCATTTGACAAGGTCCCTCATGAGTGACTCATCCAGAAGATTAAGATGCAGAGGGTCAGGATCCATGACGAATTGGCTGTTTAGATTTAGAGCTGGCTTGCCCATAAAAGACACAGGGTCCTGGTCAATGGGACTTATTCTAGCTGGAGGTCTGTGATTAGGGATGTTCTTCAGAGATCTGTACTGGGACCTCTGCTGTTTGTGATGGACTGTATATAAATAACCTGGATGAAATTGTCGATGAGTTTGCAGGTGACACAAAGATTAGCATCGTTACAGGTAACGTATAAGATTGGTAACAAATACAGTGCGATATAGATCAGTTTAGATGTGGGTGGAGAAATGACAGATGGAATTTACTCTGGCCAAGTGTGAAGTATTGCCCCTTGGCAGGTCAATTGTATAGAGGCAGTACACTTTTGAGGGCAAGGTCCTTAACAATGCTGAGGAGCGGAAGGATCTTGTGGTCCTCGTTCATACTATAGAATCCTTAAAGTGTCCACACAGATTGACAGGGTGTTTAAACAGGCATATGGCATCCTTACCTTTATTAGTCGAGGTATTGAGTTCAAAACACAGCAAGTTATGTTGCAGCTTTATAAAGCTGATTTGACTGCATTCGGAGTATTGAATATAGATCTGGTCGCCCCATTATAGGAAGGATGTCGAGGCTTTGGGGAGGGTGCAGAAGACGTTTACCCGGATGCTCCCTAGATTAGGGAGCATGTGCTATAATGAGAGGTTGGACAAACTTGGGTTGTTTTCTCTGGAGTGGAAGAGTCTGAAGGGAAATCTGATAGAGGTTTATAAGATTGAGAGGAGATTATGATAGTATCCTTGTCCTAAAGTTGAAATGTCTAATATCAGAGGACATGCATTTAAGGTGAGAGCAGGTAAGTTCAAAGAAGATGTGAAGGGCAAGTTTTTGACACCACAGGTGGGAGCTTGGAATGTGTTTCCTGTGGTCGGGGTAGAGGGAAATACAGTGCATTAGGGATTTTAAGAGATCTCATCTAAATTTAAATCTCAAATCCAAGCACTTCCTCAGATCTCTGCACCCACCACATACTTGCTGTAGTGTGCTAATTCGAACTTCACAGTGCTGTGGTTGTGGCCTTTGTGTAAAACTTCGTTTTACTTAGTTCTAATATGTCCCTTTAACTTGCATTCTGAGGCTTGTTGCCAAAAGTGAGGTACTGTATATGACTTATCTATCTGGTATATTAGGGATGTATAGAGATACACTCCAAGTTTCCTCTGTGCTTCAAAGAATCCCACTAGTTATTATGCAGTTCCTTGTCTTAATAAGGTACATTACTTCACACTTCTCTGGACAGAACTACATTCTTAAAGTGGAGGTCGTCATGTTGTGGTGCGCTTTATTAGCAGCATAATTGAGGTAATGCCTGGAACAGAATTTAAGATAGAAAACAATTATTCTTTTGTGATTTTCTAACAAAGTTATCTAAGAAGAATGAGATTACAAAATTTAGATTACAGCACATCCACCAGGGCCACAAGCTCTCCCCAGAGTGTTGTTATTTCTATCATTTTATGAACATTAGGACCTTTGAGGCCCAGCCAGGAGACTATTTAGGAATATACACGCTGCATCTGATGACATGCCCTGTGCGAAGTAACCTAGATGCTGAACCCATTGTTCTTTGTGATTTCGCAGCTTAGAACCATAGAACATTACAGCACAGAAACAGGCCTTTTGGCCCTTCTTGGCTGTGCTGAACTATTTTTCTGCCTAGTCCCACTGACTTGCACCTGGACCATATCCCTCCATACACCTCTCATCCATGTACCTGTCCAAGTTTTTCTTAAATGTTATAAGTGAGCCCGCGTTTACCACTTCATCTGGCAGCTCATTCCACACTCCCACCACTCTCTGTGTGAAGAAGCCTCCCCCCACATTCCCTTTAAACTTTTCCCCCTTCACCCTTAACCCATGTCCTCTGGTTTTTTTCTCCCCTTGCCTCAGTGGAAAAGCCTGCTTGCATTCACTCTATCTATACCCATCATAATTTTATATACCTCTAACAAATCTCCCCTCATTCTTCTGTGCTCCAGGGAATAAAGCCCTAACCTATTCAACCTTTCTCTGTAACTCAGTTTCTCAAGTCCAGGCAACATACTTGTAAACCTTCTCTGCACTCTTTCAACCTTAGTAATATCCTTCTTGTAATTTGGTGACCAAAACTGCACATAATACTCCAAATTCAGCCTCACCAACAACCTCACCATAACATTCCAACTCTTATACTCAGTACTTTGACTTATAAAGGCCAATGTACCAAAAGCTCTCTTTATGACCCTATCTATTTGTGACACCACTTTTAGGGAATTTTGTATCTGTATTCCCAGATCCCTCTGTTCTACTGCACTCTTCAGTGTCTTACCATTAACCCTGTATGTTCTACCTTGGTTTGTCCTTCCAATGTGCAATACCTCACACTTGTCTGTATTAAACTCCATCTGCCATTTTTCAACCCATTTTTCCAGCTGGTCCAAATCCCTCTGCAAGCTTTCAAAACCTTTCTCACTGTCCACTACACCTCCAATCTTTGTATCATCAGCAAATTTGCTGATCCAATTTACCACATTATCATCTAGATCATTGATACAGATGACAAATAACAATGGACCCAGCACTGATCCCTGTGGCACACCACTAGTCACAGGCCTCCACTCAGAGAAGCAATCCTCCACTACCACTCTCTGGCATCTTCCATTGAGCCAGTGTCTGATCCAATTTACTACCTCTCCATGTATACCTAGCGACTGAATCTTCCTAACTAACCTCCCATGCGGAACCTTGTCAAAGCCCTTACTGAAGTCCATTTATACAACATCCACTGCCTTCCCTTCATCCACTTTCCTGGTAACCTCCTCGAAAAACTCCAACAGATTTGTCAAACATGACCTACCACGCACAAAGCCATGTTGACTCTCCCAAATAAGTCCCTGTCTATCCAAATACTTGTAGATCCTATCTCTTAGTACTCCTTCCATTAATTTACCCACTACCGACGTCTAATTTACCAGCTTATAACTTCCCGGATTACTTTTGGAGCCTTTTTTAAACTGCGGAACAACATGAGCTATCCTCCAATCCTCCGGCACCTCACCCATAGATACCGACATTTCAAATATATCTGCTAGGGCCCCTGCAATTTCAACACTAGTCTCCTTCAAGATCCAAGGGAGTACCCTGTCGGTCCTGGGGATTTATCTACTCTGATTTGCCTCAAGATAGCAAGCACCTCCTCCTCTTCAATCTGTATAGGTTCCAGGACCTCACTACTTGTTTGCCTTATTTCCATTGTCTCCATGCCAGTTTCCTTAGTAAATACAGATGCAAAAAAACCCACTTAAGATCTCCCCCATTTCTTTTGGTTCTGTACATAGCCGACCACTCTGATCTTCAAGAGGAACAATTTTATCCCTTACTATCCTTTTGCTCTTAATATACCTGTAGAAGCTCTTTGGATTATCCTTCACCTTGACTGCCAAGCAACCTCATGTCTTCTTTTAGCCCTCCTGATTTCTTTCTTAAGTATTTTTTTGCTCTTTTTATACTCCTCAAGCACCTTATTTGCTCCGTTTCCTATATATGTCATACATCTCTCTCTTCTTCTTTATCAGAGTTCCAATATCCCTTGAGAACTAAGGTTCCTTATTCTTATTCACTTTGCCTTTAGTCCTGACAGGAACATAGTTCGGCTCAGTTTGTGAACTGGTACTCTAGCAGCCGAAATCTGAGTGTCAACAAAATTACTGTTACCGATCGATGCGACGTCAATGGAGAAACTAGTTCTTTTCGCCTCTGGTTCCCTCGCGCACCGCTCAGTTTTTGGTTTTCTTTGGACTGCTTCTTGCAATTTCTTGTAGAGGAGCTCCTAACGCAAAATAAGATGCTCAACTATAGAGAACTGAAGTTCTATAAAACGCAGGGGGTAGTTACACATGTCACGTGACTCAAAGACACCTATTTGGAGTGTCAAGTACTCGCAAGTTTGTTTCCTGTACTTCAGTACCACCTTGACAACGTCCTGGTTCACTGTTCTTTCGCACTTCTCTTTTGCACTACTCTCCAAAATATATTTGGGGTTTTATGTACCGGAGTTTAACTTTTACCCTGTTTATTTCTACCTTTTCTATCAGGAGATGTTGCCTATCATTGATTACCACTCTGACCTGACATGACTCCGTTTACAATCAAATCTATACCATACGACAAATGATTGAATCGTGGCCCAAGGTCTCTAAATGAAGAATCCGGAACGCTATGAAAATAATTTGCCAATGGAGATTACACTTTGTCCATTTGCAACCCGGACGTCCCTTTCGTTACAACGATACAGTATTATGATGCGCCAAAATTAATACTAGACCTGACTAGGATTTTAAACGGATCTAAAACCCGCTCTTGTCCATCGATGTTACTCGCATGCATCTCAGGAACTATAGCCATACACGTAAGTTTTATGCAGACTGTGATTTACAGAAATACGCATTTTCTACGTAGCTTACGTTTGTGTTGTAGGTAAATCACTTTTAACATGGCCTTGGTTTGCTTTTCAACTCACTGTTGCTGCTGCCATTAACCCTTTTTAACCCGATGCTGGGAAATGGCTGATTACGGAATTTTCAGCCCCGTAAAATAAAAACAACTATGGATGAAATTGGTGTTGACAATCTGTCCATCCCGGGATTTCTGCTCATTTTATGTCACAATCCCGTAGTACAAAATGCTGAGCTGCAATCTCAACTGCCCGCAGTGCTCATCGTCATTCTTGAGCCAATATTTGTCCATTTTGTATGCCTTTTCCTTGGTAGACTCCATCTTGTGGATATTTTTTGTTTTTCACTCAGAGCAATTGTAGTAGCGAGCGATCACATTCCGACTCCGACAGAGTCTGGGCCCCCGAGACCAGGGCAGCGAGGTAACAGCACCTCCGACCGCGGCACCTGCCCGCCGCCGCATATGGCAATTGCGTTAGGTCCTGAAGAAACAGGAAACCATGTCGATAAGCCGGGGCGGGGGGGGGGGGACAAAAAATATTTCAAGCGTCTGTTTTATCATCGTCGATATCGTTTTAATTATATTTCCATTTAAATGCGGCGTGATTGAACGCGACTTTGATCTAGGACAGGCTGTGGATTTCGATTTTAGATTTTGCTATTTTCGATTCAAACAATATGGGTTACTTTACTTCCCGAGAACAAGAACCTTGCAAGATTAAAACGACATGATCCTACGGTGAATGCTTTAGTAAGGTCTGTTTCATACGTCGTTCAAATCAAGGGAACAACATTGCCTCAACTTAATTATTTGTATATTTCTATGCATTCCAAACCACATTAAATACCCTAGAAAATATAGCTTGTTACTTTGGCAAGGCTTAGATGGATAATCGGCAAGTACGAAATGTTGGGCTATGTTAAATTGAAATTGGGGGTGGCGGGATGGACTAGGAGGAGATGCAAATAAAACAGACCGCTAAAAATAATTCTTGGTAGTGAAAGAGCCGCACATGGGGGCTGGTGCAATTCTGAGTGAACACATTGCCGTTGTTTATCTTATTCGTCAAAAAGAGTTAAACTATTCACAGATTTGGGAATGATATTAGTAACTGGAGAATCTATCAAAGTAATCAGTTTGCCAAAGGGTTTCCACGGTCGTTGTCCTTCTCTCCAAAAGAAACTTGCATTTTTATATATTTCATCGGAATCTATGAGAAAGGAACTGCGTTTACCATGCGTCGGGCAACATGGAATGTCTGTGAGGTTAACGAAACTGTTCGTTGAATTGGATCCGTCAGGAGTTTGTTGTTTTAGCCAGAGTGATTTTGATTTGCATAAGGATATCTCAGTGAAAAAAAATCTGAATCAGGTATATGATCACTGTCTTGTACGACCTGAAATTAGTTATTTTTCCGGGAGCAAGACAATGTAAAGATTAAAATTACTCTAAACTGCAAAATTAAGCGAAGAGGGAAGCAGCGTTCATGGATTAATGGACTGTTCAGGAATCTGATGGCGGAGGAGAAGAAGCTGTTATTTCAGTATGAATAGCTGTATTCGTACTAAATTACAGATAGTAAAAGAGAATCTCAGAACACATAATTTCCGGCTGTATTCTGTTGCGGCAGAAATGGCTGCAATTTTCCTGTCGGTCTCCTTTTCTTCTAGCGGGGTGCTCTGGCGTTTGGTGAATCAAGGGTTAATATCGGCGGCTTCCTTCTTCATTTTAAAGCTAAGTTAGGATGAAGGCATTGGTGGCAGGCCGGATTATTTTTTGTGGGAACAGCTTCTTCTCCGCAGGCTGCGCAATGATAAACCCATCTTCCAAAATCTGCAGAGGGGACGGGGACGGGCGGCAATTCTTGGGAAGCTAGAGGCGAACCTACACACTGAACGCAGTCCGTTCTGTGAAACTTCAGGTGTCGTTTCCCTTGAAGATTTTTTTTACTATCACTCTTCTTACTTGCCATCGGAATCTAAAGACTTAGCTTTTGATTGAAATCAATAACAAACGATGTACGTGTTCAGTTACCATGAACTACCTGTCAGTTGCTTAACTTTTGAGGGCCCTCAGCCGTATCAATCAATAGGACACGAAAATGCGGAGGGTGATTCAAAACTGATGGCACCCCATCTGTTCGAACTGTTTATTTATCAAATATCTGAGCTATTCTCTTAGCTGCTATTGTTAATGTGACGAGCGAGAATCTCTGTCAGCAGGTTTAAAAGATAACCCATCAGCAATTACTATTTAAAAACGTTCGCTAACTTCCAATACCAAAATGTTCTTGTAGAGCAGAATTATTATTATTATTATTATTAGTAGTAGTAATTATCACAGTTTCACAGGAATATATAACGCACATTTAAAGTCTATACTGTATATCATATTATTTTGTCTAAATGCTTTCTTACTCTTTTGAATGTTAACTTGATTTTATACGTTTTGGAATTTTTTGATCTATTGCTTTATCCTTCTAGTCGTTGCAAGATTTGACCATTTAGAGGTTGTTAGCTAGTTTGTATTAACTATTTTTTCTCATTTTATTAATCAATGTGTTATGATCTATTTGTTTTAGTGCCCCTCCTGTCAAGTGAAAATTGCCATGTTTATTAAATAGTCCTGGCCTATCCAAAAGCGTAGCGGTGTCTTCCGCATCCAATAGCATGCTGAGCTCGATACAAGAGTAAGGTACGAAAAAAAACCCTAGCAGCCTAGAAGACTGATCATAAACGGTGACAGAATTTATGCATTCATGGGAGGGCACTATAGCAAAAATAATGTGCGTACAATCTATGACAACCAACAGTGAGAGGGCAGTGCTCTTCGGTTGTAGCTCCTTTTGATTAGTTTTGTACTCGTGGTTTTCAGCCGTCCTGAGGGAGGGTCTCTGCCCCAAACGTCGACTGTTTATTCGTTTCCATTGATGCTGCCTGGCCTCCAGCAAAATGTGCTTGTGTTGCTATATGTGGAATCTCGAGCTGATATGTTACTTTTGCGAGAAAACTAGAGGTGCAGGTGTCGACTCAACTTGACGCATGGTGGCTGTCACGTGAATTGTACGCATATTATTTCGTTTAGACTATGACATTTGATTTCACTATTGATGAGTATATTTCTTGTGGTTTTGCATTAACATATGTCGAGAATTTTCAAGAAGGCTTTGACTGCCCCTATCGAAGTGATGGGGTGGGGACGCATGGATTGCACGAGTTAATGCAACTCTTTGCGCATTTGTAATGAAACATGTAGGTTTTCTTTATAACTAAGAATAACATTAGCTATAGACAGCCATTTAACAACCAATAAAGAGTAGAATGAATCAATATTCTAACACCTACCATTATCCATTGAGTCTTATTAGCTGGAAACTGCATTGTAAAAGGGATTACTTCTATGTGACCCAAATCAATTCTCTTTTGTATTTTAGGTTCCTGTTCTGTGTAAAAGTGATAGCTTTAATCTGGGAGGCCGAATAAATAGCAGACCTATACTTGGAATTCTGGATCAGAATGGTCCAATATAGACCAATACAAACCAATCCCTGAAAATCACTCTGAATACAGACTTGGCACAGTCCCACTCTGGTTCTTCTTTTCTGTACTTCATTAATGGCTGCAAGTGCTTCTTACTTTGGCTCTGTGCTGAATAACACCACAATTTTTAAATTGAATTGGGGGATCTAATTCAACACTTATGAGCTTCCACATTCGTATGCAATTCACCATTGCCTTTTGTGTACAAACCCAGCTTTTGGCAGTTTGACGAAAAGAGTACAGACTGTGCCTTGGTTAGGCAAGGGTTACATTAATTTCACAATTACCTTGTAAGCAAGACCCAGCTCAAGTACTGAAGACTTTACTATCCAACACCTCCTTGATTAGGGAATTATTTCTTTAATTTGGAAAATTGACCAGGTTACTCCTCTGAGAAATATGTGGGGTGGAAACCAGAGTATCATAAGATATAAAAAGCAAACTCACACAAATCTGAGTTTAAAACACAAAATGCTGGAAATACCAGCACTTCATGCAGCATTTGTAGTGAGAGGACAGTGTTAATTATTCAGGACAGTGATCTTTCATCAGAACTGAGAGAAGTTAGAATTAAGCTGACAGTTGCGGAAGAATAGAAGAAGTGTGGTGAGACAATAGGGAAAGTCTGTGATTGAATGACATGTATTGGTGGAGCTGGCTAAAAGAAAATGGAGGAGATATAAATAAATGGGAATGAAATCTAAAATGCCAGAAAACGAGGGAGGCAAAAATACTGAATCAACATACATCAAAGTTGCTGGTGAACACAGCAGGCCAAGCAGCATCTATAGGAAGAGGCTGCTTGGCCTGCTGCATTCACCAGCAACTTTGATGTATGTTGCTTGAATTTCCAGCATCTGCAGAATTCCTGTTGTTTGCGTTTAAAAAATGCTGAATGTTGGAAATGTAAGATACAAAAATGGAATGGCTGATGAGAACTGTTGAAGGATTCAACAGAAAGCTGTTGAATTTAATGCTGAATGCTTGGATGGGCAGCAATTTGAAAGGAGTTCATCAATCTGTCTGGTTTTCCCCATAAGGAAGACCACATTGTAAGCACCAAATGTCATATATTAAATTGGTTGAGGTATGAGTGAATCTGCATCTGATTGGTATGCTTAGGTTCTGGATGGCAAAAGGAAGGGATAATAGAACAGGCATAGCATCTACTATGGTTGCATGTGAAAGAGAGTAGATATGATGTTGATGGAAGTATGAACTGCAGGGCTGTAAGGGAGTGTAGAGGTGATGTCAGTGGAATTTTGGACTACCGTGCTGGAAGGAAAGTAGATATGATTGTTAATGGAAGTGTGGACTACAGTCCTGTGAATAGAACAGCCCTTCTGAATGCTGAAATGACCATTCAGTGAAATGCAGTCTGGAGGTGGCACCAAGTTGGAGGGTGATCTCTTGATTGGTCTGGTGGAGGATAAGGATAATTCTCACTGGAGGAGAGGGGCTGTATGAGAAATAGCGCGGCAGTGATTGAGAGCACCGTCAGCCATGGTGGATAGTTAACTAGGGTTATTGAAAAAGAAGTAAATATTGGAGTGCAGCAGAACTATTCAGATGCAAATCCACATCTGTTTCACAGATCTGTTAGTCTGGTTCTGAAAGTTTTTAGTTGGTCAGTGAAACATTAGGTATGCTTCATGACACATGAAGGTTCAAGTAGTGGATGTTATTTCAGGTGTAGTTCCAGAAGGTCCTCTTAAGAGACTGTGAGTAAAACAAAAAAGAAGCTTTTGCCATGTATATTTGCATGCTTGATGAATCTCATGTTTTCTCTTGATTTATTAATGATTACCATAATGGAATAGAAAATTGGGTGAAATTTTGGAGCTAGACTGAAGAATACAAGTGCAAACAAATAGAAGATTAAACAATCACACTAATAGAGCTCACAGTGTATATAGAATCATCTATTTGGACACAGAAAATAACACTTTATAAATAGTGAAAAACTGCAACAGTGGAAATCTGAATAAATTTTGAGGTCTAAATGCAGCAGGAACTGAAAATTATTAAAAAGGCCAATGGAATTTTTAGTCATGCAGATACAATAGTGTCTTTTAAGAGCCTCTTAGATAGGTACATGGAGCTTAGAAAAATAGAGGGCTAGGTGCTAGGGAAATTCTAGGCAGTCTCTAGAGTAGGTTACATGGTCAGCACAACATTGTGGGCCGAAGGGCTTATAATGTGCTGTAAATTTCTATGTTCTGTGTTCATTCTCATCCTCCTAATATTAATGGACTCAAATCATGCTGTATAATTCTGGGCACTATTCCTTGAAGGATATATTGCCCTTGAAAGGGTCTGTATGTGTCTCCAGCAGTTTGTTTTTTATCACCATGCTACTTGGCAATATCATTACCTGTACTCCATGGACTGAGGGGTGGTTTGTTTGATGTTTCCAGGATATTTGGGGAAATGATGTGGTAGGTACAAATTATTGTAACTGGTTAGTGTTTAGGACTTGGGCTGTATTAATACTGTATTAAAAAATCAGTCTCAGCAATGAAGACAGGAAACAGTTCTATTGCAATTGGTGCCAAGTTATTAATTTAAAAGTTTAGAGTGATATATGTTCATTAACCAAAATAATTAAAGCTTCCAGAGCAAATACACCAAATTGGGTTGGGTGATATATTAGTCATGATCTCATTATAGTACATGCAGTCTTACTCTGTTATTTGGGGTCCAATCATACTGGACCTGGTCTTTCTATCCTCACCAGTTTCTAAAGATCTAGGCATTGTTGGCAAGCCCAGCTTTTGTAGCTCACCCTTAGTTACGCATCAACTGAGTGCCTTGCACAACCATTTCACATTGAGTATTTGTTTGTGTGGTGTAGAGAAGGACATCAGTGAAACTTGTGGATTTTGATGGTGGTTCTGACTTTGTTTTTAAGTTCCGGGTTATAAATTTGAATTTAAATTCCATAATTGTTGTTTGGACTCTGACCTCTGGATTGTTTGTCCTGTTCTCTTTATTACTGGTTCAACAATTTAACCATCGTGCCTCGATTGTACAGTTGTCTGGACTCATCGATGCTCCTCTCCACCAACCTATAAGAACATATCATGCTTGCTTAAGTGGAATTTGCTGGACCTTCAGTTCCTGGACACTTCTGCAAAGTCCCAGAATTGAGCTTCGAGCAGTGTATGGCCAAGACCTTGCTTCTAGAACACGCACCTTCCAGCTTGTCCTCCTTCCCCTCCCCCCACCCTCTTATTCTGGCATCTTCCGCCTCCCTTTCCAGTCCTGATGAAGAGCCTCGTCCCGAAACATCAACTGTTAATTCTTTCCATAGATGCTGTCTGACCTGCTCAATTCCACCAGCATTTTGTGTGTGTTGCCAGGAATACCCCTAACAGCCTTTGATGGAAGGCAAGTCTGGGAAAGGACCTTTGCTTTGTGTGAAAGCTAACAAGGAACTTAATTATTTTTGAATGTCATTGACGTTCAAAGATACTTAAAACCTATTAATATTGCTGTAAATAATTAAAATTTCCACTAAAGAGAAAGGAATGAATTAGAAGCAGATAATGAGTTAAAGATCATTAAAACAAAAATAAAGTCACTTTAAAAGATAATTTACTTCACCTATTTTGCAGGCTTAGAATCTCATTCACATGAGTGGAGTCTCTGATTCCACACCAGGACTGATGTGACACAGAATCAGAGATGCAGATCCTCCAGCTTAGTATCACAGCACTCTAGCAAGACGTGGCACTGTCACTGGACTCCACGTGGCACCCAGGTAAATGACAAGGTTCAGTGGTACCTATAAGACTAAAAGTAACTATCGACCAACTTGTTTAACCTCAGTTTGCCTATAAAATCTCCCCAGCAAATTAGCCAAGACATTAATTTAATTTAGTGTGTTGATACTTTCACCAACAGATGGCACCATCTCATTTCAGATTCAGGGAAGCTGCATTAACTATTAGAAGGTACAGTTGAAAATATTAAAGATTCTGTATTAACTTCCAGAAGAATTCTTTTGTTGTTCTCTGGACGGGGAGGTCACTGCCATGATCATGTTCGTTGCCCTTCCCTAGGTTCTCTGAGAAGGCGTTGCTGGGCACTGAGCCACTGCAGTCCTTGCGATAATAATTCTCTACACTTGCGTTAATTAGGGAATAGATTGATCTTTAGCCCAATAACAACAGATAATAAATTACATCCAAGTCAAAAGCTGGAACACATGGTTGGAGAGAGAGATATTCAGAATAAAGCTGCGCCTTATGTTCAAGATCCCAGAGTTGTCAGGTATGATTCAAATATATTGCGATTGTTTCTGTAGATTCAGTCAGTTGTTGCATTTTTTTGAATAATGTACTTTGTGGCCATTAGTTATGTTTCTAGTTATTTTGAATCACAGGAAATGTGGGTGGAAGTCAGAAACAGGAAGGGGGCAGTAACTCTGCTGGGTGTTTTTTATAGACCCCCCCCCCCAATAGTAACAGAGACATTAAGGAGCAGATGCGGAGGCAGATTCTGGAATGGTGCAATAATCATAGGGTTGATATGATCGGTGATTTTAACTTTCCTAATATTGACTGGCATCTTCTTAGAGCAAGGAGTTTAAATGAAGTGGAGTTTCTTAGGTGTGTTCAGGAAAGTTTCCTGACACAATATGTAGATAAACCAACTAGAGGAGGGGCTGTACTTGATCTGGTATTGGGGAATGAACCTGGTCAGGTGTCAGATCTCTCAGTGGGAGAACATTTTGGAGGTAGTGATCATAATTCTATCTCTCTGTCATAGCACTGGAGAGGGATAGGAGCAGACTATTCGGGAAAACGCTTAATTGGGGTAGGGGGAAATATGATGCCACTAGGCAGGAACTTGAGAACATAAATTGGGAGCAGATGTTCTCAAAGAAATGCATGGGAGAAATGTTGCAAATGTTCAGGGAACATTTGCATGGTATTTTGCATAGGTATGTTCCATTGAGGCAGGGATAGAATGGTAGGGTAAAAGAACCAGGGTGTACAAAGGATGTAGAAAATCTAGTTGAAAAGAAAAGCTTATAAAAGGTTCAAGAAACTAGGTACCATTAGAGCTCTAGAAAATTACAAGGGTGTCAGAAAAGAGCTCAAGGATGAAATTAGGAGAGCTAGAAAGGGCCATGAGAAGGTCTTGGTGAGCAGGATTAAGGAAAACCCCAAAGCATTCTACAGGTATGTGAAGAGCAAGAGGATGAGCCATGTGAAAATAGGACCAATCAGGAGCAGGAGTGGAAACAAGTGCATGGAGCCGGAGAAGGTAGCGGAGGTACTTATTGAATACTTTGCTTCAGTATTCACCAGTGAAAAGGACCTTGGCGATTGTGGGGATTACATATAGCGGACTGAAACGCTTAAATGTATAGACATTAAGAAAGAGGATGTGCTGGAGCTTTTAAAAGGTATTAAGTTAGATAAATCAACAGGACCAGACGAGATATACCCCAGGCTACAGTGGGAGGCAAGGGAGGAGATTGCTGAGCCTCTGGTGATGATCTTTGCATCATCAATAGAGACAGGAGAAGTACCAGGGATTGGAAGGTTGCAGACGTTGTTCCCTTATTCAAGAAAGGGAGTAGAGATAACCCAGGAAATTATAAACCAGTAAGTTTTACCTCCATGGTGGGCAAGTTGTTGGAGAAGATCCTAAGAGGCAGAATTTATGAACATTTGGAGAGACTTAATCTGATTAGGGATAGTCAGCATAGCTTTGTTAAGGGCAGGTCATGCCATGCAAACCTGATTGAATTCTTTGAGGATGTAACAAAACACATTGATGAAGGTAGAGCAGTTGATGTATATATGGATTCCATTAGGGCATTTGATAAGGTTCCCCTTGCGAGGCTCATTCAGAAAGTAATGAGGCATGGGATCCAAGGAGACCTTGCTTTGTGGATTCAGAATTGGCTTGACCAGGGAAGGCAAAGGATGGTTGTAGATGGTTCGTATTCTTGATGGAGGACGGTGACCAATGGTGTTCTGCAGGGATCTGTTCTGGGACCCCTCCTCTTTGTGATTTTGTAAATGACCTGGATGAGGAAGTAGAAGGGTGGGTTAGTAAGTTTGCTGATGACACAAAAGTTTGGAGTGTTGTGGATAGTCTGGAGGGTTGTCAGAGGTTACAGTGGGACATCGATAGGATGCAAACTGGGCTGAGAAGTGACAGATGGCATTCAACCCAGGTAAGTGTGAAGTGGTTCATTTCAGTAGGTCAAATTTGAAGGCAGAATACAGTATTAATGGTAAAACTCTTGGAGAAATGGGGACACCTAGGGGTCCATGTCCATAGGACACTCAAAGCTGCTGTGCAGGTTGACAGTGTTGTTAAGAAGGCATATGGTGTGATGGCTTTCATCAACCGTGGGATTGAGTTCAAGAGCCGTGAGGTAATGTTACAGCTATATAAGACCTTAGTTAGACCCCACTTGGAGTACTATATTCAGTTCTGGTCACCTCACTACAGGAAGGATGTGGACACTAGAGAGAGTGCTGAGGATATTTACAAGGATGTACAAGGATGCTGGATTGGAAAGCGTGCTTTATGAAAATAGGTTGAGTGAACTTTGCCTTTATTGCTTGGAACAATGGAGGTTGAGAGGTGACCTGATAGAGGTATATAAGATGATGAGAGACATTGATCACGTGGATAGCCAGAGGCTTTTTCCCACGGCTGAAATGGCTAACACAAGGTAGCATAGTTTTAAGGTGCTTGGAAGTAGGTACAAGGGGGATGTCAGAGGTAAATTTTTCACTCGTATAGTAGTGGGTGCATGGAATACACTGCAGCGATGGTCGAGGCGTATACAATAGAGTCTTTTAAGAGACTCTTAGATAGGTACATGGAGCTTAGAAAAATGGAGGACTATGTTAGTAGGGAATTTCTAGGCAGTTTCTAGAGAAGGTTACATGGACGGCACAACATTGTGGGCCGAAGAGCCTGTAATGTGTTGTAGTTTTCTATGTTCTATGTTTTCTTTTAGCCTTGGATTGTGTGGCTGGTTGCACTTGGATTTATTTTCTGTAAATAATTGCCCCAAACTTGTGTGTCCCTTCAGTGGCAAGTCAGATCCTGTCTTTTGACAGTTAAGCTCTGTATTCCTGTTTACAACCAAGTGGCAAAATTCAGTCTTTATAAAGTCTACCCCTTCTTAGTGTGTGCCTAGAACAAAACGTATTCATAGATGGGGTTTGAAGAAATTTATAAAGTTAAGATTAATTTTGAATTAAATGTTGTTGCCATGTTTGACTTGCTAGATATTGCTCAAGACCTGGGTCATGAGGGTGATAGGATAAAAGGCAGACGCTGCCTTGCTTGTGTGAGCTAACAATACCCAGACATAGATCATGCTAACAATGAGGTATTGTTAACCTCTTTCTGAGATTGTGTAGCAAGTAGCAAATAGAGGAACTAACTGTAGACATGTGTATCTAATGTTGTGCATCGCACAGGAACTTTAGTAAACTTGCTGATACCTAACAAGTGCTTTGGAAATCGCTGACTTAAGTATGTTTAGCTGTTGGCTACTGCCCAAAATTTACTGTATAAATTTGAGTTGTAACCTGACATTGTTGGAGTCATAAGACAATGGCTGCCCATGATCATTTAATTAAAGGGTTAACCGTATACCCGAGGTCTGTGTCTTTATCTCTGTTCCCTAATAGAGTAAAGTCTCTCATAGGGAGTGGTGATGAAATTCTTTTTCGGTAAATTAGAGTAAATTCTTTGACGATCAGTAAGAATTTCTGGAAACACTGCTGCATGTTGGGAAATGGTTTTATTGAAATGGTTATTTCAGATTCCTAAACCAAGCCACAATTACATATTTATCCAACTTGTACAATTCTTGCTACAATAATGTTACCAATGTAAAAAGATTTAAATATTAGTTAATACATGAAGTAAAAATAATTACGCACAGTAGTCGTCAGGATCCGACAAAGGTTCTGCTAAGAAGATGTATTTTGTGAGACCAGTCCATCTCAACGTTGCGGGTTCGTCCTTTTATTTATTTTTGCATTGTATTTGCATTCTTAAAAAATGAAATTATTGTTTAGCCAATGGTTTCTCAACTGGGGTTCCGCGAGAGATTGTGTTTTTAAAAAAAACATGAATTTGAACTTCACGCGAGGCGTGATGCTAGCACCCACTGTGGTGAGCAGTGACCAAGCAGCCCTGTTATCAATTTCATTAGAGGTCTGTTAGCCCAGTATGGCAATGCACAGTAGGGACGTGTTTATTCTCAGTTTTTGACGCAAGATAGGGGAGGCCGTTGATCATTGGTGAGCGCTGTATTGCGCTGAGGGGAGCACGGCAGGCTGATGAGGAGCATGTAGTATATTTTCCGAGCATTGAATGGACTCACCCAAGTTGGGCTGAGACGTCAGCCTCTCCCTCCCAAATTACCTCTCCCAACGTTCTGTGTGTAGAAACTAGCCTACTAACCAGACACTTTTCATCATATGAAATGGTTGAAAAAGTCTCTGCAAGGCCCTGGAGAAAATGTTTTGACTTCAAGTGACAAGATTCTTGGATTGAAAAGGAACTGAATCTTTAAAAAAATAACGCTATGAAAGGAAATCTGAAATGTTTCCACTGCTATTGGGCTTGACAGTGAGGAAGGATATCAGGAAGTCGCAAATCTTATTGAACACCACCTGGAAGAACTGAAGTACAAAACTGAACAGTATTTTTCCTCCTTTTCAACATGTGTATGACTGGGTGAGGGACTCTTTCTCTGAATCTTTGCTCAGCCTGAAAATTTGACTTTGAGAGGAGAAGAAGAAGAACTTTGTGAGCTGCACTCTTGTCTTTCACTCAAGATGAGATTTACTGACCTGCCCCTGGACAAGTTCAGGAGTTCTGTGAAAGAAGAGTATCCTGCCATTCATAGGAAAGCAATGAACATTTTGCAGCAGTTTTCAACTTCTTACATGTACGAGCAAGCTTTTTCTTGGTTATAAGCATCGAGAGCAAGGATGGAAATCATCACGTTTCAGTTGAAATCCATGTATACTTATCTCAAGTTCAACCCAGAATTGAGTATTTTTGCAGCAAAGAGCAAGCACACTCTCACAGGCTAGGCCTATATTTGAGTCTGATCACATCACTTACTGAGAAAATGTTTTTTCAAAGTCTTGTATAAAATTGTCCCAGGCTATATTTTTATTCATATTGCTTTGGTTTGTGGTCTTTAGTAACTTTACTATCCCACATTGTCAATAAATTTTCATGTTGTAAGTAGCATTAATTTATATCGATTTACTACCTTTATTTAAGTTAAATCTACCAAGCCTACCTTTAGAAAAATTAAATCCCATTTTGGCTTAAGCCAGTTATTTAACAGATATTTATTATTTTTTTAATTATAGTGGTATGCAGAAGTTTGGGCACACCTGGTCAAAATTTCTGTTGCTGTGAATAGCTAAGCGAGTAAAAAAGATGAACTGATTTCCAAAAGGCATGAAGTTAAAGATGACACATTTCTTTAATATTTTAAGCAAGAAAACTTTTTTATTTCCATCTTTTACAGTTTCAAAATAACAAAAAAGGAAAAAGGCCCGAAGCAAAAGTTTGGGCACCCTGCATGGCAGTACTTAGTAACACCCCCTTTGGCAAGTATTACAGCTTGTAAATGCTTTTTGTAGCCAGCTAACAGTCTTTCAATTCTTGTTTGGGGGATTTTCGCCCATTCTTCCTTGCAAAAAGCTTCTAGTTCTGTGAGATTCTTGGGCCGTCTTGCATGCACTGCTCTTTTGAAGTCTATCCACTGATTCTCGATGATGTTTAGGTCAGGGGCCATCGCAAAACCTTCAGCTTGCATCTCTTGAGGTAGTCCATTGTGGATTTTGAGGTGTGTTTAGGTTCATTATCCTGTTGTAGAAGCCATCCTCTTTTCATCTTCGTCTTTTTTACAGATGGTATGTTCTTTGCTTCCAGAATTTTCTGGTATTTAATCGAATTCATTCTTCCCTCTACCAGTGAAATGTTCCCCGTGCCACTGGCTGCAACACAAGCCTAAAGCATGATCGATCCACCCCCGTACTTAACAGTTGGGGAGGGGTTCTTTTCATGAAATTCTGCACCTTTTTTTCTCCAAACGTACCTTTGCTCATTGAGGCCAAAAAGTTCTATTTTAACTTCATCAGTCCATAGGACTTGTTTCCAAAATGCATCAGGCTTGTTTAGATATTCCTTTGAACCTTTTGAATAGAACTCTCGTCAGCCCATGTTTCTTTAATGTTTCTTCTTGATGTTCCTTGCCCTATTCCTGATGAGCCTGAACTGCCCTCTACCTTTATACCCTTTCCCTACCATCTGGATGACTTCATAAGCATACAGTATTTCCTCAGATATCCTTTTAACACAGAGACTAAAGGCATTTTCAGAAACATAAGTCTCAGCTTAATGTTTAGTTCACAGTTAATGCTGTGAAGCTAACTTCCTTGAAATATTATCCATCTGTTCTGCAAGCTTCCCTGAACTAAACAATTTAACAGTCAGCTTGTTGGTTTGAAACAAGCCAAATTAAACAACCCATTGTTTTATATTACACCTGGAGCAATATTAAAGCAAAAGTAGTGAGCTAGCATCTGCTTCTATACAGAGTGTCCACCTAAAAACAGAGCTTGTTTGCAAAGCTGTTCTGTCAACAATACTTTTTAACTTAAAACTGATTACTGCATTTCATTTACCTCTTAAGAACTGAAGACTGACTTCCATTTACGACCATAAGTTAAACAAACAATTAGTTGGATGTTTACTTACAATTGTTAATCATCTTAAAAGTGCAACTACGTTTAAAAGGCAAGCTTACCGAACAACCAAGAAGTGAATGTCCATAACAGTAGTCAGTAATCAGACCTTTGGCTTTGCTGTTGGTATTGAGTGAGAGATTGTTGCTGTGACACCATTCAACAGATTTTTAATCTCCCTGTGATATGCTGATTCGTCACCACCTTTGATTCAGCCAGCAACAGTGGTTAAATACAGCACTGGAGCTGTACTTAGCCTCATAGTCATAACTATAAAGCAGGTACAGCGGGGGGGGGGGGGGGCTAAGCACACAGCCCAATGGTACACCTGTGCTTATGACTGTGGAGGAGATGTTATTGCCAATCCAAACTAACTGGAGTCTGCAAGTGAGGAACTTGCGGATCTAGTTGCACAAGGAGGCATCAAGGCCTAGGTCATGCAGCTTATTGATAGGTTTTGAAGGGATGATATGTTGAAAGCTGAGCTGTAGTCAATGAAGAGCATCCTGAGGTATGCATCTTTACTGTCCAAATATTCTACGGCTGCGTGAAGAGCCAATGAAATAGCACCTGCTGTTGACCTGTTGTGATGCTAGGCAAATTGGAGTGGATCCAAGTCCCTCCTCAGGTAGGAGTTGATTTGTTTCATGACCAGCCTCAGAAGGCACTTTGTCACAGTGAATGTAAGTGCTACTGGATGATAATCATTGAGGCAGATTATCATGTTCTTCTTGGGCATTAAAGCCTAGTGGGTACCTCAGACTGCTGAAGCAAGAGGATAAAAAGTGTCAGTAAGCACTCTAGTGAGTTGATTCGCACAGGTCTCCAGTACTCAACCAGTTACACCGTCTGGGCCAGATGCCTTCTGTGGGTTATCCTCTTGATGGATGCTCTCACATCGACCTCAGAGACTGAGATCACATGGTCATCGGAGACTGTGGGAGTTTGTGAAGGTGCCTTCAAGTTCTGCCAGTCAAAGTGAGCATAGAAAGCATTGTGCTCATCTGGGAGCGAAACATTGTTGTCACATTTGCTGCTTGGTTTTGTTTTGTAGGAGATAATAGACTTCATGCCCTGCCACTGCTGTCAAGCATCCTTCTATGGTCCAGAATTACTACTTTGCATGTGAGATGGCTTTCTGGAAGTCATACCAGGACCTCATACTTACTTTATACTTTATTGTCGCGAAACAATTGATACTACAACGTACAATCATCATAGCGATATTTGAAGCTGCGTTTCCTGCTCCCTGGATTACTTATCAATAGTAAATATTAAAAATTTAAATTATAAATACCTTGTTTGTCAGACCTGATGCCACGAATCTAACCCTCAGCACATTGTGAATGTTCCAGTTCATCCAAGGCTTATGGTAGGGTAAGGTTATTTGTCAGACATAGTTCTTGATTGTCAGATTAGCATTGAGTGCCTCTTATTAATTGCCACAAGAAGGTTGTGGTATGTCTCCTCATTGAATTTTTAGTCCTTTTCAGGACTTCTTTGCTGTTAGGTAGAAAGCTCTCAAGGTTTTCATATGGTGATAGTGAAGGAACATCAGTATATTTACAATTTGGAATCGTACTAATTGAAAAGAAAAAAATTATTTTGGCATAAGTTTGTGCCCTCAGCAGGAAATAACGACATTCCATTTATTATTGATTGGCTATCTATAAAAACCATGGCTCCTTTCCCCTTTCACTTGGTTCTGGTTTGAATGACAAAATCTGAATTAATCAAAAGTCAAGAACAGACATTGAGTTCCAACTCAAGGCACGATAGCTGAGTTAAGTAGGAAGATAGCAGAAGATTAGAAACAATCCAAGAGTTGGTATATGATGCAAAATATTGGCACGTCTTTAAAGAAGAAAGAAATCAATGCTTCAGAGAGGGTGTATGCTTGCCACCGCTGCCCCTGGGAACTAACGATGATCACAGTTTTGTGAATTAGGATGAAAGCTGTTGAAAATGTTAATGTAACAACACACATAAAAGTTGCTGGTGAACGCAGCAGGCCAGGCAGCAACTCTAGGAAGAGGTACAGTCAACGTTTCAGGATGAGACCCTTCGTCAGGACTAACTGAAGGAAGAGTTAGTAAGAGATTTGAAAGTGGGAGGGGGAGGGGGAGATCCAAAATAATAGGAGAAGACAGGAGGGGGAGGGATGAAGCCAAGAGCTGGGCAGGTGATTGGCAAAAGGGATACGAGAGGATCGTGGGACAGGAGGCCCAGGGAGAAAGACAAGGGGGGGGTAGAACCCAGAGGATAGGCAAGGGGTATAGTCAGAGGGACAGAGGGAGAAAAAGGAGAGTGAGAGAAAGAATGTGTGTATAAAAATAAATAACAGATGAGGTACGAGTGGGAGGTGGGGCATTAGCAGAAGTTAGAGAAGTCGATGAAAATGTTAATGTTCCTTTTTTCTGATGCTGATAATCTTTTGAGCAGATAAAAACCCAAAATGCACTTAGACTACAGATCTATTGCCTGAAATAAAGAGTTTTAATTGGAAATCTCAAATTTAATAAATATAAACCTCAACATTTCTGACAACATTGCTTGAACTATCAGAGATGTACATCACCAATGGTTGCAAAGACTTAGAGAAGTAGTCTAATAATATTGCAAACAAAGCCACCTTTGAAAATTGTGGCTGAAAGGAGCCCACAGACTTGGAGATACCCAGAGATTTATTATTTGTGGGTACCGTATAGAGCAGATTTCATATTATAACTTGTAGTAGCAACATCTAGTAAAGCTTATATCATACCATGAAGGTTTCAGAAGCAAGTTTAAGACAAGTTTTTTAATGTACATCTTCAGTTTTTCAGGATGTGCATGTTGCTGGTAAGACCAGTATTATTATCCATCCCCAAATGGTCTTGGAAAAGTGACAATGCATAACTGCAATCCTTCTGATGAAAGGACTCCCACAGTGGGAAAGGAGTTCCAGGACTTGCCTCCAGCAATAATGGAGAAATGCTAATATGTACCCAAGTCAGGAGTTGTAGGGTAACTTGAGAATAATGCAATGGCATTTGTCTTTCTTAGTGGTAAAGGTGGTAGTTTTGGAAAAGCCTCTGAGTAACAGCAGTGCATTTTGTAAATGGCATAAGCTACAGACTCAGTGCACAGGTAGCAGAGTGGGAAATGTTTAGGCTGGTCATTGAGGTATCAATCAAATTGGCTGCTTTGTCCTGGATGCATCAACCTTATTGAGTTTTCTTGGAGCTTCATTCATTGGGATAAGTGTAGAGTACCTCAACGTGCTTCCACCGTATGTATACAGGGACAAGGTTTAGGATGTCAGGAGATGAAGCAATTTCTGCATGATACCTGGCCTTAGATCTGCTTTCATATCAGCAGTATTTGTGGCTGGTCTAAATGAGTTTCTGGTCATATGGTATCTCCCAAGTATGGTAATGTCATGGAGTGTAAGGGTAGATGAATAGACTCTCTCTTAGTGGATATGATTGATCATTGGTACTAAAGTTGCAAAGCCTTTATTTTTTTATATTTGTTTCGAGATACAGCACTGAACGGGCCCTTTCGGCCCAACGAGCCACACTGTCCAGTAACCCACCAACTTAATACTAGCCTAATCACAAGTATCTTTACAATAACCAATTAACTTACTAATCAGTACGTCTTTGGACTGTGGGAGGAAACCAGAGCACCCAGAGGAAACCCACGTGGTTACAGGGAGAATGTACTAACTCCTTACAGATGGCACCTGAATTGAACTCCAGAACCCTCCGAGCTGCAATAGCATCATGCTAATCGTTATGCTACCGTAGAGCGACTGAATACAGTGGCACAGTTTCGGATGTCAGGAGATGATTCTGTTTCTCTGTGACCTGACCTTGGATCTGCTTTCATACAGACAGTTGTTATGTGGCTAATTTAGCCGAATTTCTGGTCATACAGCATTCCCTAGGATACTATATGTCATTGAATGTAAGGGTAGGTAAGTCGACTCTCTCTTATTGGATATGATTGAGTATTGCTTGGCACTGAAATCATTGAGTGTTATTTGTCATGTATGAGCACGTACCTTTGAAGGAATCTAGGCCTTCCTGTATTTTAAGGTCTGCTTCATGTTCTGAAGAATTGTGATTAGAAATGATTGTGCAATTATTGGCAAACAATCCTGTCTCTGATTGTTTTAAAGAGAGGGCAATCATTGACAAAACAGGTGGAAGTGCTTGCATGCAGGACAACAATATGAGAGACTGAATTAATGGACTTCCAACAACCACAATAATCTTCCTTTATGCAGAGTATAACTCCAATCATTGGAGTATTTTTCCTTTGATTTCTGTTGACTCCAGGTTTACCAGAACTCCTTGATGCCATGTGCAGTCAGGTGCTAATTTAATGTTAGTCTACCTAGGGCTAGTCGCTCTCAACCCACTGTTAGAGTTCAGCTCTTCAATCCACACTTCATCTAAAGTCATGCTGAAGACTGAGGCCAAAAGGTCCTGGTGAAACCCAAATGGAACTTTGAACTGGATATTGGCAATCAAATGCTCCTTCATAGCACTTTCAATGGTATCTTCCGTCGTCATGGCTATCCCTCGAGTTCGAGGATGATGGTCCTCGTTCTGAAGAAGTGGCCCACAGAGTGAAGACGCCTGTGCATGTATTTGTTTAACATGTACTTGATGTTGCACTCCAAGAAGCACAAATCAACCAACTGATTCCAGTGGCATGAATTGAATGACGATTGGAGCTGATGGATTTGTTGCAGCCTTCATCCGCCTTCACAGCCATTGAGTTCGAAGTAACTTCATCTGCCTGTTCCACAATTGAGATCTTGGCTGGATTGTTCTTTGTCAGGGACCTCACCCTTGACCTTACCGCCATGGGTGACCCTACCAGGAGCATAGCTCCAGACGGCATTGCTCTCGGGATCTCAGGACCACAGAAGCTCCTCCACCACGACAAGGTGACAATCCATGGAGAAGGGTACCTTCCATTGCTTTCTTAATGGTTGAAAATAGAATGAGAGGGCAGCAGTTACCCAGGTTTTATTTGTCCTCATCTCTGTGGACAGGTATACTTAGGCAGTTGTTCCATTGTCGTGTAGATGCCTGTGTTGTATTTGTAAAGGAACAGCTCAGTAGGGTGGATGATGTGCCTGGAGCACAAGTTTCAATAGTGCATCTAGAATGTTGTTTGGACCCAGAGAATGGTTTCTCTGATGACGGGGATCTCAGGAGGAAGCTGAGATGAATTCATCCACTTGGACATGTGCACAAGACAAACATTGGGAGTTCCTCAAAGTTGCCTGATGAAGGGTCTCGGCCTGAAACGTCGACTGCACCTCTTCCTACAGATGCTGCCTGGCCTGCTGCGTTCACCAGCAACTTTGATGTGTGTTGCTTGAATTTCCAGCATCTGCAGAATTCCTGTTGATTGGGAGTTCATGATGGTGCCACAATTAATGGGGAACATAGTAGAGGTGGCAATATTATCAGTTTGTAATCTACAAAATATAGCTATGATAAAAGCTGAAAATTGTAAAGAAAAAGAAGACAACAAAGAGGTTGGGCAAAATTTATGAAGAGGGAAACATTTCAAATAATTTTGGCCAAATTTGCATGTGCAGTTGGGCTGACTTTTTTTGCATGTTGCCCAATATAATTCTTGAGTGACTTCAGTAGAAATTAAAATTGGGCAAGGTGTAAAATCAGCTTTGCATCTGATCCTATCAGTTCTCCAATAGGTGATTTGGCTTGATGTTACTCACATTGTGAAAACATTTCAAATTGGTGACCTTTTGTCAGAACTGAACAGTGAGATGAAGGAACAGTTTTTAAGTTGGGATCAATGAAAGGGGAGGAAGGAAAATAAATGAGAGATCTGTGATGGTGTAGATTGCCACATATAATTAGTTGATAATGTACTGATCGTACAAAATTAAGGAAAGAGAAGATGAAACAAATTATACAATCAAAAGGTGTATCTGGAGGAATGTATATAGCAGCAGACAAACAGAGCATGATGGAGCCTTAAGGTCCCAGAGAATGTGTTAGTTTATTAGGACCTACTTTTCCTTCCGCAGACAGCAACCTATAATTGTTATGGGGCATGGGATTCCCTTGTAGGTGCATGCATGTACTGAAATCCCAAACTTTCTATCAGGTATTTGTTGGTGAGTTTCAGACATGTAGACGAGCGGAAGGACTTTCCATATAGTTTGTTCATCATAACCTGGGGTTTTCCAGTGCATTGTTATGCAGATCTAATTTGATGAGTCTGTTCTCATTTACTCCACATTGATCTAATGAGCACACACAACCTCAACAGAGAGAGAGAGATTTAATTGATATATACAGTATCTTATTTATTGATTAGGAACAGCGATTATGGTTTCAAGTAAAGTTCCTTAATGCTGAATGAAAACAATTGCAATTGCCTGTTTTAAGTTATTTTTCCCCCATGAGCAGACCTAACAAATTTCAGCATTTTGATTCATTTCAAATATTATAGTTTGGTTATTTTTTATATTCTACATGTTCTTAACTTTTGGGAATATTCTGTTCTTTTTTGCCGTCTTGGCAATTTGACTATATATATTTTTTAATGTTTTCTACTTAGCTCAATGGCATAATTATTTACTTGACACTTTATTTTCAGTCAGGTACATTAACAGACATTTACCCCTGATCTGGGTCCATGTTTTTTTCTTTCATTGATTCAAACTTGACCTAACCCCAAAGAAATTCCTCATCTTTCCCTTTCACATGCATTGAACAAACTTCTGTGCATTTCCAGATCTTTAATTTGCTTTGAATTTGTTCTGTGTTATGAATATTTTGAGCAGCTGGGTTTAATTGGTAGTATCTCCTGAGTCAGAAGCTTACGAGTTCAAGTTTATAACACAGTGGCATGATAATAGAGCAAGTCTCATGCTTTGGAGGTGACATCAACATTAAAACTTTATCTAGTTTTTAACCACTGCAGTACAAACCTCATTGTACTGAAGTGGAAGTTGCTGCAATTAAATTAGTGAAATATTGTTTATTCTTAAATAGTTTTAACACATTAAAATCTTGCTAGTTTTTACAAAGCAGAAATTGACATCTGTCATTATTTCAATAGGACTGCCTTTTTGATTTCTTGCCAGAAAACCATAGTAAGAGTTTGATTTAAATTCAGAGAACTTTCTTGGAAACTCTTCAAGATTTCCTTGAACAGTTCTCATAAACTTTGGTGTAAATCCAGTTTAATTTTATTTAGGAAATATGCAATTTGTTTATCAATATGTTGGCTATGAGAATCTTCAGCAAATAATTCTCTGTTGTTAAAAATACAGTATTTTAGAATGAATAGCGAGGGATTAAAATAAACGAGTTCAAAGAGTATTTTAAAACTATATATACTCTTCGTGAGATGACATTGGAAACGCTGTGAATACCGTTCACCTTTGTACTTACAAAAAAAGTTCAGAAGGAGGGACTTTATTGTTGATTCCCCAGAAAGCAGAGGTGTTCGATGAAAAAAGATGAACTATCTTGGTTTTTTTTTGTCTTTTTAAAAACTGGAAGGTTCAGCGAAAGTGATACAAATGTTTAAAATTATGGAAAGTAGACCAATTGCATCCTGGCATCCTTTCTAATAGTACAACGTTTCAGCATAACACATAAATTACATCAAAAGGAAACTAAGAAATGCAGAAAAAACTATTTTATTGAAAAAGGTTTATAGAAAGAATGGAACAATCTCATCCAAGTGAATGAGATTTTAGAGTTGTGCTGTTCACTGTAAATAGGTACATGGACAGATCTTACCATGTTAGATAGATTACAGGCATTTAAGAAACTCCTAGATAGGTTTAGGGTTAATAGAAAAATGGATGGCTATGTAGGAGGGAAGAGTTAGGTTTATATGTGGAGTAAATAGAAAGGTTGGCATAAGATAATGAGCCAAATGACCTGTTGTGTGTTCTATGTTTGAAACTGTAATTCTGCACTTGCCTCTATGATACAAACGGGATAATAACTGCAGTTCAAAATTCATTCAAAGTTCTTCGTTGGATGTAATGCATGGTCACTATGAGAAGATAAGAGCAAAAATATACTTGTAGATAAAAATAAAATACTGGAAATACTGAGTAGATTGGCTGAATTTGTGGAGAAAGAAACAAAATTAATGTTTCGTGCTGATGCCCTTATCAGTGTGGAACGTAATAACTTCATTGACCTTACAGTCAAACCTAAACCTAACCCCAATGCATGGATCCTACCAGAATACAGTCAGCTGAATCACAGAGCAGAGCAGCCTCCCAAAATATAGAAACTTACAGCTAATCATATAATGAGCATGGGGATGTTCTGTGACACTTTTGTTTCTTGCTCCAAAGCCAATCTAATTGGGGGAATAATAATTGTTTCATATTGTGTGAAGCACATTTATTCACTTAACATTTTCTTCATAGATTTACTGCTTCAAGCAGTCCTGGTAATGCTTTCTATTCTACAAATCCTGACAGACTGTAACTGCGAGATCTCTACAACTGCAGCAGTCAATGAACCTATTGTATGTCTCCTGCAGAGAAAACAATGCATATTGCCAGGATGCCAGGGAATTACAGAGCACTGGAGGAGAAACCATACTAATTGGTCAAATACAGTATAACACATAGTAGAAAACACTGGGGTATAGCGGGTTTTTTCCCCACCGAAGTGGATGGGACTAGAACCAGAGGTCAAGGGTTAAGGGTGAAAGGTGAAAAGTTTAAGGGAAACATCGAGGACTCTTCACTAAAAGGGATGTGAGAGTGTAGGATGAGCTGCCAGCTCAAGTGGTACATGGAAAATAGGGATATGGAGGGCTGTTGTCCCAGTACAATTCAATGGGAGTGGGCAGTATAAATGGTTCGGCACAGTCTAGATGGATTGATGGGCCTGTTTCTGTATTTTACTTCTCTATGACTCTAACAATGCTTATTAAGCCAAAATATTGCTCCAGCAAGCCAAGGTTAATGGTATGTTTTTCTTCCAGGATCAAGAGTCGGGCCAGTGGAAGAGCAGATTGACAGTCCTCTGAGTAAAGAAAATTCCTTCCATCTCAATTCTAATTGGTTGACCCATTATCCAGAGATTGTGCTCTAGCTCATATTCTCCGAACTGAGGAATCTGATTCTCAGTACTATTTGATCACTGTATATTCTAACAGACTTTGTAAACGTGGACAGTCTTGCCTTTATAGGGCATACATAAATCAATCTGATGAATTTATATTCTAAAACTTCTGGGCAAGTGTATCCTTCTTTATGTAGAGAAATCACATCACACAAAGCCTCTACAGAGTCTCTGAGGGAGATGGTGATGTCTTGATTATGTCAGGACTTCTTATTTGTCACCATTGTAAGTAGAACATTATTCCTCATGAAATAGTTGGCATGCACACCTTCCGCTTCTAGCAGTTATGCGTAATATTGATTCCTCAAAGAAATGTGCTCATGACAGAGTAGAGCTGTCCCTTTTTATCCAAGGACTGAGACAAGAGAGAATACCTATTTTCATCCCAAGGGTCTGATCATATTTTGCAACTGCTGCTGACATTCCAGTCAAAAGTAATCTTCAGTTGGCACATAGGGTAGAGTGGAGAAAACCCTACGTGCTTGTAAGGCATGTGTATGTGATAAACAAGAAGCAGTTCTGAAAGTAGGATATTTAATGCAGGAAACACACATAAAAGTTGCTGGTGAACGCAGCAGGCCAGGCAGCATCTCTAGGAAGAGGTATAGTCGACGTTTTGGGCCGAGACGCCTTACTAGCTCTTCTTTCAGTTAGTTCTGATGAAGAGTCTCGGCCCGAAACGTCGACTGTACCTCTTCCTAGAGATGCTGCCTGGCCTGCTGCATTCACCAGCAACTTTTATGTGTGTTGCTTGAAATTCCAGCATCTGCAGATTTCCTAGTGTTTGCGTATTTAATGCAGGAGTTCGCTTGACATTGATTCTCTTGGATTAGCGTAAGAAATTGGTTATTTTTGGATGCTGAGGCTTGAGATCAGTGTGATGGCTGGCAGTTAAAAGCAAGTGTTTTGTTCATTAGAAGAAGTCAGTGAGAGCAGACAGATTTCATACAGATAATATTGGTTTGTTTAAGTATCACGATATCCTGGCTGAATCTGTTTTAGCTGTCTGGCAGCAATTGAAACTGAACGTATTCCTAGTCCAAGAAGTCTCTTTGTCATTAGCAGTGCCTGCACATTTTATTGGTGAAAGTCAGAAATAATGATGAAATTGGATTTAATTCCTGTTCCAGCCTGAAAATGATCAATACTTTTGCTAGCAGGAGAACTGAACCACAGCTTAGGCTTCATCTGAAAATTTTTAGAGAGCTATGGGTGACTGTTCAATCTTCTCATGCAATTCATTAATTTTCTCAGGAAGGTTTGGGCTGGATGAATTCCCAAAGAACCCCTCAGATTGATTTGGGGATTTGAATTGGTGAGATGGAAGTGGAAGCTAGTTGCACCGCATAGTGATGTTCTGGAATCTCAGTGGGTGAAATGGGTGGAATTATGTAAGGTTAGATTAGTAGTGATTATGGAGCTGAGAAAAGCATCTGACCCCTGACATAATTGATTGCTGTGTAAATATCTAATTTAGTGTTATTCTACAGCATTGACATTCAGCACCTTGACAACCATGAAGTATCAGAATCCAAATCAAGTTTATTATCACAGAAATATGTTGTGAAATTTGTTGTACAGCAGTAAAGGGCAAGACAAAAATCACTGTTGGTTACAAAGATAAATAATTCAAAAAGACGAATAACTAGATAGTGTTCATGAGTTCATGGACCCTTCAGAAATCTGTTGGTGCAGGGGAGGAAGTTATTCTTAAAATATAGAGTGTGAGTCTGCAGCCTCCTGTATCTCCTTCGAAGTGGTAGTATTGTGAAGAGGACGTGTCCTGGATGATGAGGGTATGTAATGATGGATACCACATGCTTGAGTCACTGCCTTTGGGAGATGTTCTCGGTGGCAGGGAAGGCTGTGCCTATGTTGGAACCCTCTGCAGCCTGTTGTGATCCTGTGCATTGGAGGCTCCATACCATGCTGTGATGCAGCCAGTCAGAATGCTCTCCACTGTGCCTCTGCAGAAATTTGCCAGTCTTTGGTGACATTCTAAATCTCCTCCAATTTCTAGTGAAATATAACCGCTGGCATGCCTTCGTTGAGATTGCTTCAATCTTCACTGACAATCAGCACGAGTGTCTCAAAGATGCGTGCCTAGCCCACTGCTGTACGCTCTGTACGAACGTGACTGTGCGGCCAGGCACAGCTCAAATACTATCTATGAATTCACAGGTGACGCTGCTGTTGTTGGCTGAATTTCAGATAGCTGCATGGAAGCGTAAAAGAAACAGAATAGGTTTATTGTCACTGACATACGTTGTGACATTTGTTTTATGGCAGCAATACAGTGCAATGCATAAAAACTTACTTTCAGTTACAGTAAGAAATAGAAATAAATAAAAAGTGCTAAAAGTGAGCAAAGTAGTGAGGTTGGGACCGTGGGATTATGGACCATTCAGAAATCTGATGGCTGAAGGGAAGAAGCTTGTTCCTAAAGCGTTGAGTGTACATCTTCTGACAGTAGTAATGAGAAGAGGGCATGTGCTGAATGGTTAGGGTCCTTAATGATGGATGCCACTGCCTTGAAACAACACTATCAGCTGGTTGAGTGGTGTCACAACAATAAAAAATGCGCTTCTTATAATTCAGGATTAAAATTTTGTCTGTCATTTTATTACAAGAGAAGATTGTAAATACAATCAATGAGCTTCCTCTTTGAAAAATCTCAACTTTTCATCACAGCTCTCATAAAAGAAATAAGATAAGACACAGTAAGGTTATTCACATGAACAGTGCAATTTTGTAGATAGATTGGTTGTAATAACCTTCACAGCTATCAGTAAAGCTGTTACGCTTGCAGGATGTCATTCTAAATCTGTCCACAGCTGTTAACATGGGTTTATCAGAATCTGTCGACTGAACCTATTTGCTTCATATTAGTTTCTGATGGTCATCCTTTTCAAGCTTATTTTTAGACTAGGCAACACTTCATTTGCTGGTTTGTTTTTCTTTAGCATGTTTGTGGTTATGAAAGAATTGCTGCAAAAACACTGATTTATCTTCAAATTACACTGTAGCCATCAAACTGATTGAGGAATGCTGTGTGTCCATGTGTAGTTCAACTCTGTCTCAAATTGAGTAGAAGTGTTCTGTGTTCTAGAGAGCAAAGGGTTGTTTTTAAGTTGAACCTCTAAACTGCAAAGCAACATTTTTTGTTTAGCTTCCTGTCCTAAACAGGAGCCAGTCTTCAATGCTTACTGTAAATAGCAAGCAGTAATCAATTTGAAATTAAAAGAACAGCTTTGTAAACAAGCACTTTCTATAGAGCAGACTTGCTGGCCTACAGCACTTGGGCTTACCGCTCAAGAGGTGCATTGCAAGACAATGAAGTTATTCAATTTGGCTAGTTTCAGACTAGACAACACTGGCTGAGTTATTTAGTTAAGGAAACTTGCATACCAAATTAATATTATCATTTGGCACAGCAAATAGCTAATTTGTTAATAGTTGGAAGATTTGTGTACACAGGGAGTCAGCTTCACAGCATTTTAGACTATTTGTGTTGTAAGGCATTCGAAAAAAAAATCGCATGTGTGTGAAATCACCCAAGTGACAGAGAAACGGTATCAATGGTACCGGTATTCAGTCCAGGCTTTTTAGAAATAGTCCAGGAATATCAAGAAGAATGACAGAAGTATGGGGGGAACTAGAATCCATTCCTCTGCTTTCAATTTCTGCGACAGGTGACATACGGATATGTCTTTTTAGCTTATAGGATCTGTACCCTTGAGTTTTAGAAATGTTGTAATTTGTAAGAATTTCATAAGAATACCTCTGAGTTTTAAATCTGTTTTAAGAATTTTGTCTGTTTTCAAACATGTATCACTAAAAATAAATGAACTGTGTTTAAATGACTTTGTTAGCTGAAAGTATCTCCTCTTTGACAGGGAGGGGAGACCCATTGCTCAAATAGTTGGTACTAGCAACTAAACTCGCCATGGAGTATAAACTTGGAAGTGAACTAGTCTTTGAAGATTGGGTAGTTACAGTATAACCTCCCCTTAGTGAGGATACTTAGCCGGCTGGTGGCATAGTGGCATCAGCACCAGACTTCAGAGCAAAGGCTCCCGAGTTTGAATCCAGCCGGCCCCCTTGCACAATTTCCATCCGTGCTGGGTTGAGCATCGAGCTAGCAACTCGGCCTCGTAAAAACAAGAAAGCCTGCTAAAAAAAAAGCCATCAAATGATGGCGTCCCGATGACTCCACTCGGAGTTAAGGGCTTTCTTCTTCTTCTTCTTTTTCTTCTTCTTAGTGAGGGTACCTGTGGCTATCTATATCAGATAGAGCTGAAGGTCTTTGTTTAAGTTCAAAACTTTGAGATCAGCAAACACAATACCATCACACAACGAACTGCCCTCACAATAGTAAAGGTACATTGAAACAGTGTCACAAACAAAGAAGTTATCAAACATAAGTGATTTCCAAGAACACTTCCATTGTTCTTAGCGGTCAGGTCAGATCTTCAGTCTGTTTTACCACATGTTTTCTTCATCCTTACAGGCTACTTTAGTATTTTGGGGATTATCCATAAGATAGTATTGACATGACAGGCATCTTCCAATCATTTGATCTTAACTGTTTCCACATCTCATTAGCATAATTTCTACATTGTTAAGGACACTTTATCATTGCCTAGATCAGCAACCTGGTCTTGCCCTAGTTAATGCTATTTTAGCGGTGAGTACTCTGGTAGGGTTATGCTCAGGGAGATGCATGATCTGTTTAATCTGGAGGAAGGATGTGACTGGTGGTGATCAATTGGCCAGAGTGATTGACAAGCCATTTCCTGTACATCTTATTTAGAATTTTGACCTGAGGCTTAATCTTTAGTAGTATGCAAACCAATTAGAATTTGCCTATCTGTACATCTGGGCCATGTTCTAATTTTGGCACTACTAAGAGATATACCGAGATTGCAAATTAGGTAAGGTATCCATATGTAAAGTTCGGAACCCAGTGCAGAGCTCGCAAGTGTTCTATGCCAATGGCAATCAAAAGAAAATTCCTTGAAAAACATCACAGGACCTAACTAGTCTATCTCGTGAATTGTTTGCCCATTGTGAAGATAGCTGAAATTGTATTGTTACCTGATTTCTGCATCTTTCTTGCTGCAAGTGATTTGAAGATTTAGGTTGCAGTTAACAGTGGGAGTCTGTTATGAGAGAAATTGAATTAAATCCAGGGAAATAAGACATTTGTGAAGCTGCACCTGGAGAACTGTGAACTGTTTGTCTCCTTATTTAAGAAAATCTTTACATATATGCTAAGGTATTGGAAGCAGTTCAGAAAAAAGGTTTATTAGCTCAATATCTGGAATGGGCAGGTTCTTTTATGAGGTAGATTGGACAGGCAAGGTTTGGACAGGTATCCATCTGCTGGAGTTTAGAAAGTGAAAGGAGTCTTAACTGAAACCTGAGGAGTGGAATGCACTCTTGTGGGAGAATCAAGAAACACTTTAAAACAAGGGGTTGTCTATTTCAGGCAGAGATTGAAGTGGTCAATGTTCCAATCTCTTTCTTAAAGGAAGTGGAGCGTACAGTTTTTTTTTGAAGTTGTCACGTTACCAAGTACGCAGAAATGTGCAATTGAAATCACAATCTAACTAGCTATGACCTTATGAATTACAGGTCACACGAGGGATTGAGTGCCCACTCTTGTTCCTAATTTATCAATTCATAAGTTTGTATGTTCGATTCCTCGATAACAAATTTCATGAAACATGCCCGTGATAATAAACCTGATTCTGATTCTGACTACTGCAAGGCATCCCAGAACAGAACTTCTTTGGCCCAGATTTTCCAATAGCAATGGTGATAAAACTCTCAGTATTTGCTGTCATTGCAGGACAAAAGTGGCACTAAGTTCTAGAGTTTGTAGATGTGTGGTTAAGCTTGTGACCAGATACTGCAGTCAGTACTCTCCTTTTCAAAAAGGTCAATTAAACACAAAGTTCAGGGTCAGCCACTGACTGAAATCATGACATTGTCAGACGTATTAGCTAAGCAAGAAGTATGATTATACCTTTCATCGTAAATGGTTAATAGGGAACCAGATGAGTGCTCTGTATAGTGCAAGGTTGTCCTTTCATCCAATAACAGCAATGGAATGTGGTCCAGTTTAAATGGACCTTGTCAATTTTGATAAGGTGAAGCTAACCTAGTTTTAGAATGCCACTGATATAGAGGAGGTCTGATTAGAACAACTTCAAACACCCTTGCTTTTTTTGATTTGCCTATCAAGAACAAGTACTAGTCAATGGAATATTTTAATAAATTTAGCTTCCTATAAAGACCAATTAATTGTAATCACAAGAAATTCTGCAGATGCTGGAAATCCAAAGCAATACACACAAAACGCTGGAGAAACTCAGCAGGTCAGGCAGCATCTATGGAAAGGAACAATTAGTTCACGTTTTGGGCTGAGACTTTTAATCCGGACTGAAAAGGAAAGGGGAAGCTGCCAGAATAAAAAGACAGCGGGAGGGGAAGGAGGATAGCTAGAAGGAGATAGGTAAAGCCAGGTGGGTGGGAAAGGTAAAGGGCTGAAGATGAAGGAATCTGATAGGAAAGGAACATGGACCACAGGAGAAAGGGAAAGGGGGGGCACAGGGGGAGGTGATTGGCAGAAGAGAAGTAGTAAGAAGCCAGAGTGGGTATGAGAAGAGGCAAAGGGGAGGGGAAAATTGTTTTATCGGAAGGAGAAATCAATATTCAGGCCATCAGGTTGGAGGCTGCCCACCCACCTGGCTTTACCTATCTCCTTCTAGCCATCCTCCTTCCCCTGGGCAAATATGCTAGATTATTAAGAATTTTTCTGGGAATTATTTCACTTAATTTTTTTAAATGAGTTAAGGAAAACCAAATGTATTGTTGAATTTATGTAAATACAATTGAAATTCTAGTTTTGATTCTATTCTCTGATTAGCCTAGGTTTTTGATTCCAGTATTCAATTTTGAATAAGCAAAGGCTTATTAAAAGTACAGAAACAAAACCCTGAATAGAAGCAATAAGTAGGAATATGATTGCCTTAGCATGTATGAAGCAAAACTACAGTATGGTTGTTTTGAGGAAAACTGATGTCTGATAGATAATTTTAAAAATAGTTGAGTCAGAAGTAACAAAAGACTTGAGAAAAATAAAGATAAAATAAAAAATAATAGTTTGAACAAAATGAAGGGAGTTTTATTTAAAAAAAAGATTGCAGTTCATCTGAGAGGGGTAAAATGCTACAATAATTCCATATACTTACTAACAGTAACTTACAACAGTAATGTTAACAATGATAAATGTGTAAAACATTAGCCAGAAGGAATGCAAATAACATCAGATGAATCAATTGTTTTGCCTGTTGAAGGTATTATGAGGATTTTGATTCAGACTTGAGGATACTGCCAGAACCCGGGGTTTTGAGTTATGAGGAGAGGTTGGACAGGCTAGGTGTAGAAAGTCATGAGGAGGAGACGGAACGACCTCACATGGTTATTTTCCTGGAGAAGGGGAACTAAAAACTAGAGCACATTGCTTTAAGGTGGGAGGTTAAAGATTTACAAGGGATTTAAATGCAGAGGCTATTGCATATATGGAATAAACTGTTAGAGGAGTGGTTAAGATAGATATAATAACAACATTTAAAAGGCATTTAGATAAGAGGGGCTTAGAGGGATATGGGACCAACTTGGTCAGCATGCTGAGTAGGGTCAACGTGCTCATTTCAATGATGTATTACTCTATAACTTCATTTAATGGTTCTCAGCCTGTTTTGTACAAGAACTTATTTGATAATTTTGTGGTTCAACCCAGGTCCAAAGAATATTTTCAGTAGAAAACCTGTATTTTGGGCACAACTTTAAAGGTGAAGACTATCAGTTAAATGGAATACTTGAAAACTTGTAAAGACAGAAATCAACTTTGAGGGAAAGTCACTGGCAACATTTTCAACCGTTAGTGTTCTATTCCCTCCAAGGGACAGTCATCTTTCTAAAAATGACTGTGTTCCGGTCTGACCCCAAAAGAATCCTGCAGTCATCCTTTGCTTTTGAGCTGCTTCAGTTCATTCTCTGAAAAGCATTTCCAGAAGCTTGTGCACAATTTATTTAAATGATTGCTGATTTTATTTTCATGCTTCGCAACTAGGGGGATCTTCCATTTTGTTGCAGAGACACAATGAAAATCTCATCATTTGAAGCTTATGGGCCCATAGAGAAAGTTGTCTTTTGAATGTCCAGTGTTAAGGATGTGTTAAAATAGTTTAGCTTGTCAAATATATTTGTGAGATATGTAAAATAAGCCAAATGTTGTTGAATTTTCTTGCCTGATGACACTGTATACTTCAACTCACTTAATTTCATATTATCAGTACAGCATATTTTTCAATATATCAAATAAGTTTCCATTCTGTGAAGAAGATGTACATCTGCACTGCCAACTTCCTGACACACAATTTGATTTTTTTTGTATAATTAACAACTTTGACAGTAACTTTGAAGGTTTTGTGAAGACAGGTACCATGTCTTTAACAAATAAGACCATTCTGAGAAAACTGTTTTTTATCATGTAAATTTGAAATAATTCTTTGAACATATCCCAAATGGTTCCCCTGCATTGAATTAGCTTCACCTATTATAGGATCTACAGCTACCCTCAATGTCACCCTCAGCACAGCTCAAACCCACCAAAGCCCCATATTCAAAATGTGCATCAGCAATTGTGAAAGTACTTGCATTAATAAAGTCTTGCAAATCACCTTTCCATAAATGCTACATCAGAAAAAGTGTGCATCATTAGATTTACCAAATTTAAGAGACAATCCATTGTTTACAATTTGATGTGTTCTGAGATATTGAACTGTTAAAAGATGCAATAGGCTGGAGGGTTTGTTTACTCTTTGCAGCTGACTTCCCCATAATTTCAGAGCATGCATCAAAAGCAGATTGTGAGCATCTTTTGACTAAACATTCAATAGGCAACAAGAGCTGCACAGTGCTTGCTTCTGAATAGTACCCTGCACATGCATTCAAATCTGTGGTTTCCAAATGCCAGCTTTCTGTTTGGAAATATCAACAGGTTATATTTACAGAAGAAGTCTGTTAATTACAGTGTAATTTTAATATTTTAGAATGTAGGTTGCTTGTAGATAACATTTTGATGCTTAACAAATTTTTAAGTCCCAGTTTTAAGTCAATATTTTTGTTTCCTCAGATTGTAATTAACTTGTAATATCACAAGAATTTGCAGCTCAAAGAACAATTTGAAAAGTTTTCTAATTCACCAGTTTAAGAATTCATGCTGTAATTAATGTGCATACTCTTCCCTGGAACTTTTTAGGACCAATATTTTCTAAAAACTAATGAATGTAACACTTATTTTTAGTTGTACCTGAAACTTAATATTCATATAACTTTTATTTTTAATAAGGAAAAGCATAATTATTACATACAGTATATCAAAAAGCATGCACAATATGATCTATTATCTGAATCTTAAGTGTATATTTGTGAACTATGATTGATTTGCAACCTTTAGGATAAAAAAAGTTTATTTCAATGCCACAGCCAACTGATATTTTTTCATTGAAAAATGGAGTCAATGTAGTTAGAATAGTTCAACTTGACACCAAAGCACAGGAGATCTAATTAAAATTGCAAACCCTAGTGAACTAATACTTGAAATATATATAATCTGATATCATCACCGTCATTATGTGACATGTTGTTTGACGTAGGCGATCATGGTCTTTCCATGAACAAGATTATTGGCAAATTTTTCTACAGAAGTGGTTTGCCATTGCCTTCTTCTGGGCAGTGTCCTTACAAGACAGGTGACCCCAGCCGTTATCAATACTCTTGAGAGATTGTCTGCCTGGCATCAGTGGTCACACTGGGTTTTCACAAATTAAACCATGAGGCGTTTTATGTTAAAGAAAAGCTGTAACAACTCATTTATTGTACTCCAAACACTTAACACAAAAAGTTTTCACCAATTACATTGCAGCATAATCAGGACTTATGATATAGACCAGCTATTCATACAACCATTCACCACCTACTTGCTCCCATGGCTTGATGTGACCCTGATCGGGAGACTAAGCAAGTGCTGCACCTTGCCCAAGGTTGACCTGCAGGCTAGTGGAGGGAAGGATCGCCTTACACCTCCTTTGGTGGAGACGTATCTCCACCCTGCCACCTAATAATCTTGATATAAAAATTCTCAATGAAACTATATTATATAAAATTGCTAAACACAAACGATTCTGCAGATGCTGGAAATCCAGAGCAATACACACAAAGTGCTGAAGGAACTTTGGAGACGATTAACATTTGACATTTTGGGTGAGACATTTCATCAAGATCATTGTGTGTGTGTTTGTGTTTGTTATACAGAACTGCACACTTACAAGATTTTGAGGTAATATCTGAATTGAAGTATCCTGTGAATTTAGATATTTGGCCAGTTAAACTTTACTTGATAAATGGCAAAATTTACATATCACATATTCATAACCAGAAAGTGAATTGTATCATTAATAATCACAATAATCACTGACATTGTAAATTGTTTGTAGAATGGAGATTCCTTTTTTTTTTAATTGAGCCTATCATTCAGCCTGGCAAAGGTCCAGTCAGATATTACATTTGTAGCTAATTTTGTTTCTTAGTAAAGACAAAAGAGATGGTAGTTGCTGGAATCTGAAACAACAACCAAGATGCTGGAGGAGCTCAGCTCAGCCCAGCCCAAATCCAGATCTGGATGAAGGATGCTGACCCAAAATACCAGCTGCCCACTTCCCCCCTCAAATGATCGCTAACCCATCGAGCTCCTCCAGCATCTTGTTTGTTGGTGATTTGTTTTACAATCTGCTGACTAGTTACTGACAGAAATAAAAGAAAAGCTGAGAAAGTAGACGAATGCATGTTCTAAATATCACATGGACGAAAACTAAGCACTGCCAGTTTCCAGGAACCTCTCTTTACCCTGTTTCCAGTTAACGTGCAGCAATAATAGCTCTGGGAAAATTTTGGGAAGACATAACTTCCCACACTCTGGCCTCTTGGAGGTTATTTCTTTCTTTAGACTTCAGCATTTTGTGTAGTTTAATTCCCATATGATAAAAGATGTATTGTGTTTAAGAGGGTCAGCCAAAAAGTCACATATTTTCATTAAAAAATAAGCAGGTCTTTTTGAAGCCACAGATCTATTTCCAGTTCGTATGAATAGAAATGGCATTCTTTACCTAAAATGGAAATGCTGCACCAACTACAAACACAAAAATCACAGATCGTCAAACCTCAGCATTGCTCATTACGTATTCTAGCCAAATAATGTGCTTTTTTTAATTGCAAAATGCACATCACAACATTAAAGCAATATTGTGGATTATTGTAGTTTCAGTATTGTCAGATACCTGTACATCCAAGTCCTAGGTTGTTCACTTCAATTTCAATATATAAGATTAACTACGAAGCTCTTCAGCTGTCAAAAATATAATGATAGCCTCTTTTCCACTCAACACTTTCTTTTTACCATGTGTCTAAATATAGCTAATGTTTTCACTGTAGTTCGTGACTACAATGTTAGAAATTTAAAAAGAAATGAAGAAAAGGTCTGAAGATATAATAAATATATCTACATGGAAAATACACACTGGCCTAACTTCTCTCTCATTGGGTGCAAATAGTAATCTCGCATGGTTGCTTTTATTAAGTGCTTTACGGATATTAGCACCTGGGTCTCTTGTGAATGCTGTTGTTTCCTGCAGAAGTATAACTTACTGGCAAGGGAATGAAAATTACCTGAACACTGTAGTATGCAGCTTTAAACTACACAATTGCCCTGGAAGGGTGCAACTGTAGCCAGCAGAGCTGAAGTGTGGATACATCTTCTGACGTTTGGAGGAGCACCCTGATCCCCTAAGCCCCATTATATTAGATTACTTTTTACTTGTCCTTGCGTGATTTTGAAATTCCTAAGCAATTCATCTTATGGATTTTTCCAGTTGAACTAAAATGAATTATATCAATTTCTGATAATATGTCTTCAGACAACAATTTGCAATTATTCTGGGTTTAATCTACTAACAAAACTAGTGATATCAAAATAAACATTGATCAGATTAGTGGAGATATGGATCTGCTTGATTTGAATTGTTTCTTGCAGACTGAAGTAAAATTCTCCCCAGTGTCGGGTAGTGATAACTGGTATTAATTATTACTTCTCATCAAGTTGACCAGTTACACAAGTGTAGTTCTCTGTATTACAAAAGTTTCAAAAATACTTATTTATAAAGTACACTGAGATATGCTTGGAATATGAAATATACTTCAAATGTATCTTCCCCTTTCTTTTCAACTTGCACAATGCACTGTTTTTTTTTAAATGTCTTTCTGATGCATAATTGGAATGGCATGGATAATCTTTATGTAGGAAATCAGGCTGAGAAATACAATTGCAAAACTTAATGAACAGCACTTGGAAAACCTCAGAACAAAATACAACATTAATTTTAAAAATTGCTGACATCTCTCCTAATTGCTGTTTTAAGTCTCGAGACTGCAGATGGAGAGTACTAACCAGTAACTTCAGCCCATTAGCTCAATTGTTTGCATTCTCGACTAAAAGTTCTGGGTTCAAGCCAAGATATCACTCAAAGGAGAGAATGTTACTTGCTAGTTAAATTCACAGGGGCCCTGAACCATACCACCTGTATCATTTTAGGCAGAGCCTGGTAACATTTGCCATAAGACATAGAAATAGAATTAGGCCATCTAGTCCATTGAGTCTGCTGCACCATTCCATCATGTCTGATTTAATATCCTTCTCCATCCCACTCTCCTGCCTTCCTCCTGTAACCTTTGACACCTTTACTAATCAAGAACCCATCAACCTCCGCTTTAAGTGTACCCAATGACTTGATCTCCATAGCCATCTGTGGCCATGAATGTCACAGTTTCACCGCCCCTCTGGCTAAAGAAATTCCTCCTCTTCTCTGTTCTAAAGGGACATGCTTGTATTCTGGAGTTGTGTCCTCTGGTCCTAGATTCCCCCCACAAATGGAAAAATCCTCTCCATGACCACTCTTTCAATATTTATACTCTATGAGCATTTCAATATTTGATAGGTTTCAATGAAATCCCTCTTCATTTTTCTAAACTCCAGCGAGTGCAAGCCAAGGATTAAAAACACTGTTCATGTGTTAACCCTTTCATTCCCAGGATCATTCTCGTGAACCTTCTCTGGACCGTCTCCAATGCCAGCACATCCTTTATTGGATAAAGGGCCCAAAACTGCTCACCATATTCCAAGTGTGATCTGACCAAGGCCTCATAGAAACATAGAAAACATACAGCACAATACAGGCCTTTCAGCCCACAAAGCTGTGCCGAACATGTCCCTACCTTATAACTACCTAGGCTTTACACATAGCCCTCTATTTTTCTAAGCTCCATGTAGCCATCCAGGAGTCTCTTAAAAGACCCTATCGTTTGGGTTTCCACTGCCGCCACTGGCCCATTCCACGCCCTCACCACTCTCTGTGTAAAAAAACTTACCCCTGATATCTCCTCTGTACCTACTTCCAAGCACCTTAAAACAATGCTCTCTCAGGCTAGCTATTTCAGCCCTGGGGAAAAGCCTCTGACTATCCACACAATCAATGCCTCTCATTATCTTGTACACCTGTATCAGGTCTCCTCTCATCCTCCGTCGCTCCAAGGAGAAAAGTCCGTGTTCACTTAACCTATTCTCATAAGGCATTCTCCCCAATCCAGGCAACATCCTTGTAAATCTCCTCTGCACCCTTTCTATGGTTTCCATGTCCTTCCTGTAGTGAGGCAACCAGAATTGAGCACAGTACTCCACGTGGGGTCTGACCAGGGTCCTATATAGCTGCAACATTACCTCTTGACTCTCAAACTCAATCCCACGATTGATGAAGGCCAATGCACCGTATGCCTTCTTAACCACAGAGTCAAACTGCATAGCAGCTTTGAGTGTCCTATGGACTAGGACCCCAAGATCCCTCTGATCCTCCATACTGCCAAGAGTCTTACCATTAATGCTATATTCTGCCATCATATGTGACCTACTAAAATGAACCACCTCACATTTATCTGGGTTGAACTCCATCTGCCACTTCTCAGTTCAGTTTTGCATCCTATCAATGTCCCCCAACCTCTGTGTCATCAGCAAATTTACTAACCCATCCTTCCACTTCCTCATCCAGGTTATTTATAAAAATCACAAAGAGTAGGGGTCCCAGAACAGATCCCTGAGGCACACCACTGGTCACTGGCCTCCATACAGAATATGACCCGTCTACAACCACTCTTTGCCTTCTGTGGGCAAGCCAATTCTGGATCCACAAAGCAATGTCCTCTTGTATCCCATGCCTCCTTACTTTCTCAATAAACCTTGCATGGGGTACCTTATCAAATGCCTTTCTGAAATCCATATACACTACATCTACGGTTCTACTTTCATCAATGTGCTTAGTCACATCCTCAAAAAATTCAATCAGGCTTGTAAGGCACGACCTGCCTTTGACAAAGCCATACTGACTATTACTAATCATATTATGCCTTTCCAAATGTTCATAAATCCTGCCTCTCAGGATCTTCTCCATCAACTTACCAACCACTGAAGTAAGACCAATTGGCCTATAATTTCCTGGGCTATCCCTACTCCCTTTCTAGAATAAGGAAACAACATCCGCACCTCTCCCATCCTCTGGAACCTCTCCTGTCCTCATTGATGATGCAAAGATCATTGCCAGAGGCTCAGCAATCTCTTCTGTCGCTTCCCACAGTAGCCTGGGGTACATCCCGTCCAGTCCCGGTGACTTATCCAACTTGATGCTTTCCAAAAGCTCCAGCACATCCTCTTTCTTAATATCTACATTCTCAAGCTTTTCAGTCCACTGCAAGTCATCCCTACAATCGCCAAGATCCTTTTCCGTAGTGAATACTGAAGCAAAGTATTCATTAAGTACCTCTGCTATTTCCTCCAGTTCCATACACACTTTTCCACTGTCACACTTGATTGGTTCTATTCTCTCACGTCTTATCCTCTTGCTCTTCACATACTTGTAGAATGCCTTGGGGTTTTCCATAATCCTGACTGCCAAGGCCTTCTCATGGCTCCTTCTGGCTCTCCTAATTTCATTCTTAAGCTCTTTCCTGTTAGCCTTATAATCTTCTAGATTCATATCATTACCTAGTTTTTTGAACCTTTCATAAGCTCTTCTTCTTGACTAGACTTACAACAGCCTTTGTACACCACAGATCTTGTACCCTACCATCCTTTCCATGTCTCATTGGAAGGTACCTACTCGGAACCCCACGCAAATATCCCCTGTTGCCACATTTCTTCTGTATGTTTCCCTGAGAACATCTGTTTCCAATTTATGCTTCCAAGTTCCTGCCTGATAGCCTCGTTTTTCCCTTTACTCCAATTAAACATTTCCCTAACTTGTCTGTTCCTATCCCTCTCCAATGCTATGGTAAAGGAGATAGCATTGTGATCACTATCTCCAAAATGCTCTCCCACTGAGAGACCTGACACCTGACCAGATTCATTACCCAATACCAGATCAAGTACAGCCTCTCCTCTTATAGGCTTATCTACATACTGTGTCAAGAAACCTTCCAGAACACACCTAACATCTAAACCCATCTAAACGCCTCACTCTAGGGAGATGCCAATCAGTATTTGGGAAATTAAAATCTCCCACCACAACAACCCTCTTATTATTACTCCTTTCCAGAATCTGTCTCCCTCTCTACTCCTCGATGTCCCTGTTACTATTGGGTGGTCTATAAAAAACACCCAGTAGAGTTATTGACCCCTTGCTATTCCTAACTTCCACCCACAGAGACTCCGTAGACAACCCTTCCATGACTTCCTCCTTTTCTGCAGCCGTGACACTATCTCAGATCAAGAGTGCCACGCCCCCACCTCTTTTGCCTCCCTCCTTATCCTTTCTGAAACATCTAAAGTCTGGCACTTGAAGTAGCTATTCCTGCCCCTGCACCATCCAAGTCTCTGTAATGACAACAACATCATAGCTCCAAGTGCTGATCCACGCTCTAAGCTCATCCGCTTTATTCATGATACTCCTTGCATTAAAATAGATACATCTCAAACCATCAGACTGAGCGCGTCCCTTCTCTATCACCTGCCTATATTCCCTATCGCACTGTCTACAAGCTTTCTCTATTTCTGAGGCAACCTTCCTTTCCTCTGTCACTTCAGTTTGGTTCCCAGCCCCAGCAATTCTAATTTAAACTCTCCCCAATAGCTTTAGCAAACCTCCCCGACAGGATATTGGTCCCCCTCGGATTCAAGTGCAACCTGTCCTTTTTGTACAGGTCACGCCTGACTCAAAAGAGGTTCCAATGATCCAGAAATCTGAATCCCTGCCCCCTGCTCCAATCCCTCAGCCACGCATTTATCCTCCACCTCATTCTATTCCTATACTCACTGTTATGTGGCACAGGCAGTAATCCCGAGATTACTACCTTTGATGTCCTGCTTCTCAACTTCTTTCCTAGCTCCCTGTAGTCATTTTTCAGGACTTCCTCCCTTTTCCTACCTGTGTTGTTGGCACCAATATGTACCATGACCTCTGGCTGTTCTCCTTCCAAATTCAAGATATTGTGGACATGATCAGAAACATCCCAGACTCTGGCACCTGGGAGGTGAACTACCATCTGCATTTCTTTCCTGCATCCACAGAATCACTTATCTGACACCCTAACTATAGAGTCCCCTATCACTGCTGCCATCCTCTTCCTTTCCCTACCCTTCTGAGCCACAGGGCCAGACTCTGTGCCAGAGGCACAACCATTGTTGCTTCCCCCAGGTAGGCCATCCCCCCAACAGTACTCAAATAGGAGTATTTATTGTTAAGGGGGACAGCCACTGGGGTACTCACTAGTACCTGCTTCTTGCCCTTCCCTCTCCTGACTGTTACCCACTTCTCTGTCTCCTGTGGTCCCAGGGTGACTACCTGCCTGTAGCTCCTCTCTATCACCTCCTCACTCTCCCTGACCAGACGAAAATCATTGAGCAGCAGCTCGACACACCTGGTGCAGATGTAGTCGGCCAGGAGGCTGGGAGTCTCCAGGGCCTCCAGGACCTTCCACATCTGACACCGAGCACAGAAAACTGGCCTCACTCACATACTTTGCCTTTATTTTAAACAGATAACCTACCTGACCTGAACCCTTTATCGCCGAAGCCCCGTTGAGCCAAAGCCTTCCTACTCTGTCTCTATTCTGTTGCCCGCTCTGTAAATCTGTGTTCCTTTTAAACCCTTCCCACTGTTCTCTCTGGCTGACCTCCATGCACTTGCGCAGTCATGCCCCGTTCAAACCACTGAAAAAGCAGCAGAGTTAAACTCTTGTTTATTTTTATTCCAGTCTTCTTGCAGTTAATGCAAACATTCCATTTGGCTTTCATACAACTGACTCAGCATGCGAGTTAACCTCAGAATCAGAATATGGGTTCATTGTCCATTCAGAAATATGATTGCGGTTGGAAAGAAGCTATTCCTAAAATGTTGAATGTGTATCTTCAGTTTCCTCCTCCTTGATGGTAGCAATGAGAAGAGAGCATGTCCTGGGTGAGGAGAGTCCTTCATGACGATGCCAACCTTTTGAGACATCACCTTTAGAAGTTATCCTCGATGCTGGGGAGGCAAATGTCCATGTTGTAGATGGCTGATTTTGCAACATTCTGCAGCTTATTCCGATCCTGTGCAGTCGCCTCTCCATACCAGACAGTGATGCAAACAGTTGGAAAGTACATCTGTAGAAATTTGGGAAAGTCTTTGGCAATGTACCAAATCTCCTCAAACTCTTATGAAGTATAGCCACTGTCCTGCCTTCTTTGTAATTGTATCAATATGTTAGGCCTTGGATAGATCTTCAGAGATGTTGAAACTCAGAAACTTCCAGCTGCTCACCCTTTCCACTGTTGATCCCTCAATGAGGACTGTTGTGTGTTCTGTCAACTTCGCTGTCCTCAAGTCCACAATTAATCCCTTGGTTTTATTGACATTGAGTGCAATGTGGTTGTTGTGACACCACTCAACCAGCTGATCTATCACAATCCTCAATGCTTCCTCATCACCATCTGAAATTCTACCAACAAATTTATGGATGACATTTGAGATGTGCCTGGCCACAAGATCATGGGTGTAGAAGGAGTCGAGGAGTTGGCAAAGCATGCATCCTTGAGGTGCACCTGTGTTGATTGCCATCAAGGAGGAGATGTTATTTCCAATCTGTACTGACTATAGTCTCCCAGTGAGGAAGTCGAGGATCCAGTTGCAGAGGGAGGTATAGAGGCCAAGGTTTTGGAGCTCATTGATTAAAACTGAAGGTATAATGGTGTTGAATGCTGAGCCATGGTCAATGAACAGCAGCCTAATATAGATTTTGCTATTGTTCAGGTAATCCAAGGCTGAGTGGAGAGCCAGTGAGATTTCATCTGCTATAGACCTGTTGTGGCAATATATATAGGCATCCGTTAGTCTCATGAGACCATGGATTTGCGCCTTGGAAGGTTTCCAGGGCGCAGGCCTGGGCAAGGTTGTATGGAAGACCAGCAGTTGCCCATGCCGCAAGTCTCCTTTCTCCACGCCACCGATGTTGTCCAAGGGAAGGGCACTAGGTCTGATACAGCTTGGCACCAGTGTCATCGCAGAGCAATATGTGTTTAAGTGCCTTGCTCAAGGACACACACACTGCCTCAGCCAATGCTCGATCTAGCAACCTTCAGATCACTAGACGAACGCCTTAACCACTTGACTACGCGCCAACATTGTGGCAATAAGCAAATTACATTGGGTCCAGGTCCTTGCTCAGGCAGGAGTTGATTCTGGCCATAACCAACCCCTCAAACCACTTCATCAGAGTAGATATGAATGTGACTGGATGACAGTCATTGAGATGGCTTAGCCTCCTCCTCTTGGTCACTGGTATGATTGTTGTCCTTTTGGAGCTGGTGGGAACCTCCGAAGCAGCAGTGAGAGACCGAAGATGTCCCTGAACACACCCGCCAGCTGATTAACTCAGGCTTTCAGTGCCCTACCAGGTACACCATCAGGGCCTGACACCTTGTGAGGGTTCACCCTCATGAAAGATGTTCTGATGTTGGCCTCCAAGACAGAGACTAGATGCTGCAGGGATTCACACAGGTGTCATTTTAATCTCCCTTTCAAGCCATACATAAAAGGTGTTTAGCTCATGTGGGAGTGAAGCATCCGTTTAAGGAATTCTGCACGAGGACTCCCAAGTCCCTTTGCTCCCCTGACGCCACGTCTCCATCTGCAGTTCATTGTTTCATATGAAACTTAATGGAAGGTCCTTAATACATGGCGAAGAACTCACCTCCTTCTCTCTCAGTGGAGTTCAGCAGAGAGTTTTGATTTGATCATGGGTTCTCCCATATTTGGAGCAACAATAGATAGCACACATGGAATGCTATCTTGTAAAGGAAACCAGGCCAGATTCGCTGTAGGAAAGGCTAACACTTCCTAAGTGTGCAATTTGTACATATCAACAGTCAGAAAATCATGTTGGTCAAAATCCGAAGCTCAGAAAACTCAAGGTTCTTTCATTCTTAGTTGTCTGTTGTGCCTGCTGTATATCAGCCATGTGACTCGACCAATAAGGGTCTTTGCCTGATTTCTTTAACGCTAATTCTTTCCTTTCAAGTAGTGCTGAGCCTACATGCAACATGAGGAACAATGCAGCCAGTACCATAATGCAGATAGCTATGCTGGTACTCCTGCAAATGTCTGAACCAATCCGGCAATGAAACTCATGCTTCATCATTGCCTGTTGCACCTTCCAGAATTCGGTAATTATGCAACCGTATCACTTGCCTGCTGTCCTACAACAACCGAAGATAAGAGAATTATACAAGAAGGAGAACAAGATGAGAGACTCTCTGAACTTGACCACTATTTCAAGTGCGGACCCTGTTCGACTAATTAAGAACTGGATAGAAACATAGAAAACCTACAGCCCAATACATAGAGGCAGTGTCATGTGCTGGTGATCACCATCTCCAATGAGAGTCTCCTGACTGTTGCCTCTGACAGGAAATGGAACTGCCGTTATCCAGTCGGCCCAAAATGTCGACTGGTTTTCCCCTCCATAGACACAACCTGGCCTGCTGAGTTCCTCCAGCATTTTGTGTGTTACTCTGGATTTCCAGCATTTGCAGAATCACTTGTGTTTGCAATTTATGTTACCTTATCTCTGTTTCAAATTTCTTTCAGCATAAATCATGAATAGAGGGATCAAGCTGCCAAACCTGTAGATCTAATCTATACAGAAACCATCCAACGATTGACTAATCACTCTCAGCAAAGCATCTGCATCAGTTTATGATTTGTCTTTGGCTGTTCTACTGTTCTCATCCTCTCGGGCTAATGGAAGGCTATTTCATAGGCTATAGTAGCCATTGCCTGTGACAGCAGCAGACCTGGGAAGGGCTTTGCAGATGGTCAACCCCTGTAAGGCAACTGGGCCAGACATCCTCCCAGGCTGAGTACTCAGGGAGTGTGCACGCCAGCTCACTGACATCTTCACAGACATCTTCAACACTTCACTTATCTAGGCTGCTGTCCCCACATGCTTTAAATCAGCCACCGTCATCCCGCTACCAAATAACTCTACAGCTTCAGGACTAAATGACTACTGCCCGGTGGCACTGACGCCAATCGTCATGAAGTGCTTTGAATGGCTGATCATAGCACATGTCAAAAACTCCATTCCTGCCACATTAGGCCCTCACCAATATACTTACCGACACAACTGCTCGACAACAGATGTACCTGGTCCTGACAAACCTAGAAAACAAGGACGCTTATGTCAGAATACCGTTTCTGGATTTCAGTTCAGCATTCAACACTATTGTCCCACAGACCTTGGTGAACAAACTCCCACTCCTCAGTCTAAGTATATCGCTGTGCAACTGGGTGTTGGACTTCCTAACCAACAGACCTCAGATAGTCAGGATGCACAAGTGTTCCTCCCTCCCCATCACACTCAACACAGATGCCCCCAGGGCTGTGTGCTGAGTCATAACTGCACGGCCAAACACCTGAACAATCACATCATCAAGTTCGCTGATGGCATGACAGCAGTGGAACTCAGCAGAAACAATAATGAGATCGAATCAAGTTTAATTGTCATACAAACCACATATGGATACATACAAAAGAGACAACTTTCCTCTAGGGCCAAGGTGCAAAGACATACACGTGCATTCAAGGTAATGAGAAAGAAAATAAACAACATATTCACGTAAGAAACCAAATTTTTAGACCAATTTCATGAAATACAAGTCCAGCAAATTGATGATTCCCAGCTGTCCAGCCTGTAATCCCACCAATTCACACCGAGGACAGCACCGATGGGAGAGGCCACCCCTCCCCCTCCCTCCCATCCTTCCCCCCAACTGAACCTAGACACCACACTACAACGCAAGCCGGAAAACTGCGGCCTAGTCCTAGCCTCAACCGAGGTGAGCTGCTGCCTCACTGCCTGTCTCCCCCCAAACAAGGGAAGCAGGCCTGTGGCAATCAATATCCAACAGGGTCTTGTGATTACAAAAGAAACATCCAGGACAGTCCAGGTGTGTTGCCTCCCAGGTGCCAGGGTCAGGGATGTCTCAGATCGCGTCCACAACATTCTGGAGAGGGAGGGGGACCAACCAATGTCTTGGTACATATTGGTACCAGTGACATAGGAAGGAAAAGCAATGAGGTCCTGAAAAGAGAAGCAGGACCTCCCAGGTAGTAATTTCTGGATTGCTGCCTGTGCCACACGCCAGTAGGGGTAGAATCAGGATGATTTGGCAGATAAATGCGTGGCTGAGAAGCTGGTGCAGGGGGCAGGGCTTCAGGTTCTTGGATCATTGGGATCTCTTCTGGGGGAGGTATGATCTGTTCAACAGTGACAGGTTGCACCTGAACCCGAGGGGGATCAATATTCTTGTGGACAGGTTTGTTAGAGCTGTTGGGGAGGGTTTAAACTAATTTGGCAGGAGGATGGGAACCAGAGTGAAGGGACTCAGGATAGGACGGATGGTAAAAAAGTAAAGATAGCATGCAGTCAGACTGTCAGGAAGGGCAGGCAGGTGATAGGACTTAAGTTGCAGCCAACAGGTTGAGTATCAAAACATGAGGGATGCAGAATCAGGAAGGATAGCAAATACGGTACTCAAGATGTTGTATCTAAATGCACGTAGTAAAAGAAATAAGGTGGATGATCTTGTTACACTGTTACAGATTGCCAAGTATGATGTTGTGGCCATCACTGAATTGTGGCTGAAGGGTGGGTTGTAGCTGGGAGCTGAATATCCAAGGTTACGTGTTATATCGGAGGAAGGTAGGCAGAGGGGGTGGTGTGAATGGTAAAGAATGGCATCAAATCAGTAGAAAGATGTGAGATAGGATCGGAAGATGTTGAATCCTTGCGGGTTGAGTTAAGAAACCGCAAGGGTAAAAGGACATTGATGGCAGTTATATACAGGCCTCCCAACAGTGGCTGGGAGGTGGACCACAGATTTTACAACAGGAAAGAGAAAAGGTGAGTCAAATGGGCAATGTTATGGTAGTCATGGGAGATTTTAACATATATGATTGGGAAAATCAGGTCAGTAATGGATCTCAAGAGAGTGAGTTTGTTGACTGCTTAAGAGATGACTTTTTAGAGCAGTTTGTCATTGAGCCTACTAGGGGATTAACTATACTGGATTGGGTGTTATGTAGTGAACCAGAAGTGATTAGGGAGCTTAAGGTAAAAAAAAAACCCTTAGGAACTAGTGATCAATTATAAATGAGTTCAACTTGAAATTTGATAGGGAGAAAGTAAAGTCTGATGTAGCAGTATTTCAGTGGAGTAAAGGAAATTACAATGGTATGAGAGAGGAGTTGGCCAAAGCAAATTGGAAGGAGCTGCTGGCAGGGATGTCAGTAGAGCAGCAAATGCGTGCATCTCTGGGGAAAATAAGGAAGATGCAGGACATATGTATTCCAAAAATGAAGAAACACTCAAATGGTAAAATAGTACAACCATGGCTAACAATGGAAGTCAAAGCTATTGTAAAACCAAAAAAGGCATACAGCAAAGCAAAAATTAGTGGGAAGATAGAGGATTGGGAAGCTTTTAAAAACCTAGACAGCAACTAAAAAAATCATTAGAAGGGAAAAGATGAAATATGAAAGCAAGCTAGCAAATAATATCAAAGTGGATAGTAAAAGTTTTTTCAAGTATGTTAAAAATAAAAGAGAAACAAGAGTGGACATAGGACCACTAGAAAATGAGGCAGGAGAAATAATAATGGGGGACAAGGAGATGGCTGATGAACTAAATGAGTATTTTGCATCATTCTTCACTGCAGAAGACACTAGCAGTATGTCTGATGTTGTAGTGTGTGAAGGAAGAGAAGTGGGTGCAGTTACTATTACAAGAGAGAAGGTGCTCAGAAAGCTGAAAGACCTAAAGGTACATAAGTCACCCAGACCAGATGAACTGCACCCTAGGGTTCTGAAAGAGGTAGCATTAGAGATTGCGGTGGCATTAGAAATGATCTTTCAAAAATCATTGGACTCTGGCATGGTGCCAGAGGTCTGGAAAATTGCAAATGTCACTCCACTCTTTAAGAAAGGAGGAAGGCAGCAGAAAGGAAATTATAGACCAGTTAGCCTGACCTCAGCGGCTGGGAAGATGTAAAGACTCAATTGTTACGGATGAGGTGATGGAGTATTTGGTGACACAGGACAAGATAGGACAAAGTCAGCATGGTCTCCTTCAGGGAAAATCCTGCCTGACGAACCTTTTGGAATTCTTTGAGGAGATTACAAGTAGGATAGATAAAGGGGATGCAGTGGATGTTGTATATTTGTACTTTCAGAAGGCCTTTAACAAAGTACCACACATGAGGCTGCTTACCAAGTTAAGAGCCCATGGTATTACAGGCAAGCTACTAGTATGGTTAGAGCATTGGCTGATTGGTAGGAGGCAGCGAGTGGGAATAAAAGGATCCTTTTCTGGTTGGCTGCCAGTGACTAGTGGTGTTCCACAAGGGTCAGTGTTGGGACCACTTCTTTTTATGCTTTATATAAGTGCTTTAGATGATGGAATAGATGGCTTTGTTGCCAAGTTTGCAAAGACTGGTGGAGGGGCAGGTAGTGTTGAGGAAACAGGAAGCAGAAGGACTTAGACAGATTAGGAGAATGGGCAAGAAAGTGGCAAATTAAATACAATGTTGGAAAATGCATGGTCATGCACTTTGGTAGTAGAAATAAATGTGCGGACTATTTTCTAAATGGGGAGAAAATCCAAAAATCTGATATGCAGAGGGACTTGGGAGTCCTTGAGCAGAACAACCTAAAGGTTAACTTGCAGCTAGAGTCGGTGGTGAGGAAGGAAAATGCAATTTTGGCATTCATTTCAAGAGGTATAGAATACAAGAGCAAGGATGTAATGCTGAGGCTTTATAAGGCACTGGTGAGACCTCACCTTGAGTGTTGTGAACAGTTTTGGGCCCCTCATCTTAGAAAAGATGTGCTGGCATTGGAAAGGGTCCAGAGGAGGTTCTCAAGGATGATTCCAGGAATGAAAGGGTTATCATACGAGGAACATTTGATGGCTGTGGGTCTGTACCTTGCTGGAATTCAGAAGGATGAGGGGGGATCTCATTGAAACCTTTCAAATGTTGAAAGGCCTAGACAGGGTAGATGTGGAAAAGATGTTTCCCATGGTGGGAGAGTCTAGGACAAGAGGGCACAGCCTCAGGATGGAGGGGCGCCCTTTCAAAACTAGAGATGCGGAGAAATTTTTTTTGCCAAACGGTGGTGAATTTGTGGGATTTGTTGCCACATGCAACTGTGGAGGCCAGGTCAATGGGGTGTATTTAAGGCAGAGATTGATAGGTTCTTGATTGAACATGGCATCAAAGGTTACAGGGAGAAGGCCGGGAACTGGGGTTTGCAGAGGAGAAAAAAATAGATCAGCCATGATTGAATGGCGGAGCAGACTCGATGGGCCAGATGGCCTAATTCTGCTCCTATGTCTTATGGTCTTATGGTGTCATGGCATCACCACATGCCACCTTTGCGCCAACTTGAAGGCACCAACTCCGGTGCCTCCGTGTAGCGGGCAGCAGCACAGTCTCCACCCAGGTCAGCTCATCCAAACCCAATCCGGCTTCTCCTGCCGCCCGGTGGCCTGGCTCAAATCCCCAGGCCTGGAGGCCTACCGACAGGAGGAGGAAGAGCTCAAGGCCTGGTGCCAGGCACGTCAATAAGACAAAGGAGATGGTTACCAACTTCAGGAGAACTCACACCACACATTCCCCCTTTATACTGGTGGCACAACAGTGGAAACTGCTAGCAATTTCAGACTTCTGGGAGTGCCCATCACATACAACCTCTCATGGTCCGAGAACACATCCTACACAGTCAAGGAAGCCCAGTAATACCTTTTGTTATGGAAACTGTACTGTGGCAGTCAGGAAGGCTGTGCAACAGATAGTCCAAACTGCCCAACACATCCCTGGCATCTGCCATCAAGGGCAAATGTACAGAAAGGTGCCAGAAAAGAGCCAGTAGCATCATGAAGGATTCCACCCACTCTGTTCATGGACTGTTTGTCCCATTCCCATCAAGGAGAAGGCTATGTAGCATCCACACCAGGAGCACCAGACTCAAAATCAGTTACCTTTCCCAAGCAACACCACCACCCACTAACTCCACCATGACTTTATTATTTCCTTTCAATCACCTTACATACTGCCTTACATCACTTTATGGGCATACAATCAATCTTTGTATATAAATTATCTTATGTATTGACATGTCTTGTTTTTTATCAATTATTGTGTTCTTTATATTTTGTGGCGGGGGTGGGGGGGGCGTGGTTTGTGCTGCATCAAGTCAGGAATACCAAGTGCTCTGTTCTTCTTTACATTTGTATACAGGAAATGACATTAAACAATTCTGAGTCTCAAAGGGAAATCTTGAGTAGTGCTGTGATCTGGAGCTTGCCTTTGAACTGTTCAGACTCACCATCAGCACCAACAATTTGGAATAATAATGACTTATTAATAGAGCACTTTTCATACAAACAATGTGTTTTACAACGGGATAAAGTGGAAACATAAAAATAAAAGTCAAATGATGTTGGCTAAAAGTAAACACGAAGGAAATCTGCAGATGCTGAAATTTCAAGCAACACACATAAAAATTGCTGATGCAGCAGGCCAGGCAGCATGTGAAATTTTTCAATCATATCTCGCCACTGTTTTATCCCCCCTCGTTCAATCCCTTCCTACCTATGTTCGTGACACTTCTCATGCTCTGAAATTTTTCGATGATTTTAAGTTCCCTGGCCCCCACCACTTTATTTTCACCATGGATGTTCAGTTCCTATATACTTCCATCCCCCACCAGGAAAGTCTCAAAGCTCTCCGCTTCTTTTTGGATTCCAGACCTAACCAGTTCCCCTCTACCACCGCTCTGCTCCGTCTAGCGGAATTAGTCCCTACTCTTAATAATTTCTCCTTTGGCCCCTCCCACTTCCTCCAAACTAAAGGTGTAGCCATGGGCACCCGTATGGGTCCCAGCTATGTCAGCCTTTTTGTTGGTTTTGTGGAACAATCCATGTTCCAAGCTTATACTGGTATCTGTCCCCTCTTTTCCTTCACTACATCAATGACTGCATTGGCGCTGCTTCCTGCACGCATGCTGAGCTCGTTGACTTTATTAACTTTGCCTCCAACTTTCACCCTGCCCTCAAGTTTACCTGGTCCATTTCCGACACCTACCTCCCCTTTCTGGATCCTTCTGTCTCTATCTCTGGAGACAGCTTATCTACTGATGTCTACTATAAGCCTACTGACTCTCACAGCTATCTGGACTATTCCTCTTCTCACCCTGTCTCTTGCAAAAATGCCGTCCCCTTCTCGCAATTCCTCCGTTTCCGCTGCATCTGCTCTCAGGATGAGGCTTTTCATTCCAGGACGAAGGAGATGTCCTCCTTTTTTAAAGAAAGGGGCTTCCCTTACTCCACCATCAACTCTACTCTCAAACGCATCTCTCCCATTTCACGCACATCTGCTCTCACCCATTCCTCCCGCCACCCCACTAGGAATAGGGTTCCCCTTGTCCTCACCTACCACCCCACCAGCTTCCAGGTCCAACATATAATTCTCTGTAACTTCCACCACCTCCAACGGGATCCCACCACTAAGCACATCTTTCCCTCCCCTCCCCTCTGCTTTCCGCAGGGATCGCTCCCTACGCGACTCCCTTGTCCATTCGTCCCCCCCCATCCCTCCCCACTGATCTCCCTCCTGGCACTTATCCTTGTAAGCGGAACAAGTGCTACACATGCCCATACACTTCCTCCCTCACCACCATTCAGGGCCCCAGACAGTCCTTCCAGGTGAGGCGACACTTCGCCTGTGAGTTGGCTGGGGTGATATACTGCGTCCGGTGCTCCCGATGTGGCCTTCTATATATTGGCGAGACCCGGCGCAGATTGGGAGACCATTTCGCTGAACACCTACGCTCTGTCCGCTAGAGAAAGCAGGATCTCCCAGTGGCCACACATTTTAATTCCACATCCCATTCCTATTCTGATATGTCCATCCACAGCCTTCTCTACTGTCAAGATGAAGCCACACTCAGGTTGGAGAAACAACACCTTATATTCCGTCTGGGTAGCCTCCAACCTGATGGCATGAACATTGGCTTCTCTAACTTCCATTAATGGCCCATCTCCCCTTCATACCCCATCTGTTATTTATTTATTATTATTTTTTTTTTCTCTCTCGCTTTTTCTCCCTCTGTCCCTCTCACGAAACTCCCTGCCCATCCTCTGGGCTTCCCCCCTCCCCCTTTCTTTCTCCCTGGGCCTTCCATCCCATGGTCCTCTCATATCCCTTTTGCCAATCAACTGTCCAGCTCTTGGCTCCATCCTTCCCCCTCCTGTCTTCTCCTATCATTTTGGATCTCCCCCTCCCCCTCCCACTTTCAAATCTCTTACTATATCTTCTTTCAGTTAGTCCTGACGAAGGGTCTCAGTCCGAAACGTCGATTGTACCTCTTCCTAGAGATGCTACCTGGCCTGCTGTGTTCACCAGCACTTTTTATGTGTTGCTTGGCTAAAAGTAAGGTTAAATAGGTTTTGAACTGGCATTTAAAAGTGTCAACAGAGTCTTCATCCCTTATAGTTTTAGGTATTGATTCCACAGTTTAGGAGCATAGTTAAAAAAAGCTGACCTGCCAATTTTCTTTTGATGGAGTTTTAAATTTAAGGGACTGCTGGAAGAAGACCTGAGAGGGCTCAAGCAGGATTATAAAACGAAAGAGATTCTGTGATGTACTCCAGGCCCAGACCACTGAAAGCTTTAAAACAAGTGAGAGAATTTTAAAATCAGTTCTTAAAGATACAGGAAGCCAATGCACAAACAAGGGAAAATCTGCTGAGCTGGAAATCCAAGGAACACACACAGGAGCTCAGCAGGCCAGGCAGCATCGATGGAAAAAAGTACCGTGGATGTTTCAGGCCAAGACCCTTTGGCCGGACCAAAGCAGAGTAGTGAGGGAGGGAGTAATATGCTTCTCATCCTGGTTTTCATTAAAAGTCTAGCAGCAGCATTCTGAATGAGTTTATTTATTTCATTTAGAGACACAGCGTAAAACAGGCCCTTGCAGCCCTTTGAGTCTTGTCACCCAGCAACCCCCACTGATTTAATCCTAGCCTAATCACAAGACAATTTTATAATGACTAATTAACCTACCAACTGGTATGTCTTTGTACTGTGGGAGGAATCCCACATGGTTACATGGAGAACATACAAACTCCTTAGAGGCAGCAACAGGAATTGAACCCGTGTCGTCTGTACCATAACGTTTTGGGGGAACCACCGTGCCACACTAGGTAAATAGTGCATTTATCTGAGCTGGTGACTCTGGGTATCAAATTGAATTATAAACACTGAGAAATGCAGAAGCATCTTTTTGTAATTATTTGAAACCGAGCGATGTGGGGGCAGTAACCATGAATGCATTAAAGGCTGAGAAAGATCTCTGATCAGTAAGGCGATCATGTATTCAGGGGCAATGACAGTAGAGTAAACTCAAAGAATGTCGGTTCAGCCAAGATCCTATTGAGTAATGGAGAGGCACACAAGGGTGACCAGCCTACAGTTGTTCCTATATCTTTTGGGCTTTTGGTTAAAGTCCATTCAGTCAAAAAGGCCAGCACCAAACCAAGCTAATCAAATTTTTCATCAATAGATTTGCAGTTTGGTGGGATTTGATCATTCAAATTCACATTGAAACGTGTCTAAAACCTGTTGGGATATTTATCTCTATCATCTTTTCAGGCATAACCTTACTGAAAACATTCTCCTGACCTCCCTTCTGTCAGTTGCTTGAGATCTATCTCCCCCATTTATTTGACTCACTGGAAAGGGAAGTAAAATTAAGGGGTGTTCTGACAGAAATATATAAAATATTAAGTAGGATAGATAGGGTAGATAGAACCTTTTTCTCAGGGTGGAAGTGTCAAATACTAGACATATCAGTATTACAGTTAACCATTAGGAATGGTTCCAAAAATTGCAAATGTCACTGCACTCTTCAAGAAGGGAGAGAGGCAGAAGAAAGAAAACTAAGGCCAGTTAGTCTGACCTCAGTGGTTGGGCAAATATTGGAGTTGATTGTTAAGTATGTGGTTTTGGGGTATTTGGAAGCACTTGATAAAATAGGCCAAAGGCAGCATGGTTTCCTCAAGGGAAAATCTCGCCTGACAGATCTGTTGGAATTCTTTGAAGAAATAACAAGCAGAATAGATAAAGGAGAATCAGTTAGCATTGTATATTTGGATTTTCAGAAGACCTTTGACAAGGTGCCACACATGAAGCTGCATAACAAGCTACGAGTCCATGGTATTAAAGAGGAAGATTCTAGCATGGTAAAGCAGTGGCTGACTGGTTGGAGACAAAGAGTGGGAATAAAAAGAGCCTTTTCTGGTTGGCTGCCAGTGACTAGTAGTGTTCCACAGGGGGTCTGTGTTGGGACCGATTCCTTTTATGTTATATGTTAAAGATTTGGTTGGTGGAGTGTCTGCAGATGATACAAAGATAGGTGGAGGGACAGGTAGTGTTGAGGAAATGGACTATAGAAGGACTTAAACAGAGTAGGAGAATGGGCGAAGAAGTGGCAGATGGAATACAGTGTCAGGAAGTGTATGGTCATGCACTTTGGTGGAAGAAATTAAAGGTTTGATTATTTTCTAAATGGAGAGAAAATACAAAAAACTGAGGCTCCAAGGGTCTTGGGAGTTCTTGTGTGGGATTCCCTAATGGTTAATTTGCAGATTGTGTCCATTGTGAGGAAGGCAAATGCAATGTTAGCATCCATTTCAAGAGGACTAGAATATAAGAGCAAGGATGTAATGTTGAGGATTTCTAAAGCACTGGTGAGGCCTCACTTGGAGTATTGTGAGCAGTTTTGCACCCATTATCTTAGAAACGATGTGCTGAAACTGGAGAGGGTTCAAAGGAGTTTCACAAAAATGATTCCGGGTTGAATGGTTTGTCATATAAAGAACGTTTGGTGGCACTGAGCCTGTATTCATTGGAATTCAGAAGAATGAAGAGTGACCTGATTGAAACCTATTGAATGGTGAAAGGCCTCGATAGAGTGGATGTATAGAGGGTGTTTCCTGTGGTGGGAAAGGCTAAGACTAGAGGACACAGCCTCAAAATAGAGGGGCATCCTTTTAGAATGGAGATGAGGAATTTCTTTAGCCAGAGAGTGGTGGATCTGTGGAATTTGTTATCACAGGCAGCTGTGGAGGCTGAGTCTTTAATGTATTTTTAAGGCAGAGGTTAATAGATTCTTGACTGGTCAGTGCATGAAGGGATGTGGGGGAAGACAGGAGATTGGGGCTGAGAGGAGCAATAGAGCAGCCATGTTGAAATAGTGGAGCAGGTTCGATGGGCCAATGGCCTAATTCTGCTCCTATGTCTTATGGCTTTATGGTCTTTTAGAGGGCATAGCTTTAAGGTGAGATAAGGAATGTTTAAAGGAGTTTATTTTTGAAAAAGACAGATTGTTGGGTGCCTGGAATGTACTGTGAAGAGTGGTAGTGGGATTAGATCTGAATCTGATCAGTCAGAAGTGGGGTTCTGCTACTGTTGGAGCTTGTGATCTACATTTTGGTGGCAGGTTTTCGGGCTAATTGAGTGATCTGGTGCGTTGCTGTCTCCGTGAGGCTTCGAGAGAAATTTGTGGCCAAGAGCCCTGGAGAAGGGGCGTGAGCCCATCGTCGATTCCATTCCTCGCTGATCTTGCCAATCAAAGCACCAAGGAGGATTGCAGTTGTACAGAGGGCGAGTGGGTGTTCAGCGCTGTCTACCAGCCTCTCACTCACCACTGTCAGAGGAAGGTCCCTGCGTTCCGATGGTCTCTCTCCTTCGATGCTGTCTGAGGGTGGTGCCAGATTTCTGAGTCTTGGGCAGGGTTGAATCAACACAGTTTGTGGATTGGACTCTGTGGTTCACGTTATGATGTGCGTCTGGTTGGTCCTTTTTTTTGGGGCTATTTTGAGTGATTTTGATCGAGGCAGACTGTGGATAATGAACTGGGCTGAACTGAACGTGCCTGGACTCCTTCAATCTGGTGTTTTATATTCTGTGCAGTTCACTCTTTATGTTGTTGCCATTTACACAATTTTTTTATTCATGGGGGGGTGATGTTTCTCTTTGAGCAGGTTCCTTGGGTCTTTGTTTCACGACTATCTGTGGGGAAGAGGAATATCAGGGTTCTATACTGTACACACACATATGTTGAATGTTTTGACGGTAACATGTAGGGGGCACTAGACAGACAAGTGGACAAGCAGGGAATGGAGAGAAAGTGATCATTTGCAGGTGGATGGGATTAGTTTGGACAGGATTCATGGTCCGTGCAGACATCAAGAGTGCCAGTTCCTGTACTGTACTATTCTGTTCCATGTTGCATGAAGTCATTAAGTATTTCCAGTACCTTACTGAGTTCCTTGGGACCCCATGGAATTGACTGAGTTGCCTTTATCCAATGCAGCTTCGTAATTGATACCAAAGGCTTCCTGGTCTTTAAGATGTGAACTCTATTCACATTTCCACCTTCTCAAGTAATGCATTGAAGTGACGTGATGTTATCCTTCTTCAGAGGATGAGGTTTTCCTTCATCTGCCATTGATGTTGTCCTCACCCCCATCTCCTCCATTTCCCCGACATCGGCAAAACCCCACCTTCTCACTCCCTCAATAAGGATATTGAGGCCATCTTCAGTGGAATCCTACTTCCAAACAGAGCTCTACCACCCAGCGCCCCGCTCTCAGCTTTCTGCAGAGATCACTTTCTCCATGATTTCCTTGTCTACTCAAACCTCCCCAGTGATTCCTCCTCCTGGCAGTTATCCCTCCAAGAAGCACCAGTGCTACACCTGACCACGTACCTCCTCACTCACCACCTTTAAAGGCCCCAAACAGTCCTTCCAGGTGAGGCAACGCTTCACCAGCAAGTCTGTCGGGGTCATCCACTGTATCTGATGTTCCCGGTGCAGCCATCACTATATCGCTCTGACCCAAAGTAGATTGGAAGAACTCTTTGTCGAGCACCTTTGCTCCATCTGCAACAGGGAGGGTTTCCCAGTGATCAACCATCACAATTTCACTCCCCATACCCCTTCTGACCTGTCAGCCCATGGCTTTCTCTACGGCCACTCTCAGGCTGGAGGAGCAACACCTCATATTCCATCTGGGTAGCTTCCAACCTGATGGCATGAACATAGATATTTCCAATTTCCAATAAGTTCTCCCCCTCCTCTTCTTTTCCATGCATGAATCATTGTCAATCTTCTTTGTGCTTCTCCGAGGACAGAGGTAAACAGAGCCTTGGACAAACTGAAATTTTTTTAAGGTTAAAAGTGAGTTTGGGAAAGGTGTGGAGTGTGGAATTTTTGTTTTATTTTCGTTGAAAATATACATTGAACAATAATATTTTCAATAAAGTTAATTTTTAATGTTAATAATGTGAGCACATTTCTGAATCCTTTTTTTATAATTTTAAAATTCATAAATATATTGCCAGACAACAGTTATTGATTATTGATAAGTATAGCTACACTTTTATAGGAAAATAACATGCTGATTGGCCACAAAATGTTGGGGAAATATCAAGATATAAGTTATAATGAACAAAGGATGTGCATTGTATAATCTATTATTGCTATCCAGAAAATATCAAAGGATAGAGTGTTTTTGTGTAAGTTTTATCAGCTAACATTAAATGCATCAAGATTGAGTTGAACAATTATAACATTTTTGAATGTTAAGCTTCATGTTTCCACTCTTTGGTGGCATGAATGCAAAGGAAACTCTGGAATCTGTGATTGTAGTCAATGCTGTTAGAGTTAAAATATTCAAAATGGTTTTGTTATTTTATTAAAGAAAATGGAACCCAGTACTCTCAACGATATCCAAGGATACTAGCAGTAATGTTCAAGGCAATCAGTAATAACACATTCACATTTAAATGTTGAGAACATACAATTTATTACATTTGAACATCTATTAAACAAATATCTCAAAAATGCATCACTTACTAAGCATATTATTTCACAACACATTTAGATATTCTTTAAAATCCAAAGCAGAGTATTGAATTCAGTGACACATAATAAATGTATGTTATTTTGCACAATCCAAATGCCTCATGAATTCCTGCTGTATATTACAGAAGAAATCCAAAAGAGGTTAATGAAAATAATTGTCTTGATCTCTTCCCTCAGTTCTCTGTATATAAATCCTGAGTATTATTTGCAATCTCTGTTTTAATTTCTGATTGCTTGTCTCTTGCTTTTGACGAAGGTTATGATTGTCTGGCATATATTTCAAAAAAAATGCATTGCTATGCTTCATTTTTCTGTATAAATCTATTGTTAAAAGGCATATATCAAGATTCCTGTTTGAATTTTTAACAGTGATCTTTTCCTACTGAGGTATTTTCCTGGAATAAATTTAAAGGCAGCTTCACGCTAATTTTGAATCCACATTTAGCATTCTAGGTCAACCTAAAATATATATTATCTGATTGTTGTTATATTAAATATTGGTAAACTGCAAGTTTGCCTGAAATAAAAGTCCCCTTAATTGAAGAAACTTTTTGGATGAATACCATGCATCCAAGGTTTACCACACTGACAATGGCCTCAAAGCTCAGAGTACAACTTAAAAAGTTGCAGACTATTAATTCATAGAAATATAATATTCCTCCCAGTAATAGGAGCTGTTCCTCATATATTGGTTTGTACTGAGCCAAGTTTGCTCTCTGTATGTACAATAGCCACTCTGGTTAGGTGAAAAAAAGCCTCATTATGGCACTTCAAAATAATCTGCATTAGCAGAAAATAAAGTGCATTTCAACAATATTGAGCTAATATCCTGCTTTGGCAGATTTGGAGAGAATGGATTCTATAATTTCTAAATATAAGCAAGCAAGATCAATTTATGGAGTATTAACTCAGGCTGCACGTGAGCCCTTGACACTGTAAGTTAATATTTTTATCATATATATACTTGATGCCATTGACTCAAACATTGTGACAAACACTGAAATTTATTCCTATAAAGAAATTACAAATACAAAGTACCGATGGGTAATTTTTGTCTTTGGCAGAGATGCAAAATAAGCAACAGAACAAATAAAAAGTGATGTGGATGCAAACTGGTTACTGCTGACACCCAAGATTAAGTTCACCGTTTTTGTGTTTTTTTTAAGTTTCAGACAAAAGGAAATATATTTAAAGATCCATGTAATTTCTTGCCAAGTGGTTTCTTGATTTAATGTTATGGATCCTCATATACAGGGTTATTGTAATTGCTCCAAGATCCAATTGGATTGTCTTCCTGTAGTCGGCTATAGAATACTCTTCTACAAGAAAATGAAAAGGATTTTTAATTTTCTGTTCCACTATTTCATTGTTAACAGCTAATTACTTCTAAGTTGAATTAGTATAAATCACTGAATGTGTGTAAATTATGCATCAAACACTGAGCACAATCCCTTATATAGATTTAATTCACTTTTCCCATGCTTTCACCATTTAAATGGTTTGGAAACAGAAAATATAAACTTTGTATTTTTAACCACTACGAAGTTGGGCCACAATTGTTGTTTAAAATGCTGTTTCGTCCAGAACTGAAAAATAGAGGAAATGAAAGTATTTTATCATCTGGATGCCCAATCAAAATCGCAGTAAAAACTCACTGAACAGAATGCACAATTCTACCACAACAAAGAAATATGATTGATTGTCCAGGTAAGAAGCTTGTTTGTACATGATAATAAGAAATTCCTGTTGCTCAAAGCCTGTAAACCATTTTCATTTGATCTGCAAGTAGGCTTATTTTTTTCTTCTCCGGAACCTACCCCATCGATTAGAATAATGTGCCTGTTTCCAAAAGATGTGCCCAAATGTGCCCATTTTAAAAAATATATTTTCTTTACAGAATATGAAATCTGTGCTTGGTTAAATATACATTAATGAGGTTGGAGGAGTGTCAGTTTAACCTGATTACTACAGCTAAAAATTGTTTGGTTTTCTGGTCAGAATTATTCCACTACTGTAATTTGGGAACCTACCTTTTCTTCAAATACATCAGCACTCCCAATAACGCAGCAGCAACAAGAATCAAACACACTGCAGCAATTACTGTCCCTGTCAATTTAAACAAAACATTATTAACACATTAATGATATTTTTTCTCCAAATGAACTCCTTCCAGAGAAAAATAATCATCGAAACTGCAAGACTATTTATCTAAATATATTAAGCCTAATTATTTCTCTGATGTGTATATATTTAACATTTTATATGGCTTTTAACTGGAAACTTTTATTTCAGTTTTGTTTACAAATGTCCAAAGCTATTTTGTTTCTGCCTATAAGTTAATGTAACTGCAAAAATAGAAAATATAGCTACTTTCATTTGTAATTACAGGTATAACTATTTTATTCATTTTTTTTTAAGTTTGCAAAATTTTCGAAAATGAAAATCAGTTAAAACCTAAGGGACAGGTTCTGAAATCTGTCGTAACACTTCTTGCATCTACTTGAACACAAACTAGGAAATGACGAGCCCAACTTAATGGCTGTATTTTCCAAAAAGCAAAACCACCAGTTAAACAAATAACTAAGAGAAAAACATAACAGGAAAATTAATTTAGAGGAACTTCGTTTAAGGGGAAATTCCAATATGAATGCTAATAAATCGAAGAGGTCACATTGAAGTTTAAGCAAACTTTGGAAAGGTCAATCAAGATGTTGCAAAGTGCCCTATCAAATTCAGTTTTGAAACATAGAATTAAGAGGCAAGTGATGAAAGATCAATAATCATGCTACATATGAGAAATGCAAAATAGAATGTTGTCAAGATACAATAATAAAACATTATGCAATTAGATCTAAGAACGTAACAATGACCTTAATTCATGCTGTAGTTCTGCTTGTGTGTGCATGTGCGTATATACAAAAGACTTCACTTTCAAAGCACTACCATACCTTAATGCAGTTTAATAGTTTCTTCTCCAGCCTGTTGAATGGCCAACTTAATTGCAACTCATCCCTTTCTTACAGCTGAGCATTTCCTCATACTTCAGCTACTGGCATGGAGAAAATTCAGTCGGCATTCATAACTGAATTTTCCATTTATGTTTTAAAAGTACAGCAGGGGCCACACCAGATAAATACAAGACAAAGAAAATTCTGGAAATACTAAGCACATCAGGTAACACTGCGCTTTTCAGAGGAAATTTACTGGCCAAATATTTGCAGACACCCTATGAAATCTTTCTATGTATTGTTGGCAAATAAAATCGAACAATATTATCTCTAGTTTAGTAGCTGAGAAGAGTGATGTGGGGCTACTTCAATAGCAGCATGCAGACTAACTTTAGCCCTTTAGATTTACATTCTCTTCACTTTTGTTTATTCATTCTTGTTCAGCCTTGGCCAAAACATGAACAGGATCATATTTCCTTTATTTATATAACACCTAAATGAACCTGCTCTCCTATTTTGCATCTGTAGTATTGTCCTTACGGAAAATATTTTGCTTTTAGTTTCTTCAGGGAATCATGTCTGTGCATGTGTGACTCTGAGTGTTTTTGGTTTGGTTGTATCTGACACTTACTTTTGAGTAAGGTGCAATAGGTTTCGGTTATATTGTCTGAATGAAGGTAACTAGCAAAACAACCATAAGGAGAAACATCTGTTATGCAGCGTATAGTTAGCGACTGGAATTCACTGGTGTAGGTTGGGAGAGGTAGTGGGGACGGTGAAGGCAAACTCAGTTATAGTTTTCAAAAGGGAAATAGGTAAGTTCTCATGCAGGGAGAGAACAGGGGATAGAGACAAGCTAGATTACTCGAGCACATTGCTGGAGTGGGCTAAAAGCACTTCTTCCTCCACGGTGTAGGTGTTGTTGATCTCTGTTTATGTCACCCCTATTATTAAAAGGAATTGGTACGGCAGACCCCAGGAGACACCAGTAAGATAAGCAGATTCCTAATTAAGTAGAATGTGGATGTGTCCTCGAGGCGTTCTATTTGTAACGCAGTGTGCTTTTAGTGACTTTGCACAGCAGCTGAAAATATTCTGGTGGCAATAATGATGCTGGTATTTTCACAGGCATTATCCAGAATATGCTCATTTAATTTTGGTCCCATGTTAAAATATATGCTTTCAAATATGCAAAACTCCTATTATCTCTAGCTTAAGTTACTCTTCACAATGACTTCTTTGACTAATATTCCTCATTTTGATTCATTACCAAATGTTGTATAATACTCCAGTCAAGCACCTTATAAGATTTTGCAAATTTAAAGGCACTTAATCATATTTAATCATCCTATTGTGCCATCATTCATGAAATACAATTGAACACATGACATGTTGCTATTCAACTGTTTTGTAGAATGTAAGCAATTATTGATGAACCTTGGTGATGCCACCTGTACTTTAATAATAGAAGACACTGCATGCATTTAATGTCAACCAAAGTGAAATATGAATCTGTAGTTGTCTACAAATGCGGGTATGCAAATGGGTTGATGCACTTTCACCATCAGGAGAAAGTCTGCAGATGATGGAAATCTAAGCAGCACACAAAATGCTGGAGGAACTCAGCAGGTCAGGCAGCATCTAAGGAAAAAGTACAGTCGACGTTTCGGGCTGAGACCCTTCAGCAGGATTGGAGAAAAAAAGATGAGGAGTCAGAGTTAGAATGTGGGCAGGGGGGAGGTAGAAACACAAGCTGATTGATGAAACTGGGAGGGGGAGGGGTGAAGTAAAGAGCTGGGAAGTTGATTGGTGAGAGAGATACAGGGCTGGAGAAGGAGAGGACAGAAAGACATGGAAGAATGAAAAAGGGGAGGAGCATCAGAGGGAGGCAATGAGCAGGCAAGTAGATAACATGAGAGAGGGAAAAGGGGTGGGGATTAGAGAAGGGTGGGGCCATTACGGGAATGGGTGGCCACTGGGAGATCCTGTTTTTCTGGTGACGGAATGTCAGTGCTCAGCAAAGCAGTCTCCCAATCTATGTCCTGACCATTCTAATTCTACTTCCCATTCCCACTTCGACATGTCCATCCATGGCCTCCTCTACTGTTGTGATGCAGCCACACTCAGGTTAGAGGAGCAACACCTTATATTCCGTCTGGGTAGCCTCCAACCTGATGGCATGAACATCGATGCTCCCACCTTCTCTATTCCCCATCCCCTTTTCTCGCTCTCACCTTATCTCCTTGCCTTCCCATCATCTCCCTCTGGTGCTTCTCCCCCCTTTTCTCTCTTCCATGGCTTCTGTCCTCTCCTATTAGCTTTCCCCTTCTCCAGCCCTGTATCTCTCTCACCAATCAATTTCCCAGTTCGTTACTTCACCCCTCCCCCTCCCAGTTTCACCTTTCACCTTGTGCTTCTCCCTCCCCTCCCCCACTTTCCAGCTCTGCCTCCTCATCCTTTTTCCCTCTGGTTCTGCTGAAGGGTCTCAGCCCGAGATGTTGACTGTACTCTTTTCCATAGATGCCGCCTGGCCTGCTGAGTTCCTCCAGTATCTTGTGTTGATGCACTTTCATGTAGCTTGAGTTAGTTGCAAATACTCTGAATTAAATATTCCCATTGAAAACCCAGTGCCAGCATCGGGTGTTAGAATGAAGCAAATGACCAATTGGCATATACTGTGGATTCCGGATAATTGGGTCATCTGTTAATTGGGACAGTCATTTATTTGGGACAACCCTTAAAGAACAAAAACTAAATTGAGAAAATAGCAGGGATTCCTTTTGTTTATTTTGGACACCATGCTGCTTAATTGGGGTGGGAGACAATTGCCGAACAGTTTCTGACTAGCGTCAGTCGTGAGCATTGCATGGCCATTCTGCTTAGAACGATCAGATTTTACATAATGTCAGTTACATGTGCTTGTGTTCAGAAAGCAGCGATGCTTATCACTAATAATTGGAAAGAAATAAGCAGCAAGGCATTTAGGAAATGTTTTACTCACTGCCATTTCAAGCATTCATGCTTGGAGATGCCAGAAATGGGCTTGAGTGAAAATGAAATGATTTCAATACTGCATCAAGTTATTAATTACAAAGAATTTGACTGTATCAACAACCATCTTGTTACAAGGAAAATGAAGATTTGGAGGGTGTAACTGTCTAAAGCGTTGAATGAAGGCAGTCCATGATCTGCACTAGGTGTCTGCCAATTTTGTTCATTTACAGTCAAGCAAAAGAACACAGATGAATTCCTCTGTCAGTAACTATTAGGAGTTCTATAGTTCTGTAGAGGTATTGGTAGTGTTCTAATATTTTCTGTATTTCCCCTGAATATATAAATTATTACTCAGTTGAACAATAGTTTGTCTTGTTGGAGCAAGGCTTAATTGGAGCAGCTGCTTAATTGGGCCAAAATGTACTGGACCAATGTGTCCCAATTAACCGCAATCCACTGTACATATTTTGAGTACTTTTGGGGGGAAAAATGAAGAATAATAGGACATACAAAGGGATCTTGAGTGAGTGGGCTAAGGAATGGCAAATGGAGTTTAATTCAATTAAGTGCAAAGTGCCCTAAAAGTGGCATTGCAGGTAGACATGCTGTTAAAGAAAACTTTTGGCACACTGGCTTGCATCGTTCAAGGCACTGAGTTTAGAAGTTGGGATGTTACAGTGCAGAGGAAATATGGCATTAAGCTGGAAAGAGAGTGGATGAAATTTAGAAGAACATTGCCAGGGCTTGAGAAACTGAGATATGGGGAGAAGTTTAGCCAGCTGGGACCAGTTGAGCCAGTTGAGATGTATTAAATTATGAGGGGCATAGATTGCATAAATGAGCACATCCTTTTTTGCAAAGGCAAATCAAGAATGAGAGGACTTAAGTTTAAGTGATAGGAGACCATTAAACATAGCAGCAGAATTAGGCCATCTGGTCCGTCAAGTATGCTCCACTAATGGTTGACTTATTTTCCCTCTCAACCTCATTCTCCCACCTTTTCCCCCACTACGGAAACATCCTCTCTACATCCACTCAAAATATCTTCAATATTCAGTAGGTTTCCATGAGATCCGCTCTTTCTTCTGAACTCCAGTGATTACAGGCAAAAGCTATCAAACCTTTTCATTCCCAGGGTCATTTTCATAAGCCTCCTCTGGTCCCTCTCCCATTCCAACACATTAATTCTTCGATATGGAGCTGAAAACTGTTCACAGTACTCCAGATGTGGCCTGACCAATGCCTCTTGGAGCTTCAGCATAACATCCTTGCTTTTATATTCTAGTCCTCTCGACACTAACGCTAACATTGCATTTGTCTTCCTTATTACCAACTAAACCAGCAAGTTATCCTTTAAGGGATCCTGCACTAGGACTCCCAAAGTCCCTTTGCACGTCCAATTTCTGAATTCGCTCACCATTTAGAAAACAGCCTGTGTCATGGTCCCGTCTGGCAATTCCCCATCTTGCTATTACCTCCTTAATTGGGCCTTAATCTCCTCATCTGATTTCCAATCATTCCCAGTTCCACTAATTACAGCACACCTGGTTCCCATTAGCGAACATAGGATAAAACTCGGGCAGCAGAGCCATGCTTTGCTAGTTTGTTGGTTGACTCTAGTGTGAGTAAACTTTGTTTCTTGATTCCTTGTGTCTGTCAGTTCTAAGCTTGGCATCATTGCCTGGATACTCTACGTAAACATTGTCTCCATGTAAAGACTCTCCTGGATACTGGTTCCCTGTTCGTGATGGTACTAATGCCTCACGACTCTGCCTCTGTGCCTCAGCCTCATCCTTGCAACAGCCTGTGCCTTTATTCCTTCTACCAGAGTGGGTGAGTCCAGAACCAGAGGCCACAGTTTAAGAATAAGGGGTAGGCCATTTAGAATGGAGTTGAGGAAAAACTTTTTCACCCAGAGAGTGGTGGATATGTGGAATGCTCTGCCCCAGAAGGCAGTGGAGGCCAAGTCTCTGGATGCTTTCAAGAAAGAGATGAATAGAGCTCTTAAAGATAGTGGAATCAAAGGTTATGGGGATAAGGCAGGAACTGGATACTGATTGTGGATGATCAGCCATGATCACAGTGAATAGTGGTGCTGGCTTGAAGGGCCAAATGGCCTACTCCTGCACCTATTGTCTATAAAGTGCATGACCATACACTTCTGTACCCTGCACCTCATTGAGGGATTTAAATAGAAAGCTCTGGGGAAACCTTTTCAACCAAAGTGTGGTAATTATATGCAGTCAGGTACCAGAGGAAGTGGTTGAGGTAGATAAATTGATAACATTAAAGTTACTTAGACAAGTGCATAGAATGGAAAGATCTGGAAGGATATGGGTCAAATGGACTAGCTTACATGGGAATCTTGGTACAAGACTACTGAATTGGATAATAATGGTATGGTTTTCTACTTCACATTGTCATGTAGATGCTACATATGGGTTTGTCAGGTCACATGAATGCTGAAAACTGGATGGTTGTGGATCACATGGAGTGCAAGTGGTGAGAGCCTTGCTATGAATGTTATGAGATCCACCCAAGCCTGGGTGGACCAGAATCTGAAGCATCCATTAAGCCACTGTGCTATTCTGTCACCATGTAGGTTGTATTGCACTGAAGCAAATCCCTGAGAAATGTAACATTATAAAGTTGGTGGTTCCTCAGTGATTCAGATTTAAGTCTCACTGGGACACTGTGCACACATTGAAACTCAAAAATGAGGAGGTGCAAGTAGTCATTCAGAATTGTATCTACTACACACCCAAGAAGAATGTTAGGACTGTTGTAAATATACCAACCCCACCTCACCGTGTTTAAAAAGCTTGGGACAGAGAAAACAGTTAACCTGATATGAGTAGCAGGAAAAGTGCTCCCTCATTTATAATACCTTATTTAAGACATGCTAACAGCGTACTCAGAAAATAAGAATAGGACCAGGCAGAGTCAATATGGATTTGAGAAAAATTTCTGGAAGTCTTTTGGAACTTCTTTTGAGGTTGTAACAAGCTAGTTGTCAATCATTGAAAAGTGATACATTAGATACCACTAAACAAAATTAGCACCCAGTTTTGGCATTGACTGAAAACCGATAGCAGACACAAAGTTTTTGAGTTTGTTTGTTCTAACTTGCGAGGTACCACAGGAATCAGTGAGCCCCAGAATGCTTACAATCTATTTCAATAATTTAAATAAAGTGATCTTGGGTAAGAGTGACCATAATATGGTGGAATTCTTCATTAAGATGGAGAGTGACATAGTTAATTCAGAAACAAAGGTTCTGAACTTAAAGAGGGGTAACTTTGAAGCTATGAGACGTGAATTAGCTAAGATAGACTGGCAAATGACACTTAAAGGATTGACGGTGGATATGCAATGGCAAGCATTTAAAGATTGCACAGATGAACTACAACAATTGTTCAACCCAGTTAGACAAAAGAATAAATCAAGGAAGGTAGTGCACCCGTGGCTGACAAAAGAAATTAGGGATAGTATCAATTCCAAAGAAGCATACAAATTAGCCAGAAAAAGTGGCTCACCTGAGGACTGGGAGAAATTCAGAGTTCAGCAGAGGAGGACAAAGGGCTTAATTAGGAAGGGGAAAAAAAAAGATTATGAGAGAAAACTGGCAGGGAACATAAAAACTGACTGTAAAAGCTTTTATAGATATGTAAAAAGGAAAAGACTGGTAAAGACAAATGTAGGTCCCCTACAGACAGAAATAGGTGAATTGATTATGGGGAGCAAGGACATGGCAGACCAATTGAATAATTACTTTGGTTCTGTCTTCACTAAGGAGGACATAAATAATCTTCCAGAAATAGTAGGGGACAGAGGGTCCAGTGAGATGGAGGAACTGAGCGAAATACATGTTAGTAGGGAAGTGGTGTTAGGTAAATTGAAGGGATTAAAGGCAGATAAATCCCCAGGGCCAGATGGTCTGCATCCCAGAGTGCTTAAGGAAGTAGCCCAAGAAATAGTGGATGCATTAGTGATAATTTTTCAAAACTCGTTAGATTCTGGACTAGTTCCTGAGGATTGGAGGGTGGCTAATGTAACCCCACTTTTTAAAAAAGGAGGGAGAGAGAAACCAGACAATTATAGACCGGTTAGCCTAACGTCAGTGGTGGGGAAACTGCTGGAGTCAGTTATCAAAGATGTGATAACAGCACATTTGGAAAGCGGTGAAATCATCGGACAAAGTCAGCATGGATTTGTGAAAGGAAAATCATGTCTGACGAATCTCATAGAATTTTTTGAGGATGTAACTAGTAGAGTGGATAGGGGAGAACCAGTGGATGTGGTATATTTGGATTTTCAAAAGGCTTTTGACAAGGTCCCACACAGGAGATTAGTGTGCAAACTTAAAGCACACGGTATTGGGGGTAAGGTATTGATGAGGATAGAGAATTGGTTAGCAGACAGGAAGCAAAGAGTGGGAATAAATGGGACCTTTTCAGAATGGCAGGCAGTGACTAGTGGGGTACCGCAAGGCTCAGTGCTGGGACCCCAGTTGTTTACAATATATATTAATGACTTGGATGAGGGAATTAAATGCAGCATCTCCAAGTTTGCGGATGACACGAAGCTGGGCGGCAGTGTTAGCAGTGAGGAGGATGCTAAGAGGATGCAGGGTGACTTGGATAGGTTGGATGAGTGGGCAAACTCATGGCAGATGCAATTTAATGTAGATAAATGTGAAGTTATCCACTTTGGTGGCAAAAATAGGAAAACAGATTATTATCTGAATGGTGGCCGATTAGGAAAAGGGGAGGTGCAACGAGACCTGGCTGTCATTATACACCAGTCATTGAAAGTGGGCATGCAGGTACAGCAGGCAGTGAAAAAGGCGAATGGAATGCTGGCATTTATAGCAAGAGGATTCGAGTACAGGAGCAGGGAGGTACTACTGCAGTTGTACAAGGCCTTGGTGAGACCACACCTGGAGTATTGTGTGCAGTTTTGGTCCCCTAATCTGAGGAAAGACATCCTTGCCATAGAGGGCTACAAAGAAGGTTCACCAGATTGATTCCTGGGATGGCAGGACTTTCATATGAAGAAAGACTGGATGAACTAGGCTTGTACTCGTTGGAATTTAGAAGATTGAGGGGGGATCTGATTGAAACATATAAAATCCGAAAGGGATTGGACAGGCTAGATGCAGGAAGATTGTTCCCGATGTTGGGGAAGTCCAGAACGAGGGGTCACGGTTTGAGGATAAAGGCGAAGCCTTTTAGGACTGAGATTAGGAAAAACTTCTTCACACAGAGAGTGGTGAATCTGTGGAATTCTCTGCCACAGGAAACAGTTGAGGCCAGTTCATTGGCTATATTTAAGAGGGAGTTAGATATGGCCCTTGTGGCTAAAGGGATCAGAGGGTATGGAGGGAAGGCTGGTGCAAGGTTCTGAGTTGGATGATCAGCTATGATCATAATAAATGGCGGTGCAGGCTCAAAGGGCCGAATGGCCTACTCCTACACCTATTTTCTATGTTTCTATGTTTCTATGTAATTTGACTTCGGTTTGTTGAAGGTAGAAAGGTAGGCGGAGTTAGATGTAAAAAGGATGCTGGGAGGCTTTGGGGGATATAGGTAGATGAACTGAATGGGCAAGGACATTGCTGATGGAATATTATGTAGAAAGTTCTTTTTCACCACTGTACTGCACTTCACATCAAACAAGCTTTCTAATGGAATTAATTAAATTAGCAGGTCAACTGGTTTAATCTAAACTGCCTTCACTCTGCAGCCAGTATCACCACAACATCACTTATCAAAGCAGGACCCATATAGACAGTGGTTCTGTATGTGTCTGAAGGCCAAGCTCCAGGTCATTAATAACTTGTCGCTAAGGCAACATGAGAGACTGCAGCTTACATTTAATGCACACAAAATAAAGGTCCTCTTTCAAGATGCTCTACTGTACAAACTGCGTCAAAACTGCAATGTAAAAAGTCTACATTCTCTCCAGATCTCCAAAGATCAAATGATGGGCAGTAAGTCTGGTCAGAATGTGGTGAGAGAAATAAAAAAGTAATAATGATAAGAGTTAGAAAGCTTGGTGATTATCTAAAGAAAATATCAGAGGACAGTGACAGTAGGAAAGAATAATGTGATGTGTTTAATGGAGTTAGGGTGGGAGTCTGGAATGAAGACTGAGTATAAACAGATGCACAAAGATGCAATCTTAATAATCTACCAAAGTAGAGATCATTGTGGAGTTCAAATAATCTAGAATTTTTTTAAAAAAACCAATGTAACTACAGTCTTAATTAACAAATCATTATTAGCTTGGTGCTCCCGGTGTGGCCTCCTATATATCGGTGAGACCCAATGCAGACTGGGAGACCGCTGAGCACCTACCCTCCACCTGCCAGAAAAAGTGGGATCTCCAAGTGGCCACCCATTTTATTTCCACTGACAATTCCCATTCCAAAATGTCAATACATGGTCTCTACTGTCATGATGTGGCCACACTCAGGTTGGAGGAGCAACACCTTGTATTTCAGCTGGGAAGCCTCCAACCAATGTAATGAACATCGATTTCTTGAACTTCCTGTAATTCCACCGCCCCCCACTTCCCATTCCCATCCAATTTCCCTCTCTCACCTTATCTCCTTACCTGCCTATCACCTCCCTCTGGTTCTCCTCCCCCTTCTCATTCTTCCTTGGCCTTCTGTCCTTCCATTTCAGATTTCCCCTTCTCCAGTCCTGTATCTCTTTCACCAATCAACTTCCCAGCTCTTTACTTCACCTGTTCCTCTTTCCAGTTTCACCTTTCACCTTGTGGTTCTTCCTCCCCTACTCCCCCCCTCCCCCCCCCCACTTTCTTACTCTGACTCCTCATCATCCTTTTTCCAGTCCTGTTGAAGGGTCTCAGCCTGAAATGTCAACTCTACTCTTTTCCATAGATGATTCCTGGCCTACTGAGTTTCTCCAGCATTTTGGGTGTGTTGCTTGGATTTCCAGCATCTGCAGATTTTCTCTTCTTTACTATTAGCCTTTTGTTAAGTTTTACCTAAGTAGTTTGGTGTACGGGTATACAATATTTGACAGTTATCAAGCAATATGTGACTGTTGAAACAATATTTACAGAGCATGTCCTGAACCCAAATGCTCTGGAGGTCAATCTGAAGAAATGACGGATGGAATCATCAATGACTGAATTGAATACTGCAGTGAGATCAAGTCAAGTTCGTGATGAAGAATTTACTGAACAAAGAGACCAAGAATCAGTACATTTGTTGTTAATTGAAGTTACAATTCAAATTGATGTAAACTGTTAACTGGTTGTATAATTTTATGCATGTAAATATTTGATGTTTTGTAAGACTTTATTATCCTTTTTCAAGAGGAGGCAATGTGGTGTAAATAAATTTCATTTACAGTACCTTTCAGAACTAAATGTACAATTATTATGACACAATGTTGTACAAGTCACAATCATTGGTTGAGATGTGTTGCCTTTGATAAAAAATGTTTTGTTAATAGCTTTAGCTCTGTTATTTCCTATATAGAACAGAAACACAAACCTGTGTCTACACAATATGTAGATGAAATGAATATGATTTTATTGTGATATTTCCTGTTAACCAAAGAATGTGTTGGCACAGAGTAGGTAGAGATCAAGAGTAGCTATTTCTATTATAATCCCTAATTTGTAAATTACATTGAATAATGTTAATATTTTTTAAATAAAGTACTGTTTTAAACCACAGTGGCAGAATTTCCAACAATTAGCTCTGATACCGTCAAGTGATGATTATTGGGAAATCAGCCAGCACTTTGCTCTGCTGGCTCCACACTGGGACCATTTCATTTTTCCAGCACCATCACAAACATTCTATCTGTTCATACAAATTTCTTGGGAGTTACATAATTTATTGAAACATATTCCCAACCCTTTTTTTAAAGAGAAAATTTGCTTCTTTTCCTATTGTTAACACTATAAGATAACACCACAATATTTGTTTTGTGGCAATCTTTATTTGAAAATCATTTCATGTAACAAGCAATGTATTTCTCTCTAGAAATACCTCTTTGGTTTTGTTTTTGAAACAGGAAGAGCCAGGGAAGAATGCCATACTATCAGACAAAACTAGAATCAAACAAAAAATGTTAGGAGAGGTACCCTTAACTCCAGGTAGCTCAGAAACATTGCATGAAGACATACTGGATGACCAAATATCTCATCACGGAAAGATCCCACATCTCAATCTGCCCAGCAGAGACGTCGCACCTCCAACGGTGAGTAAGCTCATAGCTAACCTTTACTTGTTTTTCCCAGTGAAACATTCCAACAATAAATAATAAAAAGATTCAAGCATGTCTTTTAATCTGCTAAGTACAGGTCTTATAAGCAGGTCAAGGAAATATTACTCGCTATATTTCATCCTCATCCTGGAACAACAGAACAGGATGTTCAGGCAATAAAACCGAAAAGATTTGCAGCACCTCAGTGATTCAGTCACATGGCCCAGCATCAGTAATGTTGTTTGATTTGTTACTGCCAATCTACAGCTACAGATCTGGTACCAGATCTTAAGAGCTAATTTTATTAGAGCTGGATATCTGGCAAAAGTGGAATGGCCAATCCTACATTACAGACACTTGAGGTCACATTCTCAATCAGGAAAATGTATTGTCTATCCTGATAGAAGAAAAATGTACAGAAAAACAAAAGCATTATGGTTGACAAAGAATATGGAGAGGCAAATCTAAAGAAAGTAGAAAATATTCTACTTAGCTAAGGTTGTTATTTTACATGAGAACAGGCAAATACTATTTCCAATCAAAGCAAATGGTAAACAGCTGTAAGAATACCTGTATAATGTAAGGAAAGCAATGCACAACTTTGACGGTAATGGCAAAAGAAAAGTTCAGCCAAGTCGCAAATTAAGAGACCATTAAAAGCACAATAAATTTATTGCATTAGACTAAAACCAAATGCATTTTAAGCTTGAGATAATCCAGACAAACTGGGAAATCCAGTCACATAACGTAACTAGGATCAAAGGACTGTGGTCATACAGTATATATCTGTACAGTAGATTTGAACTGAACGTCATGTTGCAACAGAGCTGCTAAAATCTGCTTTCTATCAAGCCATAACCTGATATATGATATTTTCATGACCATGTTTTTCTATTGCACAACATTATTAACATTATAACAGGTAATGTTATTGCCTTAGCTTGATATAGTAAGGTTAAAAATTGGTGCAGCTCTGATTCAGGAATTAACAGTATTCAAGCGGAAGAGGTAACCTTCTAATGGTTTACTAGGCTTGAAGATGGTTTTCATATATTGGTTCAAAGGTTCATTCTATTGTCAAAGTATGCATGTATGATACAACTCTGATACTTGTCTTCTCCAGATAGCCATGAAATACAGAAAGACCATACATCAAGTCCCCAGCATGAAAAAGAAAAATAAATAAAACTCACAGACCCCCAAAATCCAGCACCCCTCCCCTGCAGAAAAAACACCAACAATAGCAACAAATCTCTACTCCTCTCCCTGCAGAAAAAAACAGCAACAATAACAATCCCTGACCCGCTCACCCACAGAAAAAGAAAGAGCAACAATACAATCCCTGACCCCCTCACCCGCAGATAAAAAGCTGTGAGTGAGGAAGCTTGCTTAGGTGGTTTGAAGGGGATAAATTGGAATAAGCAAACTATCAGTTTGACATTTATCTTTGGATGTGGCTCACTGAGATTGTGAGCTTTCATTTAGGCATTACATCAGGCATCTGGACTCACACCATGTCATCAATGTTAAACCTTGAAAGAACTCATCTAAAACCCAGAAACTTCAATTAACTTAACTGGCAATAGATCTTCCAGACTAATTCTAGAAGATTAAGCAAAAAAACTTTCAACTCAGCAGTTAAGAGGGAACATCCTGAAAGCAAAATTAGCTTTTTATAATGGATACTGCAGATGGATTCTTGCTTATCACATGAGGAGCGACTGATAATTCTGGGCCTTTACTCACTGGAATTTAGAAGAATGAGCAGGGATCTCTCTGAAGCCTATCGAATGTTGAAAGGCCTAAAGTGGATGTGGAGAGGATATTTCCTATGGTGGGGACGTCTATTTAGAATGGAGATGAGGAAGAATTTCTTCAGCCGGAGGGTGGTGAATCTGTGGATTTCATTGCCAAGGGCAGCTGTGGAGGCCAGGTCATTAAGGCAGAGGTTGGTAGGTTCTTGATTAGTTAAGGTGTGAAAGGTTACAGAGAGAAGGTAGGAGAATGGGGTCGAGAGGGAAATGGATCAGCCATGATGAAATGGCAGAGCAGACTTGATGGACCAAATGGCCTAATTTTGCTCCTATGTCGTATACTTAAACTATCATAATATGGAATAAGATTGATGGACTATCTGCTCTTTTCCTGACCATCAAGTTTGATTGTCTTTAATAAGAAAGGATTTTATCATCACAGTAAGTGGCCTCCTTTCAAACTGCTGTGTTGTTTTATGCAAGCAAAAACTCTTCAAGTGTTGCTGTAAGGCTTCGTTTTAAGGCAGGCTACTGTGCCATCACTCTAACCAAAAGGATGTGGTTTTGGGGCAATCAGGTTTAACCTCTGCATTCTTGGATTATGATAGTTTACTATTTATTTTAAAATTCATATCAGATACAATAATTTTTGTTACATTAGACTAAAAACAAATGCATTTTTGGTTTGAGATGTCCGGACTAGTCAGAGAACTCTATAGTCCAGCTACATAATGCAACTAAGATCCAAAGGACTGTAATTGTATATGGTGTCTGTACGAATTTGCCTTGCAAAGTGGCTTAATCATGAACCTCATAAAGAAAAACAAAACTCCAAAGACAGCAAGGGAAGTCAGCAAGAAAAATAGCAACAAGAGCCTGCCAAATGGGCAATCTTAACCCCACCATCATTCAAGTTAGCACCTGCCTTAAACTACTGCAGATTCTTTGCGACCTGGTTTGAATTCTAATTAGATGACTAGGACAGGAAACCCTAATGTCACAGTTTACTGATAAGTCAGCTCAGCCATAAAGTTGCATGTGGGCTTGGAATGTCCAAAAAAAAAGCTTTTAAAAAAGACTTTTTATGTTTATCGTGCCAAAGAAAAAAGGTCCTTAAAAATAGTTTAGACATTTCCCCCAACACCACTGCCGCCCGTCTCCCACTCACCAGCTATCTGTCTTAGTGATACGACAGCAGGAAATGCATCTGCAATTAAAATCCAGGCCAATGAACTACCACATGTCAAGTCTCAGAACAGTATTACCAACATTAATGAGGCTCAGCAACTGTAAAGATAGCAAACTGTACAGAAAGTTAAAAACTCAGAAAATGAACAAAACCAAACCCTTGTCTGACACCATATGGTTTTTGATAGTCCACAGAACCAGAATGTTCACAATACTGCCCTAAATAAGCTGTAAGTACAGAAAATCAAAAACCATTGAGCTGAATACTATTGGGAATAAAAAGCCAACAGAAAGAGCACTTCAGTTATGCAAACAAAGTGCTATTTTGAAGCTGTGTAAATGAACAGAGAGCAGGTGATGGGAAGTGCTTTATATCTTTATTCCCTGCTTGCATTGATTCCTACTGTGAAAGTGCATCCCAAATGACGCTGTCTTTCCACTTGAAATATTAAGTGAATTTGTGTTTGACCACTTGGAATATAACAAAAATTATATTAAACAGCTGGTGTAGATAGAAACATAGAAACATAGAAAATAGGTGCAGGAGTAGGCCATTCGGCCCTTCGAGCCTGCACCGCCATTTATTATGATCATGGCTGATCATCCAACTCAGAACCCAGCCTTCCCTCCATACCCCGTGACCCCTGTAGCCACAAGGGCCATATCTAACTTCCTTTTAAACATAGCTAATGAACTGGCCTCAACAGTTTGCTGTGGCAGAGAATTCCACAGATTCACCACTCTCTGTGTGAAGAAGTTTTTCCTAACCTCGGTCCTAAAAGGCTTCCCCTCTATCCTCAAACTGTGACCCCTCGTTCTAGACCTCCCCAACATCGGGAACAATCTTCCCGCATCTAGCCTGTCCAATCCCTTTAGGATCTTATACGTTTCAATCAGATCCCCCCTCAATCTTCTAAATTCCAACGAGTACAAGCCCAGTTCATCCAGTCTTTCTTCATATGAAAGACCTGCCATCCCAGGAATCAATCTGGTGAACCTTCTTTGTACTCCCTCTATGGCAAGGATGTCTTTCCTCAGATTAGGGGACCAAAACTGCACACAATACTCCAGGTGTGGTCTCACCAAGGCCTTGTACAACTGCAGTAGTACCTCCCTGCTCCTGTACTCGAATCCTCTCGCTATAAATGCCAGCATACCGTTCGCCTTTTTCACCGCCTGCTGTACCTGCATGCCCACTTTCAATGACTGGTGTATAATGACACCCAGGTCTCGTTGCACCTCCCCTTTTCCTAATCGGCCACCATTCAGATAATAATCTGTTTTCCTATTTTTGCCACCAAAGTGGATAACTTCACATTTATCCACATTAAATTGCATCTGCCATGAGTTTGCCCACTCACCCAACCTATCCAAGTCACCCTGCATCCTCTTAGCATCCTCCTCACTGCTAACACTGCCACCCAGCTTCGTGTCATCCGCAAACTTGGAGATGCTGCATTTAATTCCCTCATCCAAGTCATTAATATATATTGTAAACAACTGGGGTCCCAGCACTGAGCCTTGCGGTACCCCACTAGTCACCGCCTGCCATTCTGAAAAGGTCCCGTTTATTCCCACTCTTTGCTTCCTGTCTGCTAACCAATTCTCCACCCACACCAATACCTTACCCCCAATACCATGTGCTTTAAGTTTGCACACTAATCTCCTGTGTGGGACCTTGTCAAAAGCCTTTTGAAAATCCAAATATACCACATCCACTGGTTCTCCCCTATCCACTCTACTAGTTACATCCTCAAAAAATTCTATGAGATTCGTCAGACATGATTTTCCTTTCACAAATCCATGCTGACTTTGTCCGATCATTTCACCGCTTTCCAAATGTGCTGTTATCACATCCTTGATAACTGACTCCAGCAGTTTCCCCACCACCGACGTTAGGCTAACCGGCCTATAATTCCCCGGTTTCTCTCTCCCTCCTTTTTTAAAAAGTGGGGTTACATTAGCCACCCTCCAATCCTCAGGAACTAGTCCAGAATCTAACGAGTTTTGAAAAATTATCACTAATGCATCCACTATTTCTTGGGCCACTTCCTTAAGCACTCTGGGATGCAGACCATCTGGCCCTGGGGATTTATCTGCCTTCAATCCCTTCAATTTACCTAACACCACTTCCCTACTAACATGTATTTCGCTCAGTTCCTCCATCTCACTGGACCCTCTGTCCCTTACTATTTCTGGAAGATTATTTATGTCCTCCTTAGTGAAGACAGAACCAAAGTAATTATTCAATTGGTCTGCCATGTCCTTGCTCCCCATAATCAATTCACCTGTTTCTGTTTGCAGGGGACCTACATTTGTCTTTATCAGTCTTTTCCTTTTTACATATCTATAAAAGCTTTTACAGTCCGTTTTTATGTTCTCTGCCAGTTTTCTCTCATAATCTTTTTTCCCCTTCCTAATTAAGCCCTTTGTCCTCCTCTGCTGAACTCTGAATTTCTCCCAGTCCTCAGGTGAGCCACTTTCTCTGGCTAATTTGTATGCTACTTCTTTGGAATTGATACTATCCCTAATTTCTCTTGTCAGCCACGGGTGCACTACCTTCCTTGATTTATTCTTTTGCCAAACTGGGATGAACAATTGTTGTAGTTCATCCATGCAACCTTTAAATGCCTGCCATTGCATATCCACCGTCAATCCTTGAAGTGTCATTTGCCAGTCTATCTTAGCTAATTCATGTCTCATACCTTCAAAGTTACCCCTCTTTAAGTTCAGAACCTTTGTTTCTGAATTAACTACGTCACTCTCCATGTTAATGAAGAATTCCACCATATTATGGTCACTCTTACCCAAGGGGCCTCTCACGACAAGATCGCTAATTAACCCTTCCTCATTGCTCAAAACCCAGTCCAGAATAGCCTGCTCTCTAGTCGGTTCCTCGACATGTTGGTTCAAAAAACCATCCCGCATACATTCCAAGAAATCCTCTTCCTCAGCACCTTTACCAATTTGGTTCACCCAGTCTACATGTAGATTGAAGTCACCCATTATAACTGCTGTTCCTTTATTGCACACATTTCTAATTTCCTGTTTAATACCATCTCCGACCTCACTACTACTGTTAGGTGGCCTGTACACAACTCCCAGCAGCGTCTTCTGCCCCTTAGTGTTACGCAGCTCTACCCATATCGATTCCACATCTTCCCGGCTTATGTCCTTCCTTTCTATTGCGTTAATCTCTTTTTTAACCAGCAACGCCACCCCACCTCCCCTTCCTTCGTGTCTATCCCTCCTGAATATTGAATATCCCTGAACGTTGAGCTCCCATCCCTGGTCACCCTGGAGCCATGTCTCTGTGATCCCAACTATATCATAATCATTAATAACAATCTGCACTTTCAATTCATCCACCTTATTACGAATGCTCCTTGCATTGACACATAAAGCCTTCAGGCGCTCTTTTACAACTCTCTTAGCCCTTTTTAATGCTTGCCCTGAATTTGTCGGCCTGCCACTTTTACTTTTCCCCTTTGTACTTTTTGCTTCTACGCTCACTTTACACTCCTCTGTCTCTCTGCACTGGTTCCCATCCCTCTGTTGTGAACTAACCTCCTCACACCTAGCCGCTTTAATTTGATTCCCACCCCCCAACCATTCTAGTTTAAAGTCACCTCAGTAGCCCCCGCTAATCTCCCTGCCAGGATATTGGTCCCCCTAGGATTTAAGTGTAACCCGTCCTTTTTGTACAGGTCACACCTACGCCAAAAGAGGTCCCAATGATCCAAAAACTTGAATCCCTGCCCCCTGCTCCAATCCCTCAGCCACGCATTTATCCTCCACCTCATCGCATTCCTACTCTCACTGTCGCGTGGCACAGGCAGTAATCCCGAGATTACTACCTTTGCGGTCCTTTTTCTCAACTCCCTTCCTAGCTCCCTATATTCTTCTTTCAGGACCTCATCCCTTTTCCTACCTATGTCATTGGTACCTATATGTACCAGGACCTCTGGCTCTTCACCCTCCCACTTCAGGATATCTTGGACACGATCAGAAATATCCCGGACCCTGGCACCAGGGAGGCAAACTACCATCCGAGTCTCTGGACTGCGTCCACAGAATCGCCTATCTGACCCCCTTACTATCGAGTCCCCTATCACAACTGCCCTCCTCTTCCTTGCCCTACCCTTCTGAGCTACAGGGCCAGACTCTGTGCCGGAGGCAGGGCCACTGTCGCTTCCCCCGGGTAAGCTGTCCCCCCCAACAGTACTCAAACAGGAGTACCTGTTGTTAAGGGGCACAGCCGCCGGGGTACTCCTCATCACCTGCCTTTTCCCCTTCCCTCTCCTAACCGTGACCCACTTGTCTGCCTCCCGTGGCCCCGGCGTGACCACCTGCCTTCCACTCCTCTCTATCACCTCCTCGCTCTCCCTGACCAGACGAAGGTCATCGAGCTGCAGCTCCAGTTCCGTAACGCGGTCCCTTAGGAGCTGCATCTCGATGCACTTGGCGCAGATGTAGACGTCCGGGAGGCTTGGAGACTCCAGGGCCTCCCACATCCGACACCGAGAACAGCAAACTGCCCTCACAGTCATAATGCCCCTCTCCTCAAATAGCAACAGAAAATGAATGTCAAACCTTCCTCGCCTCGCCCGCTTCCGCCTAAGCCCGTTGAGCCGAAGCCCTTAAGTCTTCACTCTGCTCCCGGCTCACTCCGCCGCCCGCAAACTACGCTGCCCGCTCTATGAGGCTTTGTTCCTTTTAAATCTGCCGCGCTGCACTGCCCGACGTCACACGCCTGCGCAGTCCCGCCTCTCAGAAAGCCGTTGGAGAAAAAAAAATAACGAAAATTTCAAAAATCTCTTTCTCGGCACTCCCACTCAGACTCTCAGACTCCTTCTTCGAATCAAATCCGAAGCAGGATGTCTGCCCTTTTAAATCTGCCGCGCTGCACTGCCCGACGTCACACGCCTGCGCAGTCCCGCCTCTCAGAAAGCCGTTGGAGAAAAAAAAATAACGAAAATTTCAAAAATCTCTTTCTCGGCACTCCCACTCAGACTCTCAGACTCCTTCTTCGAATCAAATCCGAAGCAGGATGTCTGCCCTTTTAAATCTGCCGCGCTGCACTGCCCGACGTCACACGCCTGCGCAGTCCCGCCTCTCAGAAAGCCGTTGGAGAAAAAAAAATAACGAAAATTTCAAAAATCTCTTTCTCGGCACTCCCACTCAGACTCTCAGACTCCTTCTTCGAATCAAATCCGATACCAGACAGGCAGTCTGTTCAAGACAAGCATGAGAGCAGGGTACAAACACATTCATAGATCAAAGCAGAAGCTTCAACTTCAATATTTATAGCATAAGACCATAAGACTTAGGAGCAGAATAGGCTACTTAGCCCATCGAGTCTGCTCCGCCATTCCATCATGGCTGATTGATTATCCGTCTCAATTCTGTTTTCCTGCCTTCTCCCTGTAACCTTTGACACCCCGAAAAATCAAGAACCTATCAACCTTAAATATACTGTACACAATGACTTGACCAGCACAGACATCTATGGCAATTTTTTCCTTATCTCTGTTCTAAATGGATGTCCCTTAATTCCCCCCATTCTTCTAAACTCCAGTGATTCATCAAATGCTCCTCATATGTTAACCCTTTCCTTCCTGGGATCATTCTCGTGAACGTCCTCTGGACTCTCTCAGTTACCAGTATATCATTTCTTAGGTAAGGAGCCCTAAACTGCTCACAATACTCCAAGTGCAGTCTGACAAATGCCTTATAAAGCCTCAGCATTACAATCTTCCTTTTGGATTCTAGTCCTCTCGAATTGAATGCTAACATTGGATTTGCCTTCCTTACCACCGACTGAACTTGTAAGTTAACCATCAGGGAATCCTGCATAAGGATTCCCAAATCCCTCTGAACCTCTGATTTTTGAGTTTTCTCCCAACTTACAAAATAGTCCACACCTTTATTTTTTCACTTCCTTACAGTATAAGCACTAACCTACATTATATTGCTTATCTTTGCCCATTCCTCCAATTTGTCTAAGTCCTTATGCAGATATCCTGCTTCCCTGTCCCTCCACCTATCTTTGTATCATCTGCCAATTTGGCCACAAAGCCATCAATTCCTTCATCCAAATCACTGACATGCAACATGAAAAGAAGCGGCCCCAGGACCTACCTCTGTACCATACCACTAATCACCAGCAGCCAGACAGAAAAGGCCCCCTTTATTCTCACTCTTTGCCTCCTGCTAGTCAGCCAATTCACTGAATCTCCTTTGTCCATCCGGTCCGTTACTTCCTTAAGTAATTCGAACAGATTTGAAGGGCAAAATTTCCCCTTTAGAAAACCATGCTGACTGTGGCCTATTTAATCATGTGCCTACAAGTACCCCGAAACCACATCCTTAATAATCGACTTCAACGTCTTTCCAACCACTGAAGTCAGGCTAACTGGCCTATGATTTTCTTTCTTCCTCCTCCCTCCCTTCTTAAAGAGTGGAGTGACATTTGCAATTTTCCAGTCATCAGGAACCATGCCAGAACCCAGTGATTCTTGAAAGATCATTACTAGTGCCTCCACAATCTCTTCAGCTACCTCTTTCGGAACCAGGGGTGTAGTCTATCTGGTCCAGATCCCTTCAGACCTTACAGATTCTCAAGCGCCCTCTCCTTAGTAATAGCAATGTCCCCTGACAATCTCGCATTTCTGGCATTCTGCTAGTACCTTCCACAGTGAAGACAGACGCAAAATACTTCTTTGCCCCCATTCAGCAGAAAGATGATACAGTTTAACAAGTGGATAAGGAGTTGGTGTAGGAGGGAAAGTGTCAGATTTTTGGATCATTGGGCACTCTTCCAGGGAACATGGGACCTGTACAGAAGAGATAGTTTACACCTGAACTGGAGGGGGACTAATATCCTAGTGGGTGGGGGGGCGGCGCAGGGAGGGGGAGGGGTTTCAACTAATGTTGCAGGGAGATGAGTGCCAGAACAGATAGTGGAGAGGCTGTGGAGACAGATGTTGTTAAGACCTCTGACAAAGTCAAGAATCAAAAGATTGAGGATTCTGGGACTAACGTACTGAGTTGCATACATTTCAAAGCAAGAGGTATTGCAGGAAAGGCAGATGAGTTTGGAGCATGGATCAGCTCAATTATGACATTGTAGCCTTTACTGAGACTTGGTTGCAGAAGGGGCAGGACCAGCAGCTCATTATCCCGGGGTTCTGTTGTTTTAGACGTAACAGAGCAGGAAAGATTAAAGAGGAAAGAGTGGTACTATTCAGGGAAAATATCACAGCAGTGCTCAGTCAGGACATACTGGAGAACTCTGCTAGTGAGGTTTTATGAGCGGAACTGAAGAAAAAGAGAGGTATGGACACATTATTGGGGCTATATTATAGGCCACCTAATAGTCCACAGGATTTAGCAGAACAAATCTGTAGAGATATTGCAGACTGTTGCATGAAACATAAGATTGTTATAGATGGGCAGTTTTAACTTTCCACATATTGACTGGAACTCCCACACTGTAAAAGGACTAGATGGGATAGAGTTTGTCAAACATGTTCAGGAAAGTTTACTTAATCAGTACATGGACGTCCCAAAGAGAGAGTGTGCAACACTTGATCTCCTAATAGGGAATGAGACAGGGCAGGTGACAGAAATTTGTGTGGGGGAACACTTTGCATCTTGTTTCAAGGTAATTATGGAAAAGGATATGTCTGGTTCTAGAGTTGAGATTCTAAATTGGAGAAAGGTCAATTTTGATGGTATCAGAAAGGATCTGGCAAGTGTGGATTGGGACAGGCTGTTCACTGGCAAAGGTGTACTTGGTAAGTGGGAGACCAAAAGAGAAATTTTGAGAGTACAAAACTTGTATGTGTCTGTCAGAATAAAAGCCAAAGCTAACAGGTTTAGAGAACCTTGGCTCTCAAAAGATATTGAGGCCCTGGTTAAGAAAAAAAAGGAGGTGCATAGCAGGTTTGGGGAGGTAGGAACAAATAAGATACTTATGGAGTATAAGAAATGCAAGAGAACACTAAGAAAGAAATCCAGAGGGCTTAAAGAAGGTACGAGTTTGCCCTAGCAGACAAGGTGAGGGAGAATGCTAAGGGATTCTACAGATATGGTAAGAACAAAATGATTGCAAGGGACAAAATTGATGCTCTGGAACATCAGAATGGTAATCTGTGCACAGAGCCAAAAGAGATGGTGGAGATCTTAACTGGATTTTTTTGCATCTGTATTTACTCAGGAGATGGGCACAGAGTCTATAGAAGTGAGGCAAAGCAGCAGCGATGTCATCGACCCAATACGGTTTACAGAGGAGGAAGTGTTTGCTGTCTTGAGGCAAAATATGGTGAATAAATCCCCAAGGTCTGACAATGAGTTCCCTTGGACCCAGTGGGAGGCAAATGCAGAAATTTCCAGGGCCCTAGCAGAGATATTTATATCATCATTAGTGACAGGTAAGGTTCTGGAGGATTAAAGGATAGCTAATGTTGTTCCACTGTTTAAGAAAGGCTGTAAAAATAAGCCAGGAAATTATAAGCTGATGAGCCTGACATCAAGTGGTGCGAAAGTTATTGGAGGGTATCCCAAGGGACTGGATATATAAGTATTTGGATAGGTGTGGACTGATCTGGGATAGTCAACATGGCGTTGTGCATGGTAGGTCATGTCTATCCAATCTTATAGAGTTTATTGAGCAGGTTAACAGAAAAGAAGATGGAGGCAAGACAGTAGATGTTGTCTACATGGACTGCAGCAAGGCATTTAACAAGTTCCAGCATGGGAGGTTGGTCAAGAAGGTTTAGTCACTTGGCTTTCAAAATAAGGTAGTAAATAGGATAAGACATTGGCTTTGTGGGAGAAGACAGAGGTTAGTAGCTGATGGTTAACTCTCTGACTGGATGCCTGTGTCTAGTGAGGTGCCATAGGGATCGGTGCTGGGTCTATTGTTGTTTGTCATCTATATCAATGATCTGAATGATAATGTGGTTAACTGGATTAGCAAATTTGCGAATGACACCAAGATTGGGGATGTAGTGGACAGTGAGGAAGACTTGCAGCAGGAACTGGACCAGCTAGAAGATGGAATTTTATGCAGTCAAGTGTGACGTGTTGCATTTTCTTTGGACCAACCAGGGTAGGTCTTGTACAGTGAACAGTAGGGCATTGAGGAGAGCAGTAGAACAATGGGATCTGGGAATACAAGAATATAATTCATTAAAAGTGGTGTCAAAGGTAGATAGGATTGTAAAAAAAGCTTTGACACATTGTCTTTCATAAATCAAAGTATTATGTCCTGAAAATGTGATGGTATGTTGAAGTTGTATAAGATGTTGGTGAGGCCTAATTTGGAGTATTGTGTGCAGTTTTGGTCACCTATCTAGAGGAAAGATGTAAATAAGATTGAAAGAGTACCAAGAAAATCTATAAGGATGTTGTCAGGACTGGAGAACTTGAGTTACAAGATTGAATAGGTTAGAACTTTATACCCTAGAACATAGAAGACTGAGGGGAGATTTGCTAGAGGTATACAAAATTATGAGGGGTATAGATAGGGTAAGCACATGCAGGCTTTTTCCACCTGAGGGAAACTTCTTTACTAAGAGGGTCATGAGAATGTGGAACAAGCTGCCTGCACAAGTGGTGCATGTGAGCTTGATGGGACGAGGCAATTTCAATGGTTTGGCACGGTCTGGATGGGCCAAGGGGCCTGTTTCTGTGCTGTACTTTTCTATGACATTTTTTTACCTCTCTAGCATTATTGAGGCAATTGCCTCGTCCTTCCTTTAGAATACTTCTTCACCTTTGGAATGTATCTTTCCTGTGCCATCTGAATTTCCCCCAGAAACAATAGCCATTGCTGTTCTGCTGTCATCCTTGAAGTCTTCCCTTCTAATCAGCTTTGGCCAGCTCCTCTCTCATGCCTCTGCAATTTCCTTTACTCCACTGTAATACTGATACATCCAATTTTAGCTTCTCCTTCTCAAACTGCAGGGTAAACTCTGTCATATTACGATCACAGCCTCCTAAGGGTTCCTCTGCTTTAAGCTTCCTAATCAAATCTGGGTCATTACATAAAACGCAATGTAGAATTGCCATTTCCCTAGTTGGCTCAACCATAAGATACTTTGAAAGGCCATCTCAGAGGCATTCTACAAATTCCCTCTCTTGGGATCCAGCACCAACCAGATTTTCCCAATTTACCTGCATATTGAAACTCCCATGATTATTACAACATTGCCCACTTACATGCCTTTTCCATCTCCCTTTGTATCTTGTTTCCCACATCCTGCCTACTGTTCGGAGGCCTGTATATAACTTCAATCAGGGCCTTTGTACTGTTGCATTTTCTTAATTCTCCCCGCAAGGATTTTACACCTTTCACTCCCTATGTCACCTCTTTCTAAGGACTCGATTTCAATTTTTACCAATAGAGCCACTCCACCCCCTCTGCTCTCCTGAGCCTGTCCTTTCAATGCATCCTTGGATGTTAGGCCCCATTTGTGATCTTCTTTCAGCCATGACTTAGAGATGCCCACAACATCATACCTGCCTATCTCTAACTGCTCTACAAGAACACCAACCTTTTCTATATACTGTGTGCATTCAAACATAACACCTTCAGTCTTGTATTTATTACCCTTTTTTGATTCTGCCCCCCCGTTACACTTTAACTCATCCCACTGACTGCAAATTTGCTCTGTCATCTGCCTGTCCTTCCTCACAGTCTCTCTCCACACTGCATCCACTTGGATATCAACTGACCCACCCTCAGCCCTATCACTCTGGTTCCCATACCCCTGCAAATTAGTTTGAACCCTCCCCAACTGCTCGAGCAAACCTGCCCACAAGGATATCGGTCCCACTCAGGTTCAGTTGTGACCCATCCTTCCCCAGAAGAGATCCCAATGACCCTGTCCCCTGCACCAATTCTTCTGCCACACATTCACCTGCCAAATCGTCCTATTCTTACCCCAAATGGCACATGGCGCAGGTGGCATTCCAGAGATTACTAACCTGGAGGTTTCAAATCAAAACAAAGATCTCTCAGCTTTGAAAACACTCCAGTCAGCAAAATTGACCTAGTCAGTCACCAGATGTCATGTTTCATCAGGCTGTCAGCAGTTTAACACCCACAATAGTCATGAGTATATGCAGGGCACAGCTCATTGCATAAAGTGGGACAGAGAAAAGGAAAAGCCTCCCACTGTGAGCTGTTACATCAAGATTATCGCAAGTCCTCAACCTCAGTTAAAAACATTTCACCACAGAATATGGACTTACTGTATATTTGTTTCATTTACTGAAATCCCTTGCTGGGGCTTCTACACAGCCTGTTGCAAAGGTAGTTTGTAGCCATTCTTCACAATAGATTCTTAAAGTCTTATTCAATGCAACCTACTGATTACAATGAGCAGTAGCTGGGGATTTCCACAGCCAAAATCATTGTCTACATGTTCTCTGGCAACAAACACAGCAATATAAGTTCAATCTTGTTAGTTGCTCCTGTGCCCTGAGACTATTTTTTTTAATGAACTGATGCTAAAAGCATTGAATAATCCTTACAATTAGTGTTTTGAACACAAAGTTTCTAAATCAGCTGAAACGGAGTGGCTAAGCACTTTGATCCAGGGCAGATTCAACACAGACAACATTGCCAGAACAGTAACAACCTGAATGATTAGTGCACTGTGTAATGGTCCATTTCACAGATGTAATAACATTTGCTTAAGAATGTACTTCTCCTTTGCAAATATAAATAACGTACAATGCAGGAAAAAAGAGAACAATAAACAATGCACATAAAAGACTAAACCATATCACTTTCAATCATATATTGATTAAAATGAAAGCAACATTGAATATGAAATTTCCTTTCCTCCCTTTCCCATGATGAAGGAGATGACGAAAGCCGGCAATGAAGCAAGGTAGAATGTGAATGATCACCTCACATATCATTCTTTAAATTCTCTGGCACCTATGTTTACATAGTATAGATATAAAATGCAAGTTTTATCTCATGTTAGTAAAACACAACAAATCTGTTCCCAAGTTTATACTTAGAACTCCTTATTCAATTTATAAAAGATGCTGGAAACCTTAAGTAAAACATAAATGCTGAAGATATTCAGTAAATAAATCTATGCAGAGAACAAAAGAGTTAATATTTCAAGTCAATAACACTTAATGAGAATTCAATTCACAGAAAAATCATCTGTATTACTGCTGAGTATTTTAGTCAGTTCTGATTTAGTCAGATCTCCTGCATATTCTTTAAATTATAAGAACATACAAGTGGAAATAGAGAATTCAGCCTTTGTACCTGCTTCACCATTTAGTAACATCACGGCTGATCTTTCTTGAAGCTAATCTATATCCTTAAATATCGTTAATATCAAAAATATATTTACAATATACTCTGACTGAGAACCCACAGCGTCCTGGGAAACAAATTCCTTACACTCATCCCCCTTTTGGTAAAGAAGTACCTTCTCATCTCAATTTTGAATGGCTGACCCCTTATTTTGGCAATGTGTCCCAGAGTTTTGGACATTCAGCCAAGGGAAACATTATCCCTTCATTTCTGTTGCCAATCCCCTGAAGAAATGTATATGTTTCAATGAGATTAACTCTCATTCTTATGAGTCCTAGAGAGTTTAAACCAGCTCCTTTCAATTTCTCCCTTGGGGCATGGTTGCTATTCTTAAATATTACCTCAGTCAATGAAGCGTATTGTTCAGCTGCAGCTCCTCTCGGACTGCAGAGGTTAGTTGCAGCGGCAGCTGAACACACGAAAGAGCATACACGAGGCAGGAAGTATGAAGGAGCTTTAGGGATGTCAGCACGCCTGGCAGTAGGAGGGTGACTGCCAAAAGGGGCAGGCAGGCAGGCCGGCCTGTGGCTGTTCACCTCTCCGACAGCTCTACTGCTCTGGATACTGTTGGGGTGCATGGCCACTCATGAGATGACAGCAAAGGCCAAATCAGCGGCATGATACCTGGCTCTGTTGTACACCAGAGAAGGACAAAGATTAGGCAGGCACAGAAAGGGGCTTGATAGTTGTGGGACAGACTGAGTTTCTGTGCTGTGAGCAAAACTCCAGGATGGGATGTTGCCTCCTTGGTATCGGGGTTACAGCAAGTGCAAAATATTCTTAAAGTGGAGGGCATGCAACTAGTGGTCATGTTGTTACTAACAAAATAGATAAGAAAAGACAAGGTCTTACAAAGAGAATTTAAGAAGTTAGGTACAAAGTTGAAAGTCAGGACTTCTGCAGTTGTAATCTCACAAATACTCCCTGGCCCACATGCTAGTGAGTATAGAAACAGGAAGACTGAACAGCTGAATGAATGGATAGATTGTAGAGTGGGGAAGGCTTCAGATATTTGAAACATCAGGATCTATTCTGGGGCACAAGAAGGACGGATTGCACCTACAGTAGAAGGGGACTGATATTCTTGCAGGGAGGATTGTAACTGATAGTTAGGAAAATTTAAATTAGTGATGCAGGCAAGGGGGTGAAACACAGAATAGCAGTGGTACAGGTGGGGAGTGAGAATCATATGCAGAAAATAGAACAGGCAAATCTAGTATGCAGGGCAGACAGAAACAGGTGGGGAAAATATGAGAAGACTGATGAACTTAACTGGATTTACTTTAATGCAAGGAGCCTCACAGGTAAAAAGGATAATCTGACAGCATGGATCATCACTTGATATTACGATATCTTTGTAACCATGGAAATGTTGTTGAGGGCAGGGCAAACCATAAGACCATAAGATATAGGAGCAGAATTAGGCAATTTGGACTATCAAGTCTGCCCCGCCATTTCACCATGGCTGATCCAATTTTCCTCTCAGCACCAACCTCCTACCTTCTTCCCGTGTCCCTTCATGCCCTGAGCAATCAAGAATCTATTACCGCCTGCTTTAAATATACAGAAAGACTTGGCCTCCACAGCCGCCTGTGGCAAAGAATTCCACAGATTCACCACCCTCTGGCTAAAGAAATTTCTCCTCAGTTCTGTTGTAAAAGGACACCTCTCTACTCTGAGGCTGTGTCCTCTGGTCTTAGACTCTCCCACCATAGGAAATATTCACTCTATCAAGGCCTTTCACCAATCGATAGCTTCCAATGAGGTCACCCCTCATTCTTCTGAATTCTAGTGAATACAAGCCCAGAGCCATCAAATGCTCGTCATATGACAAGCCATTCAAAGAAACCTGGTAGCCCAGGATATGGAACTTTCAGGCATGAGAGTAAGGGAGTGATGCGTTGCTGATCACTCAGCTTCATGGAGGTGCTCAAGGAAGGTATCTGGAGGGATGATGGAATGAGCTAAATGGGTGGAATTTAGAAGTAAGAAATTGGGCAATCACCTAGATGGGGCTATATTATAGACCTCTCAATGGTCAGTGCGAAGTAGAAGAGCAACTATGTAGGAAAATTGCAATGTAGTGTAAAAACAAGATGACTGAGTAACACTCACAACACGCTGGAGGAACTCAGCAGGTCGAGCAGCATCTGTGGAAAAGATCGGTCGACGTTTTGGGCCAGAACGCTTCGTCAGGACAAAGGGTTCCGGCCCGAAACGTCGACCGATCTTTTCCAAGGATGCTGCCCGACCTGCTGAGTTCCTCCAGCGTGTTGTGAGTGTTGCTTTGACCCCAGCATCTGCAGATTATTTTGTGTTTAAGATGACTGAGTAGCAAGGAATTTAAACTTTCTTGACATTGACTGGGATTACGTTAGTCTAAGTGGTTTAGATGGGGTGGATATCATAAAATACTATAATGCTTCTGCTATAATCCTCTCCAGTACTATAAATCCCAGCAAATTCATCTCCAAACACCTGGATATGGGACTCAACACCTCTGTTTGTAACTGGATCATTGATTTCCTGACCAACAAGCAACAACCAGTAAGGGAGGGCAGCAACGCCTCTGCCACGATTATTCTCAACGCTGGTGCCCCACAAGGCTGTGTGCTCAGCCCCCCACTCTGTTACCAGCACACTCACCACTGGGTGGCCAGGTTCTGTCTGAGCTCCATCTGCAAGTGTGCAGATGATCCCACTATGGTAGGCTGCATCTTATATAACGATGAGTTGCAATACAAGAAGGAGATAGAGAGCCTAGTGACAGTGCCAAGACAACAACCTCTCCCTCAATATCAGCAAAAAAGGCCAGTCGTTGACTTTAGGAGTGGGGTGGCAGTGCACCTGCTTCTGTTTTCATCAGCAGCACTGAGGACAACAGGGTCAGCACAATGGTGTAGCAGTTAGTATAATGGTTCATAGTGCCAGCGATCGCGATCAGGGTTGAATTCCCGCCACTGTCTGTAAGGAATTTGTACATTCTCCCCATACCTTGTGGGTTTCTTCTCACAATCCAGAGACATACAGGTTAGGGTTAGGAAGTTGATTATATGCTATATTGCTGCAGGGAGTGTGGCGACACTGCGGGTTGCCCACAGAAAATAATCAGACTGTGTCTGTTGTCCACGCAAATGACATATTTTGATGTGCATATAAATAAAGCTGATCTTTTATTTTTATCTTTGAAAAAGATTGAAAGCTTCAAGCCCCTGGGAGTGAACATCATCAATAGCCGGTCCTGGCCCAACCACATTGATGTCACGGCCATGGAAGCTCACCAGCATCTCTACTTCCTCAAGAAATTTGGCCTGTCCTCTTTGACCGTCGCCAATGCACCATCGAAAGCATCCTATCCCGATGAGTCATGGCTTGGTATGGCAACTGCTCTGCCTATGACCACAAGAAACTGCAGAGAATTGTGGGACATCATGGAAAGCAGCCTCCTCTCCGTGGACTCTGTCTATACTTCTCACTGCATCAGTACAGCAGCCAGAATAATCAAAGATCCCACCCACCCAGGACATTCTCTCTTCTCCCCTCTCAACTGGGAAGAAGATACAAAAGCCTGAAAGCAAGTACAGCCAGGTTCAAGGACAGCTTCTACCTCAATGTTTTAAGGCTACTGAACAGTTCCATAGTATAATAAAATGAACTCTTAATCTCCCAGTCTAACCTCACCATAATCCTGCACCTTATTTACTTCCTCTGTAACTGTAACACTTTATTCTGCTATTGTTTTATCTTGCACATCTTCAATGCACTGGTGTGATGATTTGATCTATATAAATGATATGCAAACAAAGTTTTTACTGCACCTTGGTACTTGTGACAATACTAATTTACCAAGTGCATTCAGAAGTGATTTTTAAGGCAGTATATAGAGAGTCTTACTCCATTTGACCACACCTCTAATCCATTAGAGCCTGATGGTATCTAACTTATACTGCTATGGGAAGCAAAGGATGGAAGACGCTAATAGAGATTGCTGCATCTTTATTAGCCACAGGTAAACAGAGATTAGAGGGTAGCTAATGTTGTTCCCTTTTCAAAATGGGCAGTAGAGATAAGCAAGGAACTTACATCAAAAGTAGAAAATATTTGGAAAAAAATTCGAAGGGGCAGTGTTTACATCAACTTGGGAAAGCAGGGCCTGGTTAGGAGGTGTCAGTCTGGTTTTGTGCGGGGGAAATCCTGTCTCACATATCTGACTGAATGTTTTGATGAGGTAAGGCAGCACAGTAGATGTGACTCAGATGGTCTTTAGCAAAGATTATATCAAAGCCTTGCATTGTTAGATTTAGGGTATATTGGATTCATGGTGTACTAGCAAACTGGATACAAAATTGCCTTTGTGTTTGGAAGCAGAGGGCAGTGACTGGGGGTGTTATTTTTACTGGAAGCCTGAGACATGCAGTATTCTGCAGGGATCAGTGCTAGCATCACTGTGGCTTGTCATGACTTTAATGGAATGATTAGCACTTTTTCCAATGATACAAAAATGTGGTACAGTAGACAGTAAAGAAGGTTGTGAAAGAGGCATCAATCAGTTGAAAAACTGGGTGAAGCAACAGCAGATGGAATTTAATCCAGACAAATACAAAGTAATCCACTTTGGGATATCAAGTACTAACAGGACATCTATAGTAAATGGCAGGGGATTCAGGAGCAACGATGTACAGGGGGACCTTGGAATGCAAGTCCATCGCCCACTAACAATGGTGACACTGCTGGAAAAGGTCATGAGGAAGGCTTGCCTTCGTAAGCCGAGACATTCAGTGTAGGAGTTGGGATGTCATATTGCAGCTGTACAATCCACTGGTCAACCTGTACTTGGAAAACTGTGTACAGTCTCATCACCATGCAACAGGAAAATTGTCACAGCATTAGAAAAGTGAGAAGAGATTCACAGGAATGTTAAAAACAAACTGCAGGAGAAACTCATTAGGTCAAGCAGCATCTGTGGAGGGAAAGGAGTTCTTGATATTTCAGGTCAAGGTTCTTTATCAGGAATCATACATAGGACTCTAAAACGAGTGGGCATAGGTTAAAGGTGAGACGAAAAAAGGAGATATGAGGGGCAAACTTTTTCACACAGAGGGTGGTGGTTATGTATGGGATGAGCTGCCCGGGAAGTGGCAGGGACAGATACAATTACAGTGTTTAAAAGACACTGGGATGGGTACTTAGATATTAAAGAGTAGAAGGATATTGGCCTAATGTGGGCAAGTGGTATAGTGTAAATAGGCATCCTAGTCGGCATATTTGTGAGCTACACACACAAAATGCTGGGGGAACTCAGCAGGCCAGGAGAAGAAAAGCTGAGGAGTAGATTTAAAAGGTGGGGGGAGGGGAGGGAGAAAGACAAGGTGAAACCTGGAGGGGGAGGAATGAAGTAAAGAGCTGGGAAGTTGATTGGTGAAAGAGACAGAAGGCCATGGAAGAAAGAGGGAGGAGCACCAGAGGGAGACGATGGGTGAGCAAGGAGATAAGGTGAGAGAGGGAAAAGGGGATGGGAATTGGTGAAAGAAAAGAAGGGTAGGGAGCACTACCAGAAGCTTGAGAAATCAATGTTCATGCCATCAGGTTGGAGGCTACTCAAATGGAATATAAGGTGTTGTTCTTCCAACCTAAGTGTGGCCTCATCACGACAGTGGAGGAGGCCATGGATGGACATATCGGAATGGGAATGGGAAATGGAATTAAAATGGCTGGCCACTGGGAGATCCCACTTTTTCTGGTGGACGGAGCACAGGTGCTTGGCAAAGTGGTCTCCCAGTCTACCTCAGATCTCACCAACATACAGGAGGCTATACCAGGAACACTGAACGCAGTGTATGACTCCAACAGACGCACAGGTGAGGTGTCACCTTACCTGGAAGGACTGTTTAGGGCCCTGAGTGGTAGTGAGGGAGGAGGTGTAGGGACAGATGTAGCACTTGTTCTGCTTGCAAAGATACGATACAGTTTAAATCTACTCCTCAGTTTTTTTTCTCCAGTCCTGCCAAAGGGTATCGGCCTGAAACGTCAACTGTATCTTTTTCCATAGATGTGGCCTGGCCTGCTGAGTTCCTCCAGCATTTTGTGTGTGTTGCTCAGGTATCCAGCATCTGCAGATTTTCTCTTGTTTATATTTGTGAGCTGTACATTTTCATGATTCTATATTACTCGAATAGTCTTACTGTCAATTGGTTAGAAAAATGTTAAAAAATATGAAGTAAATTTGCTAAAGTGCAATAATTTCTTCAATTCAAATGGTACATTTAAAAGTAGATGTTATTGGGACTACAGACTTTTTTCTCTCATCAACAATCTTTCCCTTGCTAAATACCTTCAGTAAAAGAAGTTCCTTTTTTACCTTCAAGGCCTGATGTGGCATTACACAATATACAGAATGTCATGATATTTTCATAGATTCTTGAAAAATGTAATGTGCCATTCTGTCACAAGAACATTGTCCTTTCGAGGGTTGCAGCATCAAGGAATAGTCCTGAAGTATCCCTGGACACTAGCAGCTTAGGTTAACTGTTCTCATAGGCAACAAACCTGAATGAATATTTCATTGAGTTAAAAGCAACAACGTAACAAATAAAAACTTTGAGAGAAAAATCTTTGAAAATCCATTATTTTTAAATCTTCATGAAAGAACATCTCAAAAAGCCACTTATTTGGGACATCTCTTAAAGAACAAAAACAAACCAAGAACATAGCCAGGATTCCCTTTGTTTATTTGCACACTATGCCATTTAATTGGGACAGGAGACAGTTGCCAAACAGTTTCTAACTAGCATCAGTCACGTGCACTTCATGTGGCCATCAGACACCACACCGTGCTTAGCATGAAAAGTTTTTAAATAGTATCACTTATGTGTGTTTGCGTTCAAAAATCAGGGATCTTTGTCATTGATAGTTGCCAAGAAGTAAGCAGTAAGACAATTCAGAACTGTTTTGCTCACTGTGGTTTCAAGCATTCGGGCTTGGAGATGCCAGAAACATCCTGCAGTGAAAATGAAACAATTTCACTACTACAACACGATAGGAATTGCTAGAATTTGAAGGCATCGACAATCATCTGGAATGTTACAGCAAAAATGAAAATTTGGAGGATGCAATCATCAAAAGCATTGTTTGAAGGCAGTCTAATATGTGCACAAGATGTCCGTGCTAATTTTGTTTAAAGTCAGTCAAAAGAACGTGGCAGTGTACACTGGATGAATTGCTCCATCGATAACTGCTAGGAACTAATACACAGTTTTATAGTATAGTAGTAGTTTCGGTAGTGTTCTAATTTGTTCTATATTTCATTTAAATACATAACTGCAGGGGGATGGGAACCAGAGTACCAGAACAGTTAGTGGAGAGGTTGTGGAGGTAGATGTTGGTAAGACCATAGATAAAGTTAGGGATCAAGACGTTGAGCATGATGTGACTACTGTCCTGAGCTAGATATATTTCAATGCAAGAAGGATGATTAGAAAGGTAGATGATAGTGCTCAAGATGAGGTAGTTTGTTTACAAACAGGGGCGATGTGTAGTGAGGAGAGGTTGTTGATTGGGCAAAATTTCAGTCAACAGGATGAGTTGCAACGTAAAAGGCGAACAAAATCAAAAAGGGTAAATACAGGATATTATTTGAATACGTGCAGTAGATGGAATAAGGTAGATGAACTTGTAGCACAGTTGCAGAATGGCATGTATGATGTTGTAGGCATCACTGATTCATGGCCTGAAAGAAGATTATAGCTTGGGGCTTAACGTCCAAGGATACACATTGTATTGAAAGGACAGGCAGGAAGGCAGAGGGGGCGGGGTTGCTCCGTTGTAAAAAATGAAATCAAATCATTAGAAAGGGGTGAGATGGGATCAGAAGCTGTTGAATCATTGTGGATAGAGCTAAGGAACTGCAAGGGTAAAAGACCCCGATGGAAGTTGTATATAGATCCCCAAGCAGCAGTAAGGATGTGATCTACAAATTACAGCAGGAGATGGAAAATGTATGCCAAAAGGGCAATGTTACAATAGTATTGGGGGATTTCAATATGCAGGTAGATTGGGAAAATCAGGTTGGTGCTGCATTTCAAGAGGAGGAATTTCTAGAATGCCTATGAGATGCTTTTTAGAGCAACTTGTGGTTGAACCCACCAGGGGATCAGCTAATCCGGATTGGGTTTTGTGCAATGAAACAGAATTGATTAGAGAGCTTAAGGAAAAAGAACCCTTAGGGGAAAGTGATCATAATATGATCGAATTCACTCCGAAATTTGAGAAGGAGAAGCTAAAGTCAGATGTTTCCATATTACAGTGGAGGAAAGGGAATTACAGAGGCATGAGAGAGGAGTTGGCCAGAAACTATTGGAAAAAAACACTGGCAGGGAAGACAGCAGAGCAGCAATGGCTAGAATTTCTGGAAGAATTTCGGAAGGCACAGGAAATATAAATCCCAAACAGGAAGAGTATTCTAAAGGCAAGTTGACAGAACTGTGACTAACAAGAGAAGTCAAAGTCAACATCAAAACCAAAGAGAGGGCATATAATACAGCAAAAATTAGTGCGAAGTTAGAGGATTGGGAAGCTTTTAAAAACCAACATGACGCAACTAAAAAAGTCATTAAGATAAAGATGGAATACGAAAGTAAGTTAGCCAACAATATTAAAGAGGATACCAAAAGTTTCTTCAGATTCATAAAGTGTAAAAGAGAGGCAAGAGGGGTACCTGACTGCTGGAAAACAAACCTGGAGTGGTAGCAATGGGGAACAAGGACATGGTGGACAAACTGAATAGGTACTTTGCATCAGTCTGTGGAAGACACTTGCAGTATAATGAAAGTTCCAGGTGCCAGGGGGCATGAAGTGTGTGAAGGTGTGAACAAGAAAGAAGATTCTTGTGAAACCAAATAGTCTGAAGGTAGATAAGTCACCTGGACCAGATGGCATACAACCAAGCGTTCTGAAAGAGGTGGCTGAGGAGATTGTGGAGATATTAGTAACGATCTTTCAAGAATCACTTGATTCTGAAATGGTTCCTGAAGATTGGAAAATTGCAAATGTCACTCCACTCTTCAAGAAGGGAGAGAGGCAGGAGAAAGGAAACTATAGGCCAGTTAGTCTGATCTCAGTGGTTGGGAAGATGTTGGATTCAATTATTAAGGATGAGATCTCAGGATACTTGGATGCACTTGATAAAATAGGCCATAGTCAGCATCATTTTCTCAAGAGAAAATCTTGCCTGACAAATCTGTTGGAATTCTGTGAAGAAATAACAAAGCAGGATACACAAAGGAGATTAAATTGATGTTGCGTACTTGGATTTTCAGAAGGCCTTTGACAAGGTACCACACATGAGGCTGCTTAACAAGCTATGAGCCCATGGATTTACAGGAAAGATTCTACATTGATAAAGCAGTGGCTGATCTGCAGGAGGCAAAGAGTGGGAATAAAGGGAGCCTTTCCTGGTGACTAGTGGTGTTCCACAAGGGTCTGTGTTGGGACTGATGCTTTTTATGTTATATGTCAATGACTTGGATGATGAAATTGATGGCTTTGTTGCAAAGTTTGCAGATGATAAGAAGATAGGTGAAGGGGCAGGTAGTTTTGAGGAAGTAGGCTACAGAATGACTTAGACAAATTAGGAGAATGGACAAAAAAGTGGCAGATGGAATACAGTGTCAAGAAGAACACAGTCATGCACTTTGATAGAAGAAATGAAAGGTTTGTCTATTTTCTAAATGGAAAGAAAATACAAAAAAACTGGGATGCAAAGGGTCTTGGGAGACTTTGTGCAGGATGCCCGAAAGGTTAATTTGCAGGTTGAGTCTGTATTGAGGAAGGTAACTGCAATGTTAGCACTCATTTCAAAGGACTACAATATAAAAACAAGGATTTAATGTTGAGACTTTATAAAGCACAGGTGAGGCCTCACTTGTGACCAGCTTTGACCTTCTTATCTCAGAAAGGATGTGCTAAAACTGAAGAGGGTTCAAAGGGTGTTCACGAAAATGATTTCAGGATTGAATGGCTTGTCATATGAACCGTGTTTGATGGTTCTGGGCCTGTATTCACCGGAATTCAGAAGAAGGAGGGGTGACCTTATTGAAACCTGCAAATGGTGAATAGCCTTGATGGTGAAGATGCTTCCTATGGTGGGAGAGTCTACGACCACAGGACAAAGCCTCAGAATAGAGGAGCGTCCTTTTAGAACAGAAATGAGGAGGAATTTCTTTAGCCAGAGAGTGGTGAATCTGTAAATTTTTTTGCCACAGGCAGCTGTGGAGGCCAAGTCTTTATGGATATTTAAGGCAGCGGTTGACAGATGCTTGATTAGTCAGAGCATGAAGGAATACAGGGAAAAGGCAGGAGATTGGGGCTGAGAGGAAAATTGGATCAGCCATGATGAAATGGTGAAGCAAACTAGATGGGCCAAGTGGTCTAATTCTCCTCGTATATCTTATAGCCTTATGGTCTTGCAACTTTTTTACTCAGTTAAACAGTAGTTTGTCTTTTTTATACCTTTTTAACTATTTCTGTAAAACTTCAGCTAATTTGGGCAGCTGCTTAATTGAGCCAAAACGTACTGGACCCAATGTGACCCTGTTAACCGGAATCCACTTTATATCCAAATTAAATATTAGGCTTTTGAGCCATGGAGTTTTTGGAATAATAATATGGTATTTATATAACTTTTAGTCATCATATAACTAAGCATAAATTATTTTGATTACTGATTAATTTGATCACCCGAAATTCATTTCAGTTTCAATTATGGTGATTAATTGTAATGGAGAGGCTTGCAACAGTACAGTAGCTGTGGACTTCACATTAAATTATGACAAAACCTCAAAGTTGCTATCAGTTTCATGGAGGAATGACAGTTAGTGACTCATAGTTTAGTTTATCATCATCACTGCAACATACAGAGCAATGTCACTGAACTTTGGAAACAGAATGTAATTATGTAACCACAATATTTTAAGGAGCTTTTAGTACTATTTCCTGCTTGGATACAAAATTAAAACCTGATCCATATCCAACCCAACTAAAGCCACTACAGTGTTAGGTAGCATGACGACAGAAAGAAATTTGCCTTAACATTTATCTCAGTAAGTTAAAGTGGACTTCACAGTGGCAACCTGCTCAAGGAAAAGTCATATGAGCTGCACAGAAGCCCACATCACAGCTGTCACGATAGCCTGCGTCTGCTAGTATGGCGTCAATCATCACTAGTATGAGAGGATCACTCAGGTTGGAGGAACAACACCTTATATTCCGTCTGGTAGCCTCCAACCTGATGGCATGAACATTGACTTCTCAAACTTCCGCTAATGCCCCACCTCCCCCTCGTACCCCATCCGTTATTTATTTATTTATATACACACATTCTTTTTCTCTCTCTCCTTTTTCTCCCTCTGTCCCCCTCACTATACCCCTTGCCCATCCTCTGGTTTCCCCCCTCCCCCTTTTCTTTCTCCCTGGGCCTCCTGTCCCATGATCTTCTCATATCCCCTTTGCCAATCACCTGTCCAGCTCTTGGCTCCATCCCTCCCCCTCCTGTCTTCTCCTATCATTTTGGATCTCCCCCTCCCCGTCCCACTTTCAAATCTCTTACTAGCTGTTCCTTCAGTTAGTCCTGACGAAGGGTCTCGGCCTGAAACGTCGACTGTACCTCTTCCTAGAGATGCTGCCTGGCCTGCTGCGTTCACCAGCAACTTTTATGTATGTTGCTTAATATAGCACCTGTCCATTTTGCTTTCCTTAATTAATAGTTATATTAATAAGATTATCTCAATTCTAGTACCCTGAACTTTAAACGTACTTTACATTTTAAAATTATAGTTAAGAATACTTTTTTAAAAATTCTTATTTAGTGATACAACACAGAGTAGGCTCGTACAGCTCTCTGAGCCATGCCACCCCATCAAACCTAATTGACACTAACCAAACCACAGGACAATTTACAGTGACCAATTAGCCTACTAACTGGGACTTCTTTGGACTGTGGGAGGAAACTGGAGCCCCCAGGGAAAACCCACACATTCCACGGGAAGAACATACAAACTCCATATAGGACAGTGCCGGAATTGAACTCCAGACTTCAGAACACCCCAAGATGTAATACTGTCACGTTAACCACTATGCTATCATGGTTACCCAGAAAAAGCTCTTGTGGTAAGTGCTTTCAGCTAACAAAATATGGATGTTGTATTCAAACACGAGACATTGATTTTTAGTTGTTTGGTCAATATGGAAAAGGAAACGATCAGCAAAAGTACGCAGCTCCACCTTATGCTGTTTTAGCCATGGTGATTAAATGGTTAAATGAACAGTTATCTAACCTAAAATAAAATTGGCCATTTATGCTCTTTCCTTAAACTATTTTATAAGCACAATTGCCTGAAAACAACCTGAGCCATGTCTAATGATGCAAAACAATAATCTTAAGAGAAGCATCAATATTGATTATTTCCCCACTGATATTCAAATAGAATGCATATATGAGATTAATTACTGTTCAATACACTTCTTTCAAGATATATAGTTTTTAATACATAATATGGAAAGAGGCTATTTGGCTCAGTAGAACCATATCATCTCTATTTAAGAGCAATGCATTATTTCCATTTCCCCATCTTTGCCTCTAGAATAATGCCAGTTCTTTTCTTTGAGTTATTTATTCACAGCCATTTTTAATGCTACGACTGAATCTGTTTCCACATCTCCACTGCAATTCTTCCACCAATGGGTGCAGTCTCTTTCATTCCGCTCTAACTATACACCTGTGGTTTGAAATGTTATAAGGCCTTGCAGTCTCCTCCCTTTCTAGGAGGTCAACCTCTGATTCACCAAACTTTTCTATAACTAAAATCCCTCATTCTTGGAATCATTTTTCTTTATCTCTTGCATCCTTATATTTCATAAAGTATCTGGAATTTGACACATTAGTTGGAACTAGTATCTTGCAATGGTTTGTCATGACACTCTTTCTTTGCAAGATAAACCTCATGCTTTTTTATGGCATTCATAGACTGCCTTGTCAATTTCAGTGCGCTTCAACCTCTAAAATCTCTTTGTTCCTTTTCTTTTAGAATTGCAACCTCTAATTTACATCATTTTTTCTCATTCTACTTATCAAAATTAAACACTTTATGATTCTTATCACTACATTTCATTTGTCATCTCTCTCCTGATTCTATCAATAGGTCCTTCATGTGCACTACTATCCTCTTCACAGCTCAATACATTTGCATCTTTGAAAATTTAGTTCTGTATACCCAAGTCCAAACCATTGCTGTAATGATATTTGTATTACCTCCTGAGGAATGTCCATCATACAATTCATTCCAGTCCAAAAGAAAATCTTTTTCTACCACTCTTTCTCTTTTCTTGGCCAATTTCCCTTTCATACTGTTATAGTCCCTTCAATCTTGATGAGAATCTTATCCTGTGGCATTTTATCAAATATCTTTTCAAAGTCCACATAGTTTATCCACAGGAACACTTTCTGTCACTTCATCAAAAAATCTTCATTTAGTTAAAAACATTTTATATTTAACCAATCCATAATGGCTCTCTCTAAACATTTATTCACAAAGTGTTTTGTCCCTGGTTTTTGTTTCTGGAGCTTCTCATCACCAAGGTTAGACTAGTTGTTCTGTAGTTGCTAGTTTTATCCTTACATTTTGTTTTTAATGAAGCTGTAACATTTCTTTAACTTGAAACACCACTCCTAAATATGATGCTTGTTAGAAAATGGCCAGAACATCTTGCTTATTCTCCATGTAAACATGTGAACAAGTTGATTTATCTACTTTAAGTGCAACAGACCTTTCTAGTACCTGCTCTTTATCAAGTTTTAGCCCTTGTAGAATCTCAACTGTATTATCCTTTACTGAAATTCCAACAGCTGTCTCTTTTTAACTGAAGGCATATTTTAACCACTCGACTGAGAGCTCAGCCGTGCCCTCTGCCTCCTTGAGTAGAATCCTCCAGGGCTCATACCAGATTTTCATGGGAACATAACTTAGAACTAGGGAGTGACTGAGACAAACTGATTAGCTACAAAGACTGGATAGTTTTCTTTTACACAGTCACATATCTGATCACTCAATGACTGAAACTAAAGAAGTACACAGCTATGGCAATAACTTGTATTATCAATGAAAAGTCATATCACTGCAGCAAGGTAAATCAGGAACATGACAGATAAGATATCCGCAATAAAGATTCTTTAAAAAATCTCTATATAATGTGCTTCATAAGTCCGCAATGAGATGAGAGTTAAGAACGGAAAATTATGCCATTGCAGATGCATATGATATAGCCATAGAGACCAAGAAATAAAAGTCAAGCATTTGATTTTTTTAAAATTCTGGTTTTAACTATGTGGCAGATTAAGGGGCCACAAAACTGCTAAAAATAATACATAAAAATCAAGGATAAAAGTGAAGTTATCATGTTTAAGTAAATAGATGTAAAAATTGTTAAATTGAGAAACTAGCAGAAATAAAATTAAATCTGTCTGGCAATTATGTTTAGAATAAAAGGTGAATCAGAATTAAGTAACTAACATACTGAAAAAACAAATTTAGAGTAACTAATGACAATAAGACCTAATACAATGAATGCATGAGAAATTTCTCTGCAGCGTTATGAAACATTGGTCTCAGCAGTAGTGAGGGACATTTCAACATGCAAAGAAGGTTGAGAAATAGCTGGATAGTTTGTTCCAGAACATGGTCATGGTTGTCTAAATTGATTGAGTTAAATGTATTAATTGTTTTTAATTATTATAAATTTCCACTTATAATCAGGTGATTACTTTAAATTAGTTTTGGAAGTCAGAGGCTGCTCTCTACGGAACTTGCCCAACACCTTCAATGCAATTTTGTTCAGGAAATTGTGGAAGAAGATCCATTCCAAGTTAAAGTAGACAATGGGTGAGACAGCAGCAAGTACAGGCAGTTCACCAATGTCAGAAACTCTAGGCCAAAATCATTCAGATTAATTATAGCCAGTGGATCTCAATTGTACTGGGAATTACCAACTGCATGCAAGGAGTCTCGATTCGTTGGGTTAAATTTAATTGATATTTTGGAAATTTTGAGATTAATACATAACTATTTTCTTTCTCATTTTACTTTCATTCTCTGATTCCTCCTTTTCTCTTCAACACTTGAGCTGTTAATTTCATCAGTTTGTTTGATTATACTGATGTATAGTTATACCATATTTAGTTATAGTTTCTTGTTCTGTTCACTAAAGCATTTAGCAGCTTTCCAAGTAAAACAAAATATTCAAAACTTAAACTTATAATGGCATGATTAGGTAATGGCAGAATTTGTAAGATGCACTGCTCTATCAAATTATGGCTTAATATGTTTCACAAATGACATTGAAATAGACGGCAGTGGGACAGCAAATTAAAATTAATTCCAAACGTGGCCCAAACCTTTCTTCAGGTTGGTATTTCATCATATGAGGAAGCATTTTGTTAAATGTTCTCTGTCCATCCTTTTAAGTCTGAATGTCGTTTTGATAGTGTGTTGCCTAATACAGTACAGCATATACTACATTACTCTACCCAGGGTATTACCAATGTTTTCTACAGGCTGGTCATTTACAACTCAACTTTTTGATTTTTCATCGCTTGAGATGAAGCCTCAGAAATCCAGTGGAATGTTAAAAGCTTTAAAATTATTGAACCAGTCCGCTTCCATGAGTTGTCCTTTCAAATACATTTACATATTCACGTCTCTCGCATCATTGTCATTATCTATCTTCTTTGTCTGTTCAAGGTATTATTACCCCTCTCTTCATCAAAAAGAACGCAATGGAAACAGACAGACAAGCAGTACACATTGTACAGTGAGTGCTGATTTACGGGCCCCAACAATACATATTTGAAATAGTACTATAAATTCTCACCTGTTTTGCTTGGAGCTGCAGATGCATGTCCTCTTTCCCCATTAGTATTTGAATGATTCTTGCTTAGTAGAGGAGTTATGCTCGAAGATGATACAAGGGTGATAGAAGCATCAGGGTGTGTAAAGGTAGTAGTAGAGACTTGAATTGCAGTGGCTTCACTGTACTTAATGCTAGTTGTAAAGGAAGTTGGCTCCTGGCTTGTGAAAGAAGTATTGCCGGTCAAAGCGCGCAGTGAAGTTGGCTGGGTCGTACTATTTACCATCGGACTATCGGTTATATTAGTTGTAATCTCTTCTTCTACTGAACTATTTGTTACGTTGGGTGAGTAACTTGTTACTGTTACTGAACTGTTATAAGTTGCATTGGGAGCTATTGTGATCGGCGCGATTGCGACATTAGGAGCTGTGCTGTTTTGAAAAGTGAGGTTCGTTGCCGCAGTGGTGGAGAGCACAGTACGAGTTGAGTGGCTTGCATTTGAGAAAAATATTTGATTGTAGGGAAAGGATGTAAAATTTGTCGCGGTACCGTCTTCCGAATTGCGACTTACTTCTGTACTGTGTGCGTTTTGCAAGCTGACGAGAGGCGTGGCGGAGCTAAAAGTGGTAGATGAATTTTCTGATAGAAATGTACCGACGTTTGTTGAAAAACCTGTTTGTGTTGTTTTGTGCGCAGTCGAGTCACTAGCTGGGGAAAAGAAAAAAGGAATATTCACTGATTATTTAGCACCACACAAATTGCATGAGAAAATATTAATGATTTAGATGCCAGAATGCGAAATACAATTTGCTATGTAGTTGTTTTTAAAACAGATACTTTCTTATTCTGCCTGTTCATTTTCTGAAGCGGCTGTTCCGCTGCACAGACTCGTGCTGTTTATTTTTAGGGATCTATACAATAGGGGCTTTCAGTCCCTCTAATTTAAGCAAAAGTTTACAGAAGAACGTCTATCTTGTTATTCTTTGGTATCCTGCCACTGTAGACCGAACATTACACTGGGCTGCCGTGGAGGACCGCGAAATAATCGTATCGAGTGGAAGGATTTGCTCAAATTAATATGGCCAGAAGCCATTATGTGAAACAAGATTTTTCTGACTAAAATAAATGCTAGATACGTCAAACAACAACTATATTAGAATTATAAATATTAGAATATTCTTCAGCTCTTCGCAAATAATGATCATGCTATACTGAAGCTGAAAGTGCAGGGTTTTTTTTTTGCTTAGCGTTCACAATCTAACAACTTGTATTTACATACCTGAGGAAAAAATAAAATGCTGCCACGCAATGAACATCAGTTTCGCCCACATCGTGGTTCCCTGAATTGTCTCCAAATCGATTCAGCCTTACAATAACTTAAGTCAAATTCGTGAAAAAAACGCCTCCAAAACTGCAACTAGAACCTCCCTGGATAGAAAATGCATTTATTGTGCGATAAAGAAAGCAGCCTATGTGAGCAGCAAGTCTACAGCCGGAACTGAAAGAAATCGACTTTGGTTTGTGCCCTACACTTCCAATAAGTTGGAGCCGCGCGTCAGTTAAACAATAGACCCAGCCCACTGCAATTTCCAACCCCCGGCGAAGATCGCTTTGAGTGATGTAGATATATGAGAGACAAGGGCTGGGGATCATCGCTGGATGCAGGAGCAGTGTTAAACGGGACTGGCAGAAATTAATTCTGAAATACTATTCGTAACCTGTTGCAGCGGGCATGACAACCTAGTTGCGGATGTGCGGCATTTTTTTTGCTGATCTCTTAACCACCCGCGCAAGAGGAGTCTGCAGAACACGGCGCTGCATCAATGGGCGGAGCACTGGGGGATACGATTCCTCTGTCGGGCCAGGTTGGGCTATTTACATGGGCCAGAATTTACCGGCCATCCGAAATTGGTATCAGATACGGTATCTAATTCACTCTAAAATTATATCCCAAAATAGTCCGCTCCCCTGCCTCTCCAATGGTTTCTAAAGGGTACGATCTTCCGGAATCGATGAAAGGTCTTGGACCCGGAACGCAACCTGTCTCTGTCGCCGGTGCTGCCTGAAGTCTGATTACGGTTTATTTATAATTTAAAGTTGATTTTTCAATTAAATACTTTAAACATTTCCCCTAATTATACCTTGTGATAAAGTTGATTCATTGAGTCTTGTATAATGCTTTTGAGCCTGGAGCATTTATAAAATATTTCAAAATTAATAGCGAATTGTGGGGTCTGACTCAGCCAAAATGTCTGCAGCCAGCACCACCTCGCCGTCACGCACTGAACTAAAGTATTTTCAGCTCTGTGATTTATTCAATGCGGAGATGAGCCTTGCATCCTCTCTAATGTATAGATTACTGTAACATCATTAGACCCAGGCTTTCTCTGCTAGAAATCAGACTACGGTGTTTCAGTATCGTTTGTCCTGTGCATCATTCTAATGAGCAGAAAACGCTGGAAATACACCGCAGGCCAGACTGTATCATTCGGGAGAGAAGCAAGGGATAACGTTTCAGGTTTAAGACCTAATAACTATGTATCGATCTTTACCAAGTCACAACTTTTCAATACAGTCCTATTGGTACAGATGCGGTGACAGAAGTTGAAATCTCACCGTGTCGGTTGGTGGATTTCAGTTACAACTGGGGTGAATATAATGGGAAGCAAAGGAGAAGATTGCTCAAGATTCAGGATTCAGGTTTGTTTATAACGTACACATCGATGCAAACAGTGAAACGCGCCAACAGCCAACATAACAATACTCGGCAGAACAACACAATATAACAAGCAACAAAGTAACAACAGCGAAACAAGCCTCGTTCTTCCATCCCACCCATGCACATTGACAGTCCTGTACCCCAGGACAGGCCATCTTTGGGAGGTCAAATTCTGTTGGGGGCATACACGGCAAGTGGGGGACAGTAGGAGCGTTGATGCAGAGAGGCCTTGGGGTACAAGTCCAACGTTTGCTGAAGGTGGAAGCACAAGAAGAAAGGGTAATATAAAAAAAAGGATTTGGTATGTTTGCCTCCATAGCCCAAGAGACAACAAGAGTTGGGGAGTCGTGCAATCGCAAACAAGAGAAAATCTGCAGCTGCTGGAAATCCAGACAACATGCACAAAATGCTAGAGGAACTCGACAGGCCAGGCAGCATCTATGGAAAAGAGTACAGTTGACGTCTCCTGCTGAGTTCCTCCAGAATTTTCTGTGTGTTGCTTAGGATGCCATGCTGCAGTTGTACAAGTATTGGTTAGACTGAACTTAGAGTATTCGGTACAATTCTGGTTGCACACCATAGGAGGGATGTGGCAACAATAGGGAGAGTGTTAGAGAGAGTCACTAGGATGTTGCCTGGAGTGGAGACCTGCTGTTGTAAGGACAGAGTTGTCATGGTCCGGTCCGTGAAGTGGATTCTGTACTCCGGTTATTCCATTTTTCCCTTGTTCCGTTCGGTGCCTTAATTGAGGCACCTGATTCTCGTTTCGGGCTGGCAACATAAATAGCTCTGGGGTCCTTGCTGGACCGTCCTTGGCAGTAACCTCGTCAGAATCCCTGTCAAGTTAACCCGCCGGAGTGAGACTAGAGCCGCTGTCTGTAGTTCCTGGGCTGCATCTAGGGCTTGCTGCTACTTGGAGCTTTTTTGTGTCAAGATAAAGGTCAGTCTATTGTATGATTTTGTCTCTCCATGTTCTCTCCTCCACTGGGTAGCTCTGGCCACTTACCACTACCCTGAGGGGGGGAATGGTCTCAGTGTTTTGTGCCCTGTGTCCAAGAAGAGTCCTGGCTCTATGTCCTGTGTCCAAGGAGGAGCCCTGGCTCAGTGTTCTGTGTCCTGTGTCCAAGGCGAGAGCCAAGCTCCGAGCCCAGACCGAGCCAAGGCCAAACCAAGTTTGAGTCTGAGCCAAGAGCCAAGTCTAGACCCTGGTCCCGAGTTCCGAGTTATTGCATGAGTTCCCTGTCAAGTTCTAGTCCCAAGTCCAAGTCCAGGTTTTCCAGTTTGTCACTCTTTGTCTTCCTTCATGTTATCATTTTGTCCTCGCTCTTTGGCTTCCCTAGCAATCTTAATAAACATAGTCCAGTTCCTAGTACTTCAGTGTCTGTGCCTGGCATTTGGGTCTGCTACCAATGACCACGTATGACATGATTGTGTAAACTGAGTTTATTCTCACTGAAATTATAAATGACCTTATACAGCAGAGGTTTCCATCCGGGGGTCCACAAACCCCTCAGTTAATGGTAAGGGTCTGTGACATAAAAATGGTTGGGAACCCCTGTTATAGAGGTTTACAGAATTATGAGGGGCATAGATAGGATAGATAATCAGAATTAATTTTCCAGGGTGTTGGGAGGTGGGTGAGAGCCTAGAACTGATCTGGAAGGTTAGTTTTTCATAAGAGGTTAATGGTTATTGAGAAAGACCATTTTACAGCATTTCATCAGGTACATGGATAGGAAAGAAGTAGAGGGATATGGTGTCAGATATCTTGCTCATTGATTACGGCTTTGGGTTCAACGCCATCACCCTCTGGGCCTCTGCACTTCCTTCTGCAATTAGATTCCTCACCTTATCTGCTCCTCACTGACTATCAACAAAGGGCTGACCAGAACTGCATGTTTAGCTCCCTGCTCTACTCTCTCTCTATCTATACCTGCGTATTTAAGCCTATTTCCAACTCCATCTCTGATAACACCTCTGTTGAGGACGGTGACGAGGGGGCATACAGAAATGAGAAAAGTCAGCTGTTTGAGTGGTGTCACAGCAACAACCTTACACTCAATGTCAACAAAATCAAGGAGCAAGGGGTAGTCAACAATAACATCTTCCTCACTGCCATCCATTTCTTGAACCAACTAGAAAACCCCAAACTACCTTGGACTATATTTCTTTTAACTTGCACTAATGTTATGCTTATTTGTTTATTTTGTCATATAGGTTATGTATAATTTATGTAATTTAATTGTAGATTAAATTAGATTTAATTGATGATTTCAATTCACTTTATTTTCTGTGAGGAATTTTGTTTGTGCAGTCATAAGGACAACATCACAGAACTTAAGATACACAACACCACACTACATATAGTTAAGCACAATAGAAAGTTCTCAGAATAGGTCATATATACTAAGAATTAATGCACATAATAAAACTGACTGTACTGCCAAAGGTTATGCATACTATATATTCAAAATTGGGTGCTGAGGAGATGAATGGAGGAAGGCACAAAATTGGATAAGGCTTATTTTTGCAATGTACTGTGTTGCTGCAGCAAGAGGCTAATTTTCAAGGCATGTGTACCTTGGTTGTGTATACCCACGACAGTCAACAATAAGCTTGACACTTGCATGGAATAGGTGGGTATAAGGGTTACTACTGTACTATTTGTTTATCTACTTATATGAGTGACCAAGAAATTAGGGGATTGTCATAAAAGCCCATCTAGTACATTGGTACTCTTCAGAGGCACACCCTGAACACTTATTCCTTTCACCGGCAGCAGACTGTGGCCACAGTGTAAACCATGTACAAAGTGCAGAACAATACTCACTAGTCTACTCTGAGAGCACATCCAAAACCTGACACCTCTTCCACCAGGGCAAGGGTAGACCTACATAGGAACACCAACACTAAGTCACATACTATTTTGACAGTCTTTCATCATCATTGCTCTAAATCTTGCAGCACCTTGCCAAACAGCTCTGTGCAATTATATTCATTTGATGATCTATAGTGGTTAAAAAAGGTGGCTCCATACCACTTTCTCAAGTGTACTTACGGACAGGAAATAAATGCTGGCTTTGGTGGTAATGTCCAGATCCCAAGAAATAAATATAAAAATACGGAAAATATTTAAATTATTGGTTTGACCAATCAGACCAGCCTTTCAGCTGCTATCACATCTGCCATTCCCAGCTCTAAACTTTGTATGACTGTGTAAAAGAGAAGATGGAAGCTTAAGAAGAATCAATAGTTTGGACCTCAGTGGATAAGGGAGTATCCGATGTCTGTTCCCCCGCAATACCCAGTTCTTCAAGATCTCTTCATTACCAACCTCGACTATTCCACCTCTACAAATGAAATATTAAACAATGACCTTAACCTATTTTTGCTGCTTAGAAGTAAGTTTTAGGACAAATATGGAGCAATTCTGCATGTAAAACAGTTGCAAAATAATTTATTTCTTTAGTAGCATCAACAAATGCTTTAAAACAGTATATCTGACCACAATATAGAATGCCTGTGCATGATCTATGCAAACTCTAAACTATTTGATCTTCGAAGCATTCCAAATTAATGGAAAGTCATAGTCATACATTACAGAAACAGGGACTTCAACCCAACCCATCCATACTGACCATCAGATACCCAACCATACTGTTCCTGTTAACCAGCACTTTGCCTTCCATAGTCACAAGTTACTTTTGAAGTGCTGAGAGAGTGTCTTCTTCCATCATCCTCTCAGGTAGTGTTCCTCATTCTACTCATTGTCTTGGTGGAAAAAAAACTTCCTCAGACCTCCTTTAAACTCTTATCCCATATCTTAAGCTATGCCATCTAGTTTGAGACACTTATGAAGAAAAGTGTTCTACTATCAACCCTATCTTTGCCCCTCTTAGTTTTGTATATCTTTATCAGCTCCTGTTCGCCAAAGAAAACAAACTCCACACACTCTCCAATCCTACCACATCTTTCTTCCTGTCCAGTGTTCAGAACTGTTTGCAATAGCCCTCCTGTGGCATGACAAAGGTTTATAATGTTTTACCATAACCGCTCTGATGTTATATTCTAAGAAAGGCAAGTAACCCATGAGCTCACTTTACCATCTTACTCACCTGTGCTGATATCTCAGAGTTCCTTGGACTTCTACCCCAAATCCCTCTGTTCCTCAGTACTCCCGAGGACCTTATTATTTGTGGTGTATGCCCAACGCCTATTAGTCGTCCCAATATGCATCACCTTGGACCAACCTGATGGCATGAATATTGATTTCTCCATCCATTTAAAAAAAAAAATCCCTCCTCCTCCCCTCTTTTTCTATTCCCAGCTCTGGCCTCTTACCTCTTCAACTGCCTATCACCTCCCCCTGGTGCCCCTCCTCCTTCCGTTTCTCCTATGGTCCACTCTCCTCTCCTATCAGATTTCTTCCTCTCCAGCCCTTTACCTTTCCTACACACCCGGCTTCACCTATCACCTTCTGGCTTGTCCTCCTTCCCACGACTGGTCATGACTTCCGGTCAAGATGGTGCCAAGGAATGCTACCACAGGCAACATTTTCCAGGTAGCCAATCTCTTCAAGTATTTCACTTTCTCTATGCCTTCTGCTTGTTCTTTTTGACTTGATTGTGTTTCGGAGACTGTGACATGCAGTTTGGAGTTCGATCAAGTGAGAGGACTACGAGCACAGACTGCCTTGAGCAGAAGACCAGAGAAGAAGACCATGACTGTCTCCATTTTGAAACACTGAGAAATATTGAAGCATTGAGACAAATGTGGAGCAGATCATCAGTTGCCTTCCATGGAGGCCACAGGTCGACGGCAGTTTGTAGACGGGTCAGTTGTGCTCGGAAGGCTGCAGGTCAGCATGACAGTGGTCAGAAAGCTGCAGATCGGCAGTGCAGTGGTCACTTTTTGCAGAAGGACTGAATTTGAGTAGCCGCTTTTCGGTTATGGCAGGAGGATGTTTTCAAAATTCCAAGATTTATGCGATTATTGAACTATAGTTTATATTGCTGTCTTTCAGTTTACTGTGCTTTCCTTCTTGTTGCTGATTGGCGGGCTGGGGTTCCAGTTGGGCGATGTGTTGATTTTTGTGCAAGAGAGGTGGTTTGGGGAATAGGGGGTCTGATGTTCTTGTTGTTTTTTTCTGTGTGGGTGATCTGTTAGTTTATGTGTGTGGGAGAGGGGTTGGGAGTTTTGTGCTGTTGGTGCTGTTCTTTTCTGCGAGGGAAGGGTTTGGGGGGCTTTGATGTTGTTGTCCCTGTTTTATTGCTAGGGAGGGGGTTTGGGGTTTTTGATGTTCTGGCTGCTGTTTTCTGTGTGAGCATCTGTTGGTTTCTGTGGGTATTTTGTGGTTAGCAGGTTTTGTTTCTTTTTCCTTTTCATGTGGGGAGGAGGGTTGGTGTCTTTTCTTTCAATGACTCCTGTAGTTTTTCTGCATTTCATGGCTATCTGGAGAAGACAAATATCAGAGTTGTATTGTACATGCATACTTTGACAATAAAATGAACCTTTGAATCACTGATGTCAAGTTAGCCAGCCTGTAATTCCCTGGCTTGTCCTTGCCACCTTTCTTAAACAATGGAACAATATTAGCCATCTTCCAGTCTTTGGGAATTTTACCAGTGGCTAACATTGAAGCAAATATCTCTACCAGGTCCTCCACAATTTCTTCTCTAGCCTTCGACGGGATCTGAGAATGCACTCGGTCAGGTCTTGGGGATTTATCTATCTTAATATGCTGTAAGGCTGCAAATACCTCCTCCCTGGTAGTATGAGTGCCCTCTAAAACACTTCCACTTATTTCCCTTGTCTCTTGAGCAACCACAATTTTCTCTTCAGTAAACACTGAAGAGAAATTTTCATTAAAAGTTCCATCCATCTCATGTAGCTCACAACATAGGCAGCCATGCTGTATCTCTAGAACCCTGAGCGATTTTCCTGAACCTTACCTGCCAGATCGAAATCATAACTTGTCTTTGCCCTCCTGATTTCCCACCTTAGAATATTCAATAGACAATAGACAATAGGTGCAGAAGTAGACCATTCAGCCCTTCGAGCCTGCACCGCCATTCTGAGATCATGGCTGATCATCTACTATCAATACCCGGTTCCTGCCTTGTCCCCATAACCCTTGATTCCCCTATCCATAAGATACCTATCTAGCTCCTTCTTGAAAGCATCTAGAGAATTGGCCTCCACTGCCTTCTGAGGCAGCACATTCCACACCTCCACAACTCTCTGGGAGAAGAAGTCCCTCCTCAACTGTCCTAAATGACCTACCCCTTATTCTTAAACCATGCCCTCTGGTACTGGACTCTCCCAGCATCTGGAACATATTTCCTGCCTCTATCTTGTCCAATCCCTTAATAATCTTGTATGTCTCAATCAGATCCCCCCTCAATCTCCTTAATTCCAGCGTGTACAAGCCCAGTCTCTCTAACCTCTCTGCGTAAGACAGTCCGGACATCCCAGGAATTAACCTAGTGAACCTACGCTGCACCCCCTCCACAGCCAGGATGTCCTTCCTTAACCCTGGAGACCAAAACTGCACACAATACTCCAGGTGTGGTCTCACCAAGGCCCCGTACAAATGCAAAAGGATTTCCTTGCTCTTGTACTCAATTCCCTTTGTAATAAAGGCCGACATTCCATTAGCCTTCTTCACTGCCTGCTGCACTTGCTCATTCACCTTCAGAGACTGATGAACAAGTACTCCTAGATCTCTTTGTATTTCTTCCTTACCTAACTCCACACCGTTCAGATAATAATCTGCCTTCCTGTTCTTGCTCCCAAAGTGAATAACCTCACACTTATTCACATTAAATGCCATCTGCCAAGTTTCTGCCCACTCACCCAGCCTATCCAAGTCACCTTGAATTCTCCTAACATCCTCATCACATGTCACACTGCCACCCAGCTTAGTATCATCAGCAAACTTGCTGATGTTATTCACAATGCCTTCCTCTAAATCATTGACGTAAATCATAAACAGCTGTGGTCCCAATACCGAGCCCTGTGGCACCCCACTAGTCACCACCTGCCATTCCACCCATTCACTGCTACCCTTGCTTTCTATCTGCCAACCAGTTTTCTATCTATGTCAATATCCTCCCCCCAATGCCATGAGCTCTGATTTTACCCACCAATCTCCTATGTGGTACCTTATCAAATGCCTTCTGAAAGTCAAGGTACACCACATCCACTGGATCTCCCGCATCTATCTTCCTGGATACATCCTCAAAAAACTCCAATAGATTAGTCAAGCATGATTTGCCCTTGGTAAATCCATGCTGGCTCGGCCCAATCTTATCACTACTATCAAGATATGCCACTATTTCATCTTTAATAATGGACTCTAGCATCTTCCCCACTACTGATGTTAGGCGAACAGGGCAATAGTTCTCTGTTTTCTCCCTCCCTCCTTTCTTGAAAAGTGGGATAACATTAGCCATTCGCCAATCCTCAGGAACTGATCCTGAATCTAAGGAACATTGGAAAATGATCACTAATGCATCCGCAATTTCCAGAGCCACCTCCTTTAGTACCCTAGGATGCAGACCATCTGGACCTGGGGATTTGTTAGCCTTCAGTCCCATCAGTCTACTCATCACCGTTTCCTTCCTAATGTCAATCTTTTTCAGTTCCTCTGTTACCCTATGTCCTTGGCCCATCCATACATCTGGGAGATTGCTTGTGTCTTCCCTAGTGAAGACAGATCCAAAGTACTTATTAAATTCGTCTGCCATTTCTCTGTTTCCCATAACAATTTCTCCCAATTCATTCTTCAAGGGCCCAACATTGTTCTTAACTATCTTCCTTCTCTTCACATATCTAAAAAAACTTCTGCTATCCTCCTTTATGTTCCTAGCTAGCTTGCGTTCATACCTCATTTTTTCTCCCCGTATTGCCTTTTAGGTTAAGTTCTGTTGATCCTTAAAAATTTCCCAATCATCCGTCTTCCCACTCACCTTAGCTCTGTTATACTTCTTTTTTAATGCTATGCTATCTCTGACTTCCTTTGTCAACCACTGTGGCCACTTTCCCCCCTTTGAATCCTTCCTTCTCCGGGGGATGAACTGATCTTGCACGTGCATTATTCCCAAGAATACCTGCCATTGCTGTTCCACTGTCTTTTCTGCTAGGATATCCGACCAGTCAACTTTGGCCAGCTCCTCCCTCTTGGCTCCATAGTCTCCTTTGTTCAACTGCAATACTGACACTTCTGATCTGCCCTTATCCCTCTCAACTTGCAGATAAAAACATTATATTATGGTCACTACCTCCTAATGGCTCCTTTACTTCAAGATCACTTATCAAATCCTGTTCATTGCACAACACTAAATCCAGAATAGCCTTATCCCTGGTCGGCTCTCGTACAAGCTGCTCCAAAAATGCATCTCGTAGGCACTCTACAAACTCCCTATCCTGGGGTCCAGTACCAACCTGATTTTCCCAGTTCACCTGCATGTTGAAATCCCCCATAACTACTGCGACATTTCCTTTGCCACGTGCCATTGTTAACTCCCTATTCAACTTGCACCCAATATCCATGCTACTGTTTGGGGGCCTGTAGATAACACCTATTAGGGTCTTTTTGCCCTTACTGTTCCTCAGTTCTATCCACACTGACTCTACTTCTCCTGATTCTATGTCCCCCCTTGCAAGGGACTGAATCTCATACCTCACCAACAGGGCCACCCCACCCCCTCTGCCCACCTTTCTGTCCTTTCGATAGCACGTATACCCTTGTACATTCAATTCCCAGGTCTGATCCCCCTGCAGCCATGTCTCCGTTATCCCAACAACATCATAGTTACCCATTCGCACCTGAGCTTCCTAATAGACAATAGACAATCTTTTTTTATTGTCAACAAGGGATTCATTCAATCCTGACAATGTAAACCTAATGTATGCTTTCTTCTTTATCTTGACCAGAGCCTCTATATCTCTTATCGGCCCAAGTTCTCTAAATTTGCTGGAGTTTACACTTCACACTAACAGGAACATGTTGCTTCTGAACACTTGCTATCACACTCTTAGAAGCCTCTCTCTTGCCATTCATTTCTTGCCCTTCAAACAGGCTCACCCAGTCAACTTCTGCTAGATTCTGTCTAATTCATCCCAAATTAGCACTACTCCAATTTAGGACCCTAACCAGAGGACCTGCCCTAATCTCTTCCGTCACCAGCAGTGTCAAGGAACAGAGGCATCTTGGGGTTCATGTTTATAGATCCTTAAATTTATAGTAGAGTGATTAAGAATGGTGTGTTGGTCTTCATTAGTCAGGGGACTAAGTTCAAGAGCCACAAGGGAATGTTGCATCTCTATAAAATTCTGCTTAGACCACATTGGGAGTATTCTGTTCTGTTTTGGTCACCTCATTATAGGAAGGATGTGGAAGCTTTAGAGAGGGTGCAAAGGAGATTCATCAGGATGCTTCCTGGGTTAGAGGGCCTGTCATATGAACTTTGGAGCAAAGGGGGATGAGAGGTGACTTGATAAAGGTGTATAAGATGATAAGAGACATAGATTGGAGTGGACAGCCAGAAACTTTTTCCAGGGTAGCATGGCTAATACATAGGGGCATAATTTTAAGGTGATTGGAGGAATTATTAGGGCTTATTTGGGATTGGGATTGGGTTTATTAGGGAGAGTCAACATGGCTTTGTGCGTGGTAGGTCATGTTTGACCAATCTGTTGGAGTTTTTCGAGGAGGTTACCAGGAAAGTGGATGAAGGGAAGGCAGTGGATATTGTCTACATGGACTTCAGTAAGGCCTTTGATAAGGTCCCGCATGGGAGGTTAGTTAGGAAAATTCAGTCGCTAGGTACACATGGAGAGGTGGTAAATTGGATTGGACATTGGCTCGTTGGAAGAAGCCAGAGAGTGGTGGTAGAAAATTGCTTCTCTGAGTGGAGGCCTGTGACTAGTGGTGTGCCACAGGGATCAGTGCTAGGTCCATTGTTATTTGTCATCTATATCAATGATCTGGATGATAATGTGGTAAATTGGATCAGCAAGTTTGCTGATGATACAAAGATTGGAGGTGTAATAGACAGTGGGGAAGGTTTTCAGAGCCTGCAGAGGGACTTGGACCAGCTGGAAAAATGGGCTGAAAAATGGCAGATGGAGTTTAATACTGACAAGTGTGAGGTATTGCACGTTGGAAGGACAAACCAACGTAGAACATACAGGGTTAATGGTAAGGCACTGAGGAGTGCAGTGGAACAGAGGGATCTGGGAATACAGATACAAAATTCTCTAAAAGTGTTGTCACAGGTAGATAGGGTCATAAAGAGAGCTTTTGGTACATTGGCCTTTATTAATCGAAGTATTGAGTATAAGAGCTGGAATGTTATGATGAGGTTGTATAAGGCATTGGTGAGGCCGAATCTGGAGTATTGTGTTCAGTTTTGGTCACCAAATTACAGGAAGGATATAAATAAGGTTGAAAGAGTGCAGAAAAGGTTTACAAGGATGTTGCCGGGACTTGAGAAACTCAGTTACAGAGAAAGGTTGAATAGGTTAGGACTTTATTCCCTGGAGCGTAGAAGAATGAGGGGAGATTTGATAGAGGTATATAAAATTATGATGGTTATAGATAGAGTGAATGCAAGCAGGCTTTTTCCACTGAGGCAAGGGGAGAAAAAAACCAGAGGACATGGGTTAAGGGTGAGGGGGGAAAAGTTTAAAGGAAACATTAGCGGGAGCTTCTTCACACAGAGAGTGGTGGGAGTATGGAATGAGCTGCCGGACGAGGTGGTAAATGCGGGTTCTTTTTTAACATTTAAGAATAAATTGGACAGATACATGGATGGGAGGTGTATGGAGGGATATGGTCCGTGTGCAGGTCAGTGGGACTAGGCAGAAAATGGTTCGGCACAGCCAAGAAGGGCCAAAGGGCCTGTTTCTGTGCTGTAGTTTCTATGGTTCTAGTTTCTATGGAATGTATAGGGGGAGTGTCAGAGGTAGTTTTTTTTCCATAGAGAGTGGTAGGTATGTGGAATGTGCCACCAGAGGTTGTGGTAAAGGCAAATGCATTGGTGACATTTAAGAGACTCTTAGGGAGGCACAAATTAATGAACGAAAATGAGGGGTTATGTGGGAGGGATGGGTTAGATTGATCTTAGAGTAGGGTAAAATGTCGGCACAATATTGTGGGCTAACAAGCTTGTACTGTGTTGGGGTGTATGGGGTGTCAGGGAGGGGTAGCACCTCTGGTGGGGGAACATGTCGCGTCCTTTTCAAGGCGGTTAGTCCACCTTTGGTCCCTACCTGGCACTCAGCTCTCACCTGTGGCTCCCCGTAGCTGTTTGCATGTGACAGCGGCCACACCCCGGGCAACGGCATTGACAAGCCGGCTAAACCAGGTGAGGGTAGCCGACGGGTCTCAAACCTTCAGTGAGATAGGGAGTTGCCTATCCCAGCATGTGAAGACAGACTCTGGTGGATTGAGCAGACGAGACCAATGGAAGGTCCAAAGGTTAAGAAGGCGGTCTCTGCAAGCGTCGTGGAATGTATAGACAAGACACAGAAGACATCCTGGTCATCCACTGCGCCTAGTCCCATCTCCAGCCATTTCGACTCTGTCTAGCCACTGGATCCAGATGGGAATTGGGAAGTGAGAGCGAGGCTGACGCTGCGCAACTCTCCCTCACTTAAATCCAAATCACGCGCTAGTCTTGACACCATCATAATGGTGTCGAGGTCCTCATCGACGATGGAAGAACACACTGTGCTGTAATGTTCAATGTTCTATGTTCTGCAAATGCTCTTAAATCCTGTCTCTAAGAATCCTCTCCAATAGTTTGCCTACCATTGACATAAGACTGACTGCTCTATAATTCCCAGGATTATTCCTAGTACCTTCATTCAACAAAGGAATGACATGTGCCAGCTTCCAGTCTTCTGGTACTACTCCTGTGGCCAGTGAAGAACCGAAAATCATCACCAATGGCATAGCAATTTATTTTCTTTCTTCCCTTAGAAACCTGCGGTATATCCCAGCTGGCCCCAGGACCTGTCTATCCTAATGTTTTTCACATGCTCCAGTACTGCATCTCTCTTAAACTCGTCATGTTCCAGCACATGGGCCTCATGTACATCAATGTCCCTCTCAATGATGAATACTGAAGCAAACTATCCATTAAGGACCTCCCCTATCTCCTCTGACTATAGGCACCTTTCCTTTTTGATCCCTGATCAGTCCTATCCTCACTCTAGTCATCCTCCTGTTCTTCACATATAAGTAGAACGAGTTGGGGTTTTCCCTAATCCTACACTAAGGCCTTCTCATGTCCCCTTCTAGCTCTCCTAAGTCCCGTCTTATGCTCCTGAACCTTTGCTTTGCTTCCTAAACCTTAAATATGCTTCCTCCTTCTTGACTAAATACTCCATTCTTTTGTCAACCATGGCTCCTTCATCCTGCCATCCTTTCTTTGCCTCAATGGGACAAACCTATCCAGAACCCCCGTGCAAGGGTTCTCAAAACAACCGCCACATTTCTTTTGTATATTTCCCTAAGAACATCTGTTCCCAATTTACACTCCTAAGTTCCTGCTTAATAGCATTATAATAAGGCCTCCCCCAATTAAGGCCTGCTCCTATCCCTGTTCAAAACTATGGTGAAGCTCAGGGAGTTATGGTTACTTTGCTTATCCACTGAGAAATCGGGCACCTTGCCAGATTCATTGCTGAGTACCACGTCCAGTATGGACTCTCCTCTAGTCAGCCTATCTATGTATTATGTTAGGAATACTTCCTGGACACCTAACAAATTCCGTCCCATATAAACTTTTTACACTAAGGCAGTGCCAATCAATACTGGGGAAGTTGAAGTTATTCATGATAACAAACCTATCATTTTTGCACCTTTCCAAACTCTGCATCCCCACCTGCTCCTCAATGCTTCCACCTCTTCTACCTCCATAAGAGCAGAAGACCATAAGACATAGGAGCAGAATTATGCCATTCAACCCATTGAGTCTGCTCCATCATTCCATCATGGCTGATCCCGGATCCAACTCAACCGCATACACCTGCCATATCCATATCCTTTGATGCCTTGACCAATCAGGAAACAATCAACTTCCACCCTAAATATACGCACGGACTTGGCCTCCACTGCAATCTGTGGCACAGCAATCCACAGATTTACTACTCTCTGGCTAAAAAAATTCCTCCTTACCTCTGTTCTAAAGGGTTAACAATAGGCATCCGTTAGTCTCATGAGACCATGGATTTGTGCCTTGGAAGGTTTCCAGGGTGCAGGCCTGGGCAAGGTTGTATGGAAGACCGGCAGTTGCCCATGCTGCAAGTCTCCCCTCTCCATGCCACTGATGTTGTCCAAGGGAAGGGCACTAGGGCCGATACAGCTTGGCACCGGTGTCGTCGCAGAGCAATGTGTGATTAAGTGCCTTGCTCAAGGGCACAACACGCTGCCTCAGCTGAGGCTCGAACTAGCGACCTTCAGATCACTAGCCCGACACCTTAGCCACTTGGCCACGTGCCAACACGCTAAAGGGTTACCTCTCAATTTTGAGGCTGTGCCCTCTAGTTCTGGATTCTGCACCACAGGAAACTTCCTCTCCACATCCACCCTATCTAGTCCCTTCAACATTCAATGGGTTTTAATGAGATTCCCCCCCCCACCACCACATTCTTCTAAATTCCAGTGAGTACAGGCCCAAAGTTGCCAAATGCTCCTCATATGTTAACCCCTTCATTCCCAGAATCATCCGTGTGAACCTCCTCTGGACTCTCTCCAATGACAACACATCTTTTCTGAGATATGGGGCACAAAACTATTGACAATACTCCAAGTGCGGCCTGACTTGCATTTTTAAAAGCTCAGCATTTTCGCCTTGTTTTTATATTTCCCTTGAGATAAATACCAACATTGCACTCACCTTGTCTACCACAGACTCAACCTGTAAGTCAAACTTCTGGGAGTCTTGCACGAGTAGTCCTAAGACCCCCTGCAACTCTGATGTTTTAACATTCTCCCCTTTTAGATAATAGTCCGCACTATTGTTTCCTGTTACCAAAATGCATTATATATTTCCCAACACTGAATTCCATCTGCTACATTTTTGCCCATTCTTCCAATTTGTCTAAGTCCTGCTGCAATCGGATTGCTTCCTCAGCACTACCTACTCCTCCACCATATCATCCGCTAACTTTGCCATAAAGCCATCAATTCCATTATCTAAGTTTTTGACAATGTGAAAAACAGTGGCCCTAATACTGACCCTTGAGGAACACCGCTAGTCACCAGCAGCCAACCCAACCAGAAAAGAGCCTTTTTATTCGCACTTGCTGACTCCTGCCTATCAGCCATTCCGCTGTCCATGCCGGCATCTCTCCTGTAACCCCATAGGATTTTATCTTGTTAAGTGGCCTCATGTGTTGTACCTTATCAAACATCTTCTGAAAATCCAAGTAAACAATATCCACTGCTTCTCCTTTGTCCACCCTGCTTGTTACTTCCTCGAAGAAAACTAACAGATTGGTCAGGCAAGATTTTCCTTTACAGAAACCATGCTGACTTTGGCTTATCCTATCATTAGTCTCCAAGTATCTCGAAACCTCATCTTTAATAATAGTCTCCAACACTTTCCCAACCACTGAGGTTAAGCTAACTGGCCTATAATTTCCTTTCTTTTGTCTTCCTACCTTCTTAAAGAGTGGAGTGACACTTGCAATCTTCCAGTCCTCCGGGACCATGCCAGAATCACGTGATTCTTGAAAGACGATGACTAATGCATCCGTTATCTCTTCAGCAATCTCTTTCATGACTCTGGGATGTAGTCCATCTGACCAAGGTGACTTATCCACTTTAAGACATCCGCACTTTTTCCTTTGTAATAGCAATGGCACTCACTCCAGCTCCCTGACACTCATGGACCTTTGGCACACTGTCTTCCACAGTGAAGGCAGATGCAAAGTATCCATTAAGTTCATCTGCCATTTCTTTGTCCCCTATTACTACCTCGCCAGCATCATTTTCCAATGGTCAAATATCAACTCTCACCTCCCTTTTACTCTTTATATAACTGAAAAAACTTTTGATATCCTGCTTTATATTATTAGCTAGCTTATTTCATCTTTTCCCTTCTTATAGCTTTTTTAGTTTCCTTTTGTTGGATTTTTAAAACTTCCCAATCATCCAACTTCCCACTCACTTTTGCTACCTTATGTGCCCTTTCCTTGGCTTCGATGCAGTCCTTAACTTCCCTTGTCAGCCATGGTTACCTACCCCTGCCATTTGAGAACTTCTTCCTCTATGGGACATATCTATCCTGCGCCTTATGAATTATTCCCAGAAACTTCAGCCATCTCTGCTCTGCCATCATCCCTGATGGTATCCTCCACCAATTCACGTGGGCAAATTCCTCTCTCATGCTTCAGTAATTCCCTTTATTCCATTGCAATACTGATACATGTGAATTATGCTTCTCCCTCTCAAGATGCAGTATGAATTCAGTCATATTATGATCACTGCCTCCTAAGGGTTCCTTTACGTGAAGCTCCCTAATAAGATCTGGGTTGTTACACAACACCAAATCTAAGATAACCTTTCCTTGAGTAGACTCAAGCACAGGCTGCTCTAAAAAGCCTTCTCATAGGCACTCAACAAATTCCCTCTTTTGTGATCTGACACCAATCTGATTTTCCCAAACCCCTTGCATACTGAAGGCCCCCATTACAATTGTGTCATTACCTTTATTACATGCCTTGTCCAGCTCCCTTTGCAATTTCAACCCCACATCTTGGTGACTATTTTGAGGCCTATATATGATTCCCATACTGTTTTTTTTCCACCCTTGCAATTTCTTAACTCCAGCAACAAAGATTCAGCATTCTCTGACCCTATGTCACCTCTTTCTAAAGATCTAATTCCATCTCTTACCAACAGAGCCCAACCACTGCCTATGCCTTCCTGCCAGTGCTTTCAATACAAAGTACATCCTTTGAATTTAAGCTCCTAACTATGGCCTTCTTTCAGCCACAACTCAGTGATGCCCACAATGTCATACCGACCAATCTCTTAATTGCGCATTGAGTTTGTCCACCTTATTCTGAGTGCTACGTGCCGTTAAATACAGCACCTTCAGTCCTGCATTCTTTGTCCTTTTGAATATTGCCTCTGTTGTACACTTTGCTCTGTCTGCATTTGTACCCAATCATTGGCTTGTCTTTCCTTACATTCATGTTACACCCATCATCTACTTGTAAACCTGCTGGCTCATCCTCAGTTCTATCATACTGGTTCCCATCCCCCTGCCATATTAGTTTAAACCATTCCAACAGCTCTAGTAAATTGGCTCATAAGAATATTGGTCCCCCTCAGATTCAAGTGCAACCCATCCCTTTTGTACAGGTCACACCTGCCCCAGAAGAGGTCCCAATTACTCAGAAATATGAATCCCTGCCTCCTGCTCCAATTCTTCAGCCACGCATTTATCTGCCACCTTGTTCAATTCCTACCCTCACTGTCGCGTGGCACAGGCAGCAATCCCAAGATTACTACCCTTGAGGTCCTGCTTCTCAGCTTCCTTCCTAACTCCCTATATTCTTTTTTCAGGACTTCCTCTCTTTTTCTTCCTATGTCATTGGTACCAATATGCACCATGACTTCTGGCTGCTCACCCTCCCTTTTCAGGATATTGTGGATGCATTCACAAGCATCATGGACCCTGGCACCTGAGAGGTAAACTATCATCCATGTTTCGTTTTTGTGTCCACAGAATCACCTATCTGTCTCCCTGACTACACTGTCCCCTATAACTTCTGCCATCCTCTTCACTCCCCTACTCTTCTGAGCCACAGGCCTAGACTCAGTGCCAGAGGCACAGCTGTTGTTGCTTCCCCCAGGTGGGTCAACCCACACCCCTCCCACAAAAGTACTCAAAATGGAGTACTTATTGTTGAGGGTGATGGCCACGGGGTGCTCTCCACTATCTGACATTCTCCCTTCCCTCTCCTGACAGTCACTCATTCATCTGTCTCTTGTAGCCTTGGGGTGACTACCTCCCTGTAGCTCCTGTCTATCACTGCCTCACTTTCCCTAACAAGCCAAAGGTTATCGAGCTGCAGCTCTCGTTCCCTAACAGGGAGCTGCACCTCGATGCACCTGGTTGCAGGTGTGCCCACCAGGGAGGCTGGAAGTCTGCTGGAAATCATTCCTGATACTTCTTGCATTAAAGAAGAAATTTTTCAACCCATCCAACTGACTACAATTAATTATGTCCTATCCACTGCCTATCCTTCCTCACTGTCTCTCTACATGGCGCATCTAACTTTATATCAACTGTTCCATCCTCTGACCTATCACTCTGGCTCCCATCACCCTAGCAAATTAGTTTAAACCCTCCCCAACAGCTCTAGCAAACTTGCCTGCAAGGTCATTGGTTCCTCTCAAGTTCAGGTGTAACATATCCCTTTTGCACAGGTCATCTTTGCCCAGGAGAGATCCCAATGACCTCACCAGATCCCTATGAGCCAAAGCCTCAGTTCCCCATTTTAACTCTGCCTCACTTCAACAATGGTTGCTCTGCTTAAACCTAACTTCTTTGTATGATCTTGAGCTCTGCAGAGTGTCCAAACAGGGTTGCTTGCTTTTTAAATCTGAAGCTACACTCCAAAAATAATTATCAAAGTGATCTCAATCTTTGCATACAAGCATTGTCTGATCAATTGTAGTGAGAATGGTTTTCTGAGGGGCAGGTTATGCCTTTAGAGCTTCACTGAAGTGACAAAAGAAATTGATGAATGTAGTGAGGTGGATGTGGTATAGTATATGGATTTTAGTAAGGAGATCCACAAAGTTCCCCATAGTTCCCTATTCAGAAAGCCGGGAGGCATTGGATCAGGAAAGGCTTGGCTGCATGCACTCAGAATTGGCTTGCTCACATAAGGTAGAGGGTGGTAGTAGATGGAACATATTCAGCCTGGAGTTTGGTGGCCAGTGGTGTTCTACAGAGATCTGTTCTGGAATTCCTGCTCCTTGTGATATTTCTAAATAACTGAGATGAGAAAGTTGTAGGAGACATGTATTCTGAGCTGTGCATTTATTATGTGTATTACGGTATCTAGTCATATTACTGGGGGATGTGGTAAAAGCAAAGGAAATAAGTTTCGTATTCTTGCTTATTTCAAGGCAGTTTGTAGCTTGGGACCACGGAGGTCATATCTTTGCTGACCAGTTAATATTACTTCAAGATTGTATGTTTGCTAATTGCTAATAAAGGATTGAATAAAAGTTTCAATTCTTTGGATTAGGCTTTTCATTGGCGCTGCAGGTGAGTTATACAAGTATAACAATTTAGTCTGAGGTCACAGGCTAGCAACAATTGTTTTGTTTTGATTTTCGATCAATTTTTTGCTGCTACATTTTGTCAGTGAAGTTTTTGACAGTTATACCAAATGAACATCAGCACTCACACCAGCCTGGAGCAGCTTGTGGCAAGTCTGACCTTTTTTGTTGTTCACTGTGTGTTTGAGTTTGAAACACAGTTTGGAGGTGGTCAAACATTGTTGTGTCCAGTTTGGTGGACGTGAAAGCTATGGCAGTTGTTGCCTGAAGTGCTCAACCCTTGGTTCTGTCTGAAAACAAAGATGACAAGTCACAGGAGGGCTTTTAAAAGTAGCATTGAAGGCAATACTGATAATTATGATGACAGTCTTTATTTTCTCAAATAGTCCACAGAAGTTTTCACTAGAGCGCTTGTCAAAAGTTGTCAGTGGGCCAGACTGGAACAAGAATATCTAAAGGCCCAAGTTTTACTGCAGTAACATTTTGGTGATGAGCACAAAATTGCTGTGGCCTACATGGAAAAGGCTGTTTTTAGGCCACATATCAAATCTGAAGACAGGAAAGATCTTCAAGACTACAGTCTTTTTCTTGGAAGTTGTTGCAATGGAATGGAAGATGTGCAGGCCATGCACGAGTTGAACATGCCTGCTAATATGAAGATTATCATAAATAGTCTGATGAACTTTGGAAAGAATGGAGATTGGCAGTGTATGAACTGCAAGAAAGGCACAACCATAAGGTTACTTTCACAGACATTGCTGATTTAATTGAAAGGCAAGTGAAGATTGCTGCACACCCAATATTTGCAAAGAAATACAATGCTACATCACCAGCAGTAAGGGTGTAAACAAAAGTGGATCACAAATTCATTTGCAAGCTAAAGGAAGCAGCTTTGCCACTACTGTGGCTGCAGCAGAAAGTGAAACTCAGCCTGGAGCTGATGAAAAGGGTGCTGTCACCCTGGGGTGCTGTCACTGGACCCAAATGCGAGACACAGACACTGAAGTACAAGGAACAGGACTTGACTAAAGTAGGGACGTGACAGGATTCAGACCAGGAGCAGGGACAAGAACACAGACTTGGGCTAGGGAAAGCGGGACTAGGACTAGGAGACAAGGCTTGGACTCCGGGCCCAAGACTGGACAAGGACGCAGAATCTGGGTCTTGTCTCGGGCTTGGACCCCAGAACCAGGCAAGGACATGACATGGCTTTAGGACAGGACGTGGCTGGGGTCTAGAGACCTGAGCTTGGAGACAGGCTGGGGTCTTGGGTCTTCAGCACGGCTGCGGGATCGCCGGGCCTCGGGCTCCTGGAGCTCAGAGACATACTGGGAACTGAACATCAACATAGAGCCAGGACTTATCCTAAGACAAGCCGGGACTCAACTTCATCTCCACACCAAGGTGAGCCAGGTCTCTCCGTCAGGTAACGGCAGAATGGCCAGATTTACCCAACAGAGGCAAGGACAAGACAAGACAGGCCCACCCCACCCCCACAGGGCAACAGCAAAACAGCCTGACTTACCCCACAGAGGCAAGGACAAGACAGGACCCTCCCCCCATAGGGCAATGGCAAAACAGCCTGACTTACCCCACAGAGGCAAAGACAAGAAGAGACAAACACCAAAGAACATCAGACAGTTCCATCTCTGCTCCGGGGTAGCTCCAAGTCTCAGTTCAGCCAGCAACCTCAGCTGGCTACAGAAACAGTTGGATCCCTACCCAGCTCAGAGTGGCTGGCAGCCACTCAGCTGGCCCAGGAAACAGCCAAATCCATACCACAAAGACTACTCCAACAAGTGGCAACAAGGCTCCATGAAGCAGTGGTCCTCCAACCAGGCCTAGAGATCACAAATGGTTTCACTAGCCTTCCATCAGCAGGTTACTCTAAGGAGGACTGACAAAACAGCGGGCCACACTCAACCCCAAGGATACTTATATTCCAAGCCCCAAGATGGGAATCAGGTGCCTATGCTTAACTCAATCAAATGAGGGACAGCTGGAAGACCCAGAGTCCTGAGTCCACGGACCGGACTGTGAACCAGAATGCGGACTTCATGGACCAGACCATGAGAGGTGCAGATTTGGAACAAGCTATAAATGAAGCAAACACAGAAGTGAGTAGGATCCTTAGTAAAGGTGTATAAGATGTTAAGAGGCATAGATGAAGTGGACAGCCAGCATCTTTTCCCAAGGTGGCAATGTCTAATACAAGAGGGTCTTTTGGATACAATAGGGTCTTTTAAGAGACTCTTGGACGGGTACATGGAGCTTAGGAAAATAGAGGGCTATGGTAACCCTAGGTAATTTCTAAAGTAAGTACATGTTCGGCACAGCATTGTGGGCTGAAGGGCCTGTATTGCGCTGTAGGTTTTCCGTGTTCTAGGTTTCTATGAGAGGGCATAATTTTAAGGTGAATGGAGAAAGTACGGGGGGAAGTCAGAGGTAGGTTTTTTACAAGAGAGGGGCAAGTGTATGGAACACACTGCTGTGGTGGTGGTAGAGACATAGATTTGGACTCTTAGATAGGCACATGGATAATGGAAATGGAGAGCTATGTGGCTGGGTAAGATTAGACTGATCTTGCAGTAAGTCAGAAAGTCAGCACAATTCCTTCATCACTTTCCCTGTGAAATGTGCTCTCTGATCCGACTCCACCTGAACTGGGTGTTCCCCACCTTGGGAGGATTTCCTGAACTAGAATCCGTGCAGCGGTGTTAACGGTGCAGCCCCCGTTGGGGAAAGCCTCCACCCACCGGGTGAGGTGATCCATAATTGCTGGACCTTAGCTTTCCTGGCAGGGGCCCCGAGAGGTCCATTTGGACGTTTTCCCAGTGCCCATTCAGCCATGGCTGATTTGCCAGCTCTAGCTGTCTGCCCTTACCAGGGTTATGCTGGGCACAAATGAAACAGCAGTAGCAGAATTTCTCAACATCCTCACCCTTCCCTGGCCACCACCAGTCCTGCCAAAGGGTCATGATCATGCTCCTTCCCTGGTGCGTCACCCCATGATACAACTTCAGTAGTATCTGCCTAATACATGGTGGTGCCACGGCTCCTTCCTCCCTGTGTGTCCAGCTCCCATCCTTTTGCTTCCTTTCTCCTCCATTTTTCCTTCTCTTCTGCCTCCGCTCCTTCATATAATTTTACTAAATCAGCTTCAGCCATTTCTTTCTGCACAGTTGCAATTTCAATTGCCTCTTGTTCCTCTGCTGCCTTCTTTGCACTGATGTCTGCACACTCATTTCCTTTCAGCTCCTGACTCTCCCCTTTCTGGTGAGCTTTTACTTTAATTACTGTCACCTCTGCTGGCAGACTCACTGCTTCCAGCAGGTTTTGTTTTAGGTGCCCGTGCCGAATACTTGTCCTTCTGCTGCCGGTAACTCTCAGCCTTCCAGTATTAAGGAGCTCTGCAATAGTATGGGATGTGTGTTGTATGAGCTGTCCCATCATTACACCTGGTTCACTTACTCGCACTGCCCAGGCGCCGACACAGCGGGGAAGTCTTACTGCAGTGGGTGTCTCTTTCCTTGAATAATATGCCACTGGCTTTCTCATGTCCCCATGGCCCTGCACCACTTCTGCTTTGCTGCAGTGTTGGTGAAAGAAGAAAGCCGCATCTGGTAATCCTACTGTGGGTGCAGAGTCCAGGGCTTTCGTGATATGTGTAAAAGCCTTTTCCTCATCTGGCCCCCATCTTACTTCCTCCACAGGGGCCTTCCCCTTCTTTAATCAAGGCTTGTATCGGGGCCAGTAGTGCTGAGAACCTTGGTATGAAATTACAGCGGTAATTGACTAGACCCATTACCTTCCTCACTCCTCTTGTATTTACTGGGCGTGGCATGAAGCTGATTGCCAACCGTCCTTCCTCTGCTGGGGAATGGTGTAGCCTAGGTACTGTACGGTTTGCTTTCCTATCTGAGCCTCGTGGGGACTGATTTTACCCCCCCCCCCCGCAGAATCTCTAAAGCACTGGCTATCGCCCCTAAATGACCTGCTTCGTCTTCTGAAGCGATTAGTAGATCATCTGCATATTGTAAGCGGGTCGACCGGTAGGGCATTAGATTGAGCTTTTCCAACGCCTGTGCCATGACCTTATGAAAACTGGATGGACTACTGTGGAATCCCCTGGGGAATCTGGCGTGTGTGCATTGCTGCCCACCCAAGATGAAGGCAAATCGGTCATGGGACTCAGGTGCTAAGGGAAGCTCTCAAAATCCATTAATAATATCCTGGACTGAAGAAAATGTTATGTTCTGGAGACAGGCCATTCAAGATTGTTGCAAGGCTCGCCACAATGGGATGCAATAAGGGCGTGATTTATTTTTAATCGATATGATCCATCGGCCATCTTTACAGGCCACAGTCTCTCTGAGTAACCTTGGTATTTTAGTTTCTTCTATACCCTGAACAGCTGTCAGTGCATCAGTTTTTATAGGATACTGCTTATGGGGTTTATGCAGACCGCCCTCTATTTTAACTGGTTCATGCAAGCCAGATTGTGTATTCTATTGGTCGTACATGTTCGATGCCTTTGACTTGTCCATATTATTTCTCCCTTCCCCGAATCTATAACGACCCCTACTTCCCTTGGGTCTATTCCAAGGATAGTGCCCTCGATATTTGGACATACCCGGAAATATACTGGAAGCTGCACTCCGCCAATTTCGAGTATCTGCGAGTCGCTTCTTTCTGCTTTCTCTGTTTTCCCTCCTACACCCTTAATATGAATAGCCTGTCCAGTTGTTGGCAGGGTAGGTCAGTTATCGATACTAATGCCCCTGTGTCCTTTAACATATCGCATTGCTGGCCCCTAACAATGCTGTTTGTGTACATCAGCGGGTCACCAGTGCTGGCAGTGGGGGCGGCTGCCTCATCTTTTTCTGACCTGTAGTCCTTATATGTTCGATAATTATATTCTGCATATTCCATAGCTGTCTCATCAGTTCTTTGAATCACTGCCGTTATCGTTCCCCAGTTACTCTTGCCTCCCTCCAGTCGTTGACTCACTTCCCTTTAAAAGACTGATATCTCTCTTAATTACTGGCGTTCCCGGTAGTTGCCCATATACCATCCCGCACCCCCTGGGCCATGCTGTCTCACATATTCCTTGGGCACTTCGCTTTTACCCACACGTGTATATCTTTCGGTGAATTTCAAACATTTCCTCGAGCTTGCGCCAGAATTCTGAATTCCCACATGCGATTTTAAGTGAGGGCAGCTCTGACAAAATGCTCTGTTCTCCCCGGCGGTGAATGGTTGTGATCAGAGTCAAGAGCTGGCTCAGATCATCAGGGTTCTCGACCTGACATTAGGTGCCATCTTGACAGATATATCTGGGTAAAACCTCTCACTGAAATATCTCCACACTGATTCCCAAGCTACTCAAAATTTAAAAAAACTGACGGGTACTAGTTAAACAGCACATGCTTAAAAGCGCGGAGTATGTACTCCACAATCTGCCACTTTTGAGCACCTGAACTCACGATGCCTGCTGTATTCCTTTGCATCATACTTGCAAAACGTGTACTGTACAGTACGCTAAAATGCAGCTCCCCGAACTAGTCTACCTGCCCCCACTCTGGCGTCCCCAACCTCGGTACCCAAACCTTCGCAAATGGTGGCTCCGTCTCACCAAATTAACACAAAGTTTTGTCTCTTACATAAACACATGCATGCGTACACACTACTTTTATACCTACCAGTTCAGCTGTTCGTGTTCGTGATACCTCGTGTACCCATGTACCACCAACCCGAACAGATCCAAGTGTGAGTGCTAATTTTAACAATACTCGCCCAATTAGACTTCGAAATTCGCTGTCCACACGATGGGTCACGGTATCCCACTCCTGACTCCAAATGTTGTTGCGTGAATGAAGTCACAGGAGAAAAATACTGATAGATACAAAGCAGCTTCTTTATTGGACAAAACCAGGTACAGCAGGAGATGAAAGGTCTGGCTGGCCGAACACGGGTCTCGATATTTTGTGTGCCAATTCCATATTTACAATGTATGAACATTGATTTCTTTGAAACAACATACAACCTTCACACCTCCCCATTCACATCTACACCACAGACATCCAAATTAATTTTAATCAATATTGTCTGGTCTGGGATTCAGGGCTTTTAGGAACCCACTGTTCAGAGGGGCACTCCAAATTAAATGAATGGAATTGAATTTATTTCTTACATCCTTCACATAGCTTAGCGGTTAGGGCATTGGACTAGCAATCTGAAGGTCGTGGGTTTGAGCCTCGGCCGGGCAGTGTGTGTGTGTCCTTGAGCAAGGCACTTAACCACACAACTTAACCTCCAGTCTACCCAGCTGAGAACAGGTACTGGCAAAAAAATGCTGAAGGTTAACCTCGCGATAGACTGGCGTCCTATCCGGGGCGGGGGGGGGGGTGGTGTAGTCTTGTACTGTCAGTCACTTTGCTACGGAAACCTGCATAAGCACCAGCTTGATGGGCCACAAGGCTCGTGACAGTCTTTAATCCTTCACATACATGAGGAGTAAAAATCTTTACCTTATGTCTCCCTCTAAGTGTGCAATGTGCAATTTATTGTAATTTGTAATAAATAGTATGTACAACAGGACAGTCAATATAGCATAGAAATACAATTGTATCGACATGAATTAACCAGTCTGATGGCCCGGTGGAAGAAGCTGTCCCGGAGCCTGTTGGTCTTGGCTGTTGTGCTGAGATACTGTTTCCCGGATGGTAGCAGCTGGAATAGTTTGTGGTTGGGATGACTCATGTCCCCCGTGGTCCTTTGGGTCCTTTTTACACACCTGTCTCTGTAAATGTCCTAAATAGTGGGAAGGTCACATCTACAGATGCGCTGGATGTCCGCTCCAGTCTGCAGAGTTCTGCGATTGAGGGGAGTACAGTTCCCCTACAAGGCAGTGATGCAGCCAGTCAGGATGCTCTCAATATAGGACCGATAGAAATATAGATATAGGACCAATAGAAAATTATGCTGGAGAAATTGTAATGGGAGATAAGGAGATGGCAGAGGAACTGAACGAGTATTTTGCATCAGTCTTCACTGAGGAAGACATCAGCAGTGTACCGGACACTCAAGGGTGGCAGGGAAGAGAAGTGTGCGCAGTCACAATTACGACAGAGAAAGTACTCAGGAAGCTGAATAGTCTAAAAGTAGATAAATCTCCTGGACCAGATGGAATGCACCCTCGTGTTCTGAAGGAAGTAGCTGTGGAGATTGCGGAGGCATTAGCGATGATCTTTCAAAAGTCGATAGGTTCTGGCATGGTTCTCGAGGATTGAAGTCTGCAAATGTCACCCCGCTACTTAAGAAGGGGGCAAAGAAGCAAAAAGGAAATTATAGACCTGTTAGCTTGACATTGGTGGTTGGGAAGTTGTTGGAGTCGATTGTCAAGGATGAGGTTACTGAGTACCTGGAGGCATATGACAAGATAGGCAGAACTCAGCATGAATTCCTTAAAGGAAAATCCTGCCTGATAAACCTATTACAATTTTTTGAGGAAATTACAAGTAGGCTAGACAAGGGAGATGCAGTGGATGTTGTATATTTGGATTTTCAGAAGGCCTTTGACAAGGTGCCACACATGAGGCTACTTAACAAGATAAGAGCCCATGGAATTACAGAAAAGTTACATACGTGGATAGAGCGTTGTCTGGCAGGAAACAGAGAGTGGGAATAAAGGGATCCTATTCTAGTTGGCTGCTGGTTACCAGTGGTGTTCCACAGGGGTTCGTGTTGGGGCCGCTTCTTTTTACATTGCACCTCAACGATTTGGATTATGGAATAGATGGCTATGTGGCTAAGTTTGCTGACGATACGAAGATAGGTGGAGGGGCCGGTAGTGCTGAGGAAACAGAGTCTGCAGAGAGACTTGGATTGATTGGAAGAATGGGCAAAGAAGTGGCAAATGAAGTACAATGTTGGAAAGTGTATGGTTATGCACTTTGGCAGAAGAAATAAACGGGCAGACTATTATTTAAATGGGGAGAGAATTCAAAGTTCTGAGATGCAATGGGACTTGGGAGTCCTTGTGCAGGATACCCTTAATGTTAACCTCCAGGTTGAGTCGGTGGTGAAGAAGGCAAACGCAATGTTGGCATTCATTTCTAGAGGAATAGAGTATAGGAGCAGGGATGTGATGATGAGGCTTCTATAAGGTGCTGGTGAGACCTCACTTGAAGTACTGTGGGCAGTTTTGGTCTCCTTATTTAAGAAAGGATGTGCTGACGTTGGAGAGGGTACAGAGAAGATTCACTAGAATGATTCTGGGAATGAGAGGGTTAACATATGAGAAACGTTTGTCCACTCTTGGACTGTATTCCTTGGAGTTTAGTAGAATGAGGGGAGACCTCATAGAAACATTTTGAATGTTGAAAGGCATGGACAGAGTGGATGTGGCAAAGTTGTTTCCCATGATGGGGGAGGGCAAGACTAGAGGGAGTACAAGAGGGCATGACTTAAGGATTGAAGGGTGCCCATTCAGAACAGAAATGTGAAGAAATTTAAAATTTAGCCAGAGGGTGGTGAATCTATGGAATTTGTTTCCGCAGGTGGCAGTGGAGGCCAAGTCATTGGGCGTATTTAAGGCAGAGATTGATAGGTATCTGAGTAGCCAGGGCATCAAAGGTTATGGTGAGAAGGCGGGGGAGTGGGACTAAATAGGAGAATGGATCAGCTCATGATAAAATGGCAGAGCAGACTGGATGGGCCAAATGGCCGACTTCTGCTCCTTTGTCTTATGGTCAATACATTTGCACAATACATTTACAGATGTGAAGATTGGTAGTCAAAGTCAATTGCTAAATGTAATTTAGTCCTAAAATGGGCAAGGAAATGGCAGATGGAATACAGTGTTGCGAAGTGTATGATAATGCATTTTGGTAAAAGGAACTAGAGTGCGGATTATTATCTAAATGGGGAGAAGGTTCAAACATCAGTTGTGCAACACTCCCAGTAGGTTACTTTACAGGTTCAGTCTGTGGTAAAGAAGGCAAATACAATGTTGGCATTTATTTAGAGGGAAATAGAATATAAAAGTAAGGAGATAATGCTGAGCCTTTATAAGGCACTAGTCAGGCTGCACTTAGAATATTGTCAACAGTTTTGGGCCCCATATCTCAGAAAGCATGTGTTGTCATTGGAGAGAGTCCAGGGAAGATTCACAAGGATGATTCCGGGAATGAAGGGGTTAACATATGAGGAGCATTTGGCAGCTTTGGGCCTATACTCACTGGAATCTAGAAGAATGCAGGAGATCTCATTGGAATCTACCTGATATTGAAAGGACTAGATGGGGTGGATGTGGAGAGGATGTTTCCGATGGTGAGGGTATCCAGAACTAGAGGGCACAGGCTTAAAATTGAGGGGTGATCTTTTAGAACAGAGGTAAGAAGGAATTTTTTTAGCCAGAGAGTGGTGAATCTGTGGAATGCTCTGTCATAGACTGCAGTGGAGGCCAAGTTCTGCATATACGTATTTAAGGGGGAAGTTGATTGTTTCCTGACCAGTCAGGGCATCAAAGGATAAGGCAAGAAGGCAGGTGTACGGGGTTGAGTGGGATCCAGGATCAGATATGCTGGAATGGCGGAGCAGACTCAAAGGGCTGAATGGCCTAATTCTGCTCCTATGTCTTAAGGTCTTATGGTCTTAAACCCAAAAATCGTTCCAATACTCACGACCCGCAACAATCCTGTACCTTCAATACTTAAGTTCACACCGCAGAAATGACAGATCATACAGGCAGTTCAAAAGCTCAACTCCAAATGAGAAATTACAGGCTACTGGTTGCAGGCTTCATTTCCAAGAAAGTATGATTAATAAGGTAGTTGTTGTTTGCGTTAATAAGGTAGTTGTAGTTTTGTTTGCTGCCAGCAAGTCATCTCTGTGCTTCACCAGTGCAGTCTTAAACCGAAAGTAAGTAAAATAATTAAATAGTGCAAAAAAGGATAGGTGAGGTAGTGTTCATGACTTCATGGACTTTTCAAAAATCTGATAGTGGAGGGAAGAATAACCTGTTTCTTAAATATAGAATGTCTGTCTTCAGGCTCCTGTAGTCCTTCCCAATGGGGGTAACAAGAAGAGGGCATGTCTTCACTAATGAGGGACCTTAGTGGAGGATGTTGCCTTTGAGAAGCAATGCTTTTTGAAGATGTCATCCATGGTGGGGAGACTGGTGTCCCTGATGGAGCTGGCAGAGTCTACATCCCACTATAACCCCTTTTAATCCTGTGCATTGAAGCCTCCATACCAGGTGACGATGCACCAGAGAGAATGCTTTCCACCATACATCTGTAGAAATTTGCTAGCGTTTTTGGTGACATAAAAAGTCTCAAATGCTTATTGAAGTATATCTGCTAGCCTGCCTTCTTCACAATTGCATCAATGTGCTGGGCCAGGATAGATCCACTGAGATGCTGATACCCAGGAACTTGAAGTTGCTCACCCTTCCCACCACTGACCCGTCAATGAAGACAGTTGTGTGTTCTCTCAACCTCCCCTTCCTTAAATTCACGAACAATTTCTTGGTCTTGCTGACATTGAGTGCAATGTTGTTGTCGAAACAACACTTAACTTGCCAATGTACCTTACTCCAGTATGCCTCCTCAACACTATCTGAGATTCTGCCAAGTGTTGTCACTGGTGAATTCATAGATGGCATTTGAGCAGTGCTTAGTCACATAGTAATGAATTTGTAGCTTTTTAAAATTAATTTTTATGCATTTCTACAATAAAACTGCAGGAAAAAACCTAACAACAAAATGGAGATTTATACAGTGCGAAACAAACAAATCCAATATATAATTCATAACAATAAAAAAGCACCCAAAATGGAAGTAAAATTAGTATCCACCCCAACCTCCCACTAAAAAAAAACCCAGGCCAACCATTTCTGCATGTAAAATAAAAAAAAAATAATCAGAGCATTCAACCCCAGAGAACTGTAAATATATAGGAAAAAAGGAAGTATAATGCCAACTACCAAAAGTGTAATGTAATTCACAACAAAAAACCTTATAAATTACAAAAAAAAAGCTGAAAGTAAGGGATTGTAGCATACAACAAAAGGGATAAACTTAACCTAAAGAGGAGTTATGAAAATATTCAAGAAAAGGTCCCCACACCTTATGAACCTTTATGTCCGAATTAAGAAGTGAATAATTAATCTTTTCAAGGTCTAAAGAGGCCATAATATCACTAAGCCATTGAGCATGAGTGGGTGGGACAGCATCTTTCCTCCTAAGAAGAACCAACCGTCTAGCCAAGAGAGAGGCAAAAGATAATATTTGACATTTAGTCGGATTCAAGTGCATATCTGCTTCACTCAAGGTGCCAAAAAGAGCAACCGGGGGTTAGGTTCTAAATGGCAATTAAGAATATGAGATAGGGTTGAAAAAACTTCTCTCCAGAATTTCTCTAGACTAAAACAGGCCCTGTACATATGAATAAGGGAAGCCTCAGCCCCTTTACACTTATCACAAACAGGACTAATGTCAGGGTAAAACCGCGATAATTTAATTTTGGATATGTGAGCCCTGTGTACAACCTTAAACTGCAAAAGGCCGTGGTCAGCACACAGAGAGGCTGAGTTAACTGACTTAGGAATTGAATCCCAAACCGCATCAGATAAGGAGATATTTAAATCATGTTCTCAGGCAGTTCTAATTTTATCGAAGGGGGCACGCCTCAAAGTCATTAACTTATCCCGAATAGCAGATATTAAACCTTTATCCAATGGATTGACTCAAAGAAACAAGTCCAGAACATTTTTCTCAGGCATCTCAGGAAAGTTTGATATCAAAGGGTTAATGAAGTTTCTAATTTGAAGATATCTAAAGAAATGAGTATTAGGTAGATTAAACTTTACAGATAGTTGTTGAAAAGATGCAAAACGATTATCAATGAAAAGATCTTCAAAGCACCTAATACCCTTTCTATACCAATTGTAAAATGTTGAATCCCACATAGAAGGTAGGCAAAGATGATTGTGTAAAATAGGGCTAGAGAGAGAAAAACCATGAAGACCATTAAATTTTCTGACAGGACGAGAACACGAAGCCTTGACTTGGCACTCGGGAACATCGGAATCTAGGACTCGGGACGACAGGAACGCAGAACACAGAGTCTTGGTCTTGGGGAGGACAGGAGCCTTGGTCTAGAGCATGGGAACACGGAGCCGTGGCCCCTCCTTGGGAACAGGACTTATGGTCAGGACTCGTACACATAACACAGAGCCAGGACCCCTCCTTGGGAACAGGTCTTGGGGCCAGGGTGCTACACAGAATGCTGAACACGACGAGATGGTACCCAACACTAGGTAGCGGCAAACGGCCGGACCTACCTAGCATAGGCGTGGACACAGAGATGGTTCCCAACCTAAGTAGCGGCAAATGGCCAGACCTACCTAGCAAAGGAGTTGACACAGAAACAGTTCCAATTCAACGATAGACAGTTCTTTATCTTGACACAGCAAGGCTCCGGTCTTGCTCCGGTGGTAGAACTTGACAAGGTTGCAGGGCAAGGCTCCAGACACAGATTGCAGGGCAACGCTCCAGACACAGATTGCAGGCAAGGCTTCAGAAGGAAGGGGAAGGGAAGGGAACAGTCCAGCCTCAGGGTAACGGCAAAGATAGCCTGGCTTACCCCACAAAGGCGAGGATGGGATACTGACGAGACAAACCAGCAACCACACTCGAACCCAGGGCCACTTATATTCCCAGGCCCAAGACGAGCATCAGGTGCCTATGATCAAGCCCAACTGAAACAAGGGACAGCTGGAAGACCCAGAGTCCGGAGTTCACGGACCGGACTGTGAACCGGAATGCAGACTTCACGGACCGGACCATGACATGACAAGGAAGTGTGGAACCGAGAAGTGCAGAAATAGAAAGATCCTTGGTAGAGTTCAACTCCATTGCCACCCATTTTGGGCAGTCAGACTTGTTATGAAAGAAAGACCAAAGAATAAGACAATGAATATTGGCTGCCCAATAATATAAATGAAAATTAGGCAAGGCCATACCACCTTCCTTTTTAGATTTTTGAAGGTGAGCTTTATTAAGTCTAGGGTGTTTACCCTTCCATAGATAAGATGAAATAATAGAATCTAACCCATCAAAAAGAGCTTTAGAAATAAAAATTGGTAAGGACTGCAAGATACAAAAATTTAGGAAGGATTAACATTTTAATAACATTAATACGACCTACAAGAGACATAAACAAGGGTGACCACTGTGTCAAACGCTGTTTTGTAGAGTTTAGAAGATTGGTAAATTTTTCTGGGAAAAGATTCTTAAAGTTCTTTGTTACTGTAATACTAAGATAAGTGAATTGATTGTTAACTACTTTAAAAGGGAGGTCACGGAATACTAAAGCTTGCGCTTCTCTATTAATTGGATAGAGTTCACTCTTGTGTAAATTAAGTTTATAACCAGAAAGCTGACTAAATTTATTAAGAACTGAAAACATTGAAAGTAAGGAGGTAGTCGGGTTTGATATAAAATGTAAAAGATCGTCAGCATAAAGGGAAACTTTATGCTCAACACCTCCCCTCCAAATCCTTATCACTCCAGCACAGCTACGAAATGCAACGGCAAGTGGCTCTTTAGCCTAATTTCTTTCTCCCTTGGCCTCCTGTCCCATGATCCTCTCATATCCCTTTTGCCAATCACCTGTCCAGCTCTTGGCTCCATCCCTCCCCCTCCTGCCTTCTCCCATCATTTTGGATCTCCCCCTCCCCCTCCCACTTTCAAATCTCTTACTAGCTCTCCTTTCAGTTAGTCCTGATGAAGGGTCTCGGCCCGAAACGTCGACTGTACCTCTTCCTAGAGATGCTGCCTGGCCTGCTGCGTTCACCAGCAACTTTTATGTGTGTTGCTTGAAATTCCAGCATCTGCAGATTTCCTTGTGTTTGTAGATCCAGAATTGGCTTGCTCACAGAAGGCAAAGGGTGGTTGTAGATGGTTTGTATTCTGCATGGAGCAGAATGACCAGTGGTGTTCCGCGGGGATCTGTTCTGGGACCCCTTCTCTTTGTGATTTTTATAAATGTCCTGAATGAAGAAGTAGAAGGGTGGGTAAGTATCGTTGATAATGACACAAGGTTTGGGGGTGTTATGGATAGTCTGGAGGGGTGTCAAAGGTTACAGCAGGACATTATAGGATGCAGAACTGGGCTGAGAAGTGGCAGACAGAGTTCAACCCAGATAAGTGTCAAGTGGTTTATTTTGGAAGGTCAAATTTGAAGGCAGAACATAATATTAATGGTAAGACTCTTGGCGGTGTGGAGGATCAGAGATGTCTTAGGGTCTGTGTCCAGAGGACACTCAAAGCTGCTGTGCAGTTTGACAGTGTTGTTAAGAAACTGTATGGTGTGTTGGCATTCATCAACCATGGGATAGAGTTCAAGAGCCATGAGGTAATGTTACAGTTATATAAGACCTTGGTTCGACCCCACTTGGAGTAGTGTGTTCAGTTCTGGTCACCTCACTACAAGCAGGATGTGGATACTACAGAAAGAGTGCAGAAGAGACTTAAAAGGATGTTGGCTGGATTGGAGAGTGTACCTAATGAAAGTATTATGATTATGATTATGAGGGCACGCAGTCCCCTTTTATTGTCATTTAGTGATGCATGCATTAAGAAATGATAAAATGTTTTTCCAGAATGATATTATGAAAACACATGACAAACCGACTTAAAAACTAACAAAAACCACATAATTATAACATATAGTTACAACAGTGCAAAGCAATACCGTAATTTGATAAGAACAGACCGTGGCACAGTAAAAGTCTCAAAGTCTCTCGGAAGTCCCATCATCTCACGCAGATGGTAAACCTCCAGCGCCGCCAACTTGCCGGTGCAGCATCCTGGAAGCATCCAACCATAGTCCACGTCCAAGTCCATCTGAAAAACTCCGAGCCTCCGACCCACCTCTTCGACATCGAGCACCGAGCACCATCTCTGCCAAGCGCTTCGACCCCGGCCCCGGCAACAGGCGATACGCAAAGCCGAGGACTTGGGGCCTTCGTCTCCGGAGATTCTTGATTGCACAGTAGCAGCAGCAGCAAAGCAGGCATTTCAGAGGTTACTCCAGATGTTCCTCTGTGCTTCTCATGGCAGTCTCCATCAAATCCGGATTGTGCACGGCCTCTAGTTACACAATACAATATTCATTCGGAACGGCCACGCGTGATGCATCACGCCACCATCTTCTCCCTCCACTGGGTTTGCAGGTTGAGTGAACTTGGCCTTTTCTCCTTGGAGCAACAGAGAATGAGAGGTGACTTGATAGAGGTGTACAAGATGAAGAGAGGCATTGATCGTTTGGATAGCTAGAGGCTTTTTCCCAGGGCTGAAATGGATAACACGAGGGGACATAGTTTTAAGGTGCTTGGAAGTACATACCAAGGGAATGTCAAGGGTAAGTTCTTCACAGAGAGAGTGTGGGTGCATGGAATGCACTGCCGGTGACGGTGGTGGAGGCAGATACTATAGGGTCTTTTAAGAGACTCTTAGATAGGTACCTGAAGCTTAGAAAAATAGAGGGCTATGCAGTAGGGAAATTCAAGGCAGTTTCTAGAGTATGTTACATGGTGGGCACAACATTGTGGGCCAAAGGGCCTGTAATGAGCTGTAGATGTCTATATTCTACGTTCTATGACAGAATTTCATGTTGATGTGCTCAATGGTTGGGAGGGCTTTACCCATTACGTACTGGGCCAAATCTACTACCTTTTGAAGAATTTTCCATTCAAAGGCATTGGTGTTTCCATACCAGGCATGATGCAGCCAGTCAATATACTCTCTATTGCACATCTATAGAAGTTTGTCAACGTTTTATATGTCATGCCAAATCTTTGCAGACTCCTAAGGAAGTAGAGGTGCTGCCATGCTGTCTTCACAATTATGTGATGGGTCCAGGGCAAGTGCTCTGAAATAGTAACATCGAGGAATTTAAAATTTCTAATGTTCTCCACCTCTGATCCCCCAGTGAGGGCTGGCTCATGGGCCTCTGGTTTTGCTCTCCTGAAGTCTATGATCAGTTCTTCAGTCTTGCTGACATTGAGTAAGAGGTTATTTTTATGACACCACTCAGCCAAATTTTCAGCCTCCTTCCTGTACGCTGTTTCATCACCACCTTTGATTTGACCCACAACAGTGGTGTGATCAGCCAACTTGGATATGGCATTGGAGCTGTGCTTAGCTGTACGGTCAAATGTGTAAAGCAAGTAGAGCAGGGAGCTAAGCACACAAGCCTGTGGTGCACCTGTGTTGATGCAGAACATGGAGGAGATTTTGTTGCCAATCTGAACAGTGGGTTAACCAAGTAAGGAAATACAGGATCCAATTGCAAAGTCTTAGAGCTTATTGATTAGTTTTCATCTGGTCTGCTCTGCCATTCAATCATGACCAATGTTTTTTTCAAAGCCATTCATTTGCCTTCTTTCCATAACCCCATTATCATTCATCTCTGCCTTATATGCACCCAGTGATTTGGCATCCATAGACCTCTGTGGCAACGAATTACACAGATTCACCACCCTCATCTCGGTTTTAAAAGGACATCCCTTTATTCTGAAGCTGTGCACTTAGATCCAAAACTTTCCTGTTAATATAGAAACATCTTCTCCAATCCACTCTTTCTGGAACCTTAAGTATCTGGTAGGTTTCAATGAGATTACCCCCCTCAGTGGATATCAGAGGTCAATGGATAGTTTGTCTCCTGAAATGGAGACAGATATCCAGAAAAGGAATAAAAATGTCAGAGATGCCAAAGTTAATTTAACAGTAGGGTAGATGTTACTAGCAAAAATGATAAAATTGATGAGTTCCACGTGGGTGCAGGAAGCATCACCAATGCAGCTGTTGACTTAACAGAGAAAGAGTTGAGGAGCGGTACCAAATAAAATTTGGAGCAAGGACTGTTTCATGTAGCCAAAGAAAAGATCATTGTTGCAAGGGCCTGTGCAAGAATAATAAGACTGTTGGAGAGGGAGAACGGGTTGATGGTTTGCTGAAAAACAGGTAGGGTTATGATCTTTCTGATGGGAGATGGATGTATATAAATACTGGCCATTCATAGTGAAAATGAGATGGTGGGGGCCAAGGAATCAGAAGTTATCAAAATGGTGGAGGTGTACTGGATGCAGGTGGGAAAGGACTGGACAAGTAGAGACAAGATCAATAGATGGATACAATAGATGGTCCCAGCAGATTCGCAGGTGAAGTGCTGCCTCACATAGAAGGACTGTTGGGGGCCCAGAATGGAGATAAATAACTGCATATACCAAGTCTCAGTTGGGCAGTGCCTTCAGGTGGTAAACCCTGGTAGCATTAAAGGATACATCACCATGGCAGTCTGTGATGGTTCTACTGCTCAGCAATGGCAAGTGGAGAGCCGATCAGAGAACTGGGCTTTCAAAAGTGGTTTATGAAGATGACTGAATCACTGTTGAGAAACGTCTATCTGGAGCATGAAAAGCTGGAAATACACCTTGCAACACAAAGTCAGGAAATCCCTGACAGGATCTTCGTCTCAAATGATTTACTTTGCTGATTATAATGATTTAAAATAATTCTTTTACCACAAGCAGATACAGTAGAGTCTTTTACATGCCTCTTAGATAGGTGCATGGAGCTTAGAAAAATAGAGGGCTACGCACTAGGGAAATTCTAAGCAGTCTCTAGAGTAGGTTACATGGTCGGCACAACATTGTGGGTTGAAGGACCTGTAATATCCTGTAAATTTCTATGTTCTACGTTTCTATGTAAGATCAGAATCAGAATCAAAATCAGGTTTATTATCACCAGCATGTGTTGTGAAATTTGTTAACTTCGCAGCGGCAGTTCAATGCAATACATAATATAGGAGAAAAATCAATCAATCAAACAATTAATTACAGTATATATACATTGAATAGATTGAAATTGTGCAAAAACAGAAATAATATATATTTTATAAGTGAGGTAGTGTTCACGGGTTCAATGGCTATTTAGGAATCAGATGACAGAGGGGAAGAAGCTGTTCCTGAGTCGGTGAGTGTGTGCCTTCAGGCTTCTGTACCTCCTACCTGATGGTAACAATGAGAAAAGGGCATGCCCTGGGTGCTGGAGGTCCTTAATAATGGACGCTGCCTTTCTGAGACACCACTCATTGAAGATGTCCTGGGTAATTTTTAGGCTAGTACCCAGGATGGCGCCAACTAAATTTACGACCCTCTGCAGCTTCTTTTGGTCCTGTGCAGTAGCCCCCACCCCATACCAGATAGTGATGCAGCCTGTCAGAAGTTTTTGAGTATTTTTGTTGACATACAAAATCTTTTCAAACTCCTAATGAAGCATAGATAGAGCTAATGTATAAAGAAATAAATGTAGTGGGGCAGGACCAGGTGGGAACAATAGTCCTATTTGTAGATCTTGGGTAAGTGAAGCAGGATCTGCAGTTTTGGGGTGCAGTCAGGTTGGAGACTGATGTGATGAGATTTTTCACAGTGCAGTAGACACAGTGTCCCTGTGTCCCTGCAGTAGAGCAGGCATGAGGAGGTATCTGAGACTACAGCCCAGCCTCTTAAAAATGTTCCTTCAAAATGTAAGAATGGTTTATCAAAGAGGAGTGAGGATCCCTTGCTCAAGAAATAGGCATGGAGATGGAGACAATAGAAGAAGAGTTTGACACAATGGTGGGCCCGGAACTTTATGAAGTGCAGGCACAGTTAAGGCCTCAGATGAGGACTGACCATTCAGTATCAGAGAGATTGAAACTGGAGTTGGGGGAGAATGGTGAAGACCTGGCAGTGGTTGTAGCTGGGGAAGGTGTAAAATCAGGAGAGGTTAATGGGAGAGGGGGCCGAGGAAGACAAAATAAACTGAAGATCAGATATTATGCATGCATCTGATAAGTTGAATGGCATTTTTTCAAAAGGTGTATCAAAATATGTCTTAAAAATATTGGACTACTTAGCATTGAAAAAATGAATAAATTATTTGAATCTTTACATGAGCAAATTCCAGAGAGATATAATGAAATAACTATGGATTAAATAATGTGATGCTTATCAAATATTTGGAAATAATTTAAAAGCTGGAAGGCTTAGATAGAGAGGATGTAGAAAGAATATTGCTATTGATAAGAGAGTCTAAGATCCAAGGACACAGCCCAGTGTAAAGGGAATAAAGGGAATTCTCTTTAAAACTAAGATGAAAAGGAATTCCTTCAGCCAGAGGGTGGATAATCGATGGGATTTGAAAAGAGCAGTGAAGGTCAAGTCATTGAGTGTATTTAATGGAGAGTTTGATAGGTTCTTCATTGGTGAGGGAGTTGAGAGTTACAGAGAGAAGGTGGGAGAATGGCCTGGAATGGGGATGATGGGCAGAACAGCCTGATTCTGCTCCTATGTCCTAATATTTTAAGGAACTTCCCAGGAGTTTTCAAGTTAATTTCTTATTTACATCCATCATTTTAAAAAATGCATTTTCACAATAGATTAGACAGTGGATGGGTAGTTTTGAATTTATAATCTTCTATATCACATTTTGGCCATTGGTTTCTTTCCTTCAAAAACATTGAAAATATGATCTAGTGAAGACTGAAATAGCAAGTAAGGAGAAGTTACACATGTGCCACCTATTGGAGGTTTCAGGATTAAATTAGTTAATTCTGGCAAGCTATCTTTATTGTCAGCAAACTTCCAGAGTGGGGGAGGAGCAGCACTGACAAGGTATTATCATTCATTTCCTCTGTAGATTTTAACCAGTCAAGGTCTGTAACATATGTTTGTTTGCTTATCAATTCAATAACATCTGTGAGGAGCAGCCTGCCCATCTACAGAATTGGATTTCCACGTATATTGAGGGTCATTTAAAGCCGAGACATGTCTTTTGAAGCAAAAAGGAATCTTTTACAGGGAAATAAAAACATTTTCATCACAGACAACAGTTTCTACATTGCCTGTAAATATATCAAACTTAGAAAAAGGAAGCATCTAGTTTTTCTAATATATAGAGGTCCTAGATAAGTAAGAAGATCTCCTCCTCAGATGATGAAAAAAGGGGCGAGGTGAAAGAAGTTACAAATGCTGGGAACATAACATAATGTCACTAGCCAGGCCAGTGGGAAAGGATTAATAAGTAGGGATGAGATGAAATCTTAACATATGTTTCTCTTATGACAGTACTTCCTTTCCCCATTGCACATTGCCTCCCATCTCCACCCCAGCTTCTCAATTATCACCTGTCACTTCCTTCATTACTCTTAACACTTCCTTTCCCGCAATGCAATCTTCTCCAATGGTCACAAGAGGTCACTGTATTACCTCTTCTCATTTCAAGTGCATGCCACAAAAATAAAATGCTGCACTTGGTGAAAATCTGAAATCGAAACAAAAATTACTGGAAATACTCAGTAACTCAGGTAGAATTTGTGGACTTCTTATGATAACCCCTTGACCTGAAACTATGTAACTTTCTCCCAATAAACATGCTTCTTAGCCTGCTGAATTATTCCCAGCATTTTCTGTTTTTATTCCAAAAATAAACTTAGTATTTTCAAAATACATACAAACAGATTTTCTTATTTGAAAGTAGTAATTGCAAAACAATGATCATAGGATATTAGCATGAAGACTGGAAGGGGTATTATAGAGTGGACATAGGAAACACGTGTATATACTCTATGTCTAGAACAAGGGAGCGCATGTTGGAGGATTTTATTTAAAGGCAGTGGGGCGAATCTGAATTCTTTAATATATGTAGGATGAAAATAACAAACTTAGGGGACCAATGGTACTGTACTTGTTAGCACAATGTTATTACAATAAGACCATAAAACCATTAGTTATAGGAGCAGATTTAGACCACTTGGCCCATCGAGTATGCTCTGCCATTCCATCATGGTTGATCCATTTTCCCTCTCAATGCAATCTCCTACCTTCTCCCCGTAGCTCTTCATGCCCTGACTAATCAAGAATCTATCAACATCTGATTAAATATACCCAATGACGTTGCCTCCACAGCTGCCTATGGCAACGAATTCCATATATTCACCACTCTCTGGCTAAAGAAATTCCTCCTCATCTCTGATCTAAAAGGATGTCCGTCTATTCTGAGGCTGTGTCCTCTGATCTTAGACTCCCCCCACGTAGGAAATATCCTTTCCACATCCACTCTATCAGGGACTTTCAACATTCAAATAGAATTCATTCTTCTGAATTGCAGTGAGTAGAGGCCAGAGCTATCAAACACACCTCAAATGATAAGCCTTTTCATCTGGAATCATTTTTGTGAACCTCCTTTTAACCCTCTCCAACGTCAGAACATGAATTCTTAGATAACAGGCCCAAAACTGTTCATAATACTCCAAGTGAGGCCTCACCAGTGCTTTATAAAGCCTCAACATTACATCTTCGCTTTCATATTCTAGTGTTTTCAAAATGAAAGATAACATCACATTTGCCTTCCTCACCACCAACTCAATCTGCAAATTAACCTTTAGAGAATCCTGCATGAGGACTTACAAGTCCCTTTGCACCTCAGATTTTTGAATTTTCTCTCCATTTAGCAAACAGTCCAAAGTGCATGACCATACACTTCCCAACACTGTATTCAATCTGCCACTTCTTTGCCCATTCTTCGAGTCTGTCGAAGTCCTTCTGTAGACACTCTGCTTCTTCAAAACTACCTGCCCTTCCACCTATCTTTGTATTGTCCACAAACTTGGCCACATAGTCATCAATTCCTTCGTCCAAATTATTGACGTGCAACATAAAAAAGCTGCCCCAACACAGACCCCTGTGGAGCACCAGTAGTCACCAGCAGCCAACCGGAAAAGGTTGTTCGCACTCTTTGTATTCTGCCAATCAGCCAATTCTGTATCCATGCTAGTATCTTTCATGTACTACCATGGTCTCTTAACTTGTTAAGCTGTCTCAAGTACGGCACCTTGTCAAAAAACCTTCTGAAAATCCAAGTACAAAACATCCACTAATTCTCCTTTGCCTATCTTGCTTGTTATTTCTTCAAATAATTCCAAAAGATTTGTCAGGCAAGATTTTCCCTGGAGGAAACCATGCTGAATACGGCTTATTTTATCATTTGCCTCCAAGTACCCCAAAACCACATCCTTAACAATCAACTCCAACATCTTCCCAACCACTGAGGTCAGACTAACTGGCCTATAATTTTCTTTTTTTACCTCTCTCCCTTCTTGAAGAGTGGAGTGACATTTGCAATTTTCCATTCCTCCGGAACCTGCCAGAATCAATTGATTCTTGAACGATGGTTACTAATGCCTCCACAATCTCTTCAGCCACCTCCTTCAAAACCCTGGGGTGTGCGCCATTTGGTCAGGTGACTTATCTAGTTTCCGACTTTTCAGTTTATCAAGAACCTTCTCCCTAGTAATTGCAACTTCACTCACTTCTACCCCAACACTCTCAAACTTCTGGCATACTGCTAGTGTCTTCCACACTGAATACTGATGCAAAGTACTTATTCAGTTTGTCTGCCATTTTCTTGAGCCCCATTACCTCTCCAGCATCATTTTCTACCAGTCCAATATCTACTCTGAAGAAACTTTCATTATTCTCATTAATATTATTGGCTAGCTTACCTTTGTATTCTATCTTTTCCTTCTTTATGATTTTTTTAAAATTGCCTTCTGTACATTTTTAAAAGCTTTCCAATCCTCTAACTTCCCACTAATCTTTGCCCTCTCTTTGGCTTTTATGTTGGCTTTGACTTCTCTTGTCAGCCATGGTTGTGTCATCATGCCTTTAGAATACTTCTTCATCCTTGGGATGAATAAGTCCTGCGCCTTCAGACTTGCTCCCAGAAATTCCAGCCATTGCTGTTCGACTGTTATCCCTGCTAGTGTTCCCTTCCAAGCAATTTTGGCCAGCTGCTCTCTCATGCCTTTGTAATTCCCTTTACTCCACTGTAACACTGATACATCTGACTTTAGCTTCTCCTTCTGAAATTACAGGATGCATTCACTGTATTCATCCTTTTCAATTTTGTCTGCCTTTTACATGATTTTGCAACATCCCGTTGATTGCAAATTTGCCTTCTCATCAGCCTTTCTTTGCTAGCATTTTCACTATGCACTTCCTCTGTTTGTAAACCAACTACCCCAACCTCAGCACCATCACTCTGGCTTCCATCCTCCTGCCAAATTAGTTTGAGTCTTCCCGAACAGCACTAGCAAACTTGCCTTCAATCATATTGGTTCCCCTCGGGCTCAGGTGTAACCAGTCTCTTTTGTACAGGTCGTACTTTCCGCAGAAGAGGTGTCAACAGTTCATAAATCTGAAACCCTACCCCCTGCACCAGTTCTTCACCCATGCATTCATCTGCCAGATCATCCTCTTCTTGTCCACACTGGCACGTGGCACAGGTGGAAATACGGAGACTACTGCCCTGGAGGTCCTGCTTTTCAGCTTTCTACCTAGCTCCCTAAAATTGCTCTTCAGGACCTTCTCACCTTTCCTACCTACATCATTGGTGTCGATATGTACCAAGACGTCTGGCTGCTCACCCTCCCCCTTTAGAATGCCGTTAACCCAATCTGAGACATCCCTGACCCTGGCATCTGGGAGGCAACATACCATATAGTTGTCTCTATCGCACCCACAATATCTCATCTCGGAGTCTCTGACTATGGAATCTCCTATCACCACTGCAGGCCTCTTCAGCTCTGTTCTCTTCAGAGCCACAGCACCAGACCCGGTGCCAGAGACCCAGTCACTGTGACTCCACCCCCACCCCCACCCCCTGTAGGTCATCCCCTCAACAGTATCCAAAGTGGTATATTTATTATTGAGGGGAATGGCCACAGGGGTACTCTGCACTGGCTGCCCATTTCCCTTCGTCCTCCTGACAATCACCCAATTACCTGCCTCCTGCATCCCAGGGGTGACTACCTCTCTGTACCTCCTATCAATCATTTCCTCAATCTCCCATATGAGCTGAAGGTCATTGAGCTGCAGCTCCAGTTTCTTAACACGTTCTCTGAGGAGCTGCAGCAAGGGAGATGAGGCTGAGTACAGGGCTACGGTAGGAAACTTTGTCACATGGTGTGAGCAGAATTATCTGCAGCTTAATGTGAAAAACACTAAGGAGCTGGTGGTAGACCTGAGGAGAGCTAAGGTACCGGTGACCCCTGTTTCCATCCAAGGGGTCAGTGTGGACATGGTGGAGGATTACAAATACCTGGGGATATGAATTGACAATAAACTGGACTGGTCTAAGAACACTGAGGCTGTCTACAAGAAGGGTCAGAGCTGTCTCTATTTCCTGAGGAGAAGGAACTCCTCCCATGGAGAGTCAGACACCCTGAGCCAATAGGCTGGTCCTGGACTTATTTCCTGGCATAATTTACATATTACTATTTAATTATTTATGGTGCAACTGTAATGAAAACCAATTTCCCCCAGGATCAATAAAGTATGACTATGACTATGACTATGTTATCTGGGACGCTGGAGGTCTCCCAGAATTCCCACATCTCACAAACAGAACTAAACAGTGCTCCTGGGGCCACTCTCACTGCACTAACAGTGCCCTAACAGGCAGGGCTCAGGGCTTTGGAATTTGGAGCTCTAACCGGTGCCACTAATAAGAAGTTTGTACATCCTGCCCCTGAATGTGTGCGTTACCCCTGTGTGTTGTGATTTCCACCCACATACTAAAGATAGACTGGTTAGCAGGTTAATTAGTCACTGTAAATTGTTCTTTGATTATGCGAGGGTTAAATAGTGGGTTGCTGGGTGCTGTAGCTCATTGGGTCAGATAGGCCTGTTCTGTACTGTATCTTTAAATAAAATAAATAAAACAAGGGATGGATATGAGAACAGACTACGAAGTAGTGATTAGTTGAAAAACATTTTCTTAGAGCTTCCTCCCTTTTGAGACCAGATGGATGAATGATCCATTTTTATACTTAAGATTTTTCATCCTAGATATATATTGGGGAAGACAAAGACTGGGTCATATGGCAAAATATTCTGACATTGGAACCATACGTTTGATTTAGTATGTTTAATTCCCAAGGATCAAAGGATAAATTCAGTTCTTGATTGAAGGCATCTCACATTAATTGATAGATAGATACTTTATTGATCCCAAAGGAAATTACAGTGACACTGTAGCATTACAAGTGCATGGATATACAAATATTAGAAAGAGAAGTAAGAAAGAATGAAACTAAGTAAGATGTACAAGATTTACAAGTCAAAGATTACAAGATCACTTCGCCGGCAATGGGTTGATCATTATAGAGCCTGCTGGCCAAGGGTAAGAAAGAGCTCATACAGCGCTTTTTGGACCAGTGCAGTTATCTTTCTCCATTACTGCAAGTGCTCCTCTGTTCAGCCAAGATGGTATGTAGGCAATAAAAAACATTGTCCAGAATTGCAAGGACTTTCTGGAGGGTCCTTTGTTCTACCACAATCTCCAGTATGTCCAGTTTGACTCTTATAACAGAGTCAGCTTTTCTAATCAGTTTATTGAGCCTGCCTGCATCACCCATTGGCTGATGTCATTGCCCTAGCACATTTACCAAGTAGAAGATTGTACTGGTGACAACAGACATGTGAAGCAGAGGCCTGTGTTCCAGGGTGATCAATATCAGTATGTATCAAGTTACTGATTTTTTCATCTGTACCTTCTTTCTTTATCTTAATTTTTCTTTTTGGTGGGTACTTTCTACGTAGAGACATATAGAACTCATAGTTGGATACACAACAGAAACAGGCTGTTTGACCCATTTAGTCTGTGCAGACAATCAAAGCTCTCATGCTGGGCTCCACAACCCTTTTGAACAGACAATTTCAAAATTTCATCACCTTCTAAAAGAAATGTCTATGCACCTCAATTTTACATGGCCACTCCCTTATTTTATATCTTTGTCTCCCACCAAGGTGGATTGACGACTACTCTGTCATGCCACTTCAGAGTATTATATGTTTCAATAAAATCACCCTGACTCAGAACTCTAAAGAATACAGAACCAACTTCTTTAGCCACTCATGACCCACCTCAAATTCCAGAAATTAGCTTGGTGAATCACATTTGCACTGCCTCCAATACATGTAAATCCTTTCTTAAATAAGGGACCCAAAACAATGCTCAGTACTCCATATGTAGCATTGACAACACCATATGTAAATGTAACAATACGTAGCTATCCATTTGATTCCTTTAACCAAAAGTGCATGACCTCACGCTTTCCAAATTAAAATCTATTTGTTAAGTTTTTGCCCACTCACTCAACCCATCTATATGTTGTTGCAAAGTACAAAATCCTCATCACAATTTTCTGTCCATCTATTTTAATTTCATAAGCAAATTTGGATACCATACATCTTAGACGATGTGTTGGAGCCTCTGCATCCAATACGTCATTCTCCGCAATGCCTGCCAGTTGCAAAGGGATCCTACAACCAAACATATCTTTACCTCCCCCACCCTATTCTCCTCTTTTCACAGGGATTGCTTCCTCCGTGATTCCCTTGTCCATTCATCTCCACCCACTAATCTACCTCCCAGCACCTAAACCTGCAAATGGCAAAAGTGCTACACCTGCCCATTCACCTCCTCCCTCACCTTCACTCAGGGCACCAAACTGTTCTTCCAGGTGAGGCAATACTTCACCTGTGAATCTGCTGGGTCTTCTATTGTATCTGTTGCTTCTGGTGTGGCCTTCTACATTGGTAATACCTGCTGTAAGTTGGGGGACTGCTTAGTCGAGCGCCTCCACTCCAACCGCCTAAAGCGGTGCTTCCTGGTGGCCAATCATTTTAATTTGCATTCCCATTCCTCTTCCAATATGTCAGTCCATGATCTCCTCTTGTGCCACGATGAGGGCACCTTCAGGGTGGAGGAGCAACACCTAGGTCATCTCCAATCTGTAGGCATGAATGTCAATTTATCTTTCTGGTTAAAAAAAATTTCCCTCCTCCTCCCCTCTTCTTCTATTCCTCACTCTGGCCTCTTAACTTTTCTCACATGCCTGTCACCTCCCCCTCATGCCCCTCCTCCTTCACTTTCTCCTATGGTCCACTCTCTTCTCCTTTCAGATTTTTTCCTCTCCAGGCCTCTACCTTTCCCACCCACCTGACCAGTTATCACCTTCTAGCTATCCTCCTTCCCTTACCTCCACCTTTTTATTCTGTCTTGCCCTTCCTTTCCAGTTCTGAAGAACAGTCTGAGCCCTAAACTTCAATTGTTTGTTAATTTCCTGCCTGGTCTGCTGAGTTCCTCCAGCATGTTGTACGAGGGGTGATTGATAAGTTTGCGGCCTCAGGTGGAAGGAGATGAGTTATACAGCTCTCGTTACATGAACATGCAGTTCAACTCTTTGAGTGATTATGCAGAAAGTTTGAAGTTAATAACTCATCAGGGGTGATTGATAAGTACGTGGCCTAAGGTAGGAGATGATTTACTAACTTCAAACTTTCTGCATAATCACTCAAAGACTTGAACTGTGTGTGCATATAACAAGAGCTGTATAACCCAACTCCTTCTACCTTAGGCCACAAACTTATCAATCACCCGCTGTGGACACTTTCTGGAAGGTTCAAGATCCGTATGCTCCACAATCGCTAGACTAAGTGTGTAAATGTAGGAGGGGACTATGTTGAAAAATAAATGTGCTAGGTTTTCTAAAATTGACTTCTTCCACCTTAGGCCACGAACTTATCAATCACCCCTCATATATGCTACCTTACATTTCACCCTATTCTCCAGATAATTAATAAAAATAATAAATAGCTGAGAGCTAAGGACCGACCCTTGGGATACTACACTAGTTACAAACTTCCAACCTGAAAAGAAACTCATTATCCAGATTCTCTATATTTAATCCATTCTAACACACTATTCCCAGTACTTTGTGCTCTTATTCTATGCAAAAGCCTTTTATGTGGCACTTCGTCAAATCGTTTTTGGAAATTTAAAGCACTATTTCTTTCTATAAACTTTTCTTGTTACATCCCTGAAAGGTTCTAGTATAAATTTGTCAAACATGATTTACCTTTCATTAAAGAACGTTGACTTGGTTTGATTACATTAACCTTGTCTAAAAGGCTAGTTATTTCTCCTTAAGTTTTCAGCTCCAGTATCTTGTCAACAACAAACATTAACTAGCAGAGCTACAGTTTCCTACCTTTTTGCCTCCTTTTCTTCTTGAACAAGGTAGTGACATTTACCATGCTTCAATCTATTGGTACTCTCCCAGACTCGAGTGCATTTTGGAAAAACTTCCACCAGTGGCTCCACAATCTCTGCAGCCACTTCCTTTAACAATAATCTAAAGGCTGTGTCATGTTTGTGCAGGCAATATAGATCTGAAGCAATATTTTTTTTCTTTCCACGAATGCTACTTGGCTTCCTGAATACTTCTAGCATTTTCTGGTTTTATTTCAGAACAATCCTATTTTTGTTTTTTTGCTTTGCACTGAGCATAATTCTACTGTTTTAATTACTCATGCACATTTTCTGATTATTATTCACTGTACTATTTATTTAAGTAGTTCCCAGTGTTATTTGGAGAAACCCCAGCAATATTCCATCTAAAATGTCTCCAGTTCACTTATCAAAGATATTCTGAAATATTTTTATATTCTCAGTTGGGCATGAATTTCAGAATAATCATGTTCAATGGAGGGTGTTTTTCATTTGTTTGCCTGTACAAGAACTGTCATGGCCTTTCCACGTTCCCTATTTTCTCCAGTTTAATTGGTCTCAACTGATTGACAGAAAAGCAGATGTCAAACACCATGCACCGATTGGCTGTTTTTCAGAAGCTCAAATCAAAGCTCACATGTAGGAAACACAACCAGGTTCTCGCTAGAGGAATTATGTGACAAAAAGATGATGGTGCCGCATGCTTGCTAAACTTGAAATTTACTGGGAGAGTATGCCCCACAATTCACTACTTTTGAAATATGCAAAATGTCAGGTGATAGGAAGACTAGAATTTGCAAAAATACAAAAACCTCCAAACGCATTATAGGTTGAATCAACAATCAATATTTGTTGGTAATAATTCTAATAAATATTTATACATATCTGATTTTGGAGGCATTTTTACAAAGTCTCCTTATAAAAGCATATGCAGCATTCCTAGCTAATCAACCTGAATCTTTACTCTGTAACATTATCATAGCAGAGTTGAAATCAAAAGGTTCTCAGTTAAAAAATGTAACGGAGACGCAGACATTTTATATTTCGTGTTTCTGAAGGTTTTCTCTTGTTACTAAAAGCAAAAACAAAATCATGTGCCTTTAGCACTGTGAACCTTTTGGGGATTGAATCATCTGATAGTGTTGTTCAAAGTACAAATGAAAGCATTAAGATGGAGCCTGACCAATAACGTCAAATCATTTCTGCTGTTGACAGACTATTTTCAGAAACAACCAGCAATCCTCAGAAGAATAATCTGCATGAAACAAACAAAGGCAACTGCGTTTGTTGCTCTAGAAATATTCAATGGAAGTATGAAGGTAAAATTCACTGTGGCCTACTTGATGACACAAACCAGGCAAAGAAATGACTTCTGTATCCGAAAGAGTAAATGAGAACTTGGGGTGAAAAAAATGTGATTGGGGTTAGATTAGCATAAATCAGTGCTTGAGGGTCAGCACATAACTGGCAGGCCAAATGGTTTGTTTCCATGCTGAAAGACCATTCATTCCATGTTTGAGGTTTTGTCACAGAACTCCCATCTATTAGTCCAGTAAATGAATCACTGTCCACTGGCTAGAATTTGCTGTTGTCACTAACAGCAGGTGGCAACCAAATAAACTATTTTGGTAATGACTTTTATTGAATCCATAGGACAATGCAAAATCATTTCAAATAATATTTTCACATCAAACACAGAAAAACATTGGTCATCATTTCCTATATTTAAAATTCTGGCAGTTAATGTATTGTAAGAGGTTGAACAGAGTAAACAGTGGTAATACATTATAAAGTCTGTTTATTCATGTGAGTGACAAAAACTGGCTGCGATTATAAATAAAACATAAGAAAGTGGAAGTGGTGCCATTGATCATAAAACTGCTATCAAATCATATATGATAAAAAATGTAAATTGGGTGGAAAATTGCTCAGATACACATATGTCCAGACCACACCAAACATAAGGAGAAATCTAACTTGGCTAATTACTGCCCACTTTCAATCAAAGTTATGATTGATAGTGCTAATAATTGGCACTCTCAAATAAACTAACCAATTCTCAGGTTATGTTTTACTAAAACGGCTTAGTTCCAAACATGAGTTGAATTCCAGAGATGAGGTGAGAGTGACTGCCCTTGACCTGTAGATCACCAATGACCAGAAACTTAACTGTATTAACCACATAAGTACTGTGGCTACAACTGGTCAGAGGCTGGAAAGCCTTTAGAGAGTTAGAAATTTTGTTACTAACTCTAAGTTATATGTCAGAAGCATGACAGAATACTCTGCATCTGTTTCTATGCATGCGACTCAAAGAGCATTTTAGAAACTCAAAACTATCAAAATCAAGCAGCCTACTTAATTGGCACTTATTCACCTCCCTAAATGTCCACTCTTTCCACCAGAGGCACACTGTGCCTGTAGGTGTACTACCTGCTAAATGCACTGTGGTTTCCTGCCTAAGCTACTCTTCCCAAAGCTGCAAGCTTCATTAGCAAAATAAACAAGTCCAGCAGACATATAGGTAGAGTGGCATGCAACAGTTTGGGCACCCCGGTCAAAATTTCTGCTACTATGAATAGCTAAGCAAGTAAAAGATGACCTGATATCCAAAAGGCATATAGTTAAAGATGACACATTTCTTTAATATTTTAAGCAAAATTACTTTTTTTATTTCCATCTTTTACAGTTTCAAAATAACAAAAAAGGAGAAGGACCCGAAGCAGAAGTTTGAGCACCCTGCATGGTCAGTACTTAGTAAAACCCCCCTTTGACAAGTATCACAGCTTGTAAACACTTTCTGTAGCCAGCTAAGAGTCTTTCAATTCTTGTTTGGGGGATTTTTGCCCATTCTTCCTTGCAAAAGGCTTCTAGTTCTGTGAGATTATTGGGCCATCTTGCATGCACTGCTCTTTTGAGGTCTATCCACAGATTTTTGATGATGTTTAGGTCGGGGGACTGTGAGGGCCATGGCAAGACCTTCAGCCTGCGCCTCTTCAGCTAGTCCATTGTGGATTTTGAGGTGTGTTTAGGATCATTATCCTGTTGTAGAAGCCATCCTCTTTTCATCTTCAGCTTTTTTACAGATGGTGTGATATTTGCTTCCAGAATTTGCTGGTATTTAATTGAATTCATTCTTCCCTCTACCAGTGAAATGTTCCCCGCTCCACTGTCTGCAACACAAGCCCAAAGCATGATCGATCCACCCCCGTGCTTAACAGTTGGAGAGGTGTTCTTTTCATGAAATTCTGCACCATTTTTTCTCCAAATATACCTTTGCTCATTGCAGCCAAAAAGTTCTACTTTAACTTCATCAGTCCACAGGACTTGTTTCCAAAATGCATTAGGCTTGTTTAGATTACAAAGACATGCAGTCCTCTTTTATTGTCATTTAGTAATGCATGCATTAAGAAATAATACAATATTTCCTCCGGTGTGATGTCACAAAACACAGGACAGACCAAGACTGAAAAAAACTAAGAAAACGAGATGTTCCCTTGCAAACTTCTGACGCTGAATTTTGTGGTGAGGACACAGGAAAGGTTTTCTTCTGATGACTCTTCCATGAAGATCATATTTGTGCAGGTGTCGCTGGACAGTAGAACAGTGCATCACCACTCCAGAGTCTGCTAAATCTTCCTGAAGGTCTTTTGCAGTCAAACGGGGGTTTTGATTTGCCTTTCTAGCAATCCTACGAGCAGTTCTCTTGGAAAGTTTTCTTGGTCATCTAGACCTCAACTTGACCTTCCCCGTTCCTGTTAACTGCCATTTCTTAATTACATTACGAACTAAGGAAACAGCTACCTGAAAACGCTTTGGTATCTTCTTATAGCCTTCTCCTGCTTTGTGGGCATCATTTATTTTAATTTTCAGAGTGATAGGCAGCTGCTTAGAGGACCCATGGCTGCTGATTGTTGGGACAAGGTTTGAGGAGTCAAGGTATTTATAAAGCTTTGAAATTTGCATCATCTGGCCTTTCCTAACGATGACTGTGAATAAGCCATAGTCCTAACAAGCTAATTAAGGTCTGAGACCTTGGTAAAAGTTATCTGAGAGCTCAAATCTCTTGGGGTGCCCAAACTTTTGCATGGTGCTCCTTTCCTTTTTTCACTCTAAAATTGTACAAAACAAAAATAATACACTAATCTTGCTTAAAATGTTGAAAAGAATGTTTCATCTTTAACTTTATGACTTTTGGAGATTAGTTCATCTTCTACTCACTTAACTATTCACAGTAACAGAAATTTTGACCGGGGTGCCCAAACTTAGCAGGTTTTTCTTTATCTCATGTCTTGATCCTTTATGTTTGAGTCTCTCTCTCTCTCTCTCTCTCTCTCTCTCTCTCTCTCTCTGTCTCTCTCACATACATAAAGTAGCATGCAGTATGTGTTACAAGTCTTGATACCTGTCAGTTGAATATCACAAGTTCCTCCTGACATGAAGGTAGTGGAAGTATTGCTTGAGAATGCCATATGTATGCTGTGTAATTCTCTTTGTGGCAGCATGGCTGATCATTGTAAGCCTGCTCCTTCTAATCAAACTCAGCAGCCTCTTCATGGGTGGATAAATTTTGTCTTATAGAAACTAACTTCTAATTTACAATATTAGATTAGATTAGATTAGATTATGAAGACATGCAGTCTTTTTTATTGTCATTTAGTAATGCATGCATTAAGAAATGATACAATGTTCCTCCAGAATGACATCACAGAAACACAAGACAAATCAAGACTGAAAAACTGACAAAAACCACATAATTATAACATATAGTTACAACAGTGCAAAGCAATACCGTAATTTGATAAAGAACAGACCATGGGCTCAGTAAAAAAAATCTCAAAGTTTCTCAAAAGTCCCATCATCTCACGCAGACGGTAGACGAAAGAAAAAAAACTCTCCCTGCCATGAACCTCCAGCGTCGCAAGCTTGCCGATGCAGCACCCTGGAAACACCCGACCACAGCTGACTCTTGAGTCCGTCCGAAAACTTCGAGCCTCCGACCAGCCCTCCAACACTGAGCACTGAGCACCATCTCTGCTGAGCGCTTCGACCCCGGCCCCAGCAATAGGCAATAGGCAAAGCCGAAGATTTAGGGCCTTCCCCTCCGGAGATTCTCGATCGCACAGTAGCAGCGGCAGCGAAGCAGGCATTTCAGGAGTCTCTCCAGATGTTCCTCCGTGCTTCTCACATCTGTCTCAATCAAATCAGGATTGTGCACGGCCCCTACTTAACAAATACAATATCATTTCGGAGCGGCCGCGCACGCTGTGTCGCGCCGCCATCTTCTCCTCCCCTCCATGTACAAAAATTGATTTAAATGTTGATTTAAATGTAGTTGGAAAAAAAGCCTGACACAGCATGATAAAATCAGGATGGGTGCCAAGATAAAGGACATTAATCTACCTTGTGCACTACCCTTAATTATATATCAACTGCCTATTGATACATGGGGATTCCTACAGCTCATGAAAATTATCGTTTAGAAGGGGAGCACAAAAATAGAGCATTACCTTCAATACACACAAAATTCTAATCTGCAATAGTATGGAAATTAGACATTAACAAATCTGAATCAATTAAACTATAATTTTAAGGAAAGAATGTCAATGTGGTCATTACTCCAAATGCTTTAAGAGGCTGTTAGCCAGACACAGAAATATGCAGGGAATGGAGGAATACTGGTCATGAACAGGCAGAAGAGACCTAGTTTAATTCAACACTGTTTGGTGCAGGCTCTATGGGCCAAAAGGCCTGTTCTTAGGCTTTATTGTTCTATATTCTAGGTTCTATGTTCTATGACTTTAAAATTTATCAAAGTGCAAACAAGACATTTTCTACTGATTCACAATGACTGAAACTAATTATTGCTACATAAAATATAGAATCTAACCAAAAGAGTAACATAAAAATGAGTAACAGATGGGGTACGAGGTGGGGCCTTAGCGGAAGTTAGAGAAGTCGATGTTACAGTAGAGGAGGCCGTGGATAGACATGTCAGAATGACAGTAGAGGAGGCCGTGGAAGATGAAGCCACACTCAGGTTGGAGGAACAACACCTTATATTCCGTCTGGGTAGCCTCCAACCTGATGGCATGAACATCGACTTCTCTAACTTCCACTAAGGCCCCACCTCCCCCTCGTACCCCATCTGTTACTCATTTTTATGCACACATTCTTTCTCTCACTCTCCTTTTTCTCCCTCTGTCCCTCTGAATATACCTCTTGCCCATCCTCTGGGTCCCCCCCACCTTGTCTTTCTTCCCGGACCTCCTGTCCCATGATCCTCTCATATCCCCTTTTGCCTATCACCTGTCCAGCTCTTGGCTCCATCCCTCCCACTCCTGTCTTCTCCTATCATTTTGGATCTCCCCCTCCCCCTCCAACTTTCAAATCCCTTACTCACTCTTCCTTCAGTTAGTCCTGACGAAGGGTCTCGGCCTGAAACGTCGACTGCACCTCTTCCTACAGATGCTGCTTGGCCTGCTGCATTCACCAGCAACTTTGATGTGTGTTGCTTTAACATGCAGCAATCCCATTTTGTAATCAAACTTATAGTGTAACTATCATGAATTATTATGAACTAATAATTACAAAATGAGCATGATGAACATATGCATATTTCAAAGTCCCTTGTCATCAGACATGGGGTTTATTGGTCCAAAATAAATTCCCCTCATTGAGAAATATTTTTAAAAGGTCAAAAATAAATTACATATCCTCCTACATAAACAATTCACAGTGGCAAATTCATGATTACCACCTGCCTTTGCCTAATAGGAAGTATTTGTTCATTTTCCAATTCATAATTTCTGAATGTTTGGCTGTCAATATAATTCCTCTAATATAAATTATTTGGATTTCCTGTACTTCCAGTATTTTGTTTTCATAATTGAGTAAAAGTTGTTATTATATGGGACAGATTTTTCTTTCAAATCAAAACTGAAAATCTTTTCAGAGGGCAGATGTAACTAAAAAAATTCTTTCCCCGTTCCATCAGCTTGTCTTATTTAGTCATGGTGTGTACAGAGTATCAACTAATTCTAAAGACAATTCCTGAACAGTGATAGCTGGTGAAGTTTATATTTTGCAGTCTGAGTATGAATTTCTACAACAACGAGCAAAAATGTTTTGTCTCTTTTACTTCTTAAAATAAATTACATTAAATCAGTGTCATCAAAGTCGATGGAAGAAGCGTTCATTCTGCAGAGGTATCTTTCTCTTGCTGAGTTCTTTCAATGTAGAATGGATATTGTAAGTAGTTGTATTTGAAGACACAAAAAAATATAATCTGCAGGCAGATCATTTCTTTAAATAACAATCATTCATTATAACATCCCAAATCAGTTAATTCGCACCATTATACCAAAAGAGAAACAAATGTGAAAAAGCAAATAGGAAAATTTAACGTAAGTGGAATGAAAACTAATAGTGCATATTGACATGGGACATACAATTCTCTGCTTGACTGCATTATGAATGGAATTTATTGCTACTATGGAGAATGTAATTGGAACTATGTAATCAAAGTACAGTATTACACAATATAGCACCATGGTAATTATCTCTAGCCATATCAAAATGGTGCTTTATTTAAACTGACCTATAGTAGACAAACTTACATTATATTCTTAGCTTCAAAGCTAATAGAAATGAAGTATTATTCTTTCACTTTTCAGTGTAAGAATCCAGGATTTATGACAAAAATATATCTTCATTAAATATTATTCTCTTTGCAATTGTATTGTAATTTCTCCTGTATGTTGTTGCAGAAAACAAGTTTAGAAGTAAAGCTCACTCAGATGATTAGTATGCATCTTTCTTTATAACGTACATGTTTAAAGATAAAATAAAATGCACTCTGTGTTGGAAAGCTAAATAAGAAACTAGAAACCAAGAGAAGATTAGAGTCAGGGAAAAGTGCTAAATTGGGAAAAGGCTATTTACAACTGTATTAGCAGGAGCTGAGGTGAGTGTATTGGGAGTAACTGTTATTGGGTAAGTCCAGATATAACATATGGGAGTCATTCAAAGGGCATCTGGTCAGAAATCAGGACCAACATATTCCCGTGAGGAAGATAGGCAAGGATAGTAAGGTTTGGGAAAATGCAAATTTCTCCAAAAATGAAATGAATGCATATATAAATTTAGGAAGCTGAATTTGGATGGAGCCTTTAAGGCATATAAAGGGAAAAGGACAGAACTTAAACAGGGCTAAAGGGGGCCATGAAGTGTCCTTGGCAGATAGGATTAAAGAGAATTCCAAGGCATTTATACATTCATTACAAACAAGAGGACAATTAGGGAGAGGGAAAACCACTCAAGATAACGTGAACGTTTGCCTGGGTCACAGGAAGTAGGCAAGGTACTAAAAATTACTTTACATCAGTATTCACCAAGAACATGGACATGGAGGATTGTGAGATTGTGAGATCAGGGAAGGTATACTGATATTCCAGAGCATGTTGATATCAAAAAAAAGGTAGTGTTAGTGCTCTTGAAGAACAATACAGTAGAGGCATGATCAGATCTATCCCAAGTTATCTCGAGAGCAGGTTATTAGGGCTCTGACACAGATCTTTGTATCCTCTTTACCCTTAAGTGAGGTCTTAGAGGTCTGGAAGAACAGCAAGAAGAGCACAGGAACAACAAAGGAATTTATAGGCCTAAAAAAACAACAGGAATTCTGCAGATGCTGGAAATTCAAGCAACACACATCAAAGTTGCTGGTGAACGCAGCAGGCCAGGCAGCATCTCTAGGAAGAGGCGCAGTCGACGTTTCAGGCCGAGACCCTTCGTCAGGACTAACTGAAGGAAGAGTGAGTAAGGGATTTGAAAGCTGGAGGGGGAGGGGGAGATGCAAAATGATAGGAGAAGACAGGAGGGGGAGGGATAGAGCCGAGAGCTGGACAGGTGATAGGCAAAAGGGGATACGAGAGGATCATGGGACAGGAGGTCCGGGAAGAAAGACGGGGGGGGGGGTGACCCAGAGGATGGGCAAGAGGTATATTCAGAGGGACAGAGGGAGAAAAAGGAGAGTGAGAGAAAGAATGTGTGCATAAAAATGAGTAACAGATGGGGTACGAGGGGGAGCTGGGGCCTAGCGGAAGTTAGAGAAGTCAATGTTCATGCCATCAGGTTGGAGGCTACCCAGACGGAATATAAGGTGTTGTTCCTCCAACCTGAGTGTGGCTTCATCTTTACAGTAGAGGAGGCCGTGGATAGACATGTCAGAATGGGAATGGGATGTGGAATTAAAATGTGTGGCCACTGGGAGATCCTGCTTTCTCTGGCGGACAGAGCGTAGATGTTCAGCAAAGCGGTCTCCCAGTCTGCGTCGGGTCTCACCAATATATAAAAGGCCACATTGGGAGCACCGGACGCAGTATATCACCCCAGTCGACTCACAGGTGAAGTGATGCCTCACCTGGAAGGACTGTTTGGGGCCCTGAATGGTGGTAAGGGAGGAAGTGTAAGGGCATGTGTAGCACTTGTTCCGCTTACACGGATAAGTGCCAGGAGGGAGATCAGTGGGGAGGGATGGGGGGGGGACGAATGGACAAGGGAGTTGTGTAGGGAGCGATCCCTGCGGAATGCAGAGAGACGGGGGGAGGGAAAGATGTGCTTAGTGGTGGGATCCCGTTGGAGGTGGCGGAAGTTACAGAGAATAATATGTTGGACCCGGAGGCTGGTGGGGTGGTAGGTGAGGACCAGGGGAACCCTATTCCTAGTGGGGTGGTGGGAGGATGGAGTGAGAGCAGATGTACGTGAAATGGGGGAGATGCGTTTAAGAGCAGAGTTGATAGTGGAGGAAGGGAAGCCCCTTTCTTTAAAAAATGAAGACATCTCCCTCGTCCTAGAATGAAAAGCCTCATCCTGAGAGCAGATGCGGCGGAGACGGAGGAATTGCGAGAAGGGGATGGCGTTTTTGCAAGAGACAGGGTGAGAAGAGGAATAGTCCAGATAGCTGTGAGAGTCAGTAGGCTTATAGTAGACATCAGTGGATAAGCTGTCTCCAGAGACAGAGACAGAAAGATCTAGAAAGGGGAGGGAGGTGTCGGAAATGGACCAGGTAAACTTGAGGGCAGGGTGAAAGTTGGAGGCAAAGTTAATAAAGTCAATGAGTTCTGCATTTATAGGCCTATTAGTTTTATACCAGTGTTGGGAAATTACTGAAGAAGATTCATAAGGGCATGAACAATGCAACAAAAAAGCATAGACTTGTTAAGGAAAGTCAGCATGGCTTTGTGCAGGAGAGTTCATGTCTTACAATCTTCATTAAGTTTCTGAGGAGCTGACAAGGCTGATGGATAAGGCTTTGGTAGTCAATGAGGTCCTTCATGGTAAGCTGATCCAGAAGTTAAGGCACATGGAATCCATGGAGGCTTAATAGATTGGATTCAAATTTTGGTTGGCCATAGAAGACAGAGGATAATGGCAGATGGATGCTATTTTGATTGGAAGTCTGTGATCATTGGTGTTCCATAAAGATCATCATTGGAGCCTATGTTGTTTGTAATATATATATATCAAGGGATTCAGGAGGATGTAGACCTGTTAGAAATGAGAACAGAAATGTGGCAGTTGGAGGTTAATCTGGACAAGTATGAGATGTTTCACTTTGGGAGGTCAAAAGTAAGAGGAAAAGGCAGGATCCTTAGAAGCATTGAGGGTGAAAGTCTATTGCTCCCTGAAAGAGGCAACATAAGTAGATGGAGGTAAAGAAGATGTATGGTAAACTAGCCTTCATAGGTAGGCATTGAGTATAAAAGTTGGGAAGTCATGTTGCAGCTGTATAAAACTTTGGTAAGTCCACATTTGAAGTATTGCATGCATTTTGGTCACTACATTACAGGAAGAATGTGGAGCTTTGGAGGGGGTGCAGAGGAGGTTCACCCATGCTTTTACTCAATGACACTATTCTCTAAAATAAAGGATTCTAAAAATTCATAAAGTCCTTAAAGAAGAAATTTCTCCAGAACTACAAGGAGAAGTTGGGTAAACTTGGATTGCTTTTCTGGAGTGCTGAAGGCGGAGGAGCTACCTGCTAGAAGTATATAAAATTGTAAAAGCCATAAAATCACCTTAGCCTTTATCCTGGGATAGAAATGTCAAATAGTAGAAGGCGCAGTTTTAAGCTGAAAGGGAGAAAGTCTAAAGGAGCTTAACGAGGATTTTTTTACGCACAGGTGCTTGGAATATGCTGCCAGAAGAAGTGGTGGAAGTAGGCACAAAAGCAATGTTCAAGTGGCATTTAGAGAGTAAACAGGCAGGGAATAGAGAGATGTAGACCACGTAGAAGCAGATAGGATTAGATTAAATAGGCATCATGGTTGGCACAGACATCATGGAGCTAACAACATTGCTGTGCTGTACAATTTATGTTCTATGTAAATAGCTGGTCCATCAGCATTCTAACAAAGAAGATGTGAAGGGTCAGAGCCGTCTCTATTTCCTGAGGAGACTGAGGTCCTTTAACATCTGCCGGACGATGCTGAGGATGTTCTACGAGTCTGTGGTGGCCAGTGCGATCATGTTTGCTGTTGTGTGCTGGGGCAGCAGGCTGAGGGTAGCAGACACCAACAGAATCAACAAACTCATTTGTAAGGCCAGTGATGTTGTGGGGATGGAACTGGACTCTCTGACAGTGGTGTCTGAAAAGAGGATGCTGTCCAAGTTGCATGACATCTTGGACAATGTCTCCCATCCACTACATAATGTACTGGTTGGGCACAGGAGTACGTTCAGCCAGAGACTCATTCCACCAAGATGCAACACAGAGCGTCATAGGAAGTCATTCCTGCCTGTGGCCATCAAACTTTACAACTCCCTTGGAGGGTCAGACACCTTGAGCCAATAGGCTTGTCCTGGACTTATTTCCTGGCATAATTTACATATTACTATTTAATTATTTATGGTTTTATTACTATTTAATTATGGTGTAACTGTAGCGAAAACTGTAGCTTTTATAGATATGTAAAAAGGAAAAGACTGATAAAGACAAATGTAGGTCCCCTGCAAACAGAAACAGGTGAATTGATTATGGGGAGCAAGGACATGGCAGACCAATTGAATAATTACTTTGGTTCTGTCTTCACTAAGGAGGACATAAATAATCTTCCAGAAATAGTAAGGGACAGAGGGTCCAGTGAGATGGAGGAACTGAGCGAAATACATGTTAGTAGGGAAGTGGTGTTAGGTAAATTGAAGGGATTGAAGGCAGATAAATCCCCAGGGCCAGATGGTCTGCATCCCAGAGTGCTTAAGGAAGTGGCCCAAGAAATAGTGGATGCATTAGTGATAATTTTTCAAAACTCGTTAGATTCTGGACTAGTTCCTGAGGATTGGAGGGTGGCTAATGTAACCCCACTTTTTAAAAAAGGAGGGAGAGAGAAACCGGGGAATTATAGGCCGGTTAGCCTAACGTCGGTGGTGGGGAAACTGCTGGAGTCAGTTATCAAGGATGTGATAACAGCACATTTGGAAAGCGGTGAAATGATCGGACAAAGTCAGCATGGATTTGTGAAAGGAAAATCATGTCTGACGAATCTCATAGAATTTTTTGAGGATGTAACTAGTAGAGTGGATAGGGGAGAACCAGTGGATGTGGTATATTTGGATTTTCAAAAGGCTTTTGACAAGGTCCCACATAGGAGATTAGTGTGCAAACTTAAAGCACACGGTATTGGGGGTAAGGTATTGGTGTGGGTGGAGAATTGGTTAGCAGACAGGAAGCAAAGAGTGGGAATAAACGGGACCTTTTCAGAATGGCAGGCGGTGACTAGTGGGGTACCGCAAGGCTCAGTGCTGGGACCCCAGTTGTTTACAATATATATTAATGACTTGGATGAGGGAATTAAATGCAGCATCTCCAAGTTTGCGGATGACACGAAGCTGGGTGGCAGTGTTAGCAGTGAGGAGGATGCTAAGAGGATGCAGGGTGACTTGGATAGGTTGGGTGAGTGGGCAAACTCATGGCAGATGCAATTTAATGTGGATAAATGTGAAGTTATCCACTTTGGTGGCAAAAATAGGAAAACAGATTATTATCTGAATGGTGGCCGATTAGGAAAAGGGGAGGTGCAACGAGACCTGGGTGTCATTATACACCAGTCATTGAAAGTGGGCATGCAGGTACAGCAGGCGGTGAAAAAGGCGAACGGTATGCTGGCATTTATAGCGAGAGGATTCGAGTACAGGAGCAGGGAGGTACTACTGCAGTTGTACAAGGCCTTGGTGAGACCACACCTGGAGTATTGTGTGCAGTTTTGGTCCCCTAATCTGAGGAAAGACATCTTTGCCATAGAGGGAGTACAAAGAAGGTTCACCAGATTGATTCCTGGGATGGCAGGTCTTTCATATGAAGAAAGACTGGATGAACTGGGCTTGTACTCGTTGGAATTTAGAAGATTGAGGGGGGATCTGATTGAAACGTATAAGATCCTAAAGGGATTGGACAGGCTAGATGCAGGAAGATTGTTCCCGATGTTGGGGAGGTCTAGAACGAGGGGTCACAGTTTGAGGATAGAGGGGAAGCCTTTTAGGACCGAGGTTAGGAAAAACTTCTTCACACAGAGAGTGGTGAATCTGTGGAATTCTCTGCCACAGCAAACTGTTGAGGCCAGTTCATTAGCTATGTTTAAAAGGAAGTTAGATATGGCCCTTGTGGCTACAGGGGTCAGGGGGTATGGAGGGAAGGCTGGGTTCTGAGTTGGATGATCAGCCATGATCATAATAAATGGCGGTGCAGGCTCGAAGGGCCGAATGGCCTACTCCTGCACCTATTTTCTATGTTTCTATGTTTCTATGTAAAACCAATTTCCCCCGGGATCAATAAAGTATGACTATGACTATGTATTAACAATAGGGGTCCAAATCATTTTCTATCATGATATAATAACCAGAGAATAAATTTGAAGGTCTGTTTTGATGTTCCCAGCAGTTTCTGTTTGATTTTTTTCTCTGTTCTTGATCATGTGCTTATTTTTGACCTACCTGCTAAGTTTCCAGAAGTTTTAGAGGTGCGATTTGGACAACTTTAAATGCAACTGTGTCATGATTTAGCAGCTAAATGTAAAAATGTGGAATTTAAATGTCTTCAAGAAATAACAAATTATAGTTATATATACATTTCAAAATGTAGAATAAATATTCTGCTCTGCAGAACCAATGAAACTGCAATTTGTTATCTCCCTATGCAAATGATAAATGCATTACTAAAATTACAGACCCTTGATGGAAACCATCACCATTTTATTCTTCAAATATATCCAATTATTTCAAATAACCCAAAGGCAGGCTTCAGTTCACTACCAAACTGGCAAAAATGAAGCTTGGTCAACAAAATAAGTCAATTGTGTACGAACCCTGCTGTGTACTATGCTTTTGCAAGGAGAACAAGGATTACAATCAAACAACTTCTTAAAACTACTTATAGTGACATACTGATGCACTCACCATTTTCTTGCTGCTCTACTCACAATTTCTTCACTGAAGACATAAAGATTCTGGACATACTCAGCAGGTCAGACAGTATCTGAGAGCAATGGACCAAAATTAACAGTTCAGGAGGGAGACAAACTTTTGAAATTTTGGGGAAATGCGGCTATGGGGAATGGCACAGAAGAGATCAGCCACAATCATGTTTGAATGGCAGGGGTCAGGTGTCATATTTCAGCTCTTATTTTCTCATATTCTTGTATTGGAACTGATGAAATAAGTTCTGCAATAATACAAAAATCATGCATTAGCTCTCTTTTGACAAAATGGTAGCGTTAATACCAAAAAAATTCCATTGTAGAAGAGATACCATAAATTTTATTTCAGTGCTTATTATTTAGCTTTTTGATAATATACATAAGAAAACTAGTAAGTTAAATTCTTTCTATCATAGGGGAAGAGATTTCCATTTATGTACAACACTTTTGAAAACTGGAACTATTTAAATTCATTTCCTCAGTATGGTGGATTCTTACTGCTGAGTCAAGAGGTCACTGGTTTAAGAAATCATCTTTTATTATTTAATCTCTAAAACCTTCTTGTAATTTCAAATGCATTTATTTGAGTACCCATATTTTAATGAATATTGTTTCAATTTCCTTTGTCTTTCATGATTAATATATCCTCAGGCTCTGAATCAACTTAAAAATACTTTGCATATTTGTACTGTACATATGGTACCTATTTCAGTTGCAAGCCCACTCATTTTGTCAACATTTCAACTTTCTTTGCTCTTGTGATCAAATGACCAATACTGAAAGCCAAAATACAATTTCCTTCTGTGTATTTCTGTTAATAATTCTGTGACTGCAGATGTTATCACATGATTATCCAATCAATATATCTTTCACATAACTGTAAATTTTACTACTTAAAGTTGTGATTCCTTTCTCCCTTTTTAACAAAAGATTTTCCTGTATTGCCACATCTTTCACTTGTTTCTTATTTAGATAGCCCTAATCAACGAATGCTTAACAGTATTCCATATGTACACATGAAAATAAGGCAGACTCTGGTACAAATTCAGCTAGTAGCCATTAAACTACTCTAAACTTCAGGTTTCTGTTCTTTATCTAGATTCTTGGGCTTTAACCTCCACAAAGTGTTCTTGTATAGTAACATTTATATATTTTCTATTATTTTTACAAGTATGATTATTATATATCATTGCATTTTCTCTGTCTGTGGACTTAGTAATTTTCTTAAGAATCTGATTAAACCATTTAGCACACCTCTAAAATCAGTATTGACAGTCCTGAATTAGCATATATTTTCTAGGTGTACAAATTTTTCAGTAAGAAGTTCAAACATTTTACTATGACCAAAATGAATCTGACATGCAGCCTATAGGAGAAAAAGAATGTCAATATTTATGATATCATTGTAGATATATTTTGGTACATATCCACCAGATTAGTTCTAACTGCTATTATTATGTCTGCAGTTGCCAATTTATTAATAACTTAGTTTGAAAAAGAAAATTAATTTTCCTTTCCATTCACAGAATTCATTTCTATAACATTTCAGTTTAGTATCCCAATTTTACAACACAAACCAAATTAGTGCTGGGCCTGTTCATTTCTAGTCATCCTCTGAATTTTTTCATGCTGTCTGCAATTTTTCCTAACCTGCAGCATGCTTGGTGAGAATTGGGCAATGCAGCATTGCTTGAATTGTTTCCATTCAGCTAAATCCAGCTAAAAGAGCTGTAGGAACCTTTTATCCAATTACTTGAAAAAGTGTTTGAGGTGGGTTGCTTTGAAAATACTGCATATTGAAAGTAGGATAATAAGTTTTTTTCCGATGAATTGTCAGAATTGCTATAGCAGGAGATGCCATAGAAACAAAGTTGAACACCATCTTTTTAAACCTCTTGCAAAATCAATGAACAAAATTGCACAGGTGGAGGATTCAAATTCTTTTCATATTGTCACCACAGCTGATAGCATTCAGGAGCCATTAAAATATATGTATAATATATTATGTATATTATATATTATATATATGTATATATCTACCATTGCACAAGACAAGGCACAGACACAATTAATTACTTGCCACTCCTTCAGGAAGATAAGGTACAAAGGCCAAACATACCTTTGGACTTTCAGTGCCCTTTCATTGCATAAGAACTGTAAGAAATTGAAAGTCCAACTGAAGACTAATCCTACCATCATATAATGTTATAACCATCATAGGGAAGAGTGTAGATAACCGTATTCAATTGCTAAAGCAACGTTCAATCAAAGAAAGAGGGCAAGACAAGCAGTAAAATACTCATACTTAAACAAGCAGCCATTAATTTTCTGTTAGTTTATGAGGATAATATAAGCAGAAGCTTTCAAAACAATGATATAGTTTAATATTTATTTATTTATCTATTTATTGAGATACTGCATGGAACGGCCCTTCTGGCCCCTTGAGTTACTCTGCTCAGCAATCCCATGATTTAATCCTCAATTAATCACAGGAACATTTACAATGGCCAATGAACTTTCCAACCAGTAACTCTTTGGACTATGGAAGAAAACTGGAGCACCCAGAAGAAGCCCACCAGTCACGGGGAGAAAGTACAAACTCCGTACAGATAGCAGAGGAAATTGAACCCACGTCATTGGTACTGTAAAGCCTAGTGTTAGCACGTGGCCACGTGGTTAAGGCATTCGTCTAGTAATCTGAAGGTTGCTAGTTCGAGCCTTGGCTGAGGCAGCGTGTTGTGTCCTTGAGCAAGGCACTTAACCACACATTGCTCTGTGACGACACTGGCGCCAAGCTGTATGGGTTCTAATGCCCTTCCCTTGGACAATATCGGTGGCGTGGAGAGGGGAGACTTGCAGCATGGGCAACTGCCAGTCTTCCATACAACCTTGCCCAGGCCTGCTCCCTGGAAACCTTGCAAGGCGCAAATCCATGGTCTCACGAGACTAACAGATGCCTAAAAAAAAGTGCTAATCGCTACGCTACCGGTGAGTACAGAGAAGGTGCTCTACATTGATTCATTGATGAAGGGATTGATGTTCAAAGAAAACTTGAGTGATTTGGCCGAATACTCATTGGAGTATTGAAGAAGTAATCATAGAATCTTCACTAGAGTCATAGAGTTGTGCAACACAGAAATAAGATACTGTACTGTATTCTGCCCAGCTTATCCATAACAACAATTTTGCCCTGTCATTCTACACATTTGCCAGATTCTAAACACTTAATTTTAGTACTGACAAATTAATGTAATTAATTATATAAAAATTTTACCTTATTATTTTGGACAGTTTGTTGGGGAAGGTTATGGAAAAATAATACAGGAGCACATTTTACGAGCTTTCATAGAAATACAAAATCAGTCAATAGTAGAATATGTGAGATGTATGAATTGTATAGGATGTAGCAGTCTTGGATCTTGAACTAATTGTCTGAATTACAGTCTAACACCACACATTTCAACCCAAGCAACTGCATTATTGTATTTGTATCCATTATGTGTTCAACAGTAATTTTGGTCAGGAAATATATTACACCAGATGGAAATCTAGCTGTTGAATGTCACCAATAATAGCTGCTTTATGTGTACTTAGCATCTTCAAATAATGTGAGCCAGTCGAAAATAACAGCCTGCGGCTTTTCTGTGCATTACAGGCATCAATCTGCATTGCCTAATGCCATAAGCATCTCAATATTGTTAACAGCTTCCCTTCAGAATCAGAAGCTGAACGTATGAGGAGTATGTCTCTGGACCTATTCTCAGTGGAGTTCACAATGTTCCTCATTCAATAAGAAAACTACCGAATACTGAAAGGCATGGATAGAGTGGATGTGGAGAAGATGTTTCCATTAGCAATACACTGTCAGATCCAAGGGCATAACCTGAGAATAAAGGAATGTCCCTTTAAAACTGATATGAGGAGAGGCTTCTTCAGCCAGCAGGTGGTGAATTTGTGGAATCTATTGCCATAGAGGGATATGGAGGCCAAGACATTGGGTATATTTCAGGCAGAGATTGTTAGGTTCTTCATTGTAAGGGGTTACGGGTTATAAGGAGAAGGCAGGGGAATGGAGTTGAAAACAAAATCAGCCATGACTGAATGGCTGAGCAGACTCAACGGGCTGAATAGCCTAATTCTGCTCCTATACCATCTTGTCTAAAAGTTTACTCAAACCATATGTTTCAAATTGTGTGAAAATGTATATATGTATAGAACAATTAATCAACTATATTGTGTTCTTGTATATGAGGCAAACAGGCGTTTTATTAGAATTGAGAATGATCCAACTGTTCAGTTACTTTGTTTCTGATTCTAATTATCTTATAGTTGATGTTAACTTGGCAGGGTTGTAGGCTATTCATTTCTGAACACCTCTCTACACAAATAATAGGATTTACATTTTTTTCAATTCGGGATGTAATTCATGATGATAGAGGCTGTTCAAATTTTTGCTTAATTGGCCATTTCACATTGACAGCCTGCAGGCACAGTACAGGTAGGAGCAGAGTTGTGTTTTTTTGCACATGGCATATTTCCAGGAGTTTCCCATCGATGGAAATCTAAGCATCAGTACTGCAGGTTGCTGCTGCAAAACAATAATCTGGGTCAAAGCTTTGGATCAGTCTAAATGACCTAAAGAATTTATCTGGAATAGAAAGTTTAATTTATGTGATAAAAATAAAGACAACTATGAACATATGTAAACTGTCTTTTGTATTATTTCAATCCAATGCTTACACTTATTAAAACTCATAAACATTATTAAGACTTCCCGATTTCTTCACTTTCATAACTTCAAGACAAATTTCAAATTAAAGTATGATTTGCCCTTATTTGATGTTCATTATTTTGACAATTTTCTTAAACCTTAAGCAGCAACATTTGCTGGATGTGAAGCGTTAATATAATTATATATACACACACCCTCTGTATAAATAGCGTTCTGACAAGAACCAAGCTGGTACTGCATTAAACTGCATTAACAAATCCTACCGGGAAATATCGCAGGCACAATCACAGTAATAATCAGATTTGTGATAGTGCCTGCGCTGGCTCTACCTCACTTCTGAGTCATCAGCAAGAAGGTGGAATCTAACCCCGATTAAACCATTTATCCTGCAATGCAGCTTTTATTGAAAAGTAAACAAGCACCTGCATCTAGAGTAGAACGGTGCAGGAAATAGCACATTCCTCCTGTCGACGGAGGTAGGAAACCCCCTTTTGAAATAAATTGCTATCTGTGTGTTCAGAAAAGGTCTGACATCATTTTCTATCCGCGTTTTTAATGGTGGAATTGGCCTGATCTGGGGGAAGTCTCAGATTTTGCAATCTTGTCAAAGGCGGACACGTCCACCCCAGGCCTTTAATCATTCCTCAACTCGGACTCGATCCCAACTGCCTCTCCGCATCCGCGCGGCTATTTCCGGGTGTGGGGGGGGGGCGACCGCCCCGCTTTTAAATAGCAGCTGCGTCAGTCGCGAGATCCAGCGGAAAATTAACGACGACAGCATCCTCGCCCCAGGCGCATGCGCGCTGCGCCTGGCAGCAGGTTTGGTCATGTGGCTCGGCCTTGCGGTATTACGTCAGTGGGACTGAGTGAGTGAGTCGCTGAGCCGAGAGCGGAGTATAGGTGCATTGGAGACAAGGCGGGCAGGTGAGCCGAGGCTGGGCTGCTACTGTCTTTGGGGAAGAGAGAATAACCACTGCATCCCTCAGAAAATCTTGGTGATTAATATTGCAGTTGTTTGCTTAGTTTTATTACGAAACATAGACCCGTTTCTCTCGTATGTTGTTTATTAATTTCAAATATACCGTTTTGGATGCTTAAGGCAAGTTTTACCCATTTGGCTCATGCCTATGATTTTTCCATCAATTGTTAGATCGAGTCATATTTTTATATGTGACCTATTGATTTTTGCCGTATTGATTATCCGTTCAGTTTTCCTGAGGTTAAAAATCATAATGACGTAAATCTGTTCGGCTTGTTTTCTTGTGATACATTACGGTTACTAATTGTGTGTATTTGTAATGATGATTCAGCAGCTTGAAGGATGTTTTTCAAATAATCTGTTTGATTTGTGACCCATGTCGAAGAACGCACCACATATAACAACGATTTTAGTCGCAAACAACAGGAATTCTGCAGATGCTGGAAATTCAAGCAACACACATCAAAGTTGCTGGTGAACGCAGCAGGCCAGGCAGCATCTCTAGGAAGAGGTGCAGTCGACGTTTCAAGCCGAGACGGGTCTCGGGTCTCGGCCTGGAAGGTCGACTGTACCTCTTCCTAGAGATGCTGCCTGGCCTGCTGCGTTCACCAGCAACTTTGATGTGTGTTGCTTGTAACGATTTTAGTTGTTGGGTTGGGAGAGTATATTTTAACATTAATGGTATTTGTCTCTTTACCCTTTCCTTATATGACTCGTAATGTTTCCGACCCTTACATTATCAGGCTGTTTACAAACTAAATGTACAACGTTTAGAATCGATCGAGAATACTTATTTTAAAAACTTTCAACTGCTTTCAACTGGCAATCTCCCCGTAGTTTGACCTGATTCACGTTTGTGCCCTTGTAGAAATTGTTTTTGACTTTGTATTTATATAATAGTCACACTTTTAAATACCGACATGGTCCTGTTTCATTGCGTTCGTAACATTTTATGTCGTATCGTGGTGTCTCCCTACATATACTACTTTCTCTCCTCTGCAATCCTTCCCCTCCCCCAGCTGTTTATGGCAGGAAAGTGAATGAATTAGGTCAATTGATTAAATTCTGCATTAACGATAAAGTACTTCATGCCATTATTGACATTAACTTAATCCAACAGTTTTGTTTTTCTTTAGTGGCAATTATTTTCAGGCACTCCTATTGGAGGCCTGGAGTAAGAAGCATTGAGGGATTCAGTAATCTGAACCTGGATACCTGACCTTGGCTCCAAACAAGGCAAGATCTAGGTAGAAAACAATAGAGAAATTAACCAATGTGTTTCCTGAGGAAAAGTCTGGAAATTATGATGAATGTCAGGCAGAATTTGTAGCAACCAGAGTTGAGCTGATCACCACCAGCACCCACACCCATCAGAGTTTAGAAATTTGGATTCCTAAAGCAATTTAAAATATCACTATTTCATATATAAGCTAGAACTTCCTCTACTGGCTAATCACATGTGAAGATTGATCTACTTCATAAATACAAACTTGTTAAGTAACTTGTTTGGTTTTTAACCCACAGAAGTACTTTAGCATTCTACATGACTGAGAACCCACCACCTTACCCTGGGCCAGGCCCAGCAGGTCCATATCCGCCTTACCCACAACAATATGGTCCAGGCATTAATGCTGCTTACCCTAGTTACCCACCTCCGCCAGGAGCGCAGCCTGTATATCAGGGGTATCCACAGTACGGCTGGCAGAATGCACCACCACAGCCAGGAATGGTTTACACAGATGTCCCAAAAAATACAGGTAGGATTGGCTAAGTCTGTTTTGCTAAATCAATAAATCTAGAATAATTATTTGAAATTATAATTATTTTTTTCTGATTATGCCAAACCAAATGCCTCCTGTTGAACTAAAAGATTTATTATTTGGGAAAATCTAAATAGTTTGTGGATGACAGCTTACATTTAAATTCATTTTTAGATTAAGAAAATATAAATTTGATTTTTGAGAAATGTGTAATTTTGCAGTACTTCCAATATACAAAGGGAAACGGGAAGAAGACTGGTATTTGTTGGTTTGCTTACACCCTGAATAACTGCTTTTTACAAAATGTTTCTTTCAAGTTTCGTTTATTGTCACATGTAAGGTCCAGTGGAAAAACTTGCAGTGGCTGCATTGGCACGTAGAGAACATAACTTGCATACAAAATATGTATATTTGTTTTGACAGTGAAGAAAAAGACTTTTGCATTAAGTTCCCTTTTTTTCCAATCAGTGACAAGTCCATGCAAGAAGTGGTCCATTGTTTTCTGTTGCTGAGGTAGGATTTAGCACTGTACAGTTCAGTTCAAGGACCAGATGGCTGTAGGAAAGCAGCTGTTCCTGCTTCTCTTGTTGTGGAACTTAAGGCTTTAATACTTACTAAATAACAATAGCAGCAAGAAGGGTGCATGACGCAGTTGGAGAGGATCGTTGATAATAGATGCCATTTTCTTGAGACAATTCTTTCCTGTAGATGGTTTGAATGGTGGAGAGGGCTGTAGCCATGGTGGATTGGGATATGTCCACTATTTTTAGTCTCTTGCATCCCTGTTCATTGCCATACCAGACCATGAAGCAACTAGTACAGTTAGATTACTGGTGACATACTTAACTTTCTTTTAAAAAAAAGTAGCGATGTTCGTATGCCAACTTCATCATTACAGTGACCTGCTGGTTCCAGTACTAGATGTTAACACCAGGAATTTAAAGCTGCAAACTCTCTCCACTTCTGACCCACCACATGGTCCCTGACTTCCCCTCTCTAAAATCAATGATTACCTTATTGGACAAACAAGAGAAAGTGCTGGTACTGGAAATCCTAGCAACACACACAAAGTACTAGAGGAACTCAGCAGGCCAGGCAGCATCAAGGAAAAGAGTGCAGTTGATGTTTTGGGCCGAAACCCATTAGCAGGAAGGTCCTGTCGAAGGGTTTCAGCCTGAAACATTGACTGTACTCTTTTTCCTTGATGCTTCCTGGCCCGCTGAGTTCCTCCAGCATTTTGTGTGATTAGCTTCTTGGTTTGTTGATGTTGAACTTGCTGGAGTACCACTCAACAAAGTGTTCTGTTCTCTCTTGCACACTGATTCATTGTCACCTATGATTTGACCAACAGCGGTGGTGTTGGTGAATTTGTAAATCAGAATCACTTTATTGCCAATATGTGAAACATAGCAGAATTGATTGTGGTTCAGTGCCAGGCATAAAATACAGGATAATACCTTAACAGACAACACAATAGCAACCAAAAATTTACAATGCAGCAGCCATGAGCAATCAACAATTAGCAAAACAGCCATATGTGCAAGTGTCAATGATCAACTTAAATGTGGCCTCATGAACAAACTCAATCATTATCAACAAAACAAGGGGAGGAGGAAGGACCATTTAACAGATGTTGTGTGGGGGCAGTTAGGGTATAACACCTGGGTGCACTTTGTTGAGAAGCTGGATAGCTACAGGAAAGCTTTGGAGATGACGTGTAGTCCGGGTGGTGATGGAATTGTAACATCTCCCTGATTGCATTTTGGTGAATAGGTAACTGCTAGTGTGGGTGGAGAAACAATATTTTTTTCAGCTGTTTTCTTAACTCTGGCAATGAACAAATCCTTTAATGTCAGTAGCTGACTGTCAGTGATCTTCTCTGCTGCCTGGACCACTCACTGCAACCTGGACATGGAGACGGAGGAGGCAGCGGGAAACCAAATGGTAATAGAGGTGGTCACAACACTCTCAATGATAGCTGAGTTAAAGTTCTTTAGGATATGCCCTGAGATGTTAAGTTTCTTAGGCTGCCGTAAGAAGGACAATCTCTGCTGGGATTTCTTTGTGATGAGCGTAACATGCTTGTCCCACTTCAATGTATTGATAAAGGTAGCTCCCAGGAATTTGAATGACTCAACAATAGAAACAGCTTGACCAATAATTTCTGAGGGTGGTGGGGGGTGCAGGTAGGAGGTTGTTGCTGGAAGTCAATATTTATTTCCATTAATGTTTTGATAAGCATTAAGCTCTAAGTTCTTACAAGCACACCATGTTGCAAGGCAGTCTACCTCCGTTTGATTTAGTAGGTCACATCGTTATTAGGGATGAGACCAACTACAGTCATGTTATCTGCGAACTTTAGGATTTTAATGGATTTGTCTGTGGAGGTACAGTTATTTGTATAAAGTGAGAACAGGAGGGGTGAAAGAATACAGCCCTGGTGAGAACCTGTGCTTATAGACATTTGATCAGATGAGTAAAAACTTGCCTTGCATACTGCTTCCTTCCTATTTATAATCCACTGTAGATACTGCAGGGTACAGCTAGCTGGGTTAGCTTGGTGCAGAGCATCTCTGGAATAATAGTGTAGTGGAGAGAATATTGGAGCTGTGCTTAGCCATACAATTGTGGGTGTAAAGAGAATGGAGCAAGGTGCTAAGCATGCAGACTGGAGGTGCACCTCTGGTGCTGGTCAGTAAGGGGAAGATATTGTTCCCCTTTCTTACTGATTGTGGTTTGCCATTGAGGTCATCAAAATCCATTTACATTGCGAGGTACAGATGTCCTGACTTGGAGCTTGGTGATAAGTTTGAAGGGAATTATTGTGTCAAGCACAGATCTGTGGTGATTGAACAATAGCCTGATGTGTGTTGTGGTGCTCCAAATAGTCCAGAACAGAGTGAGCAGGCATTTGTGTTGACCTGTTGTGGCAACAGGCAAATTCAAGGGGATCCAGGTCATCTGAGGCATCAGTTGATTTGTGTTATAACCAACCGTCAGTATGATGGATGTAAATGCAATCAAATGGTAGTGATTGAAGCAGGTTGCCGTGCTCCTCTTGAGCACTGGAAATATAGATATTCTTTTGAAGCAGGTGGGAAACTTAGATGACAGAATGGAGAGGTTAGAAATGTGAATATGCCAGACAGATGGTTTGCACTTGGCCTGGTATGCTACCTGGGGCCTCTCTTGAAGGATGCTCTGCCATTGGCCTTGGAGACTGAAGTCTCAAAGCTGTGGGAGCTCATGTATGAGTATTTAATTCTCCCTCTCAAAGTGTGCTTAAAAGGCATTAACCTGGTGCAGAAGTGTCCTTAGCACTTGTGCTTCCCGGTTTTGCTTTGTCTGAATTGTTGGTTTAATTTGCTTGTATACAGAACCTAAATAGTTTACTTATAATTAACTGTTATGACAGTGGGAGTGAGGGATTTTGACCTAATGTATTCATTTTTGGCTTTCATTAACCACTAGATTATTGATCATTCTGTTTGTTTAAATTAAATCACTTGCATAAGATCGCAGTTATCCTGCGATTCTCCAAATTAAACTTTGTAATGATGACTTGCATTTTTGTGAAGTTCCATTAATGCAATAAATTATCCTAAAATACTTCAAAAATAATGTCAAACAAAACTTGACACCAAAGGGAACTTTTTTTCTAGGAGAGGTGGAAGTTTTTCATTTATTGAAATTTGTTTCTTGTTTCTTATTAAGGTATTGGTGTGGGTGGAGAATTGGTTAGCAGACAGGAAGCAAAGAGTGGGAATAAACGGGACCTTTTCAGAATGGCAGGCGGTGACTAGTGGGGTACCGCAAGGCTCAGTGCTGGGACCCCAGTTGTTTACAATATATATTAATGACTTGGATGAGGGAATTAAATGCAGCATCTCCAAGTTTGCGGATGACACGAAGCTGGGTGGCAGTGTTAGCAGTGAGGAGGATGCTAAGAGGATGCAGGGTGACTTGGATAGGTTGGGTGAGTGGGCAAACTCATGGCAGATGCAATTTAATGTGGATAAATGTGAAGTTATCCACTTTGGTGGCAAAAATAGGAAAACAGATTATTATCTGAATGGTGGCTGATTAGGAAAAGGGGAGGTGCAACGAGACCTGGCTGTCATTATACACCAGTCATTGAAAGTGGGCATGCAGGTACAGCAGGCGGTGAAAAAGGCGAATGGTATGCTGGCATTTATAGCGAGAGGATTCGAGTACAGGAGCAGGGAGGTACTACTGCAGTTGTACAAGGCCTTGGTGAGACCACACCTGGAGTATTGTGTGAAGTTTTGGTCCCCTAATCTGAGGAAAGGCATCTTTGCCATAGAGGGAGTACAAAGAAGGTTCACCAGATTGATTCCTGGGATGGCAGGACTTTCATATGAAGAAAGACTGAATGAACTGGGCTTGTACTCGTTGGAATTTAGAAGATTGAGGGGGGATCTGATTGAAACGTATAAGATCCTAAAGGGATTGGACAGGCTAGATGCAGGAAGATTGTTCCCGATGTTGGGGAAGTCCAGAACGAGGGGTCACAGTTTGAGGATAGAGGGGAAGCCTTTTAGGACTGAGATTAGGAAAAACTTCTTCACACAGAGAGTGGTGAATCTGTGGAATTCTCTGCCACAGGAAACTGTTGAGGCCAGTTCATTGGCTATGTTTAAGAGGGAGTTAGATATGGCCCTTGTGGCTACAGGGGTCAGGGGGTATGGAGGGAAGGCTGAGGCGGGGTTCTGAGTTGGATGATCAGCCATGATCATAATAAATGGTGGTGCAGGCTCAAAGGGCCGAATGGCCTACTCCTGCACCTATTTTCTATGTTTCTATTTCACATATACCAGGGTATAGTGAAAAGCTTGTCATGCATACTGTTCATATAGATCAATTCATTACACAGTGCATTGAGGTAGTACATGGTGGAAAAAAATAGAATACAGAATAAAATGTAACAGCTACAGAGCATGCAGTGCAGGTAGATAACATAGAAACATAGAAAATAGGTGCAGGAGTAGGCCATTCGGCCCTTCGAGCCTGCACCGCCATTTATTATGATCATGGCTGATCATCCAACTCAGAACCCAGCCTTCCCTCCATACCCCCTGACCCCTGTAGCCACAAGGGCCATATCTAACTTCCTTTTAAACATAGCTAATGAACTGGCCTCAACAGTTTGCTGTGGCAGAGAATTCCACAGATTCACCACTCTCTGTGTGAAGAAGTTTTTCCTAACCTCGGTCCTAAAAGGCTTCCCCTCTATCCTCAAACTGTGACCCCTCGTTCTAGACCTCCCCAACATCGGGAACAATCTTCCTGCATCTAGCCTGTCCAATCCCTTTAGGATCTTATACGTTTCAATCAGATCCCCCCTCAATCTTCTAAATTCCAACGAGTACAAGCCCAGTTCATCCAGTCTTTCTTCATATGAAAGACCTGCCATCCCAGGAATCAATTTGGTGAACCTTCTTTGTACTCCCTCTATGGCAAAGATGTCTTTCCTCAGATTAGGGGACCAAAACTGCACACAATACTCCAGGTGTGGTCTCACCAAGGCCTTGTACAACTGCAGTAGTACCTCCCTGCTCCTGTACTCGAATCCTCTCGCTATAAATGCCAGCATACCGTTCGCCTTTTTCACCGCCTGCTGTACCTGCATGCCCACTTTCAATGACTGGTGTATAATGACACCCAGGTCTCGTTGCACCTCCCCTTTTCCTAATCGGCCACCATTCAGATAATAATCTGTTTTCCTATTTTTGCCACCAAAGTGGATAACTTCACATTTATCCACATTAAATTGCATCTGCCATGAGTTTGCCCACTCACCCAACCTATCCAAGTCACCCTGCATCCTCTTAGCATCCTCCTCACTGCTAACACTGCCACCCAGCTTCGTGTCATCCGCAAACTTGGAGATGCTGCATTTAATTCCCTCATCCAAGTCATTAATATATATTGTAAACAACTGGGGTCCCAGCACTGAGCCTTGCGGTACCCCACTAGTCACCGCCTGCCATTCTGAAAAGGTCCCGTTTATTCCCACTCTTTGCTTCCTGTCTGCTAACCAATTCTCCACCCACACCAATACCTTACCCCCAATACCGTGTGCTTTAAGTTTGCACACTAATCTCCTATGTGGGACCTTGTCAAAAGCCTTTTGAAAATCCAAATATACCACATCCACTGGTTCTCCCCTATCCACTCTACTAGTTACATCCTCAAAAAATTCTATGAGATTCGTCAGACATGATTTTCCTTTCACAAATCCATGCTGACCTTGTCCGATCATTTCACCGCTTTCCAAATGTGCTGTTATCACATCCTTGATAACTGACTCCAGCAGTTTCCCCACCACCGACGTTAGGCTAACCGGCCTATAATTCCCCGGTTTCTCTCTCCCTCCTTTTTTAAAAAGTGGGGTTACATTAGCCACCCTCCAATCCTCAGGAACTAGTCCAGAATCTAACGAGTTTTGAAAAATTATCACTAATGCATCCACTATTTCTTGGGCCACTTCCTTAAGCACTCTGGGATGCAGACCATCTGGCCCTGGGGATTTATCTGCCTTCAATCCCTTCAATTTACCTAACACCTAAGTAAAGTAAAATATCATAATTTCATGGGCTATGGATACTGTTGTCTAGGCCAGCATAAAATTCTTCTCTAGGAACAGATGGTCATCTAGTGGCTAGTGCATAGCACAAATCCTGGTTATGTGACCTCAACGCCAGGCAGGAAATCTCTTAAGAGTATTGGTAATGGCTGGGGCCACCTGTCTTGTAAAGACACTGCCCAGAAGGCGGCAATGGCAAATCATTTCTGTAGAAAAGTTTGCCAGGAGCAATCATAGTCATGGAAAGATCTTGATCGCCTATGTCACAGGACATAGCACATAGTGACAAACAAATTAGTTGCCCTCTTTAACTGAGTGTTTGCTTGGCTATCTTGAAAGGCAGGAAAGCCTGAAAAGAAGGCATTTGTTGATCTTGGGACCTGAAAATGTTTGAAGAGAGCATAGATCTATCTGCACCCCTGGACCATATCCCACCATATCTCTAACATCTACATAGTGATCCAAATTTCTCTTAAATGTAACAATTGAACCTGCATCTACCACTTCAGCTGACTGCTCATTCCACACTCATGCAATCCTCTGAGTGAAGTTTCCCCTCAGAATTCCTTTAAATATTTCATCCTTCACCCTAAAGCTATAACCTCTAGTTTGCCCAAACTGGTAGATAGGGTCATAAATCTGAGTACAGGAGTTGGGATGTTATGTTGAAGTTGTTCAATACATTAGTGAGGCCAAATTTGGAGCATTGTGTGAAGTTCTCCCTTTCCACCTAACTACAGGAAAGATATCAATATCATTGAAAGAGTACAGAGAAAATTTACAAGGATGTTGCTAAAACTTGAGGACTTGAGTTATAGGGGAAGGTTGAATAGGTTAGGACCTTATTCTCAGGAGAATAAAGCTTTAATCCAATAGAGATATACAAAAATATGATGAGCTTTCTTAAAAATAATGATGTGGAATTCTTCGAGTGTGACTTAAACTTGGACTTCCAGAATCTTGTGCTTTGATTGTTAACTACCTTCTGTGTTTTTATTGTTATTGCTGCTGCTGCTCTGGTATTTCAGTGATACTTTTTTTTTAATATACTGAGCATGTTAGTGCCCAAGGGAGGCAAACATGATTGATTCCCTTGTTCCTTTCTGAGTAGCATTGTTAAATTACTAAGATATTTTTAAAAAGTGGCAAGCAAATATCTGGAACAAGTTCCTCTTGAAGGAAAATGGAGCAGAGTACAAGAGCTGGCAAGGTCATGCCAAATATGAATGACAATATGCACAATGAAAGGCGTGATTGGAGAATAAGTAGACAGATGACGAGGGAGGGTGGTTCTGTAAAAGATAGAAAAGTGGGATAAAGAAAGAGGCACAGCTGCAAAAGATAAGACCGATAGGAACATAGTTAAGAAGAACAAAGGTACAGACAGAGGGTAATAAGTAACATGCTTCAATTGCCTACAATTGCATATAACAGAATGTACATCATATTTAATAAGATTTTTTCTATGCCATGGAGCATGCTATAATGTCATTGCACTTGATGCTAGTTAACATTGGTACATTAAAATCTGGTTAAAGATGAACAAGTAGTTGAAACGGGTAGACTGAAATGCAGTTGACATTGAAGTAAAACCTGCAAAAACTGTAATCTGTAATTTTAGAATGTAGATTATCTAACAGTATAGCACAGGAACAGGCACTTCAGCCCACATTGTTATGCTGTTAAACTAATTAAATTAGTAATCAAATCCCCTACTAAACTTTTACCTTCTGCCTACACAATGTCCATATCTTTCCATTTCTTGTACATTCATCTGCCTATCTAAGAGCCTCTTGACTGCCCCTATCATATTTACATCCACTACCACACCAGGAACCCACTGCCCAGGGGTGCAGTGGCTAGCTGGAGCGCGTCTGGTACCTCTTTAAGAAAAAAGCTGAAACAAACAAATTAATTAATTAGGTGCCGCCCAGGGTGATTTGGGTATCTCAGAAACTGCTGATCTCCCGGGATTTTTACGCACAACAGACTCTGGAGTTTACAAAGAATGGTGCCAGAAACAAAAAACAAAATCCAGTGAGTGGCTGTTCTGTGAGTGAAAACATCTTGTTAAATCCACTCGCTGGATTTTTTTTTGTTTTTGGCACCTTTCTTTGTAAACTCCAGAGTCTGTTGTGCGTAAAAATCCCGGGAGATCAGCAGTTTCTGAGATACTCAAATCACCCTGGGCGGCACCTAATTAATTAGCTTGTTTATTTTGGTTTTTTTCTTAAAGAGGTGCCGGATGCACTCCAGCTAGCACTGCACCCCTGCCACCACCCATCACATGCCTCCTCTCACCTTAAATGCATGCCCTGTTATTAGACATTTCAACCCTAGGGAAAAATATACCCTAGCTCATTACTCAACACTAGGTCTAATAGCCCCTCCTGACTGCACCACTTCCCCATCCAAATCTGTTACACTCAGAAGATTCCCGGCTTTATTAGGGAAGGTGAAGTTCCCCACTACAACAACCTGTGTTGTTTTTACATCTTTCCCTAATCTCTCTGCATACCTGTTCCTCAAAGATCCAGTGGCTATTGAAGGGTCTGTAGTATAATCCCATCAGAGTGACTGCATCTTTCTTATTTTTGACTTCTACCCATATGGGCTCAATGGATGAGCCTTCTGTTATCTTTCTTCTGAGTGCAGGTGTGATGTTGTCCCTGATTAATAGTGCAACTCCCCCGCCCACCCCTATCTATTCTAAAACAATTAAACACAACCACGTTAAGTGTCTTTTCTTGTCCCCCTCTCTATGAAATTTACAAATGAGAAAATAGAAACAGAGAAGGTGTAGTGAATTCAATCCCTTGCATTTCTCTGCATTCAATAAAATCACGATTAGCCTATCCTAGTGTCAACCAACTGGGTAAATGTAATTCCCCTTAATGATTGAGTTGATCTGTTTCAAATATGCACAGCAGCCAAGATCCTCAGCTGTATTGAATGTAGGATTCTAATGATTTGCCTCACTCGTGACTGGAGAAATTTGTCATGTTCCCTGAACAGTCAGCACCCTACATATTGAGATGGTGGCTTCTGTCTTTGGACATCAAAGCAGGGGCAGAATCATCCCTGCATCTACTCTGTCCGTAAGAACTATGAATATTTTAGTGAGATTGTCTCACATTCTACTCAACTCAAATCTGCTTAATTTTTCCTCATAGGGCAATCCCTTCCATGGAATCACTCTTCCTAAATGCTTGCTGTACTTGATCATTGATTTTGAGGTGTAGTGCATCAAGGTTTCTTGGCAGCACGAATATCTTCTGATCTCTTTTTTCTATTTTTGAAAGAAATGCCATGCTCCCAGCAAAGAGGTGAAAAATTAAATAATTTTCAATTCCAGGACATTTAAAATGTTGCTTCCCATCTACTGTGGTTGACAAAGCCCTCTTTTAATTCCTTCATTTCTTGGACTTCTGCTTTCAACCCACCTTCCTCCAAACACAACAGGGATATAGATTGAATTCCTAATCCTCATTGTAAAATCTCCACATCCAGCATATCATTCTGCTAGCTCCATCAAAATCCAGCCACTAACTATACATCCCCCTCCCCCTTCCCACACCCTGGCATGTTGCTCTGCAGCTATAGGAGGTGCAGGGCTTGTTCATACACTTCCCTCACCACCATTCAGGGACTTTAACATCCCTTCCACATGATGCACTTTCTCCAACCTTATCTAGTGCAGTTGATGGTCTAGATATGACTGTCTCTGCATTTGTCAAAACCAGTTATAGACTAGGCAACCAAACTGCAGAGCACCTGAACTGTCAGCAGCAGCCAACTGGAAAAGATATGAGGAGGAATTTCTTTGCCAGAGGGTGGTGAATCTATGGAATTCAATGCCACAGATGTCTGTGGATGCTAACTTATTGGGTATATTTATAGTAGAGGTTCATAGGTTCTTAATTAGAAAGAGTGTCAACGGTTATGAGGAAAAGGCGGGAGAATGGGATTAAGAAGAAAAATACATTATCCATGATCAAATGGCAGAGCAGACTCGATGGGCCAAATAGGTTTAATTCTGCTCCTATAGCTATCATGAGCTCCCAGTTGCACAGAATTTCAGTTCCCATTCCCACAGCAAACTATCTTTACCACTGCAAGGGTGAAGCTTCATGCAAACTAGAGGAACCAACCTCACTCTGCGTAGGGAGCCCATCCTAAAGGTATAGTGTGTAAACCTTAAATTTCCCAATTTCAGGTTACCCCCACCTTGCTGTAATTTTTGTCTTTTTTTGCCTGCCACCCCTTCTGTTTCCTTCTGATCCATCTGTGGTCCACCAATTCTTGTCCTCTTTGCTATTTACCCCATCCCTTTAATAGCATAATTCTAACATCTTCTCTGCTACTAATGTTGGGATAAGTGTACTGTACTTGTTTTTCTTCCCTCGTTAACTGAATTTCCATTTGCTACCTTCTAATCTATGATCACTGTTCTAGAATTTTATAAATGTTGGAAAATAAAAGGTGCAACTGTCTCTAAAACCCAATTCTTTTTCAAAGCATTGAGATTTATCAGCTTTCAGAGACCCATTAATTTTCACAATTTTTTTTCTAATGCTAACTACTTTTGCAACCCTCTTCAGTCTAGTCCTGTTGCTCAAAACAATTAATGGGTTTCTGTCATGACTGCCATGAAGGCAAACACTGTCATTTCCTAATTAGATTGGGCTAGATTAGATTCAACTTTATTGTCATTGTGCCGAGTACAGATACAAAGCCAATGAAATTCAGTTAGCATCTGACCAGAAATGCAAAGAATAGTGTTATTTACAAAATAACTGTGAATAAAAAGTGCTACAGCACACAAATATAAAAGTACTGAGACAGTACAATATGGGTGCAATACTGCTTAGCACTGTGATGAGAGGTTCAGTAGGGTCACAGCCTCAGGGAAGAAGCTGTTCCTGTGCCTGCTGGTGCGGGAGTGGAGGCTTCTGTAGCACCTACCGGATGGGAGGAGAGTAAAAAGTCCATGGTTAGGGTGAGGTGCACCCTTGATAATGCTTTTCGCCCTGCCCAGGCAGCGTTTATGGTAGATGCGCTCAATGGTGGGCAATTGGGTGCTGATAATCCGCTGGGCAGTTTTCACCACACACTGGAGTGCTTTGCAGTCTGATACGGGACAATTGCCATACCACACTGAGATGCAGTTGGTGAGTATGCTCTCAATGGTACACTGGTAAAAGTCTGTCAGTATCCTGGGACAGAGGTGAGCTTTCTTGGTGCTCAGCAGAAAATAAGGCGCTATTGCTCCTTTTTAATCAGGATGGAGGTGTTCAGGGACCAGGTGGGATCTTCGGAAATGTGGACACCAAGGAATTTGAAGCTTGATACATGCTCCACTACAACTCTGTTGATGTAGATGGGGACGTGAGTGTGGCTCCTAGCATGCTTGAAGTCCACAATGATCTCCTTGGTCTTCTGGGTGTTAAGGGCAAGGTTGTTGTCGGCACACCACATGGCCAGGTGCTGGACCTCGCCCCTGTAGGGTGTCTCGTCATCCCCTCTGATCAGGCCAACCACCGTGGTGTCGTCTGCGAACTTGATTATGGAGTTAGAACCATGCACAGGAATGCAGTCATAGGTGAAAAGGGAGTACAGGAGAGAGCTCAGCACACAGCCATGAGGCACGCTGGTGTTCAGGGTGAGAGTGGAGGAGGAGAGGTTGTCTAACTTTACTAATTGGGGTCTGTTAGTCAGAAAGTCCAAAGTCCAATTGCAGAGGGATGAGCTGATACCAAGCTAGCGAAGTTTGGCGATCAGTTTGGAGGGGATCACAGTTCTGAATGCTGAACTAAACTCAATGAACGGCATTCTGATGTAAAAGTTGGGGCTGTCCAGGTGGGTCAGGGCAGAGTGAAGTGCCGTGGAGATGGTGTCCTCTGTTGACCTGTTGGTACGATAGGCAAATTGATGGGGGTCCAGGGTAGTGGGCAGACGGGATTTCAGATGTGATAGAACCAGTCTCTCAAAGCACTTTGCAATGATGGGGGTGAGTGCAACTCGACGGAAGTCATTCAGGCCCGTGGCAGTGGAATGCTTTGACACTGGCATGATGGTAGCGATCTTGAAGCTTGTGGGGACAACTGCCTGGGCCAGGGACAGATTAAGAATGTCCGTGAAGACCCCGGCCAACTGCCCTGCACAAACTCTGAGCACACGGCCAGGTATTCCATCCCAACCAGCTGCCTTCCGTACATTCAGCCTGCTCAGGGTGGCGCAAACATCGGAGGTGGAAGGTGAGAGGCAGTTCACCAGGTGGGAGATCCGCTTTGAGGGTGACCTCCTTGTTCTCTCGGTCAAAGCAAGCGCAGAAGTATTTGAGCTCATTAGGGAGGGAAGCAGAGCTAGAAGGGGGCACAGTACTAGGTGGTTTGAAGTCTGTAATGACCTGTATGCCATGCCACATGCACCGGGGGTCCGAGGAGTTGAAATGATCCTCAATTCTCTGTTTGTAAATGTATTTAGCCTGAGAAATTCCCCGCCTCAGGTTGTCCCTGGCTGAGCTGTAAGCCTCCTGGTCTCCAAACCTAAAGGCTGAATCTCTGGCTTTGAGCAGGAGGCGAACTTCTCTGTTCATCCATGGTTTCTGATTGGGGAAAACTGTTATTTGTTTTTATGCTGTCACTCTATCTACACACTTGTTGATGTGCTCAAGGACAGAGTTAGTATATAAATCAATGTTAATCTGAGAGTCTGTGGTGGCATGGGGCAGCAAACACGCTCCAGTCTGTGTGCTGGAATTGGTGTTGAAGAGCAGAGTCAGCGCCCTCCAGCCAGATCTTAATAGTCTCCTTCAATATTCCTCCTTTCAATAAATTTTCTCCCATCTTGGACTGTAATTGATCCACATAACTTTTATTACTAATCTTTTCCTTTTACATTCTATAAAATGTTTTTGGTCTTTTACATTCTTAATGTACTCTACTTTTCCTCATTGATATCCTGAAATTTTCCAATTCTTAGGCTTGCTGTTCTTGTTTAACAACATTATAAGTCTTTTCCTTTGCTATGTTACTATCTAACTTTTGGTGATAGCTGTTCTTTTTATGGGGATTTGGGGATATATCTATATTTGTTAACTGTGACGTGATTTTTTTTTAATAGTTTCACAATTTACCTTAACCAACTCTAGCCTCGTGCCACCATAGTTAGCTTTCTTTAGATTTTAAGCAGGGTCTCTGCCTGAAACATTGACTGTACTCTTTTCCGTAGATGCTGCCTGACCTGAGGTCCTCCAGCATTTTGTGTGTGCTGTTTAGATTTTAAAGCCCTAATTTGCTTGGATTGAAATAATATTTACATTTTTAAGAATTTGTTGTGTTATGACGGGTCTTCCCTAACAGCTCTTTAGCTACTGGATTATTATTGGCCCTTTCTAGATTAGTAGATTCTTCCTTAGTTCCCCCACTTTACATTCTGATCTGGAAAAACTACCACTTACACATGCCATTATTTTGTTTCCTCCATGCTTACTGTTAGTCATTTGCCAGTCAATATGCAGATCAAAACCCCCCACAGTTGTATTAACTTGTTATATGTGCTTCTTAATTTTTTTGCTTGCTGTCCTATAGTATCACTGCTGTTTGTAGACCAATGGACAACTCCTAGTAGTATCATATGTTTGTTTTTGCTACTGACATCGCAAACTAATTCTTCATGGTTTTTCACTCAAAGATCCTTCCTTTCTACTGTCTTTATCTTATCCTTTATGATGAGGGCTAACCATCCTCCTTTACCATTATGTCCATTTCTTCTAAGTAGTAAAAGTTCAAAGTAAATTTATTATCAACATACACATGTCACCATATACAACCCTGAGATTCATTTTCTTGCAGGCAATCCCAGTAAATACAAGAAACACAATAGAATCAATGATAGACCACACTCAACAGAGAGGACAAACACCAGTGTGCAAAAAAAAACAAATAATGCAAATACAAATAGCCAGGTTCCCCTTCTGGGCTGGATGCTTTCTGTAGGTTTAGCATCTGAAGGAGGCTCTCACATAAGCGTCAGAAACTGAAATCACTGGGTCACTTGTGTCTCTGTGGGAGTTTATGAAGGTGCCTCCATGCTTTGATAGTCAAAGCGAACATAAAAGGCATTGAGCTCATCTGAGAGCAAAACCTTGTCTTTTTTGGGTTCATTTTGTAGGAGGTGATGGCATTCAAGTCCTGCCACAGCTGTTGCGCATCCTGCAGTTATTCAGGTTTGGTCCAGAATTGCCACTTCGCACATGAGATTGCTTTCTGGAGATCATACCTGGACCTTTTGTATTTAACTTGATCGCCAGACCCAAATACCTCTGATCTAGCCCTTAGCTGATTGTAGATCTCATGTTTCATCCATTGTAGATCGTGTCCAAGATATCCTGAAGTGGGAGGGTGAGGAGCCAGAGGTCATGGTACATATAGGTACCAATGACATAGGCAGGAAAAGGGATGAGGTCCTGAAAGGAGAATATAGGGAGCCAGGAAGGGAGTTGAGAAAAAGGACCGCAAAGGTAGTAATCTCGGGATTACTGCCTGTGCCACGCAACAGTGAGAGTAGGAATGCGATGAGGTGGAGGATAAATGCGTGGCTGAGGGATTGGAGCAGGGGGCAGGGATTCAAGTTTTTAGATCATTGGGACCTCTTTTGGCGCAGGCGTGACCTGTACAAAAAGGACGGGTTACACTTGAATCCTAGGGGGACCAATATCCTGGCAGGGAGATTAGCGGGGGCTACTGAGGTGACTTTAAACTAGAATGGTTGGGGGGTGGGAATCAAATTAATGAGGCTAGGCGTGAGGAGGTTAGTTCACAACAGGGGGATGGGAACCAGTGCTTAGAGACAGAGGGGTGTAAAGTGAGGGTAGAAGCAAAAAGTACTAAGGAGAAAAGTAAAAGTGGCAGGCTGACAAATCTAGGGCAAGCATTAAAAAGGGCCACTATTCAGCATAATTGTATAAGGGCTAAGAGAGTTGTAAAAGAGCGCCTGAAGGCTTTGTGTGGCAATGCAAGGAGCATTCGTAATAAGGTGGATGAATTGAAAGTGCAGATTGTTATTAATGATTATGATATAGTTGGGATCACAGAGACATGGCTCCAGGGTGACCAGGGATGGGAGCTCAACGTTCAGGGATATTCAATATTCAGGAGGGATAGACATGAAGGAAGGGGAGGTGGGGTGGCGTTGCTGGTTAAAGGAGAGATTAACGCAATAGAAAGGAAGGACATAAGCCGGGAAGATGTGGAATCGATATGGGTAGAGCTGCGTAACACTAAGGGGCAGAAGACGCTGGTGGGAGTTGTGTACAGGCCACCTAACAGTAGTAGTGAGGTCGGAGATGGTATTAAACAGGAAATTAGAAATGTGTGCAATAAAGGAACAGCAGTTATAATGGGTGACTTCAATCTACATGTAGATTGGGTGAACCAAATTGGTAAAGGTGCTGAGGAAGAGGATTTCTTGGAATGTATGCGGGATGGTTTTTTGAACCAACATGTCGAGGAACAAACTAGAGAGCAGGCTATTCTGGACTGGGTTTTGAGCAATGAGGAAGGGTTAATTAGCGATCTTGTCGTGAGAGGCCCCTTGGGTAAGAGTGACCATAATATGGTGGAATTCTTCATTAAGATGGAGAGTGACATAGTTAATTCAGAAACAAAGGTTCTGAACTTAAAGAGGGGTAACTTTGAAGGTATGAGACGTGAATTAGCTAAGATAGACTGGCAAATGACACTTAAAGGATTGACGGTGGATATGCAATGGCAAGCATTTAAAGGTTGCATGGATGAACTACAACAATTGTTCATCCCAGTTTGGCAAAAGAATAAATCAAGGAAGGTAGTGCACCCGTGGCTGACAAGAGAAATTAGGGATAGTATCAATTCCAAAGAAGAAGCATACAAATTAGCCGGAGAAAGTGGCTCACCTGAGGACTGGGAGAAATTCAGAGTTCAGCAGAGGAGGACAAAGGGCTTAATTAGGAAGGGGAAAAAAGATTATGAGAGAAAACTGGCAGGGAACATAAAAATGGACTGTAAAAGCTTTTATAGATATGTAAAAAGGAAAAGACTGGTAAAGACAAATGTAGGTCCCCTGCAGACAGAAACAGGTGAATTGATTATGGGGAACAAGGACATGGCAGACCAATTGAATAATTACTTTGGTTCTGTCTTCACTAAGGAGGACATAAATAATCTTCCAGAAATAGTAGGAGACAGAGGGTCCAGTGGGATGGAGGAACTGAGCGAAATACATGTTAGTAGGGAAGTGCTGTTAGGTAAATTGAAGGGATTGAAGGCAGATAAATCCCCAGGGCCAGATGGTCTGCATCCTAGAGTGCTTAAGGAAGTAGCCCAAGAAATAGTGGATGCATTAGTGATAATTTTTCAAAACTCGTTAGATTCTGGACTAGTTCCTGAGGATTGGAGGGTGGCTAATGTAACTCCACTTTTTAAAAAAGGAGGGAGAGAGAAACCGGGGAATTATAGACCGGTTAGCCTAACGTCGGTGGTGGGGAAACTGCTGGAGTCAGTTATCAAGGATGTGATAACAGCACATTTGGAAAGCGGTGAAATCATCGGACAAAGTCAGCATGGATTTGTGAAAGGAAAATCATGTCTGACGAATCTCATAGAATTTTTTGAGGATGTAACTAGTAGAGTGGATAGGGGAAAACCAGTGGATGTGGTATATTTGGATTTTCAAAAGGCTTTTGACAAGGTCCCACACAGGAGATTAGTGTGCAAACTTAAAGCACACGGTATTGGGGGTAAGGTATTGGTGTGGGTGGAGAATTGGTTAGCAGACAGGAAGCAAAGAGTGGGAATAAACGGGACCTTTTCAGAATGGCAGGCGGTGACTAGTGGGGTACCGCAAGGCTCAGTGCTGGGACCCCAGTTGTTTACAATATACATTAATGACTTGGATGAGGGAATTAAATGCAGCATCTCCAAGTTTGCGGATGACACGAAGCTGGGTGGCAGTGTTAGCTGTGAGGAGGATGCTAAGAGGATGCAGGGTGACTTGGATAGGTTGGGTGAGTGGGCAAATTCATGGCAGATGCAATTTAATGTGGATAAATGTGAAGCTATCCACTTTGGTGGCAAAAATAGGAAAACAGATTATTATCTGAATGGTGGCCGATTAGGAAAAGGGGAGGTGCAACGAGACCTGGGTGTCATTATACACCAGTCATTGAAAGTGGGCATGCAGGTACAGCAGGCGGTGAAAAAGGCGAATGGTATGCTGGCATTTATAGCGAGAGGATTCGAGTACAGGAGCAGGGAGGTACTACTGCAGTTGTACAAGGCCTTGGTGAGACCACACCTGGAGTATTGTGTGCAGTTTTGGTCCCCTAATCTGAGGAAAGACATCCTTGCCATAGAGGGAGTACAAAGAAGGTTCACCAGATTAATTCCTGGGATGGCAGGACTTTCATATGAAGAAAGACTGGATGAACTGGGCTTGTACTCGTTGGAATTTAGAAGATTGAGGGGGGATCTGATTGAAACGTATAAGATCCTAAAGGGATTGGACAGGCTAGATGCAGGAAGATTGCTTCCGATGTTGGGGAAGTCCAGAACGAAGGGCCACAGTTTGAGGATAGAGGGGAAGCCTTTTAGGACCGAGATTAGGAAAAACTTCTTCACACAGAGTGGTGAATCTGTGGAATTCTCTGCCACAGGAAACAGTTGAGGCCAGTTCATTGGCTATATTTAAGAGGGAGTTAGATATGGCCCTTGTGGCTACGGGGGTCAGGGGGTATGGAGGGAAGGCTGGGGCGGGGTTCTGAGTTGGAGGATCAGCCATGATCATAATAAATGGTGGTGCAGGCTCGAAGGGCCGAATGGCCTACTCCTGCACCTATTTTCTATGTTTCTATCCGGTGCCTCTGGTAGAGAAGACTCTGTATGATTTTGTGGGGACACACTCATCTACAATTGTTGAGTATCCTGAAATATATAATATTCTTCAACCACATCTCTGCAAAAACACTTGCAGTTTAAGCGTGGGTGCAGGCCAAATCAAAATGTTGTGGCCAGGTCCTGAGATTGAGGAACAAGCTGATGTTTGGCCATTGCTGGAGTGGACTTGGGGCTGAATCAAAGCAGCAGGACCTGGATCCAAGAGTGAAGAACGAGTCAATGTTTGGCTGATTTAAGCACTGGGCCAAATTGAAAAGGTCGTGGTGTGAGAGCCAGAGGAAAGGGATGGGTCAGTGTTAGGTTACTACTCTGCGAGGTTTACTTGTCTCTGTGCTAAGCTGAGGCTGTAGCCTGTAACTAACGAGCTCCTGGATTGGCTGTAGCGACGAGCTGACTTTATGGCTATTGTGGACTCATTTTCATGACCTTTGGTTCGGAGTGTTATTTGCTTGCTTGTTTGCACGATTCCTTTCCCCACACATTAGGAGTTCGGCAGTCTTTCTTTAATGGGTTCTACCGGGTTTCTTTGTTTTGTGGCTGCCTGTAAGAAGATGAATCTGAAGGTTGTATATAATATACATACTTTAGATAATAAAGGTAACACTCATGGGCTGCCCCAGCACATCCTTTGGTGTGTTGTTATTAATGCAAATAACACATTTCACTGTATGTTTCAATGTACATGTAATAAATAAAACTGACTCTAAACGAAGGCTTTTTATATCACTGTGAAGAATTCTGGAGAAGGTTGACGTATGGCCTGAAATAGTGGTAAAAATGAATGCCAACTTCAAAAGTAGTAAAAGAGAGACTTGTCTGGCAGATATTAAAGAATTAGAAAGGAATTGAGAAGCAGGGCCTTAACAATAATAATTTAACTTCTGCTTTATTACCTATTCATTTTTGTGCTCTTAGACACTATTTTAAAATACCTCCACAGTAGATTGCCCTTTACATAGACTAGATCTTTCATCTAAATGTGAACTGTTCTGCTCTTCCTTTGGTAATGAATGTTTGTAGCTACCAGTCCTGATGAAGGGTTTTGGCCTAAAATGTCGACTGTTTATTCTTTTCCATAGATGCTACCTGGCCTGCTGAGTTCCTCCAGCATTTTGTCTGTTTGAAATTTGTCTTGCCGTTTAACAGCAGGTGTTGATATTACTTAGAATCTTTAAAGATGTTTGTATCTGAACATTCAGTCTTGGATGGTAACTAATAATGGCTTCTCACTCCTTCCAAACCATTAAATTTAATTTTATATTTTTGCTCCAATCATCTTGTCTTAATCATTATTTTTTAATATCTGCATATTTTTACTTTGTCCCTACACTAAGGTCTGGATGAGTATATGCACGTGTAAGCATTCTTAAAACTGATAGAAAGTTGTAGAGTCGTAGAGCACCTCTGCACAGAGGCAGGCCCATTGGCCCATCTAGTCCATGTCAAACTATTATGCTGCCTAGTCTCATCAATTGACCAGTCTTCCATACCCTTCCCATCATATACTTATTCAATCTCCTCTTAAATATTGAAATCAAACCCGCATTCACCACTTCCGCTGGCAGCTTGGCCCTATACTCTCAACACCCTCTGAGTGAAGAGGTTCACCCTCATGTTCCCCTTAAAACATTTTGCCTTTGATCCTTAACCCAGACCTGTAGTTCTAGGCTCACCCAACCTCAGTGGGAAAAGCCTGCTTGCATTTACCCTATCTATACCCCTCGATTTTGTATATCTCTACCAAATCTCCTGTCATTCTCCTACACTCCAGGAATAAAGACCTAATATATTCACCTTTCCATATAACTCAGGCTCTCAACTCCTGGCAACATCCTGTAGGTAGATGACTAGAACTGCACACAATACTCCAAATTTGGCCTCACCAACATCTTGTACAACTTCAACATAACATCCCAACAACTTTACTCAATACTTGAATTTATGAAGGCCAATCTGCCAAAACTCTTTACAACCATATCTACCTGTATTGCCACTTCTGAGGAATTATAGACCTGTATTCCCAGATTCCTTTGTTCTACCATACTCTTCAGTGCCCTTCTGCTTACCATGCAAGTCCTACCCTGGTTTGTCCTCCCTTAGTGCAAAACCTCACGCTTGTTTGCATTAAGTTCTATTTTCCATTTTACAACCTGTTTTTTTCTAGCTGGCTTTGTTAGCCTTCTTTCCTGCCCACTGTGTCTCCAATCCTGGTGTCATCTTCAAATTTGCTGATCCAGTTTACTATATTATCCAGAACATTGATATAAATGACAGACAACAACAGACCCAGTGGCACACCACTAGCCACAGACCTCCAATCCAATCAGAAACGCAACCATCTGCTACCATTCTCTGGCTTCTCCCGTGAAAACATGTTGAATCAAGTTTACTACCTCATCCTCAATGCCAAGTGACTGAACCTTTTTGACCAATCTCCCATGCAAGACCTTGTCAAAGGCCTTGATAAAGTTCATGTAGACAACATCCAGTGCCTTTCCTTCAAGGAGGTTACCAATTACATTGATGAAAAACTCTAAGATTAGTTAGACACAACCTACCACTCACAAAGCCATGTTGACTATTCCTAATGAGTGTCTGTCTATCCAAATACTTTTATCTAGTCCCTTATAATACCTTCCAGTAACTTACCCACGACTGTCATCAGGCGCACCATCCTAATATTCCCTGGCTTATTCTTAGAGCCTCTATTAAACAATGGAACAACATTAACTTTTAATCTTCTGACACCTCACCTGTGACTAGGGACATATTAAGTATATCTGCCAGGACCTCTGCAGTTTCTGCATTAGCCTCTCACAAGGTCCAAAGAAACTCATTGTCAACCCTAAGGACTTATTCACCCTAATTTCCTTAAGACAGAAAGCACCTCCTCTGTAATCCATATACAGTCCGTGACCTCATTGTTGTTTTTCATCCATTCTATAGACTCTGTGCCTTTTTTCTGAGTAAATACAGAAGGAAAATTTTAATATAAGGTCTCCCCAGCTCTTTTGGCTCCATCCTTAGATGACCACTCTGATTGTTCCTTGCTATCCTTCTGCTTTTAATATACCTGTACAAGCCCTCGGGATTCTCCTTCACCTTGATTGCTAGGGGAACCTCATGCCTTCTTTTAGCCCTCTTGCATTTCTTATACTCCTCAAGTATCTCATTTGTCCCTGCTATGCATTTCATTCTTCTTGAGCCAGGCCTCAATATATCTTGAAAACCAAAGTTCACTAAACCTGGCCTTATCTTTTATTCTGACAGGAACATACAAACTCCACTCTCAAAATTTCCCTTTGAGGCCTTCCCCTTACCAAGCACATCTTTGCCAGAAAACAACCTATCCCAATCCAAACCTACTAGATTCTTTTTGATACCATCAAAATGACTCTTTTTCCAATTTAGAATCTTGACCTGAGGGCCAGACCTATCTTTCTCCAAAATTATCTTGAAACTGGTGGAATTATAACTGTCAGATCCAAAGTGTTCCCCTGCACATACTTCTGTCACCTGCACTGCCTTGTTCCCTAACAGGAGATCCAGTATCACTCTGTCTCATTGGGACCTTTATATATCGATTAACGAAACTTTCCTGAACAGATTTGACAAAATCTATCCCTTTTACAGTAATGAGTCCCAGCTAATACATGGAACGTTAAAATCTCTGACTTTACAAGTTTGCTCCTTTAAATCCTGCTGACTATAATATGATTCAATTAATATGATCAATCCTTTCTTATTCCACAGTTCTACCCATATATCCTCAGTAGATGAGCTCTCCTATTTGTCCTGTCTGAGCACTGCCATGACATTTTCCACCCATTCTTCTTTAATCCCTCCTGTCCTATCATGTCTAGAACAACAGAATCCCAGAATATAAAGTTTCCAGTCCTGCCCCTCCTGCAACCATGTCTCACTAATGGCTACGATATCATAATTCCACGTCCTGATCCATATTCTAAGCTCATCCATCTTACCTACAATACTCCTTGCGCTAAAATAGAAATCAGAACGTTATTCACATCATGCTCAATCTTTTGATTCTTGTCTTTTTATGCAAAATTAACATCTTTTCCCATAACCACTCCACCACCTACCCTGGCACTCCAGATTACCATCCCCCTGTAACTCCTGTTCAAATACCCTTCCTTCTCCCCACCCACATTCTTTAAATGCCGTGGAAATTCATCCTGTGGCGTTGCATGTGGAATCAAAGTTAGGTTTAGATTAAGTAAACTTAAGGGGAATAAATAGTTCATGGATTCAGAGGTATGTTGCTTCCTAATATTCAAAAAATCAAAACATTCATGTTAAATTTACTTGAATTTATATTGTCATTAGTTAACTAAACTTTGAGAAACTGATGCTTGGAGCAGATGAAGTTCCTAGTTTCATTTCTCCTTCCATTAGTCTATACCACTAAGGGACCGCAATGAAAAGCAATTGGTCTATATGGATGTTACAATTACATTATAATTTGCTAAAGGAATTATTCACACCTTTAATGGTGCACAACTGTCATGAAGGAATAAGCACTCTCCTTCCTAAAGTCAATGACCAGCTCTTTTGTTGACATTGAGGGAAAGGTTGTTGTCATGATACCATGCCACTAGGCTCTCTTATCTCATTATTTGAGAGAAAGCCCACTACAGTAGTATCATCTGCAAACTAGATGAAATTGGATGACAATCTGCCCACATAGTAAGTGTACAGGAAGTAGAGTGCGGGCTGAGGTCACAATCTATATGCATCAGTATAATAAATTGTGGATGACTAGTAAATATTAGTCAAATTAACAAAATGTGAAACAAAAATGCTGGAGGAATTCAGCCTGTTCAACAGCAGCTGTGGACAGAGAAACCTGTCAATGTTTTGGATCAGTGACCCTTTGCCACAACTTCCTCAGAATCAATGTGGCTTTTCTGTACAGATATATGGGATTTTATTCTTGTTAACCTGATTAAGTCTCTGTTGAGTATCAAGTTCCAAAGCAGAATGTAACATTTTTCTCACTTCTATTCTGAATGAAATTTCATTAATCACTCTACTCTTAACACTATAGTTTATTCTATGTCATTAGTAAGACCTGAAGATCAAGGAATGTGACAGATTCCATAATCATGAAGATTTGCATCGCACAGTATATATGGATCAAGCTTGTTTTCTGCTTCTGTAATTTCAGTAGGGAAATTTCTATTTTTTTTTTTGTTAGATACTATCATCAGGTGCCATGCCCAGTTTGAGCTTTGACTGCCATGGCCCACACACTCCTGTTTCAGGTCAAGTGGATCAAATCATTGGTATTCATTTCCAGTTCTCTGGCTGTTGTCTCCATCATTTGTCTTTGTCTTCCTCTTGCCTTCTTCTCTTTAATCTTTCCCATAATTACCGTGCATTCTAACTCCTCTTTCCTAATCACATGTCCAATGAAGTTACATTGCCTTTTCATGAGCTCATACATTATTTCTCTTTTTGTGTTTGCTCTGTTCATGACATCCTCGTTAGATAATTCGTTGCCTTTTAAAGAGTACATTAAAATTTTGCTTTATTGCATCCATGGGAGTCTTATTCTTATTTAAGAATGATCCTTTCTAATATTCAATCAAGTATTTAAATGAGGGAAATAAACGAGAACAAAAAAAGGAACAGAAATGTGAAATGGTCTGCAGATGGTTTCTAATCAGAATTGCATAGAACTTGTGACTATAAATCATTTTGTCCCAGAATTGCGTGGTCTGTGAACTACTTCCCACACATCTACTACTGATCATAATATATTCTATTAACTTGTATATTTATTTTCACTTTGACTGTACATATGACATTATGAATAAAGAAGCATCCTGAATTTATTGAATTTATTAGCAATTTTTACTTCTAGTTTTGAATTCACACAAACAGGATCATCAATTACCTCTTGATCTTCATATTCTAATTCTTTTCAGAATCCCAATTTATTTAATGTTTTCGCATGGTGTTGATGTAAGTTGTATGTTTTTTGAGGTTTTATGACTTGTTTCCTGTAATTGTTTCCATAACTCTTATTTTAAAGTCTGTTTCCAGAACTAGGCATCTGGTTTAATATTAGCAACACTTTTCTATGTTCATTGTATTGGTTGAGGTGATAAGATTCCCTATCCTATTTTCATGTGCCAAATTATTTCTCATTGCAGTTTACGTTGTAGAAGAACGCAGAAGGAATGATACTGGGGATACTTGTTTGACAGCATGTTGGACTGCCCTCTGCTGCTGTTGCCTTTGGGATATGTTGACCTAAAATTTCTCCGCTACACTGAAAGCCTCACTTCAAGATTCTCCCACTTCCTGGACCTTCAAATCAATGCTTGAATATTAACTTTGTTTTTCCCGAAAGGTGCCTGTTCAAAATTTTAGTTTGATCAAATGATGACATGAGCTTAATTAAATAATTGAATGGCAAGTTATTGGTGTGGTCCACTGTCTTTTGATGGCTTTCCCAAATACAGAGCAACTTAATTTATGCAGAAATTTTTAATTGTATGGATTTAATCGATACATAATTGCTATTGATTTGTTTGTTATGTAAAATTAACACTGATTTCCTGTGAAACTATTTAGATAAATAATATTGTAGTCTTTTACTATATGTCACTGGAACACGATATTTCACATTAAAAACAGCTGTTCAATCACAACTTTTTGAATAAAGTACATTTATGCTTTAATACAATGATTGTCTTTTGCAAATGGAGCAAATTAAGAAAAGCTTCATTAAATTAAGCAAGACTTCAGCTAAGAAAATCATCTTTGGTGGCTAGTGCCAAATAAAGTCCAATGCTAGTTATAAACACCTAGCTTACGTACAGCCTGTACATGTGAACAAGTATTTGGGGGACTGGCGAGATTTTAGAATCAATTGTATTATCACTGACATATGCCTTAAAATTTGTTGTTTTGCAGGACCAAAAGTACTATGTACAAATAAATGGACAGTGCTGAGGAGGAATAGTGAGATAGTGTTCATGGACCTTTCAGAAATCTGATGGCAGAGAAGAAGACATTGAGTGTTGTTGTCTTCAGGCTCCTGTACCTGCTCTCCGATGGTAGTAACAAGAAGAGGGCTTGTCCTGAATGATGGAGGTCCTTAATGGTGGATGCTACCTTTTGGGGGCACTGACCTTTGGAGATGTTCTCAGTAGGGTGTGGGGTGAGAGGAGGAGGACTGCACTCGTGATAGGCTTGGCTGAAGCTACAATCCCACAAACCTGTGCAGCCTCTTTCGATCCTGTCCATTAGAGCCTCCATACTAGGCTGTCACGCAGCCAGTCAGAATGCTGTCCACTGTACCTCGAGCAATTTGCTGGAATCTTTGGCAGCTGCTGTATGACTGCAGGTGTTTTCTACTTTGTCAGTGCTGGGTCCATTGTTGTTTGTCATCTATATCAATGACCTACATGATAATGGCGCAGGCGTGACCTGTACAAAAAGGACGGGTTACACTTGAATCCTAGGGGGACCAATATCCTGGCAGGGAGATTAGTGAGGGCTACTGAGGTGACTTTAAACTAGAATGGTTGGGGGGTGGGAATCAAATTAAAGAGGCTAAGCGTGAGGAGGTTAGTTCACAACAGGGGGATGGGAACCAGTGCAGAGAGACAGAGGGGGTGTAAAGTGAGGGTAAAAGCAAAAAGTACTAGGGAGAAAAGTAAAAGTGGCAGGCTGACAAATCTAGGGCAAGCATTAAAAAGGGCCACTTTTCAACATAATTGTATAAGGGCTAAGAGAGTTGTAAAAGAGCGCCTGAAGGCTTTGTGTGTCAATGCAAGGAGCATTTGTAATAAGGTGGATGAATTGAAAGTGCAGATTGTTATTAATGATTATGATATAGTTGGAATCACAGAGACATGGCTCCAGGGTGACCAAGGATGGGAGCTCAACGTTCAGGGATATTCAATATTCAGGAGGGATAGATATGAAGGAAGGGGAGGTGGGGTGGCGTTGCTGGTTAAAGGAGAGATTAACGCAATAGAAAGGAAGGACATAAGCCGGGAAGATGTGGAATCGATATGGGTAGAGCTGCGTAACACTAAGGGGCAGAAGATGCTGGTGGGAGTTGTGTACAGGCCACTTAACAGTAGTGAGGTCGGAGATGGTATTGAACAGGAAATTAGAAATGTGTGCAATAAAGGAACAGCAGTTATAATGGGTGACTTCAATCTACATGTAGATTAGGTGAACCAAATTGGTAAAGGTGCTGAGGAAGAGGATTTCTTGGAATGTATGCGGGATGGTTTTTTGAACCAAAATGTCGAGGAACCAACTAGAGAGCAGGCTATTCTGGACTGGGTTTTGAGCAATGAGGAAGGGTTAATTAGCAATCTTGTTGTGAGAGGCCCCTTGGGTAAGAGTGACCATAATATGGTGGAATTCTTCATTAAGATGGAGAGTGACATAGTTAATTCAGAAACAAAGGTTCTGAACTTAAAGAGGGGTAACTTGGAAGGTATGAGACGTGAATTAGCTAAGATAGACTGGCAAATGACACTTAAAGGATTGACGGTGGATATGCAATGGCAAACATTTAAAGGTTGCATGGATGAACTACAACAATTGTTCATCCCAGTTTGGCAAAAGAATAAATCAAGGAAGGTAGTGCACCCGTGGCTGACGAGAGAAATTAGGGATAGTATCAATTCCAAAGAAGAAGCATACAAATTAGCCAGAGAAAGTGGCTCACCTGAGGACTGGGAGAAATTCAGAGTTCAGCAGAGGAGGACAAAGGGCTTAATTAGGAAGGGGAAAAAAGATTATGAGAGAAAACTGGCAGGGAACATAAAAACTGACTATAAAAGCTTTTATAAATATGTAAAAAGGAAAAGACTGGTAAAGACAAATGTAGGTCCCCTACAGACAGAAACGGGTGAATTGATTATGGGGAGCAAGGACATGGCAGACCAATTGAATAATTACTTTGGTTCTGTCTTCACTAAGGAGGACATAAATAATCTTCCAGAAATAGTAGGGGACAGAGGGTCCAGTGAGATGGAGGAACTGAGCGAAATACATGTTAGTAGGGAAGTGCTGTTAGGTAAATTGAAGGGATTGAAGGCAGATAAATCCCCAGGGCCAGATGGTCTGCATCCTAGAGTGCTTAAGGAAGTAGCCCAAGAAATAGTGGATGCATTAGTGATAATTTTTCAAAACTCGTTAGATTCTGGACTAGTTCCTGAGGATTGGAGGGTGGCTAATGTAACCCCACTTTTTAAAAAAGGAGGGAGAGAGAAACCGGGGAATTAGCCTAACGGTGGTGGGGAAACTGCTGGAGTCAGTTATCAAAGATGTGATAACAGCACATTTGGAAAGCGGTGAAATCATCGGACAAAGTCAGCATGGATTTGTGAAAGGAAAATCATGTCTGACGAATCTCATAGAATTTTTTTGAGGATGTAACTAGTAGAGTGGATAGGGGAGAACCAGTGGATGTGGTATATTTGGATTTTCAAAAGGCTTTTGACAAGGTCCCACACAGGAGATTAGTGTGCAAACTTAAAGCACACGGTATTGGGGGTAAGGTATTGATGTGGATGGAGAATTGGTTAGCAGACAGGAAGCAAAGAGTGGGAATAAACGGGACCTTTTCAGAATGGCAGGCAGTGACTAGTGGGGTACCGCAAGGCTCAGTGCTGGGACCCCAGTTGTTTACAATATATATTAATGACTTGGATGAGGGAATTAAATGCAGCATCTCCAAGTTTGCGGATGACACGAAGCTGGGCGGCAGTGTTAGCTGTGAGGAGGATGCTAAGAGGATGCAGAGTGACTTGGATAGGTTGGGTGAGTGGGCAAATTCATGGCAGATGCAATTTAATGTGGATAAATGTGAAGTTATCCACTTTGGTGGCAAAAATAGGAAAACAGATTATTATCTGAATGGTGGCCGATTAGGAAAAGGGGAGGTGCAACGAGACCTGGGTGTCATTATACACCAGTCATTGAAAGTGGGCATGCAGGTACAGCAGGCGGTGAAAAAGGCGAATGGTATGCTGGCATTCATAGCAAGAGGATTCGAGTACAGGAGCAGGGAGGTACTACTGCAGTTGTACAAGGCCTTGGTGAGACCACACCTGGAGTATTGTGTGCAGTTTTGGTCCCCTAATCTGAGGAAAGACATCCTTGCCATAGAGGGAGTACAATGAAGGTTCACCAGATTGATTCCTGGGATGGCAGGACTTTCATATGAAGAAAGACTGGATGAACTGGGCTTGTACTCGTTGGAATTTAGAAGATTGAGGGGGGATCTGATTGAAACGTATAAAATCCTAAAGGGATTGGACAGGCTAGATGCAGGAAGATTGCTTCCGATGTTGGGGAAGTCCAGAACGAGGGGTCACAGTTTGAGGATAAAGGGGAAGCCTTTTAGGACCGAGATTAGGAAAAACTTCTTCACACAGAGAGTGGTGAATCTGTGGAATTCTCTGCCACAGGAAACAGTTGAGGCCAGTTCATTGGCTATATTTAAGAGGGAGTTAGATATGGCCCTTGTGGCTACGGGGATCAGGGGGTATGGAGGGAAGGCTGGGGCGGGGTTCTGAGTTGGATGATCAGCCATGATCATAATAAATGGCGGTGCAGGCTCGAAGGGCCGAATGGCCTACTCCTGCACCTATTTTCTATGTTTCTATAATGTGGTAAACTGGATCTGAAAATTTGCAGATAACAGAAGATTGTGGGCGTAGTGAACAGCAAGGAAGGCCATCAAAGCTTGCAGCGGGGTCTGGAGCAGCTGGAAAAATGGGTTGAAAATGTCAGATAGAATGTAATGAAGACAAGTGAGGTTTGCACTTTGGGAGGATAAACCAACATAGGACTTGCACATAGAGAACTGAGCAGTGTAGTAGAACAGAGGGATCTGTGAATATAGATCTTTAATTCTTTGCAAGTGGCACCATGGGTGGATATGCTCCTAAAAAGCGTGTTTGGCACATTTTCCTTCATAAATCCAAATATTGAGTACAGGAGTTGGGGTGTCATGTTGAAGTTGTATAAGATGTTAGTGAGGCCTAATTTGGAGTATTGTGTGCAGTTCTGGTTACAGGGAGGTATCATTAAAATTGAAGGGGGATAGAAAACATTTACAAGAATGTTGCTGGGACTTGACCTGAATTATAGTAAATAGTTGAACAGTTTAGAACTTTATTCCCTAGAGCACAGGAGAATGAGGCAAGATTTGATAGGTATACAAGATTGAGGCGATAGATAGGGTAAATGTAAGCAGGCTTTTTCCATTGAGATTAAATGAGACTAGAACTGGAGGTCACGGGTTAAGGGTTAAAAAGTGAAATGTTTAAGGGCAACTGGTGAGAGTGTGGAATGAGCTGCCAGCAGAAGCGGTGAATGTGAGTTTAATTTCAACATTTAAGAGGAGTTTGGATAAATACGTGGTACGTGGATGGGAGTGGAGTGGAGGGCTGTGGTCCAGGTGCAGGTCAATGGGAGTAGGTAGAATAATAGTTCAGCATGGACTATGTGGTCTGAAGGCTCTGTTTCTCTGCTGTAGTGTTCTATGACGAACACTGTTGTGACATTCTTATCATATCATGCAGGAAAAAATGTTTTGGCTATTTGCTGCCCTTGGTTGACCTGTGACCAGGTGGCCACATTTCCAAATTTTGAACTCTTCAGGTTACAAATAATTCCCAGCTATGGAATCCTGTCATAACCTGGAAGAACCTATATATGTGCAAGAGCTTCTGCCAGATAGTGAATGGAATCAAAAGTACAGCAGATTAGATAATAAAGGGCAGACAGCTGTGGGCATAGATACACTGACTATCTCCTCATTTCATCCCACCCACAACTATCACCACTCCAAGTAGTCTTCTAAAATTTTCTGTGTTTCTCCTCAGTGTATATTCTGTAATGTAGAAGCTACAACCACTTACATCTTTGGAATATACTGAGGGGTTTGAGCAAACAGTGACTACTGTACTTAGATACTGACGTTCAGTTCTTTAGCCTCCAAATAAAATAGCTAGATTTATTTTCACCATGAATGAAGTTGCTAAAGATTAAACTGCCAGGGTTTTCAACTCTGAACAAATCTCCTAAATACATATGGTGTTTGATTCAGTACTTTTTCCAGTAGGGAGAAAGGAGATACCAAATAATTTATGGATAGGAAATAAATGAAGATGAGAGTACAAATCTAAAATTCACTAATCTAAATTTCATACCAAGGCTGTTCTGTACTCCCAAGGGCAATAAGCCTTGACAAAACGCAAGCACTGAAATCTCTCACTAGAAAAGTTATTTACTTGGCCTTTGGGCACAAGATTAAAAAGGGATTTGAAGAACATAATTGTCACAAGACTATTTGTTTCTGTTAGAATTTGCATGGTGGGTGTAAGAAGTACTCCTGCATAACCATCAATGTGGCCTGCTAGATATATCTACCATTTCAGATTGGTCAAACATTTCAACAGATTTAAATGTTCCAACCGACTTAAATGCTGAAATGGCTTAGCTATCAGTCAGCAGCTCTTCAGCAGGGTGCAATTGATATTTCCAAAGCTATAGCCTGTGCTGCTGAATGCTTCAACAATCTATTAAATATTTGTTAAATATAGTAGATACCAAGCCACAAAGATAAAAGGGGGATTTTCTGCATTGCTGAATAATGTTCTTTCATTGTTTTTTCTTTTTTTCATCACACCCATCTAAACTGAAGGTTCTTTAGCACATTGAAACTTTTCTAAAATGTAAAATTTAGAATCTGAATCAAGTTTATTATCACCAGCATATGTCGTGAAATTCATTAACAGCAACAGCAATTCAATAGACAATAGGTGCAGGAGTAGGCCATTCGGCCCTTCGAGCCAGCACCGCCATTCACTGTCATCATGGCTGATCATCCACAATCAGTATCCAGTTCCTGCCTTATCCCCACAACCTTTGATTCCGGTATCTTTAAGAGCTCTATCCATCTCTTTCTTGAAAGCATCCAGAGACTTGGCCTCCACAGCCTTCTGGGTCAGAGCATTCCATATATCCACCACTCTCTGGGTGAAAAAGTTTTTCCTCAACTCTGTTCTAAATGGCCTACCCCTTATTCTTAAACTGTGGCCTCTGGTTCTGGACTCACCCATCAGCAGGAACATGCTTCCTGCCTCCAGCGTGTCCAATCCCTTAATGTTCTTATATGTTTCAATAAGATCCCCTCTCAGCCTTCTAAATTCCAGAGTATACAAGCCCAGTTGCTCCAATCTTTCAACATATGACAGTCCTGCTATCCTGGGAATTAACCTTGTGAACCTACGCTGCACTTCCTCAATAGCAAGAATGTCTTTCCTCAAATTTGGAGACCAAAACTGCACACAGTACTCCAGGTGTGGTCTCACCAGGGCCCTGTACAGCTGCAGAAGGACCTCTTTGCTATTATACTCAATTCCCCTTGTTATGAAGGCCAGCATGCTATTAGCTTTCTTCACTGCCTGCTGTACTTGCACGCTTGCTTTCAGTGACTGATGTACAAGAACACCTAGATCTCGTTGTGCTTTCCCTTTTCCTAACTTGGCTCCATTTAGATAATAATCTGCCTTCCTGTTCTTACCACCAAAGTGGATAACCTCACATTTCTTCACATTAAACTGCATCTGCCCACTCACCCAGCCTGTCCAAGTCACCCTGCATTCTCATAATATCTTCCTCACATTTCACACTGCCACCCAGCTTTGTGTCATAGGCAAATTTGCTAATGTTACTTTTAATTCCCTCATCTAAATCATTCATATATATTGTAAACAGCTGCGGTACCCCACTGGTCACTGCCTGCCATTCCGAAAGGGACCCGTTAATCGCTACTCTTTGTTTTCTGTCAGCCAGCCAATTTTCAATCCATGCCAGTACTCTGCCCCCAATACCACGTGCCCTAATTTTGCTCACTAATCTCTTATGTGGGACTTTATCAAAGGCTTTCTGAAAGTCCAGGTACACTACATCCACTGGCTCTCCCTTGTCCATTTTCATAGTCACATCCTCAAAAAATTCCAGAAGATCAGTCAAGCATGATTTTCCCTTCGTAAATCCATGCTGACTCAGACCAATCCTGTTACTGCTATCCAGATGTGTCATAATTTCATCTTTTATAATTGACTCCAGCATCTTTCCCACCACTGACGTCAGGCTAACCAGTCTATAATTCCCTGTTTTCTCTCTTCCTCCCTTCTTGAAGAGAGGGACAACATTAGCGACCCTCCAATCCACAGCAACTGATCCTGAATCTATAGAACATTGGAAAATGATTACCAATGTGTCCACGATTTCTAAAGCCACCTCCTTAAGTACCCTGGGATGTAGACCATCAGGCCCCAGGGACTTATCAGCCTTCAGACCTAACAGCCTATCCAACACCATTTCCTGCCTAATATAAATTTCCTTCAATTCATCCATTACCCTAGGTCCTTTGGCCACTATTACATCTGGAAGATGGTTTGTGTCTTCCCTAGTGAAGACAGATCCAAAGTACCTGTTCAACTCGTCTGCCATTTCCTTGTTCCCTATAATAAATTCACCCGTTTCTGTCTTCAACGGCCCAATTTTGGTCTTAACTATTTTTTTCCTTTTCACATACCTAAAGAAGCTTTTACTATCCTCCTTTATATTCTTGGCTAGTTTACCTTCGTACCTCATTTTTTCTCTGCGTATTGCCTTTTTAGTTACCTTCTGTTGCTCTTTAAAAGTTTCCCAATCCTCCGGCTTCCCACTCGTCTTTGCTATGTTATATTTCTTCTCTTTTATTTTTATACTGTCCATTACTTCCCTTGTCAGCCACGGCCTCCCCTTACTCCCCTTAGGATCTTGCTTCTCTTTGGAATGAACTGATCCTGCACCTTCTGCATTATTCCCAGAAACACTTGCCATTGCTGTTCCACTGTCATCCCTGCTAGGGTATTGTTCCATTGAACTTTGGCCAGCTCCTCCCTCATAGCACCATAGTTCCCTTTGTTCAACTGTAATACTGACACTTCTGAGTTTCCCTTCTCCCTCTCAAATTGTAGATTAAAACTTATCATATTATGGTCACTACCTCCTAATGTCTCCCTTACCTCGTGGTCCCTGATCAAATCCAGTTCATTGCACAACACTAAATCCAGAATTGAGTTCTCTCTGGTAGGCTCCAGTACAAGCTGTTCGAAGAATCCATCTCGGAGGGACTCCACAAATTCCCTTTCTTGGGGTCCAGAACCAACCTGATTCCTCCAGTCTACCTGCATGTTGAAGTCCCCCATAACAACTGTAGCATTACCTTTGCAACATGCCAATTTTAACTCTTGATTCAACTTACACCCTACATCCAGACCACTGTTTGGGGGCCTGTAGATAACTCCCATTAGGGTCTTTCTACCCTTAGAATTTCTCAGTTCTATCCATACTGACTCTACGTCTCCTGATTCTATGTCCCCCCTCGCAAGGGACTGAATATCATTCCTCACCAACAGAGCCACCCCACCTCCTCTGCCCATCAGTCTGTCCTTTCGATAGGACATATACCTTTGAATATTCATTTCCCAGGCCCTGTCCACTTGAAGCCATGTCTCTGTTATTCCCACAACATCATACTTGCCAATTTCCAGCTGTGCCTCAAGCTCATCCACTTTATTTCTTATACTCTGTGTGTTCATATACAATACTTTTAATTCATTACTCCCCTCACCTCCCATATCAATTCCTATTTCACTTGGCCATACTGTACGATCCCTTCTTGAGCTTTCTGCTGTGTTGATTCTGCTGTCTTTCTTAACTTTTCTTATTCTCACTTTCCCTTTATCTCCATCCTTGTTTCCAGGTCGTCCCCTCCCCCCCACTACTTAGTTTAAACACACCCGTGTTGCAGAGGCAAACCTGCCTGCCAGAATGCTGGTGCCCCGCTTATTAAGATGCAACCCGTCCCTTTTGTACAATTCATCCTTACCCCGAAACATACCCCAGTGGTCCAAGAATGTAAATCCTTGCTTCCTGCACCAGTTCCTCAGCCGCACATTCAGATCCATTATCTCCCTGTTCTTGCCCACTCCAGCACGAGGAACTGGAAACAAACTGGAGATAACCACCCTGGAATTCCTGCTTTTCAGCCTTCTTCCGAGTTCTCTGAAGTCATGCTGTAGAATGTCTTTCCTCTTCTTCCCCACGTCATTTGTGCCAACATGCACCACCACTTCCGGATGTTCACCTTCACTCTTGAGGATTCCCTGCAATCGGTCCATGACATCCTGGATCCCGGCACCAGGGAGGCAACACACCATCCTTAAATCTCGCCTGTTGCCACAGAAACCCCTTATGTGCAATACATAATACAGAAGTAGAAGAAAAATAATAATAAATCAATTATATATATTAAATAGATTAAAAATTGTGCAAAAAAAACAAATAATATATATTTAAAAAGTGAGGTAGTGTTCAAGGGATCAATGTCCATTTAGGAATCAGATGGCAGAGGGGATTTTTCAGCTTCCTAGGCATCTTCTCCCTAGTAATAGCAACTGCGCTCACTTCTGCCTCCTAACAATCTCAGACTTTTGGCATACTACCAGTGTATTCCACTGTGAAGACTGATGTAAAATACTTGTTCATTTTTTCCACCATTTCTTTGTACCCCATTAAAACCTCTCCAGTGTCATTGGTATATCTTTGATATTATTGCTTAGCTTACATACATATTTCATCTTTTTCCTCCTTATGGCCTTTTTAGTTGCCACCCGTTGATTTTTAAAGGCTTTCCAATCCCCTCAAGTCCCACTAATTTCTGCCCTCTCTTTGATCTTATGTTGGCTTTGACTTCTCCTGTCAGCCACGGTTGTGTTATTGTGCCTCCAGAATACTTACTCTTCTTGGGATACACCTTCGAATTGCTGCTCTGCCATCATCCCTGCTAGTGATCCCTTCCAATCAACACTGGCCAGCTACTGTCCCATGCCTTTTTGATTCCCTTTACTCCACTGTAATATCGATATATTTGACTTTGGTTTCTCCCTCTCAAATTGCAGAGTGAATTCTATCGTATAATGATCACTGTCTCCCCAAGGGTTCCTTTACCTTAAGCTCCCTAATGAAATATGGTTCATTACACAACAGCCAATCCAGAATATCTGATCCCCCAGTGAGCTCAACAACAAGCTGTTCTAAAAAGCCATTTCGTGGGCATTCTACAATTTTTTTTTGGGATCCTGCACCAAGCTAATTTTCACAATCTACCCTGTATATTGAAATCCCCCATGACTATTGTAACATTACCCTTTTGACATGCCTTTTCTATCTCCCATTGTAATTGTGTCCCACATTCTGGCTACTGTTTGGAGGCCAGTATATAACTCCCATCATGTTCTTTTTACCCTTGCAGTTTCTTAACTCTACCCACAACAAATCTACTTCTGCTGATCCTATGTCATTGCTTTCTAAGGATTTGTTTTCATTTTTTTTTTATTAACAGAGCCATGCCACCCCTCTGCCTACTTGCCTGTCCTTTTGATACAATCTGTATCCTTAGATATTCAGCTCCCATATATATAACAATTTTAATTTCCCTGGACCTGGTCATCTCACTTTCACGATGGATGTCCAACCCCTATACATCCCCATCACCCATCAGAAAGGACTTAAAGCCCTCCACTTCTTTCTGGACACAAGACCCAACCGGTTTCCATCCACCACCACTCTCCTCCATCTGGTGAAACTGAGATAACTTCTCAGTTTCAATAACTTCACACTCTCAATAACTTCTCCTTTGGCTCCTTCCACTTCCTTCAAACAAAAGGTGTAGCTGTAGGCAGTCACATGGGTCCCAGCTATGCCTGCCTTTTTGTCGGCCACATGGAACAATCTATGTTCCAAGCCTACACTGATATCACTCCCCCAACTTTTCCTAGGCCACATCGATGACTGTATCAGTGCTGCCTCCTGAACCCATGCCAAGATCATCAACTTCATTAACTTTGCTTCTAGCTTCCACCCTGCACTCAAGTTTACATGGTCCATTTCTGATACCTCCCTCCTCTTTCTCCATCTATCTCTATCTATATCTCTATCTCTGGGCACAGTTTACCCACTGATATAGTTTATAAACCGACCGATTCTCACTGCTACCTAGACTATACTTCTTCCCACCCTGTCACTTTTAAAAATGTCATCCCCTTCCTCCATCTCCATCACATCTGCTCTCAGATATCTTCATTTCAGAACTAATGAGATGTCCTCCTCTTTCTTCAAAGAAAGAGGCTTTACTTCCTCCACTGTCAATACCGCCCTCACTAGCATCTCTTGCATTTCATACACATCAGCCCTCACCACAGCCACATCCACCCGCCACCCCACCAGGGATAGGGTTCCACTCGTCACCAGCCATACCACCAGCCTCCACGTACAGCACATAATTCTCCGTAACTTCCGCCATCTCCAGCAGGATCCCACCACCAAGCACACTTTTCTCTCCCCCGACTTTCCACTTTCCGCAGGGATTGCTGCTTCCATGATTCCCTTGTCCATTTATCCTTCCCCACTGATCTCCCTCCTGGTACTTAACCTTACAAGGGGAAATGCCACACCTGCCCCTACACCTCTTCCCTCACTACCATTCAGGGCCCCAAACAGTCCTTCCAAGTGAGGTGACACTTCACCTGTGAGTCTGTTGAGGTCAGCTACTGTATCCGACACTCCTGGTGTGGCCTTCAGTGTATCGGTGAGACCTGATGTAGATTGGGAGACTGCTTCGCCGAGCACCTACGCTCTGTCCACCAGAAAAAGCAAGATCTCCTGGTGGCCACTCAGTTCGATTTTACTTCCCATTTCCGATCCAACATCTCAGCCCATGGCCTCCTCTACAGCCTCAATGAAGCCACACTCAGGTCTGAGGAGCAACACTTTGTATTCCACCTGGGCAGCCTCCAACCTGATGGCATGAACATCGAATTCTCAAACTTATGGTGATTGCCCCTCTTCTTCTTCACCATTCCCCATTCCCATTCCCCTCTCTCACTCATCCTTACCTGCCCGTCATCTCCCTCTGGTGCTCCTCCCCCCTCCCTTTCTTCCATGACCTTCTGATCTCTCCTATCAGATTCACACTTCTTCAGCCCTTTATCTCTTTCACCAATTGACTTCCTAGTTCTTTACTTCACCCATCCCTCTCTCCTGGTCTCACCTATCACCTACTACCTTGTACTTCTTTCTCTCCTCCTCCCCTCACCTTCTAATTTCATTTCCAGTTCTGATAAAGGGTCTCAGCCTGTTACACTGCAACTCCTCCCACTGACTGCAATTTTGCCGTCATCGGTCTGGCTTTCCTGACCGTCTCAGTACACATAGCCTTTGTTTGAATACCAACCGCCCCATCCTCAGCCCTATCACTCAGGTTCACAACCCCTGCCAAATTACTTTAACACTTTCCAAACAGTTCTAGCAAACCTGCCCTTGAGGATATTGGTCCTCCTCAGGTCCAGGTGTAACCCATCCCTTTAGTTCATACCTTCCCCTGAAAAGATCCCAATGATCCAGAAATCTGAATCCCTTCCCCCTGCACCAGTTCCTCAGCCACATATTTATCTGCCAAATGCTCCTATTCTTACCCTCATGGCGTGAGGCACAGGCAGCAATCCAGAGATTACTAACCTGGTGGTCCTGCTTTTCAGCTTTCTAGATCCCTAAATTCCCTTTTCCTACCTATGTCACTAGTGCCAATATGTACCAAGATTCTGGCTGCTCATCCACCTCCTTTACAATGGCGTGGACCTGATCTGAGATGTTTCTGACCCTGCTACCTGGGAGGCAACATACCCCCCTTCTCTTCTGAGCCACAGTGCCAGAGACCCAGTTGTTGTGGCCCCTCAACAGTATCCAAATGGGTATACTTATTATCGAGGGGAATGGCCACAAGTGTGCACTATAGAGGCTTCCCACTTCGTCTTCCTCTTCCTCTTCCTTTTCCTCTCCTGACTGTCAGCTAGGTACCTGCCTCTTACAATTTAGATTATAGTGCAGAATATTCAAACAATCCATATAATCAAAGCTGGAAGATTGGGAATTACAGTTTTCTGAAGGGAAATGGAAACAAATGTTTATTAATTAGTTTGCTTTACTTTGGTGTTTAGTGTTGCCTTTTTTTTTATAATGGTTACTTGTTCCAGTTTAGATGAATTGGATGTATGGCTGACTTTCTACCGGATCAATTTTTATTTTAATTGCTTCAGTCGTGGAAGACAGAGTGTAAAATAAAATCACCGTTGTCCCCAATTATTAACTTAAACTTTCAATCATCTTCAGCCATGTAATACTTTGAAATCTCAATAGCCAAATTTGGTGAACTATTACTAAGATTGAACTAAACACCACCTATATCACTCCTGCAATTCTCTTGCTTGTCTCAGTGGGATGATTGTTAACTGACCACAATTTTCAACCCTGGCACGGCATATTGAAATCTGTTCTCAAAAGTAAATCTTGAAAAGATGTAAACACTTAATTACCAGTAGTAATATGTTCTGTACAGTGTCAAGTCATCAGATGGCATTTATATGTGTTTCAAAGTCCATCTTTCACTGAACGAAACAATGTCAGCCCTGAACAACGCCTGTTCAATTTTCATTCCAGAATTTAAATGATTTACCTGAGCTGACTGTGCAATAAGATACTCGTTTACACCTTGGCCACAGCAAAATCATTTGAATTTATGCCATTATTCTTTATGTTACCACTGAAGCACACAGGAAGTCATAACTGGACAATTAATGGTTTATGTTTCTGAGCACTCTGTAAATAGCACAAGGCTACCAATGGAAATGAGCGATTGAAACTGTTAATTAGGAGGGAGTTAGAATGTTAATGGTTAAGTATTATTTTTTTAAAATAAGTCTAAAATCATGATTGCTTCAACAGATGGGTTCAAGGCTTAGGGGATATTATTAAAAAAAGTTAAAAGGCATGTGAAGTAAATCTTCATTAATTCAAGTCTGGAATTCACTGAGTTAAAGAAAAGTGGAAAGAAATCCAGTGACTTCAGAGCTGACTGGAACAAGGCAGAAGAATAAGTTGCAGGGCTATGGGAAAAGAGAGGGAGAATAGGATTGGGGTTTGCTGTATATGGTGCAAGTGTAGACAATAGGCTAAATAGTTACCACCTGTATTATAATAATTCCATCACACATTTGATTTATTTATTATGGGGATTATTGGAAAATATATATTAAATATCATTGCCACTCTATGAACAATGAAAAGAAATGCTGGGCTGTAATAAAACCTGAATTGGGAGGATGGGCAAGTTATTAATTCTGGTAAACAACTCAATCTAATAGACTGGTGGTACAGGTCGGCATTTAATCCTGACCTCAAATGCTCTTTGTGTGGAATTTGTAAGATCTCCTCATAACTAAAATTTTGGAGGAAACCTTCATGAAGATATGCTGAAGGTTAATTCACATGTGCAAATAACAGGAAGAAGAATTAATTGGGATCTGATTAGCATGTAAGAAAAATTACATTATAGATATATAGAGAAATAAGAGGGGAAATGGGACTGATAGGATTGCTCCTCAGGGAGCTGGGATTTGGGCCAAATGTCCTCCTGTACTGTAAGAACAGGCAAGAACTATTTAAACACAACAAAAAATTGACTTCAATGAACTAGGTAAAAAGTAAAGGAGTCAATTTAACAGGTAAAAAAATATAAACAATATAAAGGAAAAACCTCTGGTTCAATGTCCAAACATGACAGATTTAAAATAAATTTACTTTGGTATAATTATACACGCTGACATGCTAAACCCGAGATAGAAACATTTCTAAAGTTTAATATTTAAAAGTTTGATTAGCATATGTACTATTCCCCCGGCCCCCCGGCTTCCCAAGTTAACTGGTATCATTACAGCCACACCAAATCTATTTAAGGAACAGAGATTGTAGAAGTTTAAACTTTGAAACAATAGTAGCTTATGTTATCATAAAACTGTAGTGAACTTTGATGTTACGTCAATGCTGCATCTGAGTAATCAAATATAAAAAGGTGTTCATCAATCTTTTGTCAGCATTGTTAAAAATTAAACTACTTCCATGACATGTCAGTCAATGTGGTAATGACTCTTTTTTTGGCCAAATATCAAATGCTTTTCTTTACCTCACACTGAAAAAAGACTTGCGATCTCCACTAGTTTCTGTAAAGGAAGAGTATCTGAAAGATGTGGCATTGTCCTAGAAGTCTGCACATTACAATATAATTAATTTTAAATGCGCAAAACATTTACACACATTCAATAGGGTTCTTTAACCTAAATTCAAGTTGACACCACTGTTTTCTTTTTCTTATATAAATGTATAGAAATTGAAGTTTAATGATAGTAAATCCTTTTGTTTATAAATACCATAACTATTAAGCTAAAACTATAAATTTTCACCTTGGAATAAGGAAAGTTTTAGGGAATGGTCTTATGAAATTTACTTGAATCAGAATCTTGACTGAAATAGAATTAATGCTAAACAAATAAGAATTTAATTTCCCTTGTGTTGTGTATTTCATATTTAAGCAATATTTGAGTAATCTTGTATATAGATATTTTGTTTGATTAGTATTCTTGCTTGTTTAAATAATTCATTATGGGTTATATGTATAAATGCATGAATTGCATTTTGCATTTGTCATCGTGCTACCACATGATATGTGCGCGCCTCACTTAAATAAACACGAAGTTAGACCTGCATTTGCGGTCTCTGAACCCTGGATTGAACAGACATTGTTCAGGGCTGGCATTGTATCTTTCAGTATGTCTGAATGAAAGATAGACTTTGAAACACAAATAAATGCCATGGCTTCCTCTGAATTAGTTTAATGTATTGAAGTTACAAAACATAACACCTTGCCAGGTAATTATTAACAAAGATTGAGAAAGTTATAAGTTAGATATCTATTTCTTGGTCATTTAAACCAATTCTTGCACAGCATCATCAATATAGGGATTTCAGTCAATTAATATAACACTAATAAGTCAGAAATGTGTTTTCTACTAATTTAATTTCAGATTTTCAACATTGAAAATAGTCTTTTTAAACTCTTCATTTTATTTATTTATTGAGATACAGCATGGAATAGGCCCTTTGAGCTACAACACCCAGCAATCCCCAATTTAACTTAGCACCATTCACATCTTCAAGAAATCCCATACTTTTTGCACTGTTAAAGTATGGTCACTATTGTAGTTTTGGCAGTTTCTTTTACTACTTTGGACTTGTATGTCTATTTGGTTTCATTCTGAGGAAACCACTTCTGGTTTACACGGGAAATGTAATTTGAGAGAACATTGAGCAACCAGTTCCAGTAAAATTGCCAGAGTGTTTTTCATTATTGACAGAACTGACTGTTAGTAAGGATCACTAAAACTTAAGAAATTATCTGTTGTGGTTTTTATTGCACAAGATGTTCAAATATTTAGACCATACAGTGTCAACATTAAGCACCCTCTATTCAAAATTGAAAACTAAATTAAAGTTTAACTGCTCACCCAACTCCAAACAATAATAATATTTATCAATATACTGCAGATCATTTCTCAATTAGATAAGCTCTTTGGCTTTATTAATTTATAAGAATATTAGGTAGAACCCATTCAATGACACAGCTGTATAGATAAGGAAGAAATGGCCACTTGATTCTACTAATGAACATACCAAACAAGGAAATTGACTTCTGCGTATTTTTTGACCAATCATTCCAAAATGCGTGACTGATTTAAGAGGACATTTATAAGAAGACACTTTCACAATGTTTGCTTTCTCATCTACTGATAACACACCAAATCTTCCAATGTCCATCTTTGGTTCTCACCAGCCTACTCTTAAATCTAATACCTTTATTTTTCCCTAAGTTCCATCCATACCTGTGCTAAACTCATCTATAGATCCCTCTCCTTTTCCATTGTTCCCATTTCCTTTTCAACAGCCCCTCTCACTTGCTTCTGTTCTGGTTCTGTGGATTCTGAGATGTTTGATGAAGCCAGTCTGGGAACTCTGAACTGTACCCCTTCTGCCGCTCCTCCATGGCTTCTGTATGTTGCTCATGTACTTGAGGTTCTCATCCCAAATGCTTTTTTACCACTTTGGCGAATCATCCATCAAGGTTCCAAAAGTCTGTGCTGATGTTGCATCTTTCAAGACACTTTTGAATGCATCTTAAATTCTTTCCTCCATTTACTTGGTACTATCTTCCCAAGACAAAGATCAGAACAGCATGTGTTCCAGAATTCCTCTTTGGGCAATCAAGGAACGTTGTCCATCCATTTGTAACTAAAGCCAGGATACCAATGTTATTTGAATACAGGGCTGATGGATCTTTCCATTGCCTTGAGTTGTAAGCTGTAGATCATGCAAACCTTGAAAGGAAACATCTCTCTCACCATAGTGCTGTACCTCATCTCCATTCAATTTCCCATTTGGTGCAGCCAATCTTTACAACGAATAAAAAAACTGCCGGTGTTCCTTAGTGACAGCATTCCACAACCAATGAAACCCAAACTAGTGTAGTCAAGCTGCCATATTCAGAAGACCAATAGGTGAAAATCAACAGGTAACTGCTGGTGCAGTTCCCGTGGGTAAGTTCTAAACAAAGGTCCTTAACTTGAAACACTATCTGTTTCTCCTCCCACAGATGCAGCCTGAGTATTTCCAGTGTTTTTTAGTTTTATATTTTATGTAGACAATGCTTGCATTTGTGCACTGAAACAAACAAAAACTAGGTATTAAAAGGTAAATGTCCCCTACCAACTTTCTGCCAGCTTTACAACATGATAGTAAAGTTTCACAGCTAGATCCTGAAAAATATAGGCCACTTTCAATATCTCAGGAACCTCCTCTCAGCATAGACAGTCATCAACAAAGGAATTCATTATTCTTTCAATGGGCCAGCATGGCCTTTAATTGGCTGAGGAAATGGGTATTTAAAGATAAAAACAGGCACCAAACATATAGTCTACTGGGCAACACGCCCTTATTTCCTCCAAACTGTTGAAGACACATGGCCCATCCTTATCCCATGAAAAAAATAACAAGCTATTCCCTCTGCTCTGGTTCCATTTCCCCCATATCACTTCCTTCTCATAATTCCTATGCCTGATATTCTGTCATTCCAAGTTACCTCCACCTCCAGAACCTTTCATCCGTTCTCCTCCAATATACTTGAATTTGTCAGCTCTTGACTTCTGACCCATCTTTTCCAATATTCCACCTTCAAATCTCTCTGATCACATTTCTGGCCTACAACATTAATTAAATGCCTGTAAAAAATATAAGCCACAAAATACATGTTAGCTGTAGTCTATTTTCTTCCTCAAGCACCTCAATTTCTGACATAGTTCACCACACTCAATTATTCAAGTGAGAGTACCCTCACATGGCAATAATTTTATCTATCACGTTGTTTCTGTTGCAATCAGAGTCTTCCCTCTGCCGTGCAATTTCCCAACAGGAATCCTGACAAAGTGTTTTGCCATTAAGTGTGCTTCAACTTGGAAAAATGATCCACTGATTTGTTGTCTGTTTTCAAAAATATACTGACAACACCCAGCAGTACCTCTCATTAAATCTACAAAAATTACATCATCACAGTACTGTCCAACTTCCAGTTTTCAATGAGCTCCAAGATACTGCAGCTAAATACACATTGATGCAATCCCTTTTGGACTCTGATTACTAATTAAATCTTATCTCCAAATATCTCACAGTGAACCAAACTGTTCAACACCTCAGCGAAATTACTTCAAAACATGCAAAGAATTTCATTCTTGTTCCCTCGTTATCACAATGAAAGACAAGTTCAGCTTCTGGAATAGCACTGCTAAACTTCATGCTTTCTTAACCACCTTAGTATCCATCTTAAACTATTTCTTCCAAAATTACTATTTCTATGCTACTCAAAATCCCATTCAACTATGTCATTGTTTCTCAATCACCCAAAACTCACTGATTTAAAATCTTGGTATCTAAATCCTGCCAGATTCCACCTTACCCTATCCTTACGATTCTCTCTGCAATTATTCTTCAATCCACTTCTAGATCCACCCCACCACTATATCCTTCCAGTATGATATCTTATCAACTTGTTCCTTTATTGCATCATGGGGAACTTTGCTTTCAGGCAAGCAATCGCTTTTCTGGAAATTCCTCTGAAACGCTAGAACATCCTTCCCTCCTTAAAACTCACCTGTTTGATCACACTTACTGCTAACTCTTTGATGTCTTTTGTCTCTGAAGTACTTCATGCCTTATTGTCTATGCTAAAAGAGAGTTATAAAGACAAATATCATTGTGAATCATGAAAATGAGAGTTTAATTATAATAGCTGAAATAATACACATATAGTTGTATTTTTTGAATTATTCCAGCTAGATTATTCTAGAAGTATTATAAATCTTAATTATTGCTGCTAAATTTCACCACATGGGGGCACAATATATCTTGAGTAATATTACTGCAAACTTCTGAAAAAATCTGTTGTCTCAATTCCAGTGCAATATTTTAGTCCATTTTTCTGAAAACTAAAACAATATAAATGTGATTGTTTTATAAGTGTACATATATTCTGCATTAATTAAGAGTCAAATTATTTACAAATGTGATTTTAATTTATTTACAATTTAATATTATTTATATCGCCATACACTGGTTTATTTACTGATTATTTTATACACATCATTCAGTATCAAAGTTTTCAGGAAAAGTGACATTTACTACATTGTTAAATTTTCATTGCTGTTGTACTAAATACAAAATGAACAGAGGGATAAAGAATTATTTGAAAAATTAGATTATTTTTAGTTTTGTTCGATATATTAAGCTTTTCAGGAAAGCTAAACAATATGAGGTTTGGTTTAAAAATTGTTAAAATTACAATGTTTTAAAAAATTAACATTTTATTGCTCCAGGATGCCCAAAAGCATTTCATGGCCAATTGATTATCATCACATGGGTGTACAGTAATGTGGCAAAATGAGGCTCCTCAGAGACAAGTTCTTTACACGGAGAATGATGGGTGCGCGGAATGCCATGACGGGTGGTGGTAGCAGCATTACATTAGGGCATTTAAGAAACTCTTAGATAGGCATAAAGGTGATAGAAAAGTGGAGAGCTATGTAGGAAGAAAAGGATAGATTGATCTTAGAGTAGTTTAAAAGCTCCGCACAACATTGGGGGTTGAAGGGCCTGTACTGTGCTGTAATGATTACCCAAAGGCTGCACATCCTGTACACAAAAATTAAAGTTCCCTGACTTCCACACATCATCAACACAGAGGCCTGACATGGCCATTCTGTCAGAAACCTCAAAGCACGTGGTCACGGTGGAACTGACAGTGCCCTGGAAAGACTGGATTGAGGAGACATTTGAGCTTAAGAAGGCCAGATACCAGGAGCTGGTAGAACAGTCCCCAAGACATGGGTGGAGGGCACAACGCAAGCCTGTAGAGGTGGGGTTGGAGGTTTTGCTGGCTGCTCGCTGTACGGAACTGACTCTCTCCTCGGCATTACAGGGGCTGCAAAGAGAAGTACCATCAGCACTGTCACAGGGGTTGCTGAGCGAGCCTCAGACTGAGACCAGGAATTTTATAAATAATGCAATATGTTTGCTAGAAATTTTTATATAGACATATAAAAAATACCAATCAACTTTCTTGGCATTTATATCACCAACAATCAGCTTCATGTTCCTTGGCAACAACATCACCGGCAACCTCACCTGGCACCTTCACTATGATATAGTGGTCTAGAAAGGACATCTGTGTATTCACTTTCTTATGCATCTGAGAACATTTGGCATGTGGGTGTGGATTGTCTTGAACTTTCACACTTGCGCTGTAGGAAGAACTTTGAAGGGTTGTATCTCAGTATGGTATGGTAACTGTTCTGCTTTTGACCGACTGGACCTGGAGAAAATGGTAAACAGACCAATCCATCACAGGTCTGTCACTGTCTTCCATCTAATTCATCATAATGGCACATTGTTTCATCAAGGATTGCAAACACCCAGGTCATTCCATTTTCTTTCTTCTTCCTTTGGGAGAAGATAAGAGGAGCTTAAAAGGCTGGACATCCATATTCAGAAACATCAACTTCCCCACATCTATCAGACCCATGAACCAATCACCTCTTTCATATTCCCTTCCACATGGTGCTGCCTTGCTCTGTACCCTATCACACCTCTCCCAGTTATTCCACAATTGTCAAGGTTAGCATTTCTTTTTGACTACTTCAAATTGCACTACAATTTAGAACACAGAACAGTACAGCACAGGACAGGCCCTTTGGCCCGTAATGTTGTGCTGAACCAATTAAATTAGTAATCAAATGGCCAACTAAACTACACAATGCCTTCATTTTCCTCACATTCTCGTCCTCATCTAAATGTCTCTTTATCCAACCTCTCATTATAGCACATACCCTCTAGAAGATAGCATCCTGGTAAAACTCTTCAGCACCCTCTCCAAAGCCTCAACATCCTTCCTATACTGGGGCAGCCAGAACTGTAGGCAACACTCCAGATGTGATCTAACTAGTTTTATAAAGTTGCAACATAACTTCCCAACTTTTGAACTCAGTGCCTCGATTAATAAAGGCAAGCATGCCATATGCCTTCTTAACCACCCTATCAACCCGCATAGTTACTTTTATGAGACGTGAGATTCAGCATTCTCATTTCCAGGATCATCCCTGGTTCCCTTCCTGAATAATGGAACAACATTAGCTACTCACCAGTCTTCCACAACTTTGACCAAAGGTATTGGTCAAGGCCCCAGCAATCACGTTTGTTTCCCTCATTAACCTGGGGTATATTCCAACAGGCCCTGGGGACTTATCCACCTTAATGCTCTTTAAGAGACCCAATATTACCTCCTCCTTTACCTTGAAATGCCCTAACATATCAATATGCTCAGCACTGATCTCCATATCCTTCACATCCAAGCAAATGTTTCCCCTATTATCCCTAATTACCCTCTTGCTCTTGATATACATATAGAATACTTTGGAATTCTCTTTAATCCTACTTGTCAAGGGCTTTTCATGTCCCCTACTGGCTTTCCTAATTCCCTCCTTTATTTCTTTCTAATCCTCAGGGCTCTGTTTGATTCTAGCTTCCCACGCTTTATATACTTTACCTTTTTCTTCTTGATCAAGTTCATCATCCCTGTACCGTACAGCCTATATTATAATAAGGAGCTACTTTATGTTGTAGTAACACGTCATTGCCTGCGCTAATAGGCGTGTATGGATCTGTATATATGTGTGTTAAAGTTCGGATTCTACCAGTAAAGAACCATGAAACTTAGCTCCCGTCTCTGGCGTATTTATTAATAGCATTGTTGTGTAACCAGGCCACATATACAACAAATTGACGACGAGGTTAATGAACCTACATCTTATCGAAACACCGGGTTTTAGTTGATAATGACACTTGGAGGAAGAGCGCAAGGAACAAGCCAAGGAGTGGGAGGAGGAGGCAGAGCGAGGCCGCGAGTCCGAAAGGAAGCGGGATCACAGCCGGGGTCCGGAACATCGGGAGACCAAGAGACACAGTCAGAGCCGCAACACGTCCAGGCGAGACCACAGCCGGCACTGACCCCCAGGGGCTAAGGATCTGCTTTCTTCTTCTTCTTTTTCTTCTTGTGTTGTTTTATGGCTGTTGGCAAACCAGCTTTAAGGTGCATTACCACCACCTGCTAGACTGGAGTGTGGATCGTTGGATAAACAGGAGAAGAGAAAAGAATTGCATTCCCTATATTCTATATAATAAACCTGAGTCTTTCAGATACTTCATGATACCGATCTGTATTTCTCTTGAATTCCCACTTAAAATGTCTTCTATACCCACATCAGTATTTTTGTTTATCTTAAGTGCTCCTATCGTCTTCACTCTTTCTTTTGGTACTTCTTACATTTTATCAATACATCTTCAACTGTTTCTGGTTGATTATAGTATTCACACAACCCAGTTGGATGTTTCCCTATTTTGTGTAATGTGTAATTAAGATTAGTGTGTCCAATCCTCAGACGACTGATGATTACTTCTGTCTTTCTATATCCACTTGACAATCTTTTGTATCCGACTTGCCTCTGTATTTTGTACAGTTGTCTCCCTGTTTCACTCTCATCCCAATGCTTCTGCCATGTCTCCTCAATACGTGTTTTAATAATACTCTTGACTTCCACTTTGCTAAGAGGGATCTGGACGTCTATTATAGACGATTTGCGCAATTGTTTAGCTATGCTATCCCCACCTTTTCATTACCCTCCACTCCACAATGAGCAGGAACCCAAAGAAAGCTTACTTCTACCCCATTTTTGGTCAGTGTTTATAACTTGCATAAAGTCTCCAATAAAATATCCTGTCTACTTTCTGATTTTCTTGATTTGATTGAGGTTAATGCAGAACAGATTGAGGTTAATGCAGGTCTGAACAGATTACAGCCTTTTTGATATTATTTTCTTCTATCCAAGATAATGCGCTCAATATGGCCATTAATTCTGTTGTATACACTGATAAATGATTTGATGTTCTTTTCCTGACACTAGTTTTGCACTGCAAATGTAGACTGCAATATCTGTGTGGCCAGATCTAGGGTCTTTTGATCCATCCATAAATATTACAAGTTCATTTCTAAAATGCAAGTTTATATATTCGTGTACTATTTGATTCCATAGTCTGTTTGATTCCATAGTTAGACTTCTTTTTTAAAGTTGTTGCAGGTTTTTATCTACTGTATGCATTGTAAAGAGCCATGGAGGATCATCAGATATTGGAACTGTAGGACTATATTCCATTTCGTGTAAACCATACTTTTGTGCTGCTGCATCCCCAATCCATCCAAAGTTATTATAACTTGACTTATTATGTTCCCAGCAGTCTTTTAATATAGCTTTAGCTGGATATGAGTAGTTATGTCCCATGATGTTAACCCAGTAATTTAGCATTAGCTTTATTCTTCTAAGTCTTAATGGCATTTCCCCTATTTCAACTTGAAGAGCTGATATAGGTGATGTTCTGAATGCACAACTACATATCCTGCGGGCCTGAGCTTGCTCATCATCCAGCATTTTTAAATTACTTTCTGCAGCTGACATGTAAGCTACACTTCCATAATCCAATGTAGCCCTCATTAAAGCTTGATAAATATTTAATAGCAATATCCTGCTCGCACCCCAGCCCTGTCTGGCAAGACCCCTCATTAAGTTATTTATTTTTTTACATTTGTTTGCAATTTTCTTGATTTGTTTTTTCCATGCAAGTTTCTCATCAAATAACAAACCAAGGAACCGAATTACCTTTACCTGCTCTAATTTTTGTTCATATAATTTCATGGAAGCTGGTTTGTGACTTCTTGAGAAACATATCACTTGCGATTTACTTGTAGACAATTTGAAACCCCATTTAGTTGCCCACTCCTCCATTTTAATTATTGCATCTTGCATTTTCTTTTGTATATAAATTTCTTCCCCCTCACCCATAAAGCCCCATTATCTGCATATAAGGATTTCCCTACACTATGTTCAACTTGCGCAAAATGTAATTTATCACTATGGAAAATAGTAATGGACTGCAGACACTACCTTGTGGTGTTCCATTTTCAACCAAATATGTCCTGGAGTACAGTACTCTGTTTCCACCTTGACTTGAATTGTTCGACCAAAAAGAAAGTCTAGAACCCAATTATATAATTTTCCTTCCACCCTAGTTCTTTCAATTTAATTAACACTCCCTCTTTCCAGAGCATATTGTATGCCTTTTCTATGTCAAAAAATACCGCCAGGACCATCTCTTTATTTGTTTGAGCCTTCCTAATTTCAGATTCCAAGCTAAGTATTGAATCTACTGTAGTTCTTCCTTTACAAAAACCGCTTTGGTAGGGAGAAATAAGATTTATTTTTTCTGGAAAGTATGTAAGCCTATTAGTTATTATTCGTTCCATAAGTTTACCTAGCTGTGAAGTTAGTGCAATTGGTCTACGATTTGTTGGGTCTGATGAATCTTAACCAGGTTTTAATACTGGAATGTTTCCATGCAGTTGGTAGTTTACCTATTTCCCATATTTTATTAAACAGTCTCTGTAGAACTAGAAGTGCACTTCTTGATAAATGCTTCAGCATTATACCCCATACTTGATCCTTCCCAGGAAAAGTTGGCTGTGCGTTCGTAATGGCTCTTTCTCTTTCTATTACGCTAATCGGTGTATCCAGCACTCCTTCTGGTGTTGCTCTTTTGTCCGTCATTCCTGAATTTTGCTTAAGCCTCTCCTCCCTTTGCTGTCTAGCCTCGACCGTCAAATTCTCTGAGCTATGTATGTTTACAAAAGTTTTTGCCAATATTGCTGCTTTTTCTACATTGTTAATTGTCATTTTGTCCTTACTTTTTAGCACAGGAATCTCTTTACTACTTCTTATACCATTCATTTTCCTTATCATGCCCCATATTTCAGACAGTTGAGTTTCTCTTCCAATTTTGTTACAATACTGTCTCCAAAATGCTTGCTTTGCTTATCTGATTGTTTTCCGAACTTCTGCTTGTGCGCTTTTATATTGTATTAATGTTTCTACCGAATGTTGTCTTTTTAACATTTTAAATGCTTTATTTCTTGCTTTCATACGTCTACTACATTCACAATTCCACCATGGAACATCTTTCCTCTTTCCTGTACCTTTACTTTTCGGAATTGATTCTTCTGCCGAATTTATAATTGCTGTGACCAATTTATCACTCATTTCTTCTATATCTGAAATATTTTCATCTAAAACCGTTCTGCATCTTCTTTTTTGAAATATCTCCCACTCTGCCTTATTTAGTTTCCACCTTGACACTCTAGATCCTACATTTTGTTCTATTTTAACCTGAATCCTTGCGAGTAAGGGATAGTGATCACTTCTTACTGGAACACAGGCCTGCTGCATTCACCAGCAACTTTGATGTGTGTTGCTTGAATTTCCAGCATCTGCAGAATTCCTGTTGTTTGCGAAAAAAAACTTCTTACTGTAGTTTGTTTTAATATCTCCAAGTACTGATTCCTGCTAATTCTCTACCTACAAATGTTAAGTCTATTGCAGTTTCTGTGTTTTGGGATATATTATATCTCGTACCTTCTCCATTATTTATACATACCAGCTTTTCATCATCTAGAAATTCTTCTATCACTAATCCGTTTTCATCCACATTTTTACATCCCCATAGTGTACTGTGTCCATTGAAATCCCCACACCATATTATTTTCCCTTGCATCCTACCACCCACTTTGTTTAATGTATCTTTGCTTAGTCTTCTACATGGATTATAATAATTTATTATTACCAAGCTTTCTCTGCCTATCCATATTTTGATTATTATTGATTCATACTTCTGCCCTATGTTGACTATATTATATCTCATCACACTGGCTATAAGGTTCACCATAAGATTGGCCTTAGAATGTCTGTCAAACCATTTTTCTACAGCTGCAATATGTTCTTCCCACGTGGTTGTCATTCCAGACCACTAAATCATTGATGTGAACTCCTGTGCTTTCTAACCCTCCAATCACAGAATTGATTATTCTTTGAAATATTTCTAGAGGATTTTTCATCCCGAAGTGTAAAACATTGTATTCATACAGTCTCGACGGTGTCACAAATGCTGATATCTCTTTAGCCCTCTCTGTTAAAGGAACACCCTGGTATCCTTTTAACAAGTTAATCTTAATAAGGTATTTTGCCTTCCCCACTCTATCAATACAGTCATCCATTCTCTTTCTTTGTTCTTTCTTGTTTCTAATTCCTTGTTCAACCCTCTTACTTTCTTCAAAGTTCACTCTGTGAAGATACCATTTCATAAGCCGGGCTAAATTCATAATGATGTGATGCACTGCACCTGCGAACCATTTCAAAACACCAATTAGTCCTTTCACTGTTTTTTTTCGGCTTTGGGTCCAACTGGTGGACCTTATCAGTAATATTTTCCAAAACAATGGAATTCTGACATCTTGATGCATCTAGATTCAGTGGGCAAACATGCCTTTCCATTCCATTATCAGATTTTATGACTCCATTTTGTATTTCAACAATTCTCCCAGCTGCAATTCTAGTAAACAAGTGTTTTATTTTGACTCAAACAACAGGAATTCTGCAGATGCTGGAAATTCAAGCAACACACATCAAAGTTGCTGGGAACGCAGCAGGCCAGGCAGCATCTGTAGGAAGAGGTGCAGTCGACGTTTCAGGCCGAGACCCTTCATCAGGACTCACTGGCCTGCTGCATTTACAGTTAATAGGGGCACTCTTGGATCCCCTCACACTCTTCATCAAATTTAATCATCACCGAAAAACTATCACACTATTTTCCATCTCTTGTAACTTTCAAACGTTTGGCCTTAATAATCTTTGCTCCTTTTATGTTCTGTTTAATCTCATCCATAGTAACTTTTGTTGGTATCCCCGAAATAACTCCTCTAGTCCACTTTCTGTTGTCGAGTATTGAGCACTGTACTCTTTTGTCACCTATTTTATTTAATCTTATCACTTTGCCTTGCTGAGCGCTATCCCAACATATCACTAATAGTGATCCATTTCATAATACCTTGGCTCTTTTGAGTTAGCTTATAAGTTTGTTGAGTACCTTGGTCAAATGAATCGGGTTCCAGTCCCCAAAAGATGCCCGGTCTTCGCTCAGTTTTGTAATTGCTTTAATCTCATCTTCGTTCCATTCTTTCGCTATCCTTTTTCGATCATCCCGATCCCTCAGAATTTGACTGCTCATACCTCTGTTTTCTTTTCTTACTCTTTACACTCTATTCCTCTTTCCCGCCATCTTCCATCTCTAACTTACTTCCGAATTGTCACTTCCTCCTGCCATCCTTCGTCCATTCACGGTCTAGCTGTTTAGCCAACTGCCGTCGTCCTCCGAAACACCAGCAAAAAGCCAAAGCAAAACACTGCAGGCAGAACTCCAGTCATCTCTCCCAGCCAGCCAACACCAGCCCAGCCCTGAGGGTCTGCCTACCCTAGAAGGGAGATAAAAAGGAGTGACACACCCATCTAGATGGAGTGCGCTCGTGGCGCTAGCAAAAAAGACACGTGAGACAAAAAGAAAACAAGGGGAAAACGGGGCTAAATTAACATAACAGATGGCGATGATTGGAACCATTACAGCATTTGATAGTGGCATTGAAGACTGGGCAACTTAAACTGAGAGAGTAGAGTTAATGATGAAAAGAAAGCCAGCGTCTTACTCAGTATTATGGGAGCAAAAAGATACGAACTGCTACGGAGCTTGTTAACCCCTGAAAAGCCAGCTGACAGAATGTTCATGCAAATAGTAGACGCCCTCCAACAGCATTTAAACCCCAAACCACTGGTCATTGCTGAAAGATTTAAATTTCACAAACGGAATCAGAGCAAAAATTAAAGCATTTCTGAATATTATGCTGAATTGTGCAGATTAGTAGAACATTGTCAATTTGGAGCTGGTCTATCAGACGCATTGAGGGACAGGTTAGTGTGTGGCATGCACTGTGAAACCACCAAAAAGAAGCTTCTGTGTGAAAGAGACCTTACATTAGAGAAGGCGCTCAACATTGCAATATCAATGGAAACAGCAGCACGTGCTGCTTCAGAGATACAACAAAAATCTCTAGAATATGCTACAAATAAAATGTCACTGAACAGAAATGAAGGAAAGAAATGTTACCATTGTGGAAACCGGTCACATGACCCTGACTGTTGGTTTAAGTACAAAGAATGCAGAAACTGTGGCAAACAGGGCCACATTGGCAGAGTATGCAAAGCTAGTAAAGAGCAGAAAAAGGACAAAGTACAGAAAAGCAAGAACCCCCAGAAAGGAAAATACAACAATATACACAAAATGAAAGAAAGCAGTTCTGATGAAAACCACTCAGACAAAAGTGAATTGTCTTGTCTGCAACTTCACAGTGTGAAAGAGGCAAGATGATTGATAGAACTGTAATATGGATCGCTCCATAAGTGGCAGGTGTGAGGTTGAAAATGGAGTTGCACACAGGCTCAGCTTTAGCATTGATCTCTATACATGACTACAAACGACTGTTTTCTCACATACCTCTGAAACAAACTAAGCTTCTGCTGAAGACTTACACAGGACAGAAAGTGCATCCCAAAGGTAAAATTAAAGTGACAGTGACCTACGGAGACAAAACACAGCAGCTGAACCTCTATGTACTGAAAAATGGAAGACCACCGTTGCTGGGACATGAATAGCTCAGGAAAATCCAGTTGGATTGGCACACCATCAAGGCTCCAGATGTGTCAGCAAAGGAGGGCAGCAAGGCTACATCTGAGAGACTGTCACAAATACTTGCTGACTCTGAGGAAGTGTTCATAAAAGGAATAGGAACACTTCAGGGCATGAAGGCAAGGATTGAGATTGAGGAAAATGCATGTCCAAAATTTCACAAAGCCAGACCAGTGTCATATGCAAACCATCCTACAGTAGAGGCAGAGCTGGAAAATTTGGAGCAGACTGGGGTCCTGTCAAAGGTGGATTGGAGTGAATGGGCCATGCCTATTGTTCCAGTGATGAAGAAAACCTCCAGCACAAAACCAGGAAAACCAAGCAAGGTGCGCATATGTGGAGACTTTAAAATGACTGCTAACCCAGTTCTCCACACAGTACAGTATCCTCTACCTCACATTGAGGACATCTTTGCTTCCCTGTCAGGAGGGGAACATTTCACAAAAATCGATTTGACCCAGGCTTATCTTCAAATGGAAATCGATGTAGCATCCAAGAAATACCTGACAATAAATGCACACAAAGGACTTTACTGGTACAACAGGTTGGTGTTTGGGATAGCATCAGCACCTGCAATCTGGCAAAGAGCAATGGAACAGGTTCTGCAGGGGATTCCAGGACTCAGTGTTACCTGGATGACATCATTGTCACCGGCAAAGATGACAACAAACATCTTTCTAACCTTGAACAAGTGCTCACCAGGTTACGAGAATATGGGCTCCACGCTAATCGACAGAAATGTGAGTTTTTCAAAAAGGAAATCTCATACTGTGGGCATGTGATCAACAAGGATGGCTAACACATGTCTCAAGACAATTTAGAAGCGGTGCTTAAGGCACCACCATCTGAAAATATGTCTCAGCTGAGAGCATATCTTGGACTAGTGAACTATTACCACAAGTTCTTGCCTAAATCCACAGTCCTACACCCACTAAATGCATTATTACAGACAAGCACACAATGGAAGTGGACTGAGAGCTGTGAGAAAGCATTTCAAGAAACTAAAAGACATAACTTCAGAAGGGGTGTCTGTGCACTTTGAGGGGTCCATGCCTATCTGACTAGCATGTGATGCCTCGCCCCATGGGATAGGAGCTGTGTTATCGCAGTTTCCAGGTGGCTCAGAAAGACCAATAGCCTTTGCCTCAAGAACGCTAACTTCAGCTGAGCGCAACTACGCACAGATTGACAGAGAGGCCCTAAGTCGTGTGGGGAGTCAAGAAATTCAGTCACTACCTGTATGGCCAAAAGTTTACCCTGTTGATTGACCATCAGCCTCTTGTGTCAATCTTCAATCGAAGAAAAGGCGTTCTAGTGATGACAGCACAAAGGCTGCAGCGATGGTCTCTTTTCTTAGGAGGTCACAGGTATGACATTGAACACAAGGGGACCAAGCAACATGTCAACACAGATGGTTTGTCACGTTTACCACTGCCCACTTCTGAGATAACTACACAAATGGACTCAGCAGAGGTCTTCCACACAATAGTTGGACAATTACCAGTGACAAACAGCATTATTGAAAGGGAAACACGCAATGACCCTATGTTGTCAAAAGTGTATGACATCACGGTAAAGGGATGACCAGCGCGGGGTAACACATTGTTTCCAGCCTTCTCAGCAAGGAAGGAACAGTTGTCAGTGTGTCAGGGAACACTAATGTGTGGTTCATGAGTTGTGATTCCTCCCAAGCTACGCACCAGAGCGCTGGAGAAACCATACGAGGGGCACCTGGGTACCGTGAAGATGGAAAGTCTTGCCCGTGCCTATGTGTGGTGGCCAGGAATCGATAAACAGATTGAGACTTGACCAAGAACTGCTCTGGATGTCAAAAGATCCAGAACACACCACAACAAGCCCTTCTCCATCCATGGGAGTGGCCCTCATCACCATGACAACGAGTGCACATCAACTTTGCTGAACCATTCATGGACTCTATCTTTTTAATTGCCATCAATGCACATTCCAAATGGCCAGAGGTCATCAAAATGAAGACAACCACATTGTAAAAGACCATTACAGTTCTGAGGGCCATGTTCACCAGGAATGGCATACCAGAACAAATCTGCACAGACAATGGACGACAACTTGTCTCTGAAGAATTCCAAAGTTTTGTGAAGAATAATGGAATCAAGCACTTTACATCTGCCCCTTACCATCCATCCACAAATGACTTGGCAGAAAGATTTGGGCAGACATTCAAGAAAGCCATCAAGGCAATGAACAGCGAAAATCAACCACTGCAACACAAGATAGACAACTTCCTCCTTGCCTATCGTAATGCAGTACATGCAACCACTAATCAGACTCCAGCGATGATATTTCTGAACAGAAACCTGAGGTCCTGCATGGATCTTCTCAAACCAGATGTATGGCATGATGTGGAGAACAGACAGTTCAAACACTTGAATGCTAAGCCAACATGGAGCTTCAGTGTGGGACAGTCAATTCTTGCATGTGATTACCGGACTGAAAAATGGCAGCCAGGTATAATTTCTGCAATAGATGGGCTACGGATGTATAGACTACAGGTGGGAGAGAACATATGGAGACATCATGTGGACCAAATCCTGGTTGCTCAGGTGAAAAACACAACAACACCTTGCCCGGACTCCCCGGACATGGAAGCAAACACTCCTGATGTGACCACATCAGCCTCATCTACAGATAAGCTCATCATCAGTGCTAAGGACCCACCTGATGTACCTGTGGAGATTCATTCCCGAAAGCAAACATTTCCTGTCAGACAGAGAAGACCCCCCCCCCCAAGAGACTTCAGTTATAAATGGGTCTTAGACCAAAAGTAAAAAAGGCTTGTTATAATTCAATATTATGTTACTTTGTTATGATTTGATATTATTAAGTTCCTAAGTAAACAAATGGTAGGCATTTGTATGTTAAGGGTAAACATATTTGTTTAGCATAATGCCCCAGTAAAAAAGTTGTTACACTATTAAAATAAAAGGGTAGGAGTGTACCGTATAGCCTACATTATAATAAGGGACTACTTTATGTTGTAGTAACACATCATTGCACCTGCTGTTAGGCGCATATGGATCTGTATATATGTGTGTTAAAGTTCAGACTCTACCAGTAAAGAACCATGAAACTTAGCTCCTGTCTCTGGCGTTTTTATTAATAGCATTGTTGTGTAACCAGGCCACCCAACAATCCCTCTTGACATTCAAGGTTATTTTAACTTGCCATCCTAGTTCTTCCTTTTGACTGGAACATACCTATCCTGTACTCTGTGCAATTGGTATTTAATCACACTCCACATGTCAAATGTGGACTTGCTCAAAAACTGCTGTTCCCAATTAACTGTCCCTAGTTTCCGCCTAATCTCCTGTAGTTTGCCCTGCTCCAACTTAATACTTTCCTACAAGGTTTATACTTATACTTATCTTAAAACTTAAAAGGTATGGTCACTATTCCTTAACTGCTCACCCACTGAAAGTTCAGGCTTACTACCCAACAGCAAGTCCAATACAGACCCTCCTCTTGTTGGCCTTTCTACACATTTATTTAAGAAAACTCCTGGATGCCTCTAACAAATTCTACCATCTAAACCTCTTGGTCTCAGAAACTCTAAGTTTATATTAGGGAAGCTGAAGTCCCCAATGACAATCCTATTATTTTTACATCTTTCCTTAATCTGCCTGCATATTTGTTCCTTAATGTCCTGATGGCTATTTTGGGGGAGGGGGTCTGTAGTACAATCCCATCAGAGTGATTGCACTCTTCCTATGTTTGAGTTCTACCCATTTAGACTCAGTGGACGAGCCTTCCATTAAGTGCAGTTGTGATATTGTCGCTGATTAGTAGTGCAACTCTTCCACCTCTTTTACCTCCTCTGTATCTTTAAGCACCCATTTCTGTTCCTCGCTCAACAGTCACTGTAATAGCCAAAACATCATAGTTCCATGTTCTAAGTTCATCACCTTTACCTGTAATATTTCTACTATTGAGGGGTATTGTGATGATGAGCAGGGCTCTGTTTTTCAGTTAATTAGTTGTTGTATTTAACCAACATCCTGAACCACCATCTGTTCTTCAAGCTATTTTTTTTTAAAACCTCACTCCCTCTTATCCTAACATTTCTCCGAGAGCTCTACTTTCTACAGATGGTGGGAACCTGCATATGAAAGGCCTGTGTTCAAGACATGATGGGTAAAGCCTATTTTATCACGCTTTCAGCTTAAGTCTTGATAAAATTGGAAAGGATCCCCAAAGTGCCACTTCTGATCCATTTTAAAGAAAATTTATTCAGTTTTGAGTAATAATGACCCAAGAACCAAACAAAATTTGCTTGCCTCTCTAATGTTCACTTCACAGATCACTGAAGGCTTCAAATACCATTAACTATGGCCCAATGATAAGATTTTGCTAAGTCAGAACCATCGCGGATTTTTGCACGTAATCTAGGCTAACACCAAGGTAGCACTGGAGTGCTGCTTTTCCCGTGAATGTACTGAGATGTACTTATGTATCTTAATTGAGGGTTTGTTGTGAAACTGAAGCATTCAGTGGTTCTCTTTACTTCTCTCACTCAACCACACTAATTTATCCCATTCCCTTTCTTCAAGACATTTGATAGAAAGACATTAACCGAAAAACAACAGCATTGTTATTCTCTTACAGATGCTGCTGGGTTTGCTGAACATTTTCTGTATTTTTTTTAAATGTCCCTATCCTTTGACCTTGCAGTTAAATTCCATATGGAGTTTATTGGAAAACAAACTAGAATGGGGAAAGGGCCTATTCTGCTTCTGTCACTCAGATTATACTGACTGATTTCCATCATAGTCAGTAACATCTGTCAGCAATATAGGAAAACTAAACAGTTGGCTTAAAAATTATATTGGTCTTAAAATGAGAGTATTAATATCGTTACACCTCATTACAATAAGTGCTCTTAAATTTAAAAATCGAAGTAGACAGATGCGTAGAAAGGTAGTTTATTCTATATATCCTTGTTGAAAGAAAGTAACAGTATTGACTTGTCCATCAATAACTGTCTACCTTCTTAATGGTGCACTACCATATAGTTTCAGATTTATCTACAACTAAAATGAGTATTTGGATAGGCAGGGACTGATTAGGGATAGTCAACATGGTTCTGTGCGTGGTAGGTTGTGTCTAACAAATTTTATACAGAGTTTTGAAGATATTTCCAGGAAAGTTGATGAAGGCAAAGCAATGGCTGTTGTCTACATGGACTTTAGTGAGGCCTTTGACAAGGTCCCACATGGGAGGTTGGTCAAGAAGGTTCAATCACTTGGCATTCAGGTTGAGGTAGTAAATTAGATTAGACATTGGCTTCATGGCAGAAGCCAGAGAGTGGTAGTAGATGGTTGCCTCTCTGACTGAAGGCCTGTGACTAGTGGTGTGTGCAGGGATCGGTGTTGGGTCTGTTGTTGTTTGTCATCTATTCCAACAATTTGGCTGACAATGCAGCAAACTGGATCAGCAAATTTGCAGATGACACCAAGATTGGGGGTGTAGTCAACAATGAGGAAGGTCATCAAAGCTTGCAGCGGAACCTGGACCAGATGGAAAACTAGCAGATGGAATTTAATGCAGACAAGTGTGAGGTGTGAGGTGTTATACTTTGGGAGGTCAAACCAAGGTAGGACCTGTATTGTGAGCAGTCGGGCACTGAGAGTGTAGTAGAACAGCAGGTTCTGGGAAAACAGATTAACAATTCCTTGAAAGTGGCATCACAGGTAGATAGGGTCAGAAGGAGATCTTTTGGCACATTGGTCTTCATTAATCTAAGTACTGAGAAGAGGAGTTGGGTTGATATGTTGAAGTTGTATAAGATGTTGGTGTTGGATATCTATTTTCTGATCCTTGGGTTCTTCCAGGAGTCGAGAATAGTGAGCAGTCTTAAATTCTTAACGATCATTAATTGTGAAGTACAAACATACATACAGATACTAAGCAAACTAAAGAGTGAGAAACGAATCTAAGATCAATGAAATCAGTCAGAAGCCCAAGATAAGGATGGCACCCCTGAAAAATCCATCACTTTTATAATCAAGATAAGAAAAAATCCTGAGATAAAACAAACCAATCGATGGTTGCACAACAGCACATTACCCACACGATGTAAATCCTTAGCTAATCAAAAATGAGAAAGGTTCAACTGCATTACCACTTTCTGTTGCTAAGTGTGTATAAACCACCAATTACTTGTGAAAAATACACGAGTTTTTTTTTTAAAAAGCACAAATGATTAAACTACAACTTTAGCCTTCTATTACTTCATCTTATAAACAGTATTTAAAAACAGTGGTTTTCAACATTGGTGAGGTCTGATTTGGAGTATTGTGAGAGGTTCTGGCCACCTACCTTCAGGAAAGATATTAGAAAGATTAAAGAGTGCAGAGAAAATTTACAAGGATGTTGCTAGGAGTTGAGGACCTGAGTTATAGGAAAAGATTGAATAGGTTAGGACTTTATTCCTTAGAGCATAGTAGAATGAGGTGAGATTTGACAGAGATATATAAAGTTATGAAGAGTATAGATGGGGTAAACATAAGCAGGATTTTTCCATTGAGATTAGGTGAGACTAGAACTAGAGGTTGTGGGTTAAGGTTGAAAAGTGAAATATTTAAGGGGAACTTGGGGGGAACTTGTTCACTCAGAGGGTGGTGAGAGTGTGGAATGAGCTGTCAGCAGAAGTGGTGTATGCGGGTTCAATTTCAATACTTAAGAGAAATTTGTACAAGTACGTGGATTGGAGGGGTATAGTGGGCTATGGTCCAGGTGCAGGACGATGGGACTAGGCAGATCAATAGTTAAGCACAGACTAGATGGGCAAAAGGCCCTGTTTCTGTGCTGTAGTGTTCTAATATAGAAAAATGGATGGTTAGATTGTTCTTAGAACAGGTTACAAGGTCAGTGCAACATTGTGGGCCGAAGGTCCTGTATTGTGCTCTAATATTCTATAGCTCTATAGCTAACTGTTTATCTAGCCTTAGCTGACATCTGACAAGACAGGAGAAGTCAGTAGCTTTTGGCATACTTTAAAATATATTTTGCTTGAGAAACAATTAAGTCCATTCGTAGTAAATGGCAGGTTGTGCTGTTTTCCAGGGTTTTGGCTTTGTTACTTGACAAATGATAATCCAGAGAACATGCTAATCATTCAACCAGGGCATTTTTTGAACCGAAAATAAAAGATGGGAAATATACCGCAAATATGTAACTGGTTGCTATGACCTACTTAAGCCTGTATGTTACTCCAATGACACACCAATGTATATGTCATGTTTTGTTGATTATTAACAGAGCAGTTGCCCAGGCACAATGTTACAATGCAGATTTACAACTAACTAATCCGATACATGTTGTGGTTTTTATCTCTGAAGTAAATATTCAAATCTGAAATAAAATGAAAGAATTCATGGACTAAACCAAAGTATAATAAATACAGAAATTAAGAATATTTGGTGCCTTACCAGTACCAGTGAATTAAGTAACCAAAAACTTGTTCACGTTAATAAAATGCAAGATTATTTACATCCTGCAACAGTGATTTTAATTTTAATTTTAAACAACGGTGATTTTAATTTTCGTTAATCCACCACAGCTGACGTATCAAATCTTGCAAAGTGCCTTTATGAGGGAATTTCCAGTTTCCACTATTACCATGAAACAGCACTTTAAATGTCAGAATTTGCAGAACCTAGTGAATTTCAAACACATCAATAGTCGCATTCAAACACGTAATTAAACACAATTCAGCTGTTCTGTGGTGCAGTGCTGCACCTAATGTGCACAAATCAAAAGTTCAAAGCTTAGCCTGTTCTGCAAGGCTATGAGCAGAAGCATACTGCCACTGGCAAAGATTAGATTAGATTCAACTTTATTGTCATTGTGCCGAGTACAGATACAAAGCCAATGAAAAGCAGTTAGCATCTGACCAGAAATGCATAGTGTTATTTACAAAATAACTGCGAATAAAAAGTAAGTGCTACAGCACACAAATATAAAAGTACTCAGACAGTCCAATATAGGTGCAATACTACTTAGTGCTGTGATGTGAGGTTCAGCAGGGTCACAGCCTCAGGGAAGAAGCTGGTGCGGGAGCAGAGGCTCCTGTAGTGCCTACCAGATGGGAGGAGAGTAAAACGTCCATGGTTAGGGTGAGATGCATCCTTGATAATGCTTTTTTCTCTGCCCAGGCAGCGTTTATGGTAGATGATTTCAATGGTGGGCAATTGGGTTCTGATAATCCACTGGGCAGTTTTCACCACATGCTGGAGTGCTTTGCGGTCCGATACGGGACAATTGCCATACCACACTGAGATGCAGTTGGTGAGTATGCTCTCAATGGTACAGTGGTAGAAGTCTGTCAGTATCCTAGGACAGAGGTGAGCTTTCTTGATGCTCTGCAGGAAATAAAGGCACTGTTGCACCTTTTTGATCAGGATAGAGGAGTTCAGGGACCAGGTGAGATCCTCGGAAATGTGAACACCAAGGAACTTGAAGCTTCATACACACTCCACTACAGCTCCGTTGATGTAGATGGGGACGTGAGTGTGGGTCCTACCATGCCTGAAGTCCACAATGATCTCCTTGGTCTTCTGGGGTGTTAAGGGCCAGGTTGTTGTCAGCACACCACGCAGCCAGGTGCTGGACCTCGTCCCTGTAGTCCGTCTCATCATCCCCTCTGATCAGGCCAACCACTGTGGTGTCGTCTGCGAACTTGATTATGGAGTTAGAACCATGTACAAGAATGCAGTCACAGGTGAAAAGATGTCAAAGATGAGAGCATGTATCTGATATCAAGTGCAAGCTGAAATAATTCCCCAAAATAATGGCATGGCCAAAACACCTCAGAGACTTCAGGAGGACATTGTCATAAAATTACAAAAAAAAGCATATAATTGGAGGTTTTATTATTGTTTTGATAGATTCTTTCCATCATGTGGAACAAATAGCTCAATAGTTTCAAAGCAAAGCATCTGATATTCACAAACGTGTTTCTATAGAATTCTACATTCTGTAACAGATGCCAGATGAAGGGATCATTGGTGTTTAATAAACCTGTTTCAAGATTGGCTTACATCATATATATACTTCAGGCTACTCGGAAAACATAGCTTTTAAACAAAGCATGCTGGCAAAAGTTCAGTGTTCAAATTACTGTTATAAAGTAAAATATGCTTATATTTACCACATAAACTGAACTAAAGATTTATTATTTTTTTGACAAGGATCTTGAAAAATTAATAGTTGGCAATAGAAGTAAAACTGGAAAGTTTTCACCGAACCACAATGCTCCAATAAGCAAATGACCTTTCATATACATTAAATGTACCATTTCAGTTGCCCTTTTATCGATCTTCATTTCAGTTGGATTCAAGTAAATTGCTGGTCATAAAGTAGCTCCTGTCATTTATATTATTTTAACTAGTGACAGTATCACAGATTCAAAGAGAACTGAGTACCATTATGCCACTGAATAAAAGTTATTGACTGACGGTGTTAATGCTATGAGTTACATCATGGCCAACAATCTTCTGGAATCCAAGCTAAATGAACACCAAGGTAAATCAGCTGCCAAAAGGAAAAATGGTTATTGTCCTCTTCTGGCCATTAACATTTCTCTGATGTTGTCTTCTGCATCTTTCACACTACGTTCCAAATAGGACTTCTTTTGCTGTCAAGAGATAAAGATATATATACAATTAGTCTGTACTCAAACTATTCAGCTTTAGATGTTTTATTAATAACTCTAAGGAAACCATAATAATTAGTTAATATACTTTTTTATCACATACAATACTCTATTAATCTCATTTTAATCTTTCACTTGTGTGTGCATAGAGCAAAATCAAAAGCCAAACAGGTCACCAATTTAGGTATTTCTCAAACTGCTGAAACAATTTTGTGAACATTAGAAATATAACATTTATTTTGTCAGCAGTACAGTGAATTCCTGTTAATTGGGACACATCAGGACCAGTACATTTTGGTCTAATTAAGTAGCTGCCTCCAATTATCCAAAGTTTCATGGAAATAGTTAAAAAGTTATAAAAGACAAACTAATGTTTAACTGAGTGACAAATTATGTATTTAAGTGAAATACAGGACAAATTAGAACACTACGAATATTACGACAGTACAATAAAATGATGTATTAGTTCGTAATTCAAGTCGTCACTTTTTATTGTATTTTGACCATAACTACTGGTAACACAGTAAAAACGAGACAACATTTTTCAGGACCAACACAAAACTACACTAGACTACAGACCTACCCAGGACTGTATAAAGTGCACAAAACAGTGCAGGCATTACAATAAATAATAAACAAGGTTAGTCTACAATAAACAAGCTCAGTGCAGGCTCTGGGTATTGAGGAGCCTGATGACTTGGGGGAAGAAACTATTACATAGTCTGGTCATGAGAGCCCAAATACTTCAGTGCCTTTTTCCAGATGGCAGGAGAGAGAAGAGTTTGTATGAGGGGTGTGTGGGGTCCTTCATAATGCTGTTTGCTTTACGGATGCAGCGTGTGGTGTAAATGTCCTTAACTGTTACTGATGGAGGAATTCATCGAGTGTACACTGGCATAGGACTTGATTGGTAAACTATTCATTCTTCGCTCCTTAAAGCACCGAGATTTAATGCTTTTTCCAATAGCCAACGATTTCCTTTTCATCAGTTCCTGACATATTTGAAAGACACAACACAGTTATGTAATCCATTGCTTTCTTTGAAGCTGATAGTATTGCGTGTTTGTAGCCGGGGAAACCATTTGGCATGGCACAATAAAAAAGGCCCTGCTTCATCAGTATTGTAGATATCATCTGCACAAAATTTGAGCAAGTTGGGGCTATTTCTGCACTTACAGCAGCAACACTACCCTTCTCCGTGTGCTTTCTTGAATTTAACTACATTTCTATTGAGACAGCCAACCAACCATCTGTTGCTTTAAAATCTTCATGACTCAGCTTCTTAGCTGAATTTCTTTTAAAACACTCATCCACAGACATGTACACCTCATCTAGTTACAATGGAAAACTAATGATTGAGGGCCTCACCTTCATGCTTTCATTTTTGGGATCTTCCCTGCTGTCCCTTGTGTAATACCCATTCCTTTTGCAATTTATCTACCTGATATATGAAGCATGCAATAATAGATTTTGTAGATCTACAGCTGGCAATGAGTGGCGTTAGGCAGATGGCTTTTAATCTGGTCCAGTAGGATAATATTTTCAGCTAGTGTCAAATCTTTTCATGTCAAGGATCTCATTTTTTAAAGTCAAATTTAAAAAAACAGAACAAAAATATTGAAGTTCACTGCTTTTTGAATCGGCACCCATTGGCCTGAATAGATAACATAACATAATCACAAGCAACTATTCACTCTAAGCATGGTGTAGTGACTAACAGCCACACCAGTGCATGTAACTGACTGTCTCCTCTCTCAATTAAATAGTATAGCATCCCAAATAAACAAAGAGAAACCCACACAAAATCCTGGCAGAACTCAGCAGGCCAGGCAGCATCTATGGAAAAGAGTACAGTCGATGTTTTGGGCCAAAACCCTTCGGCAGGACCAGAGCAAAAAACTGAGGAATAGATTTAAAAGGTGGGGGTAGGGGAGAGAGGTGATAGGTGAAAGAGACAGAAGGCCATGGGAGGAAAGGGGATTGAAGCATTAGAGGGAGGCTATGGGTGGCATGGAGATAAGGTGAGAAAGGGAAAGGGGGAAGGTTGGGTGGCATTACCAGAAGTTTGAGAAAATCGATGTTCTTGCCATCAGGTTGGAGGCTACCCAAACGGAATATAAGGTGTTGTTCCTCCAACTTAAGTGTGGCCTCATCACGACTGTGGATGGACATATCAGAATGGAAATGAGAAGTGGAATTTAAGGTGCTCCTCCCCCCCCCCCCCCCACCGGCTTTATTCCCTGGCATTCTGTCTCTTTCACCAAACAACTTCCCAACTCTTTACTTCATCCCTCCCCCTTCTCCCCCTTAAGCTTTCACCTATCACCTTGTGTCTCTCTCTCCCCTCCCCTAACTTTTAAGTCTACTCCTCAGCTTTTTTTCTCCAGTCCTGCCAAAGACTTTTGGCCCAAAATATTGCCTGTACTCTTTTCTATAGATGCTGCCTGGCCTGCTGAGTTCCTCCAGCATTTTGTGTGTGTTGCTCAGATTTCTAGCATCTGCAGATTTTCTCTCTATGTGACAGAGATTCCCAGCTATTTTCTTCATTTGATATTGTTTTTTAAGACGTATCCCAAATAAGTGGCTGCCCCAATTAACCGCAATCCACTGTAATTTAATTCACTGATGGTGATAATAAGTGAACATGAATTTTGTTCATCTGATTAATCTAAGGACAACTACGTCATGACTTATCTTTGCTATGTACCTTTCAGAAGGTTAATATCCATTCATGTTCCATAACAGAAAATCACAAAACATGTTTTCAGTTTTCCTCTAATTTTCCAGTATTTATGGCCAGGTATCAATATTCTTGCGTAATGTTATATTTTTCCATATAAATGTATATCTACGGTTTTATCTTATTAATTCATGTACTATTTTCCATGCTGTCTAAACATTTTTTTTTAATCAATCTTCATCACCACATTTGTAATGTTATGCTGCACACCCAAATCCTGTTTTGTTCGCTTGATTCACAGTACTGGAAAGTTACTCTTCTAAAATTCCAAAAATAGATTTATTACTGAACACTACCTAAATCTTACGATGAATTTCAAAAATTTTGAAGGCAAGTAGACAGGTTTATTTCATGGGGGTAAATAGCAGCTTAGTATACATAATACTTAATATTTAATAAACATTCAATACCCACTAGCAATGTTGGTGTTGTGACACCTGTCAAGCACCAGGTATTGTCCTTTCTCAGATGCCAGCCATATTATTCATTACTTATCACGGAGTGAGTGGGATACATTGTGTTAACGGCCCTAAGGGCTGAGGTAATTTGTGCCCTCCCAGGCTTGGAACCCCTGGATCCAATCCAGATCACAATTTTTCCCACTCTCTGACCAGAATCTAAATTGGCCAATCCCTCCACATTCCCCAATGGCTCTGTTGAAACAGTCATTCCAGTGTCTCTTTTCCAGAACTGAGAGAGGCAATTTGTGGGACAGTGAGCACTCTACATTAAGAGTCTAGTCCAGAACATTGTGGTAGAGACCTCCTACTGGCAAAACCACAATTTCCTCAAAATCGGAATTTAGTTACATCATTTTATCATTAATCAGAATGCAAGGTGATCTGCACATTATTTAGAATTATTCTGACATTTCACAGATCTGAAAATCTACACAATCAATGCAAAAGAAGCATAGTGGCTATAAGAATTATTAGTAAAGGATAATCTTGCAGCTTCTAAATTTTTTCTTTTGGAAAACTATAAATTCCTTCCAGTTCTCCAATTTCCAGAAACCAATTTGCATAAGCTAAGGCAAAGATAGAATCTTGAACATTTAATCCTGATTCAATTAAAGATAAAATGATAGTGCACTCATTTTCTTTTTGATTATTGTTTAGAAAATAAATCAAACACCTCTGATGCATTGAAAATTTATGCACTAATCATCACTTTGCATTTCACAGGACTATTTGGCTCAAGATCATACCACAGCCTTGGTTCAAAAACTGACCAAGAAGACAGTGACTGCTGCTGGCATCAAGGTAGCAATTTTCCAAGTATGGCATTGAAGAGCTCCAGTAAAACTGAAGTCCTAGAACATGAATGGGAGAAGATTCCAATGGTTTTAGTTATACCCCATACAATTTAGTGTACTGGATGTCAACTAATCCAGCCATGGAAAACCACTGTGCAATTCCCGGGGTCTGTGTTCCGAGCCCAAGGATCTTCAAATACTTCAACAATGACCATCCAGCCAACATATAGTCCTAAGCAGGGATGTTCACTGTTGACTATATAGATGCAGAGCAGATTTACCAGAACGGTTCTGGAATGAGTGGTTTTAACTACAAGGTTAGGCTGGAGAGGTTGCGGTTGTCCTCCTTGGGGCAAAAGAAGTTATGACACAAGATTTGATAGAAGGGTACAAGACTGAAATAGAGAAAACAAAATAAAGTTGTTCTCATTAGCTGATATCAGAAGGAAGCCAAGATGGATTGCCAGGTTGGCCCTCTTGACTAAGCAAGTTTGCAAATGTTTCAAACTTGTCTTCAGCTTTTAACGCGTGTCAATTACAGTATGAACACATGACATTCTGCAGATGTTGGATGTCTTGAGCAACACAGCGACAATGCTGGAGGAACTCAGCAGGTCAGGTAGCATCTATGGAGGGAAATCAATAGTAGATATTTCAGGCCGAAACCCTTCCTCAGTATTGGAGAGGAAGGGAACTAATGTGTTCAGTGGTAGGATCCCTTTGGAGCTGGAGAAAGTTACGAAGAATGAGGTGTTGGATACAGAGACTTGACAGAGCAAGGGGAACCCTTTTTTCTATAATGATGGGGTGAGGAACATTAAGGACATCTTTCACTCTCCCCACTATCAGCTTTCTGTAGGGATTGCTCTCTACATGACTCCCTTACCGGTCATCCCTCCCCCACTGATCCCCCTCCAGCACTTATCTCTGCCCCTACACTTCCTCCATCACCACCATTCAGTTCTTCCAGCTGAAGCAACCACTCACCCACGAATCTGTCAAGGTCATCTATTATATTTGGTACTCCTGATGCAGCCTCTCTACACCCATGAGAATCAGCGCAGAATGGGGGAACCGCTTGGTCTAGCAACTTCGCTCTATCCACTGCAAAAGGCAGGATCTCCAAGTGGCTAGACATTTCAATTTGACTTCCCATTCAGGCACGTCTGTCCATGGCAGCTTCTACTGCTGTGATGAGGCCATACTCAGGTCAAAGGAGCAATACCTTCCAAATAGCCTCCAATATGATGGCTTGAACACTGGATTCCCCAACTTTAAGTAATTTCCCCTCCTCTCTTTTACCGTTCCCCATTCTTTTACTCCATTTTTTCTCCTCACCTACACATCCCCTCCCTCCGGATCCCCTCCCACATTTTCTTCTATGGTCTACTGTCTTCTTGTATCAGATTCCTTCTTCAGTCCTTTATCCCTTCCATCTATCCCCTCCTAGCTTCTTACTTCATCCCACCACCTACCCCTTCACCTGCTTTCATCTATCACCTGTTAGACTGTATTCTTTCCCCTCCTCCAACCTCCTTATTCTAGCTGCTACCACCTTCCTTTCCAGTTGTAAAGAGATTCAGCCCAAGATGTTGACTTGTTTATTCTCCTACGTGGATGCTGCCTGACCTGCTAAGTCCCTCCAGTATTCTGTTTGTTGTCAATTACATTACATCTAAAATACTTTTTTTATACATTTTAATATTTCTAAATATTTTGGTTGTTAGAAGTAAGTGGTGCATTTTGACTGTCATGCAGAACACTACAAGAGATTCTTCCAAACAACGCACGTCTTGCTCGTGCCCTGTCTGATGTTTTTTCCCCTCAATAAAATACAGCTACATATAGAATGCCCAAATCTGAAATTCTGCTCTAGCTACTAAAGAAATCCAAGCAAAAAGCTAGGGCATTAAGGCAATATTGCAATCTACATCATTTAACGTTGATCAACCGCATTTCACAGCTGACTTTATCACTACAGGAATGGAGCCATTTGAGTAGCAAACATGTTTTCAAGCTGACAATAGTAACTGATTTCTCTGAATGCTATACATTTCCTGAAGTAAATATGCACCATCATCCAGATAAAGGCTGGATAGGAAGATGATAGCCTTCTTGTGGCACACTCCTTAAAAATGAGAAATCATGATTGATCTCACTAACTGGGCATCCAAGTATTGATCAACAAGCTGCCAGTCCTGAGAACAATAACAACAAAAGCTCTTGAGGAACAAATGTGCAAACTATGGGCTGCCCGACCATTGACTACGTTGCATGGAGTGCTGCCACTAGAAAGCATCATCCACCGTCAAAGACCAGCACCATCCAGACCATGCCCTCTTCTCTCTACTACTGCTGGGGAGGAGGTACACAAGCCATAGGTCCCACACCACCAGGTTCAGGAACAGTTAGTACCTACAGCCACGCTCCTGAACCACCGTCGATAACTTCATTCACTTCTATTCAGAACGGACTCACTTTCAAGGACTCTTTACAACTCATGTACTCAGTGGTATTGTTATGTGCACAGTTTGTCTTCATTTGCACATTGATTGTTTATCAATCTTTATTTAATTATGGATCTTCATAAAATTCTATTGTAATCTTTTTTCCTATAAACATCTGTAAGAAAATGAATCTCAAGATAGCATATAGTAATGTATATGTACTTTGATGATAAACTTATTTTGAACTTTGAAGTGTCTAACGATAATGAGATGAGCCAGTCTGGAACAGAACATCTTTACTCACATTTGAGGGATGCGGAGATTGCTCCAGACTTCAACACTGCCCTACTTAGGAATGGCATGGTAGTGTAGCGGTCAGCATAACACTTTACAGTGACAATGACCCGGGTACAATTGATGCCACTGTCTGCAAGGAGTTTTGTGCATTGTCCCCGTGGCTGCACTGGTTTCCTCCCAGAATCCTGGTATCCTCCCACATTTCAAAAATGTACCAGTTAGGGTTAGTAATGTTTGGGCATGTAATGTTGGCAGTAGAAGTTTAGCAACACTTGTGGGATCCCCTAACACACAACAATGCATTTCACCATGTTTCAATGTACATGTGACAAATAGAGTTAATCTTAAATCTTATCCTTTCTTGGAGGCAATATTCGTAGTGACTTCAGGCTTAACAATCATTCATAAAATATTCAAGAATGACTATTTTAGTGGAGTATCAACCCAACAAAAACATGAATTTTAGCATTCTTTTTCCAGGATTGTGTTATGCCATATTCTCCCACTTAAGCAAATGGTATTGTGGGAGGATTAACTAAACAACAGAGCCCTGCTCATCATCACAATGCCCCTTGACATTTTTTTTTAATAACAAGAGAATGATAGACAATATCCTCCTCTGGGTTTTTCACCTTGCTGCCTGTACCCTGTGCTCTTTCCCCAATCACCCCTTACTGCCTGATCAAGGCCGTTTCATTATTACCACCCATGGACCATTGTATAACATTTAATAAGGCATGTCGCTTCTGTCACATAACAATGACAAACCCACCATTTTTGACATTTGCAAGAGGTTTAGTATCAATTTAGCTATTAACCACAATAGTGTCTCTAGGTTGTCATAAGCCTTGCAATAATGAACTTCTCAACCAGAAGCAGAGAATCAGAATTTTACCTAGTTTAAGTGAAATAACTTTTATTCTGCCTCAATAATATTAAAGTCATTTAAAGAAAAGCATTTAACTTTTAAAAATTGTTTTTTGTACCTTTTAATATTGTGTGGAAGGATAACTTGTTTGGCAGATCAGGTTTCTACAATTACACTGACCTTTGTTCTTTGATCTTCATTAGAATCATTTAGTTGACCTTTGGCTTAGGGTAAATGCTGTCATCAACTAAAAATTAGCCAACACAATCAATGCCAATGTAATGTGCAACTTCCCCGCCCTCTCACCCCACTTCTAACTCTCATTTAACATTCCCACCCACTTCTTCAGTGTTGTAATTTAACTGACTAGTGATAAAGTCAGGCACTAAAGTCTCAGCCCAATCGACCATCCGGCAGCTGCATGATAAGTCACCAAATTGACAGGTTAAAACAAAAGTTCCTGTGGGCATGTCAGAAAGTGGCATTCGTGTTTTGCAATCTAAGATTTATTAAAATTGATGATAAGGCTATACGATGTACCTTTACTCACCTGGTTAAATGACTCTATATTGTAACAACTACCTCTTATTTGCAACCAGCTGCTTGATTGATGAAGTGAGAAATAGTCATCCATATACTCAGAAGGGATTGCACAGCATACATTTTGCTTTAACACGTAAATTTAAGTGTCAAAATTTAAGTAGTGCAAGCAACCCTCATTTTAGTCTTCAATATATGGCACAAAGCAACTGAGAGAGGGAAATAAAAGTAGCATATAATAATTCCTTCCTTTCCAAAGCTTACTCACAAGCTTGCATGGAAAATATTCATTCAGAAATGTTGGTTAAAATCTTTGATGCTTACTCATATTAAATAACTTAGCAATTAAAAATACAATGATGAACTCAAAGGGATATTAAAGATTAGCTTTAATTCACTTGTACATCAGAACACAGTGAAATGTGTCCTTTGCATCAACAGCCAACACAGACCAGTGACGTGCTGCAGGCAGCCCGCGGTGTTGCCATGCTTCTGGCGCCAAAATAGCATGTCCTCAACTTACTAACCCAAACCCATACACCTTTCGAACATGGGAGGAAACTCAAAGTATTTCATTAAAAGCCGAGGTAACCAGAAAGAACTAGGTTGACGAAAACAATACTGTTTGTGAGAGTGAAGTGAAGCAGCCAATTTTCCAGCTCCTAAATAGGTTTCTGTTATAGACAAACATAGATTACGTTTTGAGCAATCCAGCCTCCAAAAGTAAAAACTGCATCCTTAAATCTGTCGATTACATTACCACCTTTGGAAATGAAGTGAATATTTTCTGACAGTTTAAGATAAAATTAAAAAATTGAAAATTACTTTAAAATAATTTTAAAAAGCCTTGTTACGTCATCATTATTTTATCTATCATGATTCTGTTCTACAATTCCCCTAGCACTCAGTGCCTCAGATCAGGGGAAGTATAGTACTTCTGTATGGAACAGTAAGTAAAAGCCAACAGGTTTGGGGTTCTTGTAAAAGGTGAAGTATTGACATTTGCGGTCTAAGTTTCCCTCAGGTGGGAACCCATGGCACACACAAAACTTTATTGGCAGTACTGCTCGAATTTTTTAAATTAAACACCACCCATAATAAAATGATATATAAACAGGAGATTCGGAATCAGAATCAGGTTTAATTCACTGGCACATGTTGTTAAATCTGTTGTTTTGTGGCATATTGATTATCTTTACTGCCAAATGAAGCAGCAAACTATTTTTTAATATAGCCCAAGAGCAGTGAGATGTTTTTACAAGAAATGTTTCAGGCTGGCTTGGTGCCAGCTAGGTGGCTGAGAGAACACATGACACTGCATGATACACTTTGATATCCTTGCAGACCCTGTGTACACATCGGTATTTGGATGATAAACAGTTGGGCCAGTTTACAATTTTTGCTGTGCTTTTATTTTTTCTTGTTTGCGAGTGAGCATTGGATGTTCAGTGATAATAATAGTGAATACTGTATATAGTTTAGTGCTTCAATGCATATTAATATGAGTAAATGTTTTCAGTGATGAACTTGGTCAAGTCTAATTATAAGAGTAGACATACTGATGAAACTAGTGCTGTGTGCACAGCTCTCAAAATTAAACACGAGATGACCTGAGTGAAAAGGAAAGATTGAATAGGTTAGGACTTTATTCCTCGGAATGTAGAAGATTGAGAGGAGATTTGATACGAAGTATACAAAATAATGAGGGGTATAGATTGGGTAAATGCAAGTAGGTGTTTCCATTGAGGTTGGGTGGGATTACAACCAGAGATCATGGGTTAAGGGTGAAAGGTGAAAAGTTTAAGGGGAACATGAAAACGGTAATTTTTTCACTCAGAGAATCAAGTAGTGCTTGCAAGCTCAATTTCAATGTTTAAGTGAAGTTTAGATAGGCACATGGATGGTTGGGGTATGGAGGACTATGGTTCAGGTCAAAGGGAGTATGCAGTTTAAGTGGTTCGGCATGGATTAGATGGGTCAAAGGGTCTCTTCCTGTGTTATGCTTTTCTATGACTATGGATATAAAATATGTGTCATCGTTAGTACAGCAACAAGTCTCAATGAGAGTGAGGTGTTTATTTTCCTTTCCTTGATCATTTATGAATACTGTATGCACCAAAGCTTATAGTTTCACATATTGTTATTTATGTATGAGATACAATAATACTATTTAGAAATGATGTTTTTTTCAATTCTTTTTAAAACATTAATTTTTGAACAGGTCTTTGAAAATACATCATTTATTTCAATCTGTCTGTTATACTTTTATCAATAGTACAACAAATAATGCACATAAATGAGCAACAAGGCTCATTCTTTTTCCTTAAAAAAAGTCCATGATTAATATTATTAATTATTTAATCAATGATAACCACTGCCCAAAATTACCATGACACACGAGCAATTTTTTTTTTTAAAAGAAGATTATTGCCAATTCGAGCACATGCACTCAAAAAGGTACATCAACCCTGCCATAGCAATTTCCTACTCGCAGTCCATTGCTAAACTCTACATGTAACCCCGATGTAGAGCACAAACTTCCTAGATTTCCCAACACTCCCATGGAAATCTACACATTAAGCCATGTCCAGGGTAAACGTAGGAGCAGGAACCACAAGCTCAGAGGCTGCTTCAAGAAAGAAAAGTATGAATAAGTTACATTTTTAGTGAATTTGATTTGCTTTAATTTAATTGTTCTAATTATTTCTCAGTGTTTATGTTTTTGAGTGATTCACATTTTAAAATTAGTTTAATTTTTTTTTCTAAATACAGTGCAACCCTGATCACACGTTTACAATTTTTAATATATTTGTGATATTATGTTCCACAAAATACATACATCATTGGGTTTTCTTGCTTTATTAACTTGATTGAATTGTATTAGATTTGCAATGATTAGTTCATGGATTACATAAATTGGGCAAAGTTACGGCACAATAGTTCCAACACAGGCAAATACAGACTTACATGAATCCATAATCATGGGAATCAATGTCTGTGGATTTCTCACCCAGTTGGAGTCGACATGTGAAACTATACCCAAGAGTTGGTGTGCATGGGACCATTTCCCATGGAGTGTTAGTGTGCATTTTACTTCAGAGCTACATGTAGTGTACAGATCTTTCATTGTCCAAGTCCTTCTGACTTTGGAAATAGTAAGAAATGAAATAGATCCAGTGCTGGCGATTTGTTCTACAGATTATAACCATGGGATGCAGCAATGGAGATTGGTAAGGAGGCATGTTTGCATACTGTACTTCAACTCTTTTAGCAATTCCATCATGAAAGGTCCTTCCACCATGTAGATCTCACCATTTTTAACTTGGAGTTGACTGAGAGCAAATTCAGCTCATTAATGTCAGTGAGGCTAACATTATGCATCTCATATACATTTCATTGGCAAAAAAAATCTAACTGCATTTGGCAAAATTCAAATCAAAAGTTGCAAAATCAAGGATCAACTTTCTTTGCCATATATACTTACATATATTTTGAATTTTCTGAAGAGTATTGGTGCAACATGAAACAAGAAATGACATTCAACAATTATAAAGAACAAAGAATTATATAAAAATAAAGTTAGTGATTAGATTCAATATTTCAGATTCCCTATTGTTTAATGTCATTTCCAGTACACAAGTGTAACAGAGAACGCGCGCTGCCTTTTCTCGTAACAGTGAAGACACCTTCTGTTAGCGAAAACAGGTAACTAATGTAGGTCTTTCGTAACAGCGGGGTTTTGTAAAGCGAACGTTTGAAAAGCGGGGAACACCTGCAGTGCTTTTCAGAAGAGAACTTTTGAGAAAAGGCAGTTTTCTCTGTGGGTAGTGTCCGCAACAATTGATCCTGCCCACTTTGATCTGGACACATACAAGTCCTGCAGGGATAGCAGAGTGCAGTCAATGACCTGATAGTTCACTGTAGTATATTGCAAGAGGATGCTGCACCAAATCAGATGGTAATGGCTGATGTGAGGATGCTCTCTATGATTATAGTGTAGAATTGCACCAGCATGTTCTGGATAAGATGAAAATTTACCAAGTGCCACAAGTTCTACATCCTCTGCTGACCCCTTTTATTAATGAAAGAGAAAAGATTCTCCCACGAGGTCCTGAGAACCATTTCACTATGAAGATGGGTTCCGTGCATGGGAAAATGTGTCATCAACTTCAATCATCCAGCGAAATACTTTGCTCATTACATTACGGAGGAAGTAAGAACAGGGTGAGTCATAACTTAGTCATGTTATGACTAAAACTTTCAACCCTAGGTGGTAGTTAGAATCACAGGAAATGATATATCATCCAAAAAGGAATGAATACATGAATTGTTGCAGCTTTCTGCGAATAAAAGTGAAGTGAGGTCATTACCTCACCCAAGTAAATCATTTATCACATACTGTATGCCTAAGCAATCAGCAATGGCAAGCTATCCAGTTGATCTATGTACCTAGCAACATTTGGAACACATTTATTTATTTTATTTAGCAATACAGCGCAAAGTGGACCCTTCGGATCATGCTGCCCCAGTGAACCCCAATAAACCCTAACCTAATCAGGGACAATTTACAATGACCATCTAACCTTCCTGGTACATCTTTGGACTATGGGAGGAAACTGGAGGATCCAGAGAAAACCCACACATTTCAAAGGGAAGATGTACAGAGACTCCTTACAGAATGGTACCAGAACCCAACTCCAAACTCCAGAATGCCCTGAGCTGTAATAGCGTCACACTAACCACTCTGTTACTGCAATATCCTTGTACAACATACATTTTTCAGAACATTACAGTATGACTGAGAAATGACCATGTGTGGAACTTATAATACTGTAAGAAGACCTCTGCAGAAGGTGGAGGGTGTATGGTGGTGAATATTGATCAAGCGTCTGCTCCTGATTACAACCCATCTTATCGTGGATGGATTTGATCAGAGTAGGTGACATGCTGTGCAATCTTGTATATGAAGTCAAAAGCAGCAAGTGAAACATTGACGGGAACTGAAATTCAATACAAGCAGCAACGAACAAGAGGGAGGAAAAACATGGTAGAGTAAAAAAAGAAATCTTCAGAAGCTAATTATGAATGATGAAATGTATTCACTTTCTAGATGCATCTCATATCTTCCATACAAAGCTGTTACAGCTTCCAATAAATACTGAGTGACATAACTGGCATCATAGATATGTAAAATGTAGTCTACAAAGTGACCACAAATTGCCTCATTCTCTTATTTTGAGACCAGTTTTACAAATACAGAATAAAAAGAAAAATCTATAACCCCATGGACCAAATTTAACATGTTTCTATTTTCTCTTTAACCATTGATCACAAAATTTTAATCATGTGGTGAAACAGTTAATAAAAAAATGATGCCATACCCTTTGGTTTTCAAGAGTCCCTTTAACTTTCAGAAGTAACCAAACTATTCTTTTATTAGACAGTACTCTACAGTCACATATATTTAATCTAATGGTAACACCAGAAACTGACTTTTCAAACCAAGCAAACCTGAGAAAAAGCAGAAATTGGAAGACAGATTAGCATTAGGCTCACAAACAAGAGAGAATCTGCAGATGCTGGAAATCCAAGCAACGCACACAAATTGCTGGAGGAACTAGGAAGCCAGGCAGTATCTATGGAAAAAAGTACAGTCGACATTTCGGGCCAAGATACTCCTGCCTCCTGCACTTTTTTCCATAGATGCTGCCTGGTCTCCTGAGCTCCTCCAGCATTTTGTATGTGCTGCTTACTATTTGACTATCAGTTTTAATAGTGGCAAGAGTCTTGCTTCAAGAAATATTTTACTGTCAAACAAAAGCAGAATGTGTGGCCATTATCAAAACAACTGATGTGCCAAAACATCTCATGTAGGGATTATCAGAAAATAAAATGTAATCAGTCCTTGCTAAGGACATCTGTAAAAGTCTGACTAACTGGTTAACAACCTAATTTATTGCACACCAAATCCTAATCCAGAGCAGATGAAAATTTCTTGCCAGCTGATGCATATTCTTCATGAAATTAATTAATGTAATCAACTTACTCTGCTGACATCTTATTTTTTTAAAAATCATCACAGTATGGCTTGTGTACAAGGCAGAAAAATTGCCTCTCTGTGTCTAAACTGGGGTATGTTATTGAAGTGAAGTGGAGAAGGAAGAGAACACAGGAGCTTTTTTTTTAAACTCTCTAGCAATATTCATTTTTCCCAGGAGTAGGGAGCCCAGTGGCACATTGCTTCACAGCTGTAACAACTAAGATTTAATTCTGACCTCCAAGATTGTCTGTATGGAACCTGCAGTTTCTCTTTGTGAATCACATGGTTTTTTTAGTTGGTGCTCCGATTTCCTCTCATCTCAAAAATGTGCAGGTCGTTAGGTAAATTGGCTACTCTGAGTTCTGTAAATTATACCCCAGTATCTAAGGGAGCAGTTGGATACATGTGAGAAGAATAGATTACAGGGAAAATTAACAGATGAATAGGATTACTCTTGAGTTTGCACAGACTTGATGGGCCAAATGGTTTCCGTCTTTATCATGAAGAAAAGAAAAAATATGAAGAGTGCTCTATACCATCCAAAATTAAACACTACCACCAATGCAAAATATTTTATGGTTGGTTAGCATCTAAGCCTGATTTTGAAGATCTTTTTTAAAAAAAAAGTCAATTTCTCTTTTGGGTATTCCATCCCTTAGCTCAAAAAAATGGCCTCAACATAATCTACAACTTTTAAAAAGAAGAAGATCAAGGCATAAAAGAACTAACATTAAATCAGGAGGTTTTTAAAATATGATCTTTCACATCCCTAAGACGTTCTTTGGTTTCAATGCCTCCAGTCAGACTAACACAACTAATCGGCATTTTTTGATTGGAACGAGGCCAACCACAAAAACATGTAGATGATTTCTGAGAGTAAGTTAAAAAAGCTCAAGGATCAAATTTCAATGAAAGATGTAGGCAATTTAACCTCCACTGGTTGAATAATATTCTTTTCGAGAAAACTAAAAAAAATTACCGAATTACTTCAAAAAGAGGCATATGGTTTACAGTTTGGAAAAAAAATCCAGAAAAAATTCTGTTACAGCTACACTCATTTAGCACTAACCTGTGGTTACTGACACACTGTCTAGCCTCAGGAAGAAGTGAAATGAAGGTCAGACGAAGATCAGACTATTACATCCTCTACATTCATAAAGTGTTCCACCGGAATTTTCTACCTCACCCACTTAAGCCACCCACTTTATTGCTAATTCAACCTTCCTTAACCATCTCAAAGAATCATCGAACGATAAAGCTGCCAAAAAGGTACTGGAAGTTTTAGCATTACTAGTGAGTATTACACTGAAAAAAAAAACACTTTGGAAATCGGAGCAAAAAAAAAATCTGCAGATGCTTGAAATTTGAAACATATAGAAAATGCTGTAAGAACTCAACGGGTTAAGTGGCATCAATGGAAATTTGAAGTGAACAGATATCTTTACAGATCACCAAGACCCTAGCCACAAACTGTCAGCTGCACTTTCTCTGTAACTGTAAAACTTTCTTCTGCATTTTGCAATTGTTTTCACCTTGTACTACCTCAATACACTGCTGTAATGGATTGATCTGTGTGGAGAGTATGCAAGACAAACTTTTAACTGCACTTTAGTACACATGACAATAACAAATCAATTTATCAGATTATATATTTGTGCTTCAAAAAATAGGTTAGGGTTCAGAACAGTCCTGTTTAAAGCCTCAGTTTTGATTTGTGTATGTTGCACAAATCAAAATCTTCCTGGCTTAGCCTAATAAGGAATTTTTAAGCACCATGCAATATTTTATGACCAGGTAGCCCTTTTAAATGAATGTTGATGACATTGCCATGTACAAATCATTTATACCATCACGTATTGCTCAGAATTTCTAACACAGAGATTTAATTAAAAAGGAATGTGTATAGAATTTCTTCCTGAAGCTGTTTAGGTGGATTTGACCGAGTTACTCTCAGATTGAAGTAAAGTTGATTCACCTTTAACTTGATATTTAAAAAGAGTTAAATGCAATTGAAGGATCAAAGTTCAAAGAAAAATTATTAACAAAGTACGTGAATGTCACTATGTTACTCTTGAGATTCATTTACTTGCAGGCATTCACGGTAGCTGCAAAGAAAAATAGTATCGATGAAAAACGACACAGAAACCGAGATGGACAAACAACCCATGTGCAAAAGATAACAGGCTGTGCAAACACAAAAAAAAACAAATAATAATAAGAATAAACAAACAATTGAGAAGATGAGTTGTATGGTCCTTGAAAGTTCAGGAGCTCAATGGTTGAAGGGTAATAACCGTTCCTGAAAATGGTGGTGTGGGACTTAGGCTACTGTACTTCCCTCCTGCTGGTAGCAGGGAGAAGACAGCATGGCTTGGACGGTGAGGGGCTTTGATGACTGATGCTGCTTCCTTGTAGATGTGGTCAGTGTGTACTAAAACTTTGACTCACTGTGCATCCAACTTACTGCAAGAGCAGAATTGGAGCCAAAAGGTCAGGGTTGTGGCTTGGAACACTCCAAAATATAAGCTTCACTCATGGGATATCAGCAATCTTATAAAGAGAGCTTTTTTTAAAAACCTCTCCACTGTTGATTTAGAATTCCACCAAACCAGTTATTGGTGTTGCATCCAACTCTTTTTATAACAGTTGATACCAGTAGAACCTCTATGATTATAATTAGATCAGATTTTAATTGTTAATGAGTGAAGGAGAATTCCCACTAATATTATCTAACAAAGCTGCTCAGATAAGGTATGAACAGCAAAACAGCTATCATACTTCCTGCAATTTAGGAATGCCAACAGCTTACAGTAGGAATTTTTTGAAAAAATCAAACTTACTATGGAATTTTCTGATTGTCACATGTACCAAGGTACAGTGGGAAAACTTGTCTTGCATACCATCCATCATCGTCAGGTGGAATTCTGCAGTCGCTGGAATTTCACGCAACACACATAAAAATTGCTGGTGAACGCAGCAAGCCAGGCAGCATCTCTAGGAAGAGGTACAGTCGACGTTTTGGGCCGAGACCCTTCGTCAGGACTAACTGAAAGAGATAGTAAGAGATTTGAGAGGGAGAGGGGGAGATCCAAAATGATAGGAGAAGACAGGAGGGGGAGGGATGGAACCAAGAGCTGGACAGGTGATTGGCAAAAGGGATATGAGAGGATCATGGGACAGGAGGCCTAGGGAGAAAGAAAAGGGGGAGGGGGGGAAGCCCAGAGGATAGACAAGGAGTATAGTGAGAGGGACAGAGGGAGAAAAAAAGAGAGAGAGAAAAAGAATGTGTGTATATAAATAAATAACGGATGGGGTACGAGGCGGAGGTGGGGCATTAGCGGAAGTTTGAGAAGTCAATGTTCATGCCATCAGATTGGAGGCTACCCAAACAGAATATAAGGTGTGTTCCTCCAACCTGAGTGCGGCTTCATCTTTACAGTAGAGGAGGCCGTGGATAGACATTTCAGAGTGGGAATGGGACGTGGAATTAAAATGTGGGGCCACTGGGAGATCCTGCTTTCTCTGGCGGACAGAGCGTAGGTGTTCAGTGAAACTGTCTCCCAGTCTGCGTCGGGTCTCGCCAATATACAGAAGGCCACATCGGGAGCACTGGACGCAGTATATCACCCCAGCCAACTCACAGATGAAGTGTCGCCTCACCTGGAAGGACTGTCTTATACCTTTGTCTTTCACAAAACCACATTGTTCTTTGCCTATTTCAGCTTGCATCTTACTTCTAAGAATTTTGATGAAAAGAGCTAAAAGTATCTTGGTGATATGACTCATTAAACTTATGGTCGTATGTAATTCACATTCTATTGCTCCAGGTTTCTTAGGAAGAGTGATAAATACTGATTTTTTTCATCTCTTCTGGTATTATTCTAGTCTCATAAATGTCATTGATTAAATCAGTAAGTTTTTCAATTCCATAATCTTCAAGAGCAATAATTTGTTCTATTACTAATTCATCAGGAACTGCTGCCTTTCCTTTCTTCATCTTATTTATTGCATTACAAACTTCAGATTTTAAAATACTTGCACCTTCAATGTTTTTCTTAATTTCTGGTTTTTCACATTGATCGTTTTCAAACAATTTCTGAATTTATTAAGTCCATCTGTTCATACTGTCATCTTTTTCCATGATAATGGTACCATCCTTTGCTTTCAAACATCCACCTGAAGAACAGAGGAGCTTTTTACCAGTGATATTCTTGATTTGTTGATGGAACCCTTTTGGATCAGTAATAGGGATTCTTTCTGTTTGCTCACATTCCTGGTTTAACCATTCTTCTTTGGCTTTTTGACATAAGCTTTTAACTTTTACCTAAGGATTTATATTCTATAGGATTTGCTTTCTTCCGTCTCCTTTCTTCCATTAGACTTCTGATTTCATCTGTCATCCATTTATTCTTTGTGTTTTTTTCTTTTTTAGGAATCACTGACTTTGCTGATTCTACCAAGGTATCCTTTAGAGAGTTAAATTTCATTTCTACATGATTGCTATCATCTTCAACAAATTCTATTTCTAGACTTTGAAATCTATTCCTTACTTCAATTGTAAATTTTTTGTCTCAAGTTTTCTTCTTTAATTAATTGCAAGTAGTCAAGGGATTGTTCAGGTTTTTGCTTCTTTAGTTTTTTTTTAAGTTCTACTTTTACATCTTTCCAGGGCGCAGGGCTGGGCAAGGTTGAATGGAAGACTGGCAGTCGGCCATGCTGCAATCTCCCCTCTCCACATCACTGAGGCTGTCCAAGGGAAGGGCATTAGGACCCATACAGCTTGGCACCAGGGTCATCGCAGAGCAATGTCTGATTAAATGCCTTGCTCAAGGACACACATGCTGCCTCAGCCAAGGCTCGAACAAGCAACCTTCAAATCACTAGGCAAATGCCTTAACCACTTGGTCACACGCCAACAGGTATTCATAATGACCTGATTATTCATCTTGCACAATTCTACCCATTTCTCACCTCTTTCATTTCTTTCCCTTAGTCCAAATTTTCCCATGGTATTTCCATCAGCACCTTGCCCTACTTTAGCATTTAGATCTCCCATGACAATAACAATATCTTGAGATTTGCATCCATTCTTTGCTTGTTCAAGCTCTTCATAGAATTTATCTACATCTTTATTTGTTCCATCTGTTGTTGGTGCATATATAATTGCTAACTCAAATGGCTGTCCTCTGAATCTAACAACGAGCATTCTTTCTGATATTGCCCAATGTCCTAAAACACTTTTTGTCATGTTTTCATCCATAAGAATTCCTACTCCATTAGTATGGGATGTTCCACAAGAATAATGTTTTATTTCTATTCTGACATGTTCCAGCACCTATCCAACAAACTTCACTAATTCCCATGATGTTAATCTTTAGTCTTTCCATTTCATTTATCACATTGTCAAATCTTCCTGCTTGATATAGAGTTCTTACATTCCAAGTGGCAATAATATTCTTTTGTGTTACTTGAATTTTATGAGCAGTAGCTTGATGACGGTTGGGGATCCCCTGCTGACCAGAATCAACCCTACCCAGCGAAGCATCTTCAGAATTGTCTTGAAGATCCTCTTGACACTGTTGTTGTGCGATACATTTTGTGAGTTTAACCATGGTTTTCTTAGCAAATAGATTCTAGGAAACCTAGTATCCAGCAACGGTGGTTTGCTATTGCCTTCTGTTGGGCGAACTAAAGAAATCGCCATTTCTCTTCCCAAAAGTTCATCCACCTGTACTACAGCTGTTGACATTTGAGGCCCTAGCTCATCCGCCTTCTCTGTCATAAGTTCAGTTACTGAACCTGCCGGATCTGCCGTTGGCCTTCACTCGTATCCTGAACAGGAACCCTTGCAGGTGCTACCATTCCAGGTCAGAGCGGCCCTGGGAGCAATGAATAACTAAGGGGTAACTCCACTTTCCCCAAAGCTCTGAAAGTCCCCAGTCAGAGCCTCATCACCGGTTGCAGTTTAGAGTCATACCGAGGATATATACCATCCATAGAGATCATTTTGTTTCAACAGTGTATTTAGGTAGTACAAAGTAAAACAATAACAGAGTACAGAATGAAGTGTTACAGTACAGAGAAGGTGCAGTGCAGATAAACAGTAAGGTGCAAGGTCAAAATGAAGTGGAGTATGAGGTCAATCTATTCAAACTTGGGAAACATTTAATAGTCTAACCACAGTGGGACAGAAGCAGTCCTTGAACCTGCTTTCAGGCTTTTGTATCTTCTATCTGATTGGAGAGTGGGGAACAAGAGAAGAGAGAATGTTTGGAGTGGGAGGGATTTTTGATAATGCTGGCTGATTTAGTGAGGTGAGAAGTGTAAGTGGAGAGTCCATGGAGGGATGCCTTGTTTCTGTGACGTGCTGAGATACGCCCACAACTTTCTGCAGTTTCCTTGCAGTCACAGGCAGAACAGTTGCCATAACAAGCCACAATGCATTCAGATAGTATGTTCTCTATGGTGCATCTAAAAAAATTAGTGAAGGTCAAAGGGGACATGCCAAAGTTTTTAATAAGTAAAGGCATCGGTGAGCTTTCTTAGCTGCAGCGTCACTGTGGTTGGACCAGGACTGACTATCGGTGATGTTCACTCCCAGTAACTTAAAACTCTCAATCAACCCACTCCATTTCAGCACCGTTGATGTTAGCAGGAGCATGTGCACCACCCCTTAAGTCAATGACCAGCTCTTCTGTTTTGCTGACACTGAGGGAAAGGTTGTTGCCATGACACTATATCACTAGGCTCCCTATCTCATTGCTGTATTCATGACTCATCATTATTTGAGATATGGCCCACTATACCGGTATTATCTGCAGACTTGTAGATGAAGTTAGAGCAAAATCTGGCCATGCAGTCATGAGTGTGAGGATACAGCCGTGCAGCACTAGCATTTAGAATAATTGGAGCTGAGGTGTTGCTACCTATCCTTACTGATTGTGGTCCATTGGTTAGGAAGGAAGGTATTAAGTGCCAGGTTTAGGAGCTTAAAAATGTTTGCTTGGAATTATTGTTTTGAAAATGGAGCTACAGTCAATCAACAATAGCCTAACGTAGGTGTCTTAACTATCCAGCTGCTCCAGAGGTGAGCGTAGGGCTAGAGAAGCGGTGCCTGCAGTAGATTTGTTACAGTGGTAGGCAAATTGTAGTGGGTTGAGGTTGCCTGGAAGAATGAAGTTAATGCATGCCATGATCAGACTCTTGGACAACTTCATGATGGTGGATGTCAGAACCACCAGGCAGGAGTCCTTAAAGCATGTTACCTTGTTTTTCTTAGCTTCTGGAATGATAGTGGTCTTCCCAAAACAGGCAAGAACCTCAGACTGAAGCAGAGAGACATTAAAAATATTGGAAATTGTTAGAAATTATGAAAGCTTGTGAACATTCCACAAGTGATTCAAAAGGAAGCAGAATGGATGGATCCTTACAACATTTCCTACTCCAGCTATTTGACATAGTGGGCAGAACCTGAAGTCACTTTTAAGTTGACTATATGTAAACAAAATTTGAGAGACTGTGCTGAATGATGGTATTTGTAAAGCTTCCATTGCTGTGATGACCCTCACCGTTTGTTCATGTAGACAAATGAATACAGTGTAACATTACTCCCCTCAAATTCCTAAGCATTCGTAGCCAACATAAAAATACAGCAGCGCGACATATTTAAAAACAAGTTCAACTAAAAGACCACTCCAATCTTTGCCCTGATGAAACAAAAGAGGAATGTCTTGGCATACTCTGCTTTTTTCAAGTATTCTGATGTCACTCTGTACTGTATGCCTGGCATGCTAATAAGTTCTCAGTTTCAGGAGAGTTAACCATATGTGACAAAGAAGTTATATGATACAGCAAGAGTATGTGCAAGGCGATTAATAACTGCTTACATTGTATAATGTAATACACCACATAATATTGACCAATACAGGAAATATTTATTGCCCAATAAACAATCCCACCAAAAGTGCTTATTTGAGTCCTATGTGTAATGAATTTGGACTGTCTCAATCCAGTAGTGTGACTTCTATAGTGCAAGCCTGCCCTCAAACAGGAAACCTCAGAGAAATCAATAGGATTCCTGGTGTGTTAAAGGAAGAAGTGGGTGTTATGTCTGATAAACATAAATGTTGGTGTGGTAAAGTAATGGTTGTTTTCATGGCAGATTCTAGAACATTCTCTTTGGATGCAGCATTCTATCTAGCAAGACTCTGCACACTCAAGTCTTGCTCTTGATCCAAATGGGCAATTAACATGGAGAAAAATGGACTTTACTGGCTTAAGAAATATTCTCAATTAAGACTAATTGCATAATGGAGGTCATCTTAATTTTTAATTTAGACATTTTACATTTGACAGAAGATGTTATAACCAGATTTAAAATAATCAATATCCTCAATTGTTAGCTCTCTTAACTGAAACATTCTGAATGTTAAAAGGCCTGAACAGATTAGATATGGCAAAGTTATTTCCCATGGTAGGGGAGTCTAGGACAAGAGGGCACAACTTCAGGATTGAAGAACGTCCGTTTAGAACAGAGATGCGGAGAACTTACTTTAGTCAGAGGGTGGTAAAGCTGTGGAATTTGTTGCCACGAGTGACTGTGGAGGCCAAGTCATTGGGTTTATTCAAGGCAGAGATAGATTTGTTCTTGATTAACCAGGGCATCAAAGGGTATGGGGTGAAAGCAGGGGATTGGGGATGACTGGAAGAATTAGATCAGCCCATGATTGAATGGCGGAGCAGACTCAATAGTCCGAAAGGCCTACTTCTGCTCCTATATTTTAAGGTAAGTGCATTTCTTCATTTCCATTTCATAATTAAAGTATTCATATAGTTTTAGGAATTTCTTCTACTTCTCCTTTTACAGATCCTCGAGACCAACCTTGTTATTCACTAATCATTTTCTTTCATCTTGCATTGTTGTCATTTAGCTTGTCCTCATTTCAAACCTACCAGAGTTTTCTTTGTGTTTTTCTCCTTTTCCTCATCTCTAACTTTTCTCACTTCCGATGAAAAATCATCCACCTGAAACCTCTATTCCGTTTCTCTCTCTATGGAGGCTTCCATATCCACTGCATACTTCCAGTAAAATAAAAAATGTTGGCCACTCCAAACAACCTCCCTCTCAATGTCAGTAAGACCAAGAAACTGGAGGCCAAAACCGGAGGTCCATGAGCCAGTCCTCACCGGGGGATCAGAGGTTGAGATGCTCAGCAACTTTAAATTTCTCTGTGTTATCATTTCAGAGGACCTGCCCTGGGCCGGGCACATAAGCAACACAAAGAAAGCACGCAAACATCCTTTCTTCCTTGGGAGTTTGTGAAGATTTGGCATGACATCTAAAACTCTGACAAACTTCTATAGATGTGTGGTGGAGGGTGTTGACTGGCTACATCACAGTCTGGTATGGAAACAACAATGATCCTGAACGGAAAATCCTACAAAAAGTAGTTGATATGGCTCAGTCCATCACAAGTAAAGCCTTCCCACCACTGAGCACATCTACATGGAGGCATAGTTGCAGGAAAGCAGCATTATCAGGGACCCTCACTACCCAGGTCATGCTTCTTTCACACTGCTGCCATCAGGATGATGGTATAGGAGCCTCAATTAACAACACCAGGTTCAGCAGCAGTTATTACCCCTCAACCATCAGGCTCTTGAACCAAAGGGGACAACTTCACTTGTCCCATCACTGAACTGTTCTCACAACCTATGGATTCACTTTCAAGGACTCGTCATCTTATCTTCTCAATATTTATTGCTTTTTAAGAAATTATTATTTCCACTGTTTGTTGCCTTTTGCACACTGATTGTCTGCCCTGTTGGTGTGGTCTTTCACTGATTCTATTATTGCTATTGGATTGAGTATGCCCACAAGAAAATGAATCTCAGGGTTGTATATGGAGACATATACTGAATATACTTTGATAATAAATTTACTTTGAACTTTATTTCCGACCTCTAAATCTGATAAGATGTTACATTTACAATTTTCTTTAAACTCTATTATAAACCTGTTAGGGAAGGGGGGAGAGAGAGGGGGGGAGGAGGAGGGGGAGGAGGAGGAGGGGTAGGAGGAGGAGGGGGAGGAGGAGGAGGGGGAGGAGGAGCCGCCACCGCTTTAGGAGTCACACAACCAGGTTCAGGAATATTTATTACCCACCAAGCTCCTGAACCAGTGTTACATTAGTGTTATATTAGTCATTGTGTGGCAGAGAATATTGAGCTATCAACTTGTTCTGCAGTATTCTGGTTCGCCAATACTGATAGAACAGCTTTAGGAGAGTATTTAAGGTGTATTTAGAAAAGCAGTAATAAGTTGATAAATTTTAATTAATAGAGCATTAATCTAGAATACATTCTGGGTGAAACAGTTGGTGGTGTGAGCATCAGGTGATACAACAGTTATCTGAAATCTAATTAAACAACTGCCAAGGAGAAAAGTTAATCACAATTTGATCTCAGCTATTAATCTAGCTACAAAGGAACAAACCCAATACAAGCAAAAAGTGAGTTTACACTTTTAAATATATACTCTGCACAGCAAACAATATAATAGACATAATCTGAATCACTAAGTGAATTAATAGACTGACTGAAGAAAGTTCAAAGTAAATTTATCAAAGTACGTATTGTATACCTGTGTCACCATATACTACCCTGATATTCATTTTCTTGCAAGCATTTACAGTAGAACAAAAATACAAAAGAATCAATGAAAACATACAAAGACTAACAAACAACCCATGTGCAAAAGATGACAAACTGTGCAAATACTAAAAAGGAAACAAATAAATAATGTTGAGTCCTTGAAAGCGAGTCCATAGGCTATGAAATCAGCTCAGTGTTGGGGTGAGTGAAGTTATCCGCGCTGCTTCAAGAGTCTGATGGTTGAAAGGTATTAACTATTCCTGAACCTGGCAGTGTGGGCACCAAAGATCCTGCACCTCCCTCCTAAAAGCAGCAAGAAAAGCGCATGACCTAGATGGTGAGGATCCTTGATGAAGGAGGCAGGATATAAACAGGAAGAATGCGAAAAACCACTGTAGAGATTTGCAGAAAAAAAAACACCAAGAGAAAGTGATTTTATCGCAACTCTCAGTAGAAGTTTCCCTGGCAAACTGAATTATATTAATATCGGATATGTATCATACTACTCATGTAGACTCTCCATCATTTATACTAGAACTGCTGTACTTATATGACCAGATGCCAACATGGCTTACCTTGCTGACAGAGAACAATGTGATCAGATCAAAACTTCATACCAAAGTTTCGTAATTTCAAACTAGACCCTTTGCAAGATGAACAACAGGAGGCATTGTAACTCACTTAGCTGCAAAGCAAAACATATGACCTACAAATTCAGAGAGTATGGGTTTAAGAAATTAACAGTATGAATCACACCTACGTGAAAGGAAAAACAAACAAACTGCTGCTCATTTGGTGATAGATAATCCAACCATATTTGCACCGTTTCTTTTGCAAATTTCTCAGTGATGTGTAAACACAAACTGATTCTCAACTTTTTGGAAGTCAAACAACTTCAGGAATGCAGAAACTGCTTTTCTCACCACACACAAAAATAATTACTTGCAGATCACTATGCCATTATCTGTTAGTGATAAGAATGTTATGATTTTAAATACATATGGTAACCACTTACAAAGCTATCCCAATTCATTTCCCTGAGAGAATACAATCTTGAACGTGCAAGGTGAATAAAATAAAGCACAGAGACTTTCTGTGCTTTATTTAACAAAACAAAAATGAATGGGGAATTTCTGTGTTAGATCATTAGGAGCACTCTGATGGAAACCATGACAACATCACCAACATGGCAAATCTCCAATACTAGGATCTCTGATATGCTAAACAAGCTATTCATAATCCTGGTACAGGCTGCAGTCATTAAAAAGTCCAAGTTACATACAATCTAATTACTCAACTGATAAAAAACTATTAACTTCCACAAGTGAGCTTTATCAAAAAAGGAAACCTTATTCCTTACGTAACTTATTCACAGATTTGCTACTCAAAAACATGTTGAAACTCATGACAAAGAGACAGTAGGAAAGATTTTAACATTTAAGTGCCTGACAAGGGGCATTAGTACCAACACATTTATTTCAATGAAAAGTCAAATATAATTTTGGGATCCTTGTGTGATCGAATCAGCAGGTGAACAGCAAAATGCCAAAGAAGTGGCCAAATCCAAATGCAAATCTGTACTCTAGCCTCCAGTAATTTATCCAGGAAGCCAATACAGCCTCATAGTTAAAACCTTGGAAAGCAGGGACAGGATGTAATGAGAAGCTGGCACTGAGGACAGAGTTTTTTTTTGGAGTTAGAATGAACTATATCCTGTTCTGCAAATGATCAATTTTCAAAACTTTTCTGACTGGTGGTGACCCTTTAAAAAAACAGTATACACAGACTGCTCATTTTGCTTGGTTCTTATTTTTCCTTTAATTGCCTTTGTAAAAGGCCTCACAACTTGGTTACTTTTAGTTAGCATGTCCTTCAATGACTTAAGAACTAGAAAGAAAGACTTGAAATTTAAATATTCCTTTCACAATTCAGGATAGTATAAAGTGCTTCAGAACCAGTGAATTACATTTGAAGTTGTAATCACCTTTGAAATGTACCACATAACATGAGCGCTGAGTGAGATGAATTATCAGACTTTCTGAAGATTTCTTCGGGATAAGTGACACATTTACACCCATCTGAAGTGCAACATGGGGCCTTGCATTATGTCTCATATGTAATGTGGCATCCACGCCATTGCATTAATTTGTTAATACTGCACTGAAGTCTCATACCAAAATATAAGATTATCTTTCCACTAAGCAACACACACAAAAAATGCTAGAGGAACTCAGCAGGCCAGGCAGCATCTATGGATAAGAGTAAACAGTTAATGTTTTGGGCCGAGACCCTTCTTCGGAACTAGAAAGGAAAGGGAGAAGTCGGAGCAAGAAGATGGGAGAGGGGAGGAAGACATACAAGGTGGTAGGTGGTAGGCGATAGGTGAAAGGAGGAGAGGGACAGGGATGAAAAAGAGCAGGGAAATTGATTGTTAAAAGAGATAAAGGTCTGAAGAAGAGGGAAACTGACAGCTGAGACAGAAGACAATGGGGATAAGGGATGGGGGAGGAGATGAGGTGAGAGAGCGAAACACGGATGGGGAATGGTGAAGGGGATGGGGGGGGGATTACTGGAAGTTCGAGAAATTGATGTTCATGCCATCAGGTTGGAGGCTACTAAGACGGAATATAAGCTGTTGTTTCTCCAACCTGAGTGTGGCCTCATTATGGTAGTAAAGGAGGCCATGGACTGACATCTGACATGTCAGGCAATTCTACCTCCCATTTTGACATGTCAGTCCATGGCCTCCTCTACTGCCATATTGAGGACACACTCATATAAGCTAGTCCCATTTATGAAATCATAAAATTAATTGACCAATTTTATCAAATATTCAAGTTTTCTAGTTTGAGATTAAATATCTTTTATGAGCAAATAATCGTCAATGTTGAAAATAAACATATCTTGGGGATATAAAAATTGTCTTGGTGTTCCTACAGCAACATTACATTTTTATATGAGTCACTGCTGAATACTTCAGATGATTACGTCATTTGCAATGCGACCTGTACACCTACAAATTATGAAGCAAGATAATATGCTTCGTGGCCAATGTGGAACAGTCACTAACAGCACCTTTCTCAGTTCTACATTACACTGGGGAGGAAAAAAAATACAATACTAGTTCTGTGGCAAAATCTTTTAAGCTTAACCAAAACACTAGAAAACAGGTGCTCTTCAATTCAAAATAAACTGCAAAGAACTACATTCTTTCCTGCTAAAGCAGATTGTTTAGCATAAATCTATTAGGAAAAAAAATGAATGTCATTGATGCCACTGTTCGTCTACTCAATCTGTCAATTCACTATTCCTGCTGTAGATACTAACTTATGTTATGACATTGTTTCATGGATATGGAATGCTATGGTAATCATTAATTATTATAGTAACTACCACTAATCAACAGTTTAAATACATTTTCACACCTGTCAAACCTCATAACTACTAATATACTACCTAAAGTTTGGCATGGCTTAATATTGATCAAGGCCATAAATAGTAAACAGTAACCAAATTCACCCTCCCCAGCATATCAACCTGGAAGCAGAAATAAATTGCAATCTAATTCGTCGAGACCAAGGATCCAAAAGAGTCGTGTTGTTTCAGCACAAGAAGAAGCATAAGGTGGTAGGTGATAGCTGGAACCGGGAGAGGGGGAGGGTTGAAATAACGAGCTGGGAAATTGATTGGTGGAAGAGATAAAGGGCTGGAGAAGGAGGATCTGGTAGAAGAGGGTAAAAGACCATGAAAGAAAGGGAAGGAGGAAGAGCAAGAGAGGGAGGTGATGGGCAGCATATTTCTGTATGATAACTTGCCAAAATGGCCAACAAATCTAATTGACCTGCAAAAACTAATTTTCATCCAAAAAAAAATTCTTTAGCCAGGTTTAAAGTGCATTAGATTTTATTTATGAATTGAGATACAGCGCAGAATAGGCCATTCCAGCCCTCCAAGCCACGCCCCCCAGCAATCCCCGATTTAACCCTAGCCTAATCACAGGGCAATGTACAATGACCAATTAACCTACCAGCCAGTAAGTCCTTGGACTGTGGGAGGAAACCAGAGCACCCGGTGGAAACCCACACGATCACAGGGAGAACGTACAAACTCGTTACAGGCACTGTGGGGATTGAACCTGGGTCACTTACCTGTAAGGCGTTATGCTAACCACTATGCTACCATGCTAAATATAACAACATTCATTTCTGGCATTCCTCCTTTTTTTTGTATCAAAAGTCCAGGAATGACAAAGCAAATATGGAGTTAAAAGAGATTAACATGTTGTCGCAAAACTTAAATTCTCCAGCATAGGAGACAGAACTAAGCACCAAGAGGAGCAGGCTTAGAAAACCAGGGAGAAGCCAAGTTGTCAGGGTGAACATACTGGGAACATAGTTAACCAACGTGGTTTTAGAAGACAGGAGTCTGTGTAACTGAGTGAAACAGCAATAAAAAAGATGTATTAGAACCAGGAGGAAGTCTTAACAACTTTCAACAAGCCAATATATACACAAAATATGTATCTGCGCAGATTTTCAAATGAAATACATAAACTTTTTAATAATGCTAAAAAGGACAAACATTTAATCATTATGAAAGAGCAAGGAAAATTTGTGATATCTGAATACAGAGGGGAAAAGAAATCAAAAAACAAGGATTGCTGATTGTTAATTTTCTTTGTAGAGGTAATTTGATCAAAATATCAAAGACCCTTCATAATGAACAACAGTTCCTCAGATAAGCTCAACATTCATTACTGTGAGTTATCAAATTCCATTCCACCCACACCAAACAATCCAGCATTATCATTGGCAAATGAGAAGGCTCCCTGACTCACTGCTTTGGAACTCTGGCTAATCCTGCAAAAAATACACAAACCTATTTGCATTTGAAGGTGACAATTTAGTTTCCAATTTCTGTTCTTTAAGTTTGTATATGACTTTGTTTTGAACAAAGAAACTCAATTTGTATCCTTAGCTATCAATCATTCAAATACTCAAAACACATGCACATAACATTTGAAATGATATACTTACACTGAACATAGTATGCTTGGCACTTCTACTGCCTCTGTTCACAAGAATGTTAATCAACATATGGTTATTGATGAACCATAATTTATTTATTTACTTTTTTAGGGAAGGGCTCCTCATGGAAGCATTTTATTGTTGAATTACAGACATAGAGAGCTCAAAGTCAGTGAAACCCCAAAACCTATCTCCAACAGAAAAAGGGAGCAGAGAGCTGGGGGAGGGCTCGTGAACATTAACTCCACCACACCCCCCTCGCTCAATCAGCAAAGGTCCAAGGTAGACTTTGGGTAAGAGAGAAGACAACAAAAGATTTGGTGGGCGGGGGGGATAGAGGAGGAAAGAGACAGAGAAAGAGAACCATGTCCCAACTGGACATTCAGATCTTCCCAGGGAAGCTTCCCGGCTCCCTCTGATCATCCCATTTGTTAACACAAGATCGGGGCACAGGGACTTATATACCCTGTTATACCACTCACACACGGACACATCCTTGACCTGAGCGGTCAGAGCCTTCTGGCAGCGATGACAGTCCAGGTAGTTCTGGTAGCAGTTGCGGGTCTGGTTGGTGTTGGGGAACCTGGCATCAAAGGGCGCTGTCCGGTACTGGCTGATGCGTTCCTGGATGCTTGCCATTGTTCACCTTGCTGTTCGTCTGCACTAAGTTCCACCTCCTACGCCCGTCCACCCGCCGGCCAAATAAGCCATGGGGGAAAACGAAGTTCAATCACATCAAACTATTCCACATTTTATTATCTATTCTATCCCTCCCTAGGTACAGAATTAAAATGAGCCAGAATATTTACCATTACTGTGATTAATGTCTTTGCAACTTAGATTTAAACCTATATTCTACTTCCACAGGAAGAAGCACCCTACCTCATTTCATCCATCTGTCACCTCAGAATTCAATTCAGAATTAGGCCATCTGGCCCATCGCATCTGCTCCGCCATTCAATCATGGCTGATCCTTTTTTAAAAATCTCCTCCTCAACCCCAGTTCCTGGCCATCATAGGTCACTCTCCTATATTCAGGCATATATATATATATATGGGTGATTCTTTCATTAGCGTAACCTTTCTGTCCCTGGGGTAGATTTTCAAGAAAAAAAATATATTTTACAAAAACAAGTACAGTAGTTTTAAAAAGTTAGGTAATAATAACTAAATTTTCAGTATATTTCATAAATAATATTTTCTAAATTTTTAAGTGAGTTAAAAACTTGAAAAAAGTGCAAAAAACAGAAATACAGTGTATTATAAAAAAATGTGAGGTAGTGTCTAAAGGTAGCCCATTTAGGAATCAGATGGCAGAGGGGAAGAAGCTGTTCCTGAATCGCTGAGTGTGTGCCTTCAGGCTTCTGTACCTCCTACCTGATGGTAACAGTGAGAAAAGGGCATGCCCTGGGTGCTGGAGGTCCTTAATAATGGATGTTGACTTTCTGAGACAGCTCCCTAAAGGTGTCCTGGGTACTTTGTAGGCTAGTACCCAAGATGGAGCTGACTAGATTTATAACCTGCTGTAGCTTCTTTCGGTCCTGTGCAGTAGCCCCTCCATACCAGACAGTGATGCAGCCTGTCATAATGCTCTCCACGGCACAACTATAAAAGTTTTTGAGTGTATTTGTTGACATGCCAAATCTCTTCAACCTTGTAATATAGTATAGCTGCTGTCTTGCCTTCTTTATAACTACATTGATATGTTGGGACCAGGTTAGATCCTCAGAGATCTTGACACACAGGAACTTGAAGCTGCTCACCCTCTCCACTTCTGATCCCTCTATGAGGATTGGTATGTGTTCCTTTGTCTTACCCTTCCTGAAGTCCGCAATCAGCCCTTTCATCATACTGACATTGAGTGCCAGGTTGTTGCTGTGGCATCACTCTACTAGTTGGCATATCTCACTCCTGTACGCCCTCTCGTCACCACCTGAGATTTTACCAACATTGGTTGTATCATCAGCAAATATATAGATGGTATTTGAGCTATGCCTAGCCACACAGTCATGTGTATATAGAGAGTAGAGCAGTGGGCTAAGCACACACCCCTGAGGTGCACCAGTGTTGATCATCAGTGAGGAGGATCTGTCATCACCAATCCTCAGAGATTGTGATCTTCTGGTTAGGAAGTTGAGGATCCAATTGCAGAGGGAGGTACAGAGGACCAGGTTCTGCAACTTCTCAATCAGGGCTTGTCCCCTAACCAGACTCTGTAACTTTGTCTTCAAAATAAAATAATAGTAGGGGTAAATTCATTAAATTTTAGTTTGTGTTTTCTCACAAGAACTTTTACAACACGTCAAATTCATGTGGGCTGTTTAAAATATAATTTGTGCAATTTTTATGACAAAGAAATCGCTGTACCCAACACTTCTGTCATTACCAATATGCAACACATTTTAGAGACCAACTTTTTTTCCCCAAATAACTGCTTATGTGATGTCATTAAAAGGAGAAGAGACAGGGGAGCATGTGGCTGTCATGACAGAAGACTGACGTTTTGATGTCCAGAAATTGAGTAATTTAAATATTTTTCATCCTGATCTGAGAGTATGTTTATGTGTCATTACCAAATGAGTTATTATTTGAGTGTTATACGGAAAAATAAATAACTTCACTTAATTTAAATACGAGGGGCAATTGATAAGTTTGTGGCCTAAGGTAGAAGGAGTCAATTTTAGAAAACCTGGCACATTTATTTTTCACATAGTCCCCTCCTACATGTACACACTTAGCCCAGCGGTCATGGAACATACGGATCCCTTCTTTGTAGAAGTGGTCCACAGCAGGGGTGATTGATAAGTTAGTGGCCTAAGGTAGAAGGAGACGAGTTATTAACTTCAAACTTTCTGCATTTTCACTCAAAGAGTTGAACTGCACATGCATGTAACGAGAGCATCTTGGACCTCCAGGTGGTCCATAGCAGGGGTGATTGATATGTTCATGGCCTTAGGTAGAAGGAGATGAGTTATACAGCTCTTGTTACATGCACGTGCAGTTCAACTCTTTGAGTGAAAATGCAGAAAGTTTGAAGATAATAACTCATCTCCTTCTACCTTCGGACACGAACTTATTAATCACCCCTGCTGTGGACCACTTCTGGATATCCAAGAAGCCGACTTCTACAAAGAAGGGATCCGTATGCTCCACAACCACTGGACTAAGTGTGCAAATGTAGGAAAAATAAATGTGCTACGTTTTCTAAAATTGACTCCATCTACCTTAGGCCATGAACTAATCAAACACTCCTCGTATACAGAAATAACATTTACAAGCCTGCTATCCAGCTGAGTTAGCAAGTGCGAGACTTAGCCAACTTTTTCTTTAAAAAGTGAGAAATGTCACAACCATTTCACCTTTACCATCATACAACTGGTAGTGAAGTTGTCAAGATGGCCCCAAAATCATCAGCAGACCGATCAAAAAAAAATACAGACACACAATTAAAGACCCAGTGAAATATCAGAAGTACCTTGAAAGAAAAAGAGATATAAAAAAAGGGAGACAGGGAAACTTAAGATCATCTCACAGTTACCAAAGCACAAACAGACACAGAAGAAATGACAGTGGAGAATTAATCAAAGAAACAAAGAGGCTGCTGATAAGGTATGTCAGGCAGTACAAAGTTTTATAGCAGAGAATACCCCACCAGAATCTCCAGCAGGCCAGCAACAAGAACAGAATGACCTCCATCTTCCTGAGGCTTCACCTATACACTAATGGAGACTACAAGAAAGAGCTTTAAGTTTCATGTGTTGCCTTTTTCAGAGTTGTTGAGATTTCTGTGAATGCTTCAGAAGTCTTACTGATAAAAACAAAGTGTGTAGTGAGTTGAGTAAATATTTTGTCAGTGTTTAAAAAGTGTTCTCTCTTATGGACAGTTGAAAAATAATCTCTATAATCCGTTTGAAATTTGAGTTGCTGCTTATTCCAGAGTTGGGGAGGGTTAGGCAGGTATTTTATAAGCATTTTTTTTTAAAAAAAACAAGACTAGACTATGCCTAGTTTAGCTGTTTCATGTGGATGGTTTCAAGAAAGTTCTCCAGCCATCTGCCTTAAAAACTGTGAACTCCTATGGAATTTTGATAAATAGTGCAGACTGTAAGGATGTGTTTATTTGAAAGTATTGCTTTTTCTAGTTGGATAGATGCTTTATCAGAGTTAAAGTTAAACAAAAACTATTGTTTGGCATTGTCAGAAGTATTTTGTCATTACCATCACTGTGCCAATTTTGAAGGAAAATAAAGCTTTGTTTAGCAATATTGGTCTGAACTCATTTGCTGGAGTCAACTGCTTTGATACCAAAAATCAACATTCTGTCAAAAAAAGAGTAAAATTCCAATAGTCTAATTAGTAAACAAGTGTTTCGCTGTTTAGCCAAGGAAAATATTGACACTCTTAAGTGTGTCTCAAAAATATATTCTGAATGTACTTAAAATGAGTTAAAACAAATTTATTAAAGAGCATGGTTTTTATTTGCAGGACTGACTTTGAAATCTTTGTTAGTCATTTCACTTTAAATTAAATTCAGTATTTTGATAGTGTGATGGTAATGACACTCATTCGTAAAAACTCTTGCAAAAAAGTCCTAAAATATAAAAGTTCTCTTAAAGGTTGATCAATACCAAGATCTGGTCTTCATTCCAGAACCTAAAATAAAGGTTATCACATAAACAAAATAAAATTTCAAGAAATTTCATTTTTCAGAATTTCAGGTAGTCAAAATGCCCCTAATTGAAGAGTCACCCATACCGTAAGAACCTAAAACAAACAGCTGGGGGAACTCAATGTGTAGAGCAACATCTATGGAGGTAAAGGAAACGTCAATGTTTCAGGCCGACACCCTGCATCAAGACAGAGTGGTAGAGGGAAAATTGCTGGTATAAAGAGGAGCAGAGGGAGGGTGAGACAGGGGATGGTAGGTGCACCAAGAAGTGGTGAAGGATGAAGGGCGAAAGGCCACTGGAGCCAGGTGGGGAAGCAGGAAGACAGAGGTAGGTGAATGATAGATGGAAGTAGACAAGGGGGAAAAATGGGTGTAGATGGAGCCAGATTTTGGGGGGGGGAGAGCAGGAGGGACGAGTGAAGATACAGATAGAGACTGGTGGGTGATAACTGAGGATATGAAGGCTACAGGTGCTGGAAGCTGATAAGTAAGGAAGGTAATAATTTAAGGGAGGGATTAAATCCCATTTCTCCTTCAAACAGCTCCCATTATCCCCTTCTGCCATTTGTAGCCTTGTCTGCTTCCAGTTATCACCCATCTGCATCTGTCTCTCAACCCTACCCCATCCTCACCTGTCCTTGGTCCACTAATTTATCTCACCCCATCCCCACTCATCTCTATACTGGCCATTTTCCCCTTCCATCCTCAGGGTATTGACCCAGAATGGCAACAATTCCTTTCCCTCTCTACTTCATCCACTGAGCTCTACCAGCTGTTTCTGTTTGTTCCACAATCCATTATCTGTAGTCTCTTATTTCTCCATAAACAAGAACCTGTTGAAAAGTGGAAGTAAAAATAAATGGAAGGAATAAAGATGTAAAATTATGAAATAGTGGCTGGAAATAGAAGATTAAGAACACAATTTCAGAAGATGAGCAAATTTTGGGAAATATGGTGAAAGAACTGGAAGTTAATGATTTTCATTTCTGATAGATTTGTGATTAATACAGTAGATATTTGCACTGTCAACATTTTGTGTTCATTTTAGATTATTATTCACGTTAAATATTTAGTACCTCAGGAAAAGTTGTTTATAATAATACACAAATCTTGTTGATAATGTCAAATGCTATTTTTAAATTAATCTTGTTAATATGTTAAATATATAAATTACTACTCTTATTTGTTATTAAATTTATTATGAAAATGAACAGAGGAGATGTTACAAGCTTCCAAATCAATACACGTTAAAAATGAGCTAATACCAGTCTCGTTAATTAATGTGCCTCTTGCCTAAAAGTACGTAAGCATAGCTTGTTCAGGCAGGTTAGTGATAGACCACACATTCCAACCACCCGTCATCAACTGCTTGCGATCTAGGATAAAAAAAACTGATTAAACAGCACATTCTACACAGCTAAAAAAGAGAAAACTGTCTAAGTTCTTTTCAGTTCTGAGGAGAAAACAAGTTAGTATTTCAAATCCAACCTGAATCAGTGATGAAAGGTTATACCCAAAATAACAATGTTTTATTTCCAAATATATTTAACAGCTATACACTTTTGAAGATCAAATAATTGTATATATGGCACAAACCGATTAAATTTCCAAATAACAAACAAAATCCAATTAGAGGAGGAGGAGATTATGAGCTTGTTCTAATTCCTTCTTATTCACTGGTTTTCTTTGGATGGAACACTATTTGTAAGCGCAGGAAGCTTCCCACAGCGATGTGTGTTTGTTACAGGAGAAAAGACTCCTGCTCATTGCCCAAAGATTGTTTAAAGATTTAGAGAGCACATCTGACATTCATTTAAGTGGTAAAATAAATTTACTAGATGTGCAATTAGCCACAAGTCATCCAGAAACAGAGCACAGAATCACAGTGAGAAGCAGCAGGGAACCAGGTCCTTCAACCTACCAAGTCACTAACTATCATTAAGCAGCCTTTTAATTCCTTACATTATTCCTATACTAAACCATTTTATTCTCCGTACATTTCCATCAGCTTCTCTCAGATAGAACCATTTAGTTGTGAACTAACCTACCCACCCACATATATTTAGGATATGGGCGTGAACTAGAGCACGAGGAAGAAACCTACACGGTCACAGAGAGAACATAAACACAACCAGAGGTTAGGATCAAATCCATGTTGCAGGAGCTGAGGCAATAGCTCAACTAATTGCTCCATAGTATCACCAAATGTTTCAAACCAGGAACCTTTCCCACGCAAGGATAACATGATAACTACATGACAGAAACTATCATCTTGGCATGTACATCTACAGAACTGAAGATTGTTTCTATAGAGATAAAATGATTAAGGGCAAATATTTTGCATGTCGTGCTATCTGTCAAAGAATAAAATGAAAGAGCAAGTCACAATGGGACTGCAGAAAACCCTAATCAACTCTAGCAAGAGTCCAGTTACCAGAATCTGATTCACTTTTATCACTGACATATCTTGTGAAGTCTGCTGTTTTGTGGCAGCAGTACAATGCAATACATAAAAATATTACAAGTTACATTTAGAAATATAAAAAACAGATTAGAACTGCAAAAGGAGAGCAACAATGTTCATGGTCTGTTCAGCGATCTGATGGTGGAGGGGAAGAAACTGTTCCTAAAATATTGAATTGAACTGACTTTATTTCTTACATCCTTCACATACATGAGGGGCAAAAATATTTATGTTACGTAAAGATATATGTCTTCAGACTCTTGTCCCTCCTTCTTGATAGTAGCAATGATAAGAGGCCATGTCCTGGGTGATGAGGGTCCTAAATGATGGATTCCACCTTTTGAGATATCACCAATTGAAGATATCCTCGATGGTGGGGAGGCTAGTGCCCATGATGGAGCTGGTTGAGTTTACAACCCTCTGCAGCTTTCTGATCCTCTGATTTGGCACCTCCATATCAGATGGTGATACAACCAGTCAGGAAGCTCCCCATGGTACATCTGTAGAAATTTGCTAGTCTTTGATGACATACCAAATATCCTCAAGCTCCGAATGGAACATAGCCACTGTCACACCTTCTTCATAATTGCATTAATATGCTAGACCTACGAGAGATCTTCAGCGAACAATGACACTCAGGAACTTGAAGCTGCTCACCCGGTAGCTTACCATACTGCAGATAGAATGTGAATGCATCCGTGAAGATAGAGACAAAATTTATAAAGATGTTGTCAGGGCTGGGGAATTTTAGAACAAAGGCCAAAGGGAGATTTAATTATATAAAATTATGATACTTAGATAGTGAATATTCCGTTTTAAAGTAAAACATGTTTTAGTCACTTTTTTGGGTGGAGCTATTTTTGTGGCATGGAAGGCCTCAATGCTTTACAAAACATTGCCCAAGAGACTGAGTCGGCTACGAACAATATGTTCTACTAAGTACCGATTTATTTTTACAAACAGGAAATTTTTTCTCAGATTCAACTGGCAATGATGTCACACTGGTGGGGTGAAAGCTTGTAGTCATATTGCACTATGGCTAGGTTCCTGATGTGTGTGGTGTGTGGGCCCCAGTCTGTTGGGTAGCAGGAATGTTTCTGTCAGTACTGGTTACACAAAGTGACTGGCCGAGGATTACAGCACATAATCAAAGACAGGGCACTCAATCAAACAGAAAAACTGAAGGGTAAACACAAGAAATGAAAACAAAAATACTAATGGTAATGTGATCTTTTAACAATAAAAAAAGTCATTGAAAGAACTGATCCATGAAACATGGGACTGATATGACCCAAGCAAATAAATAGATGGCAGAGACTAAAGGGGTTAATCAAGTCAACAAATGATGCAATGAAGGATCAATAGTTTGAAACACTCACGCTGCCTCCCTTCCCACAGACGTCGCATGTCTTGCTGAGTGCTTCCAACAATTTCTGCTTCTATTTCAGATTCCCAGAAGTCAATGATTCGAGTTCAACATGTTTGGTAAGACTTCCACAGAAATGTTGGTTCCAAGTTTATTTCTTGAAACAACTTCATGGAAATTTATGAATCAAGTTTGGGGTAGGGAAGAAGAAATCAAGCTCTCCTTGCTCTTTCAAAATAAGGGTGAGGCAAGACATTTTGAAGGACTCTAAATTAAAGTAACCAGAATCATGAACATGGAAGCTAGAAGTGTTACCCAAGACATATAATCAGCTTTTATTGTATCCTCAATTCAAAGGCTGTACTAAATTCTATTTGAAAGGATAATTTATACATGTGATCAGATTAGAAGAACATGCTAGACAACGTGAATGCATTCTGAGTTAATGACTCTGCAGTATTCCATATCTCATCTGACCAACAAAAGAAACACTTTCTACTTTATCTTTGCTGTGATGCTGGTAATGATTAGGGGAAGCAATGAAACCAACAATTCTTGGTAGTTGCCAACATTACCACAATACTTGTATCTATAACATTTAAAAAGCTTTTAATTCTGTCAGAAAATGGCTGTACTGTTTCAGGACATTAGGCACAAAGCAACCCATATTTCAATTGCACAGTAGAGGATTCAATTAAAAAAAAAGAAATTCACACAAGCACATTGTGCAAAACTTTCACATATTCCAGCTAATTACAGATACAGCTTTGTTCACTTGTGAAAGAACTTAGTGGGGGAAGACATTCTGGGTTCAGACTTTTGGAAGCAACAGATACAAACAGCTGAATGCGTCAGCAGTTTAAAGGAATGCCACTCCTACCAGAAATGTCTTATTTCCCCTCTGCCCTTTTGCAAAGAACTACATTCAATGCATTACATCAGTAACCACTGCCAGCCTAAAGCCCCCGCAAAGGAGATTATTTTTAGTAATTTATTCTGCACACGTCTGCCAAATCAAGTGCCCAGCATAGCTTCATACAGAAAAGATTGTATGCACCATGTCAGTCACTGTATCAGGATCCTGAATATTCACTTTCTACGCGCTTCAAATAATTACAGTTTTAGACAGTGACTTAATCATGAAACTAAGGTGCCTAGCAGTATTTATAGTTTTCCATATTGTCAATTATAGGATCAAATTAATAAAGATAATTAAGAATAAGACAGGTGACTTTGTAGGCATTAGAAAACAATGTTATTTCAGTCAATTACACATTCATACCCAGATAGATGAGTGTTCTCTTACATTTGAAGATTATAATCAAATTATACCATTGCATATTCCAGTGCACTAAGAGTTTTCAAAATTTGGATAAAACTATTAAGCTTTGATACATTTTAATTCCCAAAGCGTTTAGAACCTCTTACCAGACAGCTTACAGAATACAAAGTTGAATAATGTGACAGATCTTAACATACCTGGCCCACCACCTGAATTCACCAGCCACAGTTCCCATCCTGGTCAGACGCAGAGGGCCAAGCTCACTAACAAAGTGTATCCAGAAGTTGGGCAATGCATGATGGTGAGGCCTCACTACAACTTGATATCGGGCACCGTTTTTCTGAGGCTGCAACCAAAACTGTATGACCACGTTCAATTAAAAGCTGAGGGGAGGGAATTTTTTGTGATTTTAAAAAAATGTTTCTAATATTAATAATTTAAAGTAAAAATATTTTAATATTTAGAATAATGAAAGACACAATAAAATGTCAAGAAATAAAAATGGTGAAATGAATCATCTTTCCTCTCCTGCTCCCGAGTGTAATCAAGTCTACCAGCTATTAGACTCTTGATAGGTACTTTGGCAAGTCTGATCACCTGGCTGTGCTCGACAGTGTATTGCCAGAGATAGAGGACCACAGCAGCAGAGGTCAAATGAGGTGGAGGAATGCTTTTAATTGGTGGACTGGACCATATTCAGGGATTCATCTTTGGATCTGAATCAATATGCCAGTCATCATAGGCTTCATCAAAACCTGCATGGATGAGCAAGTGCGTTCAAGAGTATACTGAGTCTTCACAAACCAGAAGTTTTGCATGAATCATGAGATTCAGAGTGTGTTGAAGGCAAGATCTATGGTGTACAAGACCAGAAATCTAGTGCCCTACCAGGGATCAAGATATGACATAAAGAAGGTCATCGTGAGAGCAAAAGGGCATCCATCATTAAAAACTTCCACCAAATGGGATATGCCCTTTTTGCTTTACTACCATTGGGGATGAGGTACAGGAGCCTGAAGACCCACATTTAACATTTTAGGAACAGCTTCTTTCCCTCCACCATCAGAATACTGAACAGTCCATGATCCAATGAACACTACTTCATTATTTGGCTTTTACACCATTTATTTTTGTAACAGAAACATTTTTGTCTTGCGCTGTACTGTTGCTGCAAAACAACAAATTTAATGACATAGGTTAGTGATAATAAACTTGATTCTGACTCCACAATTCCGTGAGTCTATTAGGAGAATTTGCAGAAATACAGGGTTTGAAAAATGTAAACCAGAACAAAGATCTGACAGCTAATTTATTGGAACACATCCAAGCCACTAAGACCTTCAAGAAGATGGAAAAGGATGCTGGCAAGAACACAAGTCATGGTGTTCCAAGTTATAAGTGGATAGTAGAATGTTAAACACAAGAAAAATCTGATCATAAAATATGCTTAAGGAGGAGGCATACATCACGTTTAGACAGTTAGGATCAAGTGAACCCTTAAATAAGCATAAGTGAAGGAGTACACTTGGGATATCAGAAGGGCAAAAGTACAGCACAGGATAAATCTGGCAGGCAAGGCTAAGGAAAATCCCAAAATATTGTGCAGGTACTTTAAAAGTAAAGGGTGGCTAGGGAGGGATTAGGTGACATGAAGGACCAACATGACCATCTATGTATGGAGCTACAGGAGATGTGTGAGATTTTTTATGAATACTTCCCATAAATTTTTATAATAGGGAAGATCATGGAAGCTAAGGAATTGAGGCAAATGAATTGCAATGTCTTGGATCATATACAAATTACCAAAGATAAGTAGTGGCATCCTTAAAGCTCAGTAAGGTGGATGAATTTGCAGAGCCTGATCAAGGGCATCCTTGGACCTATTGGAAAACTGTAGAAGTTCTTGCAGAGATATTTGCATTTTTGTTAGCCACAGGTGAAATACCAGAAGACTGGATGGTTGTTAACGTTGTACCATTATTTAAGAAGGGCAGCAAAGTCAAGAGGGGAGTCTTTGGGACAGGATCTACCAGCATTTGGATCGATAAGGACTGATTTGGGATAGCCAACAAGGCTTTGTGCGTGTGGGAAATCATATCTCAGAAATCTGTTAGAGTTTTTTTTTAAAAGAGAAATGCAAGATGACAGAAGGGTAGTGGATGTAATTTAACGATACGCTGCCCCAGCAACCCCACAAACCTGATTAACCCTAACCTAATCATGGGAAAATTTACAATGACCAATTAAACTACCCTGTATGTCTTTGGACCATGGGAGGAAACTGGAGCACCCAGGGAAAAGCCATACATTCCATGAAGAAGACATACAGAGACTCCTTACAGAACGGCACCGGAATTGAATTCAGAACACCAGAACGCCCCGAACAGTAATAGCACCGCGCTAGTTGCTATGCTACCATGACATTCACCATTATCTATATGGATTTTAGCAAAGTCTTTGACAGGGCCCTATTCGGAAGCTAATCTTAAGTCTAGATCACATGGGATCCAGGGAGAGGAGATACGTCCACTCTAGTGGATATAATTGGCTTGACGGTAGGAAGCAGAAGGTAATGGTACAAAGTTCACCTCCTCCCTCACCTCCATTCAGGGCCCCAAACAGTCCTTCCAGGCGAGGCAACACTTCACCTGCGAATCTGCTAGGGTTGTCTGTTGTGTCTGGTGCTCCTGACGCAGCTTCCTCTATATTATTTTTGGGCAATGATCAGCATCTCAGGATGTGACCGCTCTCAGGATGACTTTTCAAAATAAATGCACACAGCTGTACAGTTCTCATCCCAAATCTGAAAAGGCCCACTGTGACTGCAACAGAATTTCCTCTGACAGGATGCTGGGTTTTGCTTACCATATAATGTGGTGTGTCTAAACTGCAGATCATGTTTACAGAAATGGATGTATAAATTACAAACCACATCACTGAACATCACAGAAAGTTTTAGAACAAACATGAAAAGGAACTATATGAAAAATATCAATGTAAATCATGATTTACAATATGGTAATTACAAAATTCACCATGTAATTAAATTAGGACAACAGCATTCCTGGAACAGAGCTGTCTCATAACCTATTTATAAGCAAGCTTTGATTATAATATTGCATAAAAATTATACCCAATGCATTATGCATTAAAACTTAAAACAGGAAAAGTATTACATAACTAATATGAATACTAATTTATAATACCTTTGTAGATTTGTTCCAGTATATCTGGAAGAGATAATCTTTATTCCATGGTTGCATAATATTTAGGATATTGAACATTCTCTCCAGTGAAAATAAAGCTTCAATTGAGCAGTTCCTTTTATGATAGAAAAATGTTAATATGTATGAATGTATTGCTTAAGGCTACTAATAAATTGTTCTTCAACTTAGTTTCATAATTTTGATCAATGGCTGTAATACAGAATTAGATAGATTTTGTTGTTATGTTTGATCAATGCTTAATTTAAAAAAGGAACAGAGAAAGCCAAGGGATGTTCTGAATGGATCAACATCTCAAAAAGGAAGACTAGGCGGGATAATATCCATTCACTACAAATTGATACGTTCCACAAACTTCACCTCCATTTCACCATGGTAGCATCACGGTTAGCACAACTTTATTACAGCTCAGGCGTTGGAGTTCAAGCCAGAGCCAGGTTTAATATCACTGGTACATGCTGTGTGAAATTTCAGAGTTCGACTCCAATGCCAACTGTAAGGAGCTTGTACATTCTCCCTCTGAATGTGTGGGCTTCCTCCAGGTACTCTGCTTTCTTCCCACATTCTAAAGACGTACCAGTTAGTTGGTTAATTGGTCATTGCAAACTGTCCTGTATTTTATAGGCATCCGTTAGTCTTGTGAGACCATGGATTTGCACCTTAGAAGGTTTCCAGGGTGCAGGCCTGGGCAAGACCGGCAGTTGCCCATGCTGCAAGTCTCCCCTCTCCACGCCACCGATATTGTCCAAGGGAAGGGCATTAGGACCCACACAGCTTGACACCAGTGTCGTCACAGAGCAATGTGTCCTTGCTCAAGGACACAACACGCTGCCTCAGCTGAGGCTCGAACTAGTGACCTTCAGATCACTAGACGAACGCCTTAACCACTTGGCCATGCGCCTGTAATTAAGCTAGGGTTAAATAGGTGGGCTACAGGCTCATTGTGCACTGTATCTCTAAAATACATTAATAAACAAATAGAATATTCTATTTAAGGCAAGAGTTCATATGGTCACAATTACCATTTTTCCAATGAAATAAACTGGAAATGCTACAGATTACTACTGATTTGAATGATACCTCCAATCATTAGGACCTTGGTATGCCATAAATTTCAGCCAACTTTATTGATAATCAAATGAAACCTGAAGCAAATAGCATGTTTACCTCGTCTCCAATACTTCACTCAACTTTCAAGCTTTGTTCAAAATTTGGTGCCACACCATCTCTGAAGTTATAACTTTAGTCATTTATTCAAAAAGGACTGCAAATAATAGGATTGGATTAGATCCCATGCAGAATAAACAATACAAATTGGAAGATTATTTTAAGAAGTAGCTGATGTAGTGATTGAGAATAGGCAAGTGTAAAAATCTACTAAAATGAACTAGAATGTAGTTAAGAACATCACAATAGAAAAGGATTTAATAAGTACAATAGCCAGCTTCTTAAAATTAGGTTTTGATGAGAAAAGAGATTGCTGGAATAAAGTTAGGGAAAAATACCTGCAGTCACAAAGACTGCGGTAATAAGGCTGCAGTTCTGCCTTAACAGGAAATTTTAGAGAACCTGAACAGAAAGGGGTAGAAATTATACAGCACCAATGCAAATTCCTGATTATGAATTGTCCTGATCCAGTTCCGAGCACTTGATCTTTGGTAAAATTAGTCCAATTTGGAACATGCAATGCAGCTTTACCAGGATGCTGTGTGGTTTCCTGCTTCAAATTACAAAAAAAAGAGATTACACATACTGGGATTGAATTCCATTGAACTTAGATTGTAAATGGATAGATTGATTAAAGTTTTTAGGATGTGAGTGGGAACTAAAATGATAGAGAGAAACTAGCTTCCTTAGTTAGGGAGTGGGGGGGAGCACCATGTAAAAATCAGAGCAAAGATTTTTAGGAGTGGAGTTAAGAAACACTTACAAATGAAAGGATGACATTTGAAACTTTTTTTGGGTAATCAGGAACTGATTTAAGTTCATAGTTAATCTCAAAGATTGCCGTACTAAAGGCATTAAGGGACATGACAGCAAGACTTTAATGTCTTTGGTTTACCAGTTAGTTATGACTTCTTGAAAGACAGAACGGATTCAAGGGGCTAAGTATTCATTCTAATTATGTGCAGAATCAGAAGTTACTCCATGCAAGGAAACAACTCAGCCAGTCAGGTCCATACTAGCTCCAAAGAGGACCATGGAGATGGAAATATGTACTTAAGATATGACATTACTTGTAATTACCTTCCCAAACCAAATATTGTCTACATACTGCAGCATGCAATATAATTCTAAAGTTGGCACTTTCTCTTATTAGTGCACAAACTAGAAAAGCATACTTTTTAAACAATGGTAGATTGAATTAAGATGTTCAAGGGTACCTGGTTATACATGCAGGGGGGAAAAAAATCACTGAAAGCTAATATACACGTGCAGCTAGCAAATGATTTGAGTAAAAAGAGGCCTGATTTCAATTATACAGGGTCTAAGTAAGTGTTGTTTATAGCTTTGGTCTCCTTTACCGAAAAACATGTACCTTCCGTAGTCATAGTCATACTTTATTGGTCCCGGGGGAAATTGGTTTTCGTTACAGTTGCACCATAAATAATAAATAGATAGAGATAGTAATAGTAATACTACTATTAGTAAATAGTAATAGTCATGGAAATAATAACTAGTAATAGAATAGTAATAGAAAAATAGTAATAAATAGTTAATTAGTAATATGTAAATTATGCCAGTAAATTATGAAATAAGTCCAGGACCAGCCTATCGGCTCAGGGTGTCTGACCCTCCAAGGGAGGAGTTGTAAGGTTTGATGGCCACAGGCAGGAATGACTTCCTATGACGCTCTGCGCTGCATCTCAGAGGAATGAGTCTCTGGCTGAATGTACTCCTGTGCCCACCCAGTACATTATGTAGTGGATGGGAGACATTGACCAAGATGGCTTGCAACTTAGACAGCATCTTCTTTTCAGATACCACCGTAAGAGAGTCCAGTTCCATCCCCACAACATCACTGGCCTTACGAATGAGTTTGTTGATTCTGTTGGTGTCTGCTACCCTCAGCCTGCCGCCCCAGCACACAACAGCAAACATGATAGCACTGGCCACCACAGACTCGTAGAACATCCTCAGCATCGTCCGGCAGATGTTAAAGGACCTCAGTCTGCTCAGGAAATAGAGATGGCTCTGACCCTTCTTGTAGACAGCCTCAGTGTTCTTAGATCAATCCAGTTTATTGTCAATTCGGGGAAGTACAAATTGTGTAAAATTGGTTCCTGGGATGGTGGGAGAAATGGAACAGACTGGTATACATTCTCTAGAATTTAAAAAAATGTGAGGAGATGTTACTGAAACTTAAAGCTCTTACAGAGGTTCATAGGCTAAATTTTCCCTTCACCAAGTAGCCCAGAATCAGGATGGTAGTGCCTCAGAATCAGGATAAGTTATGCAGATCAAAGATGAGGGAAAATTTCTTCAAAGCAAAAGATGATGAATCTTTCAATTTCTCTACTGAGGACCAGGAAGGCTCAGTGATCGAGGTCATTCAAAGCAGAGATTTTAAGAAAGGAAAAACAAGAGAAAATGTGCAGATGCTGGAAATCACACAAAACACTGGAGGAACTCAGCAGGCCAGGCAGCATCTATGGAAAAAAGTACAGTTGATGTTTCGGGCTGAGACCCTTCGGCAGGACTGGCTTCTGCAAGATGCTTTTTAAAAAAGCATCTCAATATAGAAGGAAGTAAGGGATATGGAGATTATGCATGTTGATTACTGATCTTCCACCACAATGCCTTGATCTTAATGAACCAGGCCCAAAGGGTGAAATGGCCTGCTCCTGCTTCTTATTTTTGTTTGTTTGGTTCATTTATTGAATTGTATAGGACGTACAGGAGCCTCAAGACCCACACCCCCAGGTTCAGGAACAGTTTGTAGCCCTCAACCTCTTAAACCAGAGGGGATAACTTCACTTGCCCCAACACTGAACTTTCCCGGAAGACATGGAATCACTTTCAAGGACTCCATCTCATGTTCTCCATATTCATTGCTTATTTATTTATTATTATTTCTTTTTTTCTAGTCTTTCTTTTTGTATTTGCAGTTTGTTGTCTTTTGCACATTGGTTGTTTATCTGTCTTGTTGGGTGCAGTCTTTCATTGATTCCATTGTGCTTCTTGGATTTACTGTGATTGCCCACAAGAAAACTTTAGAAATTACCTAGGGTTACCCATAGCCCTCTATTTTTCTAAGCTCCATGTACCTATCTAGGAGATTCTTAAAAGACCCTATCGTATCCGCCTCTACCACCATTGCCAGCAGCCCATTCCATGCACTCTCTGAGTAAAAAACTTACCCCTGACATCTCCTCCGTACCTACTTCTAAGCACCTTAAAACTGTGCCCTCTCATGTTAGCCATTTCAGCCCTGGGAAAAAGCCTCTGACAATCCACATGATCAATGCCTCTCATCATCTTCTACACCTCCTTCAGGTCGCCTCTCATCCTCCGTCACTCCAAGGAGAAAAGGCTGAGTTTATTCAACCTATTCTAATAAGGCATGCTCCCCAATCCAGGCAACATCCTTGAAAATCTCCTCTGCACCCTTTCTATAGCTTCCACATCCTTCCTGTAATGAGGTGATCAGAACTGAGCACAGTACTTCAAGCGGGGTCTGACCAGGGTTCTATAAAGCTGTAACATTACCTCTCAGCTCTTAAACGCAATCCCACGGTTGATGAAGGCCAATGCACTGTATGCCTTCTTAACCACAGAGTCAACCTGTGCAGCAGCTTTGAGTGTCCTATGGACTCTGACCCCAAGATCCCTCTGATCCTCCACATTGCCAAGAGTCTTAGGATGCTCATGGGAACAGATTGGTGGACCAACAAAAACCACAATCACCTTCTTCTGTGCAACATCTGAAGCTTAAACTTTTGATGCCCACCCACTACATTTTTACCAGGGCTTCTTGATGCCACACTCTGCTGCAGACTGGGTAATCACTTTGTGCAGCACTTGCACGGAGTCCGGAGTGATTCCAACTTAGCTGCTGCTTTAATTCTCCAAGCCACATCCACTCTAATCGTCTGTGTGCGCAACCTCCCACAAGGCCCAATGCAAGCTTGAAGAACAACACCTCATCATGCGTCTGGGCAAGTTGCCATTTGCAAATTTCTTTCCAATTCTCCAGCTTTGGGGAGTTAGCTTTATCTGTCTGTATCAGAACTGGCTATTTCTTCCAAATATCCATCTGAAACCTTTAGTAATAAAGACATTTCACTCTCATTAGTCAGGTTGATCTACTGGGCATGTCTTAAAGCCCTGCCACTATCAACATTTAACACAGACAAAGCAGCATACTAGCCTCTTAATACCCAGTGGATACAGTCTCGCCATCACAAATATTCCCCTCGTCATACATGTTCCTCCCACTATCTTAAGACCACAAAACATAGGAGCAGAATTAGGCTATTTGGCCCATCGAGTTCTCTGCAACTTTTACTTAACTTTTATTGTATTCAATAAAGTCTCTGACATGAAATAATAACTTTGCCACTTTAGACAGCTGTTGTTTGACCATGAGTATTTGCAGCGTTTCTGTTTTTATTTCAATTTATATGTTTGCAAGATTATAAACAGTGCCTGAACAAGTTCCTGGCTTACATTACAACAAAGATGCTCCTGTGTATCTCACCTAGACTCAGTGATTTGATTACCAACTAAAGCCATCACTTCTAAAGCATCCTTTCTCCATTATGAACCCATTCAGAACTTCAGAGTCATCTTCCTTTGCTAATATTCCAGGAGTAATTTCTTCCAAGCTGAAAGCTGAAATATTCCATTATATTCTCAGCCACAGCTTCTGCCTCATAAATAAATGTCTCTTTGATCACTTATCAGTCCCTTCTCCTGTTAACAGATTTTCTTCTATATTCATCCATATTTATGGATAACCTTTTTTTACACTTTCATGTTTGCTTTAATTATTTTCTTATTTCCATTTTTGCTTCCTCTCTGACCTTACCATCAACCTGACATTAGCAATATCCCCTTTTTCTGTTCTGTTTTATTCACTTGGTCATCCAGGGAGCTCCAACTTAAATAACCAATCACACCTCCCACATGGGAATGTACCAAGTCTACAACTGAAACATCTACACCTTAAAGTTCCCCATTATTTACAGGGTCAGATAAGTTTTCATCACATTAATATTGGAAGTTCCCAAAAGGACAATTCTTTTCCAGGATTAAGGATCAAACTGATTCGTCACATATATTTACTTGTATTGTGAACTTACAGAGGTGTGTTGGCATGACATGCACAAAAAAAATCATTCAATTATAAAAATTAGGAATTATACAAAAATAAACTTAAAGGTTAGATTACTTTGTGTTCTTTTTCCCGTCCATTATTATTCTAAACTTTTTGACATCATGCTCTACTTCCAAAATATTTCCCAACTAATACCTGTTCCAGTTGATGTTTCCCAAAGACACAAGAATGTAATGCGTATCCTTTAGCCAGGAATGAATTGCTCAAAGAAGTACTTCTGACAATAAATTTCTCCTCCTCTGCCACAGTTGTTCTTGCTGCCCTGATCTATATTTGTATAGCTCCACGAAATAATAAATTATGGCATTTTTCAATACTACAACTTTGGGGAAATTATGACTTCAGAAAAAATAGAGATGGACAATGAAACTAATATCGAGGATTAGATATTAAATGCGAGGGGAGACAGTTACAGAACTGTTGATACCAAAGAAAAATAAATAACTATTAAAGGATTTAATAGTTTCAAAGGGGAAATATAATCTTTATATTCCAAATAAAACATTTGCCATAACTACAAATCATGAATGATGTCTCAAATTCATATCAGTGTTAAAAACGGAAGATGAATTACATTAGTTGCAGGGGATAAATATTTGGCCAGAATTTGGGAAAACTTTTTGCCTTTCCTTAGATCCTTTACTCCTAACAATACCATACAATACATTCAACATAGTAAGTACATCCCAGGACACTTTAAGAATTATCAAATGGAAATTATGACTTCAGAAAAAATAGAGATGCCACAAAAAATTAAACAAAGGCAGATGAACAAAAGCTGTTAAAGTAATTTATTTTAAAGGATCTTTTTGAAAGAAAAAAAGTGAGAAAGTCTGCGATTTAGCAAGGAAATTCTTTAGGGCTGCAGCAGCTAATAAACATGATGGAGCAGTTAAACAGAGGGAGAAAAGAGACTAGCATTTAGAAGAGAGCCAGTTTCTCAAATAGTGAAAAACTGGGGAAACATTACAGACAGAGAAGGGCAAAATGAGAATTTTTAAATTGAAGCACAGCTTAACCAAGTTTGAACAAAGACAATATCAGTGAAAGTATTGGTGCAAGTTAAGAGATCAATGCTTTCAATCACATCAAGTTTGCAAAGAATAAAACAAGCAGTAAGGACTGAATTGACTAATCACATCAAAAACAAAAGAAATATGCATGAAGGCAAAAGTTTCAAAAGCAGAATCTATGCCTTCTGATACCTTAGATTTTTTAATATTAATGGTACAGATATATAATCCAAAGCCCCAGCCCAGTTAGGTGCCAAAATTAATTCCAATGTAATGAACAATCTTGTTCAGTATTGAGCACAAGGACGATGGATTTGGAGTTGCTATAAAGGAATATGCAAGAGTTTAAAACTATGGCTTCAATCTTCCCGATGGCAGGTTGCAGCAAGTTTGTCTATCCAGTACAGTTCACAAATCTAATAAATTAGATGAAATGTTAGTGTTGAGAGTGAGGGCGACAATGTATTGTTATCTGCCAGCAGTATCAACAGAAGCACTGCTTCACTTCTCATAAGTGAGTATACATCTTCCGCTGATCACTGAAGATCAAAGGGAATATGTGGCATTATCTGAAAGCACCAAGTTCTCCAACATCCTTCCTTCAAATAACATTGGAACTAGACCAGCTAATATAACTTACTTACTACTTCTAGGACAATTTAATTCATTAATTAGCTCCTATATTTATCTACAGAGTGCAATTCAAAAGTAATTCCTTGGTTAGGAACAGCCAGTGAACATGAAAAGGCTCTGAGGAAAGGGATAGAGTTTCTGACTATTTTGTCATTTTAGTACCATGCACTGTACACAACCTGAAATGGAACAATGTCCAGAAAGCCACGGGTAATCCTTTCCCTTTCTACCATCATGAATATATTTTTATAATGTAAGTACACATACAGGCTGTCCTCAGGTTACAAACACTCAACTAAGGACATGCCTACTACAAACAAGCTCCCATAATATAAATTCAAAACTCCGACGCACTTCCATATGTTTGTTCCCAATAAAAACAGAAGCAGTTCCCTCCCCTCTCTCTGCAGTGGTTCTTTCTTACCAGCCTAGCTGCTTTGGGTGCCATTTATTTTAACACTGTACAGGTATGGTTACCATAGAGTGATTGTGTAATTTCCAAATTATGGACAAAATTATCTTACAGTTATCTGTCAAAATAGAGCCAGTTTGTATCCTGGGAACAGCCTGTACAAGATTATATTCAAGATATACTACTATTTAATATTATTAACAGAATATACTTCACAAAACATATAACATCTGCTTCAAGAATTTCCTGTTCAGTGTTTGCCATAGTAACAGTAATCACCATGAGCTTTTTCAATTAATGCAATCATCACTCATCTTAGGTTGAAAGATTTGAACTCTACTGCATGTATTAAACACATGATAGAAAAGCTGTACTCCACTTACAAACTCCAGTTCCAATCACTTCACTGGAGTAGAATTTCAGAAGTAGAGTACATTATGCCCATGCTGAACATGAAGTAAATGGAGCAAATTGCATACCAAGCAACCAAAACATATTGTTGTCAGCAATACAATGGCAGTACCTTGCATTTACAGTTCATCCAATAAACACTATGCCCAATATTATAAGAAAAATACACAAAATTAAAGGGCATTCTTCAAATGTAGCCAAGATTGAATTGTTTTGCAAGAACTGAAACAACATTATTCCCAATTCCCGAGTTTTTTTGACTGATCCAAACAGGCTGTTTTCCATTCACCTAATTCATTGATACACAGTAAGATTACATGCATGTCATATCTTCTATGCTCTATTTCAAAATCAAATTAAATTAAATCTATTGTGTTTATCTATATAGAATCCAAGTTAATTTCAACCTGGATTCCTTGTTCAACTTCCTGTTCTGATATCAGGAAACTTTCCTTATGACATCTTCAAAATATACTTACATACCTTACAAAAGTCCGACAACCACACATATTCTCAGTAATTATCACTAATTGAACACTATGGAAAAACTTACTGTAAAACATTTTAAATATTATCTTATCAATGCTATATATCATTTCCAGCACCATTTGCACAAACTGCTAGAAGAATAGAGCCCTTTCAGCAACAAAACTGTTGCCTCAAATCCAGCATTATTTCTGTTTTTCATTCTTGACCGGTTGAGACTGGTAAGTCCTAGCATATAATTCCTATCAAAATTTGCCATCAAGAAGCTGATGATAAACCACATTCTTGACAATATTATGATGAAATTAACCCCCACAATAAGAAACCTGATGCTGCCTTCTTTATCTAAACATGCCCTGGCATATCAGCCTGCTTCACTGATCTCCCCACCCTCCACATTCTTCTCCTTGTAAATAGTGACGCAAAGTACTCATTTAGGACCTCACCTACATTAGATTAGATTCAACTTTATTGTCATTGTGCCAAGTACAGGTACAAAGCCAATGAAATGCAGTTAGCATCTGACCAGAAATGCAAAGAATAGTGTTATATACAAAATAACTGCGAATAAAAAGTAAGTGCTACAGCACACAAATATAAAAATACTGAGACAGTACAATATGGGTGCAATACTGCTTAGCACTGTGATGTGGGATTCAGCAGTGTCACAGCCTCAGGGAATAAGCTCTTCCTGTGCCTGCTCGTGCAGGAGCAGAGGCTCCTGTAGTGCCTACCGGATAGGAGGAGAGTAAAAAGTCCATGGTTAGGGTGAGGTGCATCCTTGATAATCCTTTTCGCCCTGCCCAGGCAGCGTTTATGGTAGATGCTCTCAATGGTGTGCAATTGGGTGCCGATAATCCGCCGGGCAGTTTTCACCACACGCTGCAGTGCTTTGCGGTCCGATACGGGACAATTGCCATACCACACTGAGATGCAGTTGGTGAGTATGCTCTCAATGGTACAGCGGTAAAAGTCCGTCAGTATCCTGGGACAGACGTAAGCTTTCTTGATGCTCCGCAGGAAATAAAGGCGCTGTTGCGCCTTTTTAGTCAGGATGGAGGAGTTCAGGGACCAGGGACCAGGTGAGATCCTCAAAAATGTGAACACCAAGGAATTTGAAGCTTGATACACACTCCACTACAGCTCCGTTGATGTAGATGTACATCTTATGCCTCAAAGCACATGTTCCCTTTATCCTTGAACTACCCTACCTACTCCTAGCTGAAGAGATTGTGGAGGCATTACTAATGATCTTTCAAGAATCAGCAGGACTGGGAAATTGTAAATGTCACTGCACTCTTCAAGAAGAGAGAGAGGCAGAAGAAAGGAAATTATAGGCCAGTTAATCCGACCTCAGCAGTTAAGAAGATGTTGGAGTAGATCATTATGTATGTGGTTTCGGGGTAATTGGAAGTACATGACAAAATAGGGCAAAGTCAGCATGGTTTCATTAAGGGAAAATCATGCCTGACAAATATGTTGGAATTATTTGAAGAAATAACAAGCAAGATAGACAAAGGAGAATTTGTGTACTTGGATTTTGAGAAGGCCTTTGACAAGGTGCCACGCATGAGGCTGCTTAACAAGTTAAGAACCCACGGTTTTACGGGAGAGATACTAACAAGAAAAGGGCATTGGTGATTGGCAGAAAGCAAATAGTGGGAATAAAGGAACCCATTCGGAATGGTTGTTGGTGACTAGTGGTGTTCCACAGAGTTCAGTATTGGGACTGCTTTTTACATTACATGATTTCGATGAAGGAATTGATGGCTTTGTGGCCAAGTTTGCGGGCAATATGAAGACAGGGGAGGGGCAGGTAACGTTGAGGAAGCAAAGAGGCTACAGAAGGACTTGGACAGATTAGGAGGATGGGCAAAGAAGTAGCAGATGAAATACAGAGTCGGGAACTGTATGGTTATGCACTTTGGTAGAAGGAATAAAAGCGCTGACTATTTTCTAAATGGAGAAAAAATTCAAAAATCTTAGGCACAGAGGGATTTGGGAATCCTCGTGCAGGATTCCCTAAAGGTTAATTTGCAGGTTAAGTCAGTGATGAGGAAGACAAATGCACTGTTAGCATTCATTTCAAGAAGATTAGAACCTAAAAGCAAGAATGTAATGTTAGGCTTTATAAGGCACTGGTGCAGCCTCACTTCAACTACTGTGAGCAGTTTGAGCCCCTTATCTAAGAAAGGATCTGCTGAGAGGGTTCAAAGGAGGGTCACAAAAATGGTTCCAGGATTAAAAGGCTTCTCATATGAGGAGCATTTAATGGCTCTGGGACTGCACTCACTGGAATTCAGAAGAATGAGGAAGGACGTCATTGAACCCTATTGAATGTTGAAAAGCTTCGATCGGGTGAATGTGCAGAGGATCTAAGACCGAAGGGGTAGTCTAAGATCAGAGGACACAGCCTCTTTAGAACAGAGATGAAGAAGAATTTCTTTAGCCAGAGTGACAAATCTGTGGAATCCGTTGCCAGAGGCAGCTGTGGCGACCAAGACATTGGGTATATTTAAGGCAGAAGTTGATAAATTCTTGGTTAGTCAGGACATGAAGGGATACGGGGAGAAGGCAGGAGACTGGGGCCAAGAGGGAAATGAATCAGCCTAAATGAAATGATGGAGCAGATTTGATGAGCCAAATGGCCTAATTCTACTCCTATATCTTATGGTCTCATCCTCCTGCACTTGATGTACATCGACAATACCTTGGGGTTCCTGTTATTCCAACTAGTTAAGGACTTTTCAGGATCTCTCCTGGCTTTCCTAATTCCCTTCTTGGGTTTGTTTCCCGTTTCTTTAAAATCCACAAGGGCTGTTTGATTTTGTCTCCCTAAACCTTAAATACTGTACACTTCCTTTTCTTCTTGACTAAATTCACCACCTCACCAACATCCAAGGTTCCCTTGCCTTGCCATCCTTTTCCTTCCTTTCTGGAACATACCTGTCCTGTACTCTATGCAATTGGTCTTTAAACATGCCAGTTACGGATGTACACAAAAACAGCTGTTCCCAATTAACTTTCCCAGTTCCTGCCTAATACTCTTGTAATTGGCTGTGCTCCAATTTAATTCTCTCCTGCAAAGTCCATACTTATCGCTTTCCATAGCTCTCCTAAAACTTTAGTTGGGGACACTGTTCCCTAACTCTTCTCCCATGAAAGGAAAATTTCCAGACAAGACTCATTACTCAGTATCAGGTCCAATATGACCCCTACTTTTGTTGGACTATCTACATTTTGATTTTAAAAAACCCTTCTGGATGTATGTAACAATTCTACACCATGTAAACCTCTTGCACTAAGGAGATCGCAGTCTTTACTAAGGAAGTAGATGTCCCCTATGATAACAACCCTGTTGTTATTACGCCTTTCCTTAATCTGCCTGCATATCTGTTCCTCAATGTCCGGGTGACTATGGAGGTGGGGAAGGTGCTGTAATAATAGTGATTGTACCTTTCTTATTTTTGAGTTTTACCCATATGGATTTAGTGGACACTACCCATATACACTCAACCAAGCATCTGTTATGGCCACATCATAGTTCCATGTACTGATCCATGCACTATTCATTACCCTTGCCCATAATACTCCTGGCATTAAGATACATATACTTCAGCCTGCCTATACCACTGCATCTATTTCTTTACTCCTGCTTGTTCCTACTGTCATGACATCTACCTTACTCTCAATCCCTCCACTTTCTAACCTGGTGCTCTGGTTCCCATCCACCTCCCGAGTAGCACTAGCCAATCTCCTGAGAAGGATATCGATTTATTTCCAGTTAGGGTGCAATCCACCCCTCTAGTACAGTTTATCCCTACCACAGAAGAGGTTCCAATGATCCAAGAAAATTTAAACACCTCCCTCTACACCAGTTTCTCGGCCACACATTCATCTGTTTTACCTTTTGATTCCAGCCTTGACAAGCACATGGCATCAGGAGTAATCCACGGGTTACTTTCTTCAAGATTCTGCTTTTCAGTCTCATTCCTAACTCCTCACGCTCACCTTGCAGGATGCCTTCCCCATTTCTACTTTTGTCATTTTTGTCGGTGTGCACCAGGACTTCTGGCTGCTCACGCTCTCCCTTGAGAATGCTTTGCAGCCATTCTGAGGCGTCTTTGACTCTGGCACCCAGGAGACAGCACACCATCCTGGCATCTCTGTCACAGCTATAGAATTTCCTGTCTGTTTCTCCAACGATCAAGCCTCCTATCGATATTGTTCTGCCTGACTTTAGAATTCTCCGCTGAGCTTCAGTGACGGTCACAGTGCCATTGAACTAGCTGCTGTTGTGTGCCCTCATAGATCATTCCAATCTGAAATCTTGAACTTTAAAAGAACTTTCCAAGATGCTACACAAAGCATAAACTACCATAGCATTAAGCAATGCCTACCAGCAATGATGAGAATTTATGGCCAGAAGAGTTGTAGTTTGGTAAAACTTGCAGTGAAATCCTGAAATCTGAATTCTTACAAAGTGAGGAACAAGGTTATATGCAGAGGATGAGAAGCACACCCGCCAAAGTTTGCTGAGAAGAGAAGCAAGAATTAGTGAAGTGGTAGAACTAGCTAATGGATTTCTGGAAAGGTGGTAAAGACAGAAAAACAAAAAAATGGTGGAGAAACACAGCAGGACAGGCAGCACATAGGGATAAGTCAACAATTCAAATTGAAGACCTTTCGTCAGCATCTTCTATTTCAATTTAATCAATTAAATTTTACAAGATATTGTTTTCTGCAAAATCAGAGATGGCATAAGGTAGAAATGGTAATATTGTGAAGTTAGAAATAAACAGCCTTGGTAATGGGCAAGGTGAGGGCAATGAAGTGTAACACAAGGGTAATTAAAATGCTGAGGGTGCTCGTAAAACAGTACACACCAGAACAGGCCCTTCATCCCATGGTGTCTGTGCTGGCCATCATGTCGATCGAAACTAATCTTCAACTGCCTGATCACCACTTAATTCTCTGCCTGTATAAATGTTTAGGATTAGTCGCTATGAGCAGCAGGGAAAAGTGATGGAATTAGTAAAGGTAGAGTAGGCAAAGAATGGGAAATTTTTGTAGGGCTTGAAGTTCTTGTTTATTCACTACAGGATTAAAAGGATTTATTTGGTGCCGTTATTAAAAGAACTAGTTAATTCAGAATCATCTTTCTATATTCTGACAATATCAACTTGACAGACAAAATAGTAATTGAGGAGGCCCATAGATTTAAACTGATAGCAAGCAGCTGATATACAGAAAATGAAAGTCTACAAAATGAAGAAAGAAAACAATCTTAACACAGAGATTGAGACAGTGTAAACTTGTCAATGCCAAGAGCCATTGCCAAATAGTAATGGATGTGTTTTTAAAATTTTCCTTATTTCAACATACTTTATTTTATCTTCTGTACTGAAAGCATGAATGATGAGAACTCACCTCAAGCTCTTTGATCTTCTGTTCAGCTATTTTTTGTTTCTCAAGAAGCTGATTGTGAATTACTGCTTTTGGTTGAAGAATGAACCTAAACATTAAAAACATACTTTTTAAAATTTACTGCAAGAACCAATTTTAAAGCACAATTAACATTTTCCCTTTGCAAGAATCATAAAGTTGCATAGAAGCTAAATGAAAATGTTTCAAGCACACACATTTATGCTCATCTATCATTATATTGCATCATATTTCTGTTAAGTAGGAAAGGATTTAATTGCAATAGAATGAAAAAATAACTGAAGGGCAAACTTTGTAAAATCAACCAAAAATTATCAGCAGCTTTATTCAGGACAGGGCCAGTGGGAGGCAGAATATGGTATGTGCTCTGTATGGATCTGTTGCTGTTTAACAAAGCATAGAAACTTTTATATTTTTTGTGGATTTTTATTACACCCTGCAGTACACAGGAAATGCTGCCTTGAACTTGCTGGAGAGACTGTTTAATATCATGGACCTCAATCACTACTGCATTTTCACCTACAGACTGAATTTCTCAGCAAATTTATCTTGCCATAAAGATTATTTTTCAAGAAGTCCAGAGGAAAACCCCTGAAAGTCCTATTTTGTTTACAAAATCATGCAAAATGAAAGACAATCAAAATCTGTTTTATGAGGGGTGATTGATAAGTTTGTGGCCTAAGGTAGAAGGAGTCAATTTTAGAAAACCTAACATTTATTTTTCACATAGTCCCCTCCTACATGTACACACTTAGTCCAGCGGTCGTGGAAGATTCGGATCCCTTCTTTGTAGAAGTGGTCCACAGCAGGGATGATTGATAAGTTCGTGGCCTGTGGTAGAAGGAAATGAGTTATACAGCTCTTGCTACAGGCACGTGCAGTTCAACTCTTCGAGTGAAAATGCAGCAAGTTTGAAGTTAATAACTCATCTCCTTCTACCTTAGGCCACGAACTTATCAATCACCCCTGCTGTGGACCACTTCTAGAGGTCCAAGACTCCGACTTCTACAACGAAGGGATCCGTATGCTCCACAACTGCTGGACTAAGTGTGCAAATGTAGAAAAAATAAATGTGCTAGGTTTTCTAAAATTGACTCCATCTACCTTAGGCCACAAACTTATCAATCACCCCTGTATTACATACTTCATAGGAGAGAGAGGAATTTGTAGCTGCAGAAGCAGACTGGCATAAAACAAAAATGAAAATTAAATTTCATGACATTTCCTAATGCTCCAACTGCATTCTTATATGTTGTGTAGGTTATAGAAAAAAAATGAACCCTACCGTGTCACATACATGTACTCCAGAGGGAAGATTGCATTGGAATCCCCTGTAAAGTGACCCATTAATTTCTTTTTTAATATTTTACTTAATATTAATCTCAAACAATAACGAAGTGGCCTACAGGGAAGAAGTCATCTCTCTGACAGTGGTGTCAAGAAAACAACCTCTCCCTCAATGTTGCAAAAACAAAGGAGCTGGTTGTGAATTACAGGAGGAATGGAGACAGGCTAACCAGATCAATGGATCTGGGGTTGAGAGGGTAAATAGCCTCAAGTTCCTTGGCATCCACATCACCGAGGACCTCACGTGGTCTGTACACACCAGTTATGTGGTGAAAAAGGCACAACAGCGCCTCTTTCATCTCAGACAGTTGAGGAAGCCCCCAAATCCAACTTTCTACAGGAGCACAATTGAGAGCATCCTAACTGGCTGCATCACTGCCTGGTATGGGAACTGTACCTCCCTTAATTACAGGATTCTGCAGAGAGTGGTGTGGACAGCACAGCGCATCTGTAGTTGAACTTGCCGTGATTCAGGAACTTTACAAAGACAGGTGTGAGAAAAGGGCCTGAAGGATCATTGAGGACCTGGATCACCCCAACCAGAATCTATTCCAGCTGCTACCATCCAGGAAACCACACCGCAGCATAAAAGCCAGGACCAACAGGCTCTGGGACAGCTTCTTCCACCAGGCCATCAGACTGATTAACTCACACTGATCTGAGTGTATTTCTATGTTACATTGACTGTTTTATTATAAATTATTATAAATTACTCTGATTGCACATTGTACATTTAGACGGAGATGTAACGTAAAGATTTTTACTCATGTATGTGAAGGATGTAAAAAATAAAGTCAATTCAATATTCTAAAAGGGCAATAAACATTTTAAAAGCTGTATACTTCTATGCTTTACTACAAAAGTAATCTATCATTACATTATCAAACTTCATCTGTGCTCAGACAAATAAATTTAATCCTTAAGAACTAATTTGCCCCTCCAAGAATGTTAATAATACTGCATTGATGGGTCTTACTAGTCCTCAGAATTTCTCATCTCGTTTTTGATTTGCAGGTAATGAATATCAACTTATTAGACTGTTGGATTCTGTAGTCAAGCCTGATTTGGTCCGAAAATAGTACTCTCATGTTATTTTTAAAACTATAAATCATGGCATTGCAATCAAGTGTATAAAGTTTGCCTGACATTTGATTTCTCATTTCTGTTTGATTAAGACCAACTAATCTCCATCTGCTAATTCAGAATATCTGAGTGATAGATCGCAAAATATTCCTGGGTCTCTCTGTCTTAGTCATTTGTACATAGATACATATAACAAGACCAATATGCAGACCTTATGCAAGTCAGTTTTGCTGTCTACACGGAAGAAAATATGAAATCCTAATTTAGGTTTGGAAGCAGCTAAAAATGTTTCAGCAGTTGTTGGACTTCCTCCAAAATATAATAAAAGAAATATAAAAAAGCTTAGATTTGTAGGTTTATTTCAATTTATCATGGACAATAGTGATTAAATATAATCCTTTTGTAGATTACTTGTTTGTGCAAGTTTATTTTAAATGAAAATGAGGGTTGCATTAAAGGGGATTGTATTACAATCTGCAAGAATTTCAGTGAGTATCACTAACAAAGTATGGTCATCATGCAACATGAGTCAAGTGATTCAAAATCTTCTGGCACATTTCCAGTCTGCAACATACTGACTACAGGAATTATTTTTTCAACCCTTACAGCAATTTGTTTTGCTGCAGTACTAAACACACCGCCAAAATGCTGTCGAGTGAAGAATTATAATATTTGCTTTTGTTTACTGTCCACATCTGTCGATACTGTATTCTCAAAGGACATACACTGTAAACAATGTAATGAAAGTTTGAAATCTTCCACATATATAGGTAACATACTAGTTATGTTACACTTTATAATTGATCTACTTATCTAATAGGTGTCTGGCATTTCAGTTCCAAGTCTCCTCCATACTTTCTCAACAATGCCTCTTAACTGGGGTTCTGTGAACTTGGATGTGAAAATAAAGATGTAAATTTTTTCCCCCAACTTCTAACTGAAATTTAGCATTTCCTTTGATTATGAATGTAGGTGATAAACCACAGTAGTATGCACTGGAAATGGTTAAACTGGATTGTGGACTGGAACAGAAAAAACTGTAAGTGATTCCCTTATCAAATAATGTAATACGTTTTAGAATAGTTGATTTTTTAAAAAACATTTTTAAGCAGGTCATTGAGGAATTGGCAGCCTCGTAATTCCCATTCAGTATGCAACTGGATGAAACTTCAAACATTTCTCAATGTAGTCAGCTCCTTGTTTTTGCCCATTATATACATGCTGATGGCATCAAAACAGAATTCTTATTTTGTGAGGCCCTTTTGGAACTACAAAGGCTGTCGACGTTTTGGAAATAGTAAAAAGTTTTTTTTAAACCAAACAAAACTTTGAGTGGAAAGAAGAATTTCATAGTCTCTTGAATAGATGGAGCTCCTGTGATGTTTGGTAATACATCTGGTGTTGCTACTTTAGTGAAAAAGAAAGCCCCTCACGTCATCGTTATTCATTGTTTTTTTACACAGCCATGCGCTGGCAACAAAGACTCATCCAACGACTCTGAAAGAAGTTTTGTCAACAACCATAAAAGTCATCAACTTTATTAGTAGCAGGTCTCTGAGTAATCATATTTTTAAAAGACTTTGGCAAGAAATGGGTGCAGAAAATGAAGTGCTTCTCTACCACACAGAAGTTCATAGTCTTTAAAGAGGACAAATCTTGAAGCACATGGTCGAACCAAGGACAAGTTTCACCTTTTCCAAAAGGAAAACAAAACCCTCTCTTGGAACAATTTGGGAAAAAAAAGAATTGTATCAATAGGTTGGCTTATCTGGCAGATAATTTTAACCATATGAATGAAATACATTTTTCAATTCAAGGTGCTGAAGTCACGGGCTTTCTTGGCTAAGCTGTTGATATGGAAGAAGGGAGTAGAGGCTGACATCTTTGCAAACTTTCAAATGCTAGAGGTAGTGCTTTACCAAGATAGAGCTGAGATATAAAATTCTCTATCAATTTCTTTGAAGCGAGACATCTGGTAACACCTGGAGACACTTCAGAACTCTTTCAAAAGTTATTTCCATTTTGATAGCACTAAAGTTGAATTATGGATTAACAATCTTTATCTTTCTGATATAAACTGCATCAAAGTTGTTAATCTAGCCAAAGATGAACTCATTGATCTTAGGACAAAAAACACACTACCATTGGAGTTCATCTCAAAAAGCCTTGGAGAATTCTGCTGTTCCTTGAGAGAAGTCTATCCTCGATTTGTAAAACGAGTTATGGAAGTTTTAATTCCACTTGCAACAATGTATCTTTGCAAATCAGGATTTTCAACATTTGTAACCACTAAATATTTTTTCAAAAATCGAAATTGATTAGATGTCCAACATGACATACGCGTTGCTTTGTCAAAGACCACCTCACCGTTATTGTTCTTATTCAAGCTAAGCAACAACAGTTTTCACTGTATAGTTTTGTTATTCAATGTGCTAATACAAGTACATATATTACTATCACAATTTTGTTGTTTTTAATATTTTGATAACAGGATTTCTTTTGTAATCCTATCTATCTTATTTTATATATTTAAATACATTATTCTGAGAAGGGGTCCACAGGCTTCAATGAACTGCCAAAGGGTCCATGGCATTAAAAGAAAAGGCTAAGAACCCCAGTTCTTGCAAATATTCCCAGAATCTAACCATCCCAAAACAGTTATGACTGTTTCTTTCAATTCTGCCAGATCCTACACCATTGAACTGACTAATCTTGAAAATCTATTTCAATGGTCACATGCCCATACACTGCTTTATTGATGTCTCAAAGCAAACTCCATTCTCTTACAAACCCAGTCCAAATCCATCCAGCACCCAGAATTGTTCTCTTAGTCATTCAGTTTTTTTACAAATGCAACTAGCTCTTGAGACCATTTATCAAGTAGAATCAGACGTCAATCCTGCTCAAGTCACAGGCTCACCCGCAGCATAATTTCTAATATTCTTTTAATGACAAGGGCATTACGAAAATAACTGCCATCTACCAACAGGCAAACTAATGGAGAGGAATCTTACAGATTAATTTACAAGCATTTGACGAGCATAGTCTTGTTAGGGATAGTCAGCATGGCTTTGTGAGTGGCAAGTTGTGCTCGAGGAGATGAGAAAACAAATCGTCAGTAGAGTGGTGGGTGTTGTGTTTATCCATTTTATTAAGGCATTTGACAAGGTTCCCCATGATGAGCTCATTCAGAAAGTCATGAGATCCACGGAAACATGGTTGCATGGATTTGAAACTGGCTTGCCACAGAAAACAGAGGGCGGTAGTGGATGGAGCTTATTCTGCTTAGAGATCGATGACTCGGGGTGTTACACAAGGACCTGTCATAGCAGCCCTCTTCTTTGTGATTTTTATAAAAGACTTGGATGAGGAAATGGACGGGTTGGTAGGTTTGCAGATGACACAATGGTTGGTGTTGTGGATAGTGTAGAAGGTCATTGTAGGTTACAATGGGATATAGACAGGATACAGAGCTGAGTCAGATAGAGTTCAATCCCGAGAAGTATCACTTTTGAAGTAATGCACTTTGGAAGATTGAATTTGAAGGCAGAGTACGAGGTTCTTAACAATATGGAGGAAGAGAGATCTTGGGGTTCATGTCCATAGATCCCTCAAAGTTGCCGTGTAAGTTGATAGAATGGTTAAGAAGGCGTATGGCATGTTGGCCTTTAATAGTCGGAAAATGAATTCAAGAATTGCCAGGAAATGTTGCAGCTCTATAAGAGTCCGGTTAGACCACACTTGGAATATTGTGCTCTGTTGTGGTTGCCTCATTATATGAAGGATGGGAAAGCTTTAGAGATGGTGAGAGGGATTTACTGGGATGCTGCCTGGATTAGAGAGTGTGTCTAATGAGGATAGATTGAACAAGCTAAGTTTTTCAGTTTGGAGTGAAGAAGGATGAAACCAGACTTGATAGAGGTGTATATAAGATGATAAAAAACAGACTGAGTGGATAGTCAGGACTTTTTAACCACAGAGCAGAAATCACTAATACAAGGTATAATTTTAAGGTAATAGGAAAGTATGGAGAGGGGAGGAATGTCAGAGGTGTCAATCTTTAATGTGATGCAGGTCTTTTCTTTAAGTTTATTCAAGGAATGTAGAAATTACAGGCTGAGGCAGCATTTAATCCACATCCCTAGTTGCCCTTGAAAAGATGATGGTGAACCAACGCAGCTCGAGGTGGAGATATATCCACAATGCTATCGGGGAGGTTTAATGTATTTAGTGTTCCAGTATTGTGATCCAGTGATAGCGAAAGGATGGCGATTTATTACCAAGTCTGAATGATGTGGCTTGGAGGGCAACATTCACGATAGTGATGCTTCCATGCTTTTGCTGCCCCTGATGTTCTAGTTGGTAGAGGTCATGGGTTTGGAAAGTGTTATCAAAAGCATCATGGCGAATTGCTGTAAGTTCATCCTGTAGATGGAGTAAACAGCTGCTATGGTGCATCAGTGGCGGAGTGAGTAAGTACTGGTTGTAACGGTGCTATTTAAGTGCTGCTGGTATCAAACTTCTTGAATGTTGTACAAGCTTTGAAGGATGTTAGGACAGGTTTTGGGGAGTTAGGAAATTAAGTTACTTGCTGCAGTATTCCTAACCTCTAACCTGTTCTTGTAGCCATATTGCATGAACTGGATTAGACACATAGTTTCTGGTTAATAGCAATCTCAGGATATTGATAGTGGGAGATTCAGTGATGGCAATTGCATTGAGTAGCAGGAGGTGATAGCCGGATTTTCTCTTGTTGAATACTGCCATTGCCTGGCTTGTACCATCTGCGCCACATATCAGCACAGGCCTGAATTTCTTCAGGGCTTTTGGTTGCAGACTGCTTCAATATCTGAAAAGTTGTGAATGGTGCTGAACATTGTGCAATCATGAGCATTGCTATTTCTGACCATAAAAATGAAGGAAAGCTATTGATGAAGCAGCTTAAAATGGTTGTGCCTAGGACACTTTAAAATATTGAGAAGCAATGGAGTTTACATACCAAATATTGCCGAACTCACTGAAAGGCAAGAAGCCACTACATGGATAGACCAAATACCTCAGATTAGAATAAAATATTTTAATGAAATAGTTAAATTATCATATTTTGACAATTTATAACCAACTTTAAAACAAAAAATGTTAATAAGTATACAATAGAACTTTTACTTTTTAATCCTTTCAACGCATTTTCACAATATGCATTACTTAATGTTCAGAAAGTTTAGACTTGTTACACTGAACTGAAAATATTACACTAGCCAATAGGAGAGGTTCATAACAAGGAACTGTCAATCAAGATAGCTACAAAGGTACAATGATACCAGAAGTAGAAAAACAGTTTAGTTCATTGCAGCATTACATAGGCAATTAATATCTTGACAATTTATAAACAAAACTATAAATAAAAATGCTGATATGTAGACTGGGTCTAGGTTTCAAATCTTCCGACAAAGAACCATAGATAAGAACAAATTTTACCCAATGAGCTACCAGATGAGACATCAAGCCGTTTCTGCAATATTTTCCTGTTACTTTAATAAGCACAAATAGTTTTGCACCTCCAACTGAAAGTACTCAACTGTAAAGACATTTTCTCCAGATTCAATAACTGCTGGAATGATAAGTGCTTATCTTCTTATTTCAAGGTTTCAATCCATTTTTAATGTCATTTTAAATGAATCTACAGAACATTGCAGGAGAAAAGGCATTATTTTGTTGCATTAATAAATGAAGACAGTCACTGTGCATTTTCTTGAAGTCATTTAAAGAGCATAGGTTCTTCACTATTAATAGCTTCTTTATCAACTAAAAATACTTACTAAATTTTGAAATTAAATTATTCAACAAATACAAGAAAATAAACTGCCTCACGTTTTTCCTGTATCTCTTTCTTCCATCCTTGAATATAGCTATGGTATGCTAGCAAAGATTAATGCAATGAAACATAATTTTCTTAGTATAGCTACAATGATGTAACCATTTCTCTGAATAGAATATTCCCAACTGGACTCCAGCCAAGGAGATGACAAGCACATCAACCTCATATTATGTTTCGTAACATTTGTTGCAACCCTATATCCCTCTATGTGTTCTGCAGTTTTCAAAACCTATCTTGTTTAAATTTTCTCCCCTCTCCACACTTCAACTTGCCATCTCCAAATAATATATTGAATGGACCACCTCCAGAGGAACAGCTGACTGGCCCTAATGTGGCCTAATATAAAACATGAACGTATCTTCTTCCCAGTTTTTCTCCCTCAATAATTATGAATTGAAACCCAATCAAATTCTCCTCTGTAAAATAAGCCTAAAAAGGAGTGTAGTTCAATCTAGATTTTACCAACTACTAATGCAATGAGTTTAATTCAAAGGCCACAAAAATTTGTTTCCAGAGACTGCATATTCAAAAATCAACATGCTGTGCAGATAAAATAGACAGACATCCAAATAATGCTTAAAGACCATTCTATTCTTGGAGTGTATTTTTATTGTCAGCACATCTTTGAAGTAAACTATTGCTCTGCCATTTTGTTCAAAATTATTAGACAATGAAAAATAGTGCTTCACAAGGGGATATTATTAACAGTGTGCTTCAAAAAAGTCATAAAAAATTAAAATATTTTAATTTAACTAATAAATTTTTGTAAAAGCTTAGCACTGAGAAAATTTATGTTCCCTTCAGTCAAATGGAAATAAATTTCAATCATCGCTGGAGGCTTAAAATTTAAAGAAAAAGCAGCTTTTCCTCAGAACATGTCACTGATCATGTTATTTTCATCATTCACTATTTATGAACCAAAATTTAAGTGTGCTCATTCTTTAAACAGGAAGTAGGAGTCAAAGGAAATGAAATCACTTATCACGTCTATTTAAATATAAACAACATTGCGAATTCCTATTGTTCAAGAGTATGCAAATGTTTTCTACAGATTACAGAAATAAAGTATATCTGCCTTTAGTTAAACTGGAAAACAAAAGATTACTGCCTCGTGCAGCATATGATTCAATTTCAATTAAAAATAATGGAAAAATTGGACTCACTGTAAGTTATACAAAGCTTGTGACTGACCTCCCAAATCATCTACACATCTGAAATACTAACACATGGAAAAACCCAGATGTGTAATGACATAAATACTACAATGAGATTTGCATCCAAGTTGACTGGTCTCTGGGTGCTGTGGCTGTGCATGCAATAGAGGGCCAAAACTACAAATTTAGAGCTTGCATACTTTTACTTAATGGGAAATTACCTGAATTGATAGTAATGCCTCAGGAAAGTCTTCTTTAATTAACTAATTTTCTTTTTTTTCCTCTCTCTGCGCCAAAGTCCACTCACTGTCCTCATCCCAAGTGGTAAACCCAGCCTCCACCCCATCCCAACAGAGCACACATTCATCGCCAAATATCACCCCAACCCCATCAGCTACTGTTGGGAGAAAAAGTTTGTGAACAGTTTTCAATTACCTGGTTTGCTGCATTAATTACTCAAAATGTTGTCTGATCTTCATCTAAATCACAATAACAAACAAACTGTCTTCATCAACAACACAGAAACAATTGCACTTTTCATGTCTTTAGTGAACATATTTTTCCAGCCTGGACTGTAAATGAATAAACAATACCTGAACCCTCGTATATAATAACTGGATCTCCCCCTCCCACTTTCAAATCTCTTACTAACTCTTCCTTCAGTTAGTCCTGACAAAGGTTCTCGGCCTGAAACGTCAACTGTACCTCTTCCTAGAAATGCTGCCTGGCCTGCTGCGTTCACCAGCAACTTTGATGTGTTGCTAGAACCTCCTTTAGCACTGGTTAGACTTGCACAACTCCGAGGAGGAATTTTAGACCATTCCTCCATACAAAACTTTCAGTTCATCAATATTTCGGGGATACCTTGCATAAACAGCCCTCTTCAGGTCATGCCACAACACCTCAATTGGGTTAAGGTCTGGAGTCTGACTTGGCCATTCCAAAACACAAACTTTCTTTTTAAACCATTCTGTTGCTGATTTACTCTTATGTTTTGGATCATTGTCTTGTTGCATCATTCAACTTCTATTAAGCTTCAGTGACAGACCGCTACCCTGACATTCTCCTGTAAAATACCTTGATATAATTTTGAATTTATTGTTCCCTCAACAATTGCTAGCCCTAAGCCAGCAAAGCAGCCCCAACCAATGATGCGCCTTCTACTATGCATCACAGTTGGGATGAAATTTTGGTGTTGGTGTGCAGTGCCCTTTTTCCTTCAAACATTGCAGTGTGCATTTCTGCAAAATGTCTAACTTTTGTCTCATTGTCCCAGAATCATTATGGAACACCCTGGTGGTCTTTTGCAAACTTGAGATATGCAGCATTTTTTTTTGGAGAGCAGTGGTTTTCTCTGTGGTGTCCTTCCATGAATGCCATTCTTGTTCAATGTTCTTCTTATAGTGGACACATGAACAGAGACTTTAGCAAGCTCTAGAGATTTCTGCAGGTCTTTTACTGTTACCTTTGGGTTCCTTATCACCTCCTTCAGTATTGCACATTGTGCTTTTGGTGTGATCTTTGCAGGACGTCCAGGAGAGTAGCAACAGTACTGAATTTCCTCCATTTGTAGACAATTTCTCACATTATGGACTGATGAAAACTCAGGTGTTTAGAAATATTTTTGTAGCCTTTTTCAGTGCAAGGATTTGGTAAATGGAATATTATGTGACAGAACGTGAAGGAAACATTTTAAAAGGAAACATTAAAAAGCACTGTCTAAAAAACTGAAGAATCATAGAACTGAGACATTAATGTGATCTGGGTGCCAGAGAACATGATTGTTTACAGACTCTACTCTAGATAACCCAAATAATTAGCAAGACCTACAAAATGTCTTTTTTTATTGCAAGGGAAAGGAATACATGAATTAGGAATATTATGCTTCAATATTGTAGGATATTCGTGAGACCAAATCTGGAGTAATGTGCACAGTAATGAGCTTCTTTAAGGACATCAATTCTTTTTAAATTTACTTCAGGAACTGGTAGTTGCTGCCAAAGCCAGCATTTTTGCCCATCCCAATTAACATTCAGGGAAGCTTTGATAACCTTCCTATTCAAAATGTCAGTGTATCTTGTGACAGAAGCTTGGATATGCTATTTTTTTATTTATGAATTAGTATTGATACTGAATTATCATGTGTACTGAGATACAGTGAAAAGCTTTTGTTTGCATGCCAACCAGGCATATCGTGCCATACATAATTACATAAGTAGTTAAAAGAAATTAGAATGCAAATATCATCCTACAGTAACAATGAAAATGCAGTGTAGGTGACAAATAAAGTGCAGCTTCCACAATGTGGTAGACTGGGAGACTTGCCTCCCCCCCACTGCCTACAATGGAGTATAAATTGAACATTATGGTATAAACAATAATGTACAATTTCAATAATGAATAATGTATAATCAATCTTGGAACAGAGGCGAATCACCACAAATGCTCTCCCTCAAACATTGGCAGGAAATGTCCACCTCACACGATTTGCACCAGCAGGCCAACCTCCAGAGCACCATACAACATCAAAAGATGTAAGCATTCTGCAGGTTGTGCAGGACTGGAAAATGGACATGGACATGGGAAAAAAAGCTTGTGTTTCCCCCAGACATTGTGGCTACAACACTCCAGCCAGACATGATCCTGTGGTCCACAACAGCCAAGCTAGCATATGTTGTGGAATTGATAGTACCATGGGAACTCTGAAAACTAACTTCACACAAGGCTGAATCATTGCACAAGCACATTTTACAATCATGAGAGGAAAAAGACCAAGTACTCTGAACTGGCAACTGAAGCTGCCCAGAATGGCTGGAAGACCAAGATTTTCCCTGTAGAAGTGGGATGCAGGGGATTCGTTGCTACATCTATGACCAGTCTATTGAAGAAGATGGGGGTGAGGGGTCACTCCCTCCAACAAGCAAGCAAGTCCTTATCAAATGCAGCAGAAGAAAGCAGCAATTGGATTTGGATTAAAAGGAAAGACAACAACTGGGCTGCAAGATGAAGACAGGAAGGCATGGAACTGAGGGGGTGTATCTGGGACGCCAGGTAGCACCATTGAGCCCTCTGGAGACGTTGTGGGCTTATCAACAAACTGTCAAAGAAGGAGGGTGCCCACCTGATGACATAACTACCCTTCCTCCTTGTCACCACTCCAAGCCCACTGCCAACATGAGAGTGCCGACTTACCATAGGGATTGAAACATCAAGTCCTCGTAGCTCTACAGTATTGTATTACTAATTAAGGTAAATCAAAACTTCCAGCTACTCTCTACTCTAACAGACGATTCCACACTGGCATATTGCACATGATTACAGACTAATGTTCTGTTCTTGGTAACTACCACAAATATAGAAGGAAAATTTCACTTTTAAAAGATCAATATGTTGTTGTACATTTCAGCATGTAACATGTCCATGCATTCAAAACCAAAAAAATGTCTGAACAATTGAGCAATGACATGGATGTTAACTGTCCAAATATTGATGGAGAAAAATCAGTGTAGAAAGTACAGAGAGTGAAACAAAAAATCCTGAGAACTCTTATAGCCAGTACAAAACAAAGTCAACAACAGAAATAGCAGCTGCAAATTTAGTTTAATAAATGAAGCTAGGTAAATGTATGCAAGCCATGACATCAATGAGGGGTGTGAAACAGAACCAATCTTAGTGAAGACTGGAATCAAATGAGGCTGCATCATTGTTTACCTACTGTAAGAGCCAAACTCTGAAAACTAAACTCACACAAGGCTGAATCATTGCACAAGCACATTTTACAATCATACTCACTGCAAAGTTACAACTTGCCTCTAATAAATCTCTGGCAGAAATAGTTATTCTTTAGAACTAATGGGAAACTTTCAACCTAAGGCAACTGCCCTTTCAGAAACAATGTTATTCAAACCCAACTAAACTTACAAAAACAGAATGGAGCTAAATCATTTCAAATCCAGCCACAATAGCTTAAAATTACAAGGCTGACTCCTAAATCTAAAGCCTCGTGATAGTCAAATAACACATAACACATAAGCAGGATAACAGGGAGTAAATAAGGTGCTTGAGGAGTATAAGTAGTACAAGAAAATACTTAAGAAAGAAATCAGGAGGGCTAAAAGACAGGAGGTTGCTTTGGCAGTCAAAGTGAAGGATAATCCAAAGAGCTTTTACAGGTATATTAAGAGCAAAAGGATTGTAAGGGATAAAATTGGTCCTCTTGAAGATCAGAGTGGTCGGCTATGTGCGGAACCAAAGGAAATGGGGGAGATCTTAAATAGGTTTTTTGCGTCTGTATTTACTAAGGAAACTGGCATGAAGTCTATGGAATTAAGGGAAACAAGTAGTGAGATCGTGGAAACTGTACAGATCGAAAAGGAGGAGGTCCTTGCTGTCTTGAGGAAAATTAAAGTGGATAAATCCCCGGGACCTGACAGGGTGTTCCCTCTGACCTTGAAGGAGACTAGTGTTGAAATTGCAGGGGCCCTGGCTGAAATATTTAAAATGTCGCTGTCTGCAGGTGAGGTGCCGGAGGATTGGAGAGTGGCTCATGTTGTTCCGTTGTTTAAAAAAGGATCGAAAAGTAATCCGGGAAATTATAGGCTGATAAGTTTAACGTCGGTAGTAGGTAAGTTATTGGAGGGAGTACTAAGAGACAGAATCTACAAGCATTTGGACAGACAGGGACTTATTAGGGAGAGTCAACATGGCTTTGTGCGTGGTAGGTCATGTTTGACCAATCTATTGGAGTTTTTCGACGAGGTTACCAGGAAAGTAGATGAAGGGAAGGCAGTGGATATTGTCTACATGGACTTCAGTAAGGCCTTTGACAAGGTCCCGCATGGGAGGTTAGTTAAGAAAATTCAGTCGCTAGGTATACATGGAGAGGTGGTAAATTGGATTAGACATTGGCTCAGTGGTAGAAGCCAAAGAGTGGTAGTAGAGAATTGCTTCTCCGAGTGGAGACCTGTGACTAGTGGTGTGCTACAAGGATCAGTGCTGGGTCCATTGTTATTTGTCATCTATGTCAATGATCTGGATGATAATGTGGTAAATTGAATCAGCAAATTTGCTGATGATACGAAGATTGGAGGTGTAGTAGATAGTGAGGAAGGTTCTTTTTTAACATTTAAGAATAAATTGGACAGATACATGGATAGGAGGTGTATGGAGGGATATGGTCTGTGTGCAGGTCAGTGGGACTAGGCAGAAAATGGTTCAGCACAGCCAAGAAGGGCCAAAAGGCCTGTTTCTGTGCTGTAGTTTTTCTATGGTTTCTATGGTAAAGCAAAACAAAAGGGAAACTTGTATCTTATGCTAAGACCACAAAAGCCTTGAGTATAGCAGCTGAAGGGGTAAAATAAAATGGGGAAAAATTAAAACATTAAAAAAATGTAAGGATAAAAGGTCAGAATTTCAAGATGCCATTATAGGAACATAGGGACTTTAGGATAACTCAAAACAGTGGGGTCCAGTTCAGCAACACTCCCTCCACATCAGACTTTTATCAGGGACCAAAGCTTTCAGTGTTTCTTGATGCTATAGAGTGGAAGGAATTGATAAAGTCTGGCCATTCTTGTTGGAGGAGCAGAGGTTATAGTTCGGGAGAACAGAGGCTGAGATTAATAACCAATGAGCCTCTGACTGGAGGTGGCTATAAATGCTTCCAGCTCCTGCTTAGTATACGGTTTTGAGATACTAGAACTGCTTTTAAATCTGTCTAGTTTAGATGGCGGTGGTATTATTCCACTCTGGTTCAATACCTACGTAGGTCTCAGAGAGTGTCAGGGGTTTCATTTTCCTTTTAGAAAAAAAAATCTGATTGAACCATGTAATTTCCTGTCCATTTCAAAGGTCTGTTTAAAATTCAACCTAATTAGAGTTGCACTGAAGTCATACATAGGTCAGACATTTTAAGGACATCAAAGAGTTAAGGAGGAAATAAAATTTTACAACACTCCAGCCAACTAATGCTTTTGCAAACACTAGTACTTTCTATTTTTGCTTTCTTTTATAGACTTAAGTTATAACAAAACATTTGCCTTACATAAAATATAGATATGAAGAAAACCTGTCAATCCTTCATAAACCCAGCCTGGACACGAAGAAATGTACAAGAGATATTAATGACCCTTTATTTTCTCCCCTTGTCATGAAATGAAGTTCATGACGTAGAAGCTATGAACTTTCCTGCTGATGTAACAATAATTCAAGCTTCAGGAAATACTACAAAAAGGGAGCAAACGTTAAAACATTCAGTTATTTAACAGATATATAACTTCCATGTAGGAAGTCAAGAAAACCTTACTTACATTCTCCCAACACCCTCATACATGCGTGCATCTTCTGGCATTGTAGCTATTTCTCCATCTGTTAAATATGCATGTTTTTTGGTCCTGTTTAATTGTTCAATCTGCAAATCTGCAAGTTTCACCTTCTGTTGTGTATCGAGCACTTTGGTCTGTAATTCAGCAAAAGCCTGAGAAAAATATAAACATAATTAAACATATGACTAATTTCCTTTCAAGTTAATTATTGATTAGCATTTCAAATTATACAGATGTCTTATTTGGGACACATTTTCTTGAATCCAATTTCTGATAATTTTTCTGTGAAATTGCAGTGGCTCTCTCAACAACATCTTTACTACTCCTTATCAATCTGTTCATTCAGATTTGCAGATATCCACAAAACAAAACTGAGCATGATGCCAAAATAGAATTGCTTTCCACTTATACATTTTGTCATCAACAAAAAATATGTTTAGATTGATCTGGAAATGTATTCTCACTTTATTATGCAAGGTAAGCACTTTTAATTCAATTCAGAAAAATTATTAGATATCAAGGAAAATCTTATTTTAGCTCACATTTAAAATGAAATACTGTGCAATGAATAAGTGTACCCAACCATTTTGGTACTCTTACTCATTTGGCAGATGGAATACTATGTCAAGAAGTGTATGATTATGCACTTTGATAGAAGAAATAAAAAGATAGGCTATTTTCTAAATGGAGAGAAAACACAAAAAACTGAGGCACAAAGGGACTTTGGAGTGCTTGTGCAGGATTTCCTGAAGGTTAATTTGCAGGTTGAATCTGTGGTGAGGAGGACAAATGCAATATTAGCATTCATTTCATGAAGCCTATAATATAAAAACAAGGATATAATCTCAAGACTTTATAAGGCACTGATGAAACCTCACTTGGAGTATTGTGAGCAGTTTGGGCTCCTTAGCTTAGATAGGATGTGATGAAACTGGAAAGGGTTCAAAGGAGGTTCACAAAAATGACTCCAGGATTAAATGGCTTGTCACATGAAAAGTGTTTGATGGCTCTAGGCCTGTATTCACTAGAATTCAGAAGAATGAGGGATGGCCTAATGGTGAAAGGTCTCGATAGAGTGAATGTTGAGGTGATGTTACCTGTGGTGGGAGAATCAAGGACCACAGGACACAGTCTGAGAATAGAGCGGCATCCTTTTAGAATGGAGATGAGGAGGAATTTCTTTAGCAAAAATGTTGTGAATCTGTGGAATTCGTTGCCACAAGCAGCTGTGAGGCCAAGTCTGTATATATATTTAAGGCAGAGGTTGATAGATTCTTCATTGGTCAGGGCATGAAGGGATATGGGGAGAAGGCACAGGAGATTAGGGCTGAGAGGAATAATGAATCAGCCATGATGAAATGGGCCAAATGGCTTAATTATGCCTCTATATCTTATTGTCATATCTTTTTGTGTTACAAAACTAACAGTAAAAAAATTTAAATTAGTATAACCTAGGTCTAAATGACTTAGATTATTGAAATTAATAGAATTATGAATAGATGGATTTTCAATTCACATCAAAATTATTTTTCTTAAAACCTGATGAGGTTTATACTTACAATGCCATATGAAGCCTTAAGTCATAAGGCTTGAAATAACTTCCCAATATTTCTCCTAACTTTATGGGTTTGAAGAATGATGTTTGTTCAACTCCTTGAGCATTATTACTCAAGCTAACATGCACCCACAATGCACAAACCCATTTTGTTCCTGATATTAATGATTGTGATCAAGTATTGCAGGTGCAATACCTGGCAAGAAAAGTTACATCTGGTACACAATTATTCCATCTTTACATCATGTTAAATGAATCTCAACTATCCCACAATATCTGGATGTAATCTCCTCCATCACCAGCATTATGACTTAAATTGACACATCTGCAGGACAGATGGCAGCATTCCCTCCCTTGCAAGTACAAAACGAGGGCAAAAGTAGCAAAGGGAATAAGATTCTCCAAACTGTCCAGCAAGTTACATATCTTCTAACAGCAACATCATTATAAGATAACATAGAATTCCCCAATTATCATTGTGAATACACTGCCACCACAGGTTTGCAGAGTTCACCAGAAATGCCTTCTCAAGACAACAGATTGGAAATAAACATAACACTATCATCGCATCCCATCCTGACAAGATATATTTTGTAAAAGTGATGATATTTGTCATATTAACCAATGTATCCAGGCGCATTGAGAATCTAATGAATCATTAAAGATAGAAGTTAAACACAATGTGAAAAACATCACCTTATGAACGTCATTACTTAATGCAAGTGGTTGAGTGAATTAAGTGAATGCAATAAAAAAAAATCTGGATACGAAGAGGGTCAATTGCCATCTAACACAGCAAAAACTTGTATAACCATATAAAATAATGACCTGTCCTTCCCATTATAAGACTGATAAACTTTGATAATTTTGTTCTTTCAAAGCATTATTTGCATTTAAAGATAATTGTTCTGTCAACAATTAGGGTCAGTATAAAATATGACTTGCATTTTCAACATGTTTTGCAACCATTCTGATTTCCTCCTGTTCCCATTGCCCAACCTACCTCCCCTCCAAGAAATGAACCAGATCTTTAATTGAAAGTGAGTGAATGCTGAGACACTAGGGTGGGGATGTAGTTAATAGGGTGTCTGTCTGCAGACACCAAAGTCTAAAGAGGGAACGTAGTTAAGGTCGCTCTGTGGTCACCAATCCCCAGGGTTAGGAATGTAGTTAAGTTCTCTCCATGGTCACCAAACCCTAGGATCAGGGATGCAGTTAAGGGTTCTCTGCGATCACCATACCCTAAGGTCAAGGATATAGTTAAGGTCTCTACTGATCACCAGAACGGTCTCTCCCTTGGACAACGTTTGACCTCACTGTTACCGGGCCCAAACCTACAAGCTTCGAATGCCTGCCGATAACGAAAAGATGCCTCTCGAAATAGTGCTTCTCAGTCTTGTTCACTTAAAATGAGCGATCAAAGAAGCTAACATAAACGAATTTCTAAATATCCGCCGCCTCCCTATACCTTCTTCAGCTCCAGATCCACGGGGGCAGCCATCTTGGAAGAGGCGCGCATGCGCAGTTCCCACCCTCTCGATGAAGAGGCAGAGTTGTCCGGGGCGGGATCTTCACTTTGTTCGAATGTGTCGAAGGGTCGGTGATGCGTGTTTTATGTATTTATTCGTGTTAACAACCGGATCAAATCTAATTATCACCAATGGACTGAGTTAGATGTAATATGGAATTATAGTATTTCAGAATCAAAATCAGTCAGGTTCATTAACACCGACATATATGAAATTTGTCGTTTTGAGACAACGGTACAGAGTAGTACTTAAAAATACTGAGACTTTAAAAAATAAATAAATGGTACAAAGGAGGAATAACGAGGGTTCAAGGACCGTTTAGGAATTTGATGGTAGTAAAGAGAAGAGGGCATGTCCCGGATGGTAAAGGTCTTTACTGATAACGCTTTCATGGGGATCCCCCTCCCGCTAAAGTTGTCCTCGATGGCACGGAGGACTCTCTACGTTTGTGATATAGAAGGGTGCCATTCGGCCCATCGCCCTCATGACTGCCCTTAAAAGCTACTTTTTCCTCCAATTCTCTCAATCTGTACACCATTAGTTCAATAAGCTTCGAGTACTATTCTAGTTACCTTTTAAGCGTGTGAGGATCTCTGCTTCCGGCATCTTTTCAGATGTTAAATCTTGACTTCCTTTCACCCATTAGGCTTTTTAAAAATCTTCCTTGTTTCCCATGGAATTCTTCTTCTAATTACCTGACATTTTTATTTCTAAGTTTCCTTTGACAAAAATAGGTACTTCCTATTCAACCTATCAAAACCTCTCAAATGTCTATTTTTTAATTAAATCTTCTCTCGGTCTCATTTGTAGCAAAGAATACAGCCCCAGCTCACCTCTCTCTCACCTAATCTCTCTCCATAACTAAAATCCCACAACCCAGGCAACATACTAATAAGTAACCCTTTGGACATGGCACATTGTGCTATTTTGTGACCTTTGTTGTATGCAGCGCTGTAGATGAGAACTGATTTTTGTTTACACAGTTCTAGCAATTGTTTACACTGTTCTGGTATTTTCCTCAGCCAACAGGGATAGCTTTTATATATCTTTGACTAGCTTACCTATCTTCTTGGTAACTTGAAACTTGGTACAGTACTTAAAGGTATGTGGGTGTGCACCTAAGAATGTTCTCATTCCTCTAAACTTGGTATTCTGCCATTTACTGTATATTGTCTTGCCTTGTTTGCACTTGCTAAATTACACAATCTCAGGCTTCAAGAGTGAAGTCTCTCTCTCTCTCTCCCTCCCCTCACACACGCATATGCACATCATTTTAGTATACTATAATACATCTGTACAAAACTATTTAAACTTTGTAGGATTGCACAGAAGTTGAAGTTTTATCATTTACAAGATTTTTACAACAAATCCTTGAAGGTAGTTCCAATATATGTTAAAAAAACAAGATTTGGGTAAACTTGTGAAAAACTATTCATCCATTACAAGGTTAGTTGCTGTTCAACGTTCTCATAATGGTTAGAAATCATCTGTGTTTGTCTGGAGTAAGGTAGCTAACTGTGTTTAAGGGATGGCATAATGACACAGCAGGTAGTGCATCTCCAACAGTTCTCCTGACTTAGTTTTGATCTTAATCTCGACTGCTGTCTGCGTACAGTTTGTGTTTTCTCCCCGCAACCATGTATAATTTTCCTAGGTTCTCCAGCTTTCTCCCAGATCCTAAAGACCTGTGTTTTTGGGTTAATTACCTATTGTATATTTCTCTTTGTGTAAGGTAGGTTGAGGGTGGAGGGGGAGAAAGGGGTTGATGAGCAAATGTGAAAAAGTTTGTTGCAGGTAAATAAACATGGAGGAGTAGCATGATGGCATTTTTCTGAAAGCCAGCAGAAAGGGTTGAAAGGCCTCTGTTCTCTTAAAAAGGAAAGAGAAAAAAAAGAAGTAAGGGTCATAGAATGCTACAGCACAGAAACAGGCCCTTTGTTCCATCTAGTCCATGCCAAAATATTAATCTCCTTAGTCCCATTGACCTCCAATATAGCCCTCCATATCCCTGCCATTCATGTGCCCATCCAAATTTCTCTCAAATGTTGTAATCAAACCCGCAGGCAGCTTGTTCCACTTCTGAGTGAAGAACTTCCCCCTCATGGTCCCTTCAAACATTTCACTCTTCACTCTTAACCCATGACCTTTAGTTCTAGTCTCACCCAACCTCAGTGGGAAAAGCCTGCTTGTATTTACCCTATCTATAGCCCTCATAATTTTGTTTACCGCTATCAAATCTCCCCTCATTCTCCTGCACAAGAGGGAATAAAGTTCTAATCCATTCAACCTTTCCCTATAACTCAGGTCCTCAAGTCCTGGCAACATCCTGGTAAATTTTCGCTGCAAACCATTTGGCCAGTCTGCTCTATGTCTCCTCATGGGATAATCCCTGTTCCCCCCGGAATCAAGTTGGTGAACATTCATTGCTCTTGTTCTGTTGCAGGCATATCCTTTCAGGAAGGCCAGATCCATACACATGTTCAAGATGCAGTCTCATCAGGCCTTGCATAATTTCAGTATGATGTTTTTCCTGGTACTCAAATCCTCTTGCAATAAAAGCCAATGTATCATTTGCCTTACAAATTGTTCGCTAATCTGCATTAATTTTCAGATATTTGTATGCAGTTACAAATTCAGAGTATCTTTTGGGTTTTTTTTACATTCTTACAATTCTAGAGTTGTGCTTCAAATTTCCTGTTAGCACTATTATTATATATTGCTTGGAATGTAACAAGAAAATGTTAATTGGATTTCATATCTTTTGGAAATTTATCTGCACTTCCTTTAAAAGTTTTGTCAATTCATTTTCATTTTAATTGTTAATGGAAAAGTGGGCTGAGAATATGAGTTCCATCAGACCACTTAAACAGTTGTATTGGAAGGGTCTTTAGAATGATTAGCTGCACTAAAGTGCTGAAATTGATGTGACAACATCATGGGAATATCATGAAGTTCCCCAAATTATAAGTTGCTCATAAACTACTCTCAGAACAATCAAAGGCATAACATTCCATTTGCTAGTATAAATACATCAGAATTGTTTTGTTTATTTCACTTATTTCCTCAAACCCTTTCTTAGCTACATTGGCTCCAACATTTTGTGTGTCATCGTTCTTCCACAGGAAGCTGGACCAGAAAGATCTAAGCTATTATTTTTCTATTCTTAGTATTTTGTTTTTCAGTCGATTCACCAATGAGGTGGCAGAACAACCCTTTTGCAAATTTTGAAACACAATATTTCTAGCAACACAAATCAGATATAAATAGGAAATTAGGACTAAGCTCCCTGGGCTTCTTGGAATGAGTCTCTTTGACTTGAATTGCGTGTGGCTACAGGCCACAATTTAGATATTCCTAGACTGCATGGTAAGTGTCAATAGATTGCTGAACCATGAGGCAACCAGATAAACTTAATTCTCTCATCATCTGATATGTATATGTACCAACAAGGATAAAAGTGATAGAGTAGGACCTTCACAACTTTCTTTATTTCTTAGCACAGGAGCCCAAGTGCAGCACTTCCACATTTAATCAGGATGTGATCAAAGCTTAAACATGGAAATCCCACTTTTGCATCAAATACCCACTCACTTGGAAAATGTCAATCAGCGTGCTCTAGCATTCTACCAACCCCACCCTGCCCATGTTATGTTAATTTTTAATTTGTGGCATTCTCTAATACTCACTGAACTTGATCATGAGAGAGCATCATAATTTATTTCAACCAATCAGTAATTATTAAAGTATGAAAATCTATACCCATTATAGATATTCCTCCTGGGAAATTTTCTGTATTGATCACAGGGAAATATTAATTTAAACAATGGGATAAACAATCTGCAGGCATATGCGACTGCTGATTTTGTGCCTATTTTTAAATAAATAGACATAATGCAATCTATGTATTTAATTTTTCAATGTCTCCCCTTTCCTCTTTCCTATTCTGAGTTTCATATTCTCCTCTCCTGAAGATGGCAACTGATACTTGTGATGATCCTGCAGGCTCCAAAGTGATCTAGTATCCCATCTTCATGCCTAAGTCTAGACAGTGAGTGTTGTAAGGCTATTTGAATATGGGATCCATGGCAGTGGCGCCCAGTTCTTTCTTTGACCAACATCCATGCATTTACTGTACCAGGAGTAGCCTCTGCATAGTAGACAGGATTAAAGCTATGGCTGCATTTTCTATACCTAATCTGTTTTTATTACCGTTAATAGCAAACACTTTGGTTGAGCTAATGCACCAAAGAAGCAGAAATTCATATTTTCAAGTCAAGTCAAGTCACTTTGTTATTGTCATTTCGACCATAACTGCTAGTACAGTACACAGTAATAACGAGTCAACGTTTTTCAGGACCTTGGTGCTACATGAACAATACAAAAACTACACTGAACTACATAAAACAACACAAAACTACACCAGACTACAGACCTACCCAGGACTGCATAAAGTGTACAAAACAGTGCAGGCATTACAATAAATAATAAACAAGACAATAGGCACAGTAGAGGGCAGTAGGTTGGTGTCAGTCCAGGCTCTTGGTATTGAGGAGTCTGATGGCTTGGGGGAAGAAACTGTTACATAGTCTGGTCGTGAGAGCCCAAATACTTCGGTGCCTTTTGCCAGACGGCAGGAGGGAGAAGAGTTTGTATGAGGGGTGCGTGGAGTCCTTCATAATGCTGTTTCCTTTACGGATGCAGCGTGTGGTGTAAATGTCTGTAATGGCGGGAAGAGAGACCCCAGTGATCTTCTCAGCTGACCTCACTATCCACTGCAGGGTCTCGCGATCCGAGATGGTGCAATTTCTGAACCAGGCAGTGATGCGGCTGCTCAGGATGCTCTCAATACAACCTCTGTAGAATGTGGTGAGGAATGGGGGGGAGTGGGAGATGGACTTTTCTCAGCCTTTGCAGAGAGACGCTGCTGGGCTTTCTTTGCTATGGAGCTGGTGTTGAGGGACCAGGTAAGATTCTCTGCCAGGTAAACACCAAGAAACTTGGTGCTCTTAACAATCTCTACGGAGGAGTCATCGATGTTCAGCGGAGAATGGTCGTTCCATGTCCTCCTGAAGTCAACAACCATCTCTTTTGTTTTGTTCACATTCAGAGACAGTTTGTTGGCTCTGCACCAGTCCGTTAGCCACAGCACCTCCTCTCTGTATGCTGACTCATCGTTCTTGCTGATGAGACCCACCACTGTTGTGTCATTGGCGAACTTGATGATGTGGTTTGAGCTGTGTGTTGCAGCACAGTCGTGGGTCAGCAGAGTGAACAGCAGTGGACTGAGCACATAGCCCTGGGGGTCCCCCATGCTCAGTGTGATGGTGTTGGAGATGCTGCTTCCAATCTGAGACATAAGAGACTACAGATACTGGAATCTGGAGCAACATAGAATCCGCTGATGGAACACAGCGGATGGAAGCAGCATTCTGTGGGAGTAAGGAATTGTCAACATTTTGAGTGGAAACCCAGCCTCAGTGCTTCACTCTGAAACATCAACAACTCTCTTTTCTCCAACTGATGTTGCTCAACCCCCTAAGTGCCTCTGGCAGATTTTGTGTTGCTTAGTATCTTCTGAATTGCATGAATAATTATGTATTGAATGGTACATTTATCAACTGAGCCACGGAAAATCAGACTGACCTAATCAGTGGTGCAAAGATAGGAAGAGAATGATATTAATATCATTATTTATTTGAAAAATAACTCAAAGCCAAAGTTTTGTGTATACTATTTCAATAGCTAATTCTATTATAGAACCCGGAACACTACAGCACAATACATACCCTCTGGCCAATGATGTTGTGCTGACATTTAACCTACTCGAAGATCAATCTAGCCCATCCCTCCTGCGTAGTCCTCCATTTTCCTATCATCTGTGTGCCTAAGAGCTTAGTTATAACAAACTAATTGCTTTTGTTCTATGTAATTGTATTTCATAGGCCTATTCTAATGATTTTTTGTCTTTTAAGTAAATTAAGTGAGTCAGACTTGTATATATAAAAAAAAACACAAATTTATTTTACACCAGCAATTCATATTGAGCTGTTCATTTACTGTTAGGAAAGGCATTTTGCTTCAGAAACTCTTAAATATTTCTTACCAACACATATACAGATATTAAACAGGCAGCAGCATAAAATCACATGCTTTAAATAATAAGTTGCAAATAGCCTAAATAAGTTAAAATATAAAATACTAAAATAAATATGTACTGACAATTTAATAACCAGATATAAATAAATTGTTTTAAATATTAACAGTATCTTCAAAAAATGCAAAAGGTTGGTACATCTGTAATTTACAGTCTCCCAGCTGCTGGGGAATACATATGCATGCATCCAATGGATGCAGTCACTCTACTCATTCAATACATGAACAAATTGACTGTTTACATCACTCCATTTCTTTCGTGTTTTCTTCCATCTATGAGGTAGATTTTTAAAGGCATTTTGTACCTGTAATTAAGAATTACACGTTAAAGTGGTCAATCCAAAACAGCAATGTCTTGTAACTTAATTTGACTCATTTATGTACTGGCTGACATTTTTTTGTTACTGTCATTCAAGGGTGTAGCCACTAAAATAGTTTAGTCCACCCACCCACACTAGCATGAATCCTACCCTGATGCAATAACTCTTTTTGAAACATGAAGTCCCTATGCAGCTATGAAATGTGATTAATAGCATGATATATTTTATCAATTGATTATTACACAATACTAGAATGGATCAATATGCAGTAGATCTCGTCACATTTTCAGGTTTGATATAACTAAACCTCCATCACTTGCTTTATGTGATTTAAAAATACTGGAGAGTCACTATAAAAGCAATTTAGATTCATAGATTCTTACTCTAATCAGTGATCCCTCCCATCTATCCAACAATCTCTTTGACACCCCAACCCCCACCATCAGGCAGGATTAGTACAAGAACTGTTACGATGAGAAACAGCCTCTTCCCACAGGCCGTAAGACTACTGAACTTCCTGCCAACATGTATGAATCTCATTATATGGTTTCATCATGTATGAAGCACCAGTAGCATTATACTGTTAACTTTTTAACTTGTATCATACATGCACCTCATTATTTATTAAGTAATTTATATTACTTTATGTGTTATGTGTTTGAGTTATATCTACTATGTTGTGCACTTTGCTCCAGAGAAACATTGTTTCATTTGGCGATATACACATACACAGTTCAATGACAATAAACTGAACTTGAACTTGAAATTAAAACTAAATAAGACACTGAAACATTATGGAATTAAATAAAGCATATTTACAGAAACTGAACATTTAATTAAAAAGATAGGAGCCAAATTTCAGTGCAAGTCCAAACAAACTGATGTTATTTTGCATTAGAAAACAAGTTCAGTATTTTTTTCAAAATCAGGAAGTACAACTCAGGAATCCAGTGTGATATTGCAATTATTGGGTAGCAGTTTCCCAAATGTATAGCTATTTATAAAAGGGAAGCAAAGTTTGATAAATAATATTTTAGATAAGTGAGTCAGAAACACCATGAGAGTCATATAATTCACAATGCTAATTCTCACTGACTGAGAAAGTGGTGAATGCTGAACATATGTAATTTTTCTCTACACATAAATTAAGCTGCTCTGAACAAGTGCCTTCAAAAGACTCATTGTGTCATGTGTCCATTCTCACTTAAAAAATTTTCATCAAGCTCCTTTCTCCACTTTTAAAACTAGCTGCTAAAAGTTTTCTCACCCTGAGTGCTAGTTTCAAAGAGTCTGGGTGGTAATAATCATATTTCATTGTTGCATAGAAATTTAATCTTTTTAAATAAAAGGAGAAAGATGGGGGTCATGTTAGTATGGGTGAGGTTACTGATTTTTTTTGTTCCATTGTAAGACACTGGGGCAAGAAATAGTTTCTGTATTGTGTACACTAAACATGAGGTAGTAATATGCCAGTTCTGATGTGAATCAAATATTAGAAACAGGGTTCAAGACATTTATCTCACGTTAAGAGCAGAGAGTAGAGGTGAATTTATATCCATTGGGCTCTTCTTGGATCTTCCGTACAATAATGTTAGAAGCGCATGTTAAAGTGGGTAATGGGCAGGATGCCAAACAGTATTTTTGATTAAGTTCTTTGGCACAATATCCTGAGACCACAGCACTGTGCATGAAATATACTTGTGTGAGTTTTTAAACTTTATTTTCTATTATTAACATAACATTTCAATGGAATTCATAAATATCTTACCATTTTTTAAATTAATGAGTGTTATTATTTCCAAGTTTAATCTTTTCTTCATTTTTTACATCATAGCTGGCAACTCGTCTGTGATATCTATCAAGAAACAAACTGAAAGTTTACAATACATCAACTTTAGCATATTAAAAAGCTTGCTATTTCACACATTCAACATCAGATGGAAAATTCATTTTAACAGCTACTGTTGAGTATTAGTAAGATTTTAATGCATATTTTTTCAATTGATCAAATAACTTAATTTCAGGGATTTTCGCTTTCTTAGTTACAGATTTTAAAGATCATTTTAGGATGTTACAAAATTAAAGTCCACCTCTATACAGATAACTCACCCTAGGACTAGAAGAACAAGGATTACTGTCAGACTAAGAGATGAAAGGACCACTGCTACAATAGCCAGAGTAGTTGTGTTGTCATTTGGATCTTTTGGATGTTCCACAGCCAGAATGAAAGTACCACACCTTATCCCTTCATATCCTGAGAAACACCTGTAGAGAAATCCAGAGGTTTTACTTTGTCAAAATCGAAATTAAACACCCAAAAATGGTGCTGCTGTTAATATAATAACTATGACTTAGGTTTTCTTTCCACAATAAAAATAAAGTACCTCGTGTAAAACATAAAGCTTCTTAAATCCAGTGCAAGTAAAGTGGGAAACACTAATTAAATTTCTGACATTTATCCTGTACAGTGCAGTAAATTCATTACGGTAAAATGCATGAACTAATGTATTGTGTACTTTTCTGACACAATGGGGAAAATACTCAGATTTATTCGTATTTTTTCTAGATCGGGTGAAATACGTATGTGGCTGCATTTCACTTTACACATAATAAAATATATGTTTTCATCTCGATATTTCTGGAGTTTGATTTCAAAAGGTGCAAAATTAATTCGTAGCTCTTGCCTGGGTTTAGAAATTAAACACCAGATTTTCAGAAATTTGCACAATGTTTGTGTGTAGATTTCCGATAAGGATACGACTCTTTTAGCATCAATAACAGCAATAATAAATACAAGCAAACTGCGGTTGTTTAAATTTCAAGTAGTTATCCGTTTCCTCGTTTGCTTGGGAACTGTGAAGATATCCGCTTTGTCTAGACATGCTCCAGCACAGGTTATAAAATTAGCAAGGTAGTCGCTGTAGATTTTGCCTTTTAAATCTGTACCTTCTATGCTTTGAATACAGGTAATCAACATTTTATTTACAGGTTGAATATTCTATTCAGTGTAAAAGTAAATACCTGCATGCTACCTCCTTAATGTGCCGTAAGTACTGGCATTCCCCATGGATGCAGAAATCCTTGTACTTTCTGTAGCATGGATTTTTTTTACCCTTTCTCTTGCCACGTTTGTTCTTTCTTTCTCGTTTCCCTTTGCGCTTCCCCTCATCGGTCACTGTCGAATTTTCCGCAGATTTATAAAAGGCCGCTAGTTTAAAATAAACAAACATTAGTGTCCACATAATTTTACTAAAAAAAGATGCACACGGCTCGTGTTTCCTGGAGCTTTTAATAGGAGACTTCGCGAAGATACCCTTCCCCCAACAACACATGGACGCGCATTGTTCAGATTTAAGAGGAACTCTGCCACCAAAGGAAAACTTCACCGTAGTTTCGTTAAAGATGTTTGGTTAAATGTACCTTGCGAGTTTTCGAAAACTCGGTCAGCTGGTGGGCGCTCCACTGTCTGTGTAGTCGGTTCCTGCTCAAGCACCCCTCCTAGGATGGTCAGAATATCCTTCTCTTCCCTCCTGCGGCTCCGAGTGACTTCACTTTCATAGCCATCGATCGCCGCTCCCACCGCAGGATTGCAGGAAACTGCGCGAAAACAATGCCCTTGAAATTTAAGCAATAATGGGAACTCTTTTAAGATTAAAAAAAAGCTTTATCATAAACAGGTTGCGGGGAAAGCGCACATGGAAAAGAGAAAGAGCGGAGTGGCAACTCCGCTTGGTGTAACGTGAAGCAATAAATGTTCAGAAAGTGAAGAAGCCAATGAATGCATTTACTCCAGTGACCTGCTATTCAAAATAAGCAGACGGTTTTTCATGTGGTAAGATGTCCTTTCTACCCACTGCCACATCAGGATAGAATTTCAAACAATACCACTGGTCTTGCCCTGTTTCATCTTTCGGCTCTGGAAACCAGCAGTGGGTTTCGATGTAAAAAAAAGTCACTTACCTGCGGCGAGAACAAGGAGCGTCGCTGCGAACCAAATCCTCATGCTGCGCTGCGAGAACGTTAATAAAAAGTGACGAACTGTTCCTTTCCTTCGAAGTTGTGCACTTCTAAAGCAACAAATGCCGCCCGCTTTGTTTTGATCGCGTTATCCTCAGAAGTTGCCGAAAGAAGTCCCACTCCCGAATAACCAGTTTGGTTCTGGCACCTTAATTTTAAATAAATATGTGACGGCAGTAAGGGGCCGGGGCAAATCCAGACAGGAGATTTGTTAAATGTCTCGAGTACTATTCATATTCCTTGCAGGCTGGCGGCGAGTTAAGAATAACTACAGTCAGCGACCTCTAGTTATATATACAGCCAACCGAACATGGATGACGCCCAGCTGACGTGCCACTTGAGAGCGCAGGACAGTTAAGCTTTGTTAGACCTGGCAGTGGATGACCGGCTTGCGACCACTCTCTCTGCGCAGCAAACCCTGACACTGTAAAAATTATTTGAATAAAAGCTACTTGGCACTACGAAACCAAATCAACCTGAACAAATATTGCAATCAAAAGCACTATTTTTGCTAAATCATAAATACTGGCAGTTTCGTAGCCAGTTGTTATTCAACCAAGTTATACGAATAACACCAGACTTGGTGTTGCCCACTGCTACCGAGTGGGTGTACTGTGTGCACTGAGCTCAGACTTATAGTTGGGGACAGGCCATGTGTTGATCCTGTGCACAGCAAAGTTTAACTAGGGTTTTCCTGTGCGTTTCTGTGGTACCTGGCATAAACCTGCTACAGTTTATCCAAGATTATTTTGTTAATTATAGTTCTGTTGTTTGTTTATTTAGATACAGCATATCCTCCAATTTACTGTGAGAATTTGGAAAAGAAATACTGGGCAGAAGGTTTCTGAAGTCCACGCCACAGCTGTCCAAAAAGTTTCAATTAACCCATCTGCCAAGGCCAATTTGGGACAAGAATTTTACTTCTCTGGGACAATGTCTGTTGAAGAAAAGGTTTCTTTCTCCACTCTTAAAGGCTCAAACTACCTCTAAGGTTGTCCTATGGAAGCACAATTTTGGCCACATCTTTTTCTGGTGTTATTGACTGCACCCCACCTCTCCCCATCTCCCCCAGAGATTGAGCCTTCCCTGTCCCCTCCTGTCATATTCTTTCTTCCTCAGCTCTCTACCTCCTCCACCTATCAGCTCCCTGGTTCTCACATCATACCACTCCCACACCTTCTACATTCCCCCTCACTTGGTTTCACCTGTCACCTGCCAGCTTTTACTCCTCCCTCTCCTCCTTTGGTTTCTGCCCCTTCCGTTCCAGTCCTGATGAAAGATCTCGCCCAAAACATCAAATGTTTATTCCTCTCCACTAATGCTGCCTGACCTCTTGGTTCCTCCAGCTTTGTGTGTGTGTTGCTCAGGTTTTCCAACAGCTGCAGAATCTTGAGTCCAGGAGCCTCCTCTTCTCTCTTGGCTGAAGAATTCCGAAGGTCCAGCATCCTCCAGATGAGGAAGTTTCTTCTCATTTAGGCCCGGAATGTTCCTTCTATTTTGAACCTGTGGACGCCTAGTCTGGACACCCAGTTTGGGGAAATATCAGATCTACACCTACTTGGCCAAGCCCTGAAAGAATTTTGCCTAGCTCTTTCCCCTAACTAGTAATGGTGGCACAGTAGTGTAGTGGTTAGCACAATGCTTTACAGTACCAGAGACCCAGGTTTAATTCCTGCCACTGCCCGTAGGGAGTTTGTACGTTCTCCCCATTACTGTTTGGGTTTTCTCTGGGTGCTCCAGTTTCCTCCCACAGTCTAAAGACCTACTGGTTGGTAGGTTAATTGGTCATTGTGAATTGCTCTGTGATTAGGCGAGGATTAAGCCAGAAGGGTCTACTCCATTCTGCATCACAATAAATAAATAAATAACTCTGGGCAACATAGGCCCTGTTTACTTAATCTTGCTTCATGGGTGATTCCATTCTTCCCAGGAATCATCATATGAACCTTCACTTCACTCCTACTACCAACCTACCGCCCTCTACTGTGCCTATTGTCTTGTTTATTATTTATTGTAATGCCTGCACTTTTCTGTTTACTTTATGCATTCCTGGGTAGGTCTGTAGTCTAGTGTAGTTTTGTGTTGTTTTACGTAGTTTAGTGTAGTTTTTGTATTGTTTCACGCAGCACAATGGTCCTGAAAAACGTTGTCTCATTTTTACTGTGTACTGTACCAGCAGTTATGGTTGAAATGACAATAAAAAGTGACTTGACTTCCAATGCACGTATATCCAGGGGCAAACTCACCAGGAACATATAATTGCAGCAAGATATCTTATTCTTGTGCAATAAAATACAACATCATATTTCCTTTCTCATTGCCTGCTGTAACAGCTTGTTCCCTTTACCACCACACCCCCCCCCCCCAATTCCGGAAGTTTGAATAGAGGAAGAGAATAATCTGGAGAGAAATCAGGATGATAAATTTCAGCATAACTGAGTGAAGTCTGAACTGAGGGGAATATTCAGATAGTTGTAGAAGAAAGCATAGGCACCATTATGCGTGTGTGCTGTCAGAGTATGTCTTCTGTGTGTTTTGCTGTGTGTGTGTGTCCTAAGTATTTCCATCTGAGCCCAGCCTCCAGTCAGTTTGGACCTCCTCGCCTGTGGATCAACCTCATGCCATAAAGACAATATGGTACCTCGTGTATCAATCATCCTGCCTTAATAGAATTCTCACACAAGCACATTTTACACAATTCAGAAGAAGTCCTCAGTATCAACTCTATTTACATTTGTTATTTTAAACACAATTAAATCCCTGACAGACCTTTCCTAAAATGGAGTCTAGAGGGGTAGGAGTGGGTTGGGGATGGAACAGCACATGACTGGGTGAAGTTTAGCAAGGGAATTGTGGAGAGCCATTTCCTCACAACCTCCCTCTCAAAATACCATTCTGTCCACCACTTCCTTCAAAAGGAAAGAAAATACAAAAAGTCAGAGGAAAATAGAGAAAGATAGGTAGGAGTCCTAACCTTCCTGAAGTGACAGGGAGTTTCCTGGAATAGACTTTTTTCTCCCATTGAGGAGCAGTGATTTAGATTTATCAGTCTAATGCATCTCCCATCTTCCAGCTGTCGCTCCACAACACCATTGACTGCAGTTGGAGAAGTACCTGGATAGGTGGTATAGGTCTGCAGAAGGTAGTAACCTTACTAACTTGAGGCTATACCTACTTGGCAACATCCCTATCGATCTATCAATGGCAGATACACTTGTCCACGATTACCTTAGCAGATGTACCCACCTCATGTGGAAGCAAAGACCTGTCTTCACACCGACGACACCCTCTATTATGTTATGCTGGCAGTTGAAAGTTCCACATCACAAAATGACATGAGACCAGCAGCAGCAGCACGAATGTACACTCAAAGGCCACTTTATTAGATACATCAGTTCATCAATGCAGATATCCAATCAGCCAATCATGTAGCAGCAACTCAACGCATAAAAGCATGCAGACATGGTCAAGAGGCTCTATTGTTCAGACCAAACAGCAGAATGGGGTGGAAATGTGACCTAGGCAACTTTGACCGTAGAGTGATTGTCAGTGCCAGATGGAGTGGCTTGAGGATCTCAGAAACTGCTGACGTCCTGGGATTTTCACGTACAACAGTCTCAAAAGTTTATGGAGAATTGTGCAAAAAAACAAAAAAAAATCTACTGAGCAACAGTTCTGTAGGCAAGCACGTCTCTTTAATGAGAAAAATCAGAGAAGAATGGCCAGACTGGTTCAAGCTAACAGAAAAGTGACAGTAACTCAAATTACAACATTACAACAGTGGTGTACAGAAGAACAACACATCGAATCTGGAAGTGGCTGGGCTATAGCAGCAGAAGATACCTAAAAAAGTGGCTACCAAGTGCACGAATGACATTATAGTCTTTGGTCTAGTATTAGCATGCTGGATGTTACCATTGACCAGAAATACAACTTGTCATTAATTGTGGTAGACAATATGGGGCAGCATGGTAGTGTGGTGGTTAGCATATGCGTCCAACGACCCGTGTTCAATTCCACTGCTGTCAGTACGGAGTTTGCAAGTTCTCCCCATGAGCACATTGGTTTTCTCTGGACGTTCAGGTTTATTCCACATTCCAAAGGCATATGGGTTAGCAGGTTACTTGGTCTCATGGGTGTAATTGGGCAGTCGGGACCCATTGGGCTGGATAGGCCTGTTACTGTGCTGTATCTCTAAATTAAAAAAATAAAAACAATTAAACAGTTAATGAGAGAAGGAAATTTAAGTACATCACCATCTTCAGGACACACTCGTGAGTGATGTAGCTGCAAGAGCAGGTCAGAAGCTCAGCATCCTGCTTTGATGGATTTACTTCCTGAAATCCTCAGGACCTACAAGGGTCAAATGAGGAATATGAGGGAATGTTTCCTCCATACCTGGAGGCATGCACCTGTAACAGCACTTAAAAAAAATCACACCATCCAGGACAAAGCAGTCAACTTGATCCACCACCCTAAATATTCATTTTCTCCACCACCTCTGTGCACTACCTACAAGACATACTGCACTTATGCTGCTAGCCAACTCTGACCTTTGAATCCTGTGACCTCTACCGAGATGGTCAGGACAACAAACACGTAGGAACACTATCAACTGCATGCTCCCCTCTAAGTTCCACATCTTACATTCTTGACTCAGAAGTATATCACTGTGCTTTCGTCATAACAAGCTGTTCAAAATTGCAGCTCATTTCCGCTTTTGTAAGGGCAGTAAGGATGGGGATTAGCCTTACAGTGACAATCATATCCTGTGCAGTGAATTTTTAAAAAGGGCCAAGTATTCAGGACATCACATGAGTAAACTTACAGGAATCCCTCAAATAAGAGCTAGCAACCTTATTGGTATAAGAAGCAGAAAAAAAATTATGAGTAAAGAAGCAATGAAGGACAGAAAGAGACGAAGAGATACAAAGAACAAGAGACATCCACAACAGTTATAAGTCTACATTGTTTTTTTTAATGACATGGTGATTGACATTTTATAGTTAAAATATGTAATTAATAATTATATAATATTCAATCACCCATGGCATTGAAGACATCATGTACTTTTCCTGTAATATTCTAGACAAATACCTAAAACCAAAGCTGCCCATTTGCAATCTGATCTTGTTCTAGGGTTTGGTATGCTTTATAATGCATACTTAGATTCAGTAACATTTTGAATCATATAATATGACGCAGCTTTCCTTACAGTGCTGTCTCAAGGAAATTGCACTTCAAATGAGGTAATCAGGATGAGGCTTTTCATTCCAGGACGAAGGAGATGTCCTTTTTTAAAGAAAGGGGCTTCCCTTCCTCTGCTCTCAAACACATCTCTCCCATTTCACGCACATCTGCTCTCACCCCATCCTCCCACTAGGAATAGGGTTCCCCTTGTCCTCACCTACCACCCCACCAGCCTCCGGGTCCAACATATTATTCTCCATAACTTCCACCACCTCCAACGGGATCCTACCACTAAGCACATCTTTCCCTCCCCCCCCTCTGCTTTCCGCAGGGATCACTTCCTACGCGACTCCCTTGTCCATTCGTTCCCCCCTCCATCCCTTCCCACCAATCTCCCTCCTGGCACTTAACCTTGTAAGCGGAACAAGTGCTACACATGCCCTTACACTTCCTCCCTCCTCACCATTCAGGGCCCCAGACAGTCCTTCCAGGTGAAGTGTCACTTCACCTGTGAGTTGGCTGGGGTGATATACTGCATCCGGTGCTCCCCATGCGGCCTTCTATATATTGGTGAGACCCGACGCAGGCTGGGAGACCATTTCGCTGGACACCTACTCTCTGTCCACCAGAGAAAGCAGAATCTCCCAGTGGCCACACATTTTAATTCCCTGTCCCATTCCCATTCTGATATGTCTATCCACGGCCTCCTCTACTGTAAAGATGAAGCCACACTCAGGTTGGAGGAACAACACCTTATATTCTGTCTGGGTAGCCTCCAACCTGATGGCATGAACATTGACTTCTCTAACTTCCGTTAATGCCCCACCTCCCCTTCATACCCCATCTGTTATTTATTTATCCTTTATTATTATATATATTTTTTTCTCTCTCTCCTTTTTCTCCCTCTGTCCCGCTCACTATACTCCTTGCCCATCCTCTGGGCTTCCCCCCCCCCTTCCTTTCTCCCTAGGCCTCCTGTCCGTCCCATGAACCTCTCATATCCCTTTTGCCAATCAACTGTCCAGCTGTTGGCTCCATCCCTCCCCCTCCTGTCTTTTCCTACCATTTCGGATCTCCCCCTCCCCCTCTCACTTTCAAATCTCTTACTAGCTGTTCCTTCAGTTAGTCCTGACAAAGAGTCTCGGCCCGAAACGTCGACTGTACCTCTTCCTATAGATACTGCCTGGCCTGCTGCAGTCACCAGCAATTTTTATGTGTGTTGCTAGTCACTACTCTATTTGGAGTTACTCCGTGTCACCCAGGAAATTCAGCTGAGCAGTTCTCAGTTTGAATCATGTTCACTTATCTGAAGTGATGTCAACATCAAATGCAGGTCAAGTAAAGCCATTTCTCATACAATGTGGTTTTATGAGCATAGCCAGTGCAATTAGTCCACAGTAACCGTGCTTACTTATTCGCTGGGGAAATCAGACTGGGATTCCATTAAATTGAACTTATATTCAGTCCCAGCTCACCACCTTCCTCACTATGGTGATAAATCCCTGACCACTAATCTCAAGCCTAAATCCCAGACTGCCCCAGACCTTAACTCCTGAACATCCAGCCACCTTTAGTATGACTTCCAAACCTTCAATTGCCCCAAGTCAAGCTGCTTCCTGATAGCCTGATTTCCTAATGACTTCAGTCCGTGGAGATCCCAGTCACCTCAGTTACCCGACCCAATTGCTGCAGTTGCCTGAATCTTCACCCCAATGCCCCGATGCTTACATTACTCCAACCCTACCATCCCCAGTGGCCCCAGTATCCCTGATTGCCAGCCTTTCAGCAAGTGACGGTGGTCATGATAGTCTGCCACTGTGATATACATCTCAGAGGCTCTGAATTGCAAACATTATTGATCAGACCTGGGCCTCTGATTGCTGACCATCAGCTCCGGGTCCCAACCATCAGCCCAGATGGAACCTCCCCAACAAAGGACACCGATGCTCTGATACCCAAACCCTACTCTCTCCAATTGACTGATTCTAAGCTCTCTCTGCTTCTTACATCCAGATTTGACTTCTGATGCAGTTTTCCTGCATGAAGCGAAGCACATAAATGACAAAGTCAAATGCTGGCTCAGGAATGCAGGAGACTGGTACTTGAGGTCTGACTAAGTTTTGCAACAGTGTGTGCAGGAACAAAACAGCCCTGAGTGTACTGGACAAAGATGATTAAAATGTGCCATAATTTCTGGACCCACACCTTCAATCCATGTAGAGTGTCACAAGAAGTAGATGGGCAGTTGTGGGAAGTTCTAATTTTCCACAGTTCAAATAGCAACATAAATATGGTACAACATGTTAAAGGCATTTTTGCTAATCACTTTTCAGTTCCACTGGAACAAAATTACCTTTCTCCCTTTTGGATGGGAGATAGGTACAACAGAACAGAAAAAGAAACAGAGCTGAAGTTTTAGGTCAAAGACCTTTCTTCCGTACTGTTTTGGTGAAGAGTCTGAAATGTTAACTCTGTTTCTCTTTCCACAGGTGCTTACTGACCTGCTGACTATACCATCATTTTCTATTTTAATTTCAGGTTTTCGGTCTGTGTCTTTTAATTTAACGTCTTGAGTATCCTTGAGCAGAAAATCCACTTTGGCACTTCAGAGTAATACTGAGACCTGGTTGCGCATCTAAGGTGTCATTTTTGGATTGAAAGATTAAACCTGGGCTTTCAGGCAGATATAAGAAAACCCCTTGTCAATATTTCACAAGTTTTTCCTGGTGTCCTGGACTCCATTCATTGCTCAACCAGTATCGATGATAACAACAATCTGGCCATTGCCTCTCTCTGTTCTGTGGGAGCATGCTGTGTGCAAATTAACTGGCGTTTCCCTCGGAGGGGTCACTTATTCGAGTCGCTGCCCTTGGAGGAGATGCTGATTTAAGTTGCTGCCCTCAGAGGTGCCACTGGTTCAAGTTGCCGCCGTCGAAGGGGCAGCTGGTTCGAATCACTGTCGTCAGAGGAGCTGCTGGTTCGAGTCACTGTCGTCAGAGGGGTTGCTGGTTCACATCACTGCCATCGGAGGGGATGCTGGTTCGAGTCAGTGTCGTCAGAGGTGCTGCTGGTTCAAGTCACTGTCGTCAGAGGGGTTGCTAGTTCAAGTCACTGCCATTGGAGGGGCTGCTGGTTTGAGTCACTGTCATCAGAGGGGTTGCTGGTTCAAGTCACTACCATCAGAGGGGTTGCTGGATTCCAATGTTCTCAGAGATGTTATTGAAATTCTGGGATTTATGGATTGGACTGTAGTTCAAATTAACTGTAGTTCATATTGGCCTCTTTCAGCTCTTGCCCATTCTTTCTTGTTGCTGATTGGTGGGCCAGGTGTTTGGGGTTTGATGTTTTTATTGCTGTTTTTCCATGTGGGTGATCTGCCAGTTTTGTGCGAGGAAGGGGTTGGGGGGGGTGGTTTGGGGCTTGCGAGTTTTTGCTTCCACTTTTTTGTGGGTGGAGGGAGCTGATGTCTTTCTTTCAACTTCTATGGTTTTCTGTATTTTATGGCTATCTGGAGAAGGTAAATCTTGAGATCTATTCTGCATACATACCTTGATAATAAAACGAACCTTTGAACTTTATCTGGATTAAACAGTGGCAACACTACAGAAGTACTAAATCAGCTGATAAACACGATGGAAAATCCTGAGGTCATGGAAAACACTGCATTATTGAAAGTCTTTGTTTAACTGCAAAAGTAAGCCTTATTCCATACACTTTAATGGTAATAGAAGTGTGAACTTGTTTCCAATTCCTTGTGTAAAGTATGAGCACAGGTTCGGCACTGAGACCTGAAAAATTTAGCTTTGGTGGAAGGAGGCAGAGGGTGGAAGTTCAGAGTTATATCACAGATTGTAGGTTCTTGACCAGTGATGTGTCGCTTGGACTTGGTGTTGGGGCCTTTGTTGCTTCTCATATATGTATATTTATGATTTGGATGAGAACATAGGTGACATGAGGAATAAATTGGTGGTGTGGTGGAATGAAGAAGGTTGTCTAAAGATGAAGTGGATCAATTGGGAAAGTCGATCATGGAATGACAGGTGGAGTTTAACTCACACAACTTCAAAGTGATGCCTTTTGGGAAGTTAAACCAGGCAAGACATACGCAGTGAATGAAGGGACCACGAAGAATGTTGCTGTACAGAGAGGACTAGAGGTATGACATCTGTGAAAGTGGAAACACAGGAAAACAAGGTGCTGAAAAAGGCATGGGGTATGTTTGCCTTCATCAGATGAGGCATCGAGCACAAGATGAGAAGAAAAGTCTTTAAAGAGGACTTGAGAGGCAAATGTTTCACACTGAAGGTGGTGGGTATATGAATGAGCTGACAGAGGAAGTGGTATAAGCAGGCACAATTATGTTTAAAGGACACTTAGATACATCTTTCTTCCTCAGCATCTGTGTGGCCTTCTGAGCAAAATAAAACTACTGCTCAAAATAAAATGTTTAGAAGTAAGCTCACACCCATGACTCTGTATACAAGGATAGGGAAGTATGATAGACTAATACGGACCAAATGCAGGAAGGCCAAATGCTACTATCACAGGAAGACACCTTGGTCAGCACGGATGAGTGGGTCCAAGAAGCCTGTTTCCATGTTCTATCACTCTGACTCTGATTACCTGTGGATGTAGTCCTATGCGTTTGAAGTTAGAGAAAAATATTGTGGGATTTTCTTTGGTCGACTAATTGAGTTTTAAATTCTTATATTTATCATTCAAAGGACAAATGTAATTAATGCTTAACATACTTACACAAGACTTAGGACATCCAGAAATAGCAGTGCCTTCCTAACATTATCAACTGAGAATATGATGTCACTCCACATTCAATTGACAAGAGGTCAGCAACGTGTTTTAACATAGAATCAAAGGTAGACATCAAAGATTTTATTGTTTTATGTTTGCCTTTAATTAGGAAAATAAGGTTATGATTGTAAAAGACAACTTGTTGTAAACTAGCTGGACATTTCAGAGAGTGATTGAGTTGGAAGTTGGTAAATAAATAGTGTACCCGAATCACAAGATATCCAGGAACACATGTTTGCCGTTATTAGTTGAGTTAAGTTAATGATTTATATGGTTGTCTTTACCATGCCCTGTTTGTGGAGGCCAGCTGTGATAGTGCTTTGTGATACTAATTACTTAGTTTGATTGGTGCATCCAGTCAAGAATCCCAGATAAAATTAATGTTATTGGTTTATGTGGGAACCATTTTGATCATTCAGTTTTATAATTATATAAAATGGAGTGACTGCTGAACAATGACCTTATTGGCCATACAATTGGCAAAGGAAGAGGAAGGATTATGTATTGGTATGCACAACAGCTGTGTCCATGCTATCTTGATCTTTGGAGAATGAAAATGTTTGCTAGCAAACAGCATAAAAGGCAGCAGAAGTAATTAGAATACTAAGCTTAAAGTGTTGATTATTAAAAGGATATAAAATTACTAGAATCACAATTTGAAGACTTAAGTGAAATCCTATTTATTCTCAGCCTTGCTCGAGTCTGAAATATCTTTGTTTACAAGAAATTGAAGTGACTGTTTTGAATAAAGTTGCTATAGATATACACTAATAAGGTAATAGATATCCTTCAGGTAATGATGAAATGGGTAAAATTACAATAAATGTCAGTAATTTAGGAAGTTATTCCATGTGTAATCTGTTAAAAAGAAATTTCTCAACAATCAAATTCAAATATGTAGATTTAGATATGAAAATTTATGGCCTAAAATTCTATCATTCAGGAAATAGTTATGTGCACTACAAAACTGAATTTGATTAACTTCCTACTGTTAGTGCATTACCAAGGAACTAAGAATCAGTTTTATCTTTATGTTTCCTGTGAATACCAAGTTATTACATGGATTTAGGTAGATATTACATGGGTGGGAGACCAAACGGGTGGGAATTTAAAGGCTTGCAGTCTTGGAAAACCAATGATATAACCAGAAATTTGAATTCAATAAGAAAATATGTCATATTTTATTAAACTGGTTTTAAAATGCAGAATTCACAAGCTACACTGTTCTGCTTACAGATCCTCTGTGCATATGAGGGCAAATGAATAAAGAGACGAGGCATGTGCTATGCACCCAATTTCATGCAAATTACAAATGCAATTGACCTCCTGGGCTTAAACTTAGCTTTCATATTGCAGAATTTCTAAAGCACATTTTTCAAAAATACAGTGCTTTTTTATTTAGAATGGTCTCAATAATCAATCTTCAGTTGACACAGATCAAATCTTTCTCAATAACGCTTCAACCCAAATACTCCAAAGGTCAGAAAGGTTTTGCTGCATGGCCAGAGGTAAATGACATTACAGAAGTGGAATAGGAAGTCTTTCTGAAAGGTAAGATAGAAGATCAGAAGTTCATCTTGGGGTCATGAAAAAATTCAGTACAGCCCCAAGACTGTGACTATAAAGGAACTGCAATGTTGTTGACTGTACAGTATAATTGCTTGGCTATTGTCAAATTAGAGAAAGATTAAACCACTACTTATCAAAAATCAGAATTTGTCCATCAGTATTCCGGCAGCAACAGGGATGTGTGGTGGAGGGGGTGTTGTCAAGAGGAGACGCAAGAGCTAGATTTCCACAGTCAAAGTACAGAGACTGACCTCATTTACAGTTTGTTAAAAAGTGATATTGCTTAATGAGCTTTCTAAACAGTGATGCATACAACCATTTATAAAAAAAACATCAGTTTTACGCCTAATTTATGAAGAAAACCAATACGTTCAAGGTTCCATTAAACAAAATTATTGACAATCAAGGTGGGATATTTGTTTCTGTGCAATAATGCCCTTGTTCTTGATTTGGATTTAGTTACATTACATGAATCGATGTCTGGAGTTCAGGCATGTCTTCACAGGAAGGAGGAGAACAATTGTTTGAAAGAATTAATGCTGGGCTTCTTTCTTTCAACTTATAATTATCCAAGATCAAATTTCAAAGTATGTATTTGTCACCATATAGTACCCTGAAGTTCATCTTCTTGCAGGCATTCACAGTGGATCAAAGCAATACAACAGAATCAATGAAGAACAACAAGCAACCAATATGCAAAAGAAAACAAAATGTGCAAATACAAAAATAAATAAGTAAGTAATACTAAGGACATGAGTTGTAGGGTCCTTGAAATTGAGCCAATAGGTTGCGTTCAGTGGCCAGTTCAGTGTTGAGGTGAGTGAAGTTATCCAGTGAGTGAATTATAAACTCAAGGGTGACAAAGGCTTTGCAGGCACATTTGGTATGAACATTGGAAGAGCAGGAGGAATAGAACAATCAACTGCAGAACATAAATTTCATATGTATGCAAAAAAGTTGATAATTTTTACTTAAATAATTTTTATAAACATACACTACATTTTATAGTGAATATTTACTGTATTTTTTTATCTCTTCAGATGCTTTACATGGATTGAGTCCTAAAGATAGCACTTCTGTACAGCAAACAACCACACCCAGAAAGGGTGGTTTTACGTGCTGCTTGTCTTGTTGACTCATCTAGGTTTTACTCGTGGCTCCAAGTGCTGCAGTTTGCCACAACTTTGCCTCAGCCAATGTACTAATCTTAAGAGAAGCCAAGGATTAATAATTGACTAGCTAAATTTCAGACCTCCGAGGCCAAATAATGATGACGAATTATTCACACCAGGTTGGTCATCAGCCATATATGCATGAACCAATGCTGCAGCAGAAAAATGTTTAATTGGTGTAGTTCTAAATCTATTTATTAAATTTCTTATTCAGCGGGTATGTGGATAACACTGGCAAGGCTTGTATTTAATGCCCTTCACTAATCGCATCGTGAAGTTGGTGGTGGGCCATTTTCTTGAACTACTGCAATCCTTGTGGTGAAAGTACTCCTACTTTCGCCACAAGCTGTTATTATTGGAGTAATTTAGCAGACTCTATTGATTAAAGTTTTCACGTCTATATTTGTAACAGCATCAAGAACAGAAGTATTTCATATTCTAGGAATTTTAGTACGATGTAATTTTTTTAAACCATCATTTCCTGTTATGCACCACAAATACATAATTTGCAAGATTTATAGCAGAAAAAAATCAAATAAAACTTTTGAGCCAGGTTGAAGCTTTTCCCTAACAGTTTTATTTATCTCCATATAAAAATCTTAACAGAAGATACTGGACTTGTGACCCATGACAAAAGGGAGAATCAGTCTGGTGTTCTGGGACTGGCAGATAAGGCAGCATTTGTGTCCGACCATAAAATGGACTGTCAAATTATTTCAGAGAGCAGTTAATATCAACTATATTTTACTGGCTAATTACAGCAATTCTTGGAAATTGCATTTATTAACCAGTGGTAATACCAGTAATACTTAGATACAACATTATTTGTGACGGTAAGTAGAATTATTGAGCAGAAGTGTCAAAAACAAAAAGATGTAGAATGAAAATAATTGGCAAAGAACCAAAGAGGCAAGAAAAAATGTACTTCATGGGACCTATAATGTATTGCTAGGGGCAAATGGAGGCGATTCATCTGTGTTATTCAAAAGAGTTTGATAAGTATTTGGAAGGAAAGAATTTATAGGGCTATGTAAAGATGGTGGGGAGGGGAGTAGGAGAATTGTGCAAATACAGGGCAGATCAAATGGCCTCTTTCTTTGCTTTAACCATTCCATGTTTCTCTGATTTTGAATTTGAAGCTTCTGTTATCATTGTGCATGATTGTAATCTGTAATATGGGTGGTGTTGGATGCAGGCAGTGGTGGCTCGCCTGAGATAGAAAGTATTCAGCAATGCTGCAATCATGCTAAAGGTTGTTCTTCCAATACTTAAAAACATAAGAACAGAAACAGAAACTGGAGTAGATGAGTCGACCCCTTACACCTCCAACAGCAACCGAGTTTGTCGCTGATCATTTACCTCAGTGGTACTCTCCTGTACTAATCTGTTGATTTCCTGATTATCCAAAAGACAGTAAGTCTCCTTCTCGAACATGTTCAACAAAATGAGTTTCCAAGTTCTTCTTGTAAGGGGCGATGAGAATTACAAAGGTCAAGTAACTTTTCTGTTAAGACTTCTCATCTTAGTTGTGAATGGCTGGTATCTTGTTTTGAGATCGTGACTCATGGTTCTGGACACCTACAGAGGAAACATCAAATTGCCTTATCGTGTTCTGTAAGAATTTTCAATGCTTCAGTGAGATCACTTCTCATTCTTCTAAACGCTGAATGTTACTGGTTCTCATTTCTTTTCACATCAGATGAAATCATGATGAAATTCATGATTTTATTTGTAGGAAATCCTACCAATAACCTAAAACAAATTTGAGTAACAGATACAATGTTTAGCACCCTCTTGTGGCTGTTTTAGATGGACGCTCACTAGCATCCATCTTAATACTGTGCCACAAAAATGAAAACAATGTCACTGAAGGAGTCACTCTTATCATACGGGTTCCCAACTTTTTAATGGCATGGACCCCTACTATTAACCAAGGGGTCTGTTGTCCCCATGTTGGGAACCCCCGCAGAATCAAAATCAGATTTATTATCACTGCAATATATTGTGAAAATTGTTGTTTTGTGGCAGTACAAGATATTTTAAAAAGCTGTAAGTTACAATAGATAAAAAAGCAAGTAGATAGCTAGAAGATAGAAAATGGAAGGTAGATAGAAAATGGAAGATAGGTAGAAGATAGATAAATAGTGCAAAAGAGGAAGAATGAGGTAGTGTTCAAAGACCATTCATAAATCTGATGACAGAGGGAAAGGACCTGATCCTAAAATGTTGAGTGCAGGTTCTCTACCTCCTCCTTGATGGTAGTAAAGTGAAGAGGGCATGTCTTGGATGGTGAGAGTCTTTAATGATGCCACCTCCTTGAGGCACTGCCTTTTGAGGATGTGTTTCATGGTGGGGAGCATTTTGCCCATGGTGGTTGAGTCTACACCCCTCTGCAGCTTTTCTCGATCCTATGTATTGGAGCATCCACACCAGGAGGTGATGCAAACAGTCAGAATGCTCGATATTATGCATCTGCAGAAATTCACTGGAGCCCTTGGTGGCGTACCCACCTCTCCTCAAACGTCTAATTAAGTACTGCCGCTGGTGTGTCTTCTTCGTGTCTGCCCAGGATAGATCCTCTGCAATGTTCATGCCCAGGAACTTGAAACTGCTCACCCTTTCCACTACTGACTCCTCACAGAGGACTGGTGTGTGTTCTGCCAACTCAGAAGAGGCAGACCTATGGCTCAGCTAGGATATCAGGAGAGATATGGAGTAAACAAAAGTGTTGAATTTTGAAACCAAACTTTTCATCTGAGTATAACCTGTTTGTTATTGTTCAAAAAATATAATTAATTAATTTGTGATCATAGATGCATGGAGTTATACAGCATAGAAACAGTCTATTCAGCCCAACTTATCCATGATCAAGTTGTTAATAATTAATTCCATTTGCCTGCATTTGGCCTACATCCCACTAAACCTTTCCTAATCATGCACCTGTTGAAACCTGAAATTGTACCTGCCTCTACCACTTCCTCTAGCAGCTTAGTCCACATGTCCACCAACTCTGTGTGGAAAACTTGCACCTCAGATGCCCTTTACATCTTTTCTGTTTCACTGTAAACCTATAATCCTCTAGTTTTAAACTCTCCTATTCTGGGGGAAAGAAGTCTATATTATGTGTGATCTTATAAATCCCTATAATGTTGACACTCATAGAAAACAGTCCCATTCCATCCAATTCCTCCTCCAATCCAGGCCAACATTCCTGTGAAGCTTTCCTATCCTCTCTAGCTTAATCACATCCTCTGGTGTGTTGACCAGAACTACATACAATACTCTAAGTACAGTCTGACCAATGATTTGTATAACTGTAACATGATGTCTAAATTGCAGTACACAGTGCCTTGGCTGATAAAGGCAAGCATACCATTTGCTTTCTTCACCCTGGCCACTAGTGTCATTACTTTTGGGGAACTCGTACTTGTACCCCAAGGCCTCACTGTCCAATAAGACTCCCCAGAGCCCTGATATTCACTATGTATGTTCTGGCCTGGTTTAACTTCCTGCTATGCATCACTTTACACTTGTTCAAGTTAAATTTCATGAGCAATTCCTCTGCTCACACTCCCAGTTAACCTCAATTCTGTTGTAACCTTTGACAACTTTCTTCACTGTCCACTATATACATTTGTAACATGCTGTAAGGTTTCACTGCTAAGGCTAATGTAATGGCTTCTATGTAATGTTCCACTATTAAGGTAATGTAGCAGCAATGCTTGGGTTATGACTAGAGATAACGGGACTTTGGAATGCAGGGGCTATCCATGGGAGAAATGTTCTTTCTTGTGTGTCTGGGAGCCGGGGTTTTCACAGTCTTTCGTCAGGGAGCGATGGAGAGAGAGGACCTGTATAGAGAGAGTCAGAAGACCACCAGATAGAGTGGACTGAGGAGCGAGGGTCTGTGGGCCGGCTACAATTGGAGGTCGACGGGAACAAATGAACGAACAGTGAGCTCCAACGATGCGCAATGGACTTCTTCCTTAAAATGGGCCTGTTGACTTTTTATTTTCTTTACTAACCCTCTATCCAGATTAAGATTTCTAAAGTTCAATCATTTCATTGCATATGGTGTACTGTCTGATATTTTTCATTGCAGATTTGTAACTAGGCAACACATCACACAGCATCCACACAAACGAGATTTCTCAGTTTGGCGGGGACAGAAGTTGTTTTGGCCTAGACGAACACGTGCTGGCCGAGCCTGAGAGTTACACATGTAGACAATGTCCACCCTGCTTTTGAAGATTCTTGTGGTCACCTCCTCAAAAAACACAATCAAATTACTGTAGCATTACAAGTGCACAAATAATCAAATATTAGAAGAGAAGTAAGAAGACTAAAAAAATAAGTTCACTTAAAAATAAGATGTACAAGATCTCCAAGTCAAAGACTTAGTTTCTGTTCTCTCTTGTTTAGAGGCCCCTTGTGAACTGTTGTTTGTGGTATATTGTTAGAGTTATTGGTTACTGCTAAATTGTCTCTGCGGCTCTGTTTTTGGGTCAAGCATCACCTACATTTCCTGACAGGATGAGTGAACCATGAATTGACCCAGTGGAGTATGCTCACCTAAAGGAAGTCATCTACTGTCACAAGCACACGATCCAGAAGCAGCAGGAAACTGTGGACCATTTGCCCGCCATTCTTATCTAACTCTCTGCTCAGGTGCAGCAACTCCACACCAGACAACCTCCTCCCACGCCCAAACACTTTGATGGATCTCCAACCTAATGCCGCAACTTCCTGTCCCAGTGTGCTTCAAGCTCCAGCCATCTCTTTATTCTACAGACGGGGCCAAGATCACCTTCCTCATCTCTCTCTCTCTTGACTAGATGACCTCTGACCTGGGCCACTGCTAACTGGGACAATAAAGCCACCATTTCCAACAAATGCTGTATGAGGATTTCACTGCTGAGATGTGCTGGGTTTTCAACCATCTTGGAAGTGGAAGGGAGGTAGTGGATTTGAAACTTCACCTACTCCAAGGCTTATGCACTATGCAAGCATTGGTGGAGAAACGACTTGTGTGAGCACTGTGGAGCAGCCAACTACCAAAGCATCAATTGCCCACTGTATCTGGGAAAAGGCGTCTCCAGGTAGAGATGAGGGGCCTTCTATCTGACAAGCTCTCTCCCTTGTTTCAGCACCACAGTCCATCTCACTCTGTCCTCCTCCACACTCTGTCAGTTCTACACACACAGGAGGCTCTGGTGGATTCCAGTGTAGCAGACAGGTTTCTGGATCGGACTCTGTGTGTGCAGCTTGGTCTCCTGATGCAACCTATCTCTCACCAGGTGGTCTACACCCCAGTGTTCTAAAAGAGGTGGATCAAGATTGTGGAGGCATTAGTAATGATCTTTCAAGAATCAATTGATTCTGGTATGGTTCCGGAGGAATGGAAAATTACAAATGTCGCTCCATTCTTCAAGAAACAAGAGAGGCAAAAGAAAGGAACTTTTAGGCCAGTTAGTCTGACCTCAGTAGATGGGAAGCCATTGGAGTCAATTAAGGATGTGGTTTCAGGGTACTTGGAGGCACAAGATAAAATAGTCCCTAATCGGAATGCCCTCCTCAAGGGAAAATCGTGCCTGACAAATCTGATGGAATTCTTTGAAGAAATAACAAGCAGGAGAGACAAAGCGGAAATGGGTGATGTTGTGGGCACATCCCCAAGACATGTCCTGCAAGAATCAATTTGCAAGGTGCTGCAGTGCTGGGGTTACCAAGAGGAAGGTGCACACGGTTGCTAAGGAAATGGAGGAAGTTTTGTAGATTCTCTACAGACTGTTGGTGCTGGTAAAACAGAATGGATTGTTCCAGTGACTGTGAATGAGACAGTAATTCCATTAAAGCTCGACACCAGAGCCCAGGTGAAATTGTTATCTATGAATGATTACAAGAACCTCAAAGTAAAGAGCAAGATTTACCCAGTGAAGTTAAAAGTGACAGGCTATACTAGAGAAAACGTTCCAGTAAAAGGGGGCTGTATAGTGACCTTCAAGCACAAAGGGCAGCACCTAAAGACACTACTACTGATTGTTGAAAAGAGAGAGTACAACCAGTATTAGGTCCGACTGCATGCGAAAGGCTCAGCCTGGTGGAATGAGTTTTTGTGGCTTCACCGACCCAAGGTGACCAGGTAACACTCAATGAGTATGCAGGTGTCTTTGAAGGGTTTGGATGCTTACCTGATGTAACTTGTGAAACTCGTAACAACATCCATGAGAGTTGCATAGAGGTTAGGCAAGAGAAGCAGAAGAACTCCACCTTCCACAGACTTCTGTACCAGCTAAACCAGCATGACAGTCAGGATGCCAGTGATGAACATTGATCATAATGAAGAAGTCTCCAGTCTTGCTTCCACATCATGCAGCTTTGGCTCAAAATCAGTCTCTCATCAACTTCCAGATGAGATCGAACATATCTCCATAATCCTTTCTAAAGCTGAAGAGGAAAAATAGAAAGAAAGATGGGAGACCACACGGACTCCAAGGTCAGAAAAACAGTGGCAGTTTAACACAAACCAACAGGACAGGTTGTTATATATGATATGTAGCCAGCAGGAGGAGCTCTGTGAATTGAGGTAGAATCAGTTGGAACTTGTGCAAGTTCTCACCGATCACATAAATGTTGTCCAGGGTTCCATTACGAAGCACATGCTGTAAATTATGGTCACACAGCAAGAACAAGAACAGAGACAATAAGATCTTGGGGGAAGGATGTGAAATAAATACACGTGTTGATCAGAGTTCTCAAAAAGATATTAATATTAACACAGCAAATGAAAGCAATACATCTGTGGAAACAAACAGCCAACCAAAAGGGATCATAAAACCACCACAGAGACCGATTGAGAATTGATGAATGAATAGGGGACTATATTTGCTCATTACAGTTGAAGTTAATGTAAATAACTTTGTTGGAAAGCATTATCGTTCCTTGCAGATTTATTAGGACATAGTCTTGCATTTGTTTTTTCTTTAAAGGGTGAAGATGTGTTATTATGTGTATACATAATAAAGAAATTCTTTTCCCAATGTGCAGTGTGGGCTGTTCACCCTGGAACCAGAAGTGACATTGGTGAACTAGACGCACGCACTCAGGTTGACCTCAAGTCATGAGCTGGTCGCATGCCATCATGTGGAGCTAGAGCCATTCAGTACATAAATAGGAGATTTACAAGGATGTTGCCTGTATTGGTGAGCATGTCTTATGAGAATAGATTGAGTGAACTTGACCTTTTCTCCTTGGAGCGACAGAGGATGATAGAGGCATATAAGATGATGAGAGGCATTGATTGTGTGGACAGTCAGAGACTTTCCCAGGGCTGAAATGGCTAACACGAGAGGGCATAGTTTTAAAGTGTTTGGAAGTAGGTACAGAGGTGATGTCAGGGGTAGGTATTTTACGCAGAGAGTGGCAAGTGCGTGGAATGGGCTGCCGGCCACTGTGGTGGAGGTGGATACAATAGGGTCTTTTAAGAGGCTCCTGGATAGGTACATGGAGCTTAGAAAAATAGAGGGCTATGGTAAACCTAGGTAATTTCTAAAGTAAGTATACGTTCGGCACAGCATTGTGGGCTGAAGGGTTTGTATTGTGCTGTAGGTTTTTCTGTGTTCTAAATATGTGTTAGTATTACCCACACCAAGTTTGTCTTTTATCAAGAACAAACATAACAAGTGGAAGGGCAGGTAGTTTTGTGGAAGTAGCGAGACTTAGATTAGGAGAATGGGCAAAGAAGTGGCAGATAGAATACAGTGTTGGGAAGTGTATGGCCATGCACTTTGGCAGGAGAAACAAAAAGTCCGGTTTCAGCCCAAAACGTCGACCATACTTTTTTCCGCATATCCTACCTGACCTGCTGAGTTCCTCCAGCATTTTGTGTGTGTCGCTCAGATTTCCAGCATCTGCAAATTTTCTCTTATTTGTGAAATAAAAAGGTAGATTATTCTCAAAGTGAAGAGAAAATTCAAAATCTGAGCTGCAAAGAGACTTGGGAGTCCTCGTGCAGGATTCCTTAAAGGTTAATTTGCAGGTTGAGTTGGTGGTGAGGAAGACAAATGCAATGTCAGCATTCATTTCAAGAGGACTAGAATATAAAGAGCAAGGATGTAATGTTGAGGTTTTATAAAGCACTGGTGAGGCCTCACTTGGAGTATTGTGAGCAGTTTTGGGCCCATTATCTAGGAAAGGATGTGCTGACATTGGAGAGGGTTCAAAGGAAGTTCACAAAAATGATTTTGACATTGAAAGTCCTGTCATATGAAGAGCTATGGCCTCTATTCACTGAAATTGAGAAGAAATGAGAGGTGACCTCATTGAAGCCTATTGGGTGGTGAAAGGCCTCAATAGAGTTGATATGGAGAGGATGCTTCCTATGGTGGGTGAGTCTATAACCAGAGGACACAGCCTCAGAATAGAGGGGTGTCCTTTTACAACAGAGATGAGGAGGGACTTCATTAGCCATGCGTGGTGAATCTGCGGAATTTGCTGCCACAGGTGACTCCAAAGGTCAAATCATTGAGTATATTTAAGGCAGATGTTGATAGATTCTTGATTAGTCGGGGCATGAAAGGAAATGGAAAGAAGGCAGGAGATTGGGGCTGAGAGAGAAATGGATCAGCCATGATGAAATAGTGGAGCAGACCCTATGAGCCAAATGGTCTAATTCTATTCTTACATCTTATGGACATTGTGTCAGGCTGGGGCCTACAATTTGTCTGCCATTCAGGGGACGTTCAAGCTCCGTCCTCCTCACCTCAGTGAGTTTGTCCTCTGGCTATGATCTGCAGACTAATGGTCAGTCAGAAGGAGTCAATCGTCAAGTGGAGAAGATTCTGCGATGCTTCATCCCTCTAACCCTTCCACATGGAAGAATACCTGCACTGGGCCGAGCTGTCCCACAGTCTACAAACCTTCCCTGTCACAGGCATGTCACCTCTTGAAGTGCTTCATGCCTACCAACCCCTGTTGTTCCCTGCAGAAGAGCTGATGAAGAGAGCATGGAGGGCCATCCTAGCTGAAAAACATTCCTACTGCCACCAGGCCAACCTCCAGCAGTGCCCAGGTGAGCTACTCCATGTGCAGTTCCTTGTTGACTGGGAATGGTTTGCCCGAAGGAGAGGTCTTGGATTACGACTTGGATCCATCACTCATCAGGGAGTTCAACTGGACCCATCTGGATTGTCTGGGTTATTGGGGTCTGGCCGTGGAGTGTATGTGGTCCTGTCAAGCCTGCTCCCACTGAGTCCTCCCAGTCTCCACCCAATTAATAGGATTCACCTGCCGGTTGTTCCCGACTCATCACCTGCAGCCTGTTTAACCCCAGTTCGCATCCACAGTCCTTGTTCACTCAATGAACCAGCCAGCCTTAAAGCTTTGCTCCTCGCTTTCACTCTCCCTGCTGTTGTGTTTAGTTCCTCTTTTCTCTTGTTTTGTGGCACCTTGTGGCTTGTTATCGTGGGGTCCATTATTAAAGTTATCGTTAAAGCATCTCTGCTGCTCTGCTTTTGGGTCATGCCTCCTCTACATTTCCTGACAAAGCTGCCTTTCCAATACAAATAGAAACCCTTGCAGTAACTTTCTCACCACTATATAATGCTCATCATCCTGCCTTTTCCTGACTTGATCTTGCAGCCCTTCTTAAATAAAGGCACATTACCTCTCCTCCATATTCACCATAGCGAATGAATGTACAAGCATCTCTGCCAAGGCTCTGCCAGTCTCCCCTTGCTTCCCACAGTGTCCTGCCCTGGTGATTTATCTGCCTTTACATGCTTCAAGGCCCCAACACTCCCTCTTTCATAAAGTCAATATCTTTCAGTATATAATTAGAATTAGCATTTATTTAAATCTTACATCCATCCCCACAACATGAGAGAGTAAAAATCTTTGCGTTATAACTCCATTGCAATCTACAGACATGTGAATTTAAAAGTCTAATGGCTCGTAGAAAGAAGCTGTCCCGTCACCTATTGGTCCTGGCTTTAATGCTGCAGTACCGTTTGCCAGACAGAAGCTGTTGAAACAGTTTATGATTGGAGTGACTGGTGTTGCAGATGATCTGCCAGGCCTTCTTTCTGCACCTGCTGCTTTCAATGTCCTCAGTGGGGGGAAGTTCACGTCCACGGATGCGCTTGGCTGTTCGTACCACTCTCTGCACTGCCCAGCGATCAAGGTTGGTGCAGTTCCCGTACCAGGCGGTGATACAGTCAGTCGTTATTTTCTCAGTGGTGCCCCGTAGAAAGTCTCGAGGAATGGGTACTCATGCTGAACTTCTTCAATTGCCTGAAGTGGAAGAGACGCTGTTGTGATTTTTTTGCCACACAGCTGGTGTGTACAGTCCGGGTGAGATCATTGGTGATGTGTATACCGAGGAATTTGAAACTACTCACCTTCTCAACTACTGGCCCATTGATGCTGATCAGGCCAAGCCTGTCTCCATTCCTCCTGTAATCCACAATCAGCTCTTGTTCTTTGGACATTGAGGGAAGGGTTGTTATCCTGGCACCACACTGTCAAGGTGTCAACCTCTCCTCTGTAGACTGTCTCAATACTGCTAGAAATAAGGCCGATCAAAGTTGTGTCATCTGCGAATTTGATCAGCAGAGTGGAGCTGTGTGTGGCGGTACAGTCGTGGGTGTAAAGGGAGTAGGGGAGGGGAATCAGAGCACAACCCTGGGGGGCACCTGTGTTGAGGGTCAGAGGGGCAGAGGTGAGGGAGCCCATCCTTACCACCTGTTGGCCATCTGATAGGAAGTATAGGATCCAGATGCACGAGGTGGGGTGCAGGCAGAGGTCTCTGAACTTCCCAAGTCTGGAGGGAATTATGGTGATCAATGCTGAACTGTAGTCCAGGAACAGCATTCTAACGTATGCATCGCTCTTCGCCAGGTGAATGAGGACAGTGGTGTAGTGCTGTGGCTATGGTGTCATCGGTAGACTGGGTTCTGTCGGTAGGTGAATTGTAGGGGGTCCAGTGTGGGTGGTAGCATGCTGCAGATGTAGTCTTTAACCAGCCTCTCAAAGCATCTGCTTATAACTGAGGTAGTGTGGCAGGGCGCCAGTCATTCAGGCATGTTACCTTTGTTTTCTTAGGTACAGGGACAAATATGGACAATTTGAAACGGGAGGCCACTACACACTGGGAGAGGGAGAGCTTAAAAATGTCCATAAACACACCAGCCAGCTGTTCCACACACACTTTATGGATGCACCCTGGGGTGCTGTCCGGTCCCGCTGCCTTGTGGCTGTTGACACGTTGGAATTTTCTATGTACCTCAGCCTTGGAGACGACCAAGGTGCAGGTCTCGGCGGCAGCTCTCCTCGGAGGTTCAGTCCTATCAACCACAAATTGAGCGTAAAAAATATTTAGCTCGTCTGGGAGCGAGGCAGCAATGTTGACTGTACCGCTGCATTTTTTCTTGAAGTCTGCGATGGTGTGCAGTCCTTGCCATATGCTGCGTGTCTCATGGTCACAGAGTTGTGACTGGATTTTGTCCTTGTGTTGCCGTTTTGCCACCTTGACGGTTCTGTGTAAATCGTAGTGGCATCACTTGAGCTCCTGTTGGTCTCCAGAGACAAGGGCTTTATCACTTGCACTAAGAGCAACACACACTGAACCATTTATCCAAGGCTTCTGGTTTGGGTAGATTCAGACTGATTTTTGGGGGACAACGTCTAGACCATAAGACCGTAAGATATAAGAGCAGAATTAGGCCATTTAGCCTATCGAGTCTGCTCCACCATTTCATCACGACTGTTCCAATTTTCCTCTCAGCCCCAATCAAGAATCTATCGACCTCTGCCTTAAATATACATAAAGACTTGGCCTCCACAGCTGCCTGTGGCAAAAAATTCCACAAATTCACCACCCTCTGACTAAAGAAATTCCTCTTCATCTCCATTCCAAAAGGATGCCCCTCTATTCTGAGGCTCTGTCCTCTGTCCTCTAGAAACATTCTCTCCACATCCACTGTATCAAGGCTTTTCACCATTCGATAGGTTTCAATGAGGTCACCCCTCATTCTTCTGAATTCTAGTGAATGCAGGTCTAGAGCCATCAGATGCTCTTCATATGATAAGCCATTCAGTCCTGAAATTATTTTCATGAATCTCCTTTGAACCCTCTCCAGTTTCAGCACATCCTTTCTAAGATAAGGCACCCCAAACCTGCTCACAATACTCCAAGTGAGGGCTCACCAGTGCTTTATGAAGTTCCAACATTACATTCTTGCTTTTATATTCTAGTCCTCTTGAAATGAATGCTAACATTGCATTTGCTTTCCTTACCACAGATACAACCTGCAAATTAACCTTTAGGGAATCCTGCACAATGACTCCCAAGTCTCTTTACCTCTCAGTTTTTTGTATTTTCTCTCCATTTAAAAAATAGTTAACCCTTTCATTTCTTCTACCAAAGTGCATGATCATACACTACCCAAGACTGCATGCTATTTGCCATTACTTTGCCCATTCTCCTAATCTGTCTAAAATATTTTGTAGCCTCTCTACTTCCTCAAAACAAGCTGCCCCTCCACCTATTTTCATATTGTTTGCAAACTTTGTAACAAAGCTATCAATTCCATCATCCAAACCATTGACATAACAACGTAAAAAGAATCTGTCCCAGTACAGACCCCTGTGGAACACCACTAGTCACAAGTAGCCAGTCTGAAAAGGCTTCCTTTACTCCCACTCTTTGTCTCCAGCCAATCAGCCACTGCTTTATGACTGTTTTCTTTCCTGAACCCATTAGCTTCCATGTCTTTGCCCCTGTTAACCTTGCATATCTTCTGTAGCTTCACTACCTCCTGTACCTAATAAAGTGACCTCTGAGACAATTTTACCCACAGAACATTGATGAGGGAAGAGCAGTAGATGTAATGTATATGGATTTCAGCAAGGCATTTGATAAGGTATCCCATGCAAGGCTTATTGACAAAATAAGGAAGCATGGGATCCAAGGGGACCTTACTTTGTAATCCAGAATTGGCTTGCCACAGAAGGCAAAGAGTGGTTATAGACAGGTCATACTCTGCATGGAGGTTGGTGACCAGTGGTGTGCCTCAGGGATCTGTTCTGAACTAGTTCTCTTTGTGATTTTTATCACGCAGAGAGTGAGTGCTTGGAATGGGCTGCCAGCGACTGTGGTGGAGGTGGATACAATAGGGTCTTTTAAGAAGCTCCTGGATAGGTACATGGGGCTTAGAAAAATAGAATGCTATGGGTGACCCTAAGTAATTTCTAAAGTAAGTACATGTTCGGCACAGCATTGCAGGCCGAAGGGCCTGTATTGTGCTGTAGGTTTTCTATGTTTCTAACTGACGCTCACTGGATGTTTTGATTTTTGCACCATTCTCTGTAAATTCTAGAGACTGTTGTGCATAAAAATCCCAGGAGATCAGCAGTTTCAGAGATTCTCAAATCACCATGTCTAGCAGCAACAATCATTCCACAGTAAAGTCACCTAGTTCACATACCTTCCCCATTCTGATAGCTGGTCTGAACAACAACTTCTTCCTGTAAAATGTAATGGTGGTTGGCAGACCAACATACGGTGCATTACCGTTACCTACCGAGCTGGTGTGTGCAGCAAAGAGACAGGAAGTATATACACAAAATTCCACTCCCCAACAAAAGACTCAAATAACATCATAAAGTCTAATGTTTTTCAGAAAGTCAAATACATGTTTATATACATTACGATGGCAGTGACGTTCTAATAAATGTTCCTTGTTAAACTATGTCTCTTCCAAGAACTCAAATCAGCAATTAGATGTTTCCTTTGCACCTCATAGAAACTGCATTCAAACCATATATACTGCATTGTCTCTTGACAAGTGCACTCCTGCAAATGCCAGTAGCATGCATATTAATTCTGAACAAGGAATTGTTCAACCTAGTGTGCACAATATGTAAATACATAAATAAAACATCTTCCTTCCTTTTATACCTATCTCCCAATTGAGTTCCCACCATCCTCTGAGTTTTATTTTAGTAGCTTCTTTTCTTTTCTTTTTGCTACTTTGTTGCCAAAGTGATTGAATAGACTTTTTAATTATGGCTTTCACTTCCCCTTTAGGTAAAGGAACCACTATGTTTATATCCTTAATTTTAAATGATTGCTTGAACCATTATAAAGCATCAACACCGTTATGTAATTAAACACATTATATTCAATAAAAGTTAACTTTTGTTTCTCCAAATCCTACTTGATACAAATAGTCTGAAATTACCGTATATTTGTATGCAGCTTCAAGTTGTCTATCACAAACAAAAAAAAAATTCTGAGGAAGCAACACTTCCAAAAAAAATTTGCTGCCCCGTGTAATCAGTGACAGCTCTGATTAAAACAACATATATTTATTTAAGTGACCTCCTACATACATCCCAATCACACCCAGCTAAGCTCCTGAGTACATTAAGGCACATTCACACATCTTTAGAATTTTATTCACATACACCTTCTGTGTTAGACTTGTGTTCATCTACATACCTAGAAACTTTACTACTGATTCTTGTTTAAGAGATTTACCATATAACTTGAGATCAGTTGTGAGTGTAATGTTTCTTTTAGAAAAACAATGAACTTGATTGAAAAAGGATCTAGTGCTTTAATTAACGTAAGTCTTTGCGGCAGAAAATTTAAACCCCCACCAACTTCCTCGTTCCTCCACTTCATTGATAGCAGCCTATATTGTCCTATCATTTATTCCTGCCTCTCTTCCATGCTGAACCATCATCAGCATTTAATGATTCGGACACGTGTGAGCCAACAAAGAAAATATCATTAATCATTATATTAAAAAGGAGTCGGCTGCATACACTCCCCATTCCCCATTTCATACTTCTTAGATAATGTTGTTCCCACCCTAACTTGTGTCTTCCTAGCACATAAAACATTTTGAATCCAATTGAACATTCTATCACCTGTTCCCATCTTTTCCAGTTTAAGCAGCAATCTTTGTGTCCATAACATATCATGAGCTTTCTCTACGAATGGAACCTTTTGACTGTGTCTGCATGCTTTAATTCATTGAGTTTCTGCCACATGATTCATCGTTTAGATACTTGCTTTAACAAGCAGGGTACACAATAAAGTGGTCACTGAATGTAGATTACCACATCGTTCCATAAGGGGACATACTCTGTCTATAGTTACCCTTTCAAAAGCTCCTACTTGCCAGATGTCCCTTTACCTGTTAACAGGCTCTTCCAATCAACTTTGCAAGTTCCCTTCTATTGTCATTAAAATTAGTCTTGCCCCAATTTCAGACCAATCCTGTCCTTTAACATAATTTTGAAACTCATAAAGTTATGGTCCCGAAGAACTCCCCATTGATGAGCCAAGTACACAGCATCATTTCCCAAGAGAATGTCAGGCGTAGCCACTTCACTGGTAGAACCATCTACATATTGCTTCAGAATTCTGCCTCTCTTAACCTTTAGCACGATGATAGTCCCAGTCAATATTATGGAAGTTAAAATCACCAACTGCTACAACCATATTAATCTTATACCTCTCTGCCATTTCCCTGCATATTTAATCCTTTAATTCTCATTGACTGTTGGGAAGTTAGTATGATCCCATTAAAGTAATGCCACCATTTTTATTTCTAGATTCTGCGCATGTGGTTTTGCTGGACATCCCCACCCCCCACCCCAGCCACAGGTTATCCTCTGTAAGTACTGCTATGATGTTCTCCCTAACCGATAGAGAAACTCTCCCTCCTCTCTTACTTACATCACACCAGAAGCATCTGTACCCTGGAACATTAAGCTGCCAGTGCTACCCATCCCTTAACCATAATGCCTATAATATGACAATCCCATGTGCCATTGTGTGCCATGAGCTTATTTGCCTTACCCATTCACCATCATCATCATCAGGTTCCGTGCCCAGTTTGAGCTTTGACTGCCATGGCCCACACACTCCTGTTTCCAGTCAAGTGGATCAGTTCATTGGTATTCATTTTTCCAGTTCTCTGGCTGCTGTCTCCATCATCATTTGTCTTTGTCTTCCTCTTGCTTTCTTCCCTTCAATCTTTCCCATAATTACCGTGCATTCTAATTCCTCTTTCCTAGTCACATGTCCAATGAAGTTACGTTGCCTTTTCATGATCTCATACAGTATTTCTCTTTTTGTGTTTGCTCTGTTCATGACATCCTCGTTAGATATTCATTTCGTCCATGATATTCTTTGCATCCTCCTCAAAAAACACATTTCTGCTGCTTCAATTCATCTCCTCATGTTACTAGATATTGTCCAACATTCTGAGCCATATAACATAACTGAATAAATGTAACACATCCTTACCCATTAGGTTTCTCAAATTAAAATAAATTCAGTTTAACCTATAAGACATTCCTCGCTCCCTGTCCTGTTCCTGCCTAGCCTGCCAACGGGACTTGCTCATTTTAATCTTTATATTGCTTTATTTTTCTTATCCGATACACTGCTACTTTGGATCCCCTTCCCTGCTACACTAGTTTGAATCCTCCCACATAGTTCCAGCAAATCTCCCCTACAGGATATTGGCCCATCTCCAGTTCAGGTGCAGCTCATTCCTCTTGTACAGTTCACCTCTGCCCCAGTAGAGATCACAATGATCCAAGAAATGGAACCCCTCCCATTTGCACTAGCTCTTTGGTTGCACATTAATTTGCCTCATCCTCCTATTTCTACCCTTTTTAGTGCCGATCACAAAAAGTAATCCTGAGGGTCCAATACTTTCCAATCTGCAACCTCTAACCTAGATAGCATCATATCATAATTTGTGATTTCTCCTGCAAAATCACTCATTTTCCTGACTTGGAAGTATATTCCTAATCTTTCATTGTTGCTGTACGAAAAACCGGAACTTTGTTCCTGTAATACCTTGACCATATAGATTGCATAATCCAAAAAGATGGGTTGCAACCACCTGTTTTAAAATATTGGGCGATAAATGCTGGCCTGTACACTATGATAGACCCAAGTAGGTAAACTTTCTGTTTTCCAAACTATCTAACCTCCAAGCAGATATTAACTATAATGTATGTAAACATGATATATTTCTATGATTTATATACACACTAGCAGAGTAATTGCAGAGAGTGGAATAAACAAGATGCACATCACAACTCTCCACGTCTTTTCTTTTCTTTTTAAATCTTTTTATTGAATTAGTACACAAAAGGTAAACCATGTAGACACTAATACACTGTTGCAATATAAATTTACAAGGGATATTAATACACAAAAAAAAGTTAGTACAAACAGTGCAGTTTAGATATAAAATAACAAGGTAATATAATAGTATACTAATTTTCCATACATATCTATAAAGAGAAGAAAAAACCAAAAAAAAACCCACGGTGCAACTAATCTAAAAAGCAAAGCAAAGCAATGGGCTAACTAGGTATCAAGTAGACTTAAACAACTTAAAACAATCACATCCTCAAACCCGACCTCCATTAAAAACAGTTAAAAAGCAAGAAGGGAATGTAAATATGGGCAAAGAGAAAAAAAATTACATTAAATGAAAATGTTGAATAAAAGATCTCCAGGTCTGTTCAAATTTGACAGAAGTATCATAAAGATTACTTCTGATTTTCTCCAAATTTAAACATAGCATCGTCTGAGAAAACCAAAAGAACGTAGTTGGGGCATTAATCTCCTTCCAATGTTGTAAAATACATCTTTTCGCTATTAAAGTAAGAAATGCAATCATTCTACGGGCTGAAGGGGAAAGATTACTGGAAATTTTAGGTAATCCAAAGATAGCAGTAATAGGATGGGGAGAAATATCTATATTCAATACCTTTGAAATAATATTAAAAACGTCTTTCCAAAAAGTTTCCAAAGTAGGACAAGACCAAAACATATGAGTTAAGGAAGCTATCTCCCCATGACATCTGTCACAAAGAGGGTTAATATAACAATAAAAATGAGCTAATTTATCTTCAGACATATGTGCTCTATGAACAACTTTAAATTGAATTAGGGAATGTTTGGAACAGATAGAGGAAGTATTGACTAGTTGTAAAATATGCACCCAGTTATCCGCCGAGATAATAAAGTCCAATTCGTTTTCCCAATCTGACCTAATCTTATCGAGTGGAGCTTTCCTAAGTTTCATGATAGGATTATAAATAATAACCGTTACACCTTTCTGACATGGGTTAAGGTTAATTATAGTATCTAAAATATATGTAGGAGGTAACGTCGGAAAGGAAGAGAGTATAGTACTTAGGAAATTTCTAACTTGGAGATATCTAAAAAATGTATTCTTGGTAAGTTATATTTGTTAGATAATTGTTCAAAAGACGTAAGGGAGCCATCTAAAAATAAATCCAAAAACCGTGATATACCATTAATCTTCCAAATTTGAAAGGCACGGTCCGTGGAAGGGGGGGAGGGGGAAATATGTTGCCTAAAATAGGAATCGCAAGCCCAAATTGATTAAGATTGAAAAATTTTCGGAATTGAAACCAAATACGTAAGGTATATTTAACTATCGGGTTACAAACCTGTTTGTGGCGTTTCAAATCAAAAGGAAGAGAAGAACCTAAAATGGAGCCAAGTGCATAACCTTGAGCAGATTGTAATTCCAATGCTACCCATTTAGGAATGTTTAGTGTATCTTGGTCAAGTAGCCAAAATTTCATGTGTCGAATATTAATTGCCCAATAATAGAATCTAAAGTTAGGTAATGCCAAACCTTCATCTCTCTTAGCTTTCTGAAGATATATTCTACCCAATCTCGGGTTTTTATTTTGCCAGATAAATGAAGAAATTTTAGAGTCAACTTTGTCAAAAAAGGATTTTGGAACAAAAATCAGTAGTGCCTGAAATACATATAAAAATTTTGGCAGAATAAACATCTTAACAGCATTAATACGACCAATCAAAGTTAAATAAAGTGGAGACCATTTAAATGAAAGTTGAGTAATGTGATCAATTAAGGGCAGGAAATTAGTCTTAAATAAATCCTTATGTTTACAGGTAATTTTAATCCCAAGATATGAGAAATGGTTATTAGCCAATTTAAACGGGAGGTTCTGATATAAGGGAACTTGCATGTCTTAATAATGAGACATTAATTAATTAACAGGTCGCACATTAGCATAGTGGTTAGCATAACACTATTACAGCAACAGTGAACTGGGTACAATTCTGCAGCTGTTTGTAAGGAGTTTGTATGTTCTCCCTGTGACCACATGGGGCTTCCTCTGGGTGTTTCAGTTTCCTCCCATGTTCCAAATATGTATGGGTTAGTAGGATAATTGGTCACATGGGCATTATTGGATAGTGAGGGCCTGCTACCGTGCTCTAAATAAATAAAAAAATCAATTAAAATAATAATTTATATTTGGGCATTATATACAATTAGGATCAGAACTCACACAACTATTGTAAGTTGTTAATGGGGGTATAAAGAGTGGTCCTCTGACAAAGATAAAGAAACAGATTTCATGTCAAGCAAGAATTATTTGCAAGCTAAGAACATTGCTAAGCACAATGGCAGTTTGAGGCAATGATTGGTTGCTAAGCACAGTGGTAGATAACACTAAGTGAATACAGGCAAATGGAGGGGGGGGCATGGAACAGAATACTGCTCAGAACTCTCTATTAGAAGAAGGAAGAATGTTTGATATACCCCTGGGAATGTCCTTTGAAGAAGAACTGGTGTGAATCAAGTGGAGCATAATTAAACCACACTGATATGGTGGGGCCAGTGGAGAAATCTGAGGTGTATTTTCTAGAGCGCCAGATAAAAATGAACACTCACTTGGTCCAACAGTGCAGAAATTTCAATAAGAAAAGTGCAGTTATTTGTTTATGAGCTAGATAATGTGGCTAATAAAGTAAATCTGCAGGAGACTTAACACGTTATGTGATTTGGTGGAAATGGCATTGGAAGAAGAGAACAAAATGGGAGTTCATAGTCAAGATGTTACATTGAAGCTTTGGGGAGTACAAATGGGCATTCTATGTGACTGTTTCAACAGATACATAAAATATATGGAAATGATCATACATGTGTCCAAGAAAGCTTTTCTAAATGTAATGAGTTTTTCTTTTTGTGGCTCCTTGCAGTGAAAATGGCTCCTTTCTGAAGTAATCACACCATCACAATAGATGTTATCATAATAAATTTTATTCTAATAAATTTTGGAACTCAAATTGCTGAAATGAGTTTGAAACCACAATCTAACGACTTGCAGGCAACGGTGCTACCAATTAAGTCGCAGCTAAAACTATATATTAATCTGTTGCTTAAGACTGGAATGTCTCTTTAACTCATATGTTTTGGTCTTGCCCTACTTTGGAAACTTTTTGGAGAGATATTTTCAATATTATTTCTAAGGTATTAAATATAGATATCTCTCCTCACCCTATTACTGCTATCTTTGGACTACCTAAAATTTCTAGTAATCTTTCCCCTTCAGCCCGTAGAATGATTGCATTTCTTACTTTAATGGCGAAAAGATGTATTTTACAACATTGGAAAGAGCTTAATGCTCCAACTACCTTTTTTTGGTTTTCTCAGACGATTTTATGTTTGAATCTGGAGAAAATTAGAAGTAACCTTTATGATTCTTCATTTAAATTTGAACAGATTTGGGGACCTTTTATTCGATATTTTCATTTAATGTAATATTTACCCTTCTTGTTTTTTTTTCACTGTTTTAATGAAGGTCGGGATTGAGGACGTGATTTTAAGTTTAACTCTGTTTGGTTTCAAGTTAGCCCATTGCTTTGCTTTGTTTTTAGTTAGTTGCACGGTGGGTTTTTTTTGGGGGGTTTTTTTTTCTTTTTTTTCCATTGATATATATAAAATCTAGTATACTATTATGTTATCTTGGTTTCTTATGTTTAAATTACATTGTTTGTAGTATTTTCTTTTTGGTATTGTTATCTTTTGGAATTTTATTATACTTTAACATTGTATTAATGTTTATATGGCTTACCTTTTTTGTATACTTACTCAATAAAAAGATTTAAAAAGAAAGAAAGAAAGACTGGAATGATGTACTCGGCAAGTTCTCAGATTTTCCTTGACCATTCGGACCATGAACATGAGAAACACATAACATACCTGTGTGGTCCAATGAGGGCACAGTGGGTAGCCAATAGTCAGATACGTCAGAATGGGGGCTAATGATGAAAAGTAATTTATTTTTGTTTCCCTATACCCTAGGGCCTCAGAGATGAGTTCCCTTGCATTTTGAGCGTGAATACGAGACAAATATGAAACTCATAGAAGAAAAACTATATTTGTTATTTCCTAAGGGAATAGCTCTCTTCCTGAGATGTGAAGAGAAGACGGAAGAGGATACAGGATACAATGCATAGAGGAACTAAGAACAAGACGTCACAAGAGATGTTTGTTTCCAACATATTGGTGCCAGTGTAGCCAATTCAGCGACAATTTTCATGTAAATATAAGACCAGCCACATGGAGGCCATGGAATCTATTAGGAATATACATTAAGTGCATTCTGAATATGAGAAATTTGTTAATATGTATAGACCATGAAATATACAGTTGAAGTCAGAAGTTTACATACACCTTAGCCAAATACATTTAAACTCAGTTTTTCACAATTCCTGACATCTAATTCTAGAAAACATTCCCTGTCTTAGGTCAGTTAGGATCACTACTTTATTTTAAGAATGTGAAATGTCAGAATAATAGTAGAGAGAATGATTTATTTCAGCTTTTATTTCTTTCATCACTTTCCCAGTGGGTCAGAAGTTTACATACACTTTGTGGTATTTGGTAGCATTGCCTTTAAATTGTTTAACTTGGGTCGAACATTTTGGGTATCCTTCCACAAGCTTCTCAGAGTAAGTTGCTGGAATTTTGTTCCATTCCTCCAGATAGAACTGGTGTAACTGAGTCAGGTTTGTAGGCCTCCTTGCTCGCACACACTTTTTCAGTTCTGCCCACAAATGTTCTATCGGATTGAGGTCAGAAAATGATGTCAAGTCTGGTTGATCCTTGGAAGCGATTTCCAAATGCCTGAAGGTACCATGTTTATCCATACAAACAATAGTATGCAAGTATAAACACCACGGGACCACGCAGCCGTCATACCACTCAGGAAGGAGACACATTCTGTCTCCTAGAGATGAATGTACTTTGGTGCAAAAAGTGCAAATCAATCCCAGAACAACAGCAAAGGACCTTGTGAAGATGCTGGAGGAAACAGGCAGACAAGTATCTATATCCACAGTAAAACAAATCCTATATCGACATAACCTGAAAGGCTGCTCAGCAAGGAAGAAGCCACTGCTCCAAAACCACCATAAAAAAGCCAGACTACAGTTTGCAAGTGCACATGGGGACAAAGATCTTACTTTTCAGAGAAATGTCCTCTGGTCTGATGAAACAAAAATTGAACTGTTTGGCCATAATGACCATCATTATGTTTGGAGGAAAAAGGGTGAGGCTTGCAAGCCGAAGAACACCATCCCAACCGTGAAGCATGGGGGTGGCAGTATCATGTTGTGGGGGTGCTTTGCTGCAGGAGGGGCTGGTGCACTTCACAAAATAGATGGCATCATGAGGAAGGAAAATTATGTGGATATATTGAAGCAACATCTCAAGACATCAGCCAGGAAGTTAAAGCTCGGTCGCAAATGGGTCTTCCAAATGGTCGATGACCCCAAGTATACCTCCAAAGTTGTGGCAAAATTGCTTAAGGACAACAAAGTCAAGGTATTGGAGTGGCCATCACAAAGCCCTGACCTCAATCCGATAGAAAATTTGTGGGCAGAACTGAAAAAGTGTGTGCGAGCAAGGAGGTCTGCAAACCTGACTCAGTTACACCAGTTCTGTCTGGTGGAAGGCTACCCAAAACGTTTGATCCAAGTTAAACAATTTAAAGGCAATGCTACCAAATACGAACAAAGTGTGTGTAAACTTCTGACCCACTGGGAAAGTGATGAAAGAAATAAAAGCTGAAATAAATCATTCTCTCTACTATTATTCTGACATTTCACATTCTTAAAATAAAGTAGTGATCCTAACTGACCTAAGACAGGGAATGTTTTCTAATATTAAATGTCAGGAATTGTGAAAAACTGAGTTTAAATGTATTTGGCTAAGGTGTATGTAAACTTCTGACTTTAACTGTATGTCTCTCAGGAATTCAAGTTTGAAGTGCCAGATGTGTTTGCATTTGTAGAAGTTGTGGTGTGTAACGCATGGGAATATATGTACTTACAACGTGGATGATTTTGGAATGGCGTTAACCCATAAAATGCTAACAATTGTTGGATGTATGTGGAGTGTATCTCCCGAAGGATTTGGCAAACTTAACCCTTGAGAGCACAGCTATAGCCATTGCCGTGGCAGCCATCACTGGATCAGACTTCAGGCCAGATTAAAGGATTGAGGCCCGAGTGAGGAAATGGTCAGACCCACTTCTCCGTGCCAATTAAAGCAGAAGTCAAACTGGTGTTCACTTCTCTTTCCTGGGTCAGCCAAGTCTCCTGAGTCCATTCTGTCTCGCTCTCTTCTTGCTACTACCATAGGGTGGGAGCTGTAGAAGTCTTGAGTCCCACACCCCCAGGATCGGGAGTATTTGTTGCCCTGCAGCCCATTGGGCTCCTGGACCAGCTTCACTCGCCCCAGCGCTGAACTGACTCCGCAGCCTGTGGACTCACTTTCAGTTCACATCCTATGTATTATTTGTTTACTTACTTTCATTATTTGCAGGAGTTGCTCTTTTCTCACACATTGGATGTTCGTCGGTCTTTGTTGTGTGTGGTTCTTCGTGAATTCTATTGTGTTCCTTTGTTTTGCGGGTGTCCGCAAGAAGATAAATCTCAAAGTTGCATATAGTTTACATACTTTGATAGCAAATTTAATTTGTACTTTTGAACTTTGAGTAGACAGATTGCAAAGTCAACCAGCATATATCGTTGGTTTAGTTCCAGTGTTGAAAAATAAGAATGCATGTGTTAATCTTACACAGTGGAACACGAATTAGGCATCAACAAACATTGCTATTTAAAAGAATTATGAACCACTTGCAATTCCTGGCTTTTTTTCAACCGATTTTTTTCCTTAATTCAAATAGAATTTGATGTTTCCAGAGTGTTTCAAAATTGCTAAGCTTAGAGAAATTGCTGATCCAGGACCAAAGGAGTTCCTTGTTACTTCAAAACAATAATTAGTTGCTTCCAAAATCACTTAGTAGTCACACTGCATTTCATTCATCCTTGCCAGAGAACATTTGGCAGAATGTGCACATGACCACAAGCTATCCTGGTGCAGGGGAAGTGTGCAATAGATTAAAATTATATTACATGATAGATTGCATGTCAAAAAGGATAACGCAGATGTAGCGAAAGCAGTACTGCTACACAAAGGCTAATAGAGAAGATCTATTGACACATTCAAACAATAATTCAGAGATTATTTCATTTCACCATAGATGCTGCCTGAAGAAGAGAACCTTGATTGTGGAAATTAGGCCAGAATCTTTTGTGATGCTGGCAAATCTACTCATTCTCTATAGGATTCTATTTAACAAGATGGTAGAGAGGCTAAAAAAAAACTACCTTGATGCAGTGCCACCAAAGATCATGAAGAGGATTAATTTTGAGACCTACAATCAGAGGTTGGTGGAAGTGATAGCAATTACGTATTTGTTCTGAAAATCCTATTGCATTTTAACTTTGAGTAGGCCACTGTACTTATGTTTAAACATGCAAATCTAAAATTTAGATACACAGTACATGTAAGATAACAACAGCTATGGAAATGCAAAGGGGTTTTGGCCAAAGCTAGCACACTACTGTAAACCTGTACGCAGAGCCATAGTGGGGGGCACCAACAGTGAGTGTTGTGAACCCAAATGACAGGAGAAATCAGTGTGGAAATCTTGCCACCATTGCCATAGAAACCACCTAATGCAAGATTGGAGAATTTAGAGTGGAAGAATGTTGCAACCAAGGTAACTTTGACCTTGATTGCAAAGTAAAGGAGAAAACAACTAACCGGGATACTGAAGTCAAATAATGTCCCAATAGAAGGGAAATAATTACTGTGGCAAACAACAGGAGGGAACTTTACATAACACCTAGAGGGGTGTGCAATCTGAGAATGCAGTCTGAATGTTATTGACACCACCAATGATGATTAAGAAAAAGAGATTTAATATGTTAGGAATTAATAACTGAGGTAATGATACGAACATTTAGATAGTCACATTCTGTTCTATTTGATATGTTCAAAGATTTAAAAATGAGCATGAAGAAGGAGAATCACGAAGTGTGAAACCAAATTCTTTAAAAAATTTTAAGGCAGAGGTAGATTTTTGATTCATAATAAGGTTACTAGTAGGTAGACTGGAGTGCAGAGTGGAGGTTATATTCAGATTAGTCATGAATTTGTAAATGACAGTGCAGGCTTGAGGATCTAATTGGCCTACTCCTGCTCCTAATTCATAATTTTGAATGATACCAGGCTGACTTATTATAAATCTCGACCTATGTCCATGGGAGTAGCATGCGGTAGGATGGAAATGGTAGTGAGTGAATGAATCCTCTCATTGGGATTCTCCAGGGTACTCTGAGTCAACCCTTAATATCGGCCATATCACTGCCTAGATCTGAAGTTGAGTATGCTGACCTGGCATGAGCAAGTTTTTACAAAGTTATCCCTCTTTGATGGAGATTGTAGGTGCCGGAATCTTGAACAAGTTTTTACAAAGTTATCCCTCTTTGATGGAGATTGTAGGTGCTGGAATCTTGAACAAGTTTTTACCAAGTTATCCCTCTTTCATGGAGATTGTAGGTGCTGGAATCTTGAACTAAAAACAAAATACTGCTGGAACAGTGAGTCAGTCAGCATCTGTGGAAGGAAATGGATAAACAATGTTCAGGTGCAAACGTTTCGAATGGATGATTTCCCTTCACAGATACTGGCTAACCCATTGTATTCCTCTTTATGCTGATAACCAGTTTAATGTCGATGAAGAAAATCAGGCTCTTCTTAATGATTAATACTCACAGTCTGTATACCAAATTACTCATATGTGAGTAAAGGCAGCTCCAAAAATATTAGAAAATGTGCCAAAGGCAATACAGCAATGTTTGTGTAATCAGGATAATGTTCTAATTAAACAGTAATACAGGAGAGGAACTGTCAAGTACTTAAGAAAGTGTCCAGAAGACTGCATAGGCAGTATATAAAGCTTACACAAAGCAGATGTTCCTTCATGCAGACAAAGATGATTCCTTTAGATCTACAAGTAGATGAAGATGGACTGCAGCCAACAAAAGTGAATACTGAGGATGTCATCAAACCCAGGAAAACCAAAAGTCTGACTGTGCTCAGGAAATAGTTTTTTTTAACTTTTTGTGTCTCATGCATTTGTGTGCACACTCTACGGATGGATTTCATTTGATGTTAGCAATCCACTTGATGGAATTTAAGTTGAAGGAAGTTGTGACCAGACTGCGAAGGTAGATCACAACTTGTCTCAGTGATTGTGACACTGATGAACAGACTAAATGGCAGTTCCTTAGGCACTGTAATTCTATATAGTATTGCACTGGGTTTGTGCCAATGACTCACTGGGCTACACTCTGTAGGGCTAAAACCACCAGAACTTTGAATGATTTTATTTAGACATCCTCTGAGGGCATATGATTAAACTGCTACTTTAAAAAAATAATGTTAGTTTTGATTATGCCAGCAGAGATGAAAAAAGTGAGGAGACAACTTGAGTAATTGGTTTTGCTTTGAACATCTTGCAGCAGTGGCTAAAGAGTATCTGAATAATACTTTGTGCAATGTTATTTCTTATACATTTATACTTTCAAAACTACGAAGGCCAGCTCAAAGATTTCCAAACTCAAGTTATGCACAGCATTATTATGTTCATTCTGTAGCTTTCTATCACTCAGGTAGAAAGCATACGGTTAATTTCAGAACAGGTCTGCAGCAGTCTGAGGAATTTGGAGGAAGAGTCATTAGCCATTACAGCATGTGCATACCATGAATTGACTGACATTCCTGTTGCACTTATGATTGTAAGTTTGAAGACTCAAGTTCAGTGGCTAGGTAATTGCATTTGCACTTAATATGGAAAATTCCAAGGAAGTTGCCGTTTAAGACTTCATGAATTGAGATGATTTTCTTCTCCAAGGTTATCAACAAGGACGTGAATTCTAAAAAGTGCATATTGTTATGTTTTGTAACTCTAAAACATAAAAACTAATTGAAAGGAAACCATGAGAACTGAGAATGGAAGTCCAACTTTGTCTTTACTTTTAAGTGAGATGTGTATGAATGATGTGGTAGTGTCATGTTGTATGCAATACAGTACACATATTTTTACATATAATCCATAATGAATTATTTAAATGAACAAGAATGCTTAATCAAATAGTATATTTACAATATTACTGAAATATTAAATACACAACACTCCTCGCTGTTTAGCTATAAACTCCAACTCAATATAGAATGCATCTCAACGTACATACATAGTATATTATACATTACAACTACTATATAGACATCCAGAGTATTGTTGCAGTCGGGCCCAAAGATTTAATTGCTGTGGAGGTTTTGTAACTCCTGTGGGATAAGGTCTTTCTTGACAAGGGGGATCACTCTGCTTAGCAGATGAGACTTGTGGCTGTGAAACAATCTCAGGTTCTGGGGTTTTGCCAGTGGTAGTTATGGGAGTTGACTCTGGGACTGCAGCAAGTGGTTCTGACAGCTGTGGCCCTCGTTCTTTTCTAATAATTGACTCTGCTCTCCTCAGCTGATTGAAGTGTCATCTCCAGATGATATCAGACGCAATCTTTACTGTGTTATCCAATTCTGTTCTTAATCTTTCTGTGTACCCACCGTTGATCACCTCTGTAGTCTCTCGCCAGGACTGCTCGTCTCAGAGTGAAACACTGAACCTCTTTTTTGAAGACCCATCAATTTGTCTCAGCTGTTTGTCCTGTATTCTCCTTCTGAGACTGGGTTTGAAGATCCAAGCGTGAATGCAAGTGATGACCCAGGAACAGCATAGCTGGTGAGTTTTTGGCTGTGGGATAGGCTGTAATGTGATATGCAAGGAGGAAACTGGCAAGCTTCTTACTCAGCATCAGTATAGTGTGTTCTGCTGACATGTTTGCAGTGCATACTCTGGACTTTGGACAAACCTTTCCACCAAGCCATTTGTAGCTGGATGGTATGTTGCAGATGTAATATGTCCTATTCCATTCATTTTTAGGAATGACTGAAATTGTTCCACAACAAACTGTGGTTCATTGTCACTGACTAAGTGTTTTGGAACACCAGCCCTTAAAAAGAGGCTTCCCAACACATCAACAATGTGCAAGCCTGTAGGGAAGTTATAAGGAACATTTCTCACCACTAACAACAGGAATTCTGCAGATGCTGGAAATTCAAGCAACACACATCAAAGTTGTTGGTGAACGCAGCAGGCCAGGCAGCAGCTCTAGGAAGAGGTGCAGTCGACGTTTCAGGCCGAGGCCTGACGAGACCTGACGAAGGGTCTCGGCCTGAAACGTCGACTGTACCTCTTCCCAGAGATTTCTCACCACTTTGTAGCTGCATCCATTGCTATCAAGAAATTTGTGCCCATAAATGGTCCAGCAAAATCCACATGATTTCTCTGCAGACCATTCTCAGAGAAGGAGAGGCACTGCTCCTGGCATCTTCTGGATGTGTTGGCATCCTGAGCAGTGCATCAAGGGAAGTTCATCCTGGTGCTGTTGAAAATGGGAGAACTGGAGCTTCTGCTGCACGGGCCAGCCATTTTGGATGGCCATGTAGACCTGACAGAACGCTGGTGCATGACAGAGAACAACCTTGCCAAGCTGTCGTCATTCCACACCATAAGCCTCTGTATTCTCCGGCCAACAAAGATCTCCTACCGCGTCCTAATCCTTCAGTGTCACTAAGAGGACATGTCCACAATCATCATGAGAAAACGTTGGGGATGAATTGGGCATATGATGAGAAAAGAGGCCAACTCCATCATCAAGACAGCATTTCATTGGACCCTTGAAGGGTGGAGGAAACGTGGGAGACCAAAGACAACTTGGTGCCGTACCGTAGAGGCAGAAATGAAGACACTGACCAAACCTAGGGCACAACAGAGTGATGGCCAAGGACAGACAGAGATAGAGGACCTTCATTTCTGCCTTAAACAACAGTGTCATAACAGGTAAAAGTGATGTAGACCTGAGACAGTGTGAGGTATTTTCTGGTTTCCCTTTGGATCATCTCTGTTGTAATAGGGAGACTTTTGATTACGTTAAGGAGAATACGTCAAGAAGGAGTGTCCTTTCTTGTAAATTTTTCTGATATTTCCTTTTCCAAGTGTAAACAAGACAATCCATCAGTATTTCCACAATTAGTCATCCTCTTGAATTCAATCTTGTAATTATGTCCTCCGAGAAGCAGCCCGCCTCTGCATTTGTGATGTTGCTGTGAGTGGAACACCTTACTGTGGTTTGAAAATGGACACTAGTTGTTTTTAATCAGTAACAAAGATAAACTCTCTCCCATACACCCCAAACCAGAATAAACCTATAAGGGGCTTCCCTTCCTCCACTATCAACTCTGCTCTTAAACGCATCTCCCCCATTTCACGTACATCTGCTCTCACTCCATCCTCCCGCCACCCCACTAGGAATAGGGTTCCCCTGGTCCTCACCTACCACCCCACCAGCCTCTGGGTCCAACATATTATTCTCCGTAACTTCCACCACCTCCAACGGGATCCCACCACTGAGCACATCTTTCGCTCCCCCCACCTCTGCATTCCGCAGGGATCGCTCCCTACGCAACTCCCTTGTCCATTCGTCCCCCCCATCCCTCCCCACTGATCTCCCTCCTGGCACTTATCCGTGTAAGCGGAACAAGTGCTACACATGCCCTTACACTTCCTCCCTTACCACCATTCAGGGCCCCAAGCAGTCCTTCCAGGTGAGGCAACACTTCACCTGTGAGTCGGCTAGGGTGATATACTGCGTCCGGTGCTCCCGATGTGGCCTTTTATATATTGGCGAGACCCAACGCAGACTGGGAGACCACTTTGCTGAACACATACGCTCTGTCCGCCAGAGAAAGCAGGATCTCCCAGTGGCCACACATTTTAATTCCACATCCCAATCCCATTCTGACATGTCTATCCACGGCCTCCTCTACTGTAAAGATGAAGCCACACTCAGGTTGGAGGAACAACACCTTATATTCCGTCTGGGTAGCCTCCAACCTGATGGCATGAACTTCTCTAACTTCCGCTAATGCCCCACCTCCCCCTCGTACCCCATCTGTTACTTATTTTTATACACACATTCTTTCTCTCACTCTCCTTTTTCTCCCTCTGTCCCTCTGAATATACCCCTTGCCCATCCTCTGGGTTCCCCCCCGCTTGTCTTTCTTCCCGGACCTCCTGTCCCATGATCCTCTCGTATCCCTTTTGCCTATCACCTGTCCAGCTCTTGGCTCTATCCCTCCCCCTCCTGTCTTCTCCTATCATTTTGGATCTCCCCCTCCCCCTCCAACTTTCAAATCCCTTACTCACTCTTCCTTCAGTTAGTCCTGACGAAGGGTCTCGGCCTGAAACGTCGACTGCATCTCTTCCTACAGATGCTGCCTGGCCTGCTGCGTTCACCAGCAACTTTTATGTGTGTTGCTTGAATTTCCAGCATCTGCAGAATTCCTGTTATAAACCTATACCTGTGTGAATCCCTGCAGCATCTGGTAAACGTGTGATCTATCTCAGAACAAGAGAAAATCTGCAGATGCTGGAAATCCAAACAACACACACAAAATGCTGGAGGAACCCAGCTGGCCAGGCAACATCTATGGAAAAAGTCAACTTCAGAACAATCTTTCAAGATGGTGAAACCTTACAAAGCATCAGACCCTGATGGTGCACCTGGTAAAACTCTGAAGTCCTGTGCCAACCAACTGGCAGGTGTGTGCAGGACATCTTCAATATCTACTGCTGCAGTCAGAGGTTCCCACCTGCTTCAAAAGGGCAACAGTCATAGCAGTGCCCAAGAAGAGCAGGCTGAGTTGACTCAATGACTATCGACAAGCGTCACTCAGATCTACTGTGATGAAGTGCTTTGAGAAGTCGGTTATGACTATAATCAAGGACCTGGGCCTGCTGTAATTTGCCTATCGGCACCATAGGTCTACAGTGGATGCAATCCCTCTGCTCTCCACTTGACCTTGGATCTCTTGGACAATAATAATACATACGTCAGGCCACTGTTTATTCATCATTGTTCAGCACAATCATACCCTGAGTTCCAATCAGCAAGCTCCAAAGCCTGGGCCTCTGTACTTCCATCTGCAACTGGATCCTTGATTTATTCATCGGGATACCACAGTCTGTACAGATCGGGAAAAAACATCTCCTCTTTACTGACAATCAGCTCTGGCGTACCTCAAGATGTGTTCTTATCCCACTACTCTACTCTCCCTACACTTATGATTATGTGGCTACGCATAGCTCAAACGCCATCTATATATTTGCCAACACAACTACATTTCAAGTGGTGACAAGAAGGCATACAGAAGTGAGATAGATAAGCTGGCAGAGTGCTGTTACAGCAACAACCTTGCACTCAACGTCAGTAAAACCAAGAAATTGATGGTAGACATCAGTAAGGGGAAGTCGAGGGAACACACACCAGTCCTCGTTGAATCATTAGCAGTGGAAAGAGTGAGCAGTTTCAAGTTCCTACATGCCAACGTCTCTCAACATCTATCCAGAGCCCAACATATTGATGCAATTACAAAGAAGGCACAACAGTGGCTATATTTCATTGGGAGTTTGAGTAGACTTGGTATGTCACCTAAGACACTTGCAAATTTCTACAGAGGTACCATGGAGAGCATTCTAACTGGTTGCATCATCATCTGGTATGAAGGGGCCACTGCACAGGATTGGAAGAAGCTGCAGAAAGTTGTAAACTTAGTTAGCTTTATCGTGGGCACAAGCCTACTCAGCATTGAGGACACTTTCAAAAGGAGAATGCCTCAGAAAGGTGGCATCCATCATTAAGGACCCTCATCACCCAGTACATTTCCCTTCTCACTGCTGCCATCAAGGAGGTGGGACAGGAGCCTGAAGACACACACTCAACATTTCAGGAACAGCTTCTTCCCCTCAGGAAATGAGCCCATAAACACTACCTCACCATATTTTTCCTTCTCCTTTTGCACTATTTATTTATTGTAATTTATAGTTTTTTATTCCATATTGCAATGTACTGCTGCCACAAAACGAATAAATTCACTACACTTGCCCATGATTCTGGCATCATCCTCCAATGGCTCACACACCCATCAGCAGACAATGTTGTATAGGTAGAAAGTTGTTCTTAACTAGTGAGTTGTTTACCAATCTCTAAACTCAAAACCTTTTTTTCTTCTCTATCAGGTGATCTTGACAAGAATCTCTCATTTAACTTCCCTTTATGATCCCTGGGCAGTTAACTAGGAAGTAAATATGTTAACATTCGTTGATTTGTGGATTACGGAGCCAAAATGCATTTTGAGAAAAAATAGCAGTCAAGGTTGCGTCTGATGTTGTAGTTTTTCGCAAATAAAACAACTCATTTATTGTAGCCCAAAAACTGAACACGAAGTGTAGTAACAGAACTTCACATACTGATGTCATCATATCATCACATCAGACCAGCCTCTTAAAGTGAACCCCAACTCAATGTCAGCGTTGTGAATTATGTATGTTTCCACCAATTATACTACCAACACAGCTCCCCCCCCCGCCAAGAACTTCACTAAAACCAACATTGTGAGCGTGTCCGGAGTCTAGAGAAACACCAGGTGCCTCTGGCTCGTCCAGAGGTGTGTTGACACATTCATGGTCACATCAGGACGGCAGGAGCATGGTAGCGGAATCCTCCGAACCTTGGTGGGGCGGTTTAAGGCCTTGCTACACAAACTTTAGTGCAACCCGTTTCTGTGAGGCCTTTCAGCCTGGATGCAACAGGCCGTGTACGAAGTTAAAAACAGACTGCTTCCAGCCTGTGGGCACTGTGGGGCGAGGGAGACCGGCTGAGATATCGCACAGGTGAGAAAGCCTAGCTTTGTTGAACTTAATGTCTTCCAACCACAAGCCCGTGACTGCTGTTCGGAAAACCTGGACATCTGGGTCAGTAGCTTGGTCAGCTGCATTGCCAGCATAGTCAACCTCTATGTGTATGGCCTCAATGGCTGGCTATATTTCCTTTTGATATGTTGTATATCAATTGTGAACTCTGATATGTAGGCCAGGCCATGTTGTTGCCGTGTAGACCGAGGGTCTGATATTTTGGCCATCACATGCAAGAGGGATTTGTGGTCAACAAATACTGTGAAATGGCGACCCCCTAGAAGAAAATGAAACTGGCGGACAGCCAGATAGAGACCGAAATGCTCATGGTCAAACATGCTGTACTTCCTTTCAGGGGAATGCAGCTGCCGGCTGAAGAAGGTGAGCGGCTGCCACACGACTCCGACCAACTGTTCATGCACAGCACTCACAGCATAATCTGAAGTGTCAGTAGTAATGGCTACGGGTGCGTTGGGGAGTGGGTGTGCCAGTAGGGTCGCATTGGAAACAGCTTGTTGGGTATCATCGGATGCTCTGGTCATGTCTACTGATGAGTCAAGCACGTGATTGGACGTATTGCCTTTAAGTGCACTATACAGGGGGAGCATAAGTTCAACAGCTCGCAGACTGAAGTGGTGAGAGAAATTCACCATACCTAAAAACTCCTGTAGTTTTTTTTATGAGTGTAGGCCAGTGGGAAATCCATAATAGAGGCTAGTTTTGATGGGAGAAGCTTTGCACCTTCTGTAGGGATGCAATGGCTGAGAAAGACAATGGTTGACAACCCAAACTGGCATTTAACAGGGTTAACAATCAACCCGTGTTGGCTTAAGTGCTTGAAAAGTGTGTGAAGATGAGATACGTGATAGGATTTGGATGCACTGACGACAAGTATGTCATCCAGATAAACAAAAAGAAAGTCTAAGTCTTTTAATACAGAGTTCATCAGCCGTTGGAAAGTCCCTGCTGCATTTTTCAGCCCAAAAGGCACGTGCCTTAATGTAGTCCAAAAACTCAAAGAGGCCAAACGGGGTTATCACAGCCATCTTGGGAATGACGTCTGAGCAGACAAGCACCTGATAATAGTCCCTGACTAGATCATTAACTTTCCAACTAAATACGCCAGAATGTCTTGGATGCGTGGGACTAGGTAACAATCAGGTGTGGTGGCCTTGATAAGGCATCAGTAATCACCACATGGGCCACAACCACCATCGCACGTAGGGACCATATGGAGGGGCAAAACCAAGGGGTTATTCGACTGGCATACAATGCCAAGTCTTTCCATTTTGGCAAACTCAGCCTTTGCAGTTGCCAGCTTTTCTGAATCTAGTCTACGTGCGTGAGCATGGACTGACAGGCCAGCTGTGGAAGTATGGTGCTGAACCCTTTGTTTTGTGACTGTAGTGGAGAATGTGGGCTTGTGAGGTTTGGGAATTCACCCAGCAGTTGAGTAAATTCACATGCGGTGGTGCATGCACTTGACGATTGTTGTGGGGAACTTAATGGGGGAGGTGGGTAACGACCTAAGTCCTTGACATCCACAAACAGGCAGTTCTTAAGATTGACTATCAGTCCTTGGGCACACAGGAGATCTGCGCTGAGCATCGGTCTAGCCACTTTAGTCAGGACAAAGTCCCATATGTAACGTCATCCACTGAAGCAGAGTGTCACCTGTCGTGTCTCTTAAGTCTGGATCTTGCTGCCGTTGAGACAAACCCCTAGTGAGGAATCGTTGCTCTTTGCCTTCCTATCAATAGGTGATGCTGGCAGCACACTCACTTGAGCACCTGTGTCCCACAGGAAGTGTTGCCCTGAAAGGGTGTCCATAATGCACAGTAGATGTCCCTGGCAGCTGGAACCCTCGGTGTTCACAGACCTCTGATGTCCAGATGCATTTGGACTGTTGAAGCTGCAAGGTGGTTGGCACTTCCTAGCATTCATACCAAAGTGGGTGTGGTAAAAACACAGACCCGGCATAGTCTGTTTCACAGCAGTGGGCGTCCTTATATTGGGGGCCTTGCTGACCAGGCTTATTGAGATAGGGAAAGGAGGAGGAATGATGCATGGCTGCCTGGCTGAGGGTAGACTACAAGCCATTTTGGCAAGCTCCCTATAGTCTTTCTTGGGCGCTTTAATGAGGGATGTGCAAACTTGATCAGACATTTGCTGCATGAAGAGGCCTTTGAAAATAAAATAAGGATGGTGATTTCCCAGGAGAGACAGCTTGTGGTCCATTAGCTCTGAAGGCTTAGCATTGCCAAGGCCTGGCATGGAGAGCAAGTGTCTGGCACGCTCAGACTCTGATAGTCCAAAAGTCTGTAAAAGGTGAGCTTTCAGTGATCTCTATTTATCATGTTCAATGGGGGGAGGGGGAAGTGTTCTAGTAGACTCACTACTCTTGCAGCCGTGGAGTCACTAAGCGACGGTACCACGTAAAAAAAATTTGGTGTTGTCAACAGTGATTTCTGGCAGCACAAATTGGCTCTTGGCTTGTACAAATCAACCAACAGCATTTTGCTCCCAGAACTTCAGCAGTTTCAAAGAACTGTGCTGGCCGACATGTTCAATAACTCTGGAATCGTCCTAGAGCATCAAGGTCACCAATGTAGGTTTTCACAAATAAAATGAAGTGAGGCGTTTTATTCTTAAGAAAAACCATAACAGCTCATTTATTGTACCACAAAAATGGAACATGAAGCACAGTAACAGAACTTCATGTAATTACATCACCTTGTCAGACCAGTCTCTTAAAGTGAACCCTGTGGTGATATGATGTGTCAGAACGTGATTGGAGAGAGAGCATGCTTAGAAATGATAGAAAGATCTGGAAGCATCACACTGTAAGACACGTGTGGTTGTTGCTGTAAATAAAAGTTCTATATCTTCTAGAATATGTTTCTTTATTTGTAACCCACGGTACGTATAAATATAAAGAACACAACATGGTGTCAGAAGTCAGTCTGGAAGACAACATGGTGTCAGAAGAATAATACATTTCCTGACACGGGAGAATCGAAGATTTAAAAAAAGAGTTTGAACTGTTTTGGTGTTTGCTAACAGTTTTACAAATGGAAGGTTTGCAACCTCCACCAACACTTCAATTGTCTGGGAACGTAACTGAGAACTGGAGAAAATTTAAGCAATGTTTTGAACTTTATTTATTGGTGATCGGAGCGGATAGAAAACTGGAAAAAACGAAAGCTGCGCTTCTACTCCACATATTTGGTGATGATGCAATTGAGTTATATAATCGGCTTATTTTTGAAAATGGAGATAATTTAAAGTTGGAATCGATAATGGACAAATTTGAACCATTTTGTATACCAAAGCGTAATGTGAGGTATGAAAGGCACAGACTTTTTACATGTGCGCAGAGAGCTGGTGAAACAATTGATCAATATGTTATGGAGTTGAGACACCAGAGTATAACATGTGAGTTTGGAGAACTGACAGACTCCCTCATTAAAGACAGAATTGTTTGTGGCATTCTGGATAATGGTCTGAGAGAAAGACTGCTGAGAGAACAAGATTTAAGACTTGGGAAAAGCTTTGATGCTCTGCAAAGCTTCGGAAACCGTGACGTCACAGGCTAAAGACCTTTTCATTGAGAGCTGCACCATAGATGCTGTAAAAAAGCACGAACATATTAGGAAAAATAATAAAACAACAACAAAAGAACAATATGTCAACTGAGAGAAAAAATGCTATGTGATCGCTGTGGGCAGCAGCATTGGCCAAAACAGTGTCCAGCGTATGGGAAAATGTGCAACGGCTGTGGTAAGAGTAATCATTTTTCACGCTGTTGCAGAAGTAGAAAGAAAATAAAACAAGTAAATGCAGTGCTTGAAAATGAACTTGAGGAGTTTTATATAGATGTGCTTTGTAAAAACAAACAAACTAAGAATGACTGGATTATTCCATTGCAAGTGAACCAGAACAATATTCTGTTCAAACTTGATACTGGAGCACAAGTAAATGTTCTTGCAAAATCTGAGTTTAATGCAGTAAAGCCAAGACCAAAGTTACATAAGACAAATATAAAAGTGACTGGGTGTTCAGGTGCAGACATTCCAGTTAAAGGAATATGTGTGGCAAAAGTATCACACAAAAATATGGTGCACACGCTTTCATTTGTGGTGGTGCCAAGGAATGTACAGTGAATACTGGGTTTATCTGCCAGTGAGAGACTGAATTTGGTGAAAAGAGTGTTAGTCCTGGACAGTGACACAGAGTCAGAATACAGTGACTTGATGAAAGAGTATGAGGACTTGTTCAAAGGGCTTGGTTGTGTTCTAGGAGAGCACACGATTAAAATTGACAACACAGTGCAACCCGTAGTACATCCATGTAGAAAAGTACCTTTTGCATTCTGTCATCAACTGAAAACAGAGCTTGACAGACTGGAACGGCTAGGAGTCATAAAAAAAATTGATGAACCAACGGAATGGGTCAATTCGCTTGTCATTGTTGATAAGAAAAATGGGAAACTGAGGATTTGCTTAGATCCAAGAGACTTGAATCGAGCCATTAAAAGAGAGCATTTCAAATTGCCTACTCGTGAAGAAATTATGTCACAGTTTGCTAATGCAAAGTACTTAAGTAAATTAGATGCACCCTCTGGATTCTGGCAACTTAAACTAGATGAACCGAGCTCAAAGTTGTGTACCTTTAACACTCCTTTTGCCAGATACTGTTTTCTTAGGCTTCCGTTTGGAATTGCATCAGCTCCTGAAGTGTACCATAAAACCATTTGCATGTTATATGAGCACATTGAGGGCGTGGATACATCCATGGATGATATTATTGTTTGGGAATTGACTAAACAAGAGCATGACGCCAGGCTCAGACAAGTATTTGAGGCCACACGCAAGGCTAATCTGAAATGGAATAAAGACAAATGTCAGCTAGGAGTGACTGAACTTATCTTTGTGGGTGATATCATCAGCAATGAGGGTGTGCGCCCTGATCCATTGAAGGTTTCTGCTATTGAGAACATGCCAAGACCACAATGTGAAAAGGTTGTTCAAAGGTTTATGGGAATGGTCAACTACATGGGAAAATTCATACCCAATCTCTCGGAACAGCTTGCTCCATTGAGGCAGCTAACAAACAGAAAAGAGAAACGAATGGAACTGGAACCATGGACAGGAGAAGGCATGGCAAAATCTCAAGGAAGTGCTCACTAAAGAACCCGTGTTGAAATTCTATGATGCTGAAAGACCCATCAAGATCTTATGTGATGCATCTCAAGCAGGCTTAGGGGCAGTATTACTCCAGAAACATGATCAGGAGTGGCTACCACTGGCATATGCATCTCGTTCATTATCTGATCCAGAAACAAGGTATGTCCACATTGAAAAATAATTGGTCAGCATTACGTTTGCTTGTGAGGGATTTCATCAGTTTCTGTCAGGGCAATCTATTGATGTTGAAACTGATCATAAGCCTCTGATTGCATTGTTTCGCAAACCTTTAAGCGACTGTCCTTTGCGAATTCAGCGAATGATGATCAGATTGCAAAGATATGTATTGAATGTGTCATACGCACCTGGAAAATTCATGTACACGGCTGACACACTTTCCAGAGCTGTGGATCCAACAACAAAAGACAGTCACAGGAACGTTGTTGATGTTCAGGCATTTGTTGATATGATCATAGAGACTGTGCCTGTTGCTCCTGAAAAGTTGAAACTGCTGCGTCTTGAGACGGAGAAGGACAAAATTCTCAGTCAGGTAATACAAGTGGTGATGGATGGATGGCCAGATAATACCTCAGAAATACAAGAATATTGGAACCACAGATCAGAACTTTCTGTTGTGGATAGGATATTGTACAAAGATGTACAAATCATGATTCCTAAAAGTCTCCGAAAAGAAATGCTCGGGAAAATTCATGAAGGCCACCTAGTATTGAAAAATATAAGAGAAGGGCACGGGAAGTGATGTTTTGGCCCAGGATGAATCAAGAAATTGCAGAATTGGTGACTTCTTGTCAAATATGCCTTAAATACCAACCTAGCAACCCTAGGAGCCACTGCATCCACATCCTAGTCCTCAGAGACCTTATCAGAAGGTAGGCATTGATCTTTTTGTAACTGATAAGAAAGATTATCTATTAATAACAATTAATAACTTCATTGTATCCTGAAGTGTGTGGTCTGAGCAGAACAACTGCAGACAATGTAATTACATGCATGAAATCAGTTTTTTCCAGACATGGTGTACCTGATGAAGTTTTCACAGACAGTGGTCCACAATTCAATGGTGAATGCATGAGACATTTTGCTCATGAATGGGGTTTTGTTCATACAACATCTAGTCCATTTTTCCCTCAGTCCAATGGATTAGTTGAGAAATCGGTAGGAATTATCAAGAAACTGATGCACAAAGCAAAAGATAGTGGAGGTGATTTTTATAAAGCTTTGTTAGCCTATCGCAGTACTCCACTTGAATGTAGATTTTCACCTGCTCAGCTCTTGATGGGACGCCGTTTGAGATCCAATCAGCCAATAGATGAGAGCCTTCTGAGAACAGAGGGAGGTGAACAAGTGAAAAGATGGAAAGATGAACATAAATCAAAGCAGAAAATATACTTTGACAGATGTTCTGGTCCATTACCTGAACTGCACCAAGGAGATGAGGTAAGGATACAAGACAAAATGAACACATGGACACAGAACACTACAGTACTTGAAGAAGTACAACCCAGCTCATACATGGTCCAAACAGAAGGAGCAGTGTTAAGAAGAAATCGCAAAGACCTTATGTTACATGCTCAGGGAGATCTGTTTTTTTGTGTGAGAATGCTGTAATGGTCTTTTAGAGATCACATGATGTGATTTTCCCGCCGATGTGAGGTCACGTGATGACATGTTCCCCGTGACTATATAAGGGTCGACTCAGGTGACGCAGTAGGGTTTTTGAGTTTGTAGATTTCCAGGTAGAATGTGTTGTGCCTCTGTTTCTGTTGCATGTTTGTTTTTGTGACGCAGCTTCATTTTTAAAACGGAAGGTGCGTTCTCTTACAAGATTTGTATTATTGAACTGGGAATTTGTGGCTGGAAGTGCCAATTTACTCAATTCCAACAGTTTTGAAGGGAGAGTGAAGAATTCATCGAAGTGAAGGATCGAGAGAAGTCGGCATCCTTTGGCAGTTTAATAAAGGATCGACCTTATTGAGTCTTCGTTGAAGAGAAGCTGCATTGAGATAACTCTTGTAAAAGCACAATGAGTCCATGCAAAAAGGCTCTCTCTCTAAAAGGAATTTAAAGTCAGTCGATTTAAACTGTTTATTTTCGGCATCAGGAATCCTGTGGACAGAACTGGCAGTAAAGGTGCATCGGTGAAGAAATCGTTCTCCAGAGAAGTCTCTCCCAATTGAATGCATAAAACTGTTGGACTTTTGAAGTTATCGCTTTAAGAACTGTTTTCAGCATTTAACGCTTTAAGAACCAGAGCCGAGTGGCGAGCTGGTGAACAACTGCGTACCTGTTAACCTCCGGTTAAAGTTTTCCTTTGTTTTTTCTCCTTATCGTTTATACGTGTTTAATAAATGTTCAGCTGTTTTTATAAAACCTGTCTCGATTAATATTCATTGTTGCCGGTTACATAACACTTAAGAAAGAGCCAACTTCAGAGTTTCAGTTAACTGATGCAGACCAGACAAAACATGGAAATAACAATGAAACACAAGAACTGTGTGAACCACTTGGAAGGTCTACTCGTGTTTGTAAACCCCCAGAGAGACTGATAGAGACATGTTCAAGTATGCATTTGTCTTGGTCAATGTTGCTAATTGTTTTTCTTTTTAAGGAAAGGAAGATGTAGTGATATGACGTGTCAGAACGTGATTGGAGAGAGTTCTGAGCATGCGCAGAAATGATAAAAAAGATCTGGAAGCATGGCACTGTAAGACACATATGGTTGTTGCTGTAAATAAAAGTTCTATGCCTTCCAGAATATGATTCTTTATTAGTAACGCATGGTACATATAAAGAACACAACAAACCCCAACGCAATGTTTGTGGTAGTGAATTATGTACATTTCTACCAAAAACATTACTCTACAACGTATTTTGGAAAAAAAGTTTCTCAACTTAGAAATGTTAAATATCAAAACAACTTGTAATTTTGGGTAATTTACTGTAAACGTTTTTAGATTGAAAGATAAATTATGGAATCACGGACCTTCAGAGTGAAATTTTAACATGGAGTTGAAACAAACTGAAAACAATAAATTTTGTAATTACTTTAAACTGAAGTACAATAATACATATGGAAGAGGAATTAACTCTCTTCCTCTTTGCACAAATGCCGCCTACCCGGCGGGTGGTTCTCAGCAGTTTGGTGTCATTTAGGTTTTCCATTTCCCACTTAGGATAAAATGCTGTCTCCAAATCATAAAACACTTAGGAGGGCGTTTTCAGAGAAATGTATGAATTAAACCAGCAGAAATAGTGAGGCTAACTGAGGCAGTACGAGACACGACAGACCGTGGAACGAGCCCTCATTAGCGGCCGCCGGGCCTTGCGCTTGCGCACTTGGCCGTTCTTCCGGAGAGTCCCGACTCCACTTCTCGGAGACCGATTGCGTGGATTGATGTCACGAGTGAAGATGGCGCAGGAGCCCGAGGAGCTGAGTGAGGATGGAGGGGCGACGGATCCAGAGACGCGGGTACCGTCGGTGTCTGCGAGTGGCAGGGGCGCGGAGGATGGCGGCTGGTCCACGCCAATCCTGTCCCTGGCTAGGAAAGCATCGGAAACGCTGACGGCGAACTACGGAAGTGCTTTGAAGTCTGCGGCCGTGGGTCTCGCTGCCAAAGCCAGCGGGGACAGCAGCGCCAGCAGCAAAAGTAGGGCGGGTCGGGGGTCGGGGGTCCGGGGTCCAAGGTCTGAGCCTGAAAATGGGGAGGGTGGTGTTCCGAGATCCGATCTTTGAACAGGAGCTGGGTGGGGGGTGTGACCGTGATCGGGGTCGGAGGGGAGCGGTGGGAGAGCGAGTGTCCGTGGTCTCATGAACGACGGCAGGATTTGGGTTAGTAGGCAGTCCCTGGTTCTGGACAGTTCGGCTGGAGAGACCACAGGTACTTCAGACTGATAGCACCTTCTGCCTTGAGACAGCTGTCACTGAAAGTGAGCTTCATTTGTGGCTTTGGTAATTTAAACTTAGTTGTTTTCTGGAAACTGAACTGTTTAATTTTTATTTTACTTGACATTGCTAAAATTGTACAAGCAACTTGAATTTAAGTTACGGAGGGGTTAAGTTTATTTCAAGGATCAACTATTTGTTTTATACTTTTATATATATTAGAAATTTGCTGTGGTGTGTTGTCAAGGTGCGACATGCAATGAGAATTGTAAACAATTAAATAAAAATAAAGTTAAGAGGTGAAAATATGGATATAGAATGCTAGCACGTGTTTAAAATGTAAACAGCATTATACGAAGTGGTTTTAAGTGTGAGATAGTAGTGAAGGTTATAGATAGAGGGGGTGGGGGCTAATTAGAATGGTTTATCCGATTAACTACCTGGTGGAAGAAACCTTTCAGATAGTGTAAGGTTTTTTTTAAATAGCTCTTTAGGACTTTACAGAAGGGGAGCTTTTGGAAAAGGCACTTTACTGGGTGGGTAGTGTCCACAATGATTTTTCTTGTCTGCTTCCTTGTTGTGAACACAAGTCCTGCAGTGGTGGACTTGTTTGTATTAGAGTTGCATTCATATAGCTCTTTTTAATTACCGTCATGATCTGGTAGTCATTAAAGTACTTTTGAAGAACAGTAATTCTAAAGTAGGAGATGTGATTGTTAATTGCGCACAGCTGAGTAGGTGTAACTACAATGTGACACTATCACTATCAGAATCAGGTTTACTATCACTGGCATGTGTTACGAATTTGTCAACATTCATTTTAAGAATATGCTTTGGGAAATAAGTATTGACTAGATAGCACATTATCTCACTTGCTCAGAAAGTGCAATGCATTCACTCTGTACTCTACTAGAATGTCACTTTAGATTTTTTTTGCACTCCATTTTTTGGTGTACCTCTGTTCCTTAGAAAATTAAAAAGACATTTAAAATCTACAAATCCGTGTTATCTTAAAGCCCATAGATGATTGACACTAGCTGTGAAGTAAAGGGTGGAATTGCTGAATTTTATGTTGGTTAAAACTTTTATTTTAAATCAACTGAGTGGATTTGTAAACTGTTGACAATTTAATTGGTGCACCAGTGGTATTAAGTATACTATGTGTTATGATTTTTGAGACCAAATCTTTCTATTTACTACTGATGAAAAATGTTAAGAGTTGAGAATACTGTATCTAAATATTGGTCAGGTGCCAGAGAAAGTGACTAGTCTAGCAACCAGGGAAAGAGATGAGCTGTCTCAGCAAGAAATGAGAGTGCAAGCTAGAGGGGATTCATTCATACAAAGCAAATAAATGTGATGCTGTAAGTCTGAAATATAAAAGGAAAATGTTGTACTTAGCAGGCCGGGTTGATGTTTCAGATTAACGTGGTCATTGATCTGAAGCTAATTCTATTTGGAAGTTTGGTTGATCGCCGAGCTTGGCAAAATGTTTGCAGGCATTTTGGCTCCATTCGAGAATCCATCATCAGTGTGCAGTTGAGGGTGATGTCTCTTCAAAATGCCGGCTTATGTACCATTCAGACCATTCATTATGTATCCATTCAGACCCCGGAGGAGTGTATAAGCTGTCATTCTGAGGGGATAACTCCCTCAACTGCGCACTGATTATTACATCTTGATTGGAGCTGAATCGTCTACAAACATTTTGCCAAGCTTGGTGATCAACCAAACTTCCAAATAGCCAACCCGAGCTACCAATATTCCGCAATATTTCAAACTAATTCTGTTTATCTTTCCACAGGCGGGGACTGATCCAGTAACTGCTTAATGCATTTATTTTTCTTGTAAACACAATAATCCTTAAAGTATGTGAATTGTCACATTACAAAACTATAGAGAACTTGTCATGGATTAAGGTGTGTTTTAGGAGGGTGCCATCAATAGTGTGAAATACATGTAAAATATATTAATTTTGTCACAATATTAAGAAGGTTGTTCTTGTATTATAGCAAATCTTGCTAATGAAATGTCTTTCTAATCAGTTAACATATTCATTTATTTAGGTCTGAGTGAACATATGAAAAATGAACGAATCAACCTCATGAATATGATGAAGCTTAGCATTAAAGTGCTAATCCAGTCTGCACTAAGCCTGGGAAGAACTTTGGATGCTGATTACCCACCTCTTCAGCAGTTCTTTGTGGTAATGGAGCAGTGTCTCAAACATGGACTGAAAGGTATAATATTCCTTTTTCATCAACAATAAAAAAAAGTAATTTACTTTAATTGGCAAAAGTACATAAGACTGAAAAGCATTGTAATTTTTTAATCTCTTGCAGTAAAGAAGACTTTTCTTGGACCGAACAAATCATTTTGGGGTCCTCTAGAAATAGTGGAGAAGCTTTGTCCTGAGGCTGCTGAAATATCAGCAAGTGTCAAAGACCTACCGGGGCTTAAGTGAGTTAGTAAATATTTTTCTGTAATGAAGTACCTTTTTTTAAAAATTGAATCATTAGTATATTTTTTTTACTTTGCAGAACTCCAATTGGAAGAGGAAGGGCGTGGCTTAATCTTGCTCTAATGCAAAAGAAAATAGCTGATTATTTGAAGGCCTTGATTGATCGGAAAGATCTACTGAGGTGATTTTGCCTTTATTGTATGAAATCTGCTTTTACTCGGATGGAATTGGCAGCTTTTACTGCAATGGAGAATTTATAGCAGCTGGTCTGACTTCTGACAATTTGATTAGTTATATTACTGCATGGCCATCTCATAAATTTTGCGCTAGTGTTTTTCTTTATAATCCTGTGCTTTGAACAAAACCTTCATTCTTTTAAATAACTAATTGTTTTTGAAATATTTATGGAATTTGTTTGAACATATTGTTGGTTTATAGATTTGAACCAGTATTTCTGAGTAGTTTTCCAGTTCACTTGCAAGAAATGAAGTGAGCATAGGAATGTCATTCTGTCTGCGTGAATTATTAAAGATTCTTCAGCCTCTTTGCCTAACCCTCAACATAATGTCATTTAGCAAGTTCAAGAATCTTATTTTTTAACTGTACAGTATTATCCGATCAATGAAGGAAAATTTACTGACAGGGTTTAACTTCTTTCCTTTCCTACCTTTTACATTTTAGTTGTCTATTTCCCTTTCTGTGGTAGTTACTGTGCACCCCAGAAATCTCCAGTTACTATCTGTTATTAGTTTTTGATGTTGTAAAAGCCCCCAAAACATTAAGTACTTTGGTTCTAACACTGAGTATCAGCTTTTTCCTTCTGTGCTATCCAACCTGAACAGGATACACTCTACTCATGATTTGTGCTGACATTTACTCTTAGTTTTTTGTGCTGTAGTTTATTAGCCATTTTCTCCATTATTGAAGTTTTTAAAAAATTATTATTCTTTGGGGGGCTGTGAGATCTGAAGCTGTTAACTTAATCCATTGCATCCTCGATAGTCCCTGGATGCCCCATTAATCAATATTTCTCTCCATCATAGAAAACTAATAGCCCTTGATCTTTATTTATTGGTGTACTGTTAGCCAGATGGTCCAATTAGATGTTAGGAATAGAATGATAAGTGGGATGGTTCCTTTGAATTGGTTTATTAGTAAGATCTTTGTCATGTATTTGAATTTTGTCTTTTGAAATTATTTATAGTAGTAGAATGATTCATCTTTCAATAATCTCATCTTAATAAATTTTTAGTTTTAAAACTTAAGGTAATTACCGTCTGTCATCACTCCCACCATTAATCCTATGCTCCTGTTCTTCTGCGATCTCTATTTTGGAAGAGCAATAGCTGGAAGCTACACATAGGCTGTTTCATCGGGATCACTTTGATGGATGTACAGTATGTTACATTAGAATCCTTATTTGGATATATAGAGTCTGATTCTACCATTCTCCAATACACGGTGAAACTTATAGTGGACAGTTAATCTACCAACCCTAATCTTTTGGAAGTTAGAAGAAAACTGAGCACGGACATGGTCCACACAGCACTGGAGATCAGGATTGAACTCTGGAGATGTGATGCTGTAACTCTTACTTTTCATGTTATGGGACCACCCTTAAGAGTGTTTCAAGAATCCTTAAAATAGCCAGTTTCTTTATTTGGTATTGGAACATTTAGGCTCTTAAACTAATTTTTATCTTAAATTGGAATTCATGAATACAATTTTGCTTGTTTTTACTAGTATTACATTTCCTTACTGAAGCAGAAGCTTACAATATAGTCTTTTAAGGAATAAATGGTGCCTCTTTGGCTTATTAATGCTGTCTAGCAATAAATAGTTAAATTAAGTTTAAGTTTTGATATGCTACATGAATTAATACAAGTATTCTTCCAATATAGTGAATTCTACGATACAAATGCACTGATGATGCAGGATGAGGGAGCAGTTATTGTTGGTCTCCTGGTGGGCCTTACAGTTATCGATGCAAATCTTTGTTTAAAAGGAGAAGATTTAGATTCTCAGGTAATATTTGTATACAGTTTTCAAGAGAAATCATAAATGTTGCAGAAGTATTATGGAACATGCATGCTGTTTCTTTCATGAATAATTGCTTTCACAACTTTCATCTATGTGACTATTTTGAAAGATTCTGTGGCACAAAGTCTTGCTTATTAATCCAGAGCAGTAAGAAAAAGGACGTTATGGGGCAAGCATTCAGGCAGAAGATTCAAAAGCCTTAGATCCCACACCACCAGGTTCAGGAACAGTTATTAACCCTTCAACCATCTGACTCCTGAACCAATGTGATAACTTTATTCAGTACTGCTCTGAACTGATTCTGTGGCCTGCAGACTCATTTTCAAGGACTCCTTACAACTCATGTTCTCAGTATTATTTTTTTTATTAGCAGTTTCCCTTGCATTGCTCATTGCTTGTTTGTCAGTTATGTATAGTTTGATGAAGGGGCTAAATCCAAAGTGTCAACTCTTTATTCCTTTCCATGGACTGCCTGCTGAGTTCCTCCAGCATTTTGTGTGTGTTACTCTGGTTTCCCAGCATCTGCAGAATCTCTTGTGTTTACTATAACATTGCTGTTTTCTTATTCACTTAAGGAAAGAACTTAATGTTTGTTTGTCCCTTTTAATAATATTGGAGATGTAAAAAATATATAGGAGGTTGAGAAGAGAGTGGATTTCATAGTCAAGTTTGTCATATTCTTGAATGTCTTGAGATTCGCTCACTAATATAAATAAGGTTACTGATCAGATGTGATAACTAAATCCCAAATTTCAGAATTATTTAATTTAATGTTTTAATTTACAATTAAAATATTAACTTCAGGAGAATGGTGGCATCCGTTAGTCTCGCGAGACCATGGATCTGCACCTGGAAAGTCTTGCTTCAGTCTCTCTAGGGCGCAAGCCTGGGCAAGGTTGTATGGAAGACCGGCAGTTGCCCAAGCAGCAAGTCTCCCCTCTCCATGACACCAATGTTGTCCAAGGGAAGGGCAAGAGCCGATACAGCTTGGCACCAGTGTCGTCGTAGGAGTTGCCAGAACGAGGTTGAAGGCAACGTCGGACTGCCTTAGGGACTCCAGCTCCGGATTTGTCCTCAGGGTTTACTCTTGAAGTCTTTCCCACAAGTGGGTATGGCCGCAAGGCAGTGGAGTTTGAAATCAGAGTTTTCCCTCTCTTAGATGGACTGCCTTCCCAGGCTGACGAGATCCATCTACCCATCTTCAGGAGAGTACACTGGTATAAAAAAAAATAGCTCAATAGCCCATAGCCATGATGAACTTATTACTATCGCATGTATTAAGCAAAGTGTGTGTGTGGGTGTGGGTGTACATGTATTGCTTTACTATCTGTCAGTATTTAATTGATAAGGAATGAAGATATTGTCTTTCCTCTCATCTTACCTTTGAGCTAATTGACTTTTTTACATCTATTCACCATGAATACAGGTATTAACAAAAACTTGAAAATAAAAAATACTCAACTCAGCATCTCATGAGAAAAATGCAATTGATTCATCAAGTTTAAATAATTTCACCTATTCCTGTCAGATTATGCATATCTGTGCTCAATGTATTATATTCTCATAAATATAAGTCCTGAAATTTAAAATCAAATGATCAGAAATACGTACAACATTACTATCAGCGCTGCAAAGAGAAAATTTTGAGAAGTTAGAAGTGGGTGCATTTGCAACACTGAAAAGGTTCATGGGTAAGCAAGGTTTAGTATTTGTAGGCCAAAAGCAGTCAAGATGGGAGTAGCTTCAGGAAGCTAACTCTTCTGGTAAGATGGTGGCGCGTTGGACACAGTGACCAACCATGGGTGTTATTGTCTTTTGTAAACATCTTTATATATGATTGCAAGACAACGCTGGGCATTAAGAACCTCAAGTACTGCAGGTCTACCCCATGAGCAAGCTGCTCGTTAATAGACGAGTTGGACTTAGTACAAAAGGCATTGGAGTCAGTGCACAAAGGCAGCGTGCAGGCTAACAAAGAGTGATTGTCTTGAACATTTCTCTTGCGATGGCAGGACCCTGTTGTACATCGGTAATGTAAAATGTTGTAAGTCCGTTTTCCTTGGTTATTGGAGAGACAGATGGCGGAGGAGCTGCGTGGCCTCGCTTGTGGCGAGGACTAAGCCTCAAGGCACGAGCTTGCCTTTTGCAGCAGTTGAAGAGAGGAGACGCCGGAGGTGGTGTAGCGAAGCTGCGATAGTGGCTGGCCCCTCCCATCAATGCTGCTCTCCAGTGTTTACACGGTGGAATGATGAGCTGGATTGTCTGCGTGCGTACATTAATCTACCAACTGCTGAGGACTGTTTGTTCTTGCCAAAAACATCAATGCACATCTCACCCATTAGATTTACCACAGTACATAATTATCTATTTAAGTGTTTATTTTCCTTTTATATCATCTCAATGTGTACTTAAGAATGTATAAATAATTGTAGTTTTATACATATAAAAAAATGGAAAAGGTTATATGTGTGAAAAAAGTACATGATATTTGTGAATTCCTTATCCAAATAAAAATAAAATTTAAAAAAAAATGATCTGCAGGGATGAGTGTTTAAATAAGATGAGCCTGGTTACGTTATTTGAAATAAGAGAATTTTCAGAATTTCTGTGAATGCCAGTTCTCACAAGGTTTTGAACTTTGTTGTGGTAATTCTCAGTTTGCATGAAGACAGATTTCTCTTTGTGACTTTAAGTTGGAGTATTGCCTTGTACTGTAGAAATCCAGTACTAATGGCACTCTGTAGGTTTTCATAAAGGCATCAGACAATAAACCCTGTTTTTGTCATCAAGAAAATTGGTTTAAGTTTAAATTTTCTGGTTCTTCCAGCTTGGTGTGATTGACTTCTCATTGTACCTGAAAGATGGAGCTCAGGACCATGCTGATGGCAAACAGTGAGTATTCATATCAAATTAACTATATCAACTTTTAAACTCTTTTATCAGTGTTGTGACAAATCCTTTCCATTTGCACATAACTTTGTAAAAGAGCTAAAATTAAAAATCAGATAAAACAGCAGAAGCTGAAGAAATGAAAAATGAAAGCAGGCAATATTTTGGAGAGAGAGAGTTAAAGTTTCAGGTCAGTGTCTGTTGTGCAAAGTTGTTACACTTCAGCATTGTATGAGAGACCACATGGTAGAACTAAATGAAATACACTGGACTGGAAGGCATGCAAGTGATTCTACATCTTTGGCACTGCCATTTAGTTTGTAATGGTGATAATGGTATGTTTCTTTAATTTTCTATCCCAATATAGACTAATGTAAGCTTGAGGAATAAGGATTTATTTTCTTATTCTGTTTGCCAGAACTTACTAGTTTGGTTAAAGGTCATGTACTGTAACTTGTCTTTAGTTTCAGATTGCCACTAACACCTGTGTTCTGCATCTTGCAGCTCTTTTCTTAATTATTCTTTCCTTTACCTTCATTCCTGTACTAAATAGATGACACTGAAAGCCCTTATGTCCAGTTGGTCTCCAGCTTATAGACATTCTCTCCCACTTGTCTCTCTGCAATGAAAAACATCTTTATATTCCCAGTTTTCCAGTTCAAATGAAGGATCGTTGCTCTGAAATATTAATTCTGTTTCTCTCCCTACAAGCCACCGTCTAACCTGTTACTTATTTCCAGCACTCTGTTTTTAGATATACTGCAGGAACTAGTTTACTCAGATCATATTCAAATTGTTTTTCAAGTGATCGATAGGATGTTGTATTTGAATTCTTTCCAGAAGTACTATTTTCATTGTGGTTGTTGAATGCTGCTTACTAGTCCAGAATATGCTCCAGGCAACCTGCCACCCTAAATGGGCCTCCAACTCCACACTGCACAACTAATGTATAAATTCCAATAACTACAGTAACCTTTTCAAGTTCAAGTTTTAATTGTCATTCAACCATACACATGAATGCAGCCAAACAAAACAGTGTTCCTCCGGGGCCAAGGTGTAAACACAGTACCAGTAGCCACACACTGCAAATTTAGAACATGTAGTTACAATAGCAGAAAAAAACATACCATCATAAAAACATAACAGATGAATGCAATCCAGTTTATCTTCCAGCAAGTGAACACTGGAGGGCAGGACTGACGGGAGGGGCTAGTCCCCAACCCAGCATGGACTCAGGCATGCCCCCATACCTCTGCTATCTCCCACACTGCCTCTAGCGTTTCCTCCCCGGGCGGCTACAACAGACAATGCCGCAGCACAACAACCAAGGCCACACATCTCCCCTGTCATCTGTCTTTCCAATGAACCGGTGAACTGGACCTGTAGTATTCTGCATCACCAATGTCCAACAGGATCTTGCCATGACAAGAAAAGCGTATAATCTTGGGGTAGTGTAGTGGTGAGCATGATACTATTCCAGCTTGGGGCATTCTCTCAAAGCAGGTTAGATGTTTCCTTTATGTGCACGCATGCGTTTCCACCCACAGTCCAAAGATGTACAGGTTTCTCCCACCATCCGAAGGTAGAGCGTTCCTATGAAAACGGTTCATAAGCCAGAATGTCGTAAAGCGAAGAAGCAATTACCATTTATTTATATGGGGAAAATTTTGTGAGTGTTTGCAGACCCAAAAATAACCTACCAAATCATGCCAAATAACACATAAAACCTAAAATAACAGTAACATACAGTAAAAGCAGGAATGATATGATAAATACACAGCCTATATAAAGTTGAAATACTTTTCCACAATCATTTCCTGCACTGTTGTCCGTAGCGAAAATGTCACGCAAGCGCCGTCAGCAGAAACACGGCACAAGCCCTCTCAGCAGAAAATTTCACGCAAGCGCTGTTGGTAAAAACACTCTCTCCAGTAACCTTTAAGCTATGAAGCTGCCAAATCATAACCAAATAACACGTAAAAATACACAGCCTATATAAAGTAGAAATAATGTATGTTCAGTGTAGTATCACTTATGGGAATTGGGAGGACAGCTTGCCGAACACACTAATGATGGTGTGTTAGACTGAGTCGTCGGAGTTTGGGTGGTGCAGTGGCCCCACCCTCCGGGCAGCGACCCGATACCGATCCGCGAAGCATGCAGCGGTCCAGTGGTAGCCGGGACGCACACAGCACATCTTTAAGAAAAAAGCCGAAATAAACATGCTAATTAATAAAGTGCTGCCCGGCACGTAAATGTCGGCCCAGATCAGAGGCAGTTGCCGATTGCATCGCCTCTGATCTGGACTGACAATTACATGTCAGGCGGCACCTAATTAATTAGCATGTTTATTTTGGCTTTTTTTCTTAAAGATGTGCTGTGTGCCTCCCGGCTACTGCTGCATTCTCCGCGAATCGGTATCTGTCGGCAGCCTGGGGGTTGGGGTGGTGGGACACTGGGGTGTTATCTCGTCATCGTCTGTTTCCATTAGGGCAGGCAGCTCATCTTCTCCTATGACTGCCCGCCTTGATGTCGAAGGTCGAGGTTCGTCGTCTGCTGTGGCTGATGTGGAAGGCTTGTTTGACTGCTGAGCCTCGCCCATTTTTCTATCGTACAGTTCTTTGTAAGCTCTCAAACCATCCTGCAAATATCCCCTAAACCTACGTTACCCTTTCAAAATTAAAGTCGTACTTTATCATTGCAGTGAAAATCTCGCGCAGTTGCTTCACGTTCAGTTCGTTATTGCATTCGGTTTCGATTGTTACCCTTTCCTCTTCCAATTGCATCAGCTCTTCATCTATCAGTTCTCGGTCATGTGATGCCAAAACCTCTTCAACATCATCTTCGTCATCTTTTACAAGCCAAGCTCACGTTGTCCTTACTTCATTCACCATGATCAAAAGGCTTAATTAAGTCTAGTTTTATGCTAAGTGTAACTCCCTTACGAGCTCTTTCAGGCTTTTCCGACACCTTAGAACTCATCTTGCTAACGGCTGCTCACAGGCACGTGTTTAAGCAATGCCAGCAAGAATGCCGTTCCGAGTCCGGGGGAGGGCGGCTGCTCAGGTGCACGCTGCTTTTTTATCGCGCACTTTTTTTTTGTAACAGTGAAAACACCTTCTGTTAGTGAAAACAGGGAACTAATGTAGGCCTTTCATAACAGTGAGGTTTCGTAAAGCGAACGTTCGAAAAGCGGGGGACACCTGTACGATTAGTAGGTTAGCTGGCCATTGTAAATTGTCCCGTAGTCAGGCTCGGGTTAACTTGTTGGGTTGCTGGGCTGCACGGCTTGAAGGGCTGAAAGATCCTGTTCTGCGCAGTACCTCAAAATAAAATAAAGTAAAGCCCTATTCTACAAATAGCACAACCCATTACAGGTGACTAGCCTTCTGGATGTATCGAGGCTTGGCCCTATGATTGTTCTGATAAAGGGGCTTTGAACTGATGCATTAACTTTTGGCGTGTGCGTGCGTGTGAGTCTGTGTGCGTACGTGTGTCCATGATGTCTTTTTCATGGCTTTTACAAGGCACGGAGCGAGAGAGAGACTGTGTGGGGCACCACTCCTCACACAGACATTTCGCAGTATTTTTCCCTTTTATTTTACGAGGTCGAGTCGCGATCTCGACACTCAACCTGGCACAGATGGAAAGCGTACTCGGGAGCGGACCTGACTGGTTTCGAACCCAGGAACCTCCGCTCCGGGGTCCGGCGCCGATTTCATTGCGCCACCAGCCAGCCCGCATTAACTTTTTTTCTTTCCACAGATGCTGACGACCTGATGATTCTTTCCAGTATTGTTATTTTTCATATTTTTAGCAGCAGTTTTCATTTTCAATTTCTTGCACCACTGGCCTTTTGTTTATTTATCTGTGAATTCACATTTTTGATCTAGAAAATAAATAATACCTAAGCCTACCTTTTAAAATTAAGTTTGGCAACCCCATCAAGTGATATATTTGCAAATTGTTGCTTATGTATTGTGGAGGTGCTGAATAAAATGTGTATCTTGCCCATTGAGTTCAACTTTAAACAGAGGGGAGGTTGGTTATGTTTTGGCACCTAACCTGCAACAGATTCTGTACTACTTCATTTGTTTACAGCAGCACTGAAGTCTGGAATGCACTCACGTACACCTGAAGCAAATTAACAGTTCTTTGCAGACACATTTGCAACCTGTCAGTGTGATCTGTCCTATTTTAGATTGACTAACTCAGATTAGCTTTGTTTATGTTCCAGAATTGGTTTAATACAAAGTATCTTTGTGTTGCTGAGAATGGCTAGGGTATTTTAATTCACTACACTTAGTTCCCTTTCCCAGTAGAGTCCCAATCAAGTTGTGTACTTAGAGTGGCTGATTTCACTATTCATAGTCTCAGAATAAATTGATCAAGTTCCAACAGACTTATAAAGAGCCACTTCCAGACTTGCGTACATAGATTTCCTCTTCAATTTCTTGATTGCAGAACTGGTTATACTTGGAAAAGGAGCCTACTGGGAGAAAATAGTGTAGACCAGGATGAAAATAAATTAGAGAAAACAGTCTGAATGCATTTCTTTCTTTGGAAACTGGATCTGAGATTGTATTTCTGATCTCAAAATGGAACTTGTTTCCAGTCTTGTCTTTCATGGTAAAGATGAAAGGAGAGTATTCAGACGTAGACATAGACAGAAGACATAGGAGCAGAATTAGCCCATTCAGCCCATCAAATCTGCTCCACCATCCAATATTGGATGATTTATTATCCCTCTCAACCCTGTTCTGTCTTCTGCTCATAACCTTACAAATCAGGAACCTCTCAACCTCTGCTTTAAATATGACTTGACCTCCACAGCTGCCTCTGGCAGTGAATTCCACAGATTAACCACCCTGTCACCTAAGAAATTGTTTCTCATATCTGTTTTAAAGGGCTGTTCTTGTTTTCCGAGGCTGTGCTCCAATCCCAGACTCCTCCACTACAGGAAACAATCTCTCCACGTCAACTCTATCTAAACCTTTTCTATCTGTGTACCTGTTCTAAGTATTTTCAACGTTGTAATTCTACCCTCTTCTACCACTTCCTGCAGCAGTTCATTCCACACAGCTACCACCAAGTGTATGGAAAAGCTTGTCTCTCGTGTCCCCTTTATATCTTTCCCCTCATTGTAAATCTATGTCCTCCAGTTTTAGAATCCCTTAACCTGGGAAAAAGACATATTGAATAGGTTTCAGTGAGAACCCCCTTCATTCTTCTAAACTCCAGCGAGTGCAGTCTTAGAATCATCAAATGGTACTTGCACGTTAACCCTTTCATTCCAGGAATCTTTCCCATGAACCACCTCTGGAGCTGTCCAATGCCAGCACATCATTTGTTAGATATGGGGTCCAAAACCACCCACAGTACTCCAAATACAATCTGATCAATGCCCTTTACATGCTTGCTTTTATATTGTCCTCTGGAAATATATGCTAACATTGCATTTGCCTTCCTTACCACTGACTCAACCTGCAAGTTAAGATTTAGGAAATCCTGCATGAGGACTCCGAAGTATCATTGCTCCTTGGACTTTTGAATTTGTTCCCCATTTAGAAAATGAATCCTCTGGATTAATATGCCTGTCTTAGATGAAAGGAAAGCTTGAGTTGATGAATTTATTTTTCACTGTTGGTTTAATTGGGGGAAAAATGTAAATGCTGTCAGAAATGCATCAGTGAAAATCTTGAACCTGAAAACCAGACTGTTCGTGTGAGCCATTGAGGTTGAGTATGAAATCTGAAATTGCCTTGGATATGTTCCAAAATCCATAATTTCATCTCCTTGGCTTTCAGGAGTACTGAAATCACCAAAATTCTTGACCAGAAACATTACGTGGAAGAGCTCAACAGACATTTGAGGTAAAGCACCAAATGGCTTTGTCACTATCTTCATTATCTTGTGTATGTGTTTAAAATTAGATCTCAAATATTTGTTGTAAGTGCAGCATTTAAAAGCCATTCAGAAAAATGTAATGTCTCATCTGATAAAACATTAATTTTGTTAGTAACCAATGTAAGCATTTTACTTTGATGTGATGTGTAATAATTAAATGTGTTTGTTTAAAGTGGCACAGTTTCTGACCTACAGGCAAAACTGGATTTGTTGGAAAAGATTAATGCAAAACTCATGGAAGAGGTGAGTAATACTGACAATCTTTCCTCATGTCTTCTTGAAATTTCATTTGAAAATAGGTTAGTATTGAATATGATCTGGCTGTGATGTATTTTGCAGCTTACAGCAGCAAATGACCGAATTCAGTCACTTCAGGAAGAACAGGATCAATTAAAGCAAGAAAATTCATCAATCCTTGAAAGCAGCGAACGGCGAGTAGAGGTTGAATCATCAATTTTAATTTAATATTCTAAACTGGTTTCTTCCACCTCTGTCAACTATAGAAAGGTTATATGAGTTTTAATTTAAAAAGTTATTTATATTTACCACAGATTAAGCTCCTTTTAGAAAGGCCTAGATTTTTCAAAAGAAAATGAATACAGGTGACGCCTGCATTACAGCTGTTTAGGTAGCAGAGTTTCACTCTTAGAGAATGCACAAACCTCTACCCAAAATTTTGAGATGTGTGATTGCACTTGGCCTCAGCAGCACCAGTAAGGTCATGTTGCCATCCTGTGATTGTACTAAATGGGTGGAAGTTTTGGTGGTGTATGAGGGCAGAGTTGGCTGAGTAATGAAATTGGTTAAGGCAGGTTCTATGCATGAATAAGGGGAATGGTTAGCCTTTTTCCCAGGTTAAGGGATTTTAAAACTGGAGAGCATAGACTTACAGTGAGGAGAAAAATATAAAGGGGACATAAGGGACAAGTTTTTCCACACACCTGGTGGTAGCTGTGTGGAATGAGCTGCTGCAGGAAGTGGTAGAAGAGGGTAGAATTACAATGTTTAAAATACTTAGAATAGGTACACAGATAGAAAAGGTTTAAAATGTAGGTAAATAGGATTAGCTCAGATAAGCAAACACATGAATGTGTTGGACTGAAAATTTCCCCCAAACTCTTACGTATGCCAACCATTGAATAGCTACGCGGAATCAGTTGAACCATGTTCACCATTGTTTGAGGAGGAAAAGTAGCATTAATGCATTGCAAGATAACATACTGAAGTGATAGCACAATGAAGAAAGACATATCAGTTTGTTTTCATTGAGGTTATTTGAAGTCAGTGCTGAGTTTATGTCTTATGGACAAGTCATGTCAAAGGCACATTTCATCATATAAGCAGCATTCAAAAGAAAAACATAAATTCTATGTAAATTTTACAAGAATAAACACAATTAGAACAAAAGAAACAGTCCGTGTTGGTGCTTAGTGATTGAAGTGGTCATTGTATTGACATACTGGAGCAGCGACTAGAGTTGTTCAAGAACAGAGTGGTTGTAGCTGCTTTTGAACCTGGTTGTGTGGGACTTGACGATTCTGTACTTCCTGCCCAATGGTATCTGTGAGAAGGTGGCATGGTCTGAATGATGGGGATCTTTGAGGTGTGTTAACTTTTTGAGGCTGAGCCAACAGCGGATATTACCAGTGGTGAGGAGGGATGTGCCCGTGATGTATTGGACAGAGTCCACTACTCTGTTCGACTTCTTGTCTTCCTTTGCATCTGAATTGCGATACCAGAGCACGATAAAACTTGATGTAGCTAGAGTACTTTCAACAATACGTATATAGAAGTTTATTGGTGTGTTTGGTGACAAACAGAACTTCCTTAATCTTCTAAGGAAGTAAAGATGTAATATAATGTATATATAATGAGAAGTATATTTTTGAAATAAAAATTATTTTGTGAGGTTGGGAGTAACTACTTTTGTGAGCAGGTCTTCACCATCAATTTTAGCACTTAATATCAGGTGGGTGGTTTCTCAAAGAAATGTGGATGGTAGGGAGCGATTGCTATATTTTAGAAAACACAGCATAAGTTAAGATCCTGAGGGGAAGCCTTTTCACTCAGATGATGGTGGAAGTATGGAACAAGCTGCTAGCAGAAGTAGTAGATCGTACCTATTCACCCAATATCGCTGTGATCAATTAAGTATTTCACCCAGTATTATCCTGTCTTAGTAGGACTATCAAACTAGTTCTTTATCCCATTAGCACCCTGACAATGTAGGTATTTGACGTGGTACAGCTCTGACCCAGTAGTGCCCTAAAGTAATAGATGTTTTAAACACATTAGCACCCTGACATTGTAGTTACTTGGTCAGATGTCCCCTGACCCAATAGAGCACTGAACTGATAGTAACCTGACTAAATACTTAGTTAACCCAGTATCGCACTGACAACGTACTTATTGGACTCAGTAGAACCCTAACGCTTTGGTACCCTGCCCATGGACCCTATAAACCCCTTCTCAGAATAATGTATTTAAATATATAAAGTAAAATAGATAAGATTACAAAATAAACCAATTATAAAATCTAGTTATCAGAATATAAAGAAGCTAATTTGTGATATAGTGATATATGTTCCTTTATTAATGCATTAAATAACAAGACTATGTATTTAAAATAAAGATCACAAATGTGAGAACATGCAAACTTCACCATTTGCTGGCTGAAAGACTACTAGGCACAGGGCTGCCTGATAGTTGGCCACTATGTTGCATGAGTGTCTGCAGATGCGAAGACTCTGATCAGATTCGATCTAGGGGCAGGTCTAATAACTACCATAATTTTGAAGTAGTGATGAGTGTGCCCTAAATGATATTTAAATTATTTGTAATGGCTGTAATATGATACGAAAATATTTGTGATTTCTATTGGTGACAAAGTATAGGTACTGCTAATACTGCTGTGGTTTTTTCCCCTCTGTATTACTATTTGAAAGAAATGCTAAATTTCGGTTAGAAGTTAGTGAAAATAAAGATGTAGATTTTCCTATCGCAAGTGCACGGACCCCCTGAAACCTATCCACGGACGCTCTGGAGGGAATTGAGGGCTGTGGGGAAAAGGCAGGAAGAGTGGAGCAGATTCCACGGCCAGAACAGTTATGATCTTATTGCATGGCAGAGCAGGCTTGATGGGCCAGGTGGCCTACTCCTACTCTTGTTTCTTATGTGGGTTCACTTACAATATTTAAGAGAACTTTGGATGAGAGAGGTACAGTGGGCTATGGTCTAGGTACAGAGAAGTGGGACTAGGAGGAGAAACCAGGTTTGCATGGACTAGATGAGCTGAAGGGCCTTTTTCTATGCTGTGGTACTCTGAATCTAAAGTAAATGCAAAGTAAGCTCCTGTTATTTGATACTTGCATTCTTATAAATTTCACTTATAAATTCGTTCTGACATTTACCAGGTGAGTAGACAAGATTCTGAAGTAGAGCTGGAAACGTACAGACAGACTCGGCAAGGTCTAGATGAAATGTACAATGAAGTCTGGAAGCAGCTGAAGGAAGAGAAACGACTCAGAACGGTAAAGAACCTTAATATTTCTCTTGAACTGGCAAATAACTTGTGTAAAACTTGATATTAAGCTTGTTTTATTTTAAAATTCAAATATATTATTTTTACTTCAGAACTGGTATAAAGTACTTCGAAAATGAATTGGATTTAGTGCTTGAAAATATTTTGATGCTTGTATAAGCATTCTTTGGTCTGATTATTTTGGCCAGATACTCCTATCAATGCGAGGAAGGTAATAATGTAAAAATGCAGCTTTAAAATCTGTTTGCATCTTTTAATTTGTGGTGATTTTGTAGAGGTTTGTTATTTCAGGAGCTAGAGAAAGAACTGGAATTACAAGTAAGCTTGAAGCAAGAAATGGAGACGGCCATGAAGTTACTGGAGAAGGACACTCATGAGAAGCAAGATTCGCTGGTTGCTCTGCGACAACAGTTAGAAGAGGTGAAGGCTATCAATTTGCAGATGTTTCACAAAGCCAAGGTATGGTTTGTTGCCTCCCAGATGCCAGGGTCAAGGATGTCTCTGATCGATTGCATGACATTCTGAAGTGGGAGGGTGATCAGCCAGATGTCGTGGTGCACATCGGTACCAATGACATAGCAAGGAAGAGTGAGGAGATCCTGGAGAGTGAGTATAGAGAGCTTGGTAGGAAGTTGAAAAGCAGGACCTCGAGGGTGGTAATCTCAGGATTGCTACCTGTGCTACGTGCCAGTGAGGGTAGGAATAGGATGCTCTGGAGGATGAACAAGTGGCTGAGGAACTGGTGTAGGGAGCAGGGTTTCAGATTTCAGGATAATTGGGACCTCTTCTGGGGCAGGTGGGACCTGTACAAGAGAGACGGGTTACACTTGAACTACAGGGGGACCAATATCCTTTCAGGGAGGTTTGTTAATGCTATTGGGGGGGCTTTAAACTAGATTTGCAGGGGGATGGGAACCACAGTACCAGAGCTGACAGTGTGGCTGGGGTGAAAATAAATGATGTTAAAAGTTCAAGCAAATCCACTAATAGAAAGGTTATGAGTGGTGGTAAAAATCTTCTGAGGTGTATATATTTCAATGCTAGGAGTATTGCGGGGAAGGCGGATGAGTTGAGGGCGTGGATTGGCACGTGGAATTATGACATTGTAGCAATTAGTGAAACTTGGCTACAGGAGGGGCAGGACTGGCAGCTTAATATTCCAGGGTTCCGATGTTTCAGATGTGATCGAGGCAGAGGAATGAAAGGTGAGGGAGTGGCATTGCTTGTTAGGGAAAATATTACAGCAGTGCTCAGGCAGGACAGATTAGAGGGCTTGTCTACTGAGTCCTTGTGGGTGGAGCTGAGAAACAGGAAAGGTATGGCCACATTAGTGGGATTGTATTACAGACCACCCAATAGTCAAAGAGAATTGGAAGTGCAAATCTGCAGAGAGATAGCAGGCAACTGCAGGAAACATAAAGTTGTGGTGGTAGGGGATTTTAATTTTCCATATATTGATTGGGTCTCCCATACTGTTAGGGGTCTAGATGGTTTAGAGTTTGTAAAATGTGTTCAGGAAAGTTTTCTAAATCAATATATAGAGGGACCTACTAGAGGGGATGCAATATTGGATTTCCTGTTAGGAAACGAGTTAGGACAAGTGACAGAAGTCTGTGTAGGGGAGCACTTTGGTTCCAGTGATCATAACACCATAAGTTTCAACTTGATCATGGACAAGGATAGATCTGGTCCTAGGGTTGAGGTTCTTAACTGGAAGAAGGCCAAATTTGAAGAAATGAGAAAGGATCTAAAAAGCGTGGATTGGGACAGGTTGTTCTCTGGCATGGATGTGATCGGTAGGTGGGAAGCCTTCAAAGCAGAAATTTTGAGAGTGCAGAATTTGTATGTTCCTGTCAGGATTAAAGTCAAGGTGAATAGGAATAAGGAACCTTGGTTCGCAAAGGATATTGCAACTTTGATAAAGAAGAAGAGGGAGTTGTATGACGTGTATAGGAAGCAGGGAGTAAATAAGGTGCTTGAGGAGTATAAGAAGTGCAAGAAAATACTTAAGAAAGAAATCAGGAGGGCTAAAAGAAGACATGAGGTTGCCTTGGCCGTCAAAGTGAAGGATAATCCAAAGAGCTTTTACAGGTATATTAAGAGCAAAAGGATTATAAGGGATAAAATTGGTTGTCTTGAAGATCAGAGTGGTCGGCTATGTGCGGAACCAAAGGAAATGGGGGAGATCTTAAATAGGTTTTTTGCGTCTGTATTTACTAAGGAAACTGGCATGAAGTCTATGGAATTAAGAGAAACAAGTAGTGAGATCATGGAAACTGTACGTCGAAAAGGAGGAGGTCATTGCTGTCTTGAGGAAAATTAAAGTTGATAAATCCCTGGGACCTGACAGGGTGTTCCCTCAGACCTTGAAGGAGACTAGTGTTGAAATTGCAGGGGCCCTGGCTGAAATATTTAAAATGTCGCTGTCTACAGGTGAGGTGCCGGAGGATTGGAGAGTGGCTCATGTTGTTCCGTTGTGTAAAAAAGGATCGAAAAGTAATCCGGGAAATTATAGGCCAGTAAGTTTAATGTCGGTAGTAGGTAAGTTATTGGAGGGAGTACTAAGAGACAGAATCTACAAGCATTTGGATAGACAGGGACTTATTAGGGAGAGTCAACATGGCTTTGTGCGTGGTAGGTCATGTTTGACCAATCTATTGGAGTTTTTCGACGAGGTTACCAGGAAAGTGGATGAAGGGAAGGCAGTGGATATTGTCTACATGGACTTCAGTAAGGCCTTTGAGAAGGTCCCGCATGGGAGGTTAGTTCAGAAAATTCAGTCGCTAGGTATACATGGAGAGGTGGTAAATTGGATTAGACATTAGCTCGATGGAAGAAGCCAGAGAGTGGTGGTAGAGAATTGCTTCTCTGAGTGGAGGCCTGTGACTAGCGGTGTGCCACAGGGATCAGTGCTGGGTCCATTGTTATTTGTCATCTATATCAATGATTTGGATGATAATGTGGTAAATTGGATCAGCAAGTTTGCTGATGATACAAAGATTGGAGGTGTAGTAGACAGCGAGGAAGGTTTTCAGAGCCTGCAGAGGGACTTGGACCAGCTGGAAAAATGGGCTAAAAAATGGCAGATGGAGTTTAATACTGACAAGTGTGAGGTATTGCACGTTGGAAGGACAAACCAACGTAGAACATACAGGGTTAAAGGTAAGGCACTGAGGAGTGCAGTGGAACAGAGGGATCTGGGAAAACAGATACAAAATTCCCTAAAAGTGTCGTCACAGGTAGATAGGGTCGTAAAGAGAGCTTTTGGTACATTGGCCTTTATTAATCAAAGTATTGAGTATAAGAGCTGGAATGTTATGATGAGGTTGTATAAGGTATTGGTGAGGCTGAATCTGGAGTATTGTGTTCAGTTTTGGTCACCAAATTACAGGAAGGATATAAATAAGGTTGAAAGAGTGCAGAGAAGGTTTACAAGGATGTTGCCGGGACTTGAGAAACTCGGTTACAGAGAAAGGTTGAATAGGTTAGGACTTTATTCCCTGGAGCGTAGAAGAATGAGGGGAGATTTGATAGAGGTATATAAAATTATGATGGGTATAGATAGAGTGAATGCAAGCAGGCTTTTTCCACTGAGGCAAAACCAGGAGAAAAAACCAGAGGACATGGGTTAAGGGTGAGGGGGGAAAAGTTTAAAGGGAACATTAGCGGGGGCTTCTTCACACAGAGAGTGGTGGGAGTATGGAATGAGCTGCCAGACGAGGTGGTAAATGCGGGTTCTTTTTTAACATTTAAGAATAAATTGGACAGATACATGGATGGGAGGTGTATGGAGGGATATGGACCGTGTGCAGGTCAGTGGGACTAAGCAGAAAATGGTTCGGCACAGCCAAGAAGGGCCAAAAGGCCTGTTTCTGTGCTGTAGTTGCTATGGTTCTATGGTAAGAAATGAAGCCAGATTTGACTCACTGACAATCCTTAATTAGCAAGTAACGTTGGAGCATGTGCAGTGTACGATGCAATGACCTTTCCAAGATTAATTTACATTAAGAACATGACTGGATAAAACAATAGGAACTATTATAGTTCCTGCATATGCCTAGAGCTGTGTACTATTCCTTAAAAGCTATTTTGAATTAATGATCCTTTGTCATTGATGTGATTGAAAAGAAAACTAAATCCATATTAGAACGGTCCAAGTATAATTTCCTCCCTTGATATTGGGAAAACATTGCTGAATTAGGATACCCCTTGCCGGAGAACTCAGATTAACATTTGATCAGCAGAAATGAGTGGAAGTTTGGCTGGAGAGTATTGAGTATCAGGAATAATAGGTAGATTGGAAATGGAGAAAATGGATTACCTGAGCAAGCAAAAAAAAAATGGAATGTTTAGTGGGAAATAAATGTTGGAATGGGTTTGATCGGTATTGCTGTGAGTTAAATTGTTTCCTATACTTCTACATATGAAAAAGAGAATGAGGGGTTTGCTAGACATGGAATGGGTTGATCATCTTAGAAGGAGAGGTTAGACAGGCTGGACTTGTATCTACTTGACCGAATTGTGTAAGATCCTGAAGGGCCTTGCAAGGGTGCATGTAGAGAGGATATTTTCTCTGTGGTAGAATCTAGAATTGGGGTCACTTCATTTTAAAATAAAAGGTCACCCATTTAAAAATGAGATTAGCTGCAATTTTGAGTGTCTTGAGTCTTTGGAATTGTGTTCCTGAAAGAGCATCGGAAGCTGAGTCTGAGTATTTTAAGATAATTTGTTTATTGATAGTCAAGGACGAGTGAAAGGCTATAAGACTATACAGTTGAGATTATGATCAGATCAGCTACCACTCATACTCTTCATGTCTATGTTTGTCTGTGGTGTGAGAAGTTAAAATGGAACTAAATGCAGTTGGTTTTGATTTGGTTTAGATATTGAAAATATTTTTAAAGGTTTTGGCATATTTTAGAATCCTTCTGTTAACTCTATCATAGACTGGGAGAAATAAATGTAGGAATAGGTGTGCAGCCCTTGAGTCTGATCTACCACATAATCAAATCATGGCTGGTTGGATCTTGACCTTGGCTTTACTCTTGTGCCTTTTCCCCTTTATCCTCACAACTTTCCTATAAAAGTCGAAACCTGTCATCCTCAGTTTTCGATATAGTTCTTGATTCACCTAATGCAACTCTGTAATTTCCAGATTCATGTCTTTGTGTTCAACACCTTCAGGTATGTCTTAATTTAACAACTATGCTTTCAGCTGTTTATTCACTTCATTGGGGAAGTACATATCAAGCACCTCCCACTTTACATTTTTAAAGTATTGCACCTCAATGAGAATGGCTCTCATTCTTCTAAATTTCAAAAGACGGAGGCCCAGTCTACCCAAACCTTTGAAGGCAGTTCAAAGGTTAATCCTCTGTCCCTGGAATTAACCTTTGGCCTGCCTTCAATACAAGGCTAACTTTAAAATTAGGGTTATTAATAATAAATACTTTATTGATCCAGAGTGGGAAATTCTTTAAGGATCTGTTTAAAGCCATAGCCATAAAGCCAAATTATTTGGAAGAAAAAACATATTGAGCATGATTTCTGTTTCCTGATTAAGGGACAGGCAATGCATCTCCTGAGCTCTGTTCAGGATTGAGAAATTGCATCAACAAATTTAGTGATCTAAGATAGGAAATCAAAGAAGCATCAATTCCAGCAAAAAAAACATACTGAGCTGCATTATTTTGCCTTCAGAACTGACAACAGTTTAACACAATCTGAATCATTTTGCAAGAATGGTGAAAGGAAACATTAAAAGTAGATCAGAAATAGATTTTGGTGCAATATTCAGTACTTTGTCATCTCCCTATTTTTCAAAGTAGTTAAGGATTTAAATACTGGCAAACCTCTTAAGGTTAATTTGAAAGTATCATAGAATGTGTGATAATTTGTTCCTTTGGTAAATCATGTAGAACTCTGATGGGACAGTGCAACAGAAGACAGAAATGATAAACACTTTGGAGCAAAAGACGAACCAGATGATCAGCGCCACAAAACAAATGGAAGAAAGGTACAGCTAAATATGCAATATTTTGTATCAAACTAGTAATATATTTGCATGTAATATGGGTATATTTACACTTTGAACAACTTATTGGTGATTTCTTCATCATGACGAGGAATTGATCAAAACATTTCATAGTATATTTGGTAACATACATCAAAGTTGCTGGTGAACGCAGCAGGCCAAGCAGCATCTATAGGAAGAGGTGCAGTCGACGTTTCAGGCCGAGACCCTTCGTCAGGACTAACTGAAGGAAGAGTGAGTAAGGGATTTGAAAGCTGGAGGGGGAGGGATAGAGCCGAGAGCTGGACAGGTGATAGGCAAAAGGGGATACGAGAGGATCATGGGACAGGAGGCCTAGGGAGAAAGACGGGGGGGGGGGGGTGACCCAGAGGATGGGCAAGAGGTATATTCAGAGGGACAGAGGGAGAAAAGGGAGAGTGAGAGAAAGAATGTGTGCATAAAAATGAGTAACAGCTGGGGTACGAGGGGGAGGTGGGGCCTAGCGGAAGTTAGAGAAGTCAATGTTCATGCCATCAGGTTGGAGGCTACCCAGACGGAATATAAGGTGTTGTTCCTCCAACCTGAGTGTGGCTTCATCTTTACAGTAGAGGAGGCCGTGGATAGACATGTCAGAATGGGAATGGGATGTGGAATTAAAATGTGTGGCCACTGGGAGATCCTGCTTTCTCTGGCGGACAGAGCGTAGATGTTCAGCAAAGCGGTCTCCCAGTCTGCGTCGGGTCTCACCAATATATAAAAGGCCACATCGGGAGCACCGGACGCAGTATATCACCCCAGTCGACTCACAGGTGAAGTGATGCCTCACCTGGAAGGACTGTTTGGGGCATGAACTTTCAATTGCGGCGCCTGCCATTGATCTCGGCGGCTCCAACACCTGAGGACATATTCAAAACCCGGACTCCAGCAACGACCATGGACACATTCGAAATGATTACGCAACCACCAACTGCGACTCCAGCCTTGAACTCCAGGCCGGGTCTTTATGTGCTGCTGTTGTGACTCCCGTCTCCCCTTCCCCCACCACCACTCTGCAACCCCGTCTTCCTCAGATCCCACCGTCAACTCCTGGGCCCTCAGAGGCTCCATCTTCCTCTCACCCCAACCCTCCCCTCTCCATTGACACCCCCAGCCTCCCCCCTCCCCCCTCTGATCCCAGCTCTCATCCGTGCCGGGTCTTTACCATCCCCTCCGACCTTCAACTGTCGGAGGCAGAACGCTCTGTTCTCAGTAAGGGCCTCACGTTTGTCCCCCTTCGCCCACACCTCAGCGAGTTCCGTGTTCGCCACGATGCGGAACTTTTCTTCCGCCGTCTCCGTCTCCGAGCCTACTTCTTCGGCAAGGACTCTTCCACCCCCACCGATGACCCCTTCTCCCGTCTTCAACCCTCCTCTTCTTCATGGACACCCCGCTCTGGTCTCCTGCCTGCTCTGGATCTCTTTATTGCCAACTGCCGACGGGACATCAACCGTCTCGACTTCACCGCACCTTGTCCCCATTCCAACCTCACTCCTTCGGAACGCTCTGCTCTCCACTCCCTCCGCACTAATCCTAACCTTATTATTAAACCCGCTGATAAAGGGGGTGCTGTTGTAGTCTGGCGTACTGACCTCTACCTTGCCGAGGCACAGCGACAACTCGCGGATACCTCCTATTTACCCCTCGATCGTGACCCCACCAAGGAGCACCAGGCCATTGTCTCCCACACTATCAACGACTTTATCCGCTCAGGGGATCTCCCATCCACTGCTACCAACCTTATAGTTCCCACACCCCGCACTTCGCGTTTCTACCTCCTACCCAAGATCCACAAACCTGCCTGTCCTGGCCGACCTATTGTCTCAGCTTGCTCCTGCCCCACCGAACTCGTTTCTGCATACCTCGACACTGTTTTATCACCCCTTGTTCAATCCCTTCCGACCTATGTTCGTGACACTTCTCACGCTCTTAAACTTTTCGATGATTTTAAGTTCCCTGGCCCCCACCGCTTTATTTTCACCATGGATGTCCAGTCCTTATATACTTCCATCCCCCATCAGGAAGGTCTCAAAGCTCTACGCTTCTTTTTGGATTCCAGACGTAATCAGTTCCCCTCTACCACCACTCTGCTCCGTCTAGCGGAATTAGTCCTTACTCTTAATAATTTCTCCTTTTGCTCCTCCCATTTCCTCCAAACTAAAGGTGTAGCTATGGGCACCCGTATGGGTCCTAGCTATGCCTGCCTTTTTGTTGGGTTTGTGGAACAATCTATGTTCCGTGCCTATTCTGGTATCTGTCCCCCACTTTTCCTTCGCTATATCGACGACTGCATTGGCGCTGCTTCCTGCACGCATGCAGAACTCGTTGACTTTATTAACTTTGCCTCCAACTTTCACCCTGCCCTCAAGTTTACCTGGTCTATTTCCGACACCTCCCTCCCCTTTCTAGATCTTTCTGTCTCTGTCTCTGGAGACAGCTTATCCACTGATATCTACTATAAGCCTACTGACTCTCACAGCTAACTGGACTATTCCTCTTCTCACCCTGTCTCTTGCAAAAACGCCATCCCCTTCTCGCAATTCCTCTGTCTCCGCCGCATCTGCTCTCAGGATGAGGTTTTTCATTCTAGGATGAGGGAGATGTCTTCATTTTTTAAAGAAAGGGGCTTCCCTTCCTCCACTATCAACTCTGCTCTTAAACGCATCTCCTCCATTTCACGTACATCTGCTCTCACTCCATCCTCCCACCACCCCACTAGGAATAGGGTTCCCCTGGTCCTCACCTACCACCCCACCAGCCTCCAGGTCCAACATATTATTCTCCGTAACTTCCGCCACCTCCAACGGGATCCCACCACTAAGCACATCTTTCCCTCCCCCCCCCTCTGCATTCTGCAGGGATCGCTCCCTACACAACTCCCTTGTCCATTCGTCCCCCCCATCCCTCCCCACTGATCTCCCTCCTGGCACTTATCCGTGTAAGCGGAACAAGTGCTACACATGCCCTTACACTTCCTCCCTTACCACCATTCAGGGCCCCAAACAGTCCTTCCAGGTGAGGCATCACTTCACCTGTGAGTCGACTGGGGTGATGTACTGCGTCCGGTGCTCCCGATGTGGCCTTTTATATATTGGTGAGACCCGACGCAGACTGGGAGACCGCTTTGCTGAACATCTACGCTCTGTCCGCCAGAGAAAGCAGGATCTCCCAGTGGCCACACATTTTAATTCCACATCCCATTCCCATTCTGACATGTCTATCCACGGCCTCCTCTACTGTAAAGATGAAGCCACACTCAGGTTGGAGGAACAACACCTTATATTCCGTCTGGGTAGCCTCCAACCTGATGGCATGAACATTGACTTCTCTAACTTCCGCTAGGCCCCACCTCCCCCTCGTACCCCAGCTGTTACTCATTTTTATGCACACATTCTTTCTCTCACTCTCCTTTTTCTCCCTCTGTCCCTCTGAATATACCTCTTGCCCATCCTCTGGGTCACCCCCCCCCGTCTTTCTCCCTAGGCCTCCTGTCCCATGATCCTCTCGTATCCCCTTTTGCCTATCACCTGTCCAGCTCTCGGCTCTATCCCTCCCCCTCCTGTCTTCTCCTATCATTTTGCATCTCTCCCTCCCCCTCCAGCTTTCAAATCCCTTACTCACTCTTCCTTCAGTTAGTCCTGACGAAGGGTCTCGGCCTGAAACGTCGACTGCACCTCTTCCTATAGATGCTGCTTGGCCTGCTGCGTTCACCAGCAACTTTGATGTATGTTGCTTGAATTTCCAGCATCTGCAGAATTCCTGTTGTTTATAGTATATTTGGTACTGTTTCTTGACTTGGTGAATATTTGGAATGATATTCTGTAAAATAGAATATTCCAATATTCGTTTTTAGCACATTTGCTTAAAAGTTGCTAAATTATGTTTGTTGAGAATTGCAATTCCCTTGTTAATCACTGGAATAACAATTTGGGCTCCTGGTGTTTGATGTACCATGATGATCTATTTCAGTTTTCTCAATCCATTGGAGATAAACATTGATCATCTGTCTCTAAACTTGATGCAAGATATTGTTTTGAAATCTACTTTTGTCTTGCAGTTTGATTGTTTATTTATAACCTTCCCTTTACATCTTCACTAACATCTACCCTTCCATCCATTGATTGCTTGTCTGAAGCTGTCCTGTTGATGAGTTTGAGTAGCCCAAACCTTTGAAGGCAGTTCAAAGGTTAATCCTCTGTCCCTGGAATTAACCTTTGGCCTGCCTTCAATACAAGGCTAACTTTAAAATTAAGATTATTAATAATAAATACTTTATTAATCCAGAGTGGGAAATTCTTTAAGGATCTGTTTAAAGCCGTAGCCATAAAGCCAAATTATTTGGAAGAAAAAACATATTGAGCATGATTTCTGTTTCCTGATTAAGGGACAGGCAATGCATCTCCTGAGCTCTGTTCAGGATTGAGAAATTGCATCAACAAATTTAGTGATCTAAGATAGGAAATCAAAGAAGCATCAATTCCAGCAAAAAAAACATACTGAGCTGCATTATTTTGCCTTCAGAACTGACAACAGTTTAACACAATCTGAATCATTTTGCAAGAATGGTGAAAGGAAACATTAAAAGTAGATCAGAAATAGATTTTGGTGCAATATTCAGTACTTTGTCATCTCCCTATTTTTCAAAAAAAGTTGCATTAGCTTTAGCTAATAATAAAAAAAGTATTAGCATTAGCTGATACTTTGAAGGAAGAAGGGAACTTAAATCACTTTTCCCAACTAGTCTTGTGAATTTCATGAGCTGAGTTAACACGGTATTGGTGAGTGACACTGTACAAGAAACTGAAGTTATGTTCAGAAACAGCTATTATCCTTCAACAATCAGGCTCCTGAAACAGTGTGGAAAATTTCACTTCCTCAACTCTGAACCATTCCATAATCTGTGGATTCACTTTCAAGGTCTCTACAACTAATTATCAGTATTATTTTTTTTGCACAGTGCATCTTCTTTTTCACGTTGGTTGTTTGTCTGTCTTTGTGTGTAGTTTTATCATTGATTCTGTTGTATTTCTCTGTTCTACTGTTCCTGCTTGCAAGAAAAGAATCTCAAGGTATTATATGGTAATGTATATATACTTTGATCTTTCAATTCATGCACAACAAAGGAATGCTGAAGGAGCCCATATCAAAAGCAAACAGTTGGTGGAAAGTCAAAACAGCATTATTGCTTTGAACAGGAGCTAATTCTTGTGTTGCTAGTTAATAATTACTAAATTATTTTTCAATTAGTTCAGTGCAAGAAGAACTTAATGTTTATTATACCTCCTAATCTATGTACTTGTTAGAATTGCTTTGTTAAATCTTAGATTGCAACAGTCTGAAAGAGCCAGAAAGTCAGCAGAAGAAAAAAATGGAAGGATTAAACAGGAATTTGTTAGCAAGATTGAGAGTCTCCAGCAGCAACTTGGTGAACTGGACAAACAACGGTAAGGAATCAGAACAGTAGATTTAATAAATAAATGAAGTTTGCACTAATAACTAAAGCATAATTTCAATACTGAAAACAAATGGAATGTCTGAGAAAGAAGCATAAAATTTATAGGTGCAACAATTTAGTTTATAATTTAATACATGAAAGAAGCAATAAATAGATGAGTGAAGCAGATTGATGTTAAAAAATGAAGAATCGGTGAGCACAGACTTTTATTAAAAAGAGCTTGAATTATTAACTTGAACAAATAGGTTACTTTCTTACTGTGAAACCAGGAAGTTAAGATCATTATGCCACTGGAAAGTGTTGTGAGCTATGACTAAGTTTGGTCAGACAATTTTGGCTTACAAATGGCCTTTTAGCATTCCATAAGACATAGGAACAGAATTAGGCCATCTGGCCCATTGAGTCTGCTTGCCATTCAATCATGGCTGATCCTTTTTTTTTCTCTCCTCCTTAACTCCAGTTCCTGGCCTTCTCTCAGTAACCTTTGATGCCATGTCCAATCAAGAAGCTATCAGTCTCTGCCTTAAATACACACCCAAAGACTTGGACTCCTCAGCTGCATGTGGCAACAAATTCCACAAATTCACCAGCCTTTGACTAAAGACATTTCTCCGCATCTCTGTTTTGAAAGGGTGCCCCTCTATCCTGAATCTGTGCCCTCTTGTCCTCGACTCTCCCACCATGGGAAACATCCTGTCCACATCTACTCTATCTAGGCCTTTCAACATTTGAAAGGGTTCAGTGAGATCTCCCCTCATCCTTCTGAATTCCAGCGAGTACAGACCCAGAGCCATCAAACATTTCTTGTATGATAACCCTTTCATTCCTGGAATCATCCTTGTGAACCTCCTCTAAACCCTCTCCAATGGCAGCACATCTTTTCTAAGATATATATCTCCCAGCACACACACCCTCAAAAAACACACAGTTTTCTTTGGGTTTAAAGTGAAAATAGTATACTGAATAGAGGCAGTTGGAAATATTAACAATCATATCATGATTGACTTCCTAGTGAGAAGTCATCAATGTAACAGCATCGAAGAAATCTGTGTTTTTGAAATTTCCACAAAAGGTTATCTTTAAAGGCTGACCTCTTGAAATATTTCAATGATCTCGTAAAGGCTTTGAAGTGTAAGGTGCTGTATCAGTGATGCTACTTATTCAGTGTTTTAATATGCATTTGTAACTTGGCAGAACATTGCAGCGTGATATCAAGCAAAACATTTCAACACTAAGCTAAAGAGAGGGGTGAAAGATTACTAAAGGCAAATTGAAGTTTCTGCAGCTCACAGGATGAATTGATAGAGCTTTCATGCATTTCTGTAACTAAGTGTGCACTTTGCTGTTCATTGGAACAGAATTAATGCTATTTGGTCCATTGAGTCTGCTCTGCCACTTGATTACCATTGATTTATTTTCTCTCTCAACCCCATTTTCCTGCCGCCTTCTCGTAACCTTTGACGCCCTTAATAAATAAGAACTTATTAACCTCTGGTTTAATTTAAATATTCCCAATAATGCTTTATGTCTCTGCCTTTAATTCCATACTTCCCTTCCATTTCAGTGTCTTATCATCCTGAGGTTTATTGCTTTCTTTGAGATATTTTGGCTTGGGATCAATTTCATATAACTTATGTTGTCTTGAATCTGTGAGAAGAAAACAGGCAAAAATTGGTTGTTCCCAACAATACTTTCAGGACAGTGAAACCCCTTTTAGAAATACTTTCAGAAACCCCTTTTACTGGGTATCTCTGGAAATGCGGCTCATCGACCCCTCACTAACAGGCACTGGACTTTGCAGTGAGAAACCTGCCTTTTTCAGGCTCCGTATGTCTGGGGTGTATCCCACCCTGTAAGGTTGAGATGTTTTGCCCACCCAAACCTCGGTTTGTGTGAATGTTGTGTGATTTTATTGCCCCCTGCAATCACCTATTGGCAAGAAATAACATATCCTACCCTGCATACAATTATAAAGTATATTTATGAACGTTAACTTAACCAAAGAGTTATTAAAGAAAAGAAAGAAAACAACAAAAGGGGCCTATTATAACTAAGCAGTCAAATGTGCACATAAGTTGGAGCTCATCTTTAAGCTGTCTGTAACTCACACGCTGGTCCCTTGGCCTGTGTGAAAGCGCACACCACCTTCCGAATGTCACTCGAAATCCATCTCGGAACAAACAAGTCTCCCATGGTCTTTCCTCCTTGAAGCCATTCATCTGCACAAAGCACCTTGTGCAACAGGGACGGCATCTTTAACTATCTTCCCCCTCGTCTTCTCCCAACTCTCGCCAAAAAAAGACCTTAACCCACACCAACACACATAAAAGTTGCTGGTGAACGCAGCAGGCCAGGCAGCATCTCTAGGAAGAGGTGCAGTCGACGTTTCAGGCCGAGACCCTTTGTCAGGACTAACTGAAGGAAGAGTGAGTAAGGGATTTGAAAGTTGGAGGGGGAGGGGGAGATCCAAAATGATAGGAGAAGACAGGAGGGGGAGGGCTGGAGCCAAAAGCTGGACAGTTGATAGGCAAAAGGGATACGAGAGGATCATGGGACAGGAGGTCCGGGAAGAAAGACAAGGTAGGGGGGGAACCCAGAGGATGGGCAAGGGGTATATTCAGAGGGACAAAGAGAGAAAAAGGAGAGTGAGAGAAAGAATGTGTGTATAAAAATAAATAACAGATGGGGTACGAGGGGGAGGTGGGGCATTAGCGGAAGTTAGAGAAGTCGATGTTCATGCCATCAGGTTGGAGGCTACCCAGACGGAATATAAGGTGTTCCTCCAACCTGAGTGTGGCTTCATCTTTACAGTAGAGGAGGCCGTGGATAGACATGTCAGAATGGGAATGGGATGTGGAATTAAAATGTGTGGCCACTGGGAGATCCTGCTTTCTCTGGCGGACAGAGCGTAGGTGTTCAGCAAAGCGGTCTCCCAGTCTGCGTCGGGTCTCGCCAATATATAAAAGGCAATACTTATAATATAGAAATTATAATGTATTCTAATACAATATAGAAATGAAATACTTCCAGCTTAGCAGTAAAAATCATAATCAGGGCATTACAGCAGTATGGAGCAGCTAAATTGATCCCAGGTACTGCTTTAGAGGAAGGGTCTCGGAATGAATATCAATTTTGCTATTGATAAAATGCTTTCTTAAATTCGGTGTCTGATTGGCTGCTTTCTGATTTAATGTAGAAGAATAAATTATGAAAGCAGGCTGCATTATCAATATCTTGTACTGAAAATTACAAGGGAACTAAATTCCAGTATGCTTAACTACAATGTTTTTTTTAAATCTGTAGATCTATTTTGGATTCTGAACTTAAAGCAGAGAAGGAACAGAGACAAAGTCTTCAGCTGCAACTGCAACAAGAGAGAGATGCAACATCCCAATTAAAAACCCAGTTGCAGCAAAGGTCAGGGTTGGAGAAGGTAAATGTGCAATTTCCTGTTTTAAGACAGCAGTAAGTGTTTTGGAAAACTAGCCTTTTGAGAGAGAAAATCAAAGAATTGCGAGATGCACTGAAGACTCAAAAAACTAGTACATGTTTACTGTCATGAGTCATGCAGTATGGGAATGGACCCCTCAAACCATCATTGCCCATTTGCACTAATCATTTGCATGCCCACCCAGTCCTCTTTCTGAGACTCACCTACAGCTACATTCCAGAAACAATTACAGTGGCCAATTACCTTACCGTTCCAAGCTTTTTGGAAGTGGGAGAAAGCCCACGCAGCCACAGAACATGTGAACTCTGCACAGAATTCCATTTTAGGACTGGAGGAAAATCTTGGGGTTCTTTCAAGATGTACTTATGATTTCACTAGCAAGCCCTGAGGGAATGTTTCCCATCTATCTAAAGAGTTGTTAGAATTTACAATGATCAGAGAGGAAAGTTGGTGGGAAACTAATTGGAGGAAAGAATAAGGTTATTTTTACTCTTGATGTTTGTTTGCATGGTTTCACCAGATAAGTTTTGTATCAGTAGTTCTACATCTGCTTTTCTGGACAAATGTAAATGAAGTGCATTTCTGCAAACACAAGTTGTACTTGCTATTTATTGCACAGTTAAGTTTCTTACAGTGGATTTTATCAATATCTTGACAAGAAAACTCAGAACATGATTTATCTGTGTATTTGTTCCATTTGGATAGCCAAAACTGTGCAGTAGTTGTTGAGACTTTGTACGTTTTTTTCCTACTGAATTAACTCTGGAATTTACATAGCATTAAAATGCCACAGTTTACTTTTTTCTGTCAATCTTGCTTTTCCTTTATGGATTCCTTGGATGATTTCAATAATTTTAATCCTAATCTTTAACTTCAGCCATACTGTGATTGATGTAAGGAAAACATTGAGAAGATCATAGATATCAATTGTGAATGAGGTTCAAAGGATCAATTTAATATCGAAGAAATGTATACAATATACATCCTGAAATGCTTTTTCTTTGCAAACATCCGCGAAATCAGAGAAGTGCCCCAAAGAATGAATGACAGTTAAACGTAAGAACCCCAAAGTACCCCCCAGCTCCTTAGTAGCAGTGAGCAACTATCCCCCCTCCCCCCACCGGCAAAAAAAAGCAAGCATCAACACCCCCACCGAGCACTCAAAGGTCAGCAAAGCAATAGCAAAGACACAGACTTGCAGTTACCCCAAAGACTTTGCATTTCATCTGGCATTTGACATACCACAGGCTCTCTCTCTCCCTAATAAGGGAGAAGGAGGGAGTCTCCATTTTTCACCAGCGAGCGGGGAGGCATAACAAGCAACTCTCTGGTTTACGATGTTAAAAGTCCGTTACATTGCTTTTTCTGAGCTCTGTTCCCAAAGATCTCAAAGATCCCGGGTCTTTGGACACATAACAGATACCCCGACTTCCCAGACAACGCACGGGTCTCCTGCCGTGACACCAACCCTCGATCCACTCTTCCCTCGGGCCCCGAGATCTTAGCCTTCAAATCCGAGTTGGGCTCTCAGGCCGAATCCTTGGCATGCCGAACAGTGGCCAGTCCTGAAACCCCGAGAACGGGTTCCATTTCCGCAAAGAACCGAAGTCAGCGTGTAACTCCAGTCCTAACTCTCTTCAAGAAAGTAATTATCCGCATTTGTTAACCTCTACTAATTACTATGTGGTGATAACATTAAATATCAAAATCAATTTTAGAGTCCTTCTGTTGAAGGGAATTGAAGAAAAATTGTATGTTAAACCATTCAACAAAATGTGAAGTCGCTTACTGGGTGCATCATGAAAACAAAGGCTGTCTTTTTATATAAATTGGATACCTTCATACTTTTTTATAGAATGGCCAATTGGTGCCAGATACCATGTGCGTTTCATAGGTCTAATTGGACCAAGCTGTTTCTTTCCATATGACACAACATTGTAGCCATATTTTCTATAAATAGTCATCAGCCTTCCAATTGCAGTGGTATTTTTATTTTATGTTCCCATTCCATTGTAATTTAGAAGAGAGGTTTACCTGTCATCTTGTTAACTTTGGAGTTTGAGAGTCAAAGAAGTGTCTACAAAATTGCTTTCGTGAGGCTCTGTTTCAGTATTATACAGTATAACCTTGTCTACCACAATTGGTGGCAGATGAGCAGATTAATTAGCTTTCTATAAAAATAATAACCACCAACATCTTGTAAGCCCATTAAAGTTTCAAGGGAACACAGGGAAACAGAACCAAGTGAGTTTAAAGAGAGTGTAAGAACTGGGGCCCCAGTCAGTGGAAATTGGTGAGCCAAATGCCAGGCAATCAACATTTACAGATGTTTGGGTAGCCAAACATCTTTACTGTGATGTTAAAGTGTCAGTTTTGATGTGGCCCTGATAGGACATTATAGTGCAAATGTGATGTCATAGGTGATTTGAAATGTATCCTGGTTTCTCCAGTTAGGTAGCTGACCCATATTCAATGAAAGTGAAATTGTTCACTCATTTATAACAGGAAATGCAAAGATTGCAGGATGAGAAAAAAGAACTGCAAAAGATCTGTGAAGAACAAGAACAGGCCTTGCAAGAAATGGGACTCCATCTTAGTCAGTATGTCACTGCTCTTATTCTCAATGCTTACTGGATTTTAAATAAAGGGAAAACAAATGCCCAAGTTAGAAAATTTAAAGTTTGGCTAAATGTTTTTAAGTGCAAGTTTAAGGAAAACTTGAGAACTTAAATATGATTTCTGGTTGACCATGTAGCCTTTGAGATTGCTCTGTTATTCATTAAAATAGTGGCTGATACTTCAATACCATTTTCTAGTACTGCCCCAAATCCCTTGATTTATCATAAACTCAACTTGAATTTTGAAATTTTGATAAGCTTGCACGTAGGAAGTTGGTTAACAAGTAATTGGGGGGAGGGGAGGTAACATCCTGACGTAATAGAGTATTGGTTCTTGGATAGAACACACAGAATGGGAATAAATGGATCTCTCTCTGGTTGGCAGACAGTGGTATTGGGAGGGGGCCAGGGGTGGGGCCAATGCACTGATTATGGTTCAATATTGAAAATGTGAATAAATGTTAAAAAAAGATAAAATCAAATGTTAAATAACTTAAAAATTGGTTGGAATTGGTGGAGACAGTGCCCTCCATTCTCCACACCAATCCCAACCTTGCCATCAAACTCTCAGACAAAGGGGGTACTGTTGTAGTGTGGCAGAGTGACCTCTGAGGCCAGATGGTAACTTTCAGACACCTCGTCTTACTTACCCCTTGAAAAGAACCCCACTTCGGGCCATCATAAAATTGTCCCCGAAACCATCACTAATCTCAGCTCTGGAGAACTTATGTCCACTGCCACCAATCTCACAGTTCCCTTACCCTGCACTGCTCATTTCTACCTCCTACCCAAGAACCACAAACCTGACTGTCCAGGTAGGCTCATTGTCTTTGCCTGCTCCTGCCCCTGGCCCACTGAACTCATGTCCACATAACTCAACTCCACTCTATTCCCCTTGGTTCAGTCTCTTGCTATTAATCCGCATCACTTCACATGCTCCCAATTTCAACAATTTACAATTCCCTGGTCCTAACCACCTCATTTTCATCCTGGATGTCCGGTCCCTATACCCTTCTATGCTGCATCAAGAAGGCGTTAAAGCTATCTGTTCCTTTCCCAACAAAATACCCAAGCAGTTCTCCACCACCCTTTTACCCTTTTTGGTCTGGCAGAACTGGTCCTTGCATTCAACAATTCCTCCTTTGGCTCCTTCCACTTTCTCCAAACTCAAGGGGTAGCCATGATCCTACCACAAAACACATCTTCATCTCCCACCCCCCCCACTCTCCACTTTCTGCAAAGATCACTCCATCCATGATTCCCGTTTCCATTCATCCCTCCCTACTAATCTCCCTCCTGAAACATCCCTACAAGTGACAAAAATGCTCCTCCCTTGCTGCCATTCAGGGCCCCAAACAATTGTTCCAGGTGAGGCAACGCTTCACCTGCAAATCTCTTGGGGTCATATCTGGTGTTCTGATGTGGTTTCCTTTTACATTGGTAGGATCCAAAGTAAACTGGGGGACTGCTTTGTCGCGCACTTCTCCATCCGTCAGAAGTGGAATTTCATGGTGGCCTACCGTTTTAATTCCTATCCTCATTCCCATTCTGAAATGTCGGTCCTTAGCTACTTTGAGGGTTGAGGAACAACACCTCGTATTCCATCTAGGTATCCGCCAACCTGATGGCGTGAACATGAATTTCTCCTTCCAGTAATTTTCCCCTCCCCTTTCCCTCTACTATTCCCCATTCTGGCCATTTACCTCTTCTCCTCACCTGCCTATCACCTCTCCCTTATGCCCCTCTTTCTTCCCTTTCTCCCATGGCCTAGTCTCCTGTCCTATCACATACCTCCTTCTCCAGCCTTTTAACTTTTCCACTCACCTGGCATCACCTATCACTTTCTAGCTAGTGCTCTTTCCCCTCTCCCAATCTTTTTATTCTGCCATCTACCCCCTCCCTTTCCAGTATTGATGAAGGATTTTGGCGTGAAACATCGACTGTTTATTCATTTCCATAGATGCTACCTGGCCTCTTGAGTTCCTCCAGCATTTTGTGCGTGTAACTTAAAAATAGGTTTAAATCTTTATTTCATGGTTCAGTTGCAGAATTTTTTTCAAAAGCTTTGACACAAGTATATTGATAAACTGATCCAACAGTCTTACATTGGTGATATTCAATTTCTGCCCCCCTCCCAGATCAAAACTGAAAATGGAGGACATTAAGGAAGTCAATAAGGCATTAAAGGTATATGATCTAATATTGTCTTCAATTTCAGGTCAGTTAAGGTTACATTTTTTTAATGTATTTAGCCTCTTTATGTTCAGAACTATTTAGCTTGGTTTTGAATGGGGGTAATTCAGGAATGTTTAGAATTATCTTGTTCCTCTCAGTAACTGGCATTTCATCAATTAAGTGGAAAAAATTTTTAAAAATACAATATAGCTAATATAAATGAGTTGATCATCACTTGGTTCTTTCTTTAATCTATAATGGAAAAACTGGTTTATTGACAGGGAAATGCCTGGCTTAAAGATGATGAAGCAACATCTTGCAAACAATGTGAGAAGGAATTCTCAATCTCCAGAAGAAAGGTATTGCTGACATGGATGCTCAACTAATTCCTTAAGATCAATCTGGATTTTAGATTCGCACATGTAATAATATGTTGCACATTCAGTTTCTTCTTTTCAATCTTGCATGTGCTCATATACTTCATTCTTGTACTGATATATAATTTTGACATTACTCGCATTTCCATCTTCCTAGCTTCATGTTCCTCACTTCTCTCTGACCTTTTTTGTTCCCATGGCTAGTTAACAAACCTGAGTGCCTTTTATACATTTCTGATGCAGTGAACTATATCAGTGCGTTTTTCCAGCAACTCTGTGGTATCTGATATGATTCCTGCAACAAAATTGAATTATGTGTAAATGTAAAGTAATGGGAAAATAGTAACTTCAATTTAATTTTCCCCGGCTACAGGCCACTATGTCTGATCTGCTTGTGCTGCTATATAGTTTGGTAAGAGACTATCAGTAATTGCTACTCACAATTTTCCAGTATTATCTGAGTTGGAGGGAGGAGTGTGGTGGGATGGGAGGTTACCACCAGTAAGGTTCATCTAGAGAATATCAAAACAATTAAGTTTTATTCTAATTTTGATAAATTTGTGGCACTTGCGCAAGGTACTGATACCTTGCCATGTGGAATATTATGTTTTTAAAAAGGATGGGAGACAATATCTTGCAGGGATGATGCCTGATAAAGATGTCAGAGTTTTTTTAGCAAAACATTAGTTCTAATTGATATATGTACCCGGCTGGAAGCCCAAAAATTTATTTATCATATATGATGGGAAAGCACTAGATCCTTTTTAAGAAGGAAGAAATGTTTTTTCATATAAAAAAAAATCTGCTAAAGTTGGAGTTTAAGAAATTTGTAATTTGGATTCTTTTTAAGAATGGTCATAAGAGCAAAATAAAACTTAAAAAGAAATCCCAGTCCCCTGCCACATCTATTTTTTATGCTGAAATCTATGAGAAAATGTCTGGCTCGATGATGATAAATCTTGTTAAGTTGAAGAATATTAAGTTTTCTGAAGTTCTTGATACAACTTGCTTTTCGTTTTCTCTTATTTCCCTTCTCAAGATAACTTCCATCATTGAACACAGGCTAACTACATTCTTTCCTAAAAAGCCATTTCATATGAACAAATTAATTATTCTCATGGCTGAACTTCACTTGGCTCTCCTGGAGTGCCAACGCTTGCCAGAAAGAGCGCAGAAATGATTGGGAATTGTAATCAAAGTTGCTGCCCATTCTTGCCAGTGACATTAATTATATAACCCATGATGTTATCATGGTCGGGATGAGGCAATTTGGTGCAACTCTACTCTTTGCACCTATTTTCTTTTCTTAGAAGTTGAACATTCTGAAGATTCACTGCCGGGTAAACATGATTTTCTTCCACTCTTGGAAGAATCAAAACCAGTAATTATGTGCTCTGCACCAGAAACCACATTGCCTGGTATCAGTTGAACCAAGTTCATAATCTTAAGTCATATGATCCAAAGTGAGTTTCAAAAATTTGATACATGCCGTCACCTAGTAAGATCATTTCTACATCGTAACATCACCACTGATGCTATACATCATCTTTTGTCAGCTTCAGATCTGTTGTCTGCAATAGAGTCCAGACAGTGATTGTAAATTACAGCAATTCTCATTCATCTATTAAACTGTGCTCATAGCTACATTGGAGTACTGTTTTACTTAAAATTAGTTTTAAATTGGCACTTTTTCATCCTTCCATAGCCTTGCACTCCCTATTTTTAGTTTGTCTGTACTTGGGCAAAAGTGTTACCATTGAAATAAGAATCACTTTGGATTGCACTGACTTAACTAAATAGATTTGGGCCATAATGTTTAAAGTTCATTTCTGGCTTTTGGATAAATCTCTACTTGTCATTTCCATTGACCAGTTTTCTTGATGGACATGTGTGAAATAAGCCAAAACCTTATATTTAGCTGAATAGATTTAGGTTGTAACTGTTTTTCCCTCACCTGTGTTTCTAATCATTCAGCACTAGTAAATATCTAAAATTGTTCAAATAAGGTTTCTAAACCTATTCTTCCTTGCCCTTTCCTAGCATCACTGCAGAAACTGTGGTGATATCTTCTGCAACAACTGCTCCAGTAACGAATTGGCACTTCCTTCTTACCCAAAGCCTGTGCGGGTCTGTGACAGTTGCCATACACTACTACTTCAGCGATGTTCTTCAAATGCTTCCTGAAGAGATGACAGCAGAATTGTACCAGCTGTTGGTGCTTGCTCATTTTAGCTCTACTGCATCAGTAAAGGCATTAAGTTCAATGCCAAATACTTCCTAAGGTCACAATTGAAACCTTCATTTGTCTAGGCAAAAGGGGTGGTGTTAAATGGATTGACTGTTCTAAAAGATAGAATATTACTAATAACATTTTGCTTTACAAGTCCATTGGATTTCTGTGTACCCTTTTCTTCACTCTGGTAATGAATGTCACGTGTAATGATTGTTAAAATGGTTTTATGGGTCTGCAGCATATTTGTATTTCAGAGCTATTTTTCAGGGCTGTATGTACCTTTGGTCAATAATAACATTCACTACTTTTAATGCTGTGTGAGACTTGTTTACAGGACGTGTAAGTGATCTGGTCCTGTTGAAAACGATATTCAAGCCAGAGCAAGTTTTTTTTTGGAAAGTTGTATCCTGGAAGATTTATATAAGTCCACTAACTTTCTTCCCCTAAATGTATTAAATATGGGCTAAGTATAATGTGAAGGCTTTGCTCAGTGGTCTCATTTTCACTAAGCTCTGCTTTATACTGTGCAGAACTATTAAATTACCAAGAATTTGGCAAACAACTGTTCTCCATTGAGCGCTAAATAGTGAACCAAATGTTAATGAGCTTTGATTTTTACTCTTGTATGTGTATTAACTACTGTACTACATTTAGGATTTAAATTGTGTCCATTAAATTCAAGTCCATTTACATTGTCATAGGACAACATCTAGAACTGAATTCAACAATCCAAGGTCCTTATTCTTCAGTTTGCGCTTTAATGATTGTATTTAGCCCCCTTAGGTTTAAGGTTCTGATGTAACCCTAGATAAATTGTGTATCCCTAAATGTTTGTTTTCATCGCTAGTTACAAAGTATGTGGACAATATATCTCTGGCTTTTAACTATTAGATAAGCAAAAATCACTTAGCATTAATCAGTTACATCCTCAGACTGTTATAGCATAAATCAGTGGTTCCCAACCACCGGGCCACGAAGATGAGTCAGCTGCACCTTTCCTCATTCTGTCACACACTGTTGAACATGAACATAGGGTTGCCAACTGTCCCATATTTGCTGAGCTATCCTGTACATTGGGCTAAATTGATCTGTCCCACAGGGGACTGCCCTTGTGTTCCTATGAAACTGTAAGTGGAAATGGTGTAAAGCAAAGCAATTACCATTAATTTATATGGGAAAAATTTGAGCATTCCCAGACCCAAAAAATAACCTACCAAATCATACCAAATAACGCAAAACCTAAAATAACACTAACATATAGTAAAAGTAGGAATGATACGATAAATACACAGCCTATACCAAGTAGAAATGTATGTACAGTGTAGTTTGTCAACAGTCGCAAAGATTAAACAAAAACCAATTTATAGGAAAAAATCAGTGTGCACACAGGTGCCCGCGCAAGGCTTCATGGTTATGGAAGTCTTTCTCAGGATAAACACAAGTGTCCCATATTTGATTTGATTGCTACTTTTGTCCCGTATTTGGGAGTGAAAAAGTTGGCAACCCTAACAGTAAAAGACATGTTGGGATGAGTTTAACTCTACTTGAATACCCCCCCCCCCCCCAAGGTCAGCCAGCAAGAATATTGTCAATATTAAACCAGTCCACGGTGCAAAACAAGTTGATGACCCTTGGTATAAATACACCAAAAAGCCATGCCCTCTATACCCTGACCTACCAAAATTAAAACTAGTGAAAAATTAATGTTACCATTGCCTTATTCAAGTTTACAGCATGATTTTGTTAAATGCTTTTCTTCCCCACCCCTTCACTATTTCACCCAATGCTGTAATTTAATTGTTCCAATGAAATTTGTTTCTGATGACAACTCTTTCCAACAGGTATTATACAACTCCAGGAAGATTACAAAAAAAATCAATTACTGCACCACTCTTTAAAAACAGCAAAGCTTTATTGAGTGAGTTTATTTCCACTTTGCACCTTACAAATTTGAACAAAAGTGACTTGTCAGATACCATGAAGCCTCAGATGTTTAAGACTTCAAGATTAAACCCTACTATAACAGTCTAAAGAAAAATTCTACATTAAAATTTTATTTTGCCATAGAGCATCCAAAATGCTTCTCATCATTTTGACTTTCTAAAAAAGTAAACGAGACTTTTCTTAGACAAATAAAAAATGAAGTCAAGCAACAAATAAGCACATAATTGTTCTCACTTTACACCCACCAGTGTTTATATTTTTAATGAATTTTGTATATTTAATGTACTACCACACATTACAATTTTTTTTATACAGTAAACCATACCACACAGCCAATTAAACTTAACATTGGGGTTCCAATCCCATAAGTATTGGAAATTTAAGTGGATTAGTCCTGAAAGATAACTGATTGGTACCAGCAACAAAATGCAATTTACTTTATGCACTTGACAATACAGTTGCATCATTCAAGTCCACAGAAGTAGTATACTGCATTTGTGCAACAGGTTGTGACATGCAAATTTGAATAACTAGTGCCAAAATACCAAAATGATACTCATGTCTCATACTAAAGTCAGGGGATAAACACACTGGTACCACCCTAAAGTCTGTCAACATAGGAAAAGGCTTATGCTGATTCTAGCCATAATGAAAGGAATGCATATACTGAATTCACATTTCATAAGCATAACCAAGTTTAAGCTGGTAATTCACATACGTGTTAAATAATGAAGTTACATTCCCCAACCACCACTCATGTTTGACATTCCACCCATGCCATTCATTCCCATAGATCCTCTGCTTCCAGTTCCAAAGTAACTTCCATTCATTCCAGCTTGGCTACCTGCAAAGTAATCTTCAAAAAAAAATCATCAAAATGTACTTTCATCTGTACTTTTAGAAAACTGTCAAGGTTGAAAGATTGTATAAACTTAATAGAATACTTACCATATGCACTCAAACTAGCTTGGCTTCCATAAACACCATATCCAGCGCTTATCTGTTGACTGTTGGGACTACCATAGCTTTGGCTTGCATAACTTGACTGGCTTCCTAAAAACAGCCACCACTCAAAACAGTCAGCATTCCTCAAAGGAATTGTCCCACATTAGAGCCATAAATAAGAGTTTGCATGCATATAATTAAATCACAAAACCAGTGTAAGATGTTGAAACCTGCATTAAATAATTTTCACCAATATTGAAAATTGCCACACCCATTCAAATTAACAGACCAAAAAATGTATCTCAACTTTTTTCCCCCCAGTACTTGCAAAAATCTCAAGTTGTAAGTTCAAATAGTTTCCCGACAGGCAGGAAATCGTTTTAACTACTAAACTGCACTGACATCAGCCCAAAAAAGGCTGCATTTATATTTCACAATGACTTTGTACTTTCTAGTGAATGTTGATTCGCAGACTTCAAGCAGTCAGTCTCTAAAAGATTCACAAAATACTGTGAATCAGTAACTTAGCAACTTCTGGGAAGATAAAAGATCCTTTAAAAATATTCACATATCCACTCACCCATTCCTGCAATCTGAGCTGCATAGCTACTGCCAGTGCCTCCAGAAGTAGAGTTCAGGAAGAGTTCTACATATCTATGCTCTTTAAAACAAAGGAGAAGAAAACATTAACTAATGTTATGCTTGCATTGCATCTCACTACAATTTTCTGTTTTTATCAACTTACGCATATGGGCTTTGTCTTTTGACATAGCAGCCACAGCATCCTCATGGGTAGCAAACTCAACATCAGCTTCTCCTGTCACTCTACCATCAGATCCAATTTCTATGTGGACACGAACTGGGTTCAGTGGCGAGAAAAACTGAAGTAGAAGAGAAAAATCAGTTCCAGGGAATTGGGGGGGGGGGGGGGCGGAGGAGAAAGGACACCAATTGCTGTTGTATTACAATAGACTGTTAAAAGTATTACTGAATTATAGATGTGGACAGTAATTTACATGTCATAAATTATGCACGTTAAGTTTAGGATATATTAAGAGCAAAACTAAATACTTAACCAAACTTTACAATTCAATCTAGATATACTAGTAATTTAAGCACTGAAACCCAAAGGTTTAACACCTTTAGTGTTAAGTTTAGTGTTCACAAATTCTTTAAAAAAATTACCTTAAGACATTTCTTCAACAACCACAAATATTCTACCTTGTTTAAAACTACAGAAATTAAGCAAAATACATGGAGGGAAAAATAAACTTGTTAGATGCACAAAATACAATGTTTCACTTACATTGCAGATATCATTCTCTGTAGCTCGAAAAGGCAGCCCTCTCATGTGCACACAATGACCCGTTGTACTTTGAAAGCTAGTATCAGTGGTTCCGTATGCTTGTGCGGTCAATCCTGCTGAGGCATCATCCAATTAGGTATTTATTGAAATACATACAGAAGTACAATATTATCCAGCCCAAAACAACTCACCCCTATCTCGTCCATATGCATGTTCGGTGCCATAGCCATAGCCATCACTGTATCCATTGTAATCATCATAGCTTCCATAACCTGGTCAGAGATTAAAGTTGAGGTGGCACATTACCTCAAATGATAACTCATAACAATTACAGATGATGCAACAGACTGAAATTCCATTAATTTAGCTTTAACTAAAGTTGCACTACAGGTATTAGAACAAGATGTCTGCACAAGCAAATTTATTCTTTGATATACAGTAATTATTGGTGTGGTCATTAAGCCCCAAACCAAAGTGGGATTTTTTTTTTTGCTTGAAATTCACCAAAACAGTGAATCAGCAGGGCCTGCTCAAGCCTGGACAGACCTCCCCATTCTCAGTGAAACTGACCAGCAAGCAGCAACGTTCACCCTGGGTCAACCATGCTGAACAGCATTCTAGCCCACGTGGTCCCTGCCACTATAAAGGTGACTGGACGACAAGAGCTGAGGCAACACCATAGCCTTAGAACACCCCTCAAAGAAAATGTGGAAATGTTAGCAAGCATAAGGAAATGTCAATGATTAAAATTCAATTCTTGCAATCTTGCCTGTTTGCCACTCAGCTGAAATTCCTTTAAGTATGGCTTTTAGTAGTGATGGATACAGTTACTAGTGGAACATTTAGATAGAATTATGATCAATGTCAAGATTAAACCAACTTAGTCAATTAAGTTGCCCTTTAGTATTATTCTGGTAGTTACATATATTAAAATAGCTTGCACCATTAAAGCCATGTTCAATCTTCCCCTTCAATTGCTTACCACCACCATACACTCCACGTCTCATCTTCTCATAAGATCCGGCTCGATTGGGAATACCATAAACTCTCCCAGCCATTGGTCTGTCATAAGGACCTGGTCTCTGACCACCCATTAATTTACGAGGAGGATCATAATGGGTGCGCACTTCAGCCCGACTGCTCTTGAATATTTCAATATACCTAAAAGATTATGCAGCATATTTAAATGTTTTAATCTTAGTTAATTCATATATGAAAAATACAATAGCAAATGCACTTGACCTAAACATGCATTTCACACAGCTACAATACTTTAGACCCATAGACCAAAGTTTATTTTAATATCATCATTAGAATTAAATGTAAAATACAGAAGTTAAATTGTTTGTTTCAATATTTTTCAAAACATCAAGTTGCAAGTTCAGATTTTGAAATGAAAAGATATTTTACCATTACTGAAACTTTGTGACAACTTGAGACAATAGTTTGGCAATAAACTAGTAATCATGAAGTATTTCAAAATAAAGTTTTGCTTTTTAAAGGTTTAGTTAAAACCTATTAAAACAGCATTTGTGTCCTAAGATGTGGATTGCAAATCATACAGAAAATATTCTTCATTCTTTGAATGACCTTCAACCTCCACATAAATAAAACGATAGGAAGAGAGGATAGGAAGAGTCACTTGTGACATGGTCCTTTAAGAATCACAGTCAACATTTGGAACATCTTCCCATTTTTTAAATATACATTGCTACATTCTGAATTACATCTTCTGCGCTTCAACTATCAAAAAGACATCTTATGCCACCAAATCAGAAAGGTGACAAAAGACAGCAGCTCTTTGTGGAAGTGTAATTTCTTTCAAAGAATAAGGATGACTATGCATAGATGGAGAGGTTAAGTGGATTTGTTCAAGCTCCATATACAAATAGGATATAGCATACTTAAAGGAAGTGGAGAACCAAGTTGGGAAAGTTTGTAATACATCAACATGATAATCATCTTCTGGTTGTAAAAAGCAATCCAGTTGTCTTGCCATAAAACAGCAAAAGATTTTTTCCCCCAAATTTCAATGCACTGAACATAATTACAACTGTGACTGGCAGCTGATGATAACCAAGGAAATAAGGCAGACCTTTTCCAAATTGGTGGGACTGTAGTTCCAAAATTGGGGTGCTTCCCAAATTGGCAAGTATTACATTCCTCACAAACCAGAGACATAGGATCACTTGTTATCAGCTGGTGATTTATCCTACAAATAGTTCCCCCTTATCATTTTAGTTCAACTTTTCTCAAGTCAGAATACTTGATAAATACTCAAAATTTAGAACTTCATACATCCAACATAACCACCAAACGTAATTTAAAGCTCTGCAGTTTCTCTGGATGAATGGAATATAAAAATTGAAATGTCTGCTCAGAATTAAATTCATTTGTTTAATGGAAAATCAAGTAGGCTTGAGCAGTTTTGTTACGGAAATTGAGCATGAAGGAGAATAAAGAAACTGCTGTGGTCCAATCTGCAAGAGAATTCTGAAGATGATTCAACTTTGATGACATTCCAGCTCTCCCCCACCCCACCTCCCAACACGTAATAGCGCAATTCATCAACTTATAACCTAATGTTCCTTACCCACAAATATACAAAAAAAAGCCTTGACAATGGTTAAGTACAGCCAAACAATCTAGTTAAAACTAGCTGATTTAAAAGGTTGAGGTTATAACTAACCAGACAAATGCAGAGGATCATTTCCTTTCCCCAAGACGTCAGAATCTTTTCTTTAACAGTCTCAAAAACCAAGATACAAAACTTTAAAGACTCCAAACTGCTAATTTTTGCTAATGCTTTAGGGGATGGAAGAAAGTGAGGGATGGTGGTGTGGAGGAAGGAGGACAAACAAAGAAAACCCTCTTAAAAGTGGAAAAATGGGAAGAGAAAGATCAGCAGAAGAAAGATCCTATTTGTATTTTGGAGGCTAAACAAATTAAGATCAATTTGAATACAATTAAGATGCTTGATAATGGGATGCTTTCCATTGAGGTGCATGTCAATTTCATATTCAGGTCTGATGTTAGGATTGTTACAAGTCAGGTGCAACATAATGCAAAGTTTACATTTTGGCAATCTGCCCAAAGTTCATCCACAGCACCTCCAACTCCACTTTGATGCACCTTTTCTCAATTTTTAAAATATCAGTTAACAAATGCAAACAGCAAGTACACCATCCTCAAACAGGTGGTTAATACCAAGCCAGTTTATGCAGTAAAATCAAAATTCCATTCACAGCCAAGGTGAGACCTTGTCCCAACTAATGGAAGAAAGGTCTCAGGCATGAAAGGAAATTGTTTCAAGTCACTGGAGGAGGAATACTTGTGTACTTAACTGTCAAATCACATACTTTTAAAAGGTTGAAAAACTATTTGCCATAAACTATTTAAAAAAGAACATCCTTTTATGGTGTATATTAATTTGCATCAGCATCATCTACAATTACAACATATCCAAAGAAATCATCTAGAGCAAGGACACCCAAACTATGACCCATGACAATTGAATTTACTGGGGGGAAAAAAGCTCTACTTTATACTTTCTATTGTACACAAGGCATAGGATATCCAAAGCATGGAGCCAATTGCCAGGAAATGGAAGTTTGAGAGAATGTTTTGACAGGTGACAAAAAATGGAATCTGAAACAATGAAAGATAAAATGAGCTATTGCTTTAAGTGAAGATTTTTCATATTTGACTTGAAAGCAATAACAATATGGGCAGGTACTTTACAAAGTGGACCACAACCCTTTGGTTAAGGTCCAACTTTGTGTTCTTGCAGACCTCAAGTGCTTGTCAAAATTTGGAAGTGAAATTAGGTGACCAATATCATTTGATAACTGTGTTTGCTTCAAGGGATAGTATGCACATAGCAGTATGTACATGAAGTTCTGTTAATCTCAGCTCATTATCTCCCACTCAGCCTTGAGCAACTGAGTTTAGGGGTTTGGGCATCCCTGATCTAGAAAGGAGACGTATAAACAATTAGTGATAAGTACATTCAGAATATTCATTAAAATGGCAAGTAGCTTTTCAGGTTACCACTAATTCCATTTTATTTTACAATGCTTGAAAAATAACAATTAAAGCAAAAATTGTGTTATGTGCTTAATTAAATATTTTAAATTATGCTTAATCACATTTTCTTATGGTATTAACAGCTGTAAGTTGTGACAAGCTTCATTTAAAATCCAAAACAAAAACACATCCAGATGAAACATTCGCCATAATACTACAGCAACTTGTACTAGATAACAATCATATACCATAAGAAAAGTGACTCATCCATCCATCCCCACCTGTGCCCTATTCTTTCCTTGTGTTTCTTTAGAGCCTTTTCAGCTATATCCTGTGTGGCAAACTGCACGAAGGCCTCCCCCGTGCTCCTCCCCTGGTAGTCCATCGGCAATGTTATCCCATTTGGCACGATTTCCAACCCTTCAACCCAAGGACAAATAACCCCAGTAGGGGACAACATTAAAGGGTGCACATGCCCAATGATTACTTATGACTTTGCAATTATAAAATGTAAATTACTACAAGCTAAAACTCAAGAATAAAAATGCACTAAAGTGTTTTGTGACAATTTGTGTATAAAAAAATACAAGTATCTAACAAACCACAGGGAATACCCTGGTTGAAGCCTATCTATACGTGTCACAGAACACCTTAGAACAGAACAAGATTCAATTTCATTTAAAACAGCAGTTATACTTCTCAGATTTTGAACAAATTCGAAATCAATTTAGAACATACACAATGCAACTAAAAAAGTGTTTTCTGGACATTAAAATGCTTTAGGTTAAAATAAAACCAAAAAAAAACACTCCCTGCCCCTTAATAACAGCAGCTATCCAGTTCCACAGGCATTCAATACTGAGATTTCATCCAAGTGGTTATTTTGCAACATGCAAATCTAAATTTGCAACTGGACTGTGGGGCCAGAGCCAAAGAACTACAGTTCCCTCTCCATATCCACACATGCAAGAGTGGAAACAATACAATTTTTGTTAACCCCTTTATACAGGTACCATGCCCTACTTAAAATGCCCCAGAATCTTTCCACAGGCAATGTTTTTCTGGTCTGCAAGCCTCAAGTTGTGTAAATTATGCAGTTACTCTGGGAACCATTTGGAACCAACACTTTAAACTGCAGATTTAAGTAGGAACACCACGCTGAATTATCAGTAGTGCCTTTCTAGCCCCCATGGCACATCTTACCAAATCAAACTAGATTAAAAAAGGCAAGCCAAATTTTCCCTTACTCACTCAACACCATCCACCTGCTCTAGCATAAGGACACCATGAAGTCCACTATTTGCAGACTCCAGAAGCCCAGTCACTTTTTTTGCAGTAAATGAGTTAAAATTGCATGGCCCAGTCTTTCATTGTAGCCCATAGAAGCTTAAAAGCTGCTCAAAACAGGGCATTAAAGGAAACCTTATACCCTTCCAGCACAAATGTGTGCCATGGTGCATTGTATTGCCAAGCCTGTGAATTATATCCCCCGAAATCAACACATTACCAATACACATTTAGAAGGAAAACAATACAAATTTTAAATACATTGGTAAATTAGAGGTTGCATGATAGAAAAGATTTTTTCCTAAGTATGACACATGGAGTGAAAACAAAGCGTATTTAGCTGGAAAAATTGTAGGATAACTAGTTTAGAGCATGAAATCATCTAAATTTCATCAAAATTCAGTTTGGAAATTTGCTGAGTTTCCCTACCATTTAGTGAACCCAAATAAAAAAAAATTAGCACCACCATGGTAGGTGTGTATGATTACACATTTCATTCTGAATGTGGAAAAGAAATTATTTTGGAAAAAGTAACTAGGAGAGCAGAAGTACTTTTTTTTTAAATTGTATTAGTGACTCAATAACATTCTTTCTAAAAAGATGGCAAAGTTCAACTGAAAAATCCAGACATGTACAGCACCAGCACTTGAATAATCATTAATCACTGACTTAATTTATTAATATTAGTGACATTACTCCTTAGCTCTACTGCTCCTATAAAGAAATTGAATCCTAAGGTTAGGGCTTATGGAGCCTCCCCAAATAAATTGTTTAAAATGGCAATGTAATTAAAAGGTTGGATAGGGTAAGTTTATTTTGGCCTTAATCATGGAACTCCATTTGGGATTAACTTGTAAAATTAAAGTTTTTAAATTTACAACCATTTTAACATTCATAGAAATTTTGCAATTCTGCTCTGAATCGGTACAAGCTGCTCTCAGCAGAGCAAATAAGGCCACCCCAAATTCAATACAAAAATAGATATTTGAAAAAAAATTCATCCATGTGCAGGGACTATCATGAAGTACATGGACATTTCTTCACTGTAGTTACTGTTAATTCAGGCACATTTAATCTAAATTTCAAATGGAATGAATGCAAAAATATTATCTTCCACCAGAAACGAATACTATTAGCTCAATCAGGTCAAGAGTACTGTTAATAAGGATCAGTAATATTAAACATACTTTAAAACTTACTGTTTGAGGAAAACCTGCTTTTTTTTTTTAAATACCTGTAAAAAATTGTACTATCTCTTCCTTGCTACAGCCAAATGGCAGTCCCCTAAGACGAACACAGCCATCATTTGACGAATCGGGGCTATTGGGGCCGGTGTGCTTCAAAACCCAGTCCATTTCAATGTTGTTAGATTTAAATACTGGATTTAAAAATTAAAAAGAAAGTTAAGAATTTATTTTCAAAACAACAAACGCTAAAAAAATTCAGTTATCCTGAATATAACTGCTTTTATGTTTAGAGTTTAGATCAATACAGTAAGGATAAAGGCTCTATCACAAGAAGCTAGTGCCAATTTCCTGCATTCCACTAACACCCCTCCCCCCAAATGTACTTAATTCACACCATTACACCAGGTCAACCATTTCCTCTGGCAGCTCATTCCATATATTCACGCCTGTGTGAAAAAGCTGACCTTGAGGTCCTATTAGTTTTCCCTCTCACACTACATCTGTAGTTTGAGATTCCCCCTATCCCGGGGGAAAAGACAGTTAACACTTCTCAGCTAAATATTTCTACAAGCTCATCCCTCATTTTTCTACATTCCAAAGAATAATGACCGAACCTGGCCAACCTCTCCCGAAAAATCAAGTCCTCTAGTCCTGTCAACATCTCTGCAAGTTTTCTCCGCACTTTTCAGTTTAACCCATCTTTCTATAACAGGATGACCAAAATTGTACACATTATCCCAGGTATGCCCTCACAAACAACAGAACAGCTACAGTGATGTGTCAACTCCTGCACTCAGCAACACGTGACTAAAGTCTGACGTGAAATACCGTTTTCACCACCTTCAATGAACTATGCACTTGTACTCCAAGTCCGTTTCATTGCACCCCCTAGAGCTTGACATTGGTAGCACAAGTCCAATATTGGTTCCAAAACACATTACATCACTTAACTGTATTCATATCCATTTGTCACTCTTTGGCCCACTTCTCCAGGTGTCCAAGATCCCCATAATCTACAATATTCTTCTTTGCTATCAATAACACCTCATTATCCACAAACTTACTGATCAAGCCTTCTTAAAAACATACATAAGGATCCCAATAATTACTTGTTCAGCACACCACTAGTCACTGGCCCTGACTCCAAGAAACCTTCAAACACCTCCCCAACCTCCCAAATCCAATTTTGTTAGGTTACAAAGCAGTTGATTAGCATGTGCCAATTCGCCATGATATAGATAATGTGCATAAGCGCTACTGCCAACACTTGAAATGCTGAACTTACCTTCTACATATCTATGCCCCATACTTTCTTTATCTTTCTTCAATGCAAGTTTGACATCATCTTCAGATTCCAACTGAATGAATGCTTCTCCACTTGGTCGGCCTTCTCTGGTATAAGTAAAATGAATTCCAGAAATCCCATTTAGGATTTTGCAATCTGAAACAAAAAAAGCCATAAATGTACATCTATTATGCACAAAACGGAAAAATCCTTCAATAATTTTAATTCTTATTCATGCAACATTTTAGAAACTAAAAATTTGATATTAAGTCAAACAGTCCAACTATGATTATTCAGTTACTCTAAGAAAACCAGGTCCAGAAAACCTGTTCAGTAATGAACTTTTCCCCAACTCCAAGGTCTATTGACAAATACAATTTCTTAGTTCAGTTTCCTTGAGCAAGCAGCTTTTCCTCCAAGAGTCACGGATATAGATTTTGACACTATATACACACGTGCTCAAAGTCTGTTACATAAAACTGGGCATCTGGAACAAAGATATGAAACCACTAAAGCTAGGTGTTACAGCGCAGTAGCACAGCTTGCGCAGATAGTACCTAGATCAATACTGACCACAGACTTAGCATATTATTTGTTGCTTCTGTTTCCTTCCATACATGAGATGCGCAGGCTGGTAAGTTAATTGACCATTGTGGATACCTTAGCATGCACAGGAGAGAAATTTGGAAGCAAGTTGATAAAAATTGGGGAAAATAAAAACTGTATCAAATACAAATGGAAGCTTGACAGGACAAAAAGCCAATTTCTAAGCTATATGGTTCTAAGCTACTAATGCAAACAAATTATGTAGTACTGGCAGAATAAGTCATGCCACAATTCCAAGTCTAATGTTGAAGAGTGCACTTCATTGTACACCATGTACCAATCTATGCCAAAGAAAGTCTGGTACTTTAATATAACCTTGGTATCATGCTTACCAAGGAAAAAGGTAAGCTCTTTCCCCCCCACACACCCCAAATATGTCTATTTTTCAAAAGCCGTCTGGCTATCTATATACCAATTCACTTAGCAATGAGATTAGCTAGAAACAAACGGCAATTTAGTTTTCATATTCATGCTATATACGTCATATAGAAACAACTTCAGAAAGTAGTTAAATCTGAAATCTAGAATACCCTGCTTCAGAAGGCCAAGGATACTGGGGAAAACAAATATTGAAGGGAAACCGATTACTTTACAAAAACTAAGAAATGGAAGACCAGATCGACCATGACCTAATTCAACAGCAGGACAGCTTCAAAAGGCCTGTTTTTCTTCCTCTGCCAAATTATTGGCAGAATGGTGAAAAATACACAATATATCACAAATCTATTTATTGCAATGAGATATAAAGGCACTTATAATAGCCCAAGTGAGATCAATACTAATTCTGTTTTAAAGGTAAAACTAAAGCTCAAAGTTCACTTTGTCTATAGAAAAAGGTACCTGAAGAATATTAGTCAATTAAAATCCAAGTAAAAATCAAACCTGCATTCGTCTTGCAGCAAACCACATAGGGAATACCTAATTGGTATCTATTAGATGCGGAAATTCTAATTAAGATTTTAATCAACTCAGAACAAAAATTACATAGAATTACTTAACAGCCTTGAAAGACAATGGAAATTTTTTTCAGATTGAAAGATAACCCTACTTGGAAATTCAAATTTTATAGTTTCAAATTATTTCTCCCTGATATTGAGCTTCGAACTCTTTTGGATAAGTTTTCAATTACGGTTAAACCACGGGATTGTAAAACCCTAGTGTTGCTGAGATAGCTGAGGAAGAACAGGCACAATTACGCAAGATCTTTTGCTGGATAACTTTTTAGAAGCAATTCCCCAAGTTATTTCAGACAGAGACATTAAAATTTAGGTATTCTTAATCTGAAAAAGAACAGGCTCATTCAGAAATATTGAAAATACTGATATAGCAACATCTGAATAGAGAGAGAAACAGCTAACGTTTCAGGATACAGGTCCTTCCCAGGTTATGGCAGGGTTCCATTTCTGTGAATTGTTCGTAATCCAACTAAACATGGACAGAAAGAATATACTCCAAGGTGAAATCTTTTGGCTAGAGCAATAAGCACAGAAGCAAAGAAGTTGAAGGGCTCAGAATTCACAATGGTGTGGATTTAGGAGGGTGAAGTGAAAATTAGAAGACTGATAGTCTACAATTGAGGTAATATTAAAAAGGGATATATTAAAACAAAGCAGATTTTGGGAGGGGAAGAACAAAGTCGAGTACAGTTTAGACCCTTTGGCCCACGATGTGGAAACCTTTTAACCTACTCTAAGATTTATTTAATGCTTCCGTCCCACAAAGCCCTCCATTGAAAGTTAGAAAGATAGCATAGAAAATTGAAAAAATAAATCCAGATTAGAATTCAAGAGCTGAGCTTCGTAATCTCTGATACACAGAGAAAAATATATTTTTACTGAAATGCCAAATGCTACAAAGGATGAAATGGAACTGCAGAATGATGTTGCAAAGAAGCCTGCTGGTACAATAGGACTCGAATGTGTGGCACTAAGTGCAGATGTCAGAATAGAATGCAAGTAGCATCTTCCAGCTTCCATCTGCTTGAAACACAACTAACAAGTCCCAACAATTAAAGTTGTACTTTATTGGATACTCAAAATAGACAAAGCCAAAACAAAACAGAGCATCTAAACAATTGAAAGTCATTGTCAAATATATAAATACCTATAACGATATGATTGGATACTCTCATCAAGTTCAAAGTAATTTATTATCAAAGCACATATGTCACATATACAACCCTGAGATTCATTTTCTTGTGGGCAAAAATTATGCTTAACATTTGACATACCAGAGAAAAAGCGCATCACTTCCTCAGCAGCGGAAGACCATGGAAGTCCACGGACACGGATAACAAATCCATCACTTTCTGTGGTAGACATGACTTCTTCCAGGTGTTTTTGTCCCTTTTAAAAGCTCTGAAGAAAACATTGGCACATCTTTTAAGCATTTAAACATATAGTGGCAGAAGAACACTCAAGCATCACCAATGACTGCTAGGTACTTCTTGACTCGATCCCCATCTGGTAAAACTGCTCATCTTCAAAACACACCATGGTGACCAGATCCATATGAATCTGTTGATTAATCTCTTTATGGCCCCAAATTGACTAATCTTAGTTTTCCAGTTTCCATCTCCATCATCCAACCTATTATCATTCTATTCAAAATATTAGCTTCACCCTGCTCCTTTTACAAACCAAATACAAATTTTCAGAGCCCCCCCCCCAGAAACTGAATGCAGTCTCTTTCTTTGCGAGAACTTTTCCACTGGATTCATAGCCCTGCTACTGTAAAAAGTCAGAAAAAACACAATACAAACATGACAAATCTGCAATCATCCCCTCCCACTCCTAGCTTTTGAGTCTGCATACAGATGTTGACAGCATTAATCACACCATCCTCCACTGCTTCATAACCCAGCTGAAGACTTCATTTGTTTGGTTCTAGCTGACTGCAAATCTTTTCCCTTCACATCTCATTATCTCTATATTCTTGGAACTATTCCTATTTAAAAGCTGGCCTTTGGCCAAGAGCTACCGGCTCCTACATGCTTAACTGGTGATAACGAACAATAGCACTTCCCACAGCCATGGTTCCATTTTTCAAAATGAGCTGAATATTCATTGTGAAGAAAACCATGACACATTGAGTCTGCTCTGGTAAAAAAAAGCGCCACCCATTTTTACCCCACATTCAACACCAGTTCTTTGGCCCTTTAGGTCACAACTCTTGAGATGCAGAATCAAGTGCTTTTGAATAATTCAAGATATTCTCTGCCTTAATTTATCAAGTACATTGCATCCTCTGGAGATTTTAATGAAATACCTTCAGCTTTTTGACACTTTTTGTAAACGAATTCCTGGCTATTTGGTCTTTGCTCTCACCACCCCTCCACCACCTTTCTTCAGCCAGCTCAAATGCTTAGCACATTACCCACAAACAGTTTATTCAAAAAATAGCACAGAATGCTGGAAGAACTCAGGTCAGTCACCATCTACGGTGAAAGAAAAAGTTACTTTAGGCTCATGATCTTTCATCAGAATAGTTCTGATGAAAGGTGGCTTTATTATGTAGTTGTGCTAATTTCTTAACCTATACAAAGTTTCCTCAAAGCCAAGATTTTCCTATATCCAAAACACCTAAAATCTTCTCTGTACCGTTCTAGTGCGATAACTCTTAACACAGGAGCCAGAACCACACACAGTAAAAGCAGCAGTTGATGTAGTTTATCACCTCCCCATTCATTCTTTACCTTAACTAAAACACATGCATCACCCTATGCACTTTTAAAAACTGCATTACCAACCCATCCCACTAACTAGTTCTAAAGTCCTAGTTGCTACCTAACTCAGTTTGCTCATTTATTGTATAGACTTACCTTGATATTTCCAGAATGCATTACCTCACTTCAAATTAAATTGCATTTGCCAGTTCTACACTAGACCATCCTTGTCACTTCTTTTGTAGCCTAAAGCTTTGATTCACGTCAATTCTGTTATGTGCAAACTTCTTAATGCAAGTAACCCATATGGCACCCCAATAGTAACAAACTTTTGGTCACAAACATTCAATATTTGCATCTTGCCACCGAACCAATTTACTGGATAAGAAAATTATTTCCAATATTTAGCTGGAACTGTCTTCAGTGCATCAAAAATCATTCCACAGCTACAAACCTCCCCTTCTTTGGCACTTGCCCAAATCCAAGCTAAACTGTTTAGCAACCTCAGCAATACTCAGTTTCAGAACTCTTTTGTACTATTTCAATGTCCATGTCGGTCAACTCTGTTCGTGCAACCCCCTTGACTCGTCATCTCTAATGAACTTGCTGCCTATGCCCCGACCTACACTAAGCCCCATTCAACAGATAACCCATGACTGACAACTGCCTATTTTCATTCTTCAAATCCTTCATCCTTTTCCAATCCTCAAACAGCTTCAGATACTAAGACTTAAAACTATTGTAGACACTTGATCAGATATTAAAAAGTTAGTGGCTTCAGTTACCAAGAATCTAAAATCTGCAACTATCCACCTAAAACTGTCACATTCTCATTTTACTCTTTTAATCATCCCTTGAAACTTAATAATTTAATCAAGCTTCTGGTCAGCTATATTAATACCAAGATTAAATTGTTTGGCAAACTTTGAAAAACATAAGATCTTGCGACATTAAATATAAGCTACACAAAAACTGATTTGTACTGAAGCTCAAAAGGTTTTTCCATAGCTGTCTTATGAACAGGCTTGCATTGATATAATTTCAAAATGATCAACTAGTCAAAACATTTTGCAGCCTATTTAAGTTTTTTTGGTATTGAAAATGCACAAAGAAAAATCAGTAAAAGACTAATGTTATATGACCAAAATAATTTTAACATTTGTTGTAAGTTTAATATTGGCAAAGACAACTGCATGAAAGGTCCCAATTTTATTCCTTCAATAGCAAAAAAAAACCTTACTATTTTGATGTTTTAAGTGATAGATAGCATTATTCAGCATTCTTAGGCAATGCATCAGAATGTCAACCTAGATTTTTCTGCTTGTAACTCTGGAATTGGGTTTCTTTCAAATAATATTGACCCAAATACTACAGAGTTACAGCTGACATTTTCTCCTTTACCACCATTCTCCACCTCCCACCACCAAGATTGTGTCAAAACAAAAACTGCCATTTCTGACGACATCACGGGGGGGGGGGGGGCCCAAGAGAGAGAAGAGGGAGATCATTGAAAGCTTAACCTGCTTTGATTTATTAAAACTTTCTTAATTGCTGCGTCACCTTTCCTGGGGTACCTTCTGGGATGAAGTACATTGAAGTCTGGTTACTGTTCTGATACAGGAAGCATAGCAATCAATTTGCACATAGCAAGTTCACAGCAACATTTACATGGCAACCATTTGGTAATCCTCCTTAATGCTGAGAGAGAAATATGAACAAAGATCTGGATTAATTACTCCCTGAAATAACACCATGGGGATTCTTAACATACTTGACAAAACTGGGGTTAGCTAAATTAATAATCCAATTTGTTTAATGTTTAAAAGCTTATAGTGCGCTTTAAGATGTTGAAAGGAGAGAATCAGAATCAGGTTTATTAGGGCTGCATTGTAGCATAGCAGCACAATTACTTTACAGCACCAGCGATCACCAATCAGCATTCAATTCCCACTGCTGTCTGTAAGGAGTTTATGTTCTCTCTGTGATAGTGTGGGGTTTCCTCCCTCATTCCAGAAGATGCACAGGTGTCATTAGTGAATATTAAGCATGCTACATTGGTGCCAGAAGTGTGGCAACACTCGTGGGCTGCTTCCAACAAAATCCTCACTGATTTTGAAATCCTCACTGTATATGAAACAGTGGATAGGCTGGTCCTGGACTTAACTCCTGGCATAATTTACATATTACTATTTAACTATTTATGATTTTATTACTATTTATTATTTATGGTGCAACTGTAACGAAAACCAATTTCCCCCGGGATCAATAAAGTATGACTATATCACTGTGAGATACAAAGCCGATTTTTCTTTTAAAATTTCTATTACTGGCATGTTATAAAATGTGTTGTTTATGGCAGCAGTACAATGCAAGACAAAGTTATAAGTTGTGCAAGAGAAAGACCGAGTAAGTCCTCTGATTCATGGATTGTTCAGAAATCAGATGGTGGAAGGGAAGATGTTCCTAAAACATGAAGCGTGGGTCTTCATGCTTTTGTACCTCCCTCCCAAAGATACCGAGAAGAATGCATGTTCCTGATGGTAGCGATCCTTAATTACGGATGCAGTCTTCTAAGCCACCCACATTTCAACATGCCCCCAATGGTGGTAAACAGTGAACATCAGCCTTCATATGATGCAACCAGTCAGAATGATCTCCACTGCACATCTGTAGCAATCTGTAACATACCAAATTTCCTCAATCTCATAATGAAGTATGACCACTGATTCACCTTTTTGTGATTGCATCAATATTGTATGCCCTTGTCAGATCTTCCGAGAAGTTAACACCCAGGAACTTGAAGTTACTTTCCCCTTCCACTGTTATCCCCTCAATGAGCACTGGTATCTGTTTTCTTTACTTCCCCTTCCTCAAGTCTACAATCAATTCCTTGGTCTTGCTTACAATCAGTTCAAGGCTGTTGCTGTGACAGCACCAAATCTTTCTCCCGTACACTTCCTTGTCAGCGGTCGATATTCTGAAAGTGGCGTTTTTAACAAATTCAGAGATTGTGTTTGAGCTGTACCTCGCCAATCATGAGTGTAGAGCATTCATTCTTGAGGTGTACCTGTGTTGAGTCAGTGAGGAGATGTCGCTGACTGTGGTCTCCCAGTAAGGCAGTCAAATATCCAGATGCAAAGGAAGCACAAGGGCTCAAGTCTGTTGTAATCAATAAACAGCAGCCTGATGTATGCATTGCTGTTGTCCAGGTGCTCCAAAGCCAACAGAGAGATCGAGTCTGTAGACCAACTGCAGTGGGAGGCAAATTGCAGCCAAACCAGGTCCTTCCTCAGGCAGGAATTTTAACCATGACCGGCATCTTCATCACAGATATGAGGGCTACAGGGCGATGGTTGTTGAGGCAGCTCACCCTGCTCTTCTTGGGAAGTTATGCTGCCTTGAACTCAAACCAAGATCATACATTTGGAGTTACAATTTATATAGTTTGACTGGCCTCAAGCGCCCAACCCAATGCTCCAAAATTCTCCAAACCTAGCATGTATTTGCAACACTGTCTAAGTTGAAATCTAAAGATGCCTTCTCCTTTGAACACGATTCAAAATAAACCTCCCATAAAGGAAACTTAAGTCACATTGACTTTGAAACACATAAATATAATGTTAAGTTTGCAAGACAGTGATATCCCTGAAAATAAATGGAACAGTACAACTTCAAATTAATTTTTTGCTGGGGAGAGGAGAAAAGGGCAATCCAACAGGGACAAAAGAACTACAGCTATTAAAAACTTTTGAATAAAAAGCTAACATAAAAGTTCTTACCCTGTACTGTTTGAACTTGATCTGATTGCTAATCAGGCTGAAAAAATTTGCTTTGGTAAACAACTAAATAGCAGAGTATCAAACTACAGCACAAATCACAACTGGTAAATTAGATCTACTTCCGAAAGTTCTCATCTCCAACATAAAACACAATTTTAAACCAAGTAATTAACGACTGCACAAATTTCTCAAAGGTTAGCTAGATTATCTGGTATAGTTACATTGTACAGGTTGGTAATCTTAAATTGCTTAAATGCACGTCATTATCTACAATACAGCTTTAAGAATTCTTTAAAACGCGTTTTATATCAAATATTTAAATTTAAAACTATACGTTAACGTTTTCTGAATATGTTCATAACGTATGTTTAGCGAGTCTAACTACATTATAAGAACCCTCAAGGATAATTTTGTGTCTTGGAAGGAGCTGTAATATTAAAACAACCAACCATAAATTATGAATAAAGGCTGTATACAGGTCATTCCCAGGATACGAAATTATGAACCACCGCAAATATAAACGAGCTTCCACCATATTATTAAATTCAAATGTCTGACGCACATACGTTCTCCTACGAACGGCAGAACTAGTTCCCCCATCTTCACTTTCCGTAATTACTCATTCTCATTTGTCTTATACGCTTATGACGCCATTTATGTACTGTAAAAGTACGGTAGCAGTGTTTCCCCGATGTATGTATAAAATCAACTTAACGCTGGTGGGAACGGACCCTTCATTTCCCGGGCCAGCCTGCACTCTCCCGGAATGTGCGTCCTCAGTGCGCCCGCCCGTCTATCCTACACACGGATCATTAATGGCGTTATTAGGTGGCTTTTAAAATATGGTAAAATTTTCTCGCTAAATACCGCTCGCATTTAACGCGGAACAATTGGTAGTTTCACATTCTCTGAATTTCCGGAAGCAATTGGACTTAAACAAGGAACGAAATGTCGACGAGATTTTGCAACGTTTTGTAATGTCGCTCAAAAAGGGGAAAAATGTGACACTTGAGGAAAATCAAATGGCGCCAATTAATTGGGCCTATTTTCGAAAATAAGACTTTTGAAAAGACAATATTCATCGAGGAAAAAAAGGCAAAGTAAAAGACGGGCAGTGATCACCAGGCCCAGTCTCGGGGAAATCATCGATTACATTACGAAAATAAAAGCGGCTGAGACGCCGAGGCCTAGGCCTAGGCCGCAGGGCCTGCGTAGGCCACGCGCACGCGCCAACCACCGCATACTCTGGTTTCTTCGGAACCGAGGTGGCGCGGCGATAGAAAAAAACATCCTAAATTAATCCTAAACGCATACTTACCGAGATTTGGCAACTCAAAGTACAAGAAACAGTATAATTTAAGGCCGACTTCGAACTAGCACACTAAAGACCACAGAGAGTCCGTTGGCACGACGTCTCCTTCCGTTTCTTTTCTTCTTTTCAAAGCGCGGAGACGACCTCGACCGACCGGAAATAGACGTCACGCGCAGCCCGCGACTGCGCAGAAGCGGCGGCTCAGGGCCCGGCTCTTTGTTCTGCTCTCTGACTGGCTGACATCTTCTTTCCTTTAACTGTTTTAAACCGGTTGTGTAATTTTAAAGTGCAAAAGCTGAGACATTGATCAAGCCAAATCGATTTGTACATATAAAAAGAAAGTTAGTTGCTTCCCTACGGTATTAATTTTTTTTTGGCCTCGTGGGGAGAAAGGAAATCTGATGCAGTACACGTAATGTCTTTACTACTCTGATTTAATGTGAAAATATCTTTTGTGAATTAGATTTTAATGAATGTGACGATCCCATTGAATCACTCTGTTTGAAAGTGCATTTTATACAATAGAAAACAGAGGAAAAGACTGACATGATGACGATCCAGTAGAGCTATTTAGATTGTAATATGTGGCACATACAGTAAGGTGCTTTAAAATAAATATTTCTATCCAGATAAAAAATATCTTATAAAGAGCACATTTCAAAAGAGCAATAGTGACCTGAAGGACAGATAATGGAATATGAGAAGTTTATTTTAAAATCTTTAGTTGCAGAAGCTCAGTAAGTCAAGTAATATTGGATTGTTAATGTTAAATTATTTAGAAGTATGCAAGTGACAAACAACACTTGATATTTTTAGAGTTTTTAGAAGTTTTTAGAGATTGTGTAAAAATAAAACCACTGATAGATTTTTAAAGTGCTTAAGTTTTTTTACGGGAGTCAGGTGGTTAAAAAGCATGTAAGCAATGCCAGAATACATGCTCGGCTCCTTGATAAGACAACATTATGAGAAAAAGCATCTGGAATAGATTTTCAGGAGACTTCAGTTGAGACAGTGTACATAAAGAAATAAATGCCATGTGTGCAACACACAAAATGCTGGAGGAACTCAGCAGGCCAGGCAACATTTATGGAAAAGAGTATAGTTGACGTTTTAGGCCAAGACCCTTCAACAGGACTGTACTCTTTTCCATAGATGCTGCCTGGCCTGCTGAGTTCCTCTAGTATTTTGTGGATTTCTAGCAATTGCAGATTTTCTCTTGTTTGTGAATGGCATATGTGGATGTGTTTAATTCAATTCCAGATTCACGGAAGTGGACCATACAAGGATAACCCAGCAGCTGAATGATAGTAGTAAACCCTGAAGGAAAAGCAGCATGATTTACCAAATAAGATGAAAAGGAAGGACAGGGAATGGTTTTAGAACTGCTGTGGTACTATTTGTCACTTTGGTCTCAGTGGAAGTTGAGAGTAGTATGAACAAGGAACTAATGTACAGCTAGTGTACAGCTGGGAAGTGACAATGGATTTGTAAGAGAAGGGTTACCAAGAGATGTGAGTGAGTGGGATGAGTCAGAAGACTCTTTTGAATATTGATACCAATTTTGACTGGAAGAAAAACAAAGCCTTTAGCCAAAAAAAAAGCATTATCAATGGTGGCTTACTTGAAGACTGATTTGATTAGTGAATGAGCAAGAATTGGATAAGGAACAGTATTCAAGGAAGTAAAAGAAATACTGAATGTTTTGGTAAAATCATACAAGTACAAGAGCAGTGACACGTAAGTGGAGAATTGCGGCTGGAATGGATCGAGTGATGAGCGAGTAGCTGTAGATCAGCTGTCTGGACGAGCTCCATTTTCAAATTAGAAAAGTGCCATTAACAACATACTGTACATGTGGCGTTAAAAGAAGTGGTAAGTTGTGAAGAAGAGACATCAGAGGCCCTTACCTGCTAAGGAAATTTTAGGTATGTTTGAGGTTTTTACCGCAGAGTAAAGTACAATGAAGCTTGATTACTTTTCGGAAGAGCAATTTATTCTTTTGTTTCTTGTGTTATGGAGGTGAGGTACATGATTCATAGTCACACAAAAATGTGGCGTCACACACTAAATGCTGGAGGAACTCGGTAAGTCAGGCAGCATCTATGGAGGGAAATAAACAGTCAATGTTGCAGGCCAAGACTCTTCATCAGGTCTGGAAAGGAAGGGGACAGAAGCCAGAATAAGAAGGCAGGTGAGGGAAGATTGAAATAAGATGCTGGCAGGTGATAGTGGACGGAGTAAAGGTCTGAAGAAGAAGGAGAGAAAACTGGACCATGGAGGAAAGGAAAAGTGGAGGGGCACCAGGGGAGGTGATGAGAAGGAAAAGGGTGACGGGCAGACAGAATAGGGAATAGATAAAGAGAGAAGGGGAGGGAGAGAAATTACCAGAAGTTAAAGAAATTGATCACAACATCAGGTGGAGGTTATTCAGGTGGAATATGAGATGCTGCTCCTCCAACCTAATTGTAGCCTCATCATGGCAGTAGAGGAAGTTGTGCACCGACATATTGGAATGGGAATAGGAAGTCAGATTGAAACGGGTGGCCACTGGGAAATCCCTCCTCTGGCAGCAGATGTGCTCAAAAAAGCAGTCCCCCAATCTACATCGGGTCTCACTGATGTAGATGAGGCTGCACTGGATATTTTAGACGATCTCTGGTACCCATCCTCCTTCCCTTTCTTCCATGGGTCCTGTTCTCTCCTATCAGGTTCCTTCTTCCTCAGCCCTTTACCCCTTGCACCTATCTTCTGGCAGCTTCTTACTTTGTTTCACTCCCCCACCCACCTTCTCACTCACTGGTTTTACCGATCACCTCCTTCCCCTCCCCCACTTCCTTATTCTGGCTTCTGCACTCCTTCCAGTCCAGATGAAGGGTCTCAGCCCGAAACATCATCTGTTTACTTTGCTCTAGAAATGCCACTTGACTTGCTGAATTCCTTCAGTATTTTGTACATGTTTCTCAAGATTTCCAGCATTTACCGAATCTCATGTGTTTAAAAAATGTTGCATGGTCTTCCTTTTATCAAAACCATAGATTTTTGGACTGGTAGAACATCCCTGCTTTGTCATTTAGGCTCATCTGTCAGTCTAGATATGAGGAGGTTTTGGGTCCTTTCTGCTTGGTCCAACTCAGTCAGAAGCTGTTCAGATTCCTTGATGCCCACATTCACCAGTTTAGGAATGTGGAAAGAATAAAATGGAACTGCTGTGAATGGGTACTTGGTGGTCAGCGTGGACTTGGTGAGTGGAAGGGTCTGTTTTTGTACTCTTTGTTTCCATGGCTCTAATGATCCCAGAATTGCAATCCAATCTCCAAGTTGATTTTGTTTTTGTGTACTGTGGGGTGAGGTGGCCAGGCTGAATGGGTTCTATCTAACGCTTCATATGTGCTTGGCTCAGTTCTGCTGATGTTCGACAATGCTATTGTGGCAAAGATGTATGAGCTGGTGATGTGTCTTTAAAAAGCAAACAACATTGATTTAGATGTTTTTTGGCACACCGTCGATTTTCATTGTTTGGACAGTGTTCCCGAGCAAGCAATTTGTTGCTAGAGTAACATACAGTATGCACAGATCTCCTAGTTTGGGTATCTGTGCACACTTAATATTACTCTATTATTCTAATATGAGTTAAGTATGTTGTTGGTTTCACCCTTTCATTCTGTGTGTTTGGGTGTTGGAAGGAGAGCATGCGGACTGTCATTCCCCCAGATGTAAACATGTGCATGGTAATAACATTTCATCTTTATTTACATTGAGCAGAGTTGAAGTGTATCTCAGTAGAATTTAATCAAAGTTAACTGAATCCCAAGTCAGTCATTCTGCTGAGCACAGTTATCATATTATGCATGCTCAGCCTGGTTAGACTCCTGCTTGTGCTTCAGAATCAGAATTAGGTTTAATATCACTGGCATATGTCATGAAATTTGCTGTTTTATGGCGGTAGTACATTGCAATACATAATAGTAAAAAAACTTTGCAAGAGCCTTTGGTGACACAACAAGTTTCCTCAAACTCCTAATGAAGTATACTGCTGTTGTGCCTTTTATGTTGGCCTAGGATTGATCTTGAGAGATGTTGACACCCAGAAACATGAAACTGCTCATCCTTTCTACTTCTGATCCCTCAGTGAGGACTGGTGTGTGTTACCTTGACTTCCCCTTCCTAAAATCCACAATCAGTTCATTGGTCTTACTGCCATTGAATGCAAGAACATAGAACATAGACATCCACAGCACATTACAGGCCTTTCAGCCCACAATGTTGTGCTGACCATGTAACCTACTGTAGAAACTGCCAAGAATTTCCCTACCGAAGCGCCCTCTATTATAGCAAGATTGTTGTAACACCACTCAACTAGCTGATCTATCTCACTCCTGTGCACCACCTTGTCGTCATCTGAAATTCTGCCAACAATTGTTGTGTCATTGGCAAATTAATAGATGGCTTTTGAGCTGTGCCTAGCCCCACAGACATGGGTGTAGAGAGAGTAGAGCAGTGGGCTAAGTACCTCAGTGAGGAGGAGATGTTATTTCCAATCGACATTGACTGTATTCTCTCTGAGGAACTCAAGGATTCGGTTGCAGAGGGAGTATAGAAGCCCAAATTTTGGAGCTTGTTGATTATAATTGAGGGTATGGTTGTGTTGAACGCTGAGTTGTAACCAATAAACAGCAGCCTGATATTAGTATTGTCCAGGTGATGCAAGGCTGAGTGGAGAGCCAGTGAGATTGCATCCACTCTAGACCTATTGTGTCAACAGGCAAATTGTAGTGGGTCCAGGTCCTTGTAAAGGCAGGATTTGGTTCTGGCCTTGACCAACCTCTTAAAGCATTTCATCACAGTAGGTGTGAGTGCAACTGGTTGATGAGGGAGCTCGCTTTGCTCTTCTTGGGCACCGGTATAATTGTTACCCTTTTGAAGCAGGTGAGAACCTCTGACAGGCAGCAGTGAGCTTATCTGAGTGTGAAGCATCACGGCCATTTATGATGTTAGGTTTCACTTTGTAGGTGGTAATGGCCTGCAAATACTACCAGAGGTGACATGTATCTGATTCCATCTTGTACCTTCTATCGGAATTATTTTTGTGCTTTGAAAATAGCCTTCTGTAGGCCGTACCTGGACTTCTTATATGGTTCTGGATCACTGGTCTTGAATGCCACCGATCTACCCTCAGCAGACTATGAATCTCATGGTTCATCCACAGCTTTTGGTTTTAGTGAGTCCAGTATGTTCACATTTGCAGGGTGTCAGCCTGGAAAAAGCTACATGTATTCAGGAGGCTTCTCTGCTCATTGGTTTAAAAAGCAGGAATGGGAACTGATTATGCAAGACTTCTCTTGCAGTTACAGCTGCTGCTTTTAATAATGAGGTATCTGTTGTGGTGTGCTTCAAATGAAAAGGAGGTCAGATGGAGCAGTTATGATTAATGTGCTGATAATGGCATCGTGTGGGGATGATGAAGTGGCTAAATTCATAAGGCAGCAGGATTGTCATTGTGTTTCAAATAAGTGGTGTAGAAATTTTTGTTAAAGTTCATGGGAAGTAAATTGGAGGGATCCTTGCATTGTCAAAGATCTCTCTCATCCATCCCACAATCTTTTTGACACCCTCCCATCAGGCAAGAGGTGCTGTAGCATTAGGACAAGGACTGCTAAGATGGGAAACAGGCTAAATGACTACTGAACTTCCTGCCACCACCCAGATCTCATCATGTATGAAGTGCCAGTAGCTTTAGATAATTTACTTTTAAACTTGGATTATAAATGCACCTTATGATAAATGTCAATATTCTATCATATATTTTTTATTTGTGGTAATATTACTATGTGTTGTGTATGGGTTATATGTACAGTACTGTGTTGTGCATCTTGGTCCAGAGAAAAGTTGTTTCATTTGACGGTATATATGTATATGGTTGAATGACATGAAGTTTTGTCCATGGCACATGTTGGGATTTGGAGTAGGGAGTCTCAAACAGCTGATTGGATATAGTCTTCATAGCAACTAAAACTCACCCATTGTACATAAGACATAAGAGAATGGGGCCAAGAAGCTGTATTTGTGTAAAGTCTGTGCTGAAGTGTCCAGGAGAACAAAATAATTGTTTCTCTGGATCTGATGTAACACAGAAAAACACAATAAGTAAAAGAACCCAATAATTTTAATAAACACAATAAATATAAATACATAACATAGCTTATTTATGTCATTGTATTAAAGATATCTCTGCATTTGTATGTTTTGTGTTTTTTTTGTTCTGCATCTGATCCAGAGCAGCAATTATTTTCTTATCCTTTACATTTGTGTACTGGAAATTACGTTAAACAATCTTGAGTCATAGATTATTTGTATGTCTATAAAAGGGACGCTAGGCAAAGGAGTGTCTGTACATAGGGGGACTGACAAGAAATGATAAAGTCGTAGTGATGGGAGGTGGGGAGGGATGGGGTTGGTGGGTGGAGGTGTTTATCAGCCTTACATCTTTTTCTTTCAAATGTGTTTCTGCTACTGTTGGAGCCTGTGATCCATATTGTGGTGGTGTGTTTTGTGTGACCTGGTGCTTTGCTGTCTCCAAGGGCATTTTCTAGCAAGCCGTGTGGCCAGAAGGCCAAGAAGCCCAGAGTTTGACTTCTCGCCGATCTCGCCAATTAAAGCATCGAGGAAGATTGAAATCATTGAGGATGAGAGCAGAAGTCCGGTGGGTGTTCAGCATCGTCTGCTGGCCTCTCGCCGCTGCTGGTGCAAGATGTCTGCATGCGACGGTCTCTCTCTTCCTCTCGTTCACTGCTCCAGAAGGAACATCCTGTGTTCAAATGGTCTCTCTCCCTCTCTCCCTCTCCCTCAATGCTGTCGGAGGATGGTGCCAGAGTCTTGGGTACGGTTTGTGAATTGGAGTCTGCAGTTCACTTTATGATGTGTTTTTCATTTCTGGTCAGTCCTTTCTGTTGCTACATATTTTGGGCAATTTTGAATTGGGACGGCCTGCAGATAATGTACACTGAGTTGAACTGATTATACCTGGGCTCTTTTGCTTTTGTGTTTTATATTCTGTGTTTTTTGCTCCTTTTTTATTATTGTTTGCACAATTTATTTTTTCTTAGTACATGTTGGGGAGGTGGGTGGTTGATGTTTGTTCTTTGAACGGGTTCCATGGTTTTCTTTATTTCATGGCAGTCTGTGGAGAAGATGAATCTGAGGGTTGTATATTGCATACATTCTTGATGATAAATGTACTCTGAATCTTTCAATATGTTCTTTGTGGTGGGTAGGCTGATGCTGGTGATACGTTGGGCAGTTTTAACTACCCATTGTAGAGCCTTTCTGTGTACTGCAGTGCATTTTCTATACAATGCAGATATGAAGCTTGTTTGGATGGTCTCCACTCTGCATCTGTAGAAGGACATGAGTATAGATGTGCCTAGTCTTGGTCTCTTCAGCCTCCTCTGAAAGTAAGCTTACTTGATTGTGTTGGATGTGTTCTGCGACCATGAGAGGTTATATGAGATACCTACTCCCAGGAATTTGAAACTGCTTACAGTTCCCACTGCTGTGTTGCTGATGTAAAGAGGGAAATGAGCGGAGTGAGTTCTCTTGAGGTTGATAACCATTTCCTTTGTTCTCATGACATTGAGGAAGAGGTTATTTACCTTGCACCTGGCCTTGAGCTTTTCCTCTCTGTAGGCCATCTATCCATTATTGGTGATGAGACCCCACCACTGCCATGTCACTGGCGAACTTGACAATGTGACTACTTGAGTTAGCTCTCAGCCTAGCTGGTGCCCTGGGTCTCTTGCCATATTTCTGCTTCTTCTTGCACCGCCTGCGTCTGTGCTCCCTCAGCTGAGCTGCTTAGGCCAGGTCGCTATCGCCGGGACTAGTGTCCATAGAATCCCTAGTTCCATTGAGCACCACTATTACCTCCGTTGCTGGCAGATTATCAGTAATTTTGTCCAAGAGTTCAGCTATATTCGCAAACTTTGGTTGACTGAAATGCATCTGGATAAGATGCTTTCTATGATTAAAAATTGGTGAGAGTCAAAGGGGACATGCTATATTTCTTCAGCCTCCTGAGGATGCTGAGATACTGGTATATTTTCTTGGCCATGGTGCCAATGTGGTTGCACCAGAGGAAACTATTGGTGATGTGCACTCCTAGAAACTTGAAGCTCTAGAACCCAAACAACAGGAATTCTTCAGATGCTGGAAATTCAAGCAACACACATAAAAGTTGCTGGTGAACGCAGCAGGCCAGGCAGCATCTCTAGGAAGAGGTGCAGTCGACGTTTCAGGCCGAGACCCTTCGTCAGGACTCGGCCTGAAACGTCGACTGCACCTCTTCCTAGAGATGCTGCCTGGCCTGCTGCGTTCACCAGCAACTTTTATGTGTGTCTCTAAAACCCAACATCCTTTATGTAAATAGTAGCATGTGCACTGCCCCACTTGCTGAAGTCAATTATCAATTCTTTTGTTTTGCTTAGTACATTGAGAGAAAGGTGGCTATCATGACACCATGTCACTTGGCTTTCTATCTCCTTCTTTACTCCAATTCATCATTACTTGAGATATAGCCCAGCACAATTGTATCATCTGCAAATGTGTAGACGGAATTGGAGAAGAATCTGGACTTGTAGTCACCAGTGTACAGGGAGTAGAGTAGGGTTCTGGAATGGAGCCTTGTGAGGCACCAGTGTTGAGAATTATCATTGCGGAGGTATTGCTGCCTATCCTTACTGATTGTGCACTGTTTATTAGGAAGTGAAGGGTCTAGTTAAAAAGAGACGTGTTGCATCCCAGGTCTAGGAATCTGGAGATGAATTTGCTTGGAATTATAGTATTGAATTATAGTCAATAACTAGTAATCTGATGTTGACAACTTTACCATCCAGGTGCTCCAGAAACGACTGCCGGGCCATGGAGATGGTGATACCATGGAACTGTTTCGTGGTAGGCAAATTGCAGTGGGTCAAGCCTGTTTGGCTTTAGTTGACGTGTGCCATGACTAACATCTCAAATCACTTCACAATGGTGGATGTCAGAGCCACCAGGCAGAAGTCATTAAGGCACAAGAGAGTCTTCAGATGTTGGAGAATCATACACAAGATACAGGAGATACTCAGCAGGTCAGGCAGCATCTATGGAAGGAAAAGAACAGCTGATCTTTTGGACCTTCATCAGAACTGGAAAGAAGAAGGGCAGAAGCCATCAAGGCACATTACTTTCTTTCTCTTAGTACTGGAATGATAATGGTCTTAGAGCTAGCAACATAGGTGACAACAAGGCTTCATTCCTAGATGAGCTCAGTGTCTTCCATGTATGCCTTGACTGTCAAAACATGGAGAAACCCTCACAGATTCCCACAGCCCCCCATGATCCTGTGATGTCATTTTCCGAGACTGATGTGAGAGCATCCTTCAGGAGGCTGTACCCACAGAAAGCATCCAGCCCAAATGGGGTACCTAGTCAAGTTCTAAAGACCTGTGTGGATCAGCCAGTTGGAGTGTTCACCAATATCTGTAACCTCTCGCTTCAGCAGTCTAGAGTACCCACCTGCTTCAAGCAGGCTTCCATTAAACCAGTGCCTAAGAAGAACGTGGTAACCGGCCTCAATGACTATTGTCCAGCAGCACTTAGTACATCCACTGTGATGAAGTGCTTTGAGAGGCTGGTGTTGAAACAAACCATATCCTGACTGAGAAGTGGCTTGGATCTGTTCCAATTTACCTACCATCACAACAGGTTCACAGCAGATGCCATTTTATTGGTTCTTCACTCGTCCCTGAAACATCTGGACTGCAAAGATGAATCCATCAGGATGCTCTTCATCAACTACTGCTCAGCATTCAACAGTATCATCCCCTCAAAACTAATCAATAAGCTTCCAGACTTTGTCTTCAATACCTCCTAGTGCAATTGGATCTTTGATTTTCTCACTTGCAGACCAGTCAGATCAGATTGGCAAAAGAATCTTCTTCACAATCTCAAATCAGTACAGGTGCATCACAAGGCTGTGTGCCTAGCCCACTTTATATTTATGGCTAAGCACAGCTCCAATGTCATATTTAAGATTCCTGATGACACCACTGTCTTTGCCCAAATCAAAAGTGCTGAAGAATCGGCCTTTAGGAGAGAAATTGAAAATCTGGCTGAGTGGTGCCACAACAACAACCTCTCACTTAATGTCAGCAAGACCAAGGAGCTAATTATTGACTTTAGGAAAAGGAAACTGGAGGTCCAAGAGCCAACCCTCATCGGGGGATCAGAATTGGGTAGGGTCAACGACTTTAAATTTGTCGGTGTTGTTATATCGGAGGATCTGTCCTGTGTCCAGCATGTAAGTGCTATTACAAAGAAAGCACAGCAGTGCCTCTACTTTCATCGGAGTTTGCAAAGATTTGGCATGACATCTAAAACTTTGACAAACCTTTATAGATGTGTGGTGGAGAATATATTGACTGGTTGTATCATGTCCTGGTATGGAAACACCAATATCTTAAATGGAAAAGCCTACAAAAAGTTATGGATTCAGTCCAGTCCATCACAGGTAAAGCCCTCCCCACCATTGAGCATGTCTACATGGAGCACTGTCAGAGGAAACTAGCATATATCTTTAAGGCCCCCCACCGTCCAACCCATGCTTCCTTCTCACTACCACCATCAGGAAGAAGGTACAGCAGCTTCAAGATCCACACCCATAAAAGTTGCTGGTGAACGCAGCAGGCCAGGCAGCATCTCTAGGAAGAGGTACATTCGATGTTTCAGGCCGAGACCCTTCGTCAGGACTAACTGAAAGAAGAGATAGTAAGAGATTTGAAAGTAGGAGGGGGAGGGGGAGATCCAAAATGATAGGAGAAGACAGGAGGGGGAGGGATGGAGCCAAGAGCTGGACAGTTGATTTGGCAAAAGGGATATGAGAGGATCATGGGCCTAGGGAGAAAGAAAGGGGGAGGGGGGAAGCCTAGAGGATGGGCAAGGGGTATAGTGAGAGGGACAGAGAGAGAAAAAGAATATATACAGCTGCCACCTGTGGCTCCCCATAGCTGTTTGCATGCGACAGCGGCCACATCCCAGGCAACGGCTTCGACAAGCTGGCTAAACCAGGTGAGGGTAGCCGACGGGTCTCAAACCCTCGGTGAGATAGGGAGTTGTCTATCCCAGCATGTGAAGACAGACTCTGGCGGATTGAGCGGATGAGACCAGCGGAAGGTCCAATGGTCAAGAAGGCAGTCTCTGCAAGCGTTGTGGAACGGGTAGAGCAGGACAAGACACAGAAGACGTCCTGGTCATCCACTGCGCCTAGTCCCATCTCCAGCCGTCTAGACTCTGTCTTGCCACTGGATCCAGATGGGAATTGGGAAGAGAGAGTGAGGCTGACGCTGCACAACTCTCCCTCACTTAAATCCAAATCACGTGCTAGTCTCGACACCATCATTATGGTGTCGAGGTCCTCTTCGACGTCTACGATGGACGAACAACATATATATATATATATATAATGGATGCAGAACGAGGGGGAGGTGGGACATTAACGGAAGTTAGAGAAGTCCATGTTCGTGCCATCAGGTTGGAAGCTACCCATACGGAATATAAGGTGGTGTTCCTCCAACCTGATTGTGGCTTCATCTTTACAGTAGAGGACGCAGTAGGTAGACATATCAGAATGGGAATGGGATGTGGAATTAAAATGTGTGGCCACTGGGAGATCCTGTTTTCTCTGGCAGATAGAGCGTAGGTTTCAGCGAAATGGTCTCCCAGTCTGTGTCAGGTCTCGCCAATATATAGAAGGCTGCATTGGGAACACTGGACGCAGTATATCACCCCAGCTGACTCACAGGTGAAGTGTCACCTCACCTGGAAGGACTGTTTGGGGCCCTGAATGGTGGTAAGGGAGGAAGTGTCAGGGCATGTGTAGCACTTGTTCCGCTTACAAGGATAAGTGCCTGAAGGGAGATCGGTGGGGAGGGATGGGGGGGACGAATGTCACTGAACACCTACGCTCTGTCCGCCAGAGAAAGCAGGATCTCCCAGTGGCCACACATTTTAATTCCATATCCCATTCCCATTCTGATATGTCTATCCACGGCCTCCTCTACTGTAAAGATGAAGCCACACTCAGGTTGGAGGAACAACACCTTATATTCCTTCTAGCCTCCAACCTGATGACGTGAACATTGACTTCTCTAACTTCCGTTAGTGCCCCACCTCCCCTCATTCTGCATCCATTATTTATTTATTTTATATATATATTCTTTTTCTCTCTCTCCTTTTTCTCCCTCTGTCCCTCTCACTATACTCCTTGCCCATCCCCTGGGTTCCCCCCTCCCCCTTTCTTTCTCCTTAGGCCTCCTGTCCCATGATCCTTTCATGTCCCTTTTGCCAATCACCTGTCCAGCTCTTGGCTCCATCCCTCCCCCTCCTGTCTTCTCCTATCATTTTGGATCTCCCCCTCCCCCTCCCACTTTCAAATCTCTTACTAGCTCTTCCTACAGTTAGTCCTGATGAAGAGTCTCGGCCTGAAACGTCGACTGTACTTCTTCCTAGAGATGCTGCCCGGCCTGCTGCGTTAACCAGCAACTTTTATGCGTGTTGCTTGAAATTCCAGCATCTGCAGATTTCCTTATGTTTGTGTTTTTAAAGATCCACACCACCAGGTTCAGGAACAGTTATTACCCCTCAGCCATCAGGTTCTCAAACCAGAGGGGGATAACTTGACTCAACTTCACTTGCCCCATCACTGAACTATTCCCATAACCTATGGACTCGTGTTCAAGGTCTCTTCCTCTCATGTTCTCAATATTTATAGTTTATTTATTATTATTATTATCATTATCTTTTGTATTTTTAGTTTGTTGTCTTTTGCACATTAGTTGTTCATCCATTCTGTTGGATGCGGCCGTTCATCAATTCAGCTGTGTTTCTTGTATTTACTGTAATTGCCCGCAAGAAAATGAATCTCGGGGTGGTGTATGGTGACATATACTTCGACAATTGATTTACTTTGAACTTTGAATCTTAGAGCAGATAGGAACTAACAATCAAAGCAGCGAGAGATTAAAAATGTGTGAATAACCCCTCCAGCTGATCTGCACAGAATCTAAGGGCAGGGCTGGGAGCTTCATCAAGGCTAGATGCTTTTTCCAGGTTCACTCTCTGTAAGACTGATCTGGCGTCTTTGCCAGTGACTGTGGTGTATTGAAGGTTGTCCCAGTGGTGGAGATGTTCCATTCCCCTTCTATTCAAAACATTGATAGAATGCATTAAGCTCATTGGGAAGGGATGCACTGTTGTCAACAGTGCTGCCTGATATTATTTTGTAGCCCGTTATAGCATGTACACCCTGCCACAACTAACAACTTTGCTAATTGTTTCTTGACATCCCTGACAATTTTATAAAGGTCATGTCTCAATTCATTGCATAGGTCAGGGCCATCCTATTTGAATGCTGCAGTGCTTGGCTTCATTAGGGAGTGGACAGCTCTGTTCCTTTGTGGTTTCTGGGTTGGAAACACTTGGATTGACCTCTTTAGTTTAAAGTCCTTTACACACTGGCTGATAAAGTCTGTGCTCATCGAGGAATCTAAGTGAATGATTTGATTAGTGTATTTTTTATTACTTGAGACTTTTCAGGAGTAGCAAATTCTTACTATTTAAGCTTCTCCCTGTTGCAATACTTCTCACTGTCTGTCCCATCCTAATAGCATTGTGACAAGGGTGGTCCATTCATTCACACCTTTTTTTCAGCCACCTTATCTTAATTCATTTCTTTCATCTCTAAAACCTTCCAACACTATGTTTCTCCCAATGTTGGCATGTAGTTTCAGTAGAATCATTGCTGCAAAATCACTCTCCATCTCGATTGATTTCACCATCATACCTCTAAATTTGATAAAGCTTCTTTAAAACAACTTTACAAAAGGTGCTGTCTGTCTAAATCCTAGATTTTGTTCTGATATGTTTGCACTTTGGGTGTCAATTGTAAATCAGTGTTTTCCAATTGGATAATGGTATAGGTCGACTGTAATGTGCTTGCAAATTCAAAAATGCTTCAAAGAATCCTTATCAAATAAAATAGTGAACCTGTGAGCAATAGCATGATCAAAGAAATTGGCTCAGTGGAATGACTTAAAGGAGTAAACAAGTAAATTCAAGCATGATCTAGGAAGGGAATTGTAGTACTTAAGGCTTAAACAGCTAATTTTTAAACATTTTTATGGGCTTTGAAGGGGAAAAGTTAGTTACATAGTTAGTTACAGTTAGTTACAAAGTTAGTTACAGTGTCTATTGGAAATTATTTGTATGTGGCTTCAGGTAAAGAAACTAAATGAAACATAAATGTTGGAAATTCTGACAGCTTTGATTTCTGTTGTGATGCCCACATACTGTGCAAACATAATTGCATTTCAATTATGATTGATCAATTGGCTATTGTAATGCTATTTACCAATCTTAAAATTGGAAAGTAACAAATGCTGGAATCAGAAATTAATGTTCACAAGATGTTACAAAGTTACATCTATTAAGAGAGATACATGCCTTCCTTCAGATCTCTTTTTCTCCCACTTGTTTGAATATGTGATGTCAGTATTGCTATTAAGAGCAACATCTATTGCCAACTCCCATCTCACCCAGAAGGCCTTCTTAAACCATTGAGCATATATGATAAAACTGAATTGCTTGCAGTGTGATTTCAGAGAATTGTTAAAAAAACACCCTTATTATGAACTGAAGTCACATCTTCACCAACTAGATAAAGATAGCATGTTTCCCAGAGGGCACTTGTGGATCAGATGAGTTTTGTTACAATTCAGCAATTTAATTGTTCCCCTTCTGGTCTGTAACCTTATTCCTTAGGCAGTCCTCAAGATGAAAAAATGATCTCATTGATTTCATTTTTGCAGGAATAGTTAGCTGATGAGGGTAGTATTAATATTACAGACTCTTCAACAGGTGGGGCAAGAGCTACTTCATGAGGTGGATGTGTGGATAGTTTGAGGTGATCCACTCCTTCCGTTGTTTGTATTAGGTATCTGTGTGTTCCCAAGCCATGGAATCAAGGTTCTTCAGGCCAGTCTGAATACTGCTCCTCCACCTGTGCTAAGGAAATCCAGGGGTCAGTGGAGATGTTGCACTTTTTCAAGAAGGTTTGAGAATATTCTTAAATCTTTTGTCCAGTTGGTAATCCCTTTCCATGACAGTGCTCAGAGAGTCAGGTGGCATGATCTGTCAACTAAATGTAATTTGGGTCTTAAACCTGAGAGAGGTTAATGTTGGTCTGAGAATCTTGTAAAGACCATGTTGTTGGTAACTCAAAGTTCAGAGTAAAATTTGTTATCAGAGTACGTACATACATGTTGCCACATACAACCCTGAGATTCTTTTTCTGCGAGTATACTTAGCAAATCTGCAGGCATACTTAGTAAATGGTAACTGTAAACATCAGGAACTATAAACTAAACAAACTGCAAATGCAGTTATAAATAAATAGCAATAAATAACGAGCATGAAATAACAATATAACAGAAGGTCCTTAAATGAGTGTAGTTTTGATCAAGAGTCTGGTAGTTGAGGGGTAGTAACCGTTCTTCAACTTGGTTGTGCGAGTCCTGAGATACCAGCACAGACAGTACCTTCTACCTGACGGCAGCAGCAAAAAGAAGAGCATGGTCTGGGTGGTGAGGATCTTTGATGATGGATGCTGCTTTTCTACAGCAATGTGTCATGTAGATGTGCTCAATGGTTGGGAGGGTTTTACCTGTGATGTACTGGGATTGTAGGGCTTTTCGCTCAAAGGCATTGGTGTTCCTTTACCAGGCCGAAATGCAGCCAGTCAGCACACTTTCCACCAGACATCTATAAAAGTTTGCTAAGGTTTTTGATGACATGCCTTATGTGCTTTGAGGTACTTGCTTTTAAGGAGCCCAAGTTTCAGAAGCATTTAGGTTATCTGGGATCATGTCGTAGGGTGGATGTGTGCTTTATGTTTGGCTTATGGTTTTGAAATACAAGTACTTAGTTAAAGGCTGTGCTGGAACCCTGATGACATTGGTATATTTCCTCTTTTCTGATTGCCTTTACTGAAAGGCAGCTCCTAAGATATGGGAAATGATTCATGGCTTTTAGGATCTTGGAAGAGCTTTGTTATGCAGAGGGAGTGGCTTCGTAGAGCACCAATATTTTCCAAATATTGAGTGTAAGGCCCATCCTTTCAAATCCAGTATCTGAGCTTGGGCTCTGAACACACAGATATGCTACATACATTTGGCTATGTACTGAAGCTTTACTGAGGGTGAAAGTGAAATAGCTTTTGTCCTTTAACTTAGTTCCACTCCAACAAGTGCTCTAATACCTGGCTGTATGAACAGATCAAAAGCTAGGTATCCAATGCCAGACACACATCTCCTGATTCCACTGTTATTCCACCACCCACAAAACAATGTTAGGAATTTGAACAAATGGTCTCCAATTGCCTAAACGCGAAGATCCAATTGCAGTAAACAAAAATCCAAAGTAAAACAGACAGTCTAATCTACATGCACATGATCCAACACCATACATATCCACATTCTCTATCACTAACACATCCTGGTTACAGTGTGCACCATTGACAAGATTCATTGTGGTATTTGGCTAAAACCTCTTGAACAGTCCTGTCTAAACCCATAACTTGCCCCACTGAAAATGTCACTGGCAGCAGTTGTATGGACACAACATTGCCTTGAAGTCTCTTCCAAGTTGCTCACCACCTGTACATGGAAGTATAATGCTTAATTTATGTTTCCTTGGTTAAAATCTTAGAACAACTTTCTAAACAGCAATGAGTTCAAAGTTCAAAATGCATGTTGTTACTGCCTAGGTAGCAAAGTTGGGTGGAATGGTGACAGATCAAATATATTGAGACAAGTGTGAGAAAATGCCTTTCAGGTTGCCTAGTACTGGCCTGATGGTGGATTCTGGTTAATTGAGCCATTGGGCAGCCACTTGATTGGGATAACTCTTAAAGAACAAAAAATAATTGAGGAAATAGCTGGGATTCCCTTTGTTTATTTGGGACACTATACTGCTTAGTTGGGACAGGATATTGTTGCTGAACAGTTTCTAACTAGCATGAATTACTGCACTTGTGTAGCCATTAGAGCGGACAATTTATAATTAAGATTATTTGCTTATACTCATGTTATCCATTTGGGCTTCAGATGCCAATTCAAAAGCAGTGATTTTTGATCATTTTGATTTTTATTTTAACTTAAAAATAATTCAGACCTTTGCCAAGATGCCATGAAAAGATTTAACAGTAGTCAAAAAAATATTCTAGGTGTCTCTGCTGATTTTGTTTATTTACAGTCAATCAAGAGAACACGACGGCATACACTGGATGATTTCCTTTGTTGGTAACTTTTAGGAACTAATAGACAGTAGTGGTGTTTGTAGTGTTGTGATTTGTCCTGTATTTCATTTAAATATATAATTTGTTACTCAGTTAAATGGTAGTTTGTCATTTTTAAAAACCTTTTTAACTATTTCCATGAAACTTTGGCTAATTGGGGCAGCTGGTTAATTGTGTCAAAATGTATTCCCCCCCCCCCCATGTTCTGGTCACTACACAATTAAGAGGATGTGGTAGAGCTGGGAAAAGTACTGAAGAGATCCTCCAGGATGTTGCATGGAATGGAGGGCTTTAGAAATGAGCTCCTCATTTCTAGAGAGATAGGATAGGCTACCATTGTTTTTCACTGGAGTACAGGTGGCTGAGGGGTGACATTATCATGGTTTATAAAATTATAAAGGACATATATTAGGGTAGATAAAGCATTTTTTCCTGTATAGGGGTGTCTTAAAACTAGAGACATCAGTTTTCAAGTAAGAGGGGGCATATTTAAAGGAGATCCTAGAAGCAAGTTTTTCCAGAGGTTGGGGGTTTAATGGAACAAGCTGCCAAAGGAGGTAGGTATAATCAAAGTGTCTAAGAAGCATTTGAACATTTACACGAAAAGGAAAGGAATAGAGCAGTATTTCCGCCCCCATACTAATGTCCTGCATTTGGCTTTTAGTCTGTGACTCCCCAACGGGGGTGGTTACATGTCCTAAGGGGGCATGACAGAAAATAGAAGTTGTCGGGGGGCCGTTCAAGATTCTTGGCGGGGGGAGGTGGCAAGCGGCGCCTGAACTGAAAGCACGAGATCTGACCGCCCGTTAGTAGAGCAGGCACTTCCAAAAAAAAACGCATGAGGCACTGGAACACAGGAAGAACCACAGTTCTGCAGACGGTGAGCACTCGTCGTCACAACGGTTCTGAAACTCGGCAATCTCATCTGACTTTACCAACCCAACAGACATTACTGGGGATGCATAAATTAGCAACCAGGGTGCCCGACAGTTCCCCTTGACTCGCGCCACGGGACGGGTTCATGCAGTTTAAGGGTTGAAGTCGTACACCCTCAACTTTCTCTATAGAGCTACAGAAAACAGGTCTCGCATCAAGCTAATCAGTCAACCTGCCGACCCCGAGGGTTCCTCTTGAGGTGTTCAAGGCGACCTCGGCTCCATGTGTACAGTCAAGAATTATCTTTGCGGAGTATGAGACCTTATGTGATTGGCCAATCCCGCTAACTGGAATAGTATAAAGGTAGCTTGGCGAACTCTAGCTCTATCCTAACTAACATTCAGATTTCAATCTGAATCTTTGTCAACGTAATTTTCACTGCCTTGCCGTTCCTTTGCGTGCTGCTACCATCATTCCGTCCGTGTTAACTCGCTGCCATCATCAACATCCGATAGGTGTTCCCAGTTTGGGTTTTTTTTTATCCCTGTTAATAATGGATAAAAATGGCGTGAAATCTATGAACCTGAAGGCGGTGAAGTCTTGAATTCTAATCCCGCTAAGAAACAGAAACTACAGAAAGGGGTATGGTTTTATTCTGTTCCTGTCGGATCAGCGACACCACATGTCTTATTTGTAATACTGTACTGTCTAATGAAGCCATGGAACCATCAAGATTGCAGGAACACTTCTGTAAAAGACACTCTGAAAAGGCTACTTTTGGCATTACTCAGTTCCAGAAGATGAAAGAAGCATTTGAAAAGCTTTGCACACTGGAGTCATTTGCCAAGAAAGCTAAAAATGACCTTTATAGTGCTCTCATTGCTTCTTATAACATTTCCAAGATGATAGCAAGTGTGGAAAATCTCATACAATTGGTGAAAGATTAATAACGCTTCTGTATCAGAAGTGCTCACCACTGTTCTCAAAATGGATACCCATATTTTAAAATCAATTCGAATAAGTTATAGCTCTGTAGCTCATTGTGTTGATGAAATGATTGACATTGTGTATTGCCTATGCACAGAGCGACAGTGCAGTGTCCACTTTTATGGGAAATATATAAGCAAAACGTTGAGAGAAGAATGTTCTCACTGTTTCCCTGCATGGAAAGTATGGTTCTCTCTTTCACAGACAGTGATTTGCAAGAGTACTGCTTGCACCTACAGTCACTGAAGAAGGATTTTCAGAATCGATATAAGTATTTTAACTATCTGGAAATTCCAGAATGGGTAATTAATCCATTTCTTTGCAAGGTGGAAGAACAGGAAGAGAGATTGCAAGAGGAAATGATCAAAATTCAGAATGTCTCCCAAAACACACATCATCAATTGTACAAGCTGGCATTCGTAAACCCAGGAGGACTTTTGTTGTTCTAGAGAATGAGTGGCTGAGGACATGGTACATGGGGAAGGGTTTCAAGTTCTTGGATCATTAGAACCTTTTCTGGGGAAGGGGTGACCAATACAAGAGGTATGGGTTGCACCTGAACTGAAGGGAAACCAATATCCCGGCTAGGAAATTTATTAATGCTACTCAGTAGGGTTGAAACTAGATTTGCAAGGGGCCGGGAACAGGAGCATTAGGTAGTTAAGTGAAGGATTGGACAGAAAGGTAGATGTTAGGGAAAGTATTGATAAGCAAAATCGAAGTAACAGGTATGTTAGGATGGATTGTTTAAAGTGTGTATTTTAATGCTAGGGGTGTTATGGGTGAGGGTGATGAACTTAGAGGATGGATCAGTACATGGAACCAAATGTTGTGGCCATTACAGAGACTTGGTTGGGAGAGGGGCAGGAATGGTTGATTAATGGAACAGGTTTTTGAAGTTTTAGAAAAGGCAGAGAAGGAGGAGGAGAGGAGGAGTTACATTATTAATTAGGGACAATACCACAGCTGCATTCAGGGGAGACAAAATGGAGAGGTCAGACACCGAGTTCATTTAGGTAGAACTCAGGAATAGGAATGGTGCAATCACGCTGATGGGATTGCACTACAGATCCTCCAATACCCACTGGGACATCGAGGAGCAGATATGTAAACAGATTAAGGAAATGTGTCAAAATAATAGGGTTGTTGTCATGGGGATTTCATCTTCCCTAATATAAACTGTGACCTTTTGTTGGAAGGGGTTTAGATGGGGCAGAATTTGTTAAGAGTGTCCAGGAGGGTTTCTTAAATCAATATGTAAACAGTCCATCGAGAGGAGGGGGTGTACTGGACCTGATGTTGGGTAATGTGACTGACCTTTCAATGGGTGAGCAGTTAGGGAACAGTGACCACAACTCTTTAACTTTTAGGATAGCTATAAGTAGGAGAGTCTTACATTGGAGTAGGACAAATTTTGAGGGCATTAGGCAGGAACTAAGAAGAGTTAATTGGGAACACCTTTTTCTGGCAAGTCCACATCAGACATGTGGAGAGTGCTTAAAGATCAATTCCAGAGAGTACAGGAAATGCATGTTCCTTTTAAAAGGAAGGCCAGGTATGGAAAGACAAGAGAACTTTGGATGTCTAGAGAGGTAATGAATTTAGTCAAGAGGAAAAGGAAAAGCACAGTGCCTATAAAAAGTATTCATTCCCCTTGGAGGTTTTCATGTTTTATTGTTTTACAACATTGAATCACAGTCGATTTAATTTGGCTTTTTTGACACTGATCAACAGAAAAAGACTTTCTTGCCAAAGTGAAAACATCTCTACAAAGTGATTTAAATTAATTATAAATAAAAAACAATAATTGCATAACTATTCACCCACCCCTTTAATATGATACACCAAATCATCACTAGTGCAGCCAATTGGTTTTAGAATTCACATAATTAGTTAAATGGAGATCTGTTTTTGGAGACCTGTTTGCAGTCAAGGTGTTTCAATTGACTGTAGTAAAAATACACCCGTTTCTGGAAGGTCCAACAGCTGGTGAGTCAGTATCCTGGCAAAAACTCCACCAATAAGACAAAAGAACATTTCAAATAACTTCGTAAAATGGCTGCACAAATATTTACCCCCCTCAAGTCACTCTTTAGTAGATGTACCTTTGGCAGGGATTTCAGTCTTGCATCTGTCAACTTTGTACATCTGGACACTGCAATTTTTCCTCATTCTTTACAAAGTTGCACAATTAGCATGGGTATTGTGGGTGAACAGCCCTTTTCAAGTCCAGCCACAAATTCTGAATTAGATTGAGGTCTGGACTCTGACTTTGTTCCAGGTCATAAACTTTGTTGTTTTTAAAGCCATTCCTGTGTATGCTTGGGGCCATTGTCTTGCTGGAAAACAAATCTTCTCTCAAGTCACAGTTCTCTTGCAGACCATATTAGGTTTTCCTCCAGGATTTCCCAGTATTGTGCTGCATTCATTTTACCCTCTACCTTCACAAGCCTTCCAGGGTTTGCTGCATGCAGTGAAGCATCCCCACCACGTGATACAGCCATCATCATGCTTCATGGTAGAGTTGGTGTGCTTTTGATGATGTGCAGTGTTTGGTTTGTGCCAAACATAGTGTTTGAAGACCAAAAAGCTCAATTTTGGTTTCATCACACCATAGAATCATCTTCTAGATGACTTCAGAGTCTCCCACATGCCAAGCTGGCAAACTCTAGCCAAGATTTCATTCAGGTTTTTTTCAACAGTGGCTTTCTCTTTGCTACTCTCCCATAATGTTGCAACTGGTGAAGCACCAGGGCAACTGTTGTTGTAGGTGCAGTCTCTCCCATCTCAGCCACAGAAGCTTGTAATTCCTCCAGAGATGTAGAGTCTCTTGGTGGCCTCCCTCACTAGTTCCCTTCTTGCACTGTCACTCAGTTTTTGATGGCCTGCTCTAGGCAGATTTACAGCTGTGACATATTCTTTCCATTTCTTGATGATTGACTTAACTGCACTCAAAGGATATTCAGTGACTTGGAAATTTTCTTGTATCCAGTTCCTGCCGTGTGTTTTTCAATAATCTTTTCACAGAGTTGCTTGGAGTGTTCTTTTGTCTTTGGGCTGTAGTTTTTGCCAGGATACTGACTCATCAGCAGTTGGACCTTCTAGATACAGTACGGGTGTATTTTTACTACAATCAATTGAAACACCTTGACTGCACATAGTGATTTCCATTTAACTAATTATGTGACTTCTAAAACCAGTTGGCTGCACCAGTGATGATTTGGTGTGGCATATTAAAGGGACTGAATGAATACTTATGCAATCAATTATTTTGTGTTTTTATTTGTAATTAATTTAGATCACTTTGTAAAGATCTGTTTTCACTTTGACACCAGAATCTTTTTCTGTTGATCAGTATTAAAAAAGTCAAATTAAATCCACTGTGATTCAAAGTTGTAAAACAGTAAAACATGAAAACTTCTAAGGGGGGGTGGGGGTGAATAATTTTGATAGGCACTATATGTAAAACTTTAGAGTTAGGATCAAACAGAGCACATGAGAATTATAAAGAAGCCAGAAAAGAACTCCAGAAGGGAATTAGGAGAGCCATGAGGGGCCATGAAAAGTCCTAGGCAAGTAAGATTAAGGTAAATCCTAAGGCATTATTGGGGCCTTGACCAGTAACTTTGTGTCCTTTTTCGGCACAGGTGAGGTCCTGGCGGACTGGCAAGTGGCTAATGTTGTGCCTCCGTTTAAGAAAGGATCAAAGGAAAATCCTGGAAACTATAGAACGGTGAGTCTCACGTCGGTTGTAAGGAAATTGCTGGAGAAAATTCTTAGGAATAGGACACATGAGCATTTGGCCTAATTAGGGAGAGCCAGCTTGGTTTTGTGCAGGGCAGGTCATGTCTTACCAACCTGAGTTTTCTGACAAGGTGACACGAGAGTTTGATGAAGGTAGAGCAGTGGATGTTGTCTATAGGGACTTTTAGTAAGGAGTTTGACAACGTTCCTCTTGGGAGGCTAATCCAGAAGATGAGGATGCAAGGGAGCCATGGCTAATTGGCTGTTTGGATTCAGACGTGGCTCACGAATAGAAGGCAGAGGGTAGTGGTCAAAGGGACTTATTTGAGCTAGAGATCTAATTAGTGGTGTTTTGGAGGGATCTGTGCTGGGACCTCTGCTGTTTGTGATAGATACTGTATATATAGAACAAGGGCAAGACCCTTAACAGTGTTGCTGAGCAGAGAGATCTTGGGGGCCAAGTTCATAGCTCTTTGAAAGTGGCTACAAAGCTTGATTGAGCGGTTAAGAAGGCTTATGGAATGCTTGCTTTTATTAGTTGAGGCATTTAGTTCAAAAGTCAAGAGGTTATGTTGCAACTTTATAGAACTCTGGTTAGGCCACATCTGAAGTGTTGCATACAGTTCTGATCACCTCACTATAGGAAGGATGTTGAGGCTTTGGAGAGGGAACAGAAGAGATTTCCCAGGATGCTGCCTGGTTTAGAGGGCATGTGCTATCTATCATGAGAGACTAGACAAACTTGGGTTGTTTTCTCTGGAGTGCCGGAGGCTGAGAGGAGATCTGATGGAGGTTATAAGTTTATGAGAGACATAGATAGAGTAGACAGGGAGTATCTTTTTCCCGGGGTAGAAATGTCTAGTACCAGAGGGCATGCTTTGAAGGTGAGAGGGGTTAGTTTCAAAGGGGATGTGAGGGGTAAGCTTTTTACTCAGGGAGTCATGGATGCCTGGAATGCACTGCCTGGTATGGTGGTAGAGGCACATACGTCAGAGGCTTTTAAGAGATGTTTAGATAAGACACATGAATATGAGGAAGATGGAGGGATATGGATGTTCTGTAGGTAGGAGGGATTAGTTTTGGTGTATTTTTTAAACGTTTTAGCTGGTTTGGCACAACATTGTGAGCCAAAAGGCCTGTATCTGTGCTGTACTGTTTGATGTTCTATCCCAGAAGTCGTGGATGTGATGACCACTGTCAATGCAATCAGGGAAAACATGAAATGAGAATATGATGGCAATTGGCAGAATCACTAATGTGGACTTAGTGGCTCAGAATGGTCTATTTTTGTGCCGCAAAGATTTTGAAACGGTATAGGTTGACTATAAAAATACTGAATTTTGAATAAAATGGTTTTCTGAAATAAAATTTTACTCAGTGTTTATAGTATAATTACTCTTTTAAGAACATGAATTAGAGAATGACTCACAGTTTTCTTAAGGAGCACATATAAAATACTGGAGGATCTCAGCAAGTCAGGCAGCATCTCTGAAGTTCTAATGAAAGCTCTTGGCCCGAAAAGTCGACTGTTTATTCCTCTCCCGAGATGCTGGCTGACTGACTTGCTCAGTTCCTCCAGCATTTTTTTTTGTCCAGTTCAAGATTTCCAGCATTTCCAGAATCTCTTGTGTTCAGACTTGACGTTTTCTTCCAGCACTGGAGCCGAATGTTTCACCGTCTATGGCGCCAGTGGGTGGAAAAGTTTACTCCAATTGGTGTGCGAGGTAACACAGAAAATGTTCTTGCTTTTTTGGATGTATAATTTTCCTTTCATTTCTTTTAAGTTTATCTTCGTCTCTCTTTTTTAAAGGAATGCCATTGTGGGATCGCAACTTTTCTAGGTTTATTATATCAGGTCACGACAGCTGAACGTAGTCGCTTGCAATAGACAGAAAAGTTTAGCGATTACACCAGTCGATTTTTTTTTTTGGCGGAAGATGCTTGATTCGAGAGCCCCGACAGGAAAAGGCGTTACAAATGCTAGGGCACTCTGATCAGATCCCGCCACTTTCAAACGTCTCTAGTGCCGGCCGAGAGAAGTTGCAGAATCGTCCAGAAGGAGAATGGCTACACCACCAAAAAGAATGTGCATCAGTCCTCTTTTCAATGATAGCTTTGAAAAGAGAGCTAAAAAAATTTCAATCGAGGGGAATATTGGTGAGTGAAATAGATTAGACACCTTTAGAATGAAAATAAGTGCATTTGGATTTGGCTCCCAATTAAAGTTAGTGCTTTGGTTAGAATGGATATATGATTGTGATAACCTCATCTTTAAGGGTTTTATTTTATAGATTTAGAATTTTTTTAATCGAATAGGATGAAGACCAAAACTTGGCGCCATGTGTTTTGGCGGGCTAGAAGTTTCCGTTGTACTGTGAGCTACAAGATATATTTTCCTTTTCAGAAAAGTTTTATTTATCTAAAATATTACGTTAAATCATAATAACTAAAATATTTTCATTGTGGTATAAAAATCTTTACTAAGAAACAACGTTCTGACTGATACCCTAGAAGCCAGTTGCGCGGGAAATCTTCCAATCAGTTTTGAGAGTTTAAAGTTCAGTAGCATTTTCCTTCGTTTTTTAGCCAGGTAGAATTGCCAAATCTTAACTCTTAATGTTTTTTGTTGTCTTTAATGACATTTCTTTGGCAGTGCTTTATTCTATCGTAATCAGTGTTGATTTTATTAACGATTAAGGTAAGTATTGTTTAAAACAGTAATGACGTCTAAATTGTTTTAGTTAAATATATTTGCAGATGCACTTTTTGATGCTTTTGTTTAAATTATATGAATAATCCTGAATTTACTCTGTTCAAATAGCTGCAGGGAAATCTACTTTTGTTCGGATTTTGGAACGAAGCAGTGATGAGTGGGAAGTTGTTCCCGAACCTATTGCGAAATGGTGTAACGTACAAACCACTGAAAATGAATACCAGGTATTTAATAAAAATAACATTTAATATACTTTGCTCTGCTTTAAAATCATAATTAATCGTCATTATTTCCCACCACATTCAGAAAACAGTTTTTTTAAAAGGAGGCTGAAAGTTACAACAAATGTATGTTAACTTCCCTGAAATAATTGTTCCTGCTGCACCTTGGGACTAAAATTATTTGTTGTATTCTAATTAATTGTAGTGTAAAGTTTGTTGAGCCCGCTAGTAAATTAATGAAGTTGCTTCCCTATTGCTAATGTCTGATGAGTGACAGAAAATTGTTGTCTGATTATGAGACTGATATTCAAATTCTAGTCGCACTGAAAGGCTGAATTATTTGGAATTTTTTAATGTAGATTTAGGGAAAGTGCCCCTAACTTCCTTTTGATTTTACTTTTACACAAAAGGAACTTACAACATCCCAAAAGAGTGGTGGCAATCTCCTCCAGATGCTCTATGACAAACCAAGTAGATGGGCATACACATTTCAAACTTACGCTTGTCTGAGTAGAGTTCGGGCACAGCTTAAGCCTTTGTCTTCCAAAATTCAGGAAGCAGAACATCCTATACAGTTCTTTGAAAGATCTGTATACAGTGACAGGTGAGACAAAATAGTGATATAACTTTTTTGCCTCTAAAATTGTGTTAATATTGTTCTCATCTGTAAGACTAAATTATTTGATCATGTTTATTGGTTTTAATATTTAGCAGTGTTCATTGTAGAATACTGAGTTTTTATGATGTGATCACTTCCTTCCCCCCCCCCATCAGGTATGTATTTGCCTCATCGTTGTTTGAATCTGGAAACCTTAATGAAACTGAATGGTCCATTTACCAAGATTGGCATGCTTGGATATTGAACCAATTTGGTTCAGAAATCGAATTGGATGCCATAATCTACCTACGAGCAACTCCCGAAGTAAGGATCAGTGATTTTCTTTTCTTCTAATTTTAACTTTTCAAAGATTCCTGTAAACTGAATTTGTCACTTGTCCTTTTGTAGAAATGTATGGAGCGACTTCATCTAAGAGGCCGTGAGGAGGAACAAGGAATTGAGTTAGAGTATCTAGAGAAATTAGATTATAAGCATGAATCATGGCTTCATAACCGAACAATGAAGTGAGTAAGATGTATTCAATTTGTTGTAAATTTAAATTCCTTTTGGTAAATTATATAACTTTTTTTTGACAAAAATCCTTTGAAAAGTTACTGATTTATTGTTGACCTGTTTCAGGGTTGACTTTGAATACTTGAAGGAGATTCCTATTTTGGTGCTAGATGTTAATGAAGATTTTAAGGATGACAAGATTAAACAAGAGGACATTTTAGAAAAGGTAAATTTAAATTAAATTTCTCCAGAAATTACAACTTTAAACCATTTTTGTATTTAGAAGATGGCAGGTTTATAAAACTTGCCCATAGAGTGAGAGCCAAACAAATTTCAACATCTGGTGAATCAAAAATGGAGGGATACCTTTTTTGTTTAGAAAGCAAAATACTTTGATTCAGACACAAAATGCTAGAGGAACTCAGCAGGCCAGGCAACATCGATGGAAAATGAAAAGGTGACGTTTTGGGCCAAAACCCTTTGGCAGGACTGGAGAGAAAAAAGCTGAGTGGATTTGAAAGGTGGGGGGAGGGGAGAGAGAAACGCCAGACGATAGGTGAAACTTGGAGGGGGAGGGATGAAGCAAAGAGCTAGGAAGTTGATTGGAGAAAGAGACAGAAGGCCATAGAAGAAAGTGGGGGAGGAGCACCAGAGGGAGGTGCTGGGCGGGCAAGGAGATAACATGAGAGAGGGACACGGGGAATGGTGGGGGTGCTGGAGGCATTACTGGAAGTTTGAGAAATTGAGGTCCATGCCATCAGGTTGGAGGCTACCCGAACAGAATATAAGGTTTTGTTCCTCCAACCTAAGTGTGGCCTTATCCCGATGGATGGACATATCAGAATGGGAAGTGGAATTAAAATGGGTGGCCACTGGGAGATCCTGCTTGTTCTGACGGATGAAGCGTAGATGCTCAGCGAAGTGGTTTCCCAATCTACGTCGGGTCTCACCAATATACAGGAGGCCACACCAGGAGTACTGAACACAGTATATGCCCCCAACAGACTCACAGGTGATGTGTTGCTTCACCTGGAAGGACTGTTTGGAGCCCTGAATGGTAGTGAGGGAGGAGGTGTAGGGGCAGGTGAAGCAGTTGTTCTGCTTGCAAGGATAAGTGCCAGGAGGGAGATCGGTGGGGAGGGACAAATGGACAAGGGAGTCACTTAAGGAGTGATCCCTGAGGAAAGCTGGTGAGGTGGTAGGGGAGGAACCCTACCCGTGGTAGTGTGGTGGGAGGACGGGTTAAGAGCAGACGTGCATGAAATGGAAGAGATGCCTCCACTGTCGGGATACGGCCACACTTAGGTTGGAGTAACAAAACTTTACATTCCGTTTGGGTAGCCTCCAACCTGATGGCATGAACATCGGTTTCTCAAACTAACAGTAATGCCTCCACCCCCCCCCCACCATTTCCTATCCCTTGTCCCTCTCTTATGTCCGCTTACGCCTCCCTCTGGTGCTCCTCCTCTCCCTGCACCGCCCCTTCTTCTTTCTTCCATGGCGTTCTGTCTCTTTCACCGATTAAGTTCCTAGATCCTTGCTTCATCCCTCCCCCTCCAAGTTTCACCTATTGCCTGGTGTTTCTCTTTCCCCTCCCCTCACCTTTCAAATCTACTCCTCAACTTCTTTTCTCCAGTCCTGCCAAAGGGTTTCAGCCCGAAACGTCAACTGTACTTTTTTCCATAGATGCTGCCTGGCCTGCTGAGTTTTGTGTGTGTTGCTCAGATTTCTAGCATCTACAGATTTTCTCTTGTTTATACTTTGATTCAGGTTTGAATTGCCAATTCATTCAAAAGTTAAGTTGTTCCCTGTCATTCAGCTTTTGGATGTTTTAAACTTTCTGATTGACAAATCAAATTTAGTGAAGAGATAATGCTGATTTAGATAACGTAGGTCTTTTGACCATGTAAAATGATTTTCAAAAAACTTTAGTATCCAGTTATTTTTTGTGCAGCTTTCATCTTTCATCGTTAGTGGAACGTAATATTAATTCATTCTCATGTTAAGCACTTCAGTTGAAGATCTATGACAGCCGTTAACACTTAAATGTGTGTTTTTCTTGTTAACAGGTGAAGGCATTCTTGCAGTCATTATAGCAGAAGGAAATTGATAACAAACTTGAATGTTTTGCACTGACTTTTATCTGTTGTATGAACTTGGGAGTAAATAACTTGGATTTGAGAAATAAGTTTTATCTGAAAAACGCTTAGCATTGTTGGACTGGATGCAGGTTGCCCCTAATATAGCATGCACCAAATTTGGTATTCAGTCCAACATTCTCTACGCAAGCAATTGTAAATCTTTCACACAAACTGCATTGCCAAATCACTTTTATGAAAACTGTTAATTGTTTCTTTCATGACCAGCACTTATTCCTTGATTTCATAGCTGACTTCATCATTTATTTATAATTCAATTGACACCAGTCATTTTTTTCCCTTTTAAGACGTATAGACTGTCATTTTAAAGTCATTACAATGAGAAAATGTACAGTCGACGTTGCAGGCCGAGACCCTAGCTCTTCCTTCAGTTAGTCCTGACGAAGGGTCTTGGCCTGAAACGTCGACTGTACCTCTTCCTAGAGATGCTGCCTGGCCTGCTGCGTTCACCAAGCAACTTTGAATTTCAAGCATCTGCAGAATTCCTCGTGTTTACAATGAGAAAATACTTTTTTTGTATTTTTTGTGTTTTATTATGATTTTTCTGTACCTTTGGAAAGTGTTTTGGTGGCATTTGGCCATGTGCTTGTTACAGCTATATTCTACATATTCCTTTGAAAATGGAAATTACTATGGGAACAAGTATTAAATAGCAAAGCACCTCTGATAGACTGAGCTTCATGTAATGTGCAACTAATAAATCATTTATTAGAGATTCTGGTATCTTCCTACATATTTATTCTGCTTTCAGCACAATATATAAATCCATTGAATTTTGCTTCGTTCTTCACTTTAGGCATTACATTTTCAATAAAAATAGATGTGAGTACCTGGTTTTCTTATATTCTGAGATTGCAAACTAAACCAAATGTCTACAGTTATTTGTTAATCTTTGGATTTAAATTTAACCTTAGTTGGGCATATATTAGTTTAAAGAACACTTCTATTAGGCAGCCAGTTTATCTTTATTATACAGAAGCTCGTTACAATGAGCCAGAATGGAGGTGATTAGGTAATTCCTGGGAATTAAGCTTGGTGACCACACTTCTGAAGGTGACTAGTTAATTATGTTCAACAATCATTTACTCTGCACTTGCTGGGGAAATTGGCTTTTTTTTGGGGGAGGAATCGTTTTTCTCTTGAGATTGTTTTCTCTGTTCATGCAATAACAAGGTGCACCAGCTGTAGATGAGAATAAGTTCAGAAGTTTACTGTGGCCAAAACTTAACAAAAGTAAGGTGATTGTATAGTCAATAGGTGCAGGAGTAGGCCATTTGGCCCTTCGCGCCAGCACCGCCATTCACTGTGATCATGGCTGATCATCCACAGTACCCTGTTCCTTCCTTCTCCCCATATCCCTTAACTCTGCTATCTTTAAGAGCTCTATCTAACTCTTTCTTGAAAGAATCCAGAGAATTGGCCTCCACTGCCTTCTGAGGCAGAGCATTCCACAGATCCACAACTCTCTGTGAAAAAGTTTTTCCTCAACTCCGTTCTAAATGGTCTATCCCTTATTCTTAAACTGGCCTCTGGTTCTGGACTCCCCCAACATCGGGAACATGTTTCCTACCTCTAGTGTGTCCAATCCCTTAATAATCTTATATGTTTCAATCAGATCCCCTCTCATCCTTCTAAATTTCAGTGTGTACAAGCCCAGTCACTCCAATCTTTCAACATATGACATTCCCACCATCCCTGGAATGAACCCAGTGAACCTACGCTGCACTCCCTCCATAGCAAGAATGTCCTTCCTCAAATTTGGAGACCAAAACTGCACACAATACTCCAGGTGGGGTCTCACCAGAGCCTTGTATGACTGCAGAAGGGCCTCTTTGCTCCTATACTCAATTCCCCTTGTTATGAAGGCCAACATGCCATTAGCTTTCTTCACTGCCTGCTGTACCTGTACGCTTACTTTCAGTGACCGATGAAGGACACCCAGATCTCATTGTACCTTGCCTTTTCCTAACTTGACACCATTCAGATAATAATCTGCCTTCCTGTTCTTGCCACCAAAGTGGATAAACATAGAAAATAGGTGCAGGAGTAGGCCATTCGGCCCTTTGAGCCTGCACTGCCATTTATTATGATCATGGCTGATCATCCAACTCAGAACCCTGCACCAGCCTTCCCTCCATACCCTCTGATCCCTGTAGCCACAAGGGCCATATCTAACTCCCTCTTAAATATAGCCAATGAACTGGCCTCAACTGTTTCCTGTGGCAGCGAATTCCACAGATTCACCACTCTGTGTGAAGAAGTTTTTCCTAATCTCAGTCCTAAAAGGCTTCCCCCTTATCCTCAAACTGTGACCCCTCGTTCTGGACTTCCCTAACATCGGGAACAATCCCCCTGCATCTACCCTGTCCAATCCCTTTAGGATTTTATACATTTCAATCAGATCCCCCCTCAATCTTCTAAATTCCAACGAGTACAAGCCTAGTTCATCCAGTCTTTCTTCATATGAAAGTCCTGCCATCCCAGGAATCAATCTGATGAGCAACCTCACATTTATCCACATTAAACTGCATCTGCCCACTCACCCAACCTGTCCAACTCACCCTGCATTCTCATAACATCCTGCTCACATTTCATACTGTCACCCAGCTTTGTGTCATCTGCAAATTTGCTAATGTTACTTTTAATCCCTTCATCTAAATCATTAATGTATACTGTAAATAGCTGCGGTCCCAGCACCGGGCCTTGCGGTGCCCCAGTAGTCACTGCCTGCCATTCTGAAAAGGACCCATTAATCCCTACTCTTTGTTTCCTGTCTGCCAACCAATTTTCTATCCATGTCAGTACCCTACCCCCCAATACCATGTGCTGTAATTTTGTCCACTAACCTCCTATGTGGGACCTTATCAAAGGCTTTCTGAAAATCCAGGTACACTGGCTTTCTCATGTCTATTTTCATAGTTACATCCTCAAAAATTTCCAGAAGATTAGTCAAGCATGATTTCCCCTTCGTAAATCCATGCTGACTTGGACCAATCCTGCTATTGCTATCCAAATATGCGGCTATTTCATCTTTATAATTGACTCCAGCATCTTCCCCACCACTGATGTCAGACTAACTGGTCTATAATTTCCTGTTTCCTCTCTCCCTCCTTTCTTAAAAAGTGGAGTAACATTAGCTACCCTCCAACCCGCAGGAACTGAGGAAAATGATTACCAATGTGTCCACGATTTCTAGAGCCACCTCCTGGGATGCAGATCATCAGGCCCTGGGGACTTGCCAGCCTTCAGTCCCATCAGTTTACCCAGCACCATTTTCTGCCTAATGCGAATTTCCTTCAGTTCCTCTGTTACCCTCAGTCTTCTGGCCACTATTACATCTGGGAGATTGTCTGAGTCTTCCCTAGTGAAGACAGATCCAAAGTACCTGTTCAGCTCGTCTGCCATTTCCTTGTTCTCCATAATAATTTCACCCGTTTCTGTCTTCAAGGGCCCAACTTTGGTCTTAACTAATTTTTTCCTCTTCACATACCTAAAGAAGCTTTTGCTATCCTCCTTCATATTCTTGGCTAGCTTACCTTCGTACCTCATCTTTTCCCCCCGTATTGCCTTTTTAGTTATCTTCTGTTGCTCCTTAAAAGTCTCCCAGTCCTCTGGCTTCCTGCTCATCCTTGCTATGTTATACTTCCTCTCTTATTTTTATACTGTCCTTGACTTCCCTTGTCATCCACAGTCGCTCCTTACTCCCCTTAGAATCTTTCTTCCTCTTTGGAAAGAACTGATCCTACATCTTCTGTATTATTACCAGAAATACCTGTCATTGTTGTTCCACTGCCGGCCCTGCTAGGGTATCTTTCCAGTTAACTTTGGCCAGCTCCACCCTCATGTGTCCATAGTCCCCTTTGTTCAACTGTAATACTGACAGTTCCGATTTTCCCTTCTCCCTCAAATTGTAGATTAAAACCTTTCATATTATGGTCACTACCTCCTAATGTCTCCTTTACCTCGAGTTTCCTTATCAAATCTGGCTCATTACACAACACTAAATCCAGAATTGCCTTCTCCCTGGTAGGTTCTAATACAAGCTGCTCTAAGAATCCATCTCTGAGGCATTCCACAAACTCCCTTTCTTGGGGTCCAGTACCAACCTGATTTTCCCAGTCTACCTGCATGTTGAAATTCCCCCATAACAACCGTAGAATTACGTTTGCGACATGCCAATTTTAACTCTTGATTTAACTTGCACCCTAGATAACTCCCATTAGTGTCTTTCTGCCCTTACAGTTTCTCAGTTCTATCCATACTGACTATATCTCCTGATTCTATGTCCCCCCTCGCAAGTGATTGAATTTCATTCCTCACCAACAGAGCCACCCCACCCTCTCTGACAAACTGTCCTTTCGATAGGATGTCTGACACCACAGCCTTTTCTGAGCTCTGTCAAGAGAAGAGATTACCAAGGAGACAGGAGTAAAGATTCAGGGGTTTCTCAAAAAGGATTACAATATCCTTACTGACTCCCAGGAATCTCTGATCCATTACTGTGTAAAGATCAAGCCTGGAACATGCAGGAGCAGCAAAAGGACTAAATCGGTAAAGCAGATAGCTAAGGATAGCACGTGGCTTTTGAGATAGCTGCAGCAGTGCATGCTGTATAAATTGTTTAAGAATCACATATGATTCATGAAAGGTAAAGACAATGATTAGATAGCAAGACATTTTAAAAGTCTATGATAGGAAATAGAGGAGATATAGTAATGTGTTGATCCCAAGTGGGAACTTATTTTGTTATAGTAGCATTTAAAAACACTCAGCAATAATAAATATAATAATAACTGATAAAGTACAGAATAATAACCACAATAATTTACCAATGTGTAATAATGTATGAAATAATAAAACACTATTGTACTATGATATATGTTCTCCTGTCACACAGAGATGAATTGTTAAATATGCTTATTGCATCTGGTGGGAAAGATTTTCTGTAATGAGCTTTGTGACAGCAGAGCTGAATGAATCTGTTTGAAAGGGTGCTCCACTGCCTATTCAGTAGGTCATGGAGAGGATGTGCCTGATTGTCCATGATAGATAATAGTTTGTTTAGTGACGTCCTCTTCACCACTAATTCAAAAGAGTCCAGTTTGGGCAACTGATAAATATTTTCTTTCAATAGTATATTAAAGTTAAAGAAAATCAATATAATAGTTCACATATTCCTTTTTAGTCTTTCAGTATTATGCAAAAACACTTTCCACAATGCTGTTTCAGTAAAATAGCCTCCAGGAACATGTATCCCTCAATCTTTAAGTATTTGCTTAGTTTTAGAAATTCTGGGATTATCCATTTATGGCACTGGACAATTTGGTAAAACACATGCTGCGTTCACCAGCAACTTTGATGTATGTTGGTAAAACACATCATGGTCATGTTTGTTTTACATAGGCTTCCTGCCCTTTGGCATGTTAATGAGAAAGTAATTTTTAATGTAGGTGAAAAATTCTATTAACTACAGCTGTTTGAAATCTGAAACAGAACACACTGAGAATACATAGGAGCTGGAAATGGAGAATCAAGCATGGTTTATGTGCACCTCCTTCAACCTGATCTATTGCATTCAGTGGTCACAATGTGATCTCTGCATTGTCTAGGCAACTCTTCTAAAGCTACTCCTAGCTCTTGAAACAGTCACACTGAGCTGTCTGTAACATTTCAAGACCCCATTCCCACACTGACTTGCCTATGCTTTTCTCCATTGCTATGGTGAGCCAAACACAAACTAGGAGAACAGCTCATGTTGGTCTTGGGTAGCTTACAACCCAATGGTATGAATGTTGAATTTTCCAGAGCTCTTCTGTTCATTCTCCTATTTGTCCATCTGATTCCATCTACTAGCTCTTGTGTCACCACCCCCCCCCCACCCCTGTACTAGAATTTTGTAGATGATCCATGAGGCATGTTTTGACCTCTGAATAAATAGACATTAAACCTAATGGGAAGATCCTACTGTCTTTGATTGGTCCTTTCGTGACAGCCTAGATTCCAGAATTACCCTAAAACATATTTTGCAAGTCTACATCAGAATTTTATTCTATTCACATAAATAGTATACTGTACATTTGAATTTAAAAATAGATCCAAAACATAAAAAAGTGTGATTTTATACTGAGAACTTGAGAGATTTTCCATGAATATGTGCATTAGTTTCAAACTTTACCATTGCACTTAAGCGTGCATGCTTGCTGAAATGTTTTTTAAATTTAAATTTTACTTTTTCCTAATGTTATAAAATAGTTCCCAAGGAAACTAAAAATGTAGTTCAGATGTCAGGTGTATAAGATGGGCATTGATCGTGTGGATAGCCAGAGGCTTTTTCCCAGGGTTGAAATGGCTAACACAAGGGGGCATAGTTTTAAGATGCTTGGAAATGGGTACTGAGGGGATGTCAGGGGTAAGTTTTTCCACACAGAGAGTGGTGGGTGCATGGAATGCACTGCCGGCGGTGGTGGTGGAAGCAGATACATAGAGTCTTTTAAGAGCCTCTTAGACAGGTACATTGAACTTAGAAAAATAGAGGGTTGTGTGGTAAGGAAATTCTAGGCACTTTCTAGAGTAGGTTGCATGGCTGCACAACTTTGTGGGCCGAAGGGCCTGTAATGTGCTGTAAATTTCCATGTTCTATGTCAATAGTTTTAAATTGTTCAAAAAGAGCAGCAAAAACCTAGAAAAATACTACTTTACTAAAATTATGCATTTCCTTTAAAGCTGGTTTTAAATGAGCATACACCTGAAGCTGGAGCCAGTTTAATGAGCCACATTACATTTCGGGGACGGGGGGGGGGGGGGGAGAAACAACTGTAATTAAGCAAAAAAATTCTCATTTTGGATAATTATGCACTCAACATACTTGCATTCCAGCAACTCCCAGATCCTAGTTAACTACATTAGCCTTCTCTACTTGCATCCTTGGGTGTCAGTGCACAGTAATATACATTCTTAATGATTCCTTAACCATATTTCATTTGTTCTATATGACTGTCATCCAAATTCCCTCTTTGAGGCTAGTTTGCACAATCTTTAGCTGCCTAATGAAACTTTCCTTTTCTCTGTCAGCACATTTTAGCCTCTTGTCATACAGCCATGTTAGTTTTAATTTGTATTCCTTTTTTGTTCTAATCTGAGGTGTGATCTGAGACAAAATTATAATTTGCAGTAACAGTGGCCAATAAGTACACACTTCCTTCTTCACCAGACACCGTTCTTACAAGGTTGACTTGATTCTGTACGGCAGTGTCAGCTCACCTCCAACACAGCACACCTGCTGGTTAAAGACCTCATCACATCTTCGTAGTTGTATTCATTTCCAGGATCCAAGAATTGCCGGCAAGGCCTGCACTTATTCTCCATCTGTTATTATCCTTGAGAAGGTGGGAGGTGAACTGCCTTCTTGATTGCCAGTAGTCCTGGTAAGGACATTCATAACTATGCTGCTGGCTAGTGGGTTACAGAATTTGGAGCCAGTAATGGTGAAAGAAGGCGTAAGGTGTTCCTTCCCTCCATCAGCCTGCAGGTAACCCTTGGGGAAGGTGTAGCACCTGTTTAGACCCTTAATCAGGGTCACATGAAGCCACGGGATGGTCATATGAGCAGCTAATGCATGTCACAAGTCCTGGTTATATGACTACTGATGCCAGGCAGGTAATCTCTGAAGGGTATTGATAATGTCTGGGGTAACCCATCTTGTAAAGACACTGTCCAGACAAAGGCAATGGCAAACCACCTCTATAGAAAAATTTGCCAAAAACAATCATGGTCATGGCTAAGACCATGATCACCCATGTCAATACGATACATACAGGCATCCGTTAGTCTTGCGAGACCATGGATCTGTGCCTGGAAAGCCTTCACTCTCCAGGGCGCAGGCCAGGGCAAGGTTGTATGGAAGACCAGCAGTTGCCTATGCTGCAAGTCTCCCCTCTCCATGACACTGATGTTGTCCAAGGGAAGGGCATTGGGGACCATGCAGTTTGGCACCAGTGTCGTCGCAGAGCAATGTGTGGTTAAGCGCCTTGCTCAAGGACACAACACATTCCCTCGGCTGGGGCTGGAACTCACGACCTTCAGGTAGCTAGTCCAATGCCTTAACCACTCGGCCACATGCCCACACAATACAATACATAATGATGAATGATAATGACCGGTGAAAGACCAGAAATTTATTTTCAAGTCAGGATAGTGTGTGAGGCTGCTGATGTGTTGTTCCCATGTGACTGCTGGCCTTGTTTTTAGAGTTAGAGGTCACAGGTTTGGGAGGTGCACACTGCAGTTACTGCTCACTGGTGGTGGAGGGAAAAAGTTTAATGCAGTCATTTCTGTGCGGGGCCCTTGATGGTGCAGAGCTTCGTGAGAGTTAATGCACTTATCCCGCTGAGTGGAAATTACTACACCCCACATCTGGCAGGCATTATAGCTGCTGGAAAGGACAAGACTATCTGGCCTTTCCTGTAGTCATAGTATGTTCTTGTTGAGTTTCTGGTAAACGGTGACCTCTATCCCCTAGGATGCTAATATGGGACTTCACTAGTGGTTAAACTTTATCTTACTGTGGATGGTTGTGGCACAAATGCTACTCGCCTCTTTATTAGGGCATGACTGAATGCGGACTAGGTATTGTTGCATGTAAGCAAAAACTGCTTGAATTTCTGGGAAGTTTCAAATGGCATTGAGCATGATACAGTTAGCAACATCCCCACACCTGACCTTAGGATAGAAGGACATTTGATGAACTAGCTGAAATGGTTGGGATCAGGAGTCTTCTGGCAAATTCTTTATTTCATTTATTCCAGAAATTTGTTCCCATGGGCACAAAACCTGTCGCTTAATGCCTTTCTGTGACGATCTCATTTACTTCTGCTTTTGTCTGTAGCTTGGATTACTGTGATAAGGGTTTAGTAGATTTTAACTTTCAAACTGAACAAAACATCCGCAGCAATGGATTGGCTGCTTAACAACAGTAATTCAAGAAAATGAAGCTTCTGTTTAACAAGGTGGTGATCTTTTATCTGCAATTTTTTGAGCTGAAGGTCTTTGGGTTCCATTATCTCCGATATAATTCTGTTAACAAGTTTTATCCTGTATCCCTTTTTCCTTCTGTATTTTTTTCTGATCTACTTCTATCTTCATTCTCCTATGGTGTACTGACCAAGCAAACACAATACAGAAATTGGTAACAGGCAATTAACAGATCCAGTTGAAATAGATTATGTTCTGATTACTGCACTCAGCTGGTTGTACAATCTTCCTGGAGAGAAAACCAACCTTTTGCTATTTTCTTGTCCTCCATGATTTTTCTGATTTTATTTTTTTAGACACAAACAGCACAGAAACAAAACAAAAAAAAAAACAGGCTCTTAAACATCATCAAAGAACATGACCCTAATAGGGGAAAATAGGTTGGCGTAGATGGTTAAAAAGGTCAACATGAAGGTGCTAGCCATTGGGCTTGCTTCTGTGCTGTATGACTCAATGGTCAGTGAGTCTGCACTCTCCAGTTGCAAACACATCCTTCCTGTCATATGAAAGCAGAATTGCACGCAGGAGTCCAACCTGTTTTGTAAAGGTACAACATGAAGTCCTAACTGTTATACTCTATGGCCTGATCGATGAAGGCAAACATGACATGCAATTTCTTCACCACTCCATCAACCCATGTTGCCACTTTTATTAGGGAACAATGGATTTGAGCTCCATGTTCCCTCTGTTTATTAATATTTCTTACTGTCTTATTATTTACTGTATACGTCCTACTCCTATATGTCTTCCCAAAATGCAGCACCTCACACTCATCAGGATTAAATTAATTCAACTATCTGTTTTTATCAGTTCCATTTTTTATACTACCCACTTTTTCACCAGGTTCTAGCATTTACCAAAAAGCTCAGGGAAACTACAATGACCAATTAATCAACCAATCCATACAACTTTGGGATACAGGTGGAAACCTATACAAACAGAGAGAATGTGCAAGCTCACACAGACAGCAAACTAGGGCAGGATTGAACCTGGGCCTCTGGTGCTGAGACATTGGCTCTACCAGCTGTACCAGGATGTTTCCTTAAACGCTTAAATCCTCCTTTGGCACATATGTGTTGCAGGATCCCTCCCCCTCCAACACCCAAGCAGCCAGTGAAGCAGTACATTTCTTCATCCCAAACCAGACAATTGCCCTAATTACATTAGTCATTCAACAGCTCTTCATGATCTGCCATTATAACATTGGTTCTACCAATCCAAATTTGTTGATGTGCTAAGGTACAAGGAAATTATACAACTGGCCTGACTTCATTTCATACAGAAAGTTTAGCAAATTTATGAATTTGCACTTAGGGTTCACTGTCAGCTCCTCGGTGTCTTCAGGGCATCACTGCATCCTGAGCTGATTTATCTGGAAGAGTGATGTAATGATATTATCCATCTTGGCATACTTAACAATAACTTTGTGAGAATAAAGGTTTAATCAATGAGCATTATTCTGAGAAATCTGCAAAACTATGTGTGGATATTGGTTGCCCATAGCATGGTATATGATTTCTTCTATCCCTGAATAGTACAGCAATATTACTAACCTAGCTTCAGACATTAGTATGATAAACTTAATTGTCTCAAAGAATAGCTGAAGATTTACATAACAAATCCAGCTACATGCCATTTCTTTAGAAGACGGCAAAGAAAATATAGGAGTATTCTCAGAATTATGTTTTTTTAAAGATTCCTTATCTGAGTTCTAGTAAAAATTGTTTTGCTATGTTACAATGCTGTTTTTATAATAATACAATGAATGGTGATTTTTGTTTTTGTATATATTGCATTATTTATACAGTAAACATGGCAGCTTATTTTTGAAAGGAAGACTACAACTTTATTGTGAACCTCTGGCCAAGCCTACTTTAATGTTGATGAAATAATAATTTTAATCATGTAAAATTAATTGGACAAAATGTAAACAATTTTTAAAAAATCCCTCTTGTTATTGGCAGACATTATTACAATGAAAATGAGTGTACATCCAAAAATACTAATTATCACTTAAATTTTAAAAACCTGTAAGCTTATTTTGGTTGGAAGCATACTGAAGATGGATCAATTATTTGATATGAAACTCAGCAGTATAAGTGAAGAATTCTGTGTTCATTATCTCTGTAATGCACCATAGATCTTTGTTGTGGAAGAAATCAGAACTTAAAATCAACTTCTATCTTAAGCTCATCAGTAGTCCCCTTCCTCCACAGTCAAATAGATGCGTGACTGGGCATACGAACACGTGAAGGAGAACAATCTTAGGCCCAGTAATACAGTAAATCCTTTAAACTCTATCCCAGGAAGAACTCACTCCTTGATAAGAACAAAGAAAATTATTCAACTAATTTCTTGTAGATAATTAAAGTTCTTGTTTCCCAGAATTACCTGCAAATGTTGTTTTAGCTGAAGAGAATGGTTATCTGTTGTAAAATAAAATGTAACAACATAGCAAGTAATACATAGCTTATTGTATAAATATCAGGTGACCTTATTTTCAGTTTTACAAAATGTTGCTGTTGTTTTTAAAATTTAAAAAAAAACACATCCTCAGTTACAGGAACCTGTATCATTCTGGACTGAACTTGCTTTTTCTAAAATTTTCCAGGAAAGTTCCAATGTTGTCAGGCTGATATTCAGTTATGCTGGTAGTGGATGAGAATTAGTGAGTCACTGCATATAAGGGACAGCACTTCAGTGATGTTTCAGCTTTGCTGCAGCAATAAGCAATTTCAGATCCTTAGTCCACTTTGCTAGATGAGCAATGACACCAGAGGAGAAAAAAGAGCTGCTCTTCAGTAAGACCAGTGAAGTTCCCAGTGATAATGAAGGGAAATCTGAGTTACGTAGTCGCAGTTCTCTTTTAATCTCACAAGCAGAAAATAGAAGTATATTTAATATAAAGGCTTCATCTGCTACTGAGAGAACCTGCTCCATTCTGGGTGAAGAGGATGAACCCAAGGTCCCTCCGCTCTTCACTGAATTAGATGAACTTATTCCAATTAATGAGAAAGAATTTCATTGGAAAGAAACAACGAGGTAAGATTTTAACTATTCCTTTACATTGGAATGCAGTAACACTTCGGTATAGAATTAAATAAAACATTTATCTCCAGCTATTAATAAGTTAACAAATGGCAATGTTCAAATAAAGCAAACCTCATTTAATAAATACTTAGAAAAGATCTTTTTATTTGCCGAGAGGAACTTCGTTTCCATGTAATTTCTGTTTTAATTATTCTAAGTGTAGGAAACAATATGGGGATGACTTAGCAGAAGAAAGCCACGTAGTCAGATCTCTGGCACTAAGTCTGGCTCTGTGGTACAGAAGGGAAGGGGTGGGAGGAAGAGGCAGGTGATAGGGGATTCAATGGTAAGGAGAACAGACAGCAGGTTCTTTGGATGAGAACGAGATTCCTGTACTCCCTCACAAAATGTTCCTGAGTGTGTTATTTCTTTAGACGCCGAGAAAGCTTTTGATAGAGTAGAATGGCCTTATTTATTTAAGGTGCATGAAATGTTTAACTTTAGCTTGAAATTTATATCCTGGATTAAACTGTTATATCATTCCCCTGTAGCCTCGGTCCGTACTAACTCTTTAAACTCACCTTTTTTTCCTCTTTTTCAAGGTACTCGACAAGGTTGTCCTCTTAGTCCCCTATTATTTGATATTGCATTAGAACCTCTTGCAATTGCTATTCGAGAATCATCAAATATTACTGGGATAACTCGGGGATTAAAGTCCCATAAATTATCACTCTATGCTGATGATTTACTTTTATATATTTCTAATCCTGAGAAATCCATTCCTGCTCTTTTAGAGTTATTAGCACAATTTGGTTCTTTTTCAGGTTATAAATTAAATCTTAGTAAGAGTGAACTCTTTCCGATTAATAAACATCTTCCCTTATATTATAAATTTCCATTTAAATTGATTGATAACTATTTTTCTTATCTTGGGATTAAAATTACTTGTAAATATAAAGATTTATTTAAGATTAACTTTTTACCATTAATAGACCATATTACTCAACTTTCATCTAAATGGTTTCCTTTATATTTAACTTTGATTGGTCGTATTAATGCAGTTAAGATGTTTTTTTTGCCAAAATTTTTATATGTGTTTCAGGCATTACCAATTTTTGTTCCAAAATCTTTCTTTGATAAAGTAGACTCTAAAATTTCTTCATTTATTTGGCAGAATAAAAATCCGAGACTGGGTAAAATACATTTACAGAAAGCTAAGAGAGATGGAGGTTTAGCATTACCTAACTTTAGATTCTATTATTGGGCAATTAATATTCGACATATGAAATTTTGGTTACTTGATCAGGATATACTATCTATTCCTAAATGGGTAGCATTGGAACTACAATCTGTTCAGGGCTATACACTTGGTTCTATTTTAGGTTCCTCTCTCCCTTTTGATTCGAAACGCCTTAAGCAGGTCTCTAACCCGATAGTTAAATATGCTTTGCGTATTTGGTTTCAATTCAGAAAATTTTTTGATCTTAATCAATTCGGGTTAGCGATTCCTATTTTAGGTAACATATTTTTTCCTCCCTCTTTTACGGATCGCGCTTTTCAAACTTGGAAGACTAAGGGTATTTTACGGTTTTTGGATTTATTTTTAGATGGTTCCCTTATGTCTTTTGAACAACTATCTAACAAATATAATTTATCAAGAATACATTTTTTTAGATATTTGCAAGTTAGAAATTTCCTAAGTACTATACTTTCTTCCTTTCCAATGCTTCCTCCTACATATATTTTAGATTCGATAATTAACCTTAATCCATGTCAGAAAGGTGCATCGGCTATGATTTATAATATTATTATGAAACTTAGGAAAGCTCCATTTGATAAGATTAGGGTAGATTGGGAACAGGAATTGGGGCTTACCATTTCTGTGGATGATTGGGGGCAGATTTTACAATTAGTTAATACTGCCTCTATTTGCGCTAAACATTCCCTAATTCAATTTAAAATTGTTCATAGAGCACATATGTCCAAAGATAAGTTAGCGCGTTTTTACTTGCATATTAATCCTTTTTGTGATAGATGTTCGGGGCAGATAGCCTCTTTAACTCATATGTTTTGGTCTTGCCCTACTTTGGAAACTTTTTGGAGAGACATTTTTAATATTATTTCTAAGGTGTTAAATATAGATATCTCTCCTCACCCTATTACTGCTATCTTTGGACTACCTAAAATTTCTAGTAATCTTTCCCCTTCAGCCCGTAGAATGATTGCATTTCTTACTTTAATGGCGAAAAGATGTATTTTACAACATTGGAAAGAGCTTAATGCTCCAACTACCTTTTTTTGGTTCTCCCAGACGATATTATGTTTGAATCTGGAGAAAATTAGAAGTAACCTTTATGATTCTTCATTTAAATTTGAACAGATTTGGGGATCTTTTATTCGATATTTTCATTTAATGTAATATATACCCTTCTTGTTTTTTTTCACTGTTTTTAATGGAGGTCGGGATTGAGGACGTGATTTTAAGTTTAACTCTGTTTGGTTTCAAGTTAGCCCATTGCTTTGCTTTGCTTTTAGTTAGTTGCACGGTGGGTTTTTTTTTGGGGGTTTTTTTCTTTTTTTTCTATCGATATATATATAAAATTTAGTATACTATTATGTTATCTTGGTTTCTTATGTTTAAATTACATTGTTTGTAGTATTTTTTTTCGGTATTGATACCTTCTGTAATTTTATTATATTTTAACATTGTATTAATGTTTATATGGCTTACCTTTTGGTATACTTATTCAATAAAAAGATTTAAAAAGAAAGAAAAAGAGAACGAGATTCCTGGATGGGGTGCTTCCCAGGCACCAGGGTTAGAGACATCTTGGACTGAGTCCACACCATTCTTAAGCAGGAGGATGAGCAGCCAGGGGTTGTGGTCCATGTTGGTACCAATGACATGGGTAGGAAAGGTGACAAGGTCCTGCAAAGTGAGTTCAGGGAGTTAGGTGCTAAATTAATAGACAGGACCTCCAGGGTTGTAATCTCAGGATTGCTACCTGTGCTATGTGTTAGTGAGGCCAGGAATAGGAAGATCATATAGCTTAGCATGTGGTTAAGGAGATGGTGCAGGAGGGAGGGCTTGAGAGTTTTGGATCATTGGGCTCTCTTCCAGGAAAGGTGGAACCTGTACAGGCGGGATGGTTTGCACCTGAACTGGAGGGGAACTAATATCCTTGTAGGAAGGTTTGCTAATGCTACACAAGGGGTGGTGGGGGAGGGGGAGGGGGAGGGGGAAGAAGTTTTAAGCTAGAGTTTCAGGGGAAGGAAACTAGAGCGCTAGAGCAGGGGTCCCCAATGTTTTTTGCACCACGGACCGATTTAATATTGACAATTTTCTAGCTGACCGGGGGGGGGGGCGGTGTTCAAGTAGGGTTAAACTCACCTCAACATGTCTCTTACAGTTAGGGTTGCCAACTTTCTCAATCCCAAATAAGGGACAAAAGTAGCAGTCAACTCACGGGACACTTTATCCCGGGAAAAGACTACCACGATTATGAAGCCTTGCGCGGGCACCGGTGTGTGCATGAGTGACGTGCGCATGTGATATGCGCATTCGCGTATGTGCTAATTTTTCCCCACAAATCGGCTTTCCCTTCATCTTCCCGACTATACCGTACATACATTATTTCTACTTTATATAGGCTGTGTATTTATCACACCATTCCTGCTTTTACTATATGTTAGTGTTATTTATTTTCGGTTTTTTGTGTTATTTGGTATGATTTGTTAGGTTATTTTTTTGCATCTGGGAACGCTCAAACATTTTTCCCATATAGATTAATGGTGATTGCTTCTTCGCTTCACGCCATTTCGGCACGAAAGGTTTCATAGGAACGCTCTACCTTAGCGGGGGAAATACGGGACAAGGGATTACAGGGGGACTAGTGGTGTTACTAGTCAAGGAAAATGTCACAGCAGTGCTCACGCAGGACAGACTGGAGAGCTCGTCTACCAAGACTACATGGGAGGAACTGAGGAATAAGGAAGGAATGACCACATTAACGGGATTACACTGTAGATCACCCGACAGTCAGCAGGATTTAGAGGAGGAAACTTGTAGAGAGATTGCAGACTTTTGCAAGAAACATAAGGCTGTGATTGTAGGTGATTTTAACTTTCCACATTTTGGCTCGGACTACCATGCTGTAAAAGGACTGGATGGGTTAGACTTTGTCAAATGTGTTCAGAAAAGTTTCTTTAATCAGTATATAATAGAAGTCCCAGCTAGAGAGAGCGTGATACTAGATCTCCTATTAGGGAATGAGATAGGACAGGTGACAGAAGTTTGTGTAGGGGAACACTTTACATCTAGTGATCATAATGCCATCAGTTTCAAGATAATTATGGAGAAGAATAAGTCTGGTTCTTGGGTTGAGATTCTAAATCGGAGAAAGGCCAACTTTGATGGTATCAGAAAGGATCTGGCAAGTGTGGATTGAGACAGGTTGATTTCTGGCAAAGGTATACTTGGCAGTGGGAGACCTTCAAAAGTGAAATATTGAGAGTACTGAGTTTGAATGTTCCTATTGGAATAAAAGACAAGTTTAACAGGTTTAGGGAACCTTGATTTTCAAGAGGTATTGAGGCCCTGGTTAAGAAGAATAAGGAGGTACATAGCAGGTATAGAAAGGAAGGAGCAAGTAAGGTACTTGAGGAGTATAAGAAATGCAAGGGAACAATTAAGAAGCAAATCAGGAAGGCTAAAAGAAGGCATAAAGTTGCTCCAGCAGACAAGGTGAAGGTGAATCCCCAGGCCTTCTACAGACATATTAAGAGCAAAAAGATATCAAGCAGAAGGTTGGTCCTCTGGAAGCATAGCGTGGTCATCTATGTATGGAGCCTAAAGAGATAGTCGAGACCTTAAATGGATTTTTTGCATCTGCATTTCCTCAGGAGACAGACACAGTCTATAGAAGTGAGACAAAGCACCTGTACAAAAAGGACGGGTTGCACTTGAATCCCAGGGGAACCAATATCCTGGCAGGGAGGTTTGCTAAGGTTATTGGGGAGAGTTTAAACTGGAATTGCTGGGAGGTGGGAACCAAACGGAAGAGATGGAGGAAGGGACAGTTGGTCACATACAGAGAAAGCTTGGAGAGAGTGCGAAAGTAAGGATAGGCAGGTGATAGAGAAGGGATACGCTCAGACCGATGGTTTGAGATGTGTCTATTTTAATGCAAGAAGCATCATGAACAAAGCGGATGAGCTTAGAGCATGGATCAGTACTTGGAGCTATGATGTTGTGGCCATTACAGAGACTTGGATGGCTTAGGGGCAGGAATGGTTACTTAGAGTGCCAGGCTTTAGATGTTTCAGAAAGGACAGGGAGGGAGGCAAAAGAGGTAGGGGCATGGCACTGCTGATCAGAGATAGTGTCACAGCTGCAGAAAAGGAGGAAGTCATAGAAGGATTGTCTACTGAGTCTCTGTGGGTGGAAGTTAGAAACAGGAAGGGGTCAATAACTCTACTGGTTGTTTTTTTATAGACCACCCAATAGTAACAGGGACATCGAGGAACAGATAGGGAGACAGATTCTGGAAAGGTGTAATAATAACAGGGTTGTCGTGGTGGGAGATTATAATTTCCCAAATATTGATTGGCATCTCCTTAGAGCAAGGGGTTCAAATGGGGTGGAGTTTGTTAGATGTCTTCAAGAAGGTTTCCTGATGCAATATGTAGAAAAGCCTACAAGAGGAGAAGCTGTACTTGATCTGGTATTGGGAAATTAATCTGGTCAGGTGTCAGGTCTCTCAGCGGAAAAGCATTTTTCTATCACAATTCTATATCCTTTACCATAGCATTGGAGAGGGATAGGAACAGACAAGTTAGGGAAACAAGTTGGAGTAAAGGGAAATGTGAAGCTATCTGGCAGGAACTTGGAAGCATAAAATGGGGACAAATGTTCTCAGGGAAATGTATGGCAGAAGTGTGGCAAATATTCAGGGGATGTTTGTGTGGCCTTCTGCATAGGTGCATTCCAATACTGTTGAAAGTCTCTTCGAAGAAAAGAGAAGCTTATGAAAGGTTCAAAACATTAGGTAATGATAGAGATCTAGAAGATTATAAGGCTAGTAGGAAGGAGCTTAAGAATGAAATTAGGAGAGCCAGAAGGGGCCATGAGAAGGTCTTAGCGAGCAGGATTAAAGAAAACCCCAAGGCATTCTACAAGTATGTGAAGAGCAAGAGGATAAGACATGAGAGAATAGGACCAACCAGTGTGATGGTGGAAAAGTATGTATGGAACTGGAGGAGATATCTGAGGTACTTAATGAATACTTTGCTTCAGTATTCACTACGGAAAAGGACCTTGGTGGTTGTAGGGATGACTTACATCAAATTGAAAATATATTAAGAAAGAGGATGTGCTGGAGCTTTTGGAAAGCATCAAGTTGGATAAGCCTCCGGGACCAGACAAGATGTATCCCAGGCTACTGTGGGAGGCGCGGGAGGAGTTTGCTGAGCCTCTGGCAATGATTTTTGCATCATTAATGGGGACAGGAAGGTTTTGGAGGATTGGAGGGTTGCAGATATTGTTCCCTTATTCAAGAAAGGGAGTAGAGATAGCCCAGGAAATTATTGACCAGTGAGTCTTATTTCAGTGGTTGGTAAGTTGATGGAAAATATCCTGAGAGGCAGGATTTATGAACATTTGGAGAAGCGTAATATGATTAGGAATAGCCAGCATGCCTTTGTCAAAGGCAGGTCATACCTTACAAGCCTGATTGAATTTTTGGATGTGACTAAACACATTGATGAAGGTAGAGCAGGAGATTTTAGATTAGGTTATGAGGACTCGCAGTCCTCTTTTATTATCATTTAGTAATGCATGCATTAAGAAATGATATAATGTTCCTCCAGAATGATATCACAGAAACACAAGACAAACCAAGAGTAAAATAACTGACAAAAACTACATAATTACAACATATAGTTACAACAGTGCAAAGCAATACCATAATTTGATGAAGAACAGACCATGGGCACGGTAAAAAAAAATCTCAAAGTCTCTCGAAAGTCCCATCATCTCACGCAGACGGTAGAAGGAAGAGAAACTCTCTTCCTGCCATGAACTTCCAGCGCCGCAAACTTGCTGATGCAGCACCCTGGAAGCACCTGACCACAGCCAACTCTTGAGTCCGTCCGAAAACGTCGAGCCTCCGACTAGCCCTCCGACACCGAGCACCAAGCACCATCTCTGCCGGGCGCTTCGACCCCAGCCCCGGCAACAGGCAATAGGCAAAACCGAGGATTTGGGGCCTTCCCACCCCCCCCCCGGAGATTCTCGATCGCACAGTAGCAACGGCAGCGAAGCAGGCATTTCAGAATTTTCTCCAGATGTTCCTCCGTGCATCTCACATCTGTCTCCATCAAATCAGGATTGTGCACCGCCCCTACTTACAAATACAATATCATTTCGGAGCGGCCATGCACGCTGCATCGCGCCGCCATCTTCTCCTCCCCACAATGTATATGGATTTCAGCAAGGCATTTGATAAAGTACCATGCAAGGCTTATTGAGAAAGTAGGGAGGCACGGGATCCAAGGGAAACTTGCTTTGTGGATCCAAATTGCCTTGCCCACAGAAGGCAAAGTGTGGTTGTAGACAGGTCATATTCTGCATGGAGGTCGGTGACCAGTGGTGTGCCTCAGGGATCTGTTCTGGGACCTCTTCTCTTCGCGATTTTTATAAAAGACCTGAATGAGGAAGTGAAGGGATGGGTTAGTAAATTTGCTGATGACACAAAGGTTGGGGGTGTCGTGGATAGTGTGGAGGGCTGTCAGACGTTACAATGGGACATTGATAGGATGCAAAACTAGAATCAACTGAGTTCAACCCAGATAAGCGTGAGGTGGTTCATTTTGGTAGGTCAAATATGATAGAAGAATATAGTATTAATGGTGAGACTCTTGGCAGTGTGGAGGATCAGAGAAATCTTGGGGTCTGAGTCCATAGGACACTAAAAGCTGCTACGCAAGTTGACTCTGTGGTTAAGAAGGCATACGGTGCATTGGCCTTCATTAATCGTGGCATTGAGTGTAGGAGCTGAGAGGTAATGTTGCAGCTGTATAGGACCCTGGTCAGACCCCACTTGGAGTACTGTGTCAGTTCTGGTCACCTCACTACAGGAAGGATGTGGAAACTATAGAAAGGTTGCAGAGGAGATTTACAAGGATCTTGCCTGGATCGGGGAGCATGCCTTACGAGAATAGGTTGAGTAAACTTGGCCTTTTCTCCTTGGAGTGATGGGGGATGACGGGTGACTTGATAGAGGTGTATAAGATGATGAGAGGCATTGATCGTGTGGACAGTCGGAGTCTTATTTCCAGGGCTGAAATGGCTCTCATGAGAGGGCACAGTTTTAAGGTGCTTGGAAGTAGGTATAGAGGAGATGTCAGGGGTAAGTTGTTTACGCAGGTGAGTGCATGGAATGGGCTGCTGGCAACAGTGGTGGAGGTGGATACCGTAGGGTCTTTTAAGAGACTCCTGGATAGGTATATGGAGCTTAGAAAAATCGAGGGCTCTGGGTAACCCTAGGTAATTTCTAGGGTAGGGACATGTTCGGCACAGCATTGTGGACTGAAGGGCCTGTATTGTGCTGTAGGTTTTCTATGTTTCTACGTTTGTATGTTTAAAGCAGCAGTGGGGTCATGGACTGTAATCACATTACAGAGGAGGAGGTACATAGGAGATGGTGTTTACTGTCTTGAGGAAAATTAGGGTGGATAAATCCCCCGGGCCTGACAAGATGTTCCCTCAGACCCTCTGGGAAGCTTGTGCAGAAATTGCAGGGTCCCTAGCAGAGATATTTAAAACATCCTTAGCTACAGATGAGGTGCTGGAGGATTGGAGGACAGCTAGTGTTCCATTTTTTAAAGAATGTCTCTGAAAATAAGCCAGGAAATTATAGGCCAGTGAACATGACATCAGTAGTAAGTATGTTATTAGAAGGTATCCTAAGGGACTAGATATATAAATACTTAGATAGACAGGAACTGAGTAAGGATAGACCACATGGCACCGTGAATGGTAGTTCATGTTTAACCAATTTTATAGTGTTTTCTGAGGAAGTCACTAGGAAGTTAATGAAGACAAGGCAGCAGATGTTGTCTACATGGACGTCAGCAAAGCCTTTGACAATATTCCATATGGGAGCTTTTTTAAGAAGGTTTAGTTGCTTAGCGTTCAAGATGAAGTAGTAAATTGGATTAGACGTTGGATTTGCAGTAGAAACCAGAGAGTGGTAGAGTGGTAGTAGATGGTTGCCTCATTGACTGGAGGTCTGTGACTAGAGGTGTGGTGCAGGGATCAGTGCTGGGTCCTTTGTTGTTTGTCATCTATATCAACCATCTGAATGATAATATGATAAACTGGATTAACAAATTTTGCAGATGGCACCAAAAATGGGGGTGTAGTGGACTGCTAGGAAGACTCTCAAAGCTTACAGCAAGATCTCGCTGGAAAAAGGGGGCTGAAAAATGGCAGATGGAATTTAATGCAGACAAGTGTGAGGTCCTCCAAGAGACCATAACCTTGGAGGTTTGCGTGCCTCAATGACCCGGAGAGCTATGTTGGCTTGAGACAGGGCTTTATGCTTTGGCTCTTGGTAGGGTCGCCCATGTCAAACAGTTCAAAGGATAGAGGACACACTAAGGGTGGTCCACCGGTCCTCCATGTTCGGGGGTTCAGCTCAGGGCAAACACACCCTGACTGGTAAAACAAAATTGTTACAGAAACAGCAATGAAGAATCCTTCTACATATGATGCAACGGTATTCCTGAATCTCTACAGATGATTTGCATGACTGACAGTAGCGAAAACCAAGAGGAAGCTACTGATATGATGAAAGAAGCCCTGAACACTGCCAAAGATGTAGGTCTTTCATTGCTGCTCTAAACACCAGTGGTGTAATGGACAGTAAAAAAAAAAGTGTGAGCTGTTATACTTTGGGAGGTCAAACCAGGATAGGACTCGTATTGTGAGCAGCAGGGCACTGAGGAGTATGGTGGAGCAAAGAGATTTGGGAATGCAAATCCCTACCGAATTCGTGGTAAGTGGCACACAGGCAGATAGAGTCGTAAAGAAAATGTGAGACATTAGCCTTCATAATGCTTCTTTGCTCACTATTCTGAATTATGTTATTCGCTACTTTGAATGTTTACACCCTGGCCCCAGAGAAACGCTGTCTCTTTCAGCTGTATCTATGAATGGTTTAAATGATAATTAAACTTGATTTGATAAGTTGAAATATTGAGCACAGGAGTTGGCATGTTATGTTGTAGTTGTATAAGATGCTGCTGAGCCTACCTTAGAGTGTTGTGTGCAGTTTTGGTCACCTATCTGCAGGAAAGATATCAGTAAGATTGAAAAAGTGCAGAGAAAATTTGCAAGGACCTTGGTCAGACCCCACTTGGAGTGCTGTGTTCATTTCTGGTCACCTCACTACAGGAAGGATGTGGATACTATAGAGAGAGTGCAGAGGAGATTTACAAGGATGTTGCCTGGATTGGAGAGTGTGCCTTATGAAAATAGGTTGAGTGAACTTGGCCTTTTCTCCTTGGAGCAACAGAGAATGAGGGGTGACCTGATAGAGGTGTACAGGTTTCCCCTGCTATCCGAAAGTAGAGCATTCCTATGAAACCTTTTGTAAGCCGAAATGGCATAAAGCGAATTTTTGTAAAGCGAGGGACACCTGTATAAGATGATGAAAGATATTGATCGTGTGGATAGCCAGAGGCTTTTTCCTAGGGTTGAAATGGCTAACACAATTAAGGTGCTTGGAAGTAGGAACAGAGGGGATGTCAGGAGTAAGATTTCCACTCAGAGATGCGTGGAATGCACCGCCAGCGATGGTGGTGGAGGCAGATACAATAGGTTCTTTTAAGAGACACCTAGGTCAGTACAGGGAGCTTAGGAAAATAGAGGGCTATGCAGTAAGGTAATTCTAGGCAGTTTTTAGAGTAGGTTACATTTTCAGCACAACATTTTGGGCCAAAGGGCCTGTAAAGTGCTATTGATTTCTATGTCCTATGTTCTATGTTGTTGCCAGGATTTGAGGACCTGAATTATAGGGAGAGGTTGAATACATTAGGATTTCTTCCCTAGAGCGTAGAGTGAGGGGAGATTTGATAGAGGTATACAAAATTATGATAGGTATAGATAGGGTAAATACAAATAGGCTTTTTCCACTGAGGTTGGGTGAAGCATAGATTAAGAGTGAAAGGTGAAACGTTTAAGGGGAACATGAGGAGGAATTTTTTCACTCGGATGGTGGTGTGATAGCGTGGAACCAGCTGCCAGCGCAAGTGGTGAATGCGTGTTTGATTTCAACATTTAAGAGAAAATTGGATAGGTACATGGATAGTAGAGGTACGGAGGACCATGGTCCAGGTGCAGGTCAAGGAGACTAGGCAGATTAATAGTTTAGCACAGGCTAGATGGGCTGAAGGGCCTGTTTCTATGCTGTAGTGCTCTATGACTATGTATGACATGATCTCAGTTCAGTTGCATCATTGATCTTTTTATAACCATACATTTATCCTTCAGAGAGAGCACAATAATGATCTATAAGAACTGCCAACTTTAGTGCAAGTGTTTGTAGTGGTATTGGCTTATTATTGTCACATGTACCAAGATAGAGTGAAAAGCTTGTCTTGCATGCTGTTTATGCAGAACAAATCATTGTACAATAGAATAAGGCAAACAATGACAATGTAGAACAAACTGTAAAAGCTACTGAAAAATGTTCAGTGCAGGTAAATGATTAAGTGCAAGATCATAACAAGGTAAATTGTGAGGCCAAGAGTCCATCTTATTGTACAAATAGTCCATACAAGAATCTAATAACAGTGGGATAGAAGCTGTCCTTGAGCCTGGAGGTACGTGCTTTCAGACACAATTACTGTAGTCACTACTAAAATTAAGGATTTTAGAATAAAAAGCAAAAAATCTAGAACTCAAAGGAACAGTATCAATTTACCTCCAAAGAGTCTCACAGAAAACCATAATGATTAATGGTTTCACTGCTTCAAAATATTTTCTCAAAGATTTGAAAATAATACTACACAATTTCTGTATGAGTGCTATACCACAGAAGGATTCAATTCATATTATTGTACATCCATTTCAACATTCGAAGTATCTAAATAGTTCCATACCCCAGCCCTTGCACCACAACCATGCAGATTTTTCTCTCACCATATATTTATCCAATTCCCTCTTTATAACTTCATTGGACTCTGCCTCCTCTGCATATGCAGGCAGCGTGTTTCTGATTCCACTTTACACTGTGTGAAATAGATTCTATTCTTAAGTCGCTTCCTATCTATTTTATACCAGTGACATAGAGTCCTTGATTCCTCCACCATGGAGAACAGCTTCCCACCATCCAATCTGGGAAGACTCCTCGTCATTTTACATAATTCAATCAAATCTTATCTCAGCTTTTTTTTCTCCAAAGAAACTAGTTCTAGCCTCTAATCGATCCTTGCAATCCAGGAACCATTCATGTAAATCTTTGATCCTCTTTAATACTTTTACATCCTTTCAATAATGATGCAATCAGAATTGAATATAATTTTCCAGATGAAGCCAGACCGCTGTTTTATTAAGAATCAGCATGACTTCCCTCCTTTTATACTCTAAGCCTATATTGATTAAGTTCAGCATTGTTTATATCTTCTTAACTTCTCTGCTTGGATGGCTTGTGTTCTCTGCTTGTGTTGGCATGTGGCCAAGTGGTTAAGGCGTTCGTCTAGTGATTTGAAGGTCACTAGTTCGAGCCTTGGCTGAGGCAGCGTGTGTGTCCTTGAGCAAGGCAGTTAACCACACATTGCTCTGCGACGACACCGGTGCCTAGCTGTGTGGGTCCTAATGCCCTTCCCTTGGACAACATCAGTGGCGTGGAGAGGGGAGACTTGCAGCAAGGGCAACTGCTGGTCTTCCATACAACCTTGCCCAGGCCTGCACCCTGGAAACCTTCCAAGGCACAAATCCATGGTCTCATGAGACTAACTGATGCCTATAAACTTCTCTTCTAACCTGCCCTGCCACCTTCAATAGCTTGTGCATTCATACTCTCAGGGACCCTCTGTTTCTATACCACTTTTAACTTTAACCACTACAGCACAGTACCTTATTACACTGTACCCCTATTGAATCGTACTTTTAGACTAAGCAGAGACATATTATTTAAAAAGAAAGTTTTAATTACGCCAATTTCAGGTTACTTATCTGCATTCAGAATACCGAGAGACTATAGTATAAATGTTATTTGAAATTAAAATACATGGCAGTAAGATTCTAGTTAGTTGATTTCAAGATTTATAATGAGCCAGATCAGAGCTGACATATTTATTCATATGTAACGCCCTGGTAAAGGTTTCACTGCTAACGTAATAGTCTTTCTGTAGAAGCAGTGTTTGGGTTATGATTAGAGATAACCGGTGCTTTGGAATGTGAGCCGTCCAAGCAGGGAAGAGGGCTTTTCTTTGGGGGTGCCAGGTACTGGTGTGATCTGGGGTCTTTGTTTGGAGTGAGAGGAAGAGAGAAGATGCTGGAGGGAAGCAGTTGTAGGATTTGACCCAGTGGGGGACCATGATTCGAAGGAGCAAGGTGTGGAGGTCTACTGAGGATCGGTGAATATGAATTTTGGAAGAGTTGAGTTCCAACTTGTGCACACTTGACTACCTAATTATAAAGGGCCCTTTTTGTTTTTCTTTTCTTTCGTTTCTCTACTAACCCTTCAGTTAACATTCATAAATATAATATAATTCTTTTCATCGTATGCCGTGTGCTGTCTGTTATTTCTTGGCACTGAGTTGTAACAGGGTAGCAAATTACACAGCATCCACACAATCCGGGGTTTGGGGTGGGAGAGCCGTCCGAATCTCATGGATTTGGTGGAACCGGAGTGTAAGTGTATTCCCCAGATTTACGCAGCCAAGGAAACCAGCGGGGTTTCACAAACATCATGCCTTTAAGTATGAATAGCCCTGTATTTGGGCATTTACAGGTGGAATACACAACTGGGTGAGGTGCTGGAGCAATGTCCAATACTCTGTAAAATATGAGGCAGCATATTCAGAACAAAAAGCTCAAGTATTGGATAAAAATAACCTCTTATTCTTTTAAATACTTGAAAATTTAGCTTATTCTTTTTATTTTAATTTAGCAATTTCTTTTAAAATCTGGTAAAAAACGTACCTTTTTTCTTTTATTTTCCCAGAATTATTTTTTTCTGCTTACCCATCCTGTCAAAAAGCATAATATCTGCTACATCCTGTGATAAAGTGCCTCAGACTATTATTTGTTTAGATGTTTTGTCAAAAAGCAATGGCAGAGTAGTTGTACATCCAGAGGAAGAAGCCGCAGAAAGATGGAGCAAACCTGACATTAGTACACTGAACTTGCGGAGTTTATATTAGCTACATACCTGCAAAGAATTATGGTTTTTCCCATTTTCATTCAGTGGGATGTTGGATAAAACTCTGATGTGCCACTGATGCATTAGGAAGATCACCAAGACTTTCCACACCATAAGAAATTCCTTTAACTCTAACCCCATTTACAGGAAGGAGCAGGATTAAAGAGCAGAAAATTCTTTAAAGTTCAAAGCAAATTTATTATCAAAGAATATACATGTCACCGTTTACAACCCTGAGATTCAATTTCTTGAGAGCAGACTCAATTAATGCATAATAGAATAATAACCATAATAGAATCAATGAAAGACTGCACCAACTAGGAGTGTGCAAAAGACATCAAAATGTTCAAATGCAAAAATAATAATTAAAAAACGCAATAAATATTGAGAACATGAGATGAAGAGTCTTTGAAAGTGAGTCCATAGGTTGTGGGAACATGGGGCAAGTGAAGTTATCCCACTGGTTCAAGAGCCTGATGGTTGAGGGGTATTGACTGTTCCTGAACCTGGTGATGTAAGTCCTGAGGCTCTTGTACCTTCTTCCTGATGGCAGTAGCAAGGACAGAGAATATCCTGGGTGTTGGGGTCCCTGATGATAGATGCTGCTTTCCTGTGACAAAGTTTTGTGAAGCTGTGCTCAGTGGGAGGAAGGGCTTTACCTGTGATGGACATGGTTGTACTCACTACTTATTGTAGGATTTTCCATTCAAGGGTGTTGGTGTTCCCTTACCAGGCTGTGATGCAGCCAGTCAATATACAAAGTTTGTCAAAGTTTTAGATGTCATGCTGAATCTTCGCAGACTCCTGAGGAAGTAGAGTTGCTGTTGTGCTTTCTTTGTAATTTCTCTTACGTACTGGCCTCAGGACAGGTCCTTCAAAATAACAATACCAACAAAATTAAAGTTGCTGACTATCTCCACCTCTGATCCTCCGATGGGGACTGGCTCATGGACTCTGCATTCCTCCTCCTGAAGTCAATAATCAGCTCCTTGGTCTTGCTGACATTGAGGAAAAGGTTTAGTGAGAGCCACCACTTAGCCAGATTTTCAATCTAGCCTCTTTCCCCTTCCCTCACCTTTTTATTCTGGCATCCCCTTCCTTCTCAGTCCTGGAGAAGGATCTTGGTCCAAAATGTCACCTATCTATTCATTTCCATAGATGCTGCTGGACTTGAATTTGTCCAGCATTTTGTGTGTGTTGTTTTGGATTTCCAGCATCTGCAGACTTTCTCGTGTTTAAGATTTTCAATCTCCCTCTTATATGTTGAACCGTCACCACCTTTGATTTGGCCTATGACAGTGGTATCATCAGCAAACTTGAATATTCCAAACATTCCGAAGACACAAGATGATAAGAACGATGCTCACCGGCTTCTGAGTTGCTCAACAATGGCGACTACATCAACTGAAAGGGATTTCATTCCCTGAATACGCAGCTTGTTTGAGACCAGAGGCTGTATGTTATGTAGATCTGAGCGGGGTGTTTCAGAAGCATTTGTGACGGAACATAACATAAATGAATCTAGCCTCTTTAGCTTACTCGCCAATTCAATAACATCATTGTGGGCCAGTTTTGACATTCATTCCAATTTCCTCATCTTTATCCCATGTCAAAAATCCATCAATCTCTTTCTTAAATAACTTCTTCAGTAAGCTTCTGTGGTCCTGTGCAGTAGAGTTTTAAAAGTTCCTAAACTCTGAGTCAATACATGTAAAATGCTGCAGGTACTCAGCAGATCAGGCCAAATCCATGGAGGGAAATGAACAGTTAATGTTTCAGGCTGACACCCTCCAGGACTGAAAAGAAAGAGTCAGTGGGGGAGGAGGAAGGGAAGGAGCACAAGTTGGTGGTGAATCCAGATGAGAGGGAGAAGTGGAACTTGTATAGACACCTTGACACTTTACATACTGCAAGCTCACAAAGTGTTAATGTGTTACTTCAAATTGTTCAGGCTTTCATCTAATATTCTCACAAAATTAAACACACCAAATCACAAACGTTAACTCTTGTTTTTCAGCTCCACAGTGGCTGCCTAACCGGATGAATATTGCCAGCATTTTCTGATTGTATTTCATTCTTCTCAATTCTAAAAATCTTATATCTAAGTTCCTCCAGGTACTTGGCCTGACTGCCACTTTGATTTCCTTAAACCCATGCAACTTCTTCTTCAGTTAACTCTTTATATTTTCCTCCCTTTCTCCCATGATGACTGAATCCCTCCATCTGTACCTCTTTTCAAATCGTACCGTATTTTCTCTCCTGTTGCTCAAATTTTGTTTACTTAGTATCTCCTCAAACTTTAGCCTTTGCCTTCCTTTTGCTTCGTATGAGGCACAATCTAAGTAAAAGTTGTATTATTTGTGTGTTTAATGTGTAAGTATAGAATTCTTCAAGTGTAAAAAAATCATGCATTTTCAAATGCCCAATCTGATATTTATTCACAGGTGGATAAAGTTTGAGGAAAAAATAGAAGAAGGAGGTGAAAGATGGAGCAAACCTCATGTTGGCACATTGTCTTTACACAGCTTGTTTGAACTACGTACCTGCATCGAAAAGGGAACACTTCTGTTTGATTTAGAAGCCAAAAATTTTAAGGAGGTATTAGGTAAATATGAATGATAACTCTAATTAGCTGTTAAGCTGTCAACTAATATTTACACCATTTTATTTCCACAGGATGGGAAATATTTTATAAATTCAAACAAGTCTTTCAGAGAAAAATGCAATTTTGGATCTTCAAAATCAAAAGCATTATCCTTCTAATGAAACACTTACTAGCATGTTTGGTATCAAAAGAAACACAAGTATATAACAATCTATCTAGGAAGTACTGTCTTCTGATTCACTGTTCCTTAGACAAGTGCAGATATGTCCTTTGTCTAAAACCTCTGTTGGAATTATATGGATTCCTACAGGAATATCTCCTTCTCTTTGCCTCTCACAGTTGCAGCTGTGTTTCACCACTTTCAAACTGAGTGACAAAGGCCATTACAGATAAAATCAAACAGATATCCCAATGGGTTGAATACTAAACAAGGTTCCATTCTATTCCCCTTAGATCAGTCCCTTTGCACCTAGAACTTCTCATGCTCTCGATTTCCTCAGTAACTTTCAATTCCCTAGCCCTGACTGCCTAATATTCACCATGGCTGTCCAGTCCCTGTACATTTCTATCCCCCATTAAGAAGGCCTTAAAGCTCTTCGCTTCTTTCTCAATAAAAGAACCAATCAGTTCCCCTCCACCATCACTCTACTCCATCTGGCAGAACTGGTCCTCACCCTCAACAATTTTTCCTTTGGTTCCTCCCACTTTCTTCAGCCTTGAGCGTAAGCCATGGGCACCCGCATGGCCCTCAGCTACGCCTGCCTCTTCGTTGGTTACATAAAGCAATCCGTGTTCCAAGCATTCCCCGATAATGCTCCCCAACTCTTCCTCCACTACATTGACAACTGCATTGGTGCTGCTTCGTGAACCCATGTAAGCTAATCAACTTCATCTCTAATTTCCACCCTGCTTTAAATTCACCTGGTCCATTTCTGACACCTCCCTCCCCTTTCTTGATCTCTCTGTCTCCATCTCTGGAGACAAACTGTTGACCACCAATTTTTATAAACCTACAGCTCCCATAGTTATCTTGACTAAACCTCTTCCCACCCTGTCTCCTATAAAAATGCTATTCCCTTTTCCCAGTTCCTTCATCTCCACCACATCTGTTCCTAAGATGAGGCCTTCCATTCCAGGACATCAGAGATGTCCTCCTTCTTCAAAGAACAGGATTTCCCTTCCTCCACCATTGGTGCTGCCCTCACCTGCATCTCCTCCATTTCCCGCATACCCATGCTCACTTCATCTTCCCACCACCTTAACCGTGATAGAGCTCCTCTTGTCCTTACCTACCACCCAATGAGCCTCCACATCCAACACATCATCCTCTGCAAATTCTGCCGTCTCCAAAGGGATCTGACAATGAAACATACATTTTCCTCCCCCTCCCACGCTGCCTCTGTTCCCTTGTCTGTACGTCCCTCCCCACTAATCTCCCACTCAGCTCTCATCCCTGCAAGTGCTACACTTGCCCATTCACCTCCTTCCTCACCTCCATTCAGGGCCTCAATCAGTCCTTCCAGATGAGGGGACACTTCACCTCTGAATCTGCTGGGGTTGCCTATTGTGTCTGCTGCTCCTGATGCAGCCTCCTCTACACTGGTGAGACCCATTGTAAATTGGAGGACCACTTCATTGAGCACCTCCGCTCCATCTGCCAAAATCAGAACATATCAGCGGCCAAGCATTTTTAATGTTGATTCCCGTTCTCGTTCTGACATGTAGGTCTATGGGTCCTCTTGGTGAGGAGCAACACCTTACATTCCATCTGGGTAGCCTCCAACCTGATGGCATGAATATTGATTTTTCCTTCTGGTTAAAAAGTTTCCGTCCCCTCCTCTCTTCATTTATACTCTATTTTGGCCTCTCACCTCTTTTCACCTGCCTATCACCTCCACCCGCGCCCTCTCCTTCTTCTCTTTCTCCTATGGTCCACCCTCCTCTCCAATCAGATTCCTTCCTCTCCAGCCTTTTATCTTTCATATCCACCTGGCTTCACCTTTCACCTTTTAGCTATCCTTCTCCTCCTCCCCCACCTTTTTGTTCTGGCGTCTTCCCCTTCCTTATCAGTCATGAAGAAGGGTCTTGGCCAAAATGTCAACTGTTTATTAATTTCCATCGATGCTGCCTGACCTGCATTTTGTATGTGTTGCTTTGGATCTCCAGCATCTGCAGACTTTTGCACATTTATGATTATACAAGGTTATATTTGCAAGAAAGAAACAACAGCACTGAATCAAAAGAATAAATTTCAGCTATATCATGCCAGGGTTAAGATTGGAGTCCACCATAGAAGAGTTAAGCAAGTCTACTGGCCCATTATCCGGTAGCGTAGTTCCTGGAAAAGATGCTATAACAAGTGGAAAACCTTACAGAAAGTCTAGCACTGAGCTTCCACTAACTGGATGTAAATGACGGAAAAAGACTGAGATAACGTGAGATGTGATGCAAGCCATCTGTACTTAGCCAAAGGAAAATAGAAATGATAGTAACAGTTAAAGGAGTGAGTCAATATTAGATACAAGAGGGGAAAAAAAAGACCTGTAAGTCCATAGCTCTGTGAAAACATAAAGGAGATTTACATAGCAAGCTATTTACAGAGAGTGGTAGGTACTGGAACATGCTGACAGAGGATGTGGTAAAAGCAGATACAAAAGCCATACAGTATTTAAAAACATTTACGCCGGCACATATACAGGAAGGGAATTAATAAAAAAGACCACATGCAAGCAGATGTGCAGTTTAAATTGGAATACTTCTGGGCACAGACATCATGAGCTAAAGGGCCTATTCTGGGGCTGTGCCATTCTGTTCTGTTCTATGATTATCTCAGCATACCAATAACAGCTGGTGGGTCATGCCGGTCCTGAGTTTCAGTATGATTCAGGGATGGAAGATTAACTGTAGACTTCAAACCTACATCAGCTTGTCGGACCAGAAGAACCTATTCCCATGCTCTGTCTCTAAATAAGTAAAAGAACTTCAAGGAAGCAAAATCAGACTTTGCATATTGTTCTTGTAGATTTCATCAAATCATTTGTCACTGTCACCAGAGCTGCTTTATTTCCAGTTTTAGTAAATATAGGATTCACAAAGGGCACTGTGCAGTTTGTTTGGTGTACTTTGGATAGTGTTGAAGTGAAATACTTACTAAAGAAAGTTTGGGCTTTTTCCCCTCTTACATTTTAAAATATTCTTTTCACTACTTCTGAATTGCAATTTTTAAAACATGGAAGGGAGAGTGTTGCCTATGTACAAGACTGGAATGGAAACACTTTAATCTGTCCATGATTCAACATGAAGGCCAAAGCTAGAAAGGTACAGTATATATCAGGAAGTGTTTATTCGCTGATGATGCTGTCTTTCGAATCCATGACAAAATTCTACTATAAGAACTAAGGATAACTTTTTTAAGCACTTTGTTCTCACCGTAAGTACAAAAAGTGTTGTACTGGAACAGGGAATCCTATAATATCAACTAATTATCCTCAAAATAAACCATTTAGAAATAGTTTTATAAGTTCTGTCTAGGTTCCACAGCAATCACCAGTCCCTCACTGGATAATAAACACAATGTTCACATCAGAAAAGCTGCAACAGTTAAAAAGGTATGAAACAACTTCCAGTTCTCCAGGAGGACAAAGCTGGTGTACTTTGCTCTTGTGGTAAGGGTGAAGAATAGACAAGTGAAATACTGTACCTAAAGAGTAAAAGTTGAGAAGTTTCTATTGTGCAGCCTAGGCTGCTAACTTAACATCAAATGATAAACAGAGCTACTGACAGAGTTTTTTCAAAGGACAGATCTACCACGTGCAACAGCCGATTCAAACAAATATATTTACATTGATAAAGCTACTGTATTTAAGCAGATTACAAATTAGACATCTAGCCCAGGATATACTATGTAGCAGGACTCTTCAAGCTTTGCTATAAAGGTGCATACAAACAAGATATGAAGTTACACACAAAAAAAATGCTGGTGGAACGCAGCAGGCCAGGCAGCATCTATAGGAAGAGGTACAGTCGACGTTTCGGGCCCGGACCCTTCGTCAGGACTAACTGAAAGAAATTGTAGTAAGAGATTTGAAAGTGGGGGAGGGGGAGGGGGAGGGGGAGATCCGAAATGATAGGAGAAGACAGGAGGGGGAGAGATGGAGCTAGGAGCTGGAAAGTTGATTGGCAAAAGGGATACCAGGCTGGAGAAGGGAGAGGACCATGGGATGGGAAGCCTGGGGAGAAGGAGAAGCAGGGAGGGGAGCCTGGAGGGTGGAGAGCTGAAAAGAGAGAGAGAGAAAAAAAGGGGGAAAATATAAAAAAAATATTAAATAAATAAATAAGGGATGGGGTGTGAAGGGGAGGAGGGGCATTAACGGAAGTTAGAGAAGTCAATGATCATGCCATCAGGTTGGAGGCTACCCAGACGGAATATAAGGTGTTGTTCCTCCAACCTGAGTGTGGCTTCATCTTGACAGTAGAGGAGGCTGCGGATAGACATGTCAGAATGGGAATGGGACGCGACTTCCGTGTCCGCCATGACGCTGAACTCTTCTTCCGCCAGCTCCGTCTTCGAGTCCACTGCTTCGGCAAGGACTCGCCCACCCCCACCGATGACCCCTTCTCTCGTCTTCAACCCTCCTCCTCTTCATGGACACCCCGCTCTGATCTTCTGCCTGCTCTGGATCTCTTTATTGCTAACTGCCGACGGGACATCAACCGTCTCGACTTCACCGCACCTTGTCCCCATTCCAACCTCACTCCTTCCGAACGCTCTGCTCTCCACTCCCTCCGCACCAATCCTAACCTTACTATAAAACCCGCTGATAAGGGGTGTGCTGTTGTAGTTTGGCGTACTGATCTCTACCTTGCCAAGGCACAGCGTCAACTCGCGGATACCTCCTCTTATTTACCCCTCGATCATGACCCCACTAAGGAGCACCAGGCCGTTGTCTCCCACACCATCACTGACCTTATCACCTCAGGGGATCTCCCATCCACTGCTACCAACCTTATAGTTCCCACACCCCGCACTTCCCGTTTCTACCTCCTACCCAAGATCCACAAACCTGCCTGTCCAGGTAGACCCACTGTCTCAGCTTGTTCCTGCCCCCACCGAACTCATTTCTGCATACCTTGACACGGTTTTATTCCCCCTTGTTCAATCCCTTCCTACCTATGTTCGTGACACTTCTCACGCTTTGAATCTTTTCAATAATTTTAAGTTCCCTGGCCCCTACTGTTTTATTTTCACCATGGATGTCCAGTCTCTATATACTTCCATCCCCTACCAGGAAGGTCTCAAAGCCCTCCGCTTCTTTTTGGATTCCAGACCTAACCAGTTCCCCTCTACCACCGCTCTGCTCCGTCTAGCGGAATTAGTCCTTACTCTTAATAATTTCTCCTTTGGCTCCTCCCACTTCCTCCAAACTAAAGGTGTAGCCATGGGCACCCGTATGGGCCCCAGCTATGCCTACCTTTTTGTTGGCTTAGTGGAACAGTCCATGTTCCAAGCCTATACTGGTATCTGCCTCCTCTTTTCCTTCGCTACATTGACGACTGCATTGGTGCTGCTTCCTGCACGCATGCTGAGCTCGTTGACTTCATTAACTTTGCCTCCAACTTTCACCCTGCCCTCAAGTTTACCTGGTCCATTTCCGACACCTCCCTCCACTTCCTTGATCTTTCTGTCTCTATCTCTGGAGACAGCTTATCTACTGATGTCTACTATAAGCCTACGGACTCTCACGGCTACCTGGACTATTCCTCTTCCCACCCTGTCTCTTGCAAAAATGCCATCCCCTTCTCGCAATTCCTCCTTCTCTGCCGCATCTGCTCTCAGGATGAGGCTTTTTATTCCAGGACGAGGGAGATGTCCTTTTTTAAAGAAAGAGGCTTCCCTTCCTCCACCATCAACTCTGCTCTCAAACGCGTCTCTCCCATTTCACACACATCTGCTCTCACCCCATCCTCCCGCCACCCCACTAGGAATAGGGTTCCCCTGGTCCTCACCTACCACCCCACCAGCCTCCGGGTCCAACATATAATTCTCCGTAACTTCTGCCACCAAGCAAATCTTTCCCTCCCCCCCCCCCGCTTTCCGCAGGGATCGCTCCCTACGTGACTCCCTTGTCCATTCATTGCCCCCCCATCCCTTCCCACCGATCTCTAGACATCCCACCCTGCAAAAACTCATTTCAGGGAGGTAGCACCACTGCCCCCCGCAACCGCATATCATACTGACGCCCCCCGTCGACCTCCAAGGGTGTGTGTAATACTTTGTTTAGTGACTCTGTCTAATCTGTAAACCAAGTTGGGTATATGCAGAAAAAGTGACATTACAATATGTACTTATATTATATTATATTATCATGTTTATTCTATTACAACTTCAAGCAAGTCTACGGGGAGTTTGGCCTCATCACGTAGGACATCAATAGCATAGCTCCTTAGCAGCCAGCCAGCTAGTTTAAATAACGTTCGCTATGCTAATGAACGAATGACACCTGTTAAACTCAGCTCAACATGTCTTTTACATTTTAACCCACTATGGGCAATAGAAAATTCACTGTTGCAAACAGTGCAGCGAGCAACACTGTCATTATTTTTGAGGTCGACTGTAAAACCCACCCACAGAGAAAACTGATTGTTCTCTCTTCGTGCTAAGCAGACCTATCAGGTTGCTTGCTCTCACTCTCCCTCTCAAAAAAAATCAATTTCCGGGATATTGTATATAATTTCCAGGCATCAGCGAGCCACTATCAATATGTGGGAGACTCCCGGAACTTCCGGGAGAGGTGGGATTTCTGGATTTCCATCCAGGCATTTATCCTTGTAAGTGGAACAAGTGGTACACATGCCCTTACACTTCCTCCCTCACCAACATTCAGGGCCCTCGGACAATCCTTCCAGGTGAGGCGACACTTCATCTGTGAGTCGGCTGGGGTGATATACTGCATCTGGTGCTGCCGATGCGGCCTTCTATATATTGACCAGACCCAACACAGACTGGGAGACCATTTCGCTGAACACCTACGCTCTGTCTGCCAGAGAAAGCAGGATCTCCCAGTGGCCACACATTTTAATTCCACGTCCCATTCCCATTCTGCATGTCTATCCACGGCCTCCTCTAATGTAAAGATGGAGCCACACTCAGGTTGGAGGAACAACACCTTATATTCCATCTGGGTAGCCTCCAACCTGATGGCATGAACATTGACTTCTCCAACTTCTGTTAATGGCCTTCCTCCCCTTCGCACCCCATCCCTTATTTATTTATTTATTTATTTATTTATTATAATTCCTCCCCTTTCTTTCTCTCCGTTTTTTCTCCCTCTGTCCCTCTCACTATAACTCCTTGCCTGCTCTCCACCCTCCGGGCTCCCCTCCTCCCTTCTCTTTCACCCCAGGCTGCCTGTCCCATGATCCTCTCCCTTCTCCAGCCTCTCATATCCCTTTTGCCAATCAACTTTCCAACTCTTTGATACACACCTCCCCTCCTGTCTTCTCCTATCATTTCGGATCTCCCCCTCCCCCTCCCACTTTCAAATCTCTTACTATCTCTGTATCTCATCAACTGTATCTCTTCCTAGAGACGCTGCCTGCCCTGCTGCGTTCCACCAGCAATTTTTGTGTGTGTTGCTTGAATTTCCAACATCTGCAGATTTCCTTGTGTCTGTGAAGATATGAAGTTATTTGGGTTTGAACCTAGATGATGGAAAACCCCAGTAAGCAACTGGGAAAAAAAGTTCTCTTTGTTTCTAGCAGGAGATCAAAGTCCGTAAGGGGACTTGGCCCCAACTATTTTAAGAACAAAGAGCTAATTGTATGTAGTTTTTGAGCATTTCCAAAACTTGTACTATTTAGTTATTCACACAAGACATTGTAAATCTAACCTCAGTCTGTATTACACTGTCACCCTCAGCTGATCTTGACAAAGTGATTGTGGAGAGGCTATTTCCCTTGTGGGATAATCTACTGGAGAATTAGGAGGTACTGTTCAAAAATAAGAGGTTATCCACCCAGAGAGAGATGAGGCATTTTTTTCCTTTCAGATGGTCTTGAGTCTTAGAAGGCATTTTTGACATTTCAAGTCAGCGATAGATAAATTCTTGATAAGGGGTGGAAGGTTACTAGGGGTAGATAGGAATGCAGAGCAGCTGATACAATGAAATCAGCTGCAATTCCAATTAAGTGGCAGAAAAATCTCAAGGGGTTAAGTGACCAAATCCTAACTGATACATTTGCAAGTTTTCCAACAAACAGAAATGATATAACGCAGAGAAACAAAATGTCTTCCAAATCCTTCCATCTTTCTCCCCAAGTGCAGCTGGGCACAGACAACTTCAAATTCATACTGGAAGCTATCTCTGCAGGAATATGCTGTTACAATGCAGGCAGAGGTAAAACTGGCACTCGGAGACCTGGTCATCATTTGACTTTGATTTTCAAACCTCAGCACATAAACTTAGATCCTTCTGGAAATCAGATAAATTAGGAACCAATAATTCATGAACTACTTTTTGTTCTCCATGTGACCTTTGGACTACTCGCTTCCCATATTTAAAGGCATATAGACAATAGGAATATGAGAAATGTGCCAATATCTTTAACAGGGTGAGATGTTTTGGATTGTAGGTTCATAATTTAGATTAAGTTATGAAACTAGACTTCTGTAAATGAAAGTTACACATTGCACCAGGGAACAGTTAGCTCACTCAATGATTTGGAACCCTGAATAAAACTGAATACAATATTTTGCTTCATAAAATAAAGAATAAAATAAAACCGAAGATTAGGACAGCTATAGTGTCGATTGTACCAAACACCATACAAAAATATCCTGCTTTCACCCTTATCTGTTAAAATATGCAATTTCAAGTTTTAAAAAATATTTTTAGAGTAAGAGTCTTGAGATTACATTTGAATGGATCAAACACACTCTAGACAGGGAGACCAAAATTAATCATTATTCTTTGTTAAAGCCATCTAGTGGTCTTACGAAGGAAATATTGAAGTATAGCTGTGAATGCCTTTTCCACTGCAGCAATTAGACTGTCTACTGTACATATTCACTTTTGGAAAAATAACTACCAAGAAAACATTTTCTATGTGGATTGCGTGCAACTGCAGGGGTTGAAGATAATATTCCGATAAGGAGGCAAAGTTCAGAAGAACATCTATTTTGTTTTCAAATTAACATCATCTTATCAAAATCAGGAGTTATTATTATCAAGCTGTTAATTAAAATGATTTTTTAGAATTGTACATGCAATTTCAAGTCTATTATCATCAGGTTAAAATGTTACTCAGTTAGTCATATCCGCTCATACACCAGCAGTAATTTATGAAGATCCAAGACCATGTTTCAATAAATAGAAGAGCTGTTGTAGTGTTGGGCAATAGTTTGAGGTTCACACGAGGAATTCTGCAGATGCTGGAAATTCAAGCAACACACATCAAAGTTGCTGGTGAACGCAGCAGGCCAGGCAGCATCTCTAGGAAGAGGTACAGTCGAGTTCACGTTGAGGTTTTCTTTCAGCTAATTTCATCCAGGCAGTAAGTGAGATGTTACATTTGGTCATGTGGTCCGAGGGAGAGAGAAATCAGCCACAGTTCCATTAGGATCATGAGAAATAAGAGTAGGAGGAGACCATTCTGTCCTTTGAGCCCACACCACAAATCGTCTGACCTTCAATCTCTGTTTCACCTTCCTTCACAGCATCATTTGCCTTGGTTTCCTCAGTAGCCAAAGAAACATGGAACATAGAACATAGAAATCTACAGCACATTACAGGCACCTTCGGCCCACATTGTTGGGCTAACCACGTAACCAAGAAACTGCCGAGAATTTCCCTACAGGATAGCCCTCTGATTTTCTAAGCTCCATGTGCCTGCCTAAGAGTTTCTTAAAAGACCCTGTTGTATCCACTTCTACCACTGTCGCTGGCAGTACATGCCACAAACCCACCACTCTCGGAGTGAAAAACGTACCTCTGACATCTCCCAGTACCTACTTCTAAGCACATTAAAACTATGCCCTTTCATGTTAGCCATTTCAGCCATGGGAAAAAGCCTCTGCTATTCACACAATCACTGCCTCTCATCATCTTATACAATCTATCTGGTCAACTCTCATCCTCCGTCACTCCAAGGAGAAAAGGCCAAGTTTACTCAACCTATCCTCGTAAGGCATGCTCTCTAATTCAGGCAACATCCTTGTAAATCTCCTCTGCACTCAATAGCATCCACATCCTTCCTGTAGTGAGATGACCAGAACTGAACACAGTACTCCAAGTGGGATCAAACTAATGTCTTATATAACTGTAACATTACCTCACGGCTCATGAACTCAATCCCACAGTTGATGAATGCCAACACACCATATGCCTTCTTAACAACACTGTCAACTTGCGCAGCAGCGTTGAGTGTCCCACGGACACAGATCCCAAGATCTTTCTGATCCTTCACACTGCCAAAGTCTTACCATTAATATTATACTCTGACTTCAAATTTGACCTACCAAAATGAACCACTTCACACTTACCTAGGTTGAACTGCATCTGCCACTTCTCAGACCAGTTCTGCATCCTATCGATGTCCCGTTGTAACCTCTGACAACCCTCCAGACTATCCACAACACCCCCAACCTTTGTGTCATCAACAAACTTACTTAACCCACCCTTGTACATCCTCATCTAGGTCATTTATAAAAATCACAAAGAGGAAGGGTCCCAGATCAGATCCCTGAGGCACACCACTGGTCACCGTCCTTCATGCAGCATACGAACCATCTACAGCCACCCTTTGCCTTCTGCGGGCAAACCAATTCTGGATCCATAAAGCAAGGTCTCCTTGGATTCCATGCCTCCTTACTTTCTGAATGAGGCTTGCATGTGGAACCTTATCAAGTGCTTTTCTAAAATCTATATACACTACATCCTCTGCTGTACCTTTATCAATATGTTTCGTTACACCCTCAAAAAAATCAATCAAGCTTGAAAAGTACGACCTGCCCTTGACAAAGCCATGCTGATTATCCCTAATCAGATTATGTCACTCCAAATGTTCATAAATCCTGCCTCTCAGGATCTTCTCCAACAGCTTGCCCACCACTGAAGTAAGACTCACTGATCTTTAATTTCTTGGGCTATCTCTACTCCCTTTCTTGAACAAAGAAACAACATTTGCAACCCTCCAATCCTCTGGTACTTCTCCCATCCCTATTGATGATGCAAAGATCATCGTCAGAGGCTCAGCAATCTCCTCCCTCACTTTCCACTGTAGTCTGGGGAATATCTGGTCAGAACCCAACGACTTATCTGATTTAATGCTTTTCAAAAGCTCCAGCGCATCCTCTTTCCTAATGTCTATATGTTCAAGCATTTCAGCCCACTGTAAGTTATCCCCACAAATGCCAAGGTCCTTTCCCCTGGTAAACACTGAAACAAAGTATTCATTAAGTACCTCTGACTTCATGCACATGTTTCCACTATTTCACCTGATTGGTCCTATTCTCACGCGGCTTATCCTCTTGTTCTTCACATACTTGTAGAATGCCTTGGGGATGTCCTTAATCCTGCTCGCCAAGGCCTTCTCATGGCCCCTTCTGACTCTCCTAATTTCATTCTTAGGCTCCTTCCTGGCAACCTTGTAATTTTCTAAAGCTCTAACAGTACCTAGTTTCTTGAACCTTTCATAAGCTTTTCTTCTTAACTAGATTTTCTACATACTTTGTATACCATGGTTCTTTAACTCTACCATCCTTTCCCTGCCTCAATGGAACATACCTATGCAGGATGCCATGCAAATGTTCCCTGAACATTTGCCACATTTCTGCCATGCATTTCCCTGAGAACATCTGCTCCCAAGTTTCTGCCTAACAGCATCATATTTCTCCCCCAAGTGAATGTTCTCCCAAATTGTCTGCTCCTATCCCTCTCCAGCACTATGGTAAAGGAGATAGAGTTGTGATCACTACCTCCAAAATGCTCTCCCACTGAGAGATCTGACACCTGACCATGTTCATTTCCCAATGCCAGATCAAGAACAGCTTCTTTTCTAGTTGACTTATCTACATATTGCATTAGGAAACCTTCCTGAACACACCTAACAAACTCCACCCCATCCAAACCCCTTGCTCTAAGGAGTTTCTAGTCAATATTAGGAAAGTTGAAATCATCTCCCACAACAACCCTATTATTATTGCACCATTCCAGAATCTGCCTCCCTGTCTACTCCTCGATGTCTCCGTTACTATTGGGGGGGTCTATAAAAACACCCAGTAGAGTTATTGCCCGCTTCCAGTTTCTGACTTCCACCCACACTGACTCAGTAGACATCCATGACTTCCTTCTTGTCTGCAATCATGGTACTATCACATACGATGCCCCCAACTCTTTTGCCTCCCTCCCTATCCTTTTTGAAAAACCTAACACCCAGCACACTCAGCAGCCATTCCTGCCCGAGACATTTTTTTCTGTCTGTTAGTCAAAACCTGCTTGTTTCCTTTTTCTACATTCTTTTTCACTCACTTCTGCTATGATGCCTCAAAACCAACACGTACTTACCAGGCTGACAAAATCACATTTTGAATCATCCTATTAGAATCTTGATCCATGATAAAGTATGTTCCTAATAAATGTATGCTTTCAAAACAATGAAAAAATAAGAGGTTTTGGTAATTGTTTGACATATTCATGAGTTTAAAGTTAATTATAAAATTTAACTGTCATATTTGTTTTGATTTCAGAGATCATTGTCAACAAAGAAATCATAAATGGCAATCTTAGAAGTGAACTCAAGGAAAAAGTCACATATATCCTTCTTAGGGGTCATAAGCACCACACAAAAAAGTCCAGAATACAGGTTATGGTTGATTTAGGGAGGAGAATTTCCTGTACAAGTAAGTTACTACTTTTAAGCAATTCTATCTATAATTTTCTCCTCTTTGTATCCAATTTCTGCAACTTGTTGTTTGCTGAAGTATGTGGTAGAATGACTTTCTCCCAGTTCTGTGTCAATGGTGTCTCTGGGAATTCTTGGTTAATAGAGAAGATTGAGATTGGATTTGTGCTCCAAATCATCTTTATTTTCATTTCCCAAAGATACTAATGAACTTTGGTGCATGATTTAATAGGTAAAGCCTGCTCTGGCGTGTTTTCCCAATGTGTCTGTGGGATTTGTCTTTGAAAATGAAACATTTTTTTCCCAGTTTACAGGGAGGTTCTCATGTGAGTTTGATACTTCTGTGATAATGTGACAAAAATCAAGAACCTGGAATGTTGGAAGTCAGAGAAAGGTGTTCTACAGGTCAACTAGTGAAATCATGGGCAGCAACACAGAAGGATATCAAATTCCCCATGTGCTTATTTTAGCTTTTTGAAAGAGAACATGCTAATAGAACAGTACAGTGCAGGATTAGAATCAGAACCTGGTTTAGTATCACCAGCATATTTTGTAAAATTTGTTAACTTTGCGGCAGCAGTACATGATAAGTATAGAAAAAGACTGAATTACAGTAAGGAGATATATGCATATTAAATAATTAAATTATAATAAATCGTGTAAACAGAGAAATGGTAAGTAGTGAGGTAGTGTCCATGGGTTCAATGTTCATTCAGAAATCAGATGGCAGAGGGGAAGAAGCTGTTCAGAAATCACTGAGTTTGTGTCTTCAGGCTTCTGTACCTCCTTACTGATGGTAACAATGAGAAGAGGGCACGTCCTGAGTGGTGGGGGTCCTTAGTGATGGAAGCTGCCTTTCTGCGGCACTGCTCCTTGAAGATGTCTTGGGTACTACAGAGGCTAGGACCCACCATGGAACTGACTAATTTTACAACTTTCTGTAGTTCACTTCATCCCATGATCACGCACTGAAAACAATGTTGATGGTCTTTTCCCACAGGTGCAGGCTGACCTGTTGAGCACTTCTGGCATTTTTTACTTTTACTTTAGATTTCTAGCTTCTGCAGTTTCTTTTGATTTCGTCCTGTGCTGCATGTGGATGAATATTCCATTCTTTATGTTCATGTCAGTGTCTTCATACAACAATCAACTTCAACTAGTTGTAAACTTCTATGCTCACTTTTAGGCTAACATAAATTACTTCTTTATGCACAAATGTGCATTTAGAGTTTGGACCTTAATATTATAAACCTCAACATGAAGCCCCCTGAGTACATCTTTCAGTTTTCAAAATTTCTCTCGTCTGTGCATTTAAAACATCATCTTAAAAGCAAATATAGTGTTGATTGCCTACCCAAACTCTACCAAACTTGGAGCAGAAGGTGCTTGTTGGGAAGGATAAAATGGCAGGTAGTTGCTCATTTTGCCACCTATGCTGAACACCTTTTATGTTCTTGTCAAAGGAACTGCAAATTCTGAGTGGTGTTCCTCCATTTCCAGCATTTATAAACTAGAGTTTCCTATAATTTAATAGGGTTTTATACCTTTAAAAGGAGGCTTTGAGGACAGTGTTGATGGATTTCTTTTCTCCTCCTGGTACCCTCTTGATGTGATACAGCTCAGAGTATCTATTTCAGAGGTCTGATGTCAAGAACATGAAGAATGTGACCTACCCGTTGCTATCTAAGAGTAATTGGAGCATTGATGGTTCTATTCAGGAAGCTACCAAAATTACAATGTCGGGACAGATTCTTAAACAGAATTATATAATTATTAATGGTCTTGCCAGACCTTTAGTTCTTGGTTCTGAATTTATAACTTTCTATAATCGCTAAAGGTGCTGTATAAAGTGACTTTGCATTGCTTTCGAAGTTGAAAGTACATTTATTATCAATGTTTGTAAATCACTAACAGCCTTGAGATTCATCTTCTTACAGGCAGCCATAAAACAAAGAAACAATAGAACTCACACAAAAAAACCCCACATCTCAAAGATAGTCATACATCCAATGTGCAAAAAAGAAAGAACAAATTGTGCAATCAATTTTAAAAAAAAAGCAAACAACCAATTAACAGAAGATGAACGGCTGAGTCCCTGAAAGTGAGTCCACAGCCACATAGCGAGTTCAGCACTGCAGCTGGTCCGGGAGTCCAGGAGCCCAATGGCTGCAGGCAACAGCTGTGAAGCAGGTTCTTTCTTCCCTTGTCAAGTGCCTTATCTTGTCTTATCTGCTAAAGTGGCATAAATACCTGTGTTTATATCAATTAGTAAGAATACTTGCTCATGCTCTCACATTACTTCATTTGGAGGGGGCATAGTTCCCCCACCTCCCTCAAATTCAATTATATTGGTTGTCTTGCTGAGCATTTCGATCATTTTTACAGAAAACTTAAAGGGCTCACACATGTTATCATAAATACAAAGTGACCCTTAGAGCGATGAACGATTTAGATACAATCTTGCATTGTTCCTGTTTCAACAGTTACAAGATTAGATTTGGCAATCAGTATACGGTAGCCTTTAATTCTCCGTGCTTGAGTTGAGACTTGGTTCCCAGTAACATTACTGTGATTAATAATTAATTTTAAGACCCATCCTACCACCAGGAGTTGCTTGACTCATTCAACAATTTTGTTACTTCAGCCTGCTCCAATTCTTTTCCATTCCCATTGTCAATGTAATGTATACTTCCCTGAGGTTTCCTAGTTTCAGCTAAAAATATGTCTGGTTTCTTCACCGATTGTGCACACAAACACAATATGTCCTGCAGTGATGTCACACTTCTTACACGTGTTACCCTATACTTACCTCTAAATGCTGTAAGACTGGAAAGTACCCGTCTTCCTTTGTGCCCTTCACCCTAGAAGTAACTTTTGTTGGTCTCCTCTGCCCCCATCTTTTTGTTATGTCTACGGTGACTAAAAATGAACCATTTTCTCAGTAAGATTGAGCTAGTGCAGCATAATATGCATGCATAATGACTGAAATTGCACACATTTTGACCAACTACATATTCCAACTTACACAAAAGCTGTTTAATTTTGGTCTGCAAATGACATCAGAATATTTTCAGTGTGGATAAACAAATGAAAAATCAACCTGAGCAGAGGATTTACTTTCCTTTTTAGGTAAATCTGCTCCCATGAATTATAACAGAACTACAGATATTTCTAATGAAATCTCGGAGAAACCACTCCAGGAACAGGTAAGGATAGGATAATATTTCAAAATACAACACATCACATTTCCTTATAAGCTTTTGCTTTTACAAAACAAATGTCAATTTGAGGGTATTTTGGAGTTTTTTAAATAAGCAAATCAACATAATCGGTATATGAATTGTTTTTGTTTCTTTTAAGCTTAACACACCATTCATATAATTTATGTATACATTTGTGATACGTGACTTGTCATATGCAGATGACTGATGAGAAAGAATTGCAAGAAATATATTGGGCTCAAAATTCGATTTTGAATAGCCCAATATTTTTGGTACTCACTTGAATTTGATCAAAACTCAATTGATAAATGAATGAGTCTGACTTCTTACATTAGTAGCCCACTTCTAGATTTTTGTTCTGGATCTCCTGTGAATATGATGTGCATGAGTATGACGTTAATTCAGTAGGGAAAATAATGCCAAACACCTAATACCTGTTTAGAAATCTCCAGTACAAAACTTTAATGTGCAACTGCGACACATGGAGTTTAGAGTCCTCTGGCATGCAAAGAATTGAGGCTTAATTTGGAGTTATTTTAAGGGGATTGATCTAACTGAGGCTGCTTCAAAGATGTTTGTGGCTTCTTCTAGATAGTTTTTCTTTCGGTGTTCTTCCTTAGTGATCAATGCTATCTTCCCTCTTGCTGCTAATATCGTTAGGGTACCCCTCCCAGGGCAAATCCTGTATCTTGATCTCCCTACCTGACTATCGCTCCTTGTCTTAAACTGAAATTCCAAGAGCATATCTTTCCCCTTATTTTACCTACTGAATTAATATCATACTCATACATATCATGTTCACAGGACACCCAGAACAAAAATCTGGAAGTGGGCTACTAATGTAAGAATTCAGACACATTCTGACAGATCATACTGTCTCTCTCTTAACACCACAACCCCATAATTATTCTTTACCTCTTAGCTCTCATTTTTACTGTAATTGTCCATCTCTCTCCAGTGATAGACTACCTCTCTCTCCGATTTTCTCTCCCTCATCCATGATCTTTTCCCCCACACAGGGTCTCTCTCCCCACCACTGTGGCCCTCCTCTCCAATCATCCTCAATCCCTTGCACAATTGATTCCCTCCATGAGGTTGAGTCTGCACAATGGAAGGTGTACATGGATGATGGGCTTTTTTCGTGTGTGTCAGGGGCTTACTCAGCTTGCTTTCTTGTCCATGATGCTCTGGGCTTCACATGCAGTAGCTTTTCATAGCCTGTTGGCCTTATGTCAAACAATATAGGGTCCAAACACTTTTAAGGCACAATTTCTAACCCATAAAAGCTGTATAATGGTCATTTGGTGCAACTAAATCTCTTTGATCTTTACTTTTAACCATAAATTGATCATAATTGTCCAGTTGGCTGCCATGACCCTTGTCATGCTTTCCTTCATCTCCCTGACCAATTTAGTCGTGAATGCTGATGTGGTTTCCACCTCAGCCTCTAATGAAAAGCAAGTGACAGGAAAACAGGGTTTTTTAATGTTCCATGAATTTCATTGTCAGTAAATCTAATTAGACAATAGACAATAGACAATAGGTGCAGAAGTAGACCATTCAGCCCCTCGAGCCTGCACCGCCATTCTGAGATCATGGCTGATCATCTACTATCAATACCCGGTTCCCGCCTTGTCCCCATAACCCTTGATTCCCCTATCCATAAGATACCTATCTAGCTCCTTCTTGAAAGCATTCACAGAATTGGCCTCCGCTGCCTTCTGAGGCAGCGCGTTCCACACCTCCACAACTCTCTGGGAGAAGAAGTTCCTCCTCAACTCTGTCCTAAATGACCTACCCCTTATTCTTAAACCATGCCCTCTGGTACTGGACTCTCCCAGCATCTGGATCATATTTCCTGCCTCTATCTTGTCCAATCCCTTAATAATCTTATATGTCTCAATCAGATCCCCCCTCAATCTCTTTAATTCCAGCGTGTACAAGCCCAGTCTCTCTAACCTCTCTGCGTAAGACAGTCCGGACACCCCAGGAATTAACCTACTGAACCTACGCTGCACCTCCTCCACAGCCAGGATGTCCTTCCTTAACCCTGGAGACCAAAACTGCACACAATACTCCAGGTGTGGTCTCACCAGGGCCCTGTACAAATGCAAAAGGATTTCCTTGCTCTTGTACTCAATTCCCTTTGTAATAAAGGCCAACATTCCAGTAGCCTTCTTCACTGCCTGCTGCACTTGCTCATTCACCTTCAGAGACTGATGAACAAGTACTCCTAGATCTCTTTGTATTTCTCCCTTACCTAACTCCACACCGTTCAGATAATAATCTGCCTTCCTGTTCTTGCTCCCAAAGTGAATAACCTCACACTTATTCACATTAAATGCCATCTGCCAAGTTTCTGCCCACTCACCCAGCCTATCCAAGTCACCTTGAATTCTCCTAACATCCTCATCACATGTCATACTGCCACCTAGCTTAGTATCATCAGCAAACTTGCTGATGTTATTCACAATGCCTTCCTCTAAATCATTGACGTAAATCATAAACAGCTGTGGTCCCAATACCGAGCCCTGTGGCACCCCACTAGCCACCACCTGCCATTCCGAGAAACACCCATTCACTGCTACACTTTGCTTTCTATCTGCCAACCAGTTTTCTATCTATGTCAATATCCTCCCCCCAATGCCATGAGCTCTGATTTTACCCACCAATCTCCTATGTGGTACCTTATCAAATGCCTTCTGAAAGTCAAGGTACACCACATCCACTGGATCTCCTGTGTCTATCTTCCTGGTTACATCCTCGAAAAACTCCAATAGATTAGTCAAACATGATTTACCCTTGGTAAATCCATGCTGGCTCGGCCCAATCTTATCACTGCTATCAAGATATGCCGCTATTTCATCTTTAATAATGGACTCTAGCATCTTCCCCACTACTGATGTTAGGCTAACAGGGCAATAGTTCTCTGTTTTCTCCCTCCCTCCTTTCTTAAAAAGTGGGATAACATTAGCCATTCGCCAATCCTCAGGAACTGATACTGAATCTAAGGAACATTGGAAAATGATCACCAATGCATCCGCAATTTCCAGAGCCACCTTCTTTAGTACCCTAGGATGCAGACCATCTGGACCTGGGGATTTGTTAGCCTTCAGTCCCATCAGTCTACTCATCACCGTTTCCTTCCTAATGTCAATCTGTTTCAGTTCCTCTGTTACCCTATGTCCTTGGCCCATCCATACATCTGGGAGATTGCTTGTGTCTTCCGTAGTGAAGACAGATCCAAAGTACTTATTAAATTCGTCTGCCATTTCTCTGTTTCCCATAACAATTTCTCCCAATTCATTCTTCAAGGGCCCAACATTGTTCTTAACTATCTTCCTTCTCTTCACATACCTAAAAAAACTTTTGCTATCCTCCTTTATATTCCCAGCTAGCTTGCGTTCATACCTCATTTTTTCTCCCCGTATTGCCTTTTTAGTTAAGTTCTGTCTCTCCTTAAAAATTTCCCAATCATCCGTCTTCCCACTCACCTTAGCTCTGTTATACTTCTTTTTTAATGCTATGCTATCTCTGACTTCCTTTGTCAACCACTGTGGCCACTTTCCCCCCTTTGAATCCTTCCTTCTCCGGGGGTTGAACTGATTTTGCATGTGCATTATTCCCAAGAATACCTGCCATTGCTGTTTCACTGTCTTTTCTGCTAGGATATCCGACCAGTCAACTTTGGCCAGCTCCTCCCTCACGGCTCCATAGTCTCCTTTGTTCAACTGCAATACTGACACTTCTGATCTGCCCTTATCCCTCTCAACTTGCAGATAAAAACTTATCATATTATGGTCACTACCTCCTAATGGCTCCTTTACTTCAAGATCACTTATCAAATCCTGTTCATTACACAACACTAAATCCAGAATAGCCTTATCCCTGGTTGGCTCTTGTACAAGCTGCTCCAAAAATGCATCCCGTAGGCACTCTACAAACTCCCTATCCTGGGGTCCAGTACCAACCTGATTTTCCCAGTTCACCTGCATGTTGAAATCCCCCATAACTACTGTGACGTTTCCTTTGCCACATGCCATTGTTAACTCCCTATTCAACTTGCACCCAATATCCATGCTACTGTTTGGGCCCTGTAGATAACACCTATTAGGGTCTTTTTGCCCTTATTAAACAAAAGTTAGAATTGCAGGCCTTTTTGATCATTTTGACAGTATTAGCAGTGCTCCCATATTCATGCTGTAGTGGCAATGATTTGTACAATCAATTACTCTCCCATAAAAATATTTTGTTAATCTGTGAACTGAGATGTATTGTAAGCCCGATTCATACCATTGAGCACTTGTTTCTGTGTGCACCACACCTTTGCAATTAGGCTTGAAAACATTTGTATGTTTATTGTCTAGCTCAGGATTACTCTTCCAGGAGTAATATCTCACTTGGGATTGTTGTCTTGTGATCATTGTTGATACACTCCACAATTTCCATTTCAGTTCCGTACCCTCTGGCAAATTCACAAAGAGCCTAAGGCTTCCTTCAGTATTGTAAATTTTCGGTAATATTAATTTTAAAAATTCTATTGCAACTCCAACTTGAAAATTTCTCTCCTTGATCTTCAGTGATTCCCTCCCCCATTCCCACCTCCATAATGTCCATCTCACCTTAATAACCCTGATCCGAAGAGCCTGCACATGCTCTCCCCATCTTTCACTCCCTGGCCTCGGTCTGTGCGCCACATTTTCCCAGCAGGCAAAGGAGATCCTGTCAGTCAATCTCAGCATCAAGTGACAATCCAACTAAACAAAAAAAAACTTCCAATTGTAATATCAGTTGAACCTGCAGGCAATATAATAATTTCCCACCTGGAAATCTTTTTCCATCAACCTCATTCCTAATTCTTATTATGACCTGTAACTATGGCTTTTGCATTAAGCAGATATACCCAGGATCTCTCTTTGCTGAAATGTTTGTTTAAAAAATAATTGAAGTCTTTTGCAAGGGTATTCAGTTCTGTTCATTGTTAGACGTGCAACATTAGTTCGATTGTTTTTTAATGTTTGGTTGCTGAAAAGAAAATAACGTTATTGTTTTGGTCTATGTTGAATTCATACAAAAGAATATGAATTCTCTTATAATTTTACTTAAGTTATTTCATACATCTATATCTCACAATCAAAAATCTCTGATTTACGTAGCTGGAAAATAAGTTCAAAAAGCACATCCCGGAGGGTGCTGAAGCCATTAATGTGCTTGTAGGTGAAGTAGACTTTCTGGATAAGCCATTTGTTGCCTTTGTTCGACTAAAACAGGCAGTGATCCTTGGGGCTCTTACAGAAGTGCCTCTGCCAACCAGGTAAGTATATTGCATCACATACATTTGTGTAGAATTAGCTTCGCATATTGCAAATGTTATTCATATCACTGATTACATCAGCCTGTCCCTAGTGGCTTACTTCAAGATATTTTTTGATAGATCTTTTCCTTATTTTTCCAATGGTATTTTCAAGGCCAAGCAGGGACAGTTGGGAAAATCGCTATCGTTCATCTGATTCGTTTTCTAATCAGTGTACTAGAAATGCCCGTCTTTCAACAGCAAGCTACTAGATAGACATCAGAAATGATAATCCCTTTTATTTCTTCTTCTTTTGAACAGGGAGAGTGGGATTAATTTTAGTCCCTCCCTAAAGATCCAGCTCAAATCCTTTTTATACCGTATGACTCATTACTTATGACCCACAGCAGCTGGTGCTTTCTGTTCCAGCAGATTGACTAAGTGTGTGACATTTTGACTCCCATTACCCAACAATGTATTTTATGTTGTAAACTAAACACTACTTCACGTGTTGCACTGCAAGTGTCTGCCCTCTTTAAATGGAAATTGTATCTCAATTTTAACAATTGTGACATTTGCTTTTTGTTGTTCTCTTAGATAGCTCTTTGCACTCATATATTGAATGTAGTATTCATTAAAACATTGTTATTTTAGTAAAATTAGCTTGTCCTAGTAAACTGTAAGAACATGAATTCTATTTAAGCAAAATTCAACATGGAATTTTCACATTTTTCAATATGTAAATATGTGCAAAATATTGAAAGCCAAAGTTTTATGGGCATCACTTTCTCTGCCAAGTTTTATGATTTAATTTTGCATAGTAAAACTAATGTTTGTATAGCATCAGCCAATAGCTTGCCAGGGAGAAGTAATGAGTCATGACTCCCTTTATCAGAGCAGAGTTTGTTTTTTTTCAATTTTTTAGAATTATTTTCTAAATCTCCAGCACAGACACACCTTTCTGTGCTATTTGTCTTTGATTAATACATTAAGTACTGAGGTATCTTGTAAATTATTTTGGGTAGATTCAATTTTCAGTTGAGTAAATAATGATAAATTATGCGAGGCAAACTGTAGTAATGTATTTTCAAAACTATTATTGTTGCTGGTTATATTTAAGGTGACACTGAACAAAATTCTTTAAAATGCAGAATTAAGTCTGCAACAAATTAGTTCATATTTTGCTTCAATAAAATTATTGTTCACCACAATTGTTTCCATGTTTTTTTCTCTTGCGCATCGAGTGTTGGTCTTTTATTTTTATTTGTATTCTTTTTTTTTAATTGGGTTCTTTCAGGTTTCTTGCTTTGTGTTTACCTGTGAGCAAGTAAATCTCAAGTTTGTATCACTTATACATTCTCTGATTATAAATATACTTTAATCTTGAATATTTCTCTTTCTATTTCAGATTTCTCTTCATTCTTCTGGGGCCAATAGCAAAGGCAATGATTTATCATCATATTGGGAGAGCTGTTGGAATTTTACTTACAGATGAGGCAAGCTAGAGTACATAATAAATATAAAGATTTTGGTTTAACCCAATAACTGGGTTTTAACACAATAATATGTTTACTGTACAAGTTATAACTCATGGACTTTGTGATAGTATTTGTGATATAAAATTAGCATTTGGGTCTCTTTTATGTAAGACAATGGGTAATCACATGATGGTGCAGCAGATAGTTCTACTGCCTCTCAGCTCTAGGACACATTTGATTTTGTCCTTGTGTCCTGTCTGTGTGGAGTTTGCATATTTTCTTCAATGTTCAAAGAACCATGAGATTTAAGGATTGAACAAAGATTTAAGAGGGCACGGAAAAGGATTGTGTTTGGGAATTAATATCAAACCAGATGTAAAAAGTATAATCAAAGGAAATAATTACTTAATTAAGAGAGAACAGAAGAGACAGAAAGGATACATGGGAAAAATAAACAATTTTGTAAAGTCCTTTGATGTACTGTATTTTAGCAGCTATAAGAATAAAAACTGTAGTTTAACATTTAAGTCAGTTATTACAGGAATTTTAATATTTTCATTCAGATGGTATTTAATGCTGTTAATTAGCAACCCTTACTTACTGTGGTGAATTTAACAGACTATTTTATAGAAATGCAGCAGGTTCATGGAACTCACCAAAAAGTTTGATTTACTCTCTGCATGAGGGTCACTATAGAATATCACAATTCTTTCAGCAACTCATACCAATCTACAGCTCAAAATTACAACTGCTGGATGACTTACATCCACTTCATGGTGCAGAAATTTTTACAACTATATTTGTAGCAGATTCTGGGCCGTTATTTTCCTATTTAGTAAGTTTACTCTGGAAAAAAAAATTTGCATGAGCAGCATAAACATTTCTTAATTTTATGTTAAAATATCCTTGATACTAAGTCCCCACAAAATAATTTGAAAGATGTGTTATTGGTAATTATTTTTAAAGAAATATTTGTAGATACTTCGTTAACTAATTGTCAGATGAAGTAATAAATAATTTACTTTGCAGTTATTCCATATTGTGGCATTCAAAGCAAAAGCAAGAGAAGACCTTCTAGTTGGATTTGATGATTTCCTTGATGAGGTAACTGTGCTTCCTCCCGGGAGGCTGGATCCCACTTTACGGATAGAACCACCGAAGCTACTTCCGTCAGTACACAAGAGGTAAACGCTGTACAAATTGATGAGACTTATTTTTGTTCTTTTGTACATCCGTTTGACTGCTCTTCAACATGAAGGCTGGGAGATTCAGCTCCCAGTGCTGCCGCCTAATGGACAGTTGGATTGGTGGCAGTAAGAGATTCTAGCAACCTTCCAACTTGAAATTGGTAAGTATGGGTAGGTAGGTACAGCAGGCAGATGTGATGCTCTGTCCCATCTTTACTTATCAAATTCAAAATACTTGTAGACCTAAAAACAGATCAGTAAAGAATTGAAAACCTTCCTCCACTGAATACTTGTAGACCTAAAAACAGATCAGTAATGAATTGAAAACCTTCCTCCACTGAATAAGGTTCTTGCTGCTTGAGCAGACTAGGTCACCTTGAAGATGAGGGCAGTGCTTTCATCCAGAAGGTTCATCTGGAGCCAAATGGTAAGAATTCCAGTCACCAAAAATAAAAACAATTTCATGAATCAGGCATATTGTTCAATCATCAACACTTTTTTCTAGCAAGCTCTAACAGTGGGTTCTAAAGTGTGATTCAGAAGTAGAACCCAATTCCAATCTTCTCTTACCTCTTATCTTCTCTTAACTACCACGCATTTAACTCAATATAAACAGATATTGCTACTAAGCCCACACTTAGTGTATCAATGAGGTTCTAATACCTAGTCTCCCTTCTTAAGGTTTAAAATGACTGATATCATATCTTATATTAACATTTTCTGTTTTCTCAATATTAACGGCAATGGTTTAGTTACTGGATCAGAAGCTAAAGCTCCAGACTATTAATCCAAAGATGTATGTTTAAATTCCATTGAAACAAAAGAGGAATTAAAATTCATCAAATATAGTAGCTCTACCTTTTTAGAACATCATCTTATTGATGATAATTATGAAACTACTGGACTGAAATTTTTTTAAGAACTGTTGTGTTTACTGAAACCTTTGCTCTTTGCTATTCTTACCTGGTCAAGCCGATATGTAACTCTGAGCTTATGGTAGTGTGGAAGGCAAAAGCAATGTTAGCATTCATATAAAGAGGACTAGAATATAACAGCAAAGATGTAATACTGAAGCTTTATAAGGTACTGGTGAGGCCTCGCTTGGAGTATTGTGAGCAGATTTGGGCCCCATATCTAGCAAAGGATGTGCTGACATTGGAGAGGGTTCAAAGGAGGTTCATGAAAAGAATTCCAGGAATGAAAGGGTAATGGTATGAGGAGGGTTTGATGGCTTTGGGCTTGCACTTGCTGGAATTTAGAAGCATGAGGAGGGGATCTCATTTAAACCTGTCAAGTGTTGAAAGGTAGATAGAGTGGATGTGGAGAGGATGTTTCCTATAGTGGGGGAGTCTAGCACAACTTTAGAATAGAGGGAAGTCCATTTAGAACGGAGATGAGGGGAAATTTTTTAGCCAGAGGGTAGTGAATCTGTGGAATTTGTTGCCATAGATGGCTATGGAGGCCAGGTCACTGGGTGTATTTAAGACCTAATTTGATAGGTTCTTGATTAGCCAGGGTGTGAAATGTTACGGGGAGAAGGCAGGAGAATGGGGTTGAGGGGGAAATGGATCAACCATGATGAAATGGCGGAGCAGACTCGATGGGCCAAATGGGCTACTTCTATTCCTATATCTTATGGTCTTACCAATGTGATTGTGTTCTAATTGCCTCCTCAGTTCAAGGGGAATTAGTATAAATGCAGACATTGCCAATGATGTTCCCATGCCATGAGAATAAAATGTTTCTGCAGTATCTATTACAGCACATGATCCTGACACAGGGGATCAGCTCAGTCATTCTCTCCACATTGGAATGTATCTCTCACCTTCTGACAATCAGAATCAGAGGCATATCCCTCTGCAAAAATTACAGCATGTCACTTAACTGCTATGAGTTATGATTTAATTGTTATGGCTCTATAACTTCTGTTGGATTTATTAATTGGCCTGAATCGATTGGACACATTGTCTTTTGAGTCCACCAATATTCCTGGGTCTCTATCTCGTTCATCCTTATAATACTTAAATGGCATTCAAGGAGTACACACATTAGTTATTTTCTTCATTTTATGTGTGTTACCATGCCCTGAAGCAACCCATTTCTGTTGTTTTTTCTCCCCTCCACCTGTGATTCACTTGCCAGTCTTCCAACTCCAATCCCTGCTCCCCGCCCCTACCTAGCAATACCTGCCCTCCCTCCTCAGTCTATCAATTGCCTCATAATCCTTTCATGCCATTCCCATTCTCCTTACTCTGTCCTGATGCAGGGTTTCGGCCAGAAATATTGACAATTTTTTACCTCCCATCAATGCTGCTCAATCCAACAAGGTCATCCAGCAGATTGTGTGTTAACACATTTAGTACTTTTCGCTACGTGAACATAGAATTACGTGGTGAAATCTTTTCTAAGCTTTAACTAATGTTTATCCATTCTTAGGGTTTTTGGTTCTTCACAAATTTGAATTTGATTAGAAAATATTATTGATATATATATAAAATTTAGTATACTATTATGTTATCTTGGTTTCTTATGTTTAAATTACATTGTTTGTAGTATTCTTTTTTGGTATTGATACCTTCTGTAATTTTATTATATTTTAACATTGTATTAATGTTTATATGGCTTACCTTTTTGTATACTTATTCAATAAAAAGATTTAAAAAGAAAGAAAGATTAGAAAATATTTTGCTAATCAAGGTACCATATGTAATTTGTATTTAATATTTCAGTAATATTCGAGTAATATTGTAAATATTTTGCTTGATTCTTGTTTGTTTACATAATTCAATACTGGTTATATGTAAAGATATGTGAATGACATACATCATCATGGCACGTCATATTTGAGCGTCACACTAAAAGAATAACTAGGTACACAAGCATCCCAGGGCCCCTGTGTTTTTACTTCAATTAGTTTCTGGAGTTGTAAAACGTAACACCATAGGGTTGGTCATTGTCCAAATTTCATGTCACTTCCTCAAAGACAAAAAGTTGTTGAAGCAGCATTCTCTCTTTCTTGACCAAATTGTACTTAATTAAACACAGGTAAATAGACCACCACAGAAAAGGCATTGGAAGGTCTTATACAAGCATAACAATTTTATTTTATTAGTCTACCAGCTAATTTCCTTTAATTATTCCTCAATTTCATTATTTTAATCACAATGCAAAATATTAATGATTTTATTAAAATTGAAAAGAGGTTATGTGTCTGATTTGCCACTGCTTTTGAATCTATTTCTAGATATGACTCCTGAGTGTTTAATGACAATTATTATTCACGATTTGTAAATTTACTTGCTATTTTTTCCGACTCTCTAGTATAAATGACATCTGAGTCTATTTGTTTTGAAATGCATCGCAGTTAAGTCCCTCTTTGTTATTCTTAACATTTATCTTGCAGAAAATCTGCATATTCCCGTAGTTCTAAATCTTGCATTCACAAAGGAGGTCGTATTCATGAAGAGAGGTATGGGAGTACTCTGCATGTTGCTGAAGATTTGAAGAAAACAGGAAAGTGAGTATATAATACATAGGTTTCTTCAGATTTATTTCCAAGACATAATATATTTGAGCTGAGTACTCAGCACAGATCTGTATTTGAACCTTAGCTTCTGTGACCCAGTTTGAAAATAAGCAATACATTTATCAGAATGAGAGTTATTATCACAGACATACGCCATGAAATTGTGATGGTCTTTGGTGACAAACCAAATCTCATCCAACTCCGAATAAAGTCTAGCCGCTGATGTGCCTTCTTCATCATTGCATCAATATGCTGGGCCCAGGATAGAAAGACACTGACACCCAGGAACTTGAAGCTGCGCACTTCCCCTTCCTGAAGTTCACAATCTATTCCTTTGTCATACTGATGTTGAGTACAATACTACTCAGTGGTCTATCTCACTCCTGTACATCTCCATGTCACCATCTGAGATTCTGTCAACAACAGTTGTTGCGTTGGCAAACTTATAGATTTATAGATGCCGTTTGAATTATGCCTAACTACACGATCACGAGTGTAGAAAGAGTCGAGCAATGGGCTATGCACACACTTTGAGGTGCACCAGTGTTGATGGTCAGCATTTATCATTTAATTTACTGGGGTAACAGAGAGCAAAATATACTAAAATTACTGTAACCTTGCATTGTCCCTTTAATTGTTAAAACCCATTCTCAATTTGCAAATACAAATAATTTTGTCTCCTCGTTAGGTTTTTTGGGGGATTTGTTAATGATATCAAAAGAAAAGCACCATGGTTTGCCAGTGACTTCTATGATGGTATGAACCTTCAGTGCCTTTCAGCTATTCTGTTCATCTACTTGGCCAGTGTAACAAATGTAATTACATTTGGAGGCATATTGGGAGACGCAACTGATAATATGCAGGTTTGTATTTTACTTCATTTATTTTATTAGTAATACAATATTGTGACTTATATTTATATACAGTACTAGTTTACAGTGTCTGGCCAGAGGAATTGCATTGTGCCATGTGTGAGGTACCTACTCCATTTGGTGGGAGGTGGATGATGTACATATATAATTAACATAATTGTTCATGTGAGGTCACTGAACGTCCAAGTCCTTGCGGCCCTGATATCATCCAGTGTCGTGGACGGGTGACGAAGGCCATCCTCAGGTCAGGCCTCTGCTACGCGCAACCGGGTGGCATGAGCAAGCACGGGGGGCTGATCAGTCAGCGCACCTGGAGCTCAAGCCCGGAATTTCGGGTCCCATCATCGACTAGACTGGGGGTCAATATGAAGGTTGGAGCCCGAAGGCCGATCAGTAGTCTGATGGCCTGTCCTGGAGTTGGAAGATTGTCTGAGTGTGTTGGTGGGTGGGAGGGAGGGTGAAAGTGAGGAAAGGGGCTTGACTTGCTGTTGTTGTTTTGTTGCTTGTTACATTGAGTTGTGTTCTGTGTAGTTCTGCTGAGAACTGTGGTCATGCTATGTTGCAGGCTGCCCCAGTGCATACCTAGGTTGTCTTGGTTGCTAATGCAAATGATGCATTTCACTGTATGTTTTGATGTATATGTGATAAGTAAATCTGAATCTGAAATCTGTACATCTCCATTTCCTATCTTCTTCCACTGTCGTTTCATTACGCGTATGAAGAGTTTCCTGTGGGTGAAGGGCCTTTCTTCGCTTTTACAGCTTGTCCACCATGGTCTCCAAATCCACCTTAACTATTCAGTTTCTGCTCTTTGCCACCTGCAAAGCTCTCCAGAATCAATTTCATCACAGGCTCTGGATGTCAGACCTTCCACCCTCTGGAGAAAGAAACAATTAATATTTTCGACCAGATCCAGCCATTTCTCCTTTCTCAGTTGCTTCCCGCTCAGCTGACTATCTACTTTATGTTAAATTTCCAGCCTCTTCCAATTTAGTGTATGTCATTTAGTGTTCCTATAGAGTTACCTCTTAAGCTGAAGAAAGCAAATACAGATTGGAGGACCATGTTTCAGGACAATTCCATTTAGTCCTGTGTCACTTTAATTCTTCAACCTGCTCCCATTCTGGGCTTTTGGGTTCTTATACTGTTGAAGAAAAGACAACTGTAATCCCAAGAACTGGCACCTGATCTTCTGATGAGGCACATCAGAGTCCCCATGATCCAATTCTGAATTGCACAATTTGTGATTACCAGTTTTACTGGATTGTATCAGTCTTTGCAGTTCTAATCGATGGTTAATAATGTGATACGTTAACTTACCAAAAGAAAGAAAAATCTGGTGTTTGCTTTGAATTATGGTTTCTGTACATACGACAATATTTTAAAATGTGGGTTTAAATTGCAGGGAGCGAAGGGCCCAAGTAGGTAGGCAAGTTGAAATTGCAGCAGTGCCTCCATCCTTTCTGAGCTTTTCCCTTACAGTTTTTCTCTTTGTTTATTCCTTCCTAATACGTTTGACTGATCATTCTCTGATTATTTCTTCCTGCTTTTTCTTGCTTTGTTTTCTTCCTCTGCTGATAGTAAGTACAGAAAACAAAACAAGTTTATGATGACAGGTCATAGACCTGAAGTATTAACTTTGCCTGTTTCTCCAGAAATAATGCCTGACCTTTTGGACTTTCTTAGCATTTTATGTGTTTGTTTTGCATTTCCAGCTTCTGAATTATTTTGCTTTTAGTTTAAAAATGATAATAATTATATCTTATTTTAGGGAGTAGTGGAGAGCTTTCTCGGAACTGCAATAGCTGGAGCAGTATTTTGTCTCTTTGCTGGTCAACCATTAACAATTCTGGGCAGCACTGGCCCTGTGTTAGTCTTTGAGCGCCTTTTATTCAACTTTAGCAGGTACAGTTATTATGTTTTGATCTCTGTTCTTTTCTGCTGTGAATATGCCAGAAAAATTGTACAATAATTAATTTAAAATGTGTCATTTTTTTGTTGGGCGTACTGTGTAAGGGAATGCATTTGGAATGGAAACAGATGTAGCAGATGAGTTACAATGATACCAAAGTGAAACAAAAGGCAGAATCTTTATTGTTAATTTCTGAAACTATTTTGGGACCTGTTCTTTTTCTCCATATTCATTCTTCACTACTTCAATAATGTCGTTCGTATTTATTTTGGACAATCAGCAAACTGCTTAATTGTAGAGAATATGAGAGCTGAAATTGATGTCATCCACTCAACATCACTATTTGACATTTTTTACTGTCTCTCTCTATATAAGAGAATTGAGACTTAATTGAAATTATTCCTTTTGGCAGTATCCACTATCTTGGAATCTGATGTTTATTTGTGTTACATGATAGAATTTTATTAGGAATCTGAGTGCTGAGAGAGATTGAAAATCCTAAATTGTTAGTAAAGTTTACAAAGTAGCTTGCATGTTCTCTGAATTTATGATACATTAGTACTTGAAGCATTTGTTTACACAGTTCATGTTTGGATGCCACTGCGGATAATTAATTTACACACAAGTTCCTTCGCTTAGTCTGTAATATCACTGGCCTACCAAGCAATGCTTATTCAACTCACTTTTTGTTTGCATGGAAGAATATGAAAGCTTGGGAATCATGCCAATTATCTTGGATTTTAAAGCTAGGATAAATGTCATTTACTTCTTAACATAGAAACATAGAAAACCTGCAAAGCTGTGCCAAACATGTCCTTACCTTAGAAATTACCGAGGTTACCCATAGCCCTCTATTTTTCTAAGCTCCATGCACCAATGCAGGAGTCTCTTAAAAGACCCTATCATGCCTGCCTCCACCACTGTCGTCGGCAGCGCATTCCACGCACTCACCGCTCTCTGCGTAAAAAACTTACCCCTGACATCTCCTCTGTACCTACTTCCAAGCACCTTAAAACTGTGCCCTCTCATGCTAGCCATTTCAGCCCTGGGAAGAAGCCTCTGACTATCCACACGATTAATGCCTCTCATCATCTTATACACCTCTATCAGGTTACCTCTCATCCTCTGTCGCTCCAAGGAGAAAAGGCCAAATTCACTCAACCTATTCTCATAAGGCATGCTCCTCAATCCAGGCAACATCCTTGTAAATCTCCTCTGCAGCCTTTCTATGGTCTCCACATCCTTCCTGTAGTGAGGTGACCAGAACTGAGCACAGTACTCCAAGTGGGGTCTAACCAGTCTTCTATGTAGCTGCAACGTTATCTCTCGGCTCCTAAACTCAATCCCATGATTGATGAAGGCCAATACGCCGTATGCCTTCTTAACCACACAGTCAACCTGCGCAGCAGCTTTGAGTGTCCTATGGACTCGGACCCCAAGATCCCTCTGATCCTCCACACTGCCAAGAGTCTTACCATTAATACTATATTCTGCCATCATATTTGACCTACCAAAATGAACTACTTCACACTTATCTGGGTTGAACTCCATCTGCCATTTCTCAGCCCAGTTTTGCATCCTATCAATGTCCCACTGTAACCTCTGACAGCCCTCCACACCATCCACAACACCCCCAACCTTTGTGTCATCAGCAAATTTACTAACCCATCCATCCACTTCCTCATCCAGGTCATTTATAAGAATCACAAAGAGTAGGGGTCCCAGAACAGATCCCTGAGGCACACCACTGGTCACCGACCTCCATGCAGAATATGACCTGTCTACAACCGCTCTTTGCCTTCTGTGGGCAAGCCAGTTCTGGATCCACAAAGCAATGTCCTCTTGTATCCCATGCCTCTTTATTTTCTCAATAAGCCTGGCATGGTGTACCTTATCAAATGCCTTGCTGAAATCCATATATACTATATCTAATGCTCTACCTCCATTAATGTGTTTAGTCACATCCTCAAAAAATTCACTTAAGCTCGTAAGGCACGACCTGCCTTTGACAAAGCCATGCTGACTATTCCTAATCACAGTATGCCTCTCCAAATGTTCATGAATCCTGCCTCTCAGGATCCTTTCCATCAACTTACCAACCACTGAAGTAAGACTCACTGGTCTATAATTTCCTGGGCTATCTCTGCTCCTTTTCATGAATAAGGGAACAACATTCGCAACACTCCAATCCTCCAGAATCTCTCCAGTCCCCACTGATGATGCAAAGATCATCGCCAGAGGCTCAGCAATTTCCTCTCTCGCCTCTCACAGTAGCCTAGGGTACATCTCGAAAGGTCCCGGTGACTTTTCCAAAAGCTCCAGTACATCCTCTTTCTTAGTATCTAAATCTGTATGCTCAAGCAATTCAGTCTGCAGTAAGTCATCCCCACAATTGCCAAGATCCTTTTCCATAGTGAATACTGAAGCAAAGTACTCATTAAGTACTTCTGCCATCTCCTCCGGTTCCATACACAGTTTTCCACTGTCACACTTGATTGGTCCTATTCTCTCATGTCTTATCCTCTTGCTCTTTGTATACAGTACTTGTAGAATGCCTTTGGGTTTTCTTTAATCCTGCTCGCCAAGGCCTTCTCATGGCCCCGCCTGTCTCTTCTAATTTCATTCTTAAACTCCATCCTGCTAGCCTTATAACCTTCTAAATCTCTATCATTACCCAATTTTTTGAATCTCTCATAAGCTTTTCTTTTCTTCTTGATGAGATTTACAACAGCCTTTGTACACCATGGTTCCCGTACCCCACCATCTTTTCCCTGTCTCATTGGAACGTAACTATGCAGAATGCCACACAAATATCCCTTGCACATTTGCCACATTTCTGCCATACATTTCCCTGAGAACATCTGTTCCCAATTTATGCTTCCAAGTTCCTGCCTGATAGCTTCATATTTCCTCTTACTCCAATTAAATGCTTTCCGAATTTGTCTGTCCCTATCTCTCTCCAATGCTATGGTAAAGGAGATAGAATTGTGATCACAATCTCCAAAATCCTCTCCCACTGAGCCCTGACACCTGGCCAGGTTCATTTCCCAATACCAGATCAAGTACAGCCTCTCTTCTTGTAGGCTTATCTACATATAGTGTCAGGAAACCTCCTGAACACACCTAACAAATTCCACCCCATCTAAGCCCCTTGCTCTAGGGAGGTGCCAGTCAATATTTGGGAAATTAAAATCTCCCACCATGACAACCCTGTTATTATTACACCTTTCCAGAAACTGTCTTCCTATATGCCCCCTATCCCTATCCTATCCAATTAACAATTTGAGCCATTTTGGTTGATACATGTGAGGTTCTTAAAAATTAAAGAAAATTTGCGTTACACAATTTTTTGTCAATTTGCACTACTTGAATGGCATTTTCAACAGAAAATAAATCTATAAACCTGAAAGGATTTTGTGATTTGATGGATACAAATTTGTGCACCTGTCCTTTTTCACCCCTATCTAGTTCCATAATGGAAAAGAACACTTACTCTTGGAAAAAAAAAGCATGAATATTTTGCACACAGAATTGAAAGTGAGTTTTCCTTTGGGAAACTTTGCCATATATTATGCCTTATAAATGTATGTGCTCTCATTAAGCTGTATATATCAGGAGGCTTAAGTATTGGGCATCTTTTTCACAATTTCACAGCTAGAGCAGAGGCTGTAAATTTTCAGTCCTCAGATGGCATGAGCTAACACACCACTGAAACTAGATCTGGCGATCTTTGTTTCAGGAACCGAATCTCTGAATTCTCGAGAATTTTTGGAAAAGGTTTAATCTCAGAATATAGTCTTCACTAAAAAGGAGGATATAGTTTAGGTAAAAAGACAGCTGAAAATGATCTTACTTCAGTGCATTAGCTGTACAAATCTGGTACATAATTTGAACATTACTGCTCTTTTGTTGCATTACAGTTTAGTGAGTTCAATAAACCTTGCGGGGAACTGTTTAAAACCACATGGTGGAAAGGGAATTTCAGTTTATTTAAATGCTCTTGATTGGTGTTCTTTTTATATATTTTTAAAATTCTGAATTCACAGTGATCATAAGCTTGACTATTTGGAGTTTCGTCTTTGGATTGGACTATGGACAGCATTCTTTTGCCTCCTCCTGGTTGCCACTGAGGCCAGCTACCTAATCCAATACTTCACGCGTTTCACTGAGGAAGGCTTCTGCACGTTAATCAGCTTCATTTTCATCCACGATGCTTTTAAGAAAATGTTTATTTTGGCCAAGAATTATCCAATCAATTCTGATTATAATGTTGACCATGTTACACTATATCACTGCTCTTGTCTACCGTCTGAAACAGGTAAGATTACACAGAAAGAAATTGTCAGTGAGCATTGAAAGGAGCCAGAATTTGTTTATTATATTTCATTTTGTGGAAATCTTTCAGGTAATGTTTCAAGTCTATTTAACAAAACAACTGAGGCAAACTTTGAACTTGGCCCCGTCTCCTACAACATAACTGTAAGTTTATTCTCCAAGTAGAAATAAGCATTTTTCACTTTTCTCCCCTTTCAAGAAGTTGTTGCCGAATAGTGAACTACAATTATGTAGTGTTCCTTCAATAATGCATTCCAAAATCTTTGTTTACAAATTATTGTTGTCAGGGTGTGTACGTATATCAGAACTCATGTTGCCTGTCTGAGCATAAAGAGAATTTTGGCCAACAGGTGGCCACATAGCCTGAAGTCACTGCACGGTGTGGCAGATGTAGTTCTCATGAATGGTAAATTGATGTTTTTGAAGCGCATAGATGAAGCCTGGAGATTAATTCTCACTCTGCTTCCCTATAAAAGATAAATCTGAACCTTTTACGACCTTCTTGTCCAAAAGGATTTAATAGAAAAGGCAACTGTAGTAGGTCCCTGAGTTCACTGATAATTAGATTGCCGTCAGGGTGCTAATGAATGAACAGAGCTTTATTGCCTTGTATTTCAATTGACTAATGCTTTTTCCTCCCGGTGTGATACTATCAAAATCGTATTTTTCCCCCAATATTTCCATGTCGTTTTGTGTCACTGATTTGCCAGCTAAGCAGGTTAATCACTTATTTTCATGTTTATGTCCCTTTTCTTAAATCATACTAAACTGCCCCATTTATGGCCCTTCCCACAATATCCTCCAAAATTCCAGATTTCCAATTTGCCTTTTTCCTGATTCCGCTGTTGCCTAATTTTCAACCTCTAACACCCCAAGTTGGAAATTCAAAGTTGCCACACTCTAACAGTGTAAAAACTTTGCCAGTTCTCCCTCTTGTTATCCCTCCTATAACCACCCAAATGTTGATTTACTTTGATTACTTACCCCCACGTCACCGTCACTCCCCCAACTGCCAGTAAGCAACAGCTACATCTCAGTAATTGTACAGATGTGCATGTGCATAATTGCCATTCTATTGCATGTCACTGGAGGAGAAACTAGAACTGGGAATTTCAAATGATTTTTCTTCACTATAATCTGAAGTGGTTAACCTACTTTTACCTGGATGTGGGAGAGGTGAACTCATCAGTTTCTGTACCAGATCAGGAGCTTGTATAATTAATTGGTACTGATTTTGCATTTAGTCTCAGTTGAACTCTTATTGTGATATTTTTTGGGAGTGTTATTATATTTCTAGTTTCATGTGACACAGTTAGATTTGGAAATAACATTTTTTGTAACAAAATACAGGATGATTTTCAAATTATAAATTTGTTTTGAAACATTTTTGTGACTTCTAGATGTGCTTAATTAATACTCACAAGATGTTTCACATGCCCATTTATTCATTTTTGTTTCACTTTAGTTCGACTTGGAATCTGGCAACTGGTCCTCACTGACAAAAAAGGATTGTCTGAAGTTTGGAGGACAACTAGCTGGTGAAACCTGTGATTATATTCCAGATATTGCACTGATTTCTTTTATTCTATTCTTTGGAACATTTGTTTGTTCCATGTCACTGAAGAACTTTAAAACAAGCCGATATTTTCCAACTGCGGTATGCATTTTATATAATAATTCTCCTGTACAAGAAAGAATAATTTCAAAGACCTGTGATTTCCATCTCAGTTTGCCAGTTTATAACTAGCTAATCTATTGACCTGTTGCACAATACAGTATTGGCATATGTTCTGTGGCATCAGTTTGACTTCAATCAGGCTGAAATAAAATAGAATCTGATAGGAGTGGTTACTCAGGGAAAGACTGCCACTTTAAAAGCAACTTCAGCTAGGAAAGAATATGTATGCTAGAAAATTTGCCTCCAGGCAGTTCTGAAACTAAAAATAACTAAATCATGTGACTGTTACACAACTAATTTTAGCAACATGAACACAGTAATTCTGGACAGGGGAGTTCATACTTAATTAGGACTGGTTAGCAGACCAAAAAAAACCAAAACTTTTGGAGTAAATTTTAATGGAACGTTGGGGTGCTTATGGGGTGTAACTTTCTCAAAGATGGCAATATACCAGGCTGGAAATGAACATGTAGGTTTCATGTGTGCTTCACGCACACAAATATTTCTGGAGTCCTGCCCAGATCCAGCACATTGCACCCTGCAGCTTGTGGGAAAGAGGGGAATTTTCAAGCTGCGACCCATGGTCAGGGACTGGCAGAGGGAGTTTGCTACAGTCAGCGGAATGAGAGGATCTGAAGATGATTGGGAGGAGGTGGGCTGGAGGTACTCCTGCTCCTCCTGGTTTACAAAGAAACCTAAAATAACATTTTTGCACAGAATTTATCTGGTAGAATCTGTTGGGAAAACTGTTACTATTCCTCTGTTCAGACCTCAAAAGAAAGACTGATTGAAATTCTCACCAAAAGATATCACCTCTGCAATGCAGCCTCTGTATTTCACAGTAGATGTTTGTACTTAAGTCTTTGGACTTGAAACCACAGCCTGATTCAGACATGGTTACTAGATTGGGGAAAGTTACATTCTGGGATTTGGGTTAAGGATGTATGAAGTTGGTGATTGTGGCAGGAGGTTGCAAGAGCAGCAATAGCTATGTTGGAATGCTTTTCTGTGAGGTTGGAAAGACCGCAGTTTTCCTTCTAACAAAGGAACTGTAACATGTTCTTACATTTGGAAGCTGACAGCTACTTAATTGGGTTTCCCAAGCCCAAGCAAATTCAGCCTTATCAGATGTCTTTAAAGAGACTCTTAGATAGGTACATGGAGCTTTGAAAAATAGGGTGCTCTGCAGTAGGGAAATTCCAGGCAGCTTCTGCAGTAGGTTACATGGTCGGCACAACATTCTGGGCTGAAGGGCCTGTAATATGTTGTAGATTTTCTACGTTCTATAACTGTACAGCGTAAATGTATAGATCTGATGAACATAATAAAAACCCAGATAACGGCCCCATTGCAACACTATTTCAAAGGCTCTCACTGTGCATATTGGAGATATTTGGACATTTCTCTTCCTTTTTCTCTGAATCTTTATCTAACCCCCTTTCAGGAGATCAGGGGAATATTATTGAGATCTGGGTTTCTGGAATTCAAGTTTTCTGTTGTTTGCAATTAACCTGGAATCCAATTTGACATTATATGTTACCTGGAAATTGTAAGAATATGGATATGCTCTTTTTCAAATGTTCCATGTAAATTTAATGACTCAGAGAAGATGTCAGCTAGTTTTCTCATTCCTGAACACATTCCTTCAGGAAACCAATGCAAATTGATTGATGAAGAATGGATTGATATGTGCTGATTGCACTGAGTTTCACTGAAGCATGTTTTGTTGAGATAAATATCAGGGATGATCTAAACCTGACTATCACTATAGTTCCCACACCCCGCACTTCCCGTTTCTACCTCCTACCCCACACCTCGCACTTCCCGTTTCTACCTCCTACCCAAGATAGACTTTATCCGCTCAGGGGATCTCCCATCCACTGCTACCAACCTTATAGTTCCCACACCCCGCACTTCCCGTTTCTACCTCCTACCCAAGATCCACAAACCTGCCTGTCCTGGCCGACCTATTGTCTCAGCTTGCTCCTGCCCCACCGAACTCATTTCTGCATACCTTGACACTGTTTTATCACCCCTTGTTCAATCCCTTCCGACCTATGTTCGTGACACTTCTCACGCTCTTAAACTTTTCGATGATTTTAAGTTCCCTGGCCCCCACCGCTTTATTTTCACCATGGATGTCCAGTCCTTATATACTTCCATCCCCCATCAGGAAGGTCTCAAAGCTTTACGCTTCTTTTTGGATTCCAGACCTAATCAGTTCCCCTCTACCACCACTCTGCTCCGTCTAGTGGAATTAGTCCTTACTCTTAATAACTTCTACTTTGGCTCTTCCCACTTCCTCCAAACTAAAGGTGTAGCTATGGGCACCCATATGGGTCCTAGCTATGCCTGCCTTTTTGTTGGGTTTGTGGAACAATCTATGTTCCGTGCCTATTCTGGTATCTGTCCCCCACTTTTCCTTCGCTACATTGACGACTGCATTGGCGCTGCTTCCTGCACGCATGCAGAACTCGTTGACTTTATTAACTTTGCCTCCAACTTTCACCCTGCCCTCAAGTTTACCTGGTCCATTTCCGACACCTCCCTCCCCTTTCTAGATCTTTCTGTCTCTGTCTCTGGAGACAGCTTATCCACTGATGTCTACTATAAGCCTACTGACTCTCACAGCTATCTGGACTATTCCTCTTCTCACCCTGTTTGCAAAAATGCCATCCCCTTCTCGCAATTCCTCCGTCTCCGCCGCATCTGCTCTCAGGATGAGGCTTTTCATTCTAGGACGAGGGAGATGTCTTCCTTTTTTAAAGAAAGGGGCTTCCCTTCCTCCACTATCAACTCTGCTCTTAAACGCATCTCCCCCATTTCACGTACATCTGCTCTCACTCCATCCTCCCACCACCCCACTAGGAATAGGGTTCCCCTGGTCCTCACCTACCACCCCACCAGCCTCCAGGTCCAACATATTATTCTCCGTAACTTCCGCCACCTCCAACGGGATCCCACCACTAAGCACATCTTTCCCTCCCCACCTCTCTCTGCATTCCGCAGGGATCGCTCCCTACACAACTCCCTTGTCCATTCGTCCCCCTCATCCCACCCCACTGATCTCCCTCCTGGCACTTATCCATGTAAGCGGAACAAGTGCTACACATGACCTTACACTTCCTCCCTTACCACCATTCAGGGCCCCAAACAGTCCTTCCAGGTGAGGCATCACTTCACCTGTGAGTCGACTGGGGTGATATACTGCATCCGGTGCTCCCGATGTGGCCTTTTATATATTGGCGAGACCCGACGCAGACTGGGAGACCGCCTTGCTGAACATCTACGCTCTGTCTGCCAGAGAAAGCAGGATCTCCCAGTGGCCACACATTTTAATTCCACATCCCATTCCCATTCTGACATGTCTATCCACGGCCTCCTCTACTATAAAGATGAAGCCACACTCAGGTTGGAGGAACAACACCTTATATTCCGTCTGGGTAGCCTCCAACCTGATGGCATGAACATCGACTTCTCTAACTTCCGCTAAGGCCCCACCTCCCCCTCGTACCCCATCTGTTACTTATTTTTATGCACACATTCTTTCTCTCACTCTCCTTTTTCTCCCTCTGTCCCTCTGAATATACCTCTTGCCCATCCTCTGGGTCACCCCCCCCCGTCTTTCTTCCCGGACCTCCTGTCCCATGATCCTCTCGTATCCCCTTTTGCCTGTCACCTGTCCAGCTCTCGGCTCTATCCCTCCCCCTCCTGTCTTCTCCTACCAGTTTGGATCTCCCCCTCCCCCTCCAACTTTCAAATCCCTTACTCACTCTTCCTTCAGTTAGTCCTGACGAAGGGTCTCGGCCTGAAATGTCGACTGCACCTCTTCCTAGAGATGCTGCTTGGCCTGCTGCGTTCACCAGCAACTTTGATGTATGTTGCTTGAATTTCCAGCATCTGCAGAATTCCTGTTGTTTATCACTATAGTTATTAACTCTGCTCTTTGGGGGTGAACTTTTTCTGTGTGTTTTAATAAACAAAGGTTCAGGGTAAAGAGAGTCTGAAAACCAGTATGAGATTCACGTGATGTGCATGATTTATAGCAATGTGACATTGCTAGCATTCAATCTGCTAGCTTGTCTTAACAGGTAAATGGTTTAAGGGTTCAGTCTTTCAGAAAATACTTAATTAGTTATATACATTTGCTATGTCTCAATGTATTCATGAAGATATTACAAGGAAAGAAACTGAATCCATTACTATAGTATTTGGTTTAGAAGGCTTTGCTTGCCTTATAATGAATCAGGTAGACCAAATTATATCATTTTAAATTGTTTTGGGGAATGTCAATTTTGGTATATGTTTTACTGATTTCTTCCTTAGGTCAGGAAGTTAATCAGTGACTTTTCCATAATTTTGTCAATACTGATCTTCTGTGGAGTTGATATACTTGTTGGCGTGGACACCCCCAAACTCATCGTGCCAAGTGAGCTCAAGGTTTGTGTTACTGAACATCAGAAATAATTAGCTACCCAGTCTGTGTCTGCAACTAGATTACTTAATTGACTATTTATAGGAAAGTAATTCTACTATTCAATAAAACATTTTTTGCTTTGTAAATTTGATTCAGTACTGTGTACTCATTGTTTCTAAAGTCTGTCATATATGCTATAGTAAAATTCCAATAATCTGCAATCTTGTTCTTCAAAGTACTCATGGTTCAGCATCAGGCTCGCCTGGTAGCAGTTACAATGCTCCTTTCAAACACGCTGGGGTCCCAGTCCTAAATATGTTTCAAACTCACAAGGTCCCTGTTTCCCCTGTCTCTTAAGCTCGCCTGCTTCACAGAAAACACTAATTTACAAATGTAAAAGAAACGTGAATGCCAAGTGTGTTGGTATATTGATAGGAGCATTACCCCATAGTTTGAAAAACCCACCATTCTGGTGACACAAAGTCACAAGCATGCACAAAGTCACAAGTGACATGTCCAAGACACCAGAGTTTTATTTCACTCTGTTTCTACAGCATATTGTGCAGGCACCATCCATTACTTCAACCAAGGAATAATATTCTCTGTGCTCAGTTGAATATTTTGTGATTTTCTGCTTATTTTTGAAAATTGAATGTGTGTAACATTTAAATTGCACTTTGGGAGAATATGAATGTTCACAATCTGCATTTTAGTTATTTGCTTTATCGCACAAGGCACTGTGCAGACATAGGATAATGGATTATTGGAGTTTTATTGTACAAAGCCTTTTCCAAATTTAGAACATTAAAATATATTTGTTGCTCTGAAAACACCGATATTTCCAGGCAGATGAAAACTCTTATCTATCTCAATTATCTAAGAGCGATACAACTGACAGTGCACATTCTTATTTTCTCATACTTTGTTTACCCTCAGGTAAAAGGGTAGCATCATTTGCATAACATAGATTCACATAGTGCAATCTCCAAAATACAATGCAGCATTCTAAAACTTCTAATATTAACACTGTTCAAAATGTAATAACCTAATATTAAATTCTGCCATCACAAAATCCTTCAAGTTTTGATTGCCTTATAATAACCAATGAACCGTTAGAGTTACAGAAAAAAACACAATTCTTTTTGTTTCAGTTAACTTTTGGGATTAGCATATTTTAATGCCTTAATTTTTAGAACTACAGTGCAATAAATAGTGACCTTTTTTTTAAAGCCAACAAATCCAAGCAGAGGGTGGTTTGTGTATCCATTTGGAGCAAATGAATGGTGGATATGCCTCGTTGCGATTGTGCCTGCTTTACTCGTCACAATACTTGTGTTTATGGATCAGCAGATTACTGCAGTCATCTTGAACCGTAAAGAACATAAGCTCAAGGTATGCCATCAATTTGTCTCTGTTTTTGATTGTTTGTTTAGCCACTGCATCAATTAAACCTTTGCAGGGTGATTCCTCTCAACTATCACCAGACAGTTCCAACATTATTTCAAAATATTTGGATAGAATTGTTGTTTTTGTTAATGACTTAAAATGTCTGCAATTATGTTGTCCTGTAAATGAAATGTATTAAAATCATTTGAAGCAAATCATTTATGCATGCTCTTTTGGAGATGATCAATCTAAACCTAATCAAAGTCAGGTCTATTATCAGTGGCATGTGTTGTGAAATTTGTTAACTTAGCAGCAGCAGTTCAATACAATTCATGACAATATAGAAAAAAAGAGTTAATAAATAAATAAGTAAACCAATTACAGTATGTATATGTATATTGAAAATATTAAAAATAGTGCAAAAACAGAAATAATGTATATTAAAAGAAGTGAGGTAGTGTTCATGGGTTCAATGTCCATTTAGGAATCGGATTGCAGAGGGGAAGAAGCTGTTTTTGAATTGCTGAGTGTGTGCCTTCAGGCTTCTGTACCTCCTTCCTGACAGTAACAGTGAGAAGAGGGTATGTCCTGGGTGATGGGGGTCCTTAATAATGGACATCGCCTTTCTGAGGCACCGCTCCTTGAAGATGTCTTGGGTACTACAGATGTTGGTACCCAAGATGGAGCTGACTAACTTTACAACTTTCTGTAGCTTCTTTTGGTCCTGTGCAGTAGCACCTGCACCCCCCTGTACCAGACAGTGATGCAGCTTGTCAGAATACTCTCCACAGTACATTCTTGAGGTTTTCAAGTGTTTTAGTTGGCAAACCAAATCTCGTCAAACTCCTAATGAAATATAGCTGTTGTCTCATCTTTTTTATAGCTGCATCGATATGTTGGGACCAGGTTAGATCCTCAGAGATCTGGACACCCAGGAACTTAAATTGCTTGATCTCTCCACTTCTGATCCCTCTGTGAAAATTAGTTTGTGTTCCCCCTGTCTTACCCTTCCTGAAGTCCACAATCAGCTCTTTCATCTTACTGACATTGTTGCTGTGACACCACTCAACAGTTACAAAATATTCACTGGCTGCTAGAACAGATTGAGTAAATTGCACATAGAGATTTCTGAGTTCTTGCTAGACATACACCATTTGCCATTGTAAATATTTAGCAAATGTTTCCTCAAAAGAAAACAATAGTCTATGCTTTAATTACTCTCTCTCTCTCAACATCCATCTTCATTGTTAATGGTATTAAAGACCCTTTGTGATTGATTCACCAAACATCGGAAAGAAATTTTATTTAATTAATATTCTCATCAATTTATAAATCTCAATTTAATATCCACCTCCACTTTAATAGGAAAAGATGCAGTATTTTCTTTCTTTTATTATAACTATAGGTTTGAACTCCTAAGGACGTTTTTGCAAATCTATGTTGAAAGTTCTTTGATTTTAATGCCTTTATTTATTAGGAAGCTCCAAACTGTGTTGTATTTTAACTGTAACAGAAATAATGACTTGGAAAAATTCATCGTCATTAGTGTACTGCTATATTCCACACCTTTACTTTTAAAATCTAAAATTCAATTAACATGTCCTTTCAGAAACATTGTTTTTAAATGTATGTTTCCATGCCTTGTCTTTTTCCTTGGCATATTTTTTCTAATTTTAATGAATGATATTAAATTGCAAATATTACTACCCTGCTAAATTCCTAGTCTTCTTTAAACCCATTCCTGTATTTTGAATGATATTTCACTACATTTTGCCCAAAATTCATTCTAATCAGCTATACACTTGAAGACTAATCAACTTTTTACCCTGGTGCTTTGTTTCATATTCAACCAGATTTTCACTCATTTGGTTTCATCTCAGAATGAAATTGTTGTTACACGGCAGCAGTACATTGCAAAGCATAATACTAAAAACTGTAAACTTCAGTAAGAAATATGTACCTTTTAAAAAAAGTTAAATTAAGTAAGTAGTTCAAAAACAGAAAAAAATGTAGCAAAGTCATGTTCATGGGTTCATGTCCATTCAGAAATGGGATGGCAGAGGGGAGGAAGCTTTTCCTGAACCATTGAGTGTGTGCATTCTGATGGCAGCAATGAGAAGAGGGCATGTCCTGGGTGATGGGGGTCCTTATTGATGGACACCACCTTTTTGGGGCATTGTTCCTTAAAGATGTCCTGGATGCTGCTGAGGTTAGTGTCCATGATGGAGCGACGAAGTTCACAACTTTCTGCAGCTTATTTCAATCCTGTGGCATGCCCCCCATACCAGACGGTGACGCAGCCAGTAAGAATGCTCTCCATGGTACCTCTGTAGAAATTTGCGAGAGTCTTTGGTGATATACCAAATCTCCTCAAACTCCTAATGAAATATAGCCACTGTCGAGCCTTCTTTGTAACTGCATCGATAGATTGGGTCCAGGATAGATTGTCAGTGATATTGATACCTAAGAACCTGAAATTGCTCCCCCTTTCCTCTTCTGCTCCCTCGATGAAGACAGGTGTGTTATCCCTCGTCTTACCCTTTCTGAGGTCTACAATCAATTCTGCGGTCTTACTGACATTGAGTGCAAGGTTGTTGTTACAGCATCACTCAGCTAGCTGGTATATCTCACTCCTGCACACCCTCTTGTCACCATCTGAGATTCTGCCAGTAACAGTTGTGTCATCAGCAAACTTCCACATGGGATTTGAGCTGTGCCTAGCCACACAGTTGTGGGTGTAGAGAGAGTAGAGCAGTGGGCTAAGCACTCATCCTTGAGGTGCACCAGTGATGATCATCAGTGAGGCGGAGAAGTTCATTTCTGATCCACCCAGACTGTGGCCTTCCAGTGAGGAAATCGAGGATCCAGTTGCAGAGGGAGGCACAGAGCCCAGGGTTTGGAGCTTTTTGATCAGAGCTGTAGGAATGATTGTGTTAAATGCTCAGCTGTAGTCAATAAACCTGACCTAAGTATTAATGTTGTCTTGGTGATCCAAGGCTGCGTGAAGATCCAATGAGATCACATCTGCTGTAGACCTACTGTGGCGATAGGCAAATTGCACTGGGTCCAGGTCCTTGCTTAGGCAGGGGTTGATTCTAGCTGTAACCAACTTCTCTGTGCACTTCACCACCGTAGAAGTGAGCGCCACTGAACAATAGTCATTAAGCAGCTCACCCTGCTCTTCGTAGGCATGGTCTGAATGTTGCCCTTCAGAAGCAGCCTGGAACTTCCAACTGTAGCAATGAGAGAGCAAGAATGTCTTTGAACTCCTACCAGTTGGTTGGCACAGGTATTCAGACTCCTATCAAGTACACTGTCGGGGCCTGTCTGCTTGCCAGGGTTCACCCTCATGAAAGATGTTATGATGTTGGCCTCCATGGCAGAGATCAAAGGGTCATTGGACGCTGTAGGTATCTTCATAGCTGTAGTTTTATTCTCCCTTTCAAAGCGAACATAAAAGGTGTTGAGCTCATCTGGGAGTGAAGCATCTCTGCCATTCATAAGGTTAAGCTTTGCTTTGTAGGAGGTAATGGCCTGTAAATCTTGCTAGAGTTGGCATGCATCCGATTCCACCTCTGACCTTAATCGGAATTGTTCTTTTGCTCTTGAGACAGCCCTCTGTAAGGCATACCTCGATTTCTTGTATAGTCCTAGATCACCAGACTTGAATGCCACAAATCTAACGCTCAGTAGTCTATGAATCTCTTGGTTCATCCACGGGTTTTGATTCAGATATCTACAGAATGTTCTCGTAGGCTGATGCTCGTCCACATCGGCTTTGATGAAGCTGGTGTCCACTGTGGTGAATTTATTCAGACTCAAAGATGAATCCCTGAATACTGTCCAGTCCACTGACTCAAAAAGCCCTGTAAGTGCTCCTCCGCTTCCCTTGTCCATACTTTCTTGATCCTGTCTGTTGGTGCTTCGGCCTCTGCCTAGATGAACACACTTTGCAAAGGGTAGGTGTGGGATGGCATGGTAAGCATTGTTAATGATAGTATAACAGTGGTTCAGTGTGTTGGCTTCTCTGGCTCCATTAGTGATACGTTGGTGATAATTATTTAGGGACTTTTTCAAGCTGACCTAGTTAAAATCTCCCAAAATGATGGGAAAGGTATCAGGGTGCACGGTTTTATGCCTGTTGATTATGTCACTCATTTCGTCAAGAGCCTTTTTGACGTGGGCTTGAGGTGGAATGTACACATCTACCAAGGTGATGGCTGAAAACTCCTGTGGCAGATAAAATTGATGATCGCTAGATGTTCCAGATTGGATGAGCAGGACTGGGACAGAACCACCATGTTTGCGCACCACAAGGAGTTGATCATACAAAATACTCCACCCCGTCTGCCTTTGAAAGACTCAACAGTCCTATCTTGGTGATGAGTCGTGAAGCCAGTGAGCTGTATCGCTGTGACCAGAATTGCAGGGGGTAGCTAAGTCTCCGTGAAACAAAGAACAGAACAGACTCTGATATCCCTTTGTTACAACAGTTTTGCTCAGAGGCCTTTGACCAGCTGTATCGGTGATAGTGGAAGCTGGAGCCCTCTTCTCCTTAAACAAACTTTTAATCCAGCACATCATCCTCTCTTCCACTGTCTTAAAGGAAAACCATGCTTGTGTCTGGGGTCTGCCCTCCAAGAATCATCGACTTTGAGTAGCGATAGATTTTAGAACGATGTTGTTTACTGTATCGTTCATGGCTGTAGCTGTGGATTTTGGCTGTATTAGTCTTAAACAGGAATATTTGAAGATTTCCTTTGGAGCTGCTCGCACGAGTCATCATCTTAATGGTGCCACTGGAAACAGTTCTTTAATTTAGTTCCTTAGACTAAATAGTTTGGTTTTCAACATAAAATGTATTCTGTTTATCCATTCTATCGTTTCTTTAAAAAATAACATTACTCAAACCTATTAGTTGCTCCATAACTACCCTTGTTGATTTTACCATAAACTCTTCTGTTTAAAAATTAATATCACTTCCACCTTCATTTGCAAAAAAATTAGAAAAACATTGACCAGATATTATGATGTTTTAACATGGGCAGAAGCAAAGAAATTCCTTGCTGCTTATCTAATACGCAGGATATTTTCATCCTCCACAATCAAACTTCCAAGTCAGAATTAGGTTGTTTAGCACCTTCTTATACAACGTGAAATTTGTTGTTTTGCAGCCGCAGTACAGGGCAAAGACATTAAATTACTAGGAACTTCAAAATAATTAAATAGTTCAAGTAAGGAATAATACAGTAGTGTCCGTGGACCATTCAGAAGTCTGACAGTGGAGTGTGGTCTTTAGGCTCTTGTACCTCCTGCTCAATGGTAGTAATGAGGAGAGAGCATGTCCGGGATAGTGGATGCTATTTTCTTGAGGCACTGCCTCTTAAAGAAGTCCTCGATGGTAGGATAGAACCGGATAAGTCTACAACCTCTGCAGCTTCTTGAGATCCTTTGCACCGTAGTCTCCGTACCAGGCTGTAACACAAACAGTCAGAATGCTCTTCCCCATACATCTACAGAAATTTACAGGAGTCTTTGTTTACTTACCAAATATCCTCAATCTCCCAATGAAGTAGAGTCACCAGAGTGCCTTCTTTGTGATTGCATCCATACATTAGGCCCAAGACAGATCCTCTGAGATACTAAAACCCAGAAACTTGAGGCTGCCCACTCTTTCCATCATTGGTCCCTCAGTAAGGAATGGTAAATGTTCTCCTCATTTCCCCTTCCAGAAGTCCACAATCGATTCCTTGGCCTTACTGACACTGAGTTTGAGGTTGTTGTTACAACACCACTCAACCAGCCAATCTATCTGACTCCTGTATGCCTCCTTCTCATCATCTGCAAATTTATAAATGGTGTTTAATTCTTTAGAAATTCTGTATTGTTTTATTTACTTCATTTACTATTTTATATCATCCATTTTTTCATTTCTTGTTTATTCAGTTCAAGTTTCTCCTTTAGTTGCTGAATATACTCTCTACAGTGCCTATAAAAAGTATTCACCCCGCTCCCCCCAAGACATTCTCATGTTTCGTTATTTTACAATATTGAATCACAGTGGATCTAATTTGGCTTTTTTGACTCTGATCAACAGAAAAATACCTTTGTGTCAAAATGAATGCACATCTCTAAAAAGTGATCTGAATTAACTACAAATATAAAACACAAAATAATTGATTGCATAAGTACACCCCCTTCAAGTCAGTATTTAGTAGATACACCTTTAGCAGCAATTGCAGCTTTGAGTCCCTAAGACCATAAGACATAGGAGCAAAATTAGGCCATTTCATCATGGCTGATCCCGGATCCCACTCAACCCCATGCACCTGCCTACTCACCGTATCCTTTGATGCCCTGACCGATCAGGAAACGATCAACTTCCGCCTTAGATATACCCATGGACTTGGCCTCCACTGCTGTCTGTGACGAGCATTCCACAGATTCTCCAACCTCTGGCTAAAAAGACTCCTCCTTACCTCTATTCTAAAAGTTCGCTCCTCAATTCTAGAACTCCTCTAGTTCTAGATACCCCCACCTTTGGAAACATCCTCTCCACATTCACCCTATCTAGTCCTTTCAGCATTCAGTAGTTTCAATGAGTCTGTGTGGATAGGTCTCTATTGGCTTTGCACATCTGGATATTGCAATTTTCCCCCATTCTTCTTTACAAAGCTGTTCAAGTTTTGTCAGATTGCATGGGGATCGTGAGTGAACTGCCCTTTTCAAGTGCAGCCACAAATTCTCAATTGGATTGAGGTCTGAGCTCTGACTTGGCCACTCCAGGACATTGACTTTGTTGTTTGTAAGCCATTCCTGTGTAACCTTGGCTTTATGCTTGGGATCATTGTATTGCTGAAAAAACAAATCTCCCAAGTTGCAGTTCTCGTTCAGACTGCAACAGGTTTTCCTCCAGGAGTTTCCTGTATTTTGCTGCATTCATTTTACCCTCTACCTTCACAAGTCTTCCAGGGCCTGGTGCAGTGAAGTATTCCCACAGCACAATGTAGCAACCACCATACTTCACGGTAGGGATGGTGTGTTTTTGATGATGTGCGGTGTTTGGCTAACACCAGAAGTATTATTTAGTCTGATGGCCAAAAAGCTCAATTTTTGGTTTCACCTGACCATAGAGCCTTCTTCCAGCTGACTTCAGAGTCTCTCACATGCCATCCGGCAAATTCTAGCCAAGATTTCATGGGAGATTTTTTCAACAGTGGCGTTCTCTTTGCCACTGTTCCATAAAGCTGTAACTGGTGAAGCACCCAGGCAATAGTTGTTTTATGCATGGTCTCTCCCATCTCAGCCTCTGAAGCTTGTGACTCCTCCAGAGTTGTCATAGGTCTGCTGGTGGTGTCCCTTACTAGTCCCCTTCTTGCACAGTCACTCAATTTTTGAGGACTGCTTGCTCTAGGTAGATTTACAGTTATTTCATATACTTTCCATTTATTGATGATTGACTTAACTGTACTCCAAGGGATTTGGAAGTGATTTGGAAATTTTCTTGTATCCATCTCCTGACTTGTGCTTTTCAATAACCTTTTTCATGGAGTTGCTTGGAGTGTTCTTTTGTCATCATGATGTAGTTTTTGCCAGGATACTGATTCATCAGCGGTTGGACCTTCCAGATACAGGTGTACTTTTACTACAATCAATTGAAACCCCTTGACTACACCACAGATCTCCGAAAACAAATATCTATTTAACTAATTATGCAACTTCTAAAACAAATTGGCTGCACCAGTGATGATTTAGTGTGTCATATTCAACTGGGGGGGGGGGTTTGAATACTTACACAATCAATTATTTTGTGTTTTATCTTTGCAATTAACTTAGATCACATTGTAGAGATTTGTTTTCGATTGACATGAAAGAGGCTTTTTCTGTTGATCAGAGTCAAAAAAGCCAAATTAAATCCACTGTGATTCAATGTTGTAGAACAATAAAACATGAAAACTTCCGGGGGAGGGGGGTGAATACTTTTTATAGGCACTGAATATTCCTTGTGATAAATTTTAGTACAGTTAGTCGAAGCTTGCTCATAATCCTGAGACTTGTTTAATTTCAGCAACACACATCAAAGTTGCTGGTGAACGCAGCAGGCCAGGCAGCATCTCTAGAAAGAGGTACAGTTGACGTTTCGGGCCGAGACCCTTCGTCAGGACCCTGCTGCGTTCACCAGCAACTTTGATGTGTGTTGCTTGAATTTCCAGCATCTGCAGAATTCATCGTGTTTACTTATTTAATTTCATTGACTGAAACACCTCCCAATATCCTTTTCCCTCTGGAATGCCTCAGGGCTAACCTTTAAATTACACCAACAATCACAATTACAATCATAAAGGATATTAGGACTGATTAGTGGTGGTAATCTCTCCCTACTGGTCTGAAGACAGCAATAACGTTAATATGTAAATGACATAAATGACAAGGCTGTGTGCTTAGACCTCTGCTCTACTCACTTTATACTTCTGACTGTGAGGCTAAGCACAGCCCCAATAAGTTCGTTGATGACACTACTGCCGTTGGCTGAATCAAAAATGCTGACAAATCAGTTCATAGGAGGGAGATTGAAAATCTGGCTGAATAGTGCAACAACAACCTCTCACTCAATGTCGACAAGACCAGGTATTTGATTGTTGACTTAAGGAGGAGGGAACCAGAGGTCCACGAGCCAGTGCTCATCAGAGAATCAGAGGTGAAGAGGGTCAGGAACTTTAGATTTCTCAGTGTTATCATTTCAGAGGATCTGACGTGGATCCAGCACGTAGAAAGCACGACAGTACCTTTACTTTTTTAGAAGTCTGCAAAAAAATTGGTAAACTTTGACAAACTTCTATAGATATGTGGTGGAAGGTATACCCGGTATGGAAACATCAATACCCTAAAACTGGAGAAGCCTGCTAAAAGTAGTGGATACGGCCCAGATTATTATGAGTAAAGCCATCCCCACCATTGAGCACATCTACATGGGGTGCTGTCACAGGAAAACAACATCAATCATCAAGATTCCCCACCATCCAGGTCATGCTCTCTTTTCACTGCTGCTATCAGGAAGAAGGTATAGGAGTCTTTCGACCACATCACCAGTTTCAGAACTGTTATTACCCCACAGCCATCAGGCTTTTGAACCAGAGTGGATAACTTCACTCAATCCATCAATGAACTGTCCCCACAATCCATACATTCACTTCCAAGGACTCTCCAACTCATTTTCTCGATATTTATTTCTTATTTATTTATTGTTACTATTTTTCTCTTGTTTTGTACAGTTTGCACAGTCTTTGCAGATTGGCTGTTATCTGTCCTATTTTGTTTCTAGTATTTAATGTGAATGCCTGCAAGAAAATTAATCTCAGGGTTGTATATGGTGACACTTTGATAATAAACTTCGACTTTGGTGTTTTCTGCATCAGAAGAAATGAGCTGAATAGTCTTATGTTATGAATCTAACAAGAGGAATTTTGTGAATTTAAGTGTACTTGAGCTGGGTTGTGCTGTTGGTATTTGAAGATGAGTACTCTGATCTCGCATGTAATCTCATATGTGTAAGTTCAAGTTTATTGCCATTGACATATGGTATGATAGTCAACTTAATTCAGAGTCACAGAACCAAAGAGCACAAAAATGGGCCCTTCAACCCACCATGCCCCTACCTAGCTTTTTGCCCATCTACACGAATCCCATTTATCTACATGAGGACTGTTTCCTTCCATGTCTTGCCTATTTAATTGTCTGTCTAAATGCCTCTTAAATGTAATAATTCTATCTCATTCCATTAACTCTTCTGACAGTCAACCACACTGTAAAAAGATGAAATTTGCACATTTAACACTTTAAACCTATGCCTTTATGTTGTTGATATCCCTACCAATGGAAAAAGATTTTGCCTGGCTATGCCATTCATATTCTTGCATATTTAGATCACCCCTCAGCCTCCATTTCTCCAGAGAAAGTAAGCCCAACCTGTCCAACTTCCTTTCATAACTAAAGTTGTCCAGTCCAGGAAACTATTTGGGGTATCTCCTCTGCATTTGGATGGCTTGTTCCCAAATTGCTCTTCTGACAAAGTCAGGAAGATCTGACTTTTTACCTGCTCTTCCCAATGCTTTTGTTTATCGGTTGCCTACCAGCTAACCGGTGTCAGGAGAAGTGCTCCCACGAAGGTCAGGATGAACACCATACAGCAACTACCAGAAATCTTTAAGTCTGTTCTGCTGAGTATTTTGGAATTTCTCCAGAGTAGTCCTTACAATTGCATCAACATATTAATGATCAGTTTTCCAACATTTCATATGATAGCATGACCTTTTCTGTTTATTAAAGTTGTGCGTTGGAATCATGTCAGTATATACCTGTAGTCTTATTGTTACGCAGCTACAAACTGTCAAGTGTAGATGCCTCTGAGTATATGGAAATTGGCACGTGATCTTTGATGCATGTCTGCACAGCAGCTGGACATCGAAGGAGTGGCATCATTTCAATTGCGGTACATCTCAGGCTTGACATGTAACAAACAGAAAGAGCTTTGCAAGCAAATGGAAGCAATCTGCACAATGGGAAGTCTGTATTCCGTAGGAAGCCATACGTTTGTTCTGCCTGGCAAGAACAAGTATCCAGTGCTCTCTTTCTGCAGACGATGTCAGAGAATCCAATGTAGTAATGCAGTTATTGCAGTATTTGATGGTGATGTCTCAAATATTTCCTGTTTTGATGTGAAAGTAAACCACAGTTCAAAAGTCAATTATCATGACATTTTCACAGCTACCGAAGTGCAGTCCTTGCCCTGCTGTACAACAATTTGGCCCATAATCTTGTGCTGATCTTGATGCCAATTTATTTTAGATATTCTCTCCTATTTATCATCCATACCCTTCCATTGCCTTTATATTCATGCGTCTATCTAAAAGCCTCTTAAACTTCACTAAATAGCCTGATGCCACCACTACCCCTGGTAACCATTCCAGGCACTTGCACAAAAAAAAACTTGCCCCTAATATCGCCTTTAAGCATTTCCTCTCCAATCTTAATATATCCTCAGGTGCTTGGCATTTCTACCCTGGGGAACAAATTCTGCTCCTCTGTAGACTGGGGTGTGTTCAAGGACTCAGAAGAACTGAACAAATACACCTGGGTTGTCATAGACTTCATAAAAACAGTCGTACATGAATGTGTCCCCACAAAATAATTCAGTGTCTTCCCTAACCAGAAGCCCTAGATAAATCATGAGATCTGCAATCTGCTGAGGGCAAGATCAGGGGCATTCAGGTCTGGTGATCAAATTAAATACCAAGATCTCCAGAAAGCTATCTCACATGTGAAGTTAAACGCAAAAAAAAATCCTGACGAAGGGTCTTGGCCTGAAACGTCGACTGCGCCTCTTCCTATAGATGCTGCCTGGCCTGCTGCGTTCACCAGCAACTTTGATGTGTGTCACATGTGAAGTGGCAATTTTGGACCAAACTTGAATTACTGAAGGATTTTGACAGCTGTGGCAAGACCTGAATGCTATTACCTCTTACTAAGTGAAACCAAGTGACATTGGTGACGAGTTTTCATGTCCAGATGAACTCAGTGCATTTTATGCTCACTTTGTCCATCAAAATATGGAGGAACCTTCACGAATTACCACAGCCTCTGATGACCCTGTGGTTTCTGTCTCTGAGGCCGACGTGACAGCATCCTTCAGGAGGGTGAACCCGTGGAAAGCATCCGGCACAGTCGGATAACTGGCTGAGTACTGAAGACTTGTGCAATTTAACTGGCTGGAGTGCTCACTGATACCTTTGACCTCTCTCTTTGGCAGTCAGAGTTATACCAGTGCCCAAAATGAACATGGTAACCTGCCTTAATGACTATCATCCAGTAGCACTTATATCACAATGATGACAGATTGGTGATGAAACATCAACTCCTGCCTGAGAAATGACTAGGATCCACTCCAATTAGTCTACCATCACAACAGGTCAACAGCAGATGCCATTTCAATGGTTCTTCACTCAAACATCGAACATCTGATAGCAAAGATGCATGCATCAGGATGCTTTTCAATGACTACAGCTCAGCATTCAATACCATCATTCCCTCAAAACTAATCAATAAGCTTAAAGTCCTGGGCCTCAATACCTCTTAGAGCAACTGGATCCTTGATTTCCTCACTTACAGAACACAGTCAGTTCAGATTGGCAACAACTCTTCTCCACAATCTCCATCAGCACAGGTGCACCACAGGGCCGTGTGCTTAGCCCCCTGCTCTACTCACTTTTTACTTATGACTGTGAGGCTAAGCACAGCTCCGATACCATATTTAAGTTTGCCGATGTCACCACTGTCATTGGCCAAGTGAAAAGGTGGTGATGAATCAGCATATAGGAGGGAGATTGAAAATCTGGCTGAGTGGTGCCACAACAACAACCTCTCAGTTAACGTCAGCAAGACCAAGGAGATAATTACTGACTTCAGCATGAGGAAACCAAAGGTCCATGAGCCAGTCCTCATCAAGGGATGAGGTGGAGAGGGTCAGCAACTTTAATTTCCTCGGGGTTATCATTTCAGAGGATCTGTCCTGGGTCCCTCACGCAAATGCCATTATTAAGAAAGCACAGCAGTGTCACTACTTTCTTAGAGGTTTGTGAAGATTTGTCATGTCATCCAAAACTTTTACAAACTTCTATAGATGTGTAGTGGAGAATATAGTCATAGTCATACTTTATTGATCCTGGGGGAAATTGGTTTTCGTTACAGTTGCACCATAAATAATATAGTAATAAAACCATAAATAGTTAAATAGTATTATGTGAATTATGCCAGTAAATTATGAAATAAGTGCAGGACCAGCCTATTGGCTCAGGGTGTCTGACCCTCCAAGGGAGGAGTTGTAAAGTTTGATGGCCACCGGCAGGAATGACTTCCTATGACGCTCTGTGTTGCATCTCGGTGGAATGAGTCTCTGGCTGAATGTACTCCTGTGCCAACCAGTACATTATGTAGTGGATGGGAGACATTGTCCAAGATGGCATGCAACTTAGACAGCATCCTCTTTTCAGACACCACCGTGAGAGAGTCCAGTTCCATCCCCACAACATCACTGGCCTTACGAATGAGTTTGTCGATTCTGTTGGTGTCTGCTACCCTCAGCCTGCTGCCTCAGCACACAACAGCAAATGTGATAGCACTGGCCACCACAGACTTGTAGAACATCCTCAGCATCGTCCAGCAGATGTTAAAGGACCTCAGTCTCCCCAGGAAATAGAGACGACTCTGACCCTTCTTGTAGACAGCCTCAGTGCTCTTTGACCAGTCCAGTTTATTGTCAATTCATATCCCCAGGTATTTGTAATCCTCCACCATGTCCACACTGACCCCCTGGATGGAAACAGGGGTCACCGGTACCTTAGCTCTCCTCAGGTCTACCACCAGCTCCTTAGTCTTTTTCACATTTCACATATATTTCACAATATATGGACTGGTTGCATCATGGCCTGGTACGGAAGTACGAATGGAAAAGCCTTCAAAAAGTAGTGGATACAGCCCAGTCAACCTATCCTTCTCAGAACTTAAAAAAAACTTCTTACCAGGTCTCCTCTCAGTCTTCCACAATAAACTTCTTCTGCACCACAATCTCAACATCCTTCCTATACTGAGGCGACCAGAACTGCACACACTACTCCAAATGCATTCTAACAAAAGTTTTATATAGTTGCAGCATGATTTCTTTGCTCTTAAGTACAACACCCTAATCAATGAAGCAAACATTGCACATGCCCTCATTACCATCTTATCCACTTGCATAGCCTTTTTCAGTGAACTACAGACCTGGACCCCAAGATCCCTCTGAACCTTAATGCTATTAAGGGGCCTACCATCAACTGCATTCTTTCTCCTCACCTTTGATCTGCCAAAGACCAATAGCTCACACTTGGAAGAGCTAAACTTCATCTGCCACTTCTCTGCCCATATCTGTAACCGATCTATATGCAGCTGTATTCTCTAATCGTCCTTTACACTGTCTGAAATTCCTCCATTTTTGTTGCTATTTGCAAACTTGCTAATTCCATGATACAAAATAAATGATATATTTTCATCCAAATCATTGATATATATCACAAACAACAGAGATCCCAACACCAATTGTTGTGAACACCATTACTCCTGGACCTCCAGCCAGAATAATGATGATCTACCTCTATTCTCTGTGTAAGATTGATGCATTATATTTGACATGGTATGTGGTGATAACCCAAGTGCAGAAAGGGAGATGCTAAAGTGGGTTAAAAAGTTCACTGAACTTTAATAAGAATTGTGCAGAACAAAAAGTTTATAATAAAGCTGGCCAACGGGGCCATTAATTAAACTCTCAAACTAAAAGCTAAGGCCAAAACTGTGACTTGGAAGTGGTAACTTAATAATAAATTAATTGCACTCCTTTTCCGTGTCAATCTAAACTGTAGTCTTCTTTCCTGGAACGAGGACTAGGGTAAGCAGGGAACATTGCGGTCACTGTGTTTTGGTCATGCCCCCACAAGACTGAAATGAAGGATAGGGGTTAAACACAATCACAAAGAAACCCTACTTGATTGGAACGTGCATGTTCAATCCCTCTCAGCTGTCCAACTGCGAGGGCGCCCAGACCCCATGACCGAGTCCGTGGTTGTGACAGTACTTCAGAATGTCCTTAGTGAAGTTGTTTTAGTTCCTTATTGAGGACTAGGTAAAAGGACTCTTTCTGAACACCCTGGATTTCCATGGCCTCCAGCTGAATGAGTTTGACCACCCTCCAAGTCTTCCAGCAATGTGACCCTTTGCTCCTGTTCCCAGCCATGCCGTAGTCAAAGGGGAATGACTACAAATACGGTACATTCATGTCTTGGAGGAACTGATTAGTTCATACATTTTGAAACCACGATTAATCTTTTATCAAACCGAAATAGAAAATACTGGAAGTACTTAGTGGGCCAGGCGGCATATATGAGTGTAAAGTTTCATAATTTTCTGTGCAAATTTAAAAGAACTTAAAGTTTGCATTAAATCCTATGCACATAATTCTGTGATTCTTTGATAAATACTCTTATAATTATAACATTTTCAAATGCTACCTAACCTGTGGCAGTTGATAATCTCTTTAAGCAGTGATGGCTGACCCCTTCAGTTGCCCAGCTGGCGGGGTTCAAAGGAAAGCTTCATGCTGTTCAGAGGCTGTTGGTTAGAGTAGTACTTTCCAAATCAGCAGTACTAGAAACAAATCAGTATTGCATACTGATTGAAGTCATGATGTGGTTACCCATCACACCACCAATGCATGTTGGCTCTCTTCAGTATAATATCTGGAGTGGGATGCAACAAATGTCCCAATGCATGTTGGATTCAAGAGGAACTAAACCAGCACTGATTGCACAGAGAAGAACAGGCATTACAGATATTCATTGTGAGCCTGGATGTTTGTGCATCCTTTTTCTCAACTTTGATGTTCATGCTTTTTTCTTCTTACACCTGATGATTGATCCTTAAAATCCTCAAATTCTTCAGTTTCACCATATCCTTGGTGTGTATACACACCTATCCCTCCTCTTTTAAATCCCTTCTATTTCAGTAGGTTTTGGTTGTCACCTTGAATTTCTCTTTGTCTTGACACCATTTCATCTGATTATCTCCAATTAAATATATTAAATATGTTATTGATCAACATTCCTTGCCATTTGGGAAAAACCTGGAGGTCACTGTGCTTGATGTTTTGTTTTCAGTATCTGATACTGCAGGAGTGTGAATATCTGATGAAAATGTTTTCAAGGCTGGGTATTACACCAGAAGTAACTAAACATCTTACTAATGTCAACTGCCTGGGTATGCATATGAAAACATATCACTTGGAAGAGGAACAAGCAAAAAAATACAATATTTTACCATAGCATAGTGGCAAAACATTTTATAAAACAAGGGCAAGCACAGCAAAAAGAAGGAAGATGGATCAAATAAATAATAAATATTTTTTGCATTGTGTTCCTTTCACTATCTACAGTAAAAATTATTACGCTAGCATTTACAGTATGTCCGCTATTTAATTTAACATTAACATGGATCACATTTTAATTATTCTTTGGTAAGCTGGTAAGAGAACAAAGCAACTGTATGTTTCAGTACAGAAAGACAACTTAATGGATGTACCTTATGAGGTTAGCAAATAGACCTTTCTGATAGGAATTTCATACCATGAAACTCACATCATTTGATATTTATTTCTATTGAATGGATAAAGGTTGACCAAAGCTGTTTATCATGGAACAGGAATAGAACTACTCTCATGATAAGCTAACTGAAAATTCAAAAGAATTGCTGTGAGGGAAACAATTTTATTTTATACTATTACAAATAGAATCACTGTCCTACTCCAGCAAAAGATTTTACCTTATGTTTTGAAAATATGGAAGTGAAGATAAACACTCTGGTAATATAATTTGGACAGATTTAATTCATAGCATTTCTTTGTTTCCCCAATTCAAACTGTGACAATTACCCCACAGAAAGGTGCTGGCTTTCACCTAGACCTGTTCTGGATAGCTCTTCTTTTGATTCCTACTTCATTCATGGCTCTGCCCTGGTACGTGTCTGCAACTGTAATATCCCTTGCGCACATAGACAGCTTGAAAATGGAGACTGAAAAATCTGCCCCTGGTATAGAACCCACATTTATGGGAGTGAGGTATGTTGAGCAATATTCTGAGGATTTAATATAGAATTATGGAAACAGTACATAAATAATTACACTTGTCTTCAGATAAATGCATGTACTTGTATGATAGGAATTGTTTTCTTTTTGTGTTATGAACTGATTACATTCATGTTCAGCACATTTCTGAACTGTAAGTTATATCTAGAATTGATGGACTGGCTAGAACTGTTTCACTTAAGCATTTTTTGTCAGCCGGTTGATGTCCTGATTTAGATGTGCTTGTGCCGCAGATTCAATGATGAATACCTTTTTTAAAAAACAAAAATGTTCATTAATAAATATATAGAATCTGCACTCTGTTTCCCAGTGGCTTTTGAAGACTGAAGTACTTTGTCTTTGAACAAATAAGTAAAGGTTAAGACAAAGGTTAAATTAATTTACTAGTATATAGGTTATACAGAAATTTTAATATCTGTAAACTAAAATAATTTGTATAAATAATTGCAGAAACAAGAAAACATATGAAGGCAAATAAAATCACACAATACTGAAAGACATGAGATATAATCAGTTTTCAGAAAGGTGTTTTCTTGCATTATTTGACAAATAATGTACAGTATTTTCAGGTTGACAGTCAGGTTTGTTTCTCTCAGTGATTTTCCAGGATTAGTAATAGCTGTGAGATTTTCCAAATTAAAATAATTTGATAATATTCACTGTATTAGCTCACATGTGAAGAATGCTCTACTGGATAAGGTCTGAGGGCAGTTCTATTCTCTGCGGAATTGTAACAAAGCACAGCTGACACATGAAAAAACAAAGGAAGATAAAATATAGATACAACATAAAACATTGATAATTTGTATTTATACACCACTTTCAATGTGGCAAAATATTCCAAAACATTTCACAAGATTGTTATTAAAGAAAATTTGATTGTATAAAACACTGCCTATCAAAATACAGAGCACAATACAAGTTTGGACATAGGCAGCAGCGTTTTTGTAATGGCCTAATGACGACAGATGTGAAAGTGCTGGGGATTGTTTTCTTGGTGAGAGAAACATTAATAATATCAGCAGTCATGGAGCCTGGAAAGGAAGTTGTGTGATCAGAATTGTAGTGGGAATGGGGTCAAGGAAGCAGGATCCAGATTGCAGATACTTAGGCTTGTAGAGGAGGGAGGTAGGAGAGAATTTGCAGGTGTAGAACTTGAACTGGCAGGAACCTTAGGTGCTTGACCTGCTGGGCAAATGCCGAGGGACCTTACCAAATGGTCTCAATCTTCGTAGCAAAATCTGTGCACTCTTTGTACTTTGTTAAAAATGAGGATGGAGGGATAAAGAATTAAGAATGTTTTGCAATAAGCAAAATATACAAAAGATTTCTTTGAATTCCTGGATGATCATTTTGAAAGATAGCTGCAGGAAACACAATTTTATGCTGTGTGGTGATGAACTACTAAAGCAGCTGTGTGCATATCCATTCACTTATGCATAACTTGTATTTAACAGAACAAGGACGAGAGTTTTTATCAGCTGGAGATGCTGGGGGGGCAATAATAATTGTTTTCATGGAAAGGGGGCATCAAAGGTGGAGGAAAGCATATTGAGCAAGTTAATAGTTGCAGAAAGGTCATGACGAATGGAGACTTAGGCAATTATCCTGTGGCTTAAGCAGGTCAAGTATTCTTTTCAGCAGGTTATTTAATCAAATTGGCTTATTATCCTCTCTGAAAAGGTTTCATGAGCTCTGGAACCAGTCATGGTCCTCAGCGCAGCCCGGAATCATACAGAGAGCACGACATTGGTTATGCTGGCTGAGGGCCTTGGCAGGGAAGTGGTAATCAGGAGAGGCGAGGGACGAACAGCCAGATTTCTCCTGCTTCCATATTCTGCTCATTCTTTCTCATTGTTGTTGGCAATTCAATCGATCCCCTTGAAAACTAATGCACTCTCTGCTTTTTGCTTGAGAATGCTGAATGCTGTAATCAGTCAGCAAGTACTTGAGCACAGGGCCTGAAAAAGATGTTCTTTCCCTGGATCTTTTAAGTAATGATCCAAAGGTAGTTTTAAGCAGATAACCTCAACTTCTATAGTGCACTCCGAATAATGCAGTGTGCAGTACATGCCAGCGTTGAAAGAGAATTGTAGACAGCCATTTTTTTCACTCAACAACATGTGTTGTATAATCCAGCTTTTCAGCTAATGTATTTTAAATATCATTAACTTTTTGCTTTATAATTGCACTGCAGTTTTTATCCATATGAGTCTATTCCCAGTAGGGATTAGTTTTTATTTCCAAGTGCTCCTGCCACATTTTGTCACCCTGCAACCTTATCCTTCAATCTCTTTGAATTATGGAGGACAGCACGTGTATAAATGTCTCTCTCCAGCAGACTTCATCAGGATCATCATGACTCCAGTATTTCTACTATTTTTAAATGTTTCTTAATTGTACATATGATTTTTTTTGTGTTCTATCGCTGAGCAGCAGTGAAAAATCTGATTGGCCTATCAGAGTTCTCTTTGGGAACTAGCTGACTTGATCAGCATTTCTGATCTGGCTATTGTTCACAATTGCACTGAATAAAAAAATTCCAAGAATAAGAATATAATTGTTCCTATTTGTTGTTAAAATTAAACTTATTCTCTAAGTCTTTGCTACTTGATATGTTTTTCAGGGAACAGAGAGTGAGTGGGCTGGTTATTTTTATTCTCATTGGTTTATCGCTCTTCCTGGCTCCAATTCTTAAGGTAGCATTAATACACAAGCACTGATACTTTAACAGCAAACTTAAATTATTTAGTGGTGCTAGAGCCTGAAAAATAATTGATAACTGAATTTGTGTTGTTCCTCAGTATGTGCCCATGCCAGTGCTGTATGGAATCTTTATGTATATGGGTGTATCTGCTCTCAGCAGCGTTCAGGTAAGGTCATTTGCCTCTCGTTCCTAAACATTATTAGCTGTTAACTTAAAGGAGCTATGAAATTAAACTTTCCATTATGAAGATCCACTGCAATGAACTTGAAAACTTTCAAAGATCAGTGTTTATGGTGCTCTTCTTTTGGATTTAGTAACCACTACTCTGAAATGACAACTGAGGTATCTAGTCCACTTCACTTTTGTTACTTCCAGTAAAATGGCGGCCCGATCAGTCACAGCAGCTTTTGCGGGGTCAACAAAAGATGCTTCTGTTGAATTTAGATGTATTTTTAAGCATCACAATGAGCCTGCTATACATTAAGAACTTAAACTACGAGTCTGTGGTGGCCAGTACTATCATGTTTGCTGTTGTGTGCTGGGGCAGCAGGCTGAGGGTAGCAGACACCAACAGAATCAACAAACTCATTCGTAAGGCCAGTGATGTTGTGGGAATGGAACTGGACTCTCTGACGGTGGTGTCTGAAAAGAGGATGCTGTCTAAGTTGCATGCCATCTTGGACAATGTCTCCCATCCACTACATAATGTACTGGTTGGGCACAGGAGTACATTCAGCCAGAGACTCATTCCACCGAGATGCAACACAGAGCGTCATAGGAAGTCATTCCTGCCTGTGGCCATCAAACTTTACAACTCCTCCCTTGAAGGGTCAGACACCCTGAGCCAATAGGCTGGTCCTGGACTTATTTACTGGTATAATTTACATATTACTATTTAACTATTTATGGTTTTATTACTATTTATTATTTACGGGGCAACTGTAACGAAAACCAATTTCCCCCGGGATCAATAAAGTATGACTATGACTAAAGTACTGCAGGTCTGCCCTGTCAGCGAGTTGCTCGTTGGCAGAGAAATTGAAGGAGGAGTGCAGCGCGCTGCTGCCTGTATCAAAGGAGGCATACAGTCTAATAGCAAGTGACTGTCATGGTCACTTTTCTTGTGATCGTACGACCCTTTTTGGACATTGTTAATGTGGTATGCTGGAAGTTCGGTTCACTGTTTTATTGGTGAACAGCAGGTGCAAATTACCAAGGCCTCAATCCATTATAACTTATTACCCCCAACCCTATGAACCATTATCTTATTTCAAAAGGCATTTGATAAGCTACTATTTTTATTTAGATATTTGATGAGATTATCATTTTGATAATGCCTTCTGAAATAAGATAGTGTTTCATAGGGTTGGGGGAAATAACTTATGGATGGGGGGGCCATGCTAATTTACACATGCCTTCTGGAAATCCAATGACACCATGTCAACTGGTTCTCCTTTCACGGCCCCTTGTGCAGGGACCAGATTAGAGCAGGAATAAATAGGAGTAAGAAATGTCTTCACACAGAGTCCTGGAGAGTTGATGAGTGAGGAAGAGGAGTTGCAGAGATATAGGACTTGATCATAGATCCAGTGTAATCAGGGGTTGAGATTGGTGGTGAGGGACTGATTGTACCATGGTGGTGAGGATGTCAAATAAAATGAGTTGTGTAATAGAATTTACCAAAGATGGTACTCCTCAGAACAAAATAAACTGAATTTTCTGGGATGCAAAGGGAATTATTTCATTTGATGATTATCTGATGATGCAGAAGGGTGATTCCTGACCATAAGTACCCTCCCAGATTTCCTGAGTGGCAACAATTGAGTCTGAGCTAGTTGCAAATGTTTCACTTCAGGAGAAACAAGTAACATTTTAGTGAAACATACATTATTTTATGGATGCAAAAGATTCTGCAAATGGTAGAAATCCAGAGCAACACACATAAAATGCTGAAGGAACTCAGTAAGTCAGGTAGCATCTGAGGCCCTCGGTTGACTGGGGTTGATCGTGGATATTGCATCCTAGCTATCTACATGATACACAAGCCAGAGAGGTACAATATGGAGAACAAGCTGCTGCCCATGCAGCAGACTCCCCCTCTCCATGCATCTGATGAATCCAAAGGAAAGGCAGGAACTGATACAGTGTGGCACCTGTGGTGTCTCAGGAGTTGCCAATCAGCATTGAACTCAATGTAGGACTGCATTAGGAACTCCAGCTCTGAATTTTTCCCTCGGGGTTTACTCCCGAAGCCTTCCCCATTGGGTATAGCCTCAAGGTAGTGGAGTTTCGAGATCAGAGTTTTCCTTCTCCTAGATGAGCTGTCAATCATGGCTGATGAGGCCCATCTGCCTGAAGTGACTGATTTCAAGGTGCCAGTAAAAGGCACCAGGGGTGGCAGGTAAGGACAAGAGAAACTCTAACCCTGTCAAAGCAGTGAGAAGATGGGGTGAGGGCAGATTTCTGGGAAATGGGGGAGATGCAGATGAAGGGAGCATCAATGATGGATGAAGGAAAACCTGTTCTTTGAAGGAGGAGGATATCTCTGATGTCCTGGAAAGGAAAGCCTCATCCCGGGGACAGATGTGGTGGAGATAGAGGAACGGAGATAAGGGAATAGCATTTTTACAAGAGACAGATTGAGAAGAGGTTTAGTCAAGATAGCTGTGGGAGTTGGTAGGTTTATGAAAGATATCTGTAAACAGATCAAGAAAGGGGAGGGAGGTGTCAGAAATGGATCAAGTGAATTTAAGGAAGGGGTGGAAATTGGAAGTTGGAAATTGACGAGCTCAGCGTGGGTGCATGAAGCAACACCAATGCTGTTGTCAATGAAGCACAGAATGCGTCAATGAAGAGCATTACCATGGAAGATGTGGAACATGGACTGTTCCACATAGCCCAACAAAAAGACAGGTATAGCTGGGGCCATTTTGGATGCCCATGGCTATACCTTGACTTTGGAGAAAAAGGGAGGGGCCAAAAGAGAAATTGTTAAGTGACCCTTGTCCTTCCCCAAAGAATATTTCTGATTTCAGCAATGTTTTTGCTGTTTCTGATATTCTACTAGTCTTTAATTCAGTCTTTATACCACCCTCCTGTCTCGCTATTCTCTTTAATGTTGTCTCATTGCTTCAACTTACATTACTTTCTCTACCATTTAAATAAAATACTGTAACTTTAATAGCATTATGCTTTCTTTCACTTATATTGTACACCCACTTCTTACAAAAATGTGTAATGCAATAATGTGAGTGGATTAAAACTAATGAATATACAATAAGAACATAAGAAGCAAGAGAAGGAGTAGGCCTTCTACCTGATCTAGCTGTGGACACAGCTCCACCCATCTGCATTTTCCCCTGCTATGTAAAAATGCAGTATATCTAACTGTGTCTTAGATGAGGTAGCCTCTACTGCTTCCATGGGCAGAGAATTCCCCATTTTCACTACTCTCTGGGAAAAGGTCCCTTTGGCACTCTCCTCATCTCCATCCTAAATCTATTTCCCTGAATCTAAAGACTATATCCCCTAGTTCTAGTCTCACTGTGGAAAAAACATTTCTGTCTCTATCTTATCTATCCCATTGATAAGTCAGTATGTTTCGATAAGATCCTCTCTCATTCTTCTGAATTCCAGCGAGTATAGTCCTAGGCAACTCAATCTCTTCTCATAAGCTAACCCTATCATCTCCAGAATCAAACTGGTGAATCTCCTCTGCACCACCTCCAAAGCCAGTATATCTTTCTTCAGGTAAGGAGACCAGAATTGAATGCAATACTCCAGGTGTGGCCACACCAGTATCCTGTACAGTTGGAGCATAACTTCCTTGTTCTTAAATTCAATCCCTTTATAATGGAGGCCAACATTCCATTTTCCTTTCCTGATAATCTGTTGCACCTGTATATCAACTTTTTGTGGTTCATGCACCCATTCTCCAAAAGTCCCTCTGCACAACAGCACGCTGAAATCTTTCATCATTTAAATAATGATCCGATCTTTTATTTTTCCTTCCAAAGTGGATGACCTTGCACTTAGCAATGTGGTAGTCCATCTGCCAGACCCTTGCCCACTTACTTAGCCTCTCCACATCCTCTGTGCAATTTGCTTTTCCACTCTATTAGCAAACTTAGACCTGCTACACCTGGTCCACTCTTCCAAAACATTCATGTATATCATGAACAGTTGCTGGCCGAACACAGACCCCTGTGGCACTCTGTTCATCACTTATCATTAACCTGAAAAACACTCATTTATCCCAACTCTCTGCCTTCTGTTAGTTAACCAATCCTCTATCGATATTACTTCCAACTCAATGCCTCCCTATGGATAAATCTTTTATGTGGCACCTTATACAAAGCTGTATTACAATACAGATGTATAAATTATATATTTGGTCCATCACTCCATCCAATCATTTGCCAAAATAAAAGATAAGAGAAAATAAATTAAGGTTTTGTGTCTGCAAATAGCCTCAGAAATCATCCTTCCAATTTGAAAAAGATTGGATTTCAAATGCAGCACCCTGGAGAGATCTAACTTTGCATTATGGAGGTTGCCTGCAGCAAGAGTGGACAGCATTTCAGGCTACAGTGTCATGAACCAAAGGCCTACTGTTTCCCAGTTGTGGAGGAGGCTGCGAAGAATTGCTCTTCCTCAACAAATCATAATCAACTATTAAGAAGAAAGGAAACAATAATTCAACTTTCAGGATTTTTACAAAAAAGGTGGATGAAGCAGTTGCACAAATGACATTTGTCGTCTCTCTTCTATCCTTATTTTTGCCTTGGTCAATTTATTTTGTGTGTCTTGTGTCCCTCTAAGTCTAGATTTTATATTTTTGCTGTTGATAATTCATTGCTACTTTGCAAAATAGATGTCAGGTGGGGTGACACAGGGATGCAGCTGCCCGACAGCTGTAGTGACCTGGGATCAATCCTGACTCCTGGTGCTGTCTGTCTGGAGTTTACACATTCTCTCTGATGCCACCTGGCTTTCCTCTGGGTGCTACAGCTTCTTCTTGTATTTCAAAGGCACGTGGGCTGATAGTCAACTGGTCACGTAAATTCCCTTGTGTTTGGGTGGGTGGTAGAACTTGGGGGAAGTTCAAAGGTCATTTTGTCATCAAAGTATGCATGTACAACACAACTCTGATATTCTTCTTCTCCAGAAAATTGATGGAATTGTTAGAAGAATAAAATGGGATATGTGTAAAATTAGTGTAAATGATTGATGGGACAAATTTCCAATTTCCATGACTCAGACTGTTGCACTTTTATGTTAATCATATCATAACAGCCACATTTTCTTGGCCCTAGGGTTAATAAAAACAAAAAGTGCTATCATTACCCAAAAGGTCAGGCAAAATGTGTGGAAACAGAATCAAAATTAAAATTTCAAATTTCACTAAGAGTTGGTTGTTTAACATAGTACAAAACATTCAATAGGTGATTCATTATTAAATTAAGGAATGGTTAGAGGGTGAAGAACAGGATAATAAAATAAGATCCAGTGTTCTAAGTTTCAAGGCTTGTATGTGTGAGAGATAGTGTGGGCGGAGTCAAATGGTGACACCCTGTAACAGGAGAATCCCTTTCAACGATTCTCCATTCCCTCCTTTCCTGTCAGAAACATTGGCAAGTACATGGTTAACTTTACAACATACTATTTCCACCAGGAACTTAGCCCATAAATGGGGTGTTTTTTTTTTGCTACTCTTAACTATATTTCTGGCTATGAGAAGAGACAATAAAACTTTAACAATTCATAAACACGAGATTTTTAAAAACACATTTTCTTTAAAACTATTCGAGAAAACATTCCATTATGTTTAAGTAGGGTCAGGGTCTGTGTGGGGGTTGGTGTGTGTGTCTGTGAGAGAGATTATTATCTCTAGTTTATTTTCCCGAGGTTGAACTCCAAATTATTACTGTTATTGCATAAATATGACACTGGCAAGATTTTTCTGGACGAAATACTACTAACAAGAGGCTACTCCCATTGCTTCAGATGATGATTACTATTATTTTGCCTGCATATTATTTTAGACTCTGGTTGCTGTTTTAATTCAGCCCAGGAACAGTGAAGAGACTGAAGGCCAATTATCAATTTTCTGAAAGAGAAAATAATTACTTCTAATCAGGTTTTAAATTTTCGTGACTTGATCCTTCAAACCACGAAGTAACTGCTGCTATATTTGCAGATTTTCAATTGATTTGGAAAGCTTGCTGATATTCTATTCATGAAGGTTGAGTAATTCATTCCTTTCTTAATGGAACTGCAAAAATAAAAGGAGCAATTTTAATTGAACCAGTGAGCAATTTAAATCACTCCAGGGACGCATTTTAGATTTTCAAGAAAATTTGTGCAACTTTTTGACTGGTGTGGTGGATCTTGCAGTGTCGTGCCTGTACTGACAGCTTCTGGTATCTATTTCCATAATGCTTCAGCCAACTTGTTATGTGCTTTCTACCTGAATTTAGTAAATAATATATTCACAGAAAACTGCAAGCCCTTGCTTTTTCCAAACACCTCATCCTTCAACTTCTCATTCTTATAAAACTATCATTGCTTAAAACATTTTAGCAGTGTCAGCTGACAGGCATTGAATTTTAACTGGTAACACTGAATTTTTTCCCTAGTGATTGTGATATTATTATGACCTGTATTATTATTTCAAATCCACCTTAAAGCCAAAGAAAAAACATTTATAGTTAATAGTATGTTTATTTATATGGGCTGACAATGCACATAAGGTGATATTCCTGGTTTGATGCTAAGTTATCCATTTTTTTGCTTCTCAGATGGAAGGAATTATGGGGGTACTTTTACTTGCTTACAGTCACATAATTTTTTTTTATGTTGAATGACAAGCGTCATGATTAATTAATGCTTATTTGGGTAATACAGATCAATTCCCCTCTACATTAACTAGTTATATCCTGGGCATCTAAATTTTTCCAAGAAGTGAGTTCTAGAAGATAGTTATTAGACATGTTTATTCAGTCACATATATATGGCCAGAATGAGAAAGAGCATATCACCATTACCAAGACTAGCTGTATAATTCTGGAAGTATTTAAATTTCCTAGTGGAGACATTGACAAGTTACTAAGTCCAAAGTTCGGGATTGCTGGGCCGCAGTGCCTGTCTCATCTGTGTTTGTTTATAGACAAGCTGAAGTTTCCTTTTGATGATTTAAATTACCTAGATGACAATAAGCTTGCTATAAACAGTCAGAACACATTATCTGAAGATGCATTGAGACTTCTGATCTTCCGAACATAGAAAAGTTTTCCATTCGCACTCTTCATTATTTTTTGTCCCCTAGGCTGAGTTTATAGACCTAACAGAAGACAGGCTGCAATTGAAGAATTGCGTCTACTTTATTGAAGGATTGTGTCTATTTCACATTAATATGTGAAGACCTTGAAGAGGGTGTGGGAGGGATTGCCTAGATTTGTGTTGGGGAAGAGGGACTTAAGTTTTGTGGTTAGCTCAGAGAAATTGGGCTGTTCTCCACAGGGAAGAGATTTGATGGAACTCTTGAAAATTACGAGTGGGCAAAATGAGAACGAGAGAAATTGTTGCCACAGGCAAAAGTGTTGGGGGATAACAGATTAAAGATGATCAATAAAAAAAGAACTGAGTGTAACATTAAGAAAAATGTTTCAATGCAATGAGTTGTGATGATCAGGAACAGGTAGATAGGGTGGTGAAAAAAGGCATAAGGCATGTTTGCCTTCATCATCTGTCCCACTGAGTACGAGTTGGAGTGTCACTTCACAGCTATACAAGACATTGATGAAACTGCACTTGGAGTATTTTTTGCAGTTCTGGTCACTATGCTATAGGAAGAATTTTATTGAACTAGAGGGTGCAGAAAACATTCATAAGGATGTTGCCAGGATTGGAAGATTTGAATTATGAGGAAAAATTGGTTAGGGTACATTTTTTCCTGTAGTGAAGCAATTTAGGGGGTGACCTTATAGAAGTTTATAGAATGATGAGGAGCTTAGAGAAGATGAATGGTCACAGTCAGTTTCCCAGACCAGGGAGATCTATTACTAGGGAGCACAGGTTTAAGATGAGCGGGAAAGGATTTAAGGGGGATCTTGGGGGGAAAATTTTTTAAACGCAAAGGGTGGAAGCATTTGGACAGGTACATGTAGAGGGATATGGGCCAAATGCAGGCAAATGGAACTAGCTTGGGTAGGCACCTTGGTTGGCATTGGACAAGTTGAACTGAAGGGCTTTTTTTTAATATAAAAGAGTTGTATAACTGTATGCTATGGAGAACTGGCCATCAAAACCATTCAGATTTTAATATTTGCAAATTTCTGCTGTTGCTGTGGTTCAGATTTTTTAAATCAACCACAGCAAATATGATAGTCCTATATAATATATATTTCTTAATATCTAAAGTCTCATTGTCACAAGTACAGTTAAGATTCAGATTAGACAATAATGAGTGGTGATCTTCATATTTATGGAAACAATAATAAAGGCAACAAAAATCCTAAAGCTAGTGTTTTATAGAACAATTGATGGAATAAGTGGGACATTTCTTTTGTATATGCATTTCACAACCATCATCATTAATGTTCTTGTTTCAGCTTAGTTTATTACTTTTAACTTTATGGATTTATATGTAATGGATATGTGGAAGAGACTTGTACATTAAACAATTGACAACTGACTCTCCCTTGGGCACACCAAACTTCTTAGAAATTAATGTCAGATGAGTACTCAGAAGTTCACAGATTGCATTTTTCCCTTTTTTCACAATGGACACCTGTGAGCAACTGTGAGTCATTGAATAAACAAGGATACATCTGTTTCTTTCAAACAAATTACTTCTGTGATGCAATTTCACAGCAAGGCTTCTTGTATAGTTTATTTAATCCTCTTTCCTCTATTTCCTCACTGCAACGCCTCTCATATTCCCTTCCCACTCCCCACTTCCTCGCTTCTCTCTATTTTAAATGTGTTTTCCTCTAGTGTGTTATTAGGCTTTCTGGTGTTATTCATTCCTACTCTGGCCATAAAGCTTAGTTGGCAACTTGTTCCCATTGTGCAAAATACAAGCTACTAGAGGAACTCAATGGTTAGGCAGCAACTGTGGAGTTAGAAGGATAGTCAACATTTAAGCTTGAGACCCAGCATTAGCACTGAGAGTGTAGAGGGGATATAGGCAGTATAATGAGGTAAGGTGGTAGGGAGGCAGGAGCTGACAAGGAGTGGGTCATGGGCAGGTGGAAAGCTTAATTTGGGAGGTGATATGTGGAGACAACATAAGACTACAGATTCTGAAGTCTGATAAGTAAGGAAAGCATCTTACAGGACAGATACAACCTTATTAAGCCACTTTTATTCATGGCTGTAAGATTTCTTTCCATTTTAGGGACAGCTCTATCAGTGGCTATCAATGATACTGTTATTCTGAAGTTTTATACTGCCAGTAAATATCCATTGCATCAAGATTTTTATCAAGCAGATCATTCTTGTACTGCTGTTTTCCAAAATAAATTCAACTAAAGAAATCATTTAACTTATGTTATTTGGTTATATTTCTAAGCATGCAAGATGTTATTGACATTATTTGTCACTATCACAAATGCATTGGTATTCTTGAATATAGAAAGCCATCATTCCAAAAACATACATATGATCTACTGCATGGAATGTAAAGGTTTAACCCAAATGCAGAGCAGTAGAGACAACTAGCAGCGAATGATAACTTAAATAATAAACTGTAAAATAACAAGCCACAAGGGGCCACAAAACAATAGAGAACAGATATTTCACTCAACAGGGTACCTGAAGGCTAGGAGCGACTGGATAGTTTGATAAGCAAACAAGGAAGGTGGATGAGAGCAGGGTTTATATAGGTTGAAGGTGAAGCACTGGAAATTAGTGGCAGGTGACTCCTATTAGCTGGATGGAGACTGGGAGGAGCCTGCATGTGTAGACCTGACAGGAACTGAATTGCCCACATTGCCCTTGTAGCTTTCCTGATCTAGCCATTCTGTTGCAGGCAATGTTATCAGGAATTTCAAGAAAATTTCATCTGTTATTTTTAAGGAACCAAGCGTATGCCCATGAACTTTTTCTCAAGTAAACACGTGGAAGCGAAAGAGGAGAGATTTGATAATGTTTTGATTCACATGGGCCACAGCTAAGTGTGGGTTCACTATTCTGAAATGGTAGTTTGTTACTTCTGCCAAAAAAACTAAGGAATATCTCATGGTGTCTGCTGATCTCTCCAAAACTTATCTCTGCAAAGTGCTGGTAAATGGGAGTAATATAGATCGTCTGAATGGAAGGGTGCTTTGCAGGGCCTGTTTCTGTGTTGCATGATTCTAGGACTCCAAAATGACTATTGATGTGACGACCAGAGCAAGAAGTTGAATCAGACAATAATGACAGAGAGGAATCACTGCTAAAGTAGCTAAAGTACTAACTGTTACAGTCAGCAAGTGAGATCTTATTTCCAAATTAATAGTACTTCGTCAATCATTAGCTATTCCCACATCTGTTCAGTCCAGAAATATATAGTAAGGCAGACTTCCAGTAGCATTACAATGCATTATGCCGAAAAGATCTTTAAAATTAGCCTACATAGCATGCTATGCTTTACATTTAGAAAGATCAGCAATTGGCAGACTTCTATACCATATATCCCTATATATACTATATACTGTATACATATTTCAAAGGATATACAGTTGCAAGAAAAAGTTTGTGAACCCTTTGCAATTTTTTGGTTTTCTGCATTAATTACTCATAAAACGTGATCTGATCTTCATCCAAGTCACAATAATAGACAAACACAATCTGTCTAAACTAATAACACAGACAATTGTACTTCTTCTCATCAATACAGAGAACACCATTTAAACAATCACATTCTAGGTTCAAAAAGTATGTGAAACTCTGGGATAATGCCTTCTACAAAAGCTATTTTGAGTCAGGTGTTCCAACCAATGAGATGAGATTGGAGGCGTGGGTTGCAGAGGTGTCCTGCCCTATAAAAAAAGACACAAAGTCAGGTTACTGACAGAGCCTGCTCTTCTCAAGAAAGATCTGTTTATGTGCACCATGCCTTGATCAAAACAACTTTCAGAGGACTTTAGAAGAATTATAGAGCTGCATGAAGCTGGAAACGCTACAAAAACATTTCTAAAGACCTAAGTGGTCTTCAGTCCACAGTAAGAAAAATTGTCTACAAATGGAGGAAACTCAGTACTGTTGTTGCTTTCCCTAGAAGTGGGTGTCCTGTAAAGATCACACCAACTGCACAACGTGCAATGCTGAAGGAGATGAAAAAGAATCCAAGGGTAACAGCAAAAGACCCGCAGAAATCTCTCGGACTTGTTGCAGTCTCTGTTCATGTGTCCACTGAACAAGAATGGTGTTCATGGGAGGAAACCACTGTTCTCAAAAAATAACATTGCTGCACATCTCAAGTATGCAAAAGACTACCTGGATGTTCTACAATGCTTTTGGGGCAATGTTCTGTGGACAGATGAGACAAAAGTTGAACTTCTTGGCAGAAATGCACACTGCTATGTTTGGAGGAGAAAGGGCACTGCACACCAACACCAAAGACTCATCCCAACTGTGAAGCATGGTGGAAAGAGCATCGTGGTTTGGGGCTGCTTTGCTGCCTCAGGGTGTGGACAGCTTGCAATCATTGAGGGAACAATGAATTCAAATTGTATCAAGACATTTTACAGGAGAATGTCAGGGTAGCAGTCCGTCACCTGAAGCTTAATAGAAGTTGGATGACGCAACAAGACACTGATCCAAAACACAAGAGTAAATGAACAACATAATGGTTTAAAAATAAGAAAATTCATGTTTTGGAATGGCCAAGTCAGAGTCCAGACCTTAACCCAATTGAGATGTTGGGGCATGACCTGAAGAGGGCTGTTCATGCAAGGTATCCCAGAAATATTGATGAACTGAAACATTTTTGTATGGAGGAATGGTCTAAAATTCCTCCTTGCCATTGTGTAAGTCTGATCAGCAGCTATAGGGAATATTTGGTGGAGGTTATTGCTGCTAAAGGAGGTTTACCAGTTATTAAATACAAGGGTTCACATACTTTTTCCAGCCTGGACTGTGAATGATTAAACAATGTGTTCAATAAAAACATGAAAAAGAATGATTTTTTGTTATTAGTTTAGGCAAATTGTGTTTGGGTATTATTGTGATGTAGATGAAGATCTGGCTCGATTTTCTGAGTAAATAAGTCAACCAGGTAATTGCAAAAGGTTCACAAACTTTTTCTTGCAACCAGTATATGTATGTGCAACTGTTACCAAAAATACAGAAACTGAGAATACAACTCACATTATACACTAGATGCATGCTTCCCCTTGTAGCCTTGCATAGACCAAATAATAGTTTATTCACCAATCACCAGGATTTGGTCACCAGCAGTAATAGGTTGCTTTACACATTTCCTTCATATTCACTCAAACTACTTAAGGTTTAATCACTATTAGGGAAAAGGTGCCTTCTCCAAAGGGGTGTACCAAACAGGAACCTCTGAGCCTGTTATTTTTAATATTTAATACAGCATTAAGACCTAATAGCAATCTTTTAGTGACCCTGAGGCCAGGTGATCTTAACGTTCTGAAGCACTGTCTGAGTAGTATGTAGGAGCCATACATCTGTTCTCTATCTGCACTATATTCTGTGTTGTGTGATTATTGTGGTAACTAGTCACAAGAGTGAGGGCATGGTAAAAGTGAAGGGAATAAGTCCCATATTCATGCTTTGCTCGTCCCAGTTTATAGCTTGGGACCAGCAGATGTCATATCTTTTGCTGACCGCTCGATAACGTTTAGCTTATACTTGGGTACACTTAAGTTTCACCACTTCAAGATTTTACATTTTCCAAGTGCTAATAAATGATCGAGTAAAGGATTTGACTTTTGGAGCAATCATTGGAGCTGGGGATGCATCATGCAAGTATAACAAATCCTTAGGGTTGCAGGCAGCGGCAGTCGTTTTGTTTCTGCGCTACAGAGTACTTTACTTTGGGCTTCATGAGGTCAGTGAGGGACGGGTACACGCAATAGCTGCGGAATCGTGCAAGTTAGAATTCTCAGCACCAGAAGGTTGAGTGTTTAAATGAATAAATAATCATTAATAGTATCTTCAGTATGATATGGGGAATCCTTGGCCCAGCAGGGCATGCACCTTTGTAGATCTATGATCTGTTTCAGTGGAGTGGCATATGAAGGAGGTGGAAGAACATATGAAAGGAAACGTTATGTCCCTTCTCCCAGCTGGAACCTTGAGGTTGAAAATATCCCTCGATACAATGTAGTGATGTGGCACCAGTCACCAGAATTTAATTTACATTATCTTAAACTGACTTAAAGTGTGAGTCGGGGAGGTCACAATAAGTTAATTTTCACCATAATTGTCCAAAGAATTTCTGGATACATTTCATTTAATTGTTGAAATTCTCAACAGCATTATAATTGAGGAAAGAATGTTGTTACCTTGATGAAAAGAACTTTTTTTATTTGGGTAACTCTTCAGTCGTAATTGAGCTGTATTACCAAAGGTCAAACTTGATAAAGTACGTGGATTTTGATGTTGGGTTCAAAGTTCCTCACAAAAGGAGCACAATTCATAGTAAACGATATTTCATGAAATTCTGAAAATACGATAAAAGAACCAGACGCGGCCAGATTGTCCGTGTCCACTTGTCACTGCCCGCAGCTGCATCTCAAACGTTGGTTGCAGACAAGTTGGCGAACCTCTGACTACACTGGGCAGTTCACGCCATAGGACCCGCCCTTAAACTCATCATTTCTGCCACCACGGATGATTGAGTGAAACCTCAGGGGTAGCTTGGTCCTACCTTGTTCTGAGTGGGGCGAAACTGCAAACCTTGCCTTCTCAGCTGGAAAATTCCACTGGCGTTCCTATTTCAAATGTGAAAACAGGATTTTGAAACTATTTAAATCACCTGGTTCAAGTTTTATCTTGATTGCATTGTCTGTGTGTTAACTCGTATTTCAGCTAGTTATATAGACCCAATAGTTCACCCACTTCTCCCAATCCCGAATTTCAGACAGATCCAAGCCAGGGAATGGCCCTGATCTCACTCAACTAGTTTACAGAGTAAATAAAAACACAAAGCATTTAAACCATGAACAGTGAGACTGCTCGCTGACACGAAGGCCCAAAACTACACCTCCTGATCCATGGGATTAACAAATTAACATTCCCTTGGCGAAACAAACGCAAGTACTCATGCACCGGACGATCGGGCCTAATAAGGTGGTTTGAAAAAAGTGGTGGAAGACAAGAGGCAAAAACAAACTAATTGATATTGTCCAGAGGAAACAAGCACAATATTAATTCCCTGCTACTTGTCTTTTTTATAGTTCATGGATAGACTGAAGCTGCTGTTGACACCTCCCAATCACCAGCCTGATTTAATATACTTGCGTCACGTCCCGCTGCGCCGTGTTCATCTATTCACATTAATCCAGTTCTTGTGTTTGGTTGTCTTATGGGTTCTGAAATCAACGGATGCTGCAATAATCTTTCCAGTAATGGTAAGTGGAAATGTGTGGATCATGGACATACTCACCATAAACATGTAAAATTAAAATCCCAAGAGCTGACAAAAAAAAACCTCACGTCGGACACCGTCTGTGGAAAGACAAGAGTCAACGTTTCAGTTAAGACCTGCTGAGTGGTTCCAGCACGATGAATGTTGAGGAATCATTCCAGTCTGGAGCTGTGATGTAAATTTCCAGGGCAATAACCAATTCCAGATGATAACCTTGTGAATTTTCTATGGGGGTAGGTGTGTGGTGAAATGAATCGCAACAGCAAGCTTGTGTCCTGCGCCACACATAACAGAATCAATTGTTCACTCAACCATTGTTTAGACTAGTCCCAAATGATGCCCTTATATTGTTTAAATTTCCGAATTTATTCCCCTTTCCTTGCTTATTGAAGGTATTGTTCAAGTTTCTTCATCTAAACGTATGTTTGTTTTATTTTCTCTGAGTGGTGCTGAGATAGGTATTGGTTTTCATCATGTGGCATTATGCGAATAACATTCCCTTCCTGCTCCTGAAGATTCAGATAATCCACAGCACAAAGTGAATATCACTCAAGTATCTTGGCATTCAGTCTTACTTAAATGGTTGACCATATGATTATAATAGATATTTGTTAAATTATAATCTTGGTTTTGTTTTCAAAGCCTTCCATTGTCTCGCACCTCACTGTTTCTCACCCCTTGCAGTCTTATAACTTAAGAGTTTGTGAATCATTAAAATTTAAGTCTGGTCTCTGTGCTCAAGTCAAAATAGAGCTACGATTCATTCCACTTTCCAACTCTCAAAAGTTTTTTGACAACATTTTTGAGCAATTTTGCAAAGATCTGTTTCATTCTTTTGTGTAAGGGGAGTTCAGTTGTACAGGGAAATATAGTTTGGGGTTCTGAGAGATCTTATTGTATTTAAAATTCACTTTAAAGCCATGCATTAGTAGACCAAATATCAGACCCACTTCAAATTCAGGCAACTTAGAAGTCACACTTGTAGAAACATTTTGTTTTGATAGATACTGTACTGTTCTTTCCAATGAAGGATGCATAATTGCCAGTTGATATTACTGTGAAATGTGAGGAACTGTCTTCCTGTTATGACAAAGGTTCTTTGTCTAGCGACCAGGACATGTGTTTATTGATACAGCTAACTGCTTGTGGTGCTGGCAAACATCATCTCAGGCTCTGGGTCAACAGAGAGGGAGGTGTAGAACTGCAGTAATCTTGCAGCATTGGGCTGGTGTATGCATACACTGTCACAACTAGCTACGTAAATTGTACAGAAGAAATCCCTCACTATCTGCTCTTGGGTAATATTGTTAAACATCAGTAACTTGGCTGATGTGTTCTTCTTCCGCTTACTTATTGATCCCATGAATACCTAAGAATTTCTTGCTCTTGATTTCCAATGGATCCATTTGTTTGAATTTAAGCATGGCATTTCTCTCCTATCACACTCATTACTTCTTTGAGTTGGTATTTGCAGATTTGGATAACTATCCCAAACAGCTGAGATTTATGAAATACACACCCTTTGTACTAAATCTTAAAGAATTTGCCCACCACTCTATCTTGTGCATTGCCCCTTGCCAACAATAATTGGCCCCCGAGAGTGAAATTCAAACCCACACAAAGAGCAATGATGATATTTTAAATAAAGGAAACATAATTAATTTTGACTAGCTCTTGAAGTAGGCATTATTGTAAATGTATTCAAACTTTTTTTAACTAAATCTGCTGCTATTCTCATCACAACACTATAACTTTGGATAATCGAGACTATTTAGTCACTGTCCATTTTTTAAATACCCTGGAGTTATTTTAAATATCACCTTTCGTGAATTTCTCCATGTTATTCCCAATAGCAAAGATCGACACCTTCTCTGCACTGCCTGCAAGTATGACTAGCTGTTCTGCCTTTTCTCCGCCCTATATTCTGTTGCCATGAAGAGAGAGATCCCTGGAGCCTTTCCTGGGTGTTTATGCCAGGATCAGTATAAATAATTGGTAGTACCTTGGTTACAATGTTCACACAGGGAACACTAGCTGTTGATCACACTCACAGTTTTGTGTGACATATTGTGGTTGCGTATTACAATGGTCAATATGGCAAATACAGTACAGTAAATTCCTATACACATATACTGTACTTGGCTAGGGTGCCTAAGGATTTTGCTCAGTACTGTTGTTGTTTTACGTATTACACTGTGCTGCTGCAAATTTCATTGGTGTGTGACTGACGATAAACCTAATTCTGATTATGGGTCTCTATTGTGACTGCGAGTGGGAAGGGGGCAGGGAGATGGGAATCATGGTTGAGAAAAAGGGAAGGGAGAGGAGGAGAGGGAGCAGGAAGCAGCAGAGAGACATTTTGTAATGATCAGTAAACCAATTGCTTGGAATCAAATGACCTTGCCTGGTGACCCAGGGCTGGGTGTGTCCGCACCTGCACCCTCCCCTATCCTTGACATTCCTTTTCTGCCACCTGTCCCACACCCCTCCTGTGGCACTCCACTCTTTCCATTCCCAACATCCTTTGCTCCCACCAGATTTACAAACTCCCTCTGCTCCACATTGACAAATACAGTACTGAGCAAAAGTCTTAGGCACCCAAAGACTTTTGCACAGTACTGTAGATTAATTTTACACAGTTTGTGGCCCTGAAGAGTATACTTATTTTGGACACCTTGTGTACATTCATTAGGTTGATTCCGAGAGTAGTTGTGTGATGATACATTGAGTTTTATTTTGTATTCTATATGGGGTGTTGCCAAGGTTCTTTAATCTAATGTCACATGTAGATCAGACCAGACAACAAAATAGATATCCTTTATAGAAGACACTAAGTAATCGGTGTAGAGACCAATGGCGCAGTATAGTTATCAGTACACAGCGATCGCCTGTGATGAAGTTGGGACCTCCATGTTCATGTGGGAATCTCATGCTTTTGACACTTGTGAAATGAAATGCAACTGCTGGTATTTCTCAGGAAAAATGTGTTATCTGTGCCAGCAATATATGAGCATGAACTTACTTTTAATAACAATAGCTATCTCAATGCTTTCTACTATTTGCTAAAACACATTAAAATGTTTGATGGTTTGAATCAAGTTTTCTTAAATGACTAAGTTTGAAATTGGATGGGTGACAGCTCCTGGCTTTGGTGGGGATACGAAAGTCAATGGAATGCATCTTCAGTAGACATGACCTAAGCTGGCTTGATGATGTAATGCCAGAGAGAGAGAGAAAAGAAATGGAGGAAAAAAACCCAGAGAAGGATATTTCGAGTATTGAAAGTGAAGATGTGAGTACTTTTTCTCTTTTTTTATATATGTAGAAATATATTGAATATGAAATTTGAGATCTTTGCAGCCACCTAGTGGTTGTATAATCCCCCTCATTCTGTGACCAGGTGGAAACTGAACAGTGACGATTTCCTTTCAACAAATGACTTCCTTCTTCTAAATAGGATTGAGCATGAGATTAGAACACCATTTCAATTAGTTAATGGCATGTGTATAGTTAAACACCAGGCTGCATACTGGCAACACACAACACTTGAACAAGTACACAAATTTTATAGCATTTTGTGCTGCAATGTCAGGCACTTCCATCCACCAAAAAATGGATTAAGTGCATGTAAGATCACTTAAATCATGTGTGGAGTAAATTCAGCTGGAAAATCCCTCAGTTTCTGCAGAAAGTCTGCTTACTTTCTAAATGAAAATGGTAAAGTATGTTCATAAGTAAAATTACTTTGTTAAATGCTCTATACAATATGTTTATGTGATGTGTAAAAGAGGTTCAGGCTCTAACATAGCAATAAGAGTAATGAAGAGGCAGTGCTGCTGTTCTGCAGGTAAGTTGCTCAGTGAAGATGATATCACTATCCGTTTTGTTAAACATTGGGGGGTTTGACCTTTGCAAAAGACTATTGTTGAAATTTTTTTTATGACGAGAAATATGTGAATGATTTTTACAGTCCAACAATCCAGTGTTATAGTGCTTGTATATAATGTAGGGCTACCTGATGGACAGCTGCAGCATAAATCCTAAATTTCACTCTGGATATATTTGAAGCTAGGTATTTACATCCTATAAACATCTCAGTGTGAGAACCCGTGCACTTCTGGCCCTCTATACTGTCTGAATTCAGCAGAAGTTATTTAAAAATTTGTGGCATGAATGAGAAATTAAGCAGGAGATTGACAGTGCAAGGAACAGTACTCAGGAAGTCACGTGCTTGAGGGGAGATCAGTGTGAGGTGGTTTATTGATGTAGACGGAGGCAGCAAAGGACAGGAAATACCCACCAGTGAAGAGATCCAACATTAATGGACATTCTTGGTCCTCCTGGTCCAGAAGAAAAATTATTTGGGCCTCTGCTATCCTGATGCTGATTTCTGCCAACATTATCACACTGCTGTGTTGGATCGCCTCTTAATATTACTGATAGTGTCATCGGGATCAGGATTTCACATCTTTTATTGCTGGAATAATGGCTTCTGTCATTCTGGAAACCTGGCAGATGTAATAATGAAAGAGGACAATACAACACCCTCGCCCATTGTAGTTAATATTAATAACTTGCCCGTTCATATACATCAAGAGATTAAGATTAAAATCCAGTCTAAAACTGAAGCATGTCTTGCACTTCAGCAAGAATATTTCTTCGTACTAAACCTTGAACAGTGCCTGAAATATTTTATCTCAATAGATCTTTATATTTTCAACAACTTAAGTGAGTAAAATTAAGTTCAGACAAATGAGCTTTTAAATCCTGCTTCCTATGCATTTTAAACAGACCTCAGTTTGTGTTATTTTCCTTTCTGCTTGCCATTCATGGAAGCCAGCTTTAATTTCACACCGTGCTACTGGGAGATAAGGAACCATCTATTAGAATTTGAGAGTAAACTTTCACTCTTGTTAAGCATCTCATCTGGCTTGAAATGAAATCTATCTGTTCCTGAAAAGCAAATAAATACAGCTTCATGAGTTCAAATAGATTTGCAATCTGTCTTGCTCTGTTTGATCATCAACCTAACTTAAACACATTCTTGGTTTACAGCTTAGCCCTTCCAAGAGTATTATTACACTGAATGAGTACAAAGAGCAGTTGAACAGCTTGGTTTCACGTACACAATTTGTCTGCATTTAGCTTATAACTAACTCAGTCACATGCAGGCATCAGCCAGCCTACCCTTGTATAAGCAGTGCAGCCATGTACAACCAACAGTCACATGCCATTTCCCTGGTTTGAGAGAAGCAGAGAGTTCTACAAAAGACAGAGGAAATCCAATTGTAAATCCTTATTCTAGTACTTGCAGCCAATGCAGTCCATCACACTTGACTGGGTTACACTTATCCATCTGATGGCCCAACTGTGCCACCAGTCAGCCGATCAAAGTGCAGACAGCAGTTAGTCTAGCCGCGCACTCATATTTAGACAGCAGCCAGCCCACTTACACACACACACACACACACATTAGGTTCAGTCATATGCACATTTGTCAGCCAGTTTATTCACATGTAAAAAATTGTCAATTCAGTCAAGTCAAATGTGCAGCCATTCTGTTCTTAGCATGGCTTAATTCACGTAGATTACTGCCAAAACTGGCTTAATCCATGTAGATTACCACCAAAACTGGCAGTAGCCAAGCGCAGGAAGTGGATGTGTTCATGTCCGAGTGATTTAGGATTAAGTAAATTTAGAGCCTAAGCATAAATTATTCTTTTTCTGTCATCTGTACACAAGTCTTTTATAGCACAACAGAAGTGTTTAACAATATGTAAAGAACGAAGTTGCAAAGAGATCTTAAAAAATGTAGGAACAAATTTAATTCATCTTATGCATATGATACACATAATTGTAGTTTTAATTGGTGCAACTTCATTATTCAGTTCAGAGAACCCAACTCAGAAGTTCACAACAATTAACTTTATTTCTCTCTCCCTTTTCTGGCTACCCAGGGGTCATTATAGTCTTCCAATAATTGCAGCTGAAACCTCAGATTTGAGTTTCAGTTTTCACCCATTCTTTACGGTATTCGCTGGTTTGATATCTACCTTAGTCTACATCTGATTCCACCGTGATACAACACTTGGCGGCACGGGAGGTCGTTCCTGCCTGTGGCCATCGAACGTGCAGCTCCTCCCGTGGAGGGTCAGACACCCTGAGCCAATAGACTGGTCCTGGACTTATTTTCCATCTGGCATAGTTTGCATTTTGCTGTTTGATTGTTGGTGGTTTTTGCATTGCTATACTTACGCTCTATTTTTGGTTGGTGCGGCTGTAATGAAACCAAATTTCCCTCGGGATTAATAAAGTATATCTATCTATCTAATTCCTGGCTGAATTTGTTTCATCCATGCTTTCCACTGTTCTGTCTCTAATTTCTCTTATGTTATGTGCAGAGCGTTGTGGTCTCTCAACTTCATAGGTTCTTGTCAGAAATGTCCTGCTTTTCTTGCTCCACTGAAATTGCTTTCTCTTAGATCATAAGTAACGTACTCTTTGGCATTATTCACATTGAGTTATCCCTTACTGTCTTCAGTTTTTGTTGGCATTTAACACATTCAATCTCTCATTGTTATGTATGCATACTAATGTGCAATCTCTGAATCTCTGATTTTGCCATCTATTTTCCTTGTATTCATTGCCACCATTACAGCTCCCTTATCAACTCAACTATATTTTTCTTTAATGATCCGTTGTCCTAAAATAGTTTATAAATGTAGTGCCACCTCATGGCATTAAGAGAACTGCAGGATCAAATATATCCAGCCCAGATGAACTTGGAAGCTGATCATATTGGCAGGCTGGTGAGTAACTTAACATGTGACTCATCGGGAACCTATAGAGTGTGGTAAGTAGTATTGTTTTGGGGGGGGGGTTAAAATGAATATAGAACAGCTACTGGAGACATGATAACACAACAATTAAGATACAGAATATGTTTGGTATCATTCTTAACTGTATCACAGATTTGTATCTGTTATAAAGTCTTGTTTAGTCAACATCTTCAGGTCAACTTTGGAAAATTTAAAGCATTTAAAGCTGTCCAGTTATGGTAAGCATCCTACAACTTACAAACTTAAAGTAGTCTATTTTGTTTCTTGGGTGAGGATCCTGTTATGGCCCTACCCGTGCTTCAAACTTCTGATTTCCCTCTGTAATCAAGACTTTTTATTTCCAAATTTGCAGCATAATTTGCTGAAACCCTGTGCTTCATGCCCTTGACAGCTATTTTTTCCACTTGTGTGTTCAATATGGTCTTACTGACTTAGCCCATGCTCCACAAACTCTCCTTTGTCAAAAGTGGAGCCGACATGTCTTATTATCCACAAAGACCCACATGTTCATCATTCTTGTCTTCACCAATATTAATCTTCTCAGACTAACTTAAAAAATCTACTGATTAAAGTTATTCTTTGGTTCACTGCATGCAGTATCTGATACCTCCTCTGGACTCACTTTTTCATCCAGGTCTATAAATATTCCACTAAGGGAAAGTGGTTGATTCTACCACATTGTAACTCATTTGCGGTGGAACATGTAACTATGGCCTGGAGAAGATTTTCCTAATTTTCCTTTCTCTGTTGCTAATTATCTCAGTATCAGGATAGAATTAAAAGACTGGAAGGTTGCGCACCTTGAAGATAGGAAAGCTCAAGGGCATAGAGGTATCTCAATGTGCGCATGGAAACTTCAAGATTCAGTTGGCTGCTTGACCAGAAGTGAAAAGTTTAAGGGGAACATGAGGGGAAACTTCACTTGTGAGAGTGTGGAATGAGTTGCCAGCACAAGTGGTGCATGTGAGAGCACGATGTCAACATTTTAAGAACATGTTGGTCAATGGGAGTAGGGAGTTTAAAGGATTTGGCATGGGTTGGATGGGCTGAGGGCCTGTTTCTGTGCTGCACATTTCTATGACTGATGAGTGACTGATGAGTATGAGTGATGGGTAAACAAGATACGGTGCAGGTTAGGACACTTATAGCAAAGATTCGGATGATCTCAAAACAGAATGTGAGAGACTTGCTAGGAGTCAGTTGGAAGAATCAGCTCAAGAGGTAACAGAGGAATTAATGAGGATGTCAACAGCAATTTTCACTTTAAGGATGATTACTTGGAAGAGATGCCAATGAATACCTGATGCTAATGGAACTATGCTCAATATAAATCATCACCTTCAGAAGGAGCAAAATAAATGCATAAACAAATCAAGTACAGCAAGTTAATTTTCATTGTGAATTACATCAACAGTCTAAACAGCTAACATGGTGGTTAAAAATTGAATTTTGATTTATTTTCTCCCTCTAGTCTGAATACCGATATCTACAAAAAGCACCTGACATAAATATCTCCTTGAATTGAAAGAATAAATGGTAAGTCAATAGTGTTCACACACAGACTTCATCACCAGTTATGTGATTTATGCAGATTTTCTTTTTCCTTGCATCACATAAAGTGAACACTTGAGTGGATACTAGCTATCAGATCAGTCCTGTTAATTCCATTTGGCTCTCTGTAAGCCATTCTCCTTCGCAGATCTATTGTCTCCACCCTAACACTCTGACAATCCACCCACACAAGAGTAATTTCACAGTATCCAATATATCTTTGGGAAAAAGCAAAGAGGGGAAACCCATGTGGTCATGGGGGGTGGTGGGGGCAAGCTAAAACTTGCTCTCAGGCATTACTGGAAATGGTCTGAACCCAGGTATCTGGAGCTGTGACTCAGCAGCATTAATTGCTGTACCACCTTCTAATTTACCATTATGAAACCATGTCTAAGATTATAAATAAACTATTGAAACATTATTTGAAGTAAACAAGTGTCTCAAGTAAAATGTATTTGGAAGTCTTCTTCAATCCTCTTTACTGTTTTCTCCTATATTGAAACCCCTGCCATTTGCCTCTTTGTGAATGTGGCTCAAAAACAAAGTTTTAGTTGGTCATGTTTTCATGCAACATCTTGTAATATTTATCTGTATTTAAAATACTATATAGTGTAAAGATGACAAAGCTTTCTCCCTAAATATCCAGACTTACAGGTATTGAGTTACAATCAGAAATTATACAACTGGGATTCTATTCCTGGGAATTTAGTTTGTGACATGATTAAAGTTGCAAAATAGCAAACTTCAGGGGAAGTTGATTGTTTGTCACTTTCTACCTGTCTTTAATATCTGGAAAAAGGGGGGCACATCTAAAAATTATTGGAGCCAAGCCTATTGGAGGTGAAGTTAGAAAATACTTCTAAATATAGAGTAGAAGATTATCTGAAACCAGCAGGATACGACTAGATTCTTAATTTTAAAACTAAGATGGATAGATTTTTTGTTTAATCAATGTATTATGGGATGTGGCACAAAGGCTAATGTGTGGAATTGGGTCACAGTTCATTTGTGATCTCACTGAATTGTGGAGTAGGTTTAAAGGTTCAAATTACTTACATCACGAGTTCCTAATGAGCAAAGTTATTGGGCTGAAAAGTATTCTTATGATAGGTTTTTAAAGGCTGTAAACTTAAATAAACAGCTTCTGTTGTCTGTGCACTTACTCCACAAAAAATTCCATTTGATTGCTTCTAATTTTTTAGCATCCTTATTTGCACATTCCTCCATGACTATCTTCTCTCATCCCTTCCATCTTTAAGAAGGAAGGGAGGCAATAGACAGAAAATCATTGGTCAGTTAACTTGCCTTTAATGGTTGGAAAGATGCTGGAGTCCATTTATTAAGGATGAGGTTTCGGGGTACTTGCAGGCACATGACAAAATAGGCCAAAGTCAACATGGTTTCCTTAACCATGACAGCCCAGATAGTCTGGGGTCTCCTCTCCCTGCGATGCTAATGCTGTGAGGGTGCCCTTGGCTGCTGTGCTTTGTGACTGTGAGCTTTGCGGTGATTTGCCCTGCCAATATGATATGAATTCCGAGGCTTTGGGACCACTCCGGGCTGCTCCAGGGATTGGGATCTAAGGACTCAGTTTGGTTCTGAATGCTGCTGTTGTTGCTCACTTCTACTATCTGCATGATCTGTTTTTTTCTCTTTCTTTGTGGCTCTGGGGGTTGGTCTTAATTTTTTAAATTGGGTTCTTTTGGATTCCTTACTTTGTGACTGCCCGTTAAGCAAACAAATCTCAAGGATGCATGATTTATACATTCTTTTGATAATAAATGCACATTGAATCTTAAAGAGAAATCTTGTCTGTCTAATCTGTTGGAATTTTTTTTTGAGGAAATAACTGGAAGGATAGACAAAGAAGAGTCAGGGGATGTTGTTTACGTGGATTTTCAGAAGGGCTTTGATGAGGTGCCACTCATGAGGCTGCTAGGTGAGTTAAGGGCCCATGGTACGGGAAAGATTAGAAGATTGTCTGACTGGCAGGAGGCAGAGTGGAAACAAAGGGGCCTTTTCTCATGGGCTGCCAGTGACTCCTGGTGTTCCACAGGGTTCAGTGTTGGGGCAGATTCTTTTCAGGTTGTATGTTAATGATTTGGATGATGGAAATGATGGCATTATGGTGAAGTTTGTGGATGATACAAAGATGGGTGGAGGGGCAGGTAGTGTTGAGTAAGCAAGGTGTCTGCAAAAGGACAGATTTGGAGAATAGGCAAGAAGTGGCAGATGGAATATAGTCTAGGGAAGTATAAGTATAACAATAGTTTCTTAATTAATAAGGGTGTAAAAGGTTACGAGAAGAAGGCAGGAGTATGGAGTTGAGAGGGATAATAAATCAGCCATGATTGAGTAGCAGAGCAGACTCGATGGGCCAAATGGCCTAATTCTGCTCCTTTGTCTTATGGTCTTTTATGGTCTGAAGCGAGTTTTTTAAACTAGTTATATTTTTTATGAACAAAACTATTTTTGAAATCCCTAAACTTTTCTGTATCCAAATGTTCAATTTAAAAATGTATATACATTTTCCAGTGGAATCAGGATGGAATTACATCAGAATCACACAGGGCATGGGTTGGAACTTTTTGTTTTCACTGAAGTTTTAAAGATGGACCCATTTAAAAATGGGTGTGTGCTTGCAGCCATATTGCCCCAGTGAAAGCAAATTTCCATCACCACCCCAAACTCATAGCTGCCGTTTGGGAAACCCTGTGCCAAGCCACTTCTTTTCTTTTTCAATCTTTTTATTAGTATCGTAGTGATAAAGATTAACATAACAGTAATCAGACAAAGTTATTGGGATTACATTGTTGTAATTATCATATATAAGTATAAAGCCAGTTAATACATGGATATTAAACCTCCCAATCTTACAGGATACAAATATTATATATAAACAAATTAACATGAAAAAGGAAAAAAAATATACCCCCCCACAAAAAAAACTAATCTACAAAATTGACTAACTAAACTGCAGAAAAAAAAGACATGGGCTGTTGTGAAACATCAAAAAAACCATTAGTGTCGTTGACTCCGCTCCCCTCAACATATACTAAAAAGAAATAGAGTAGGTTTGGAAAAGGTCAAATTACATCATATGAAAGTATTGAATGAATGGCCTCCAGGTCTTTTCAAAATTAATAGAGGGATCATAAATAACACTTCTAATTTTTTCTAAATTTAAACACAACATAGTTTGAGAGAACCAATGAAATGTGATGGGGTGTTTGATCTCTTTCCAATTCAGCAAAATGGGTCTTCTGGCCATTAGTGTAAGAAATGCAACCATCCGACAAGCTGAAGATATTAAAAGATTTGGTTCTATCATTGGTAAACCAAAAATTGCAGTAATGGGGTGGGGTTGTAAATCAATACTCAAAACAGTTGAAATAATATCAAAGATATCCTTCCAGTGTTTTTTTAAAAGAGGACATGACCAAAACATATGAGTTAAAGAAGATATCTCGGAATGACATCTATCACATATAGGATTACCAAGCCACTTCTACCGCTTTCCTGGCCTCTAATCCCCTGGCTGAGCCTGCTGTCTGATTCACCTTTTGGAAAACCTTACTAGGATTGGTGAGGGTTACACCACTTACACCCTCCTTGGTCTATATGAAGATCTGATCAGGCCAGTTTTGCATTGTAGTTTTCTTGGAACAAACATAGAAATTCAGTTGTACCTATGACTTGAAAAATAATGATCGATCCTTCCTTGTGCAGCTTTAGTCCCCTCTTTAGTACATATATCTGCTCTCAGAGGCTTTGGTCAGATCCCATCTGGAGTAGTGTCCAGTTTTGGACTCATTACTTCAAGAAAGATACTACTGGAAGATCTTCTACTAAATGTTTACTGATCCCCTCTCCTATAGCCCAGATTTTCCTACCACAGACCCCAGGCCTCACTGTTCTATTTGGAAGTCAACAATTTAATGTATTTATACATTGTACCAAACTTTTGAATAGCCTCTTTTTGGAGAGGGTGGGGGGAAGGGAATACCAGAAATTGCCAGTAAAAGCAAGGGCCCAGTTATGTTGAGATCTGTCACGGAATTTTCTGCTAGGCCTCAACTGTGGTAGCAAAATTTGCTGAGGTGCCGGTAACTGGCATTGCTTCATGTGGTTAATTTGATTGTAATTTTGCCTCTTTATCAAGTGCTGATGTTTTGAGTATATGTGATGTTAAGGAGCTTTCATTCCTAGTGGGTCTCGAATAGATTGTGGGATGTATTATAATATAGGCATCCGTTAGTCTCGTGAGACCATGGATTAGTGCCTTGGAAGGTTTCCAGGGCGCAGGCCTAGGCAAGGTTGTATGGAAGACTGTCAGTTGCCCATGCTACAAGTCTCCCCTCTCCACGCCACTGATGTTGTCCAAGGGAAGGGCACTAGGGCTGATACAGCTTGGCACCAGTGTCGTTGCAGAGCTATGTGTGGTTAAGTGCTTTGCTCAAGGACACAACACACTGCCTCAGTTGAGGCTCGAACTAGCGACCTTCAGATCACTAGACCGATGCCTTAACCACTTGGCCACGCGCCAACACAGGGATGTATTATACCATGTAAACATTGGACATATGTGAGCTGTGGCCTTGAAAGGAAAGATTCAGTTTAGCAATCAAACAATGTTCTGGACACTATATTATTGCAATTGGAGATCAGCCATTTAGTATTGACATTTTCTGGAATGAACTTTATTTTTGTGGATGTGCAAACCTCAATTTTCATCTTTGTATTATGGAATTCTAAAATTGTACCATGGCAAATATACAATTCTAATACTGCAGCATGGCTAAGATGTAGAATTCCATTATTTCTACTTTGTGCTATACTACTTTTTCCCTCCCTTTTTAAAATGCAATGCTTATGAAAATTATCAAGATAAAATGCTAACAAAATGTTACACAGTTCAATGAAAACAGAAAATGTTGTAAGTATTCAGCAGGTCACTTTTTCTTTAAAAAAACAGAGCTAATGTTTCAGTTTGAAAAGCCCTCATCAGGAATTTTTCTAGTTCTTTTTCAGTTCTGAGGGTCTTTGACCTAATCACTTCCTTTTTCCACAGATGTTGCCTGACCTGCTAAGCATTGCCAATGTTTGCTCTTTTTATTTTGGATTTTTGGCATTTTCAATTATTACCTTGTTAAATGGATTAGCTGCACCTAATGGTTTGTTGCAATTTTTCAGACTTTCACCATTCTTCATTTGTATTTTGACAGGATAATTCACTACTCGTGGTCATGTTCCCAGTGAAAGAGACTTGGAATGTCGATGTCTAACATTGGATGGAGTTGCTGCAAGAAATAAAATGAAATTGTTCTGATCACAAAATGGAAAGTTATTAATTTGTGAAAAATAGTTACTCATTGATTGTTTTAATTGAAAAGGAACCTTGAACAAGTTCATCCACATCATTAACCACTTGGTCATTGTTTTAAAACCAAGGTATCTTTAACTGGGATACCTACCCTTGCGTTAAAATATTTGAGTTTTTGTTTTCATTGGTCAGTGAAAGTTACAGTAGTGAAGCAGTTTCATTTGTATCCTTGTTTACAGTCATTTCAATTATAAAGGAATCTTTGAAGTTGCATTAGGATTAGGTGAAAAGTTTACACATCTTTCAGTCAAAAAGTTGGGAAGAAAATGTTTATTTAAAAGAACACTCATGCCATATCTCTGATAATAAATTTATTGTGGCTGGGAGCTTTCAAGTACAATAGATTAAAATACATTTTAATGATGCCACTAGCAGGAGGACCTTCTCTCTCATAATTTTGCTGATGCCAATACTGATGCTCTTTAAAACTGAAATGGCATTTCATTCCAATGATTTCATTCACAACAAAGTTGGAATTTTTGGGGGCAAGTCTGCCTCAGTGCCCATCTCATTCCAAGAAATGTTAATTATTTTTTACTAATTCATTTCTTGGCATCTGAATGTCACTGGTTTATTACCTATTCCAAGTTATACTTAGTGGTAGTGATCCTTTCTGGTAAAGATAGTTCCACATCTAGTCAATAGTTCTAAATGTTATCCTATTAGGGGTTCTGAAGATGAAAAGCACTTGTTTCACATAATTTAAATTTGTTGCTGTGTGTGGAAAATTTTAATTTTAAAAGGTGAAAGGAGAATTTATTGGAATGTATACTTAGTGCTCTTTTGCTCTGGGCCTAAGTTAGAAACCAAAGTGAAGGAGTCACCGTTGTCTTGCCACATTTCCTGCAGGAGCAAGTTTATGACAATTTAAGACAGATTAACACTGAATTGACTTCCAAGTCAGTAGCTCTTCAATGAACAAAATGTATGGTTTCAAAATTAGAAAAAAAAAATAACTGAATGGCAAGTTATTGTGATTTTTAAAAAAATTCATAATCTGAACCAATATATGTCATGACCAGTTCATTGTGGCAAAGTTTCAAATACTTAAGGAGAGAAAAAACAGGGAAAGATCTCGTGTTTGAAATGATAAAATTAATATAGAGAAATGATACACAGACCATATGTAAATAAAATACAACTACTTGAGTTTGTTAAAATGGCAATTTCTCATTAGTACTGAAAATAACAACTTGCATTTAAGTTGCACCTTTAATGTTACAAAATACCCTGAAGCAAAACAGAAGAATATTATCAAACAGTACTCGATATTGACTGTACTGGAACATATTAGGATAAATTTTGATTCAAAGGATATGTTGTAAGGAGCATCTTAAATGAAAAAAATATAGAAGAGAGGATAAGTATTGAATTAGTGCAAAAGGATGTTTGATAGGTACGAGTACCATAGGCTGAAATACCTGTTTGAATGCTATAACTCTGACTCTAAGGTATACAGTGGGGAAGTCATATCGACACCTGAAGGTATATTTGATGAGATTATACTCAATAATGGAGGTCAGTAGAACACTGAAATACTAACAAGGGAGGGAGCTGTTATTCAATTTGAACAAGATCCAGACATTTTAAGAATGGCATCTAAATGGCATACATTTACCAAGGTGTTACAAAGGAAGAGGAACTTGCATATAAAGAGAGTTTGACTTAAGACTTTTAAAACCTCTACTTGTAAAGGTTTTAGAAGTAAATAAGGACCATAAGAAAACAAACGGTCTCCAATAATGTTGCATTGACTGGTCACAAATCTACATTAATCATAAAACAATTGAAGTTGAGGGAAAAATATGTAGTAAGTGGTCAGTAGAATGCGGAATTCTTTGCCATATATGATTGTTGCAACGGATAATTATCTTAAAAGGAGTTAAATCATTTTTTGAAACTGTATTAAAATATACAAAGGAAGCATGGGAAGGATAAAGATAAATGAACTAAATAGGATGAAGAGCAAGATCCCAATGTAGATTTGCTTAAATTATAGCTTTCTTTCCGTGTTCTTGTGTAAATATGAAATTCACCTGCTGTCTTTGATAGTGAACTTTCAAGAACCAGAATAACCCCTTGGGAGAAAGTATAATTCTCTGTGTAGAAATTTCTACATAATGTCTTGTTTTAGCCAAATCACTGATATGTATTTTGAAAAAGATTCTTTTTAATTTTTTGCCAGGTATCAAATAACTGTTTACATCTATATCTGAGAATAGATTTATAGCTTGATTGCATGTTCAATATATCAGCAGTATCAAAAACTAGTTTATGATGGTTTGTTCCTTTCATTGGTTATTCCTAGCCCTTTGATTGCAAAAGCAGTTTGATCAGTAGTTTTTTTTATAACCATGTAAAGTACAGTCAAACTTCAATTATCCAGCATCCCGTTGTTCTGGAATTATTACGGTTTAACATCGAACCAGCATAGTAGTTCAGAGTATGAGTCAGAGGCCCAGCGTGCAGAGTGGGTGTGCAGCCAGAATAGGATCTGGAACAGTTTCTCCTTTTACTGGCTTTCTTCCCTCTTCACTCTCAGCTTTGATGCAAAGTATCAACCTGATATATCAACATTTCCATTCACACAGATGATGCTCAACTACTGCGTTCCTCCAGCAGTATCAGGAACATGGGTAGCATTGCAGCTACAAATAGATTTTTAATATTTTCTGCTCTTTTTAAACTCACTGTGTTCACTGGAAAACTTGTGCTACTTTGAAACTGTAAAAAGAGTTAAACAAGTGTATTTGGACATTAATAGGAGCAATTTCTGCTACTTCAGCATCACCAAGGTCTGAGAGTACCAGATTAGCAAAGGTTTACTGAATATGGTATACCAATTTTTCATTCTAATTTGCATTCTGATTTAAGATAATGTAATAAAAATGTTGAAGATCCTCTATCTTGCTTCATTTTTTTGGAGTTTGCAATATTAAGGCAGAGATAACAGAAAATGCTGAGCGAGTCAGGCAGACCTATAAAGGAGTAACAGCAGATGTTTCAGATTACTGACACATCCACGGAACTGGAGAATTGAGAAAGTGAGTGTGTTAAATTGTAGAGTGGCAAAAGGATGGCGAGGACAAAGGGAAAGTTTGTGATAGGGTTCAGATTAAAGTTGTCTAGACAACACAATATTTTAGTGGCCAGGGGAAAGGGCAAATCCTATCTGAGCTGTGGAGCAGAGGAAGGTAACAGAGAAAAACTGGAACTGTAAAATGCAGGGTAAGGCAGTCACTGGAAATACTCAGTAAATCACATTGACTCATGGAGAGAAAAAAAAGCTGAATTACAGGTCTTGGTTCAGAACAGAGCACAAACAGGAAAGGCTACAAGGAAAAATTGTTGAGTTCAATATCATATCTGGAAGACTGTGACCCCATCACCAACTTATGCCAAAATTTCTCAAGAGAGGCTGATTTCAAATATAAATTCAAAGGTCTCGGTGATCTACATCCAATAGTTTTGAAAGATTTGCAGATAGTAGATATTCTGGGTGTTTCAAATTTCCACAGATTTTAGAATATTCCTGTAGACTGGAGGGTTGCAAAAATAATCACTGCTCTTTAAGAAAGAGAAAACAATTAATGACTAGTTAGCCTGACATCAGTATTAAGGGAAAATACTGGATTCTATAAATAACGATATATTATCAAGACATTTATAACTGAGCAGAAGTGACATGGATTTATGAAAGGAAAATCATTTCTAAGACCTCAACTGGTATTCCTTGAGTATGTATGTATTAGAGTATGCACTCAACGCCAGCACAGAGCAGGAGGTGCAGCGTGAAATGGACTGCTTCTCACAAGCCTGCAACAACTTCGGTCTCACTATCAGCACCAAAAAGACCTAAGTTATGTACCAGCCTGCCCCAGGAAAGCCATACCAGGAGCCGCGCATCACGGTGAAGGGCCAGAACCTCCAGGCAGTCGACAATTTCACCTACCTGGGCAGCATACTCTCTTGCGCAGTGAACATAGACGCTGAGGTCAACAACAGGATTGTCAAAGCCAGCGCCGCCTTTGGGAGACTCCGTGAGAACGTCTGGGAGCGGAGAGGACTCAGCCTTACCACCAGGCTGAAGGTCTACTGTGCAGTGGTCCTTACCACCCTCCTTTACGCCAGCGAGACCTGGACTGTCTACAGCAGTCACGCCAAACAGCTTAACCACTTTCACCTGAGCTGTCTCCGCAGACTCCTCCACATCAGGTGGCAGGACAAAGTCCCCGACATGGAAATCCTGGAACCAGCTGGGCTCTGCAGCGTCTACACCCTCCTGCTGAAAGCCCAAGCCAGGTGGGCTGGACATGTGGTCAGAATACCAGACAGCTGATTGTCTAAGCAGTTGCTGTACGGAGAACTGTGTCAGGGCAAGCGCTCAGTCAGGGGGCAGAAGAAACCTTACAAAGACTGCCTCAAAGCATCCCTCAAAGGCCTGGGCGTCGACATCAACACGTGGGAGACGCTTGCCCTTGACCGTCCAGCTTGGCGCAGCAAGATCACCACAGGAGCCCGTGCAGCTGAAGTCAGGCGCATCATCGAGGCGCAACGAAAGCGTGCTGTGCGCAAGGCCCGAGCAGCATCCACTGCCATGACAGCACCCACCCACTTGTGTCCCACATGTGGGCGAGCCTTCAGGGCCCGGATTGGCCTCATCAGTCACCTCCGGACCCACAGCCACCAATCTCCCATTTGACTTTGAAGCCATGGTCATCTTCGACTACGAAGGACGAACAACAAGAACATGTATTAGAGTAGATGTACAGTATTTGGATTTTCAGAAAATGCTACAATTTAGTTCAAAATACTCGGAACTGGGAGTAATTATGGCCGGGAAATAAAATTGGGAATAAATAGATTCTCATTACGTTGGCAGGAGATAATTAGTTTTGTACCACAGAGATTAATGATTGGACCCCAGAAATTCAAAATCTCTGAATGATGTGGGTTCAATACATTTTTTGTACTTCAAAGTATTAAATTAATTCGAAGGAAAACACGAGAGTACAGGAACATGGGTTTATTTGGAGTTTACTTTAAAACGAGACGCACACGTATCACGTAGTGGCGTGATGACGTATGCATCCAACGTATTTTTACATATAACCCGTAATTAAGTATTCTTGTTCCTTTCAATAATTAATCAAATTATATATATTACTCAAATATGATTGAAACATTAAATTCACAACACTCCTCCCTGCTTAGCTATAAACTCCACTCAATAGTAAATGCATCTCAACTATATACTATGCTGTGGATACAACTCGATACTGACTATATACCGAGAGTACGTTTAAATTGTCCCGCTCAGACATAAAGATTTAATCGCTGTAGCGGATTTCTTACTCTTGAGGGATACCGTCTTTCCTGACAAGGGGGATCATTCTGTTTGGAAGGTGAGAATTGTGGCTGTGAAACAATCTCATGTTCTGGTGTCTTCTTCGTGGTGATTGGAGGAGTTGAGTTGGAGACTGCAGGAAGTGGTTCTGACAGTGATCGCCACCTTTCTTCTTCTTCCCTTTTCTCGCAGTTTGTGAATCTTGAACTTGGAAAGGTGCTTTTAGTTCACTGCAGAATTCTCTTATTAATCCTTCTATTGCTCCCTTTATGATCTGATTTCTCCTGTTGGTTTTCTCATGTACAACATCACCTGACGAATCCTCCGTACTCGTATCTCCATTGAGTCCTTTATTTTTGTCCTTTCATTCATCCAGCTGGGCTTTGGTCTTTGCATCTATTTTTACAAGCAGTGTTATTTACAAGTTCATGCAATGACATTATGGACGCAGAGTAGATTCTGGTTCTTTACAATCACAAAAACCGAATGCTTGCAACCTTCCTGAAGCTCCTTGAACTCTTTTCCAGCTTAAAACCAAGGCACATTTCGCAAGTAACTGCCTGATTAATAGATTAGAAACTTTCTTAGATACGTTGCTTACAAAAAATGTTGTAGTTGGACCACTGCTTTGACCACTTTCATGTTTCCTCTGAGCAGCATGGTCCTTTCTTGGTCCAATATGCTTTCCAACCAAGGCACAGAGGTTGGCATCAACACCTGTTTATCCTCTGTTGGGCAACATTTCATGGTATTCGCTATGGAGACAGTTGTGGCATCATCCAATACCTTTCTTAATTCACTTTCAATTGGATTCATTGCAGGGGTTATGGCATCTCCAATCAAGTTGTAGTTGTCTCAGCCAATCACACCCCCACAATGCTGGTCCCCCTGTTTTTACCACATACAAGCTCAATGTGGCTTGTTGGTAGCTGTATATCACCGCAAAGAATGTTACTCCCAGAGGAGTTATATTTTCTCCAGTATAAATTCTCAGTTGGATATCTGCAGGCTTCAGGCTAGTGGCTATGAAATGCAGTTCAAACACATTTTGTAGAATGACTAAGACAGCTCCATTTTATTTAATTTGCAGTTCACTTCTGGTGTAAGCCATATTGCTTGCCTCCTGTTAGTTTTCACATTATAAATCTTAAGGGAACTCAGACCGGTGTCACTTTCAACACTTTTTGGTTTTTCCTCAACAGCATGCAGATTTGTGCTCTTTTTGAAACTGCAACTTGGACTTTAATCTTTTTCTGTTCTTTGCACTGTCCACTTATGTTTGTCTGCCTGACATGATCTTTGTATATGTCCTCCTTTGTTGCATTAATTGCAAGTTTTGCCTTTAAATCTGCATTTGTTTGGTCTTTATGAGCCCCTGCCATAATAGTAACACAATTTGTTCGGCCAGGCAGGTTTCTGTTTAGACATTGCAATTTTGTTCACATTCACTTTCATCCTTAACTGCAACTCAGTTGTGTCCCTGCAGTTTCCATTGTAACAGCAATTTCCACTGCTTGTTTGAACGTGAGCTGTGATTTGGTTAGGAGCAGTTTTTGAATGCTTTAAGATTCCTAAACTAAATGATCTCTTAGTGTATCATTAAGCCCATTACTGAACTGACAGTGCTCAATCTTTTCATTTCCGCCATGTAAGCTGAAATGGAATCCCCTTGCTTTTGATTCTGCTTATAAAACCTAAAATGTTCTGCAATCAACACTGGCTTCGGTTCTAAGTGATCCTGCATTACTTTTACAATAGCAGCAAAGCTCATTTATGAGGTTTAGTTGGAGAAGTCAAACTTTGAAGCAAACTGTATGCCTTTAAACCTAATACCCTTGGCACTCGCTTCTCGTTGGTTACTTCATTTGCTTCAAAATAGCGTTCCAGTAGCTCAGCATACATGAGCCAATTACCGTATTGTAATCAAACTTGTCAATCTTTTTGATGTAGCCAGCCATTTCTGATTTTTTTAAAAAGATTATAATGACCCAGTACTCACTTTATATGAATGCTGAATTCTTCAGTTTTTAAACCTTTTTAAAAAATTATCGTGTCTTCCCTTCTGAAGAATATGTGCTGTGCTGCTTTTTGCTTAAAACTCTTGCTGTACGTGCTGGATTGGATATTTTACTCGATGTTCCTCTGAGTTTTTTTTTAGTTCGAACTCTATTTTAACAGGTCAGCAGCCGTCTTGAGTTCATTTTAAAAATACGTTGTCGCCAATGTCATGTTCTGTACTTCAAAACGTTAAATTAGTTCAAAGGAAAACACAAGCGTCTGGGAATAAGGGTGTAGTTCGAGTTTACTTTAAGTGAGGCGTACATGTATCATGTGGTAGTGGTAATGTGATAACATATGCAATTAACGTATTTTTACATTTTTACACATAACCCATAATTAATTATTTGAAAGAACAAGAATGCTTAAACAATATATATATACACACACACACACAAGATTACTCAAATATTATTGAAACATTAAATACACAATAGCTATGTATTTTTAATAGTAAGAGACTGGGAATTACTGATCTGCCAAGGGGTCTAGCAGTCATTGTCTTGACTTCATTAAAAATTATGATCTGGGCACAAGAGGCAGTAAGGAAAATAGATTTCATGTTATGTTCTCTAAGACTATAAGAAATGGAAGCAGAATTAGGCTATTCAGTCCATAGAGTCTGCTCCATCATTCGATTATAGCTGATATATTCCTCTCAAACCCATTTTCCTGCTTTCTCCCCGTAACCTTTAATGACCTTTCAAAAAGTAGTAGACACAGCCCAGTCCATCACGGGTAAAGCCCTCCCCTCCATAGAGCACATCTACAAACGTTTGTACACGGAGCGCTGTTGCAGGAAAGCGCCATCTATGATCAGAGACCCTCTTCATCTGGGCCATGCTTGCTCCTTGCCGCTGCCATCAGGAAGGAGATAAAGGAGCTTCAGGATCCACAACATAAGATTCAGGGACAGTTATTAACCCTCAACCATCAAGTTCTTGAACCAGAGGAGATCATTTCACTCACCCCAATATAGAACTGTTCCCACAACCTATGGACTCACTTTCAAGGACTATTCATCTCATGTTCTTGATATTTATTGCTTATTTATTATTATTATTAATTTTCATTTGTACTTGCAGTTTTGATAAAGTTTTAAGGGAATTGGGGGATTCTCAGATTCCTGTAAATAATGGGTTAAGGTTGAGTACCAACTGTGTCTGTGTATTCTGGTTTGTGAATGGCTATAGCATGTTTAAGGTGATGTCTCACAGCTGCTTCTTTGGAGCGAGATCAAGGTAAAATCTCACACAGATCCACAAAGGACGTCTCCTGATTATTCATACCTTTTGGTCTCGACAAAAGGCAGTTGCTGATGGAGATAAGACAGGACATTCCTTTCTTAATTAAAGCTTAAATTTGGTGGAGTCTCTTATCTAAGTTTTGCTCTATTTGAGTAGCTGGAACGTCTATCGAACTGATTGTTCTTTTGTATTGGAGGCCTGAAAAATGGTAAAAGTTCTGGAAGTCGAGGAGTGAACTTGTTTGAACCACCAGAGAGATGAGGACGCTTCTCCCCCTGATGTCGAGACCAAGTTCCCTCATCGGCTGAGCTTGAAGAAATAAACTGGTGAAAAGATAAGTAATGATCTTTTTGTGCTGTGGTTACTTGGTCCGGCAAATTTAAGTTTACAGTTTGTTGTCTTCTACACATTGGTGTCCATCTTATGTGTGGTCTTTCATTGATTCTTTTGTGTGTCTTTGTATTTACTGTGAATACCCACAAGAAAATGAATCTCAGGGTTGTATGGGGTGACATATAGTATATACTTCGATAATAAACTTACTGTACTTTGAACTTATAATCAAGAAACCGTCAACCACTGCTTTAATTATACTCAATGACTTGGCTACCACAATCATTTATGGCAATGAATTCCACAGGTTCACTACCATATGGCTAAAGAAATTCCTCATAATCTCTGTTCTAAAGGGACATCCTTCTGTTCGGAGTCTCTGGTCCTAGACTCTCCCACTAATGGGAACATCCTCTCTACGTCCAGTCTGTCAAAGTCTTTCTTAATTTTGTAAGTTTCAGTGAGATGGCCTCTCATTCTTCTAAACTCAAGTGAGTAGAGGGCCAGAGCCATCAAACACACCTCACACATTAACCCTTTCATTCCCAAAATCATTCTCCTAAACCACTTCTGATCCTTCTGCAATGCCAGCAGCCTCCTTTCTTAGATAAGGGGTCCAAAGCTGCTTACAATGTTCCAAATGCAGTCTGATCAATCTCTTACAAAGCCTCAGCATCTCATCTTTGATTTTATATTCTAGTCCTCTTTAAATGAATTGCATTTCCCCTACTTACTACCAACTCAACCTGCAAGTTAAACCTATAGGGAATCCTGCACTAGGAATTCTAAGCTCTTTTGCACTTCCAATTTCTGAATTTGCTCCCTGTTTAGACAACAGTCCATGTCTTTATTCCTTCTTCCAAAATGCATGACCATACACTTCCCTACAATGTATTCCATCTGCCACTTTTGTCCAATCTCCTAATCTGTCCATGTCCTTTGCAGATCTTTTGTTTCCGCAACACTACCTGCCCTTCAAGCTATTTTTGTATCATCACAAACTTTACCACAAAGCCAACAATTCCATCATCCAGAACATTAAGTAATTCTTAGTAAAGGATATGACTAAAAAAGTAAAGATATTTTATGCAATTATATATGGTCATGGTGAGACTACTTCTGGAGTATTGAGTGAAATTCTGATATATATACACACACACATTACTTGTTACATACACCTGTTAGGGTGCATTCTCTAGTTACCTTATAAGGTAACCGTAGCCTTCAGCCAGGAGCAGATGTCATCAGGTGGTTCCCAACCTTCACCGAGTGTTTCGACCCTTAACCATGACACTCTCCAGTTGGTGGGCCGGCAGTGGTGGCCAAATCACTGCCCATCTGCTCCTGGCTTCCAGCTCCCCTCCTCTCGCCTACTCCAAATCCAACAAGAAGCTTGTTCTGCCTCTTCCCCCATCCTACGAGCTGCTTGTTTTTTTTCTCCTTTCGTCCAGGCCCAGAACTGACAACAACCGCCATGCTGATTTGGCTGGAAAACCTCTGCAGCTGATCTCCACAGGGAACAACCATGCCTGCCATCCCTTGTCTTTACACTCCTGCACTAAGGGCTGGTACTTCAAGGCCTTTCTCTCATGGGCCTCTTCCCATCCCTCCTCCCACAGCACAGTCAACTCAATCAGAATTATTTTCTTGTCTTCCGTTGACCACAGTACAATGTCCGGGCGTAGGGTTGTGTGCACCACATCTGGGAACTGCAACCTCCTTCCCACATCGACCCTCATCTCCCAGGACCTGGCTGTTAGCAGCAGATTGGGCTTTGGTTTTTTGGTTACGAAAGGCCTAGCTCCCTCTTTGATGAAGGTGATGGCCTTCCTCAAATCTGTGCCAGCCGTCCTCTTGCATCTCTCCCGCTCTAGTATGTCAGCAAGAGCCAGAAGCACCTTATCATGGCGCCACTTATACCATCCTTGAGTTAGAGCTGTTTTACACCCGGACAGTGTATGAGCCAGTGTCTCCTTTTGACCACAGAGCTTACAGTTCAGGTCCTCTCTCATCCCCCATGTGTACAGATGTAATGGTGAAGGAAGGGTGTCATACACGGATCGCAAGAGGAAGGAAATACAAAAGGGCTCCAGTGTCCATAACTCTGCCCATGAGATCTTGCGCTGAGGCAGATCCCATTTTGTCCAGGCACCCTGGGACCCTTGTTCCACTGCCTTTGAAATCCGCTTCTCTTCCTCACGGATCCGTACTTCTGCCTGTATCATGTCTCGCTTGTTCCTTATGCTTGTGTTTCCCCACTTCTGGAAGTGAACTGAGCTGAGGCCTTGCTGCCTGACGCAGGGGTTGCCGATGATATCTTGCAGCTTCAGAGAACACACTGCCTCCTCCACAGCTGCGTTGGCTGCCCACTTGTGCCCAGATCTGGTTGTAACGCCTGCTTGCTTTACCAAGATGTCATTAGAATCTCTCAAGCTTAATAAAGCTCTGCATTTTGCTACCTTGAATTCCTCCACAACAGATGACAGGGGAAGCTGCAGTTGCCCAGAACGAATGTAGAGGCCTACTGAAGAGAAGCTTGGGGAAACTCCCAACCATCTCCACAGGTGCTTGTTGGTTTTCCTCTCAATGCCCTCTACGACAGTCATGGGGAACTCATAAAGTGTGAAGAGCCAGAGAACCTGGGCAGAAGGCCGTATTGGTACAGCCAGCTCTTGAATTTACCCGGAAGTCCGGATTTGTCGATATTTTTCAGCCATACGTCTGTCTGCTTCACAGCATTGGTGACATTGGCCCCATCTGTCAGTGACACATTAAACCACTTCCCCAAGCATTTTATCGGGTTATCTTCGATGGAAGGGATTACCTCACCCTGAACTTGGAGGCTAAACTTGCTAGTAACTTTGCCCTTTCTGATCACCATGCACCTGGACTTCTTGGCCTTGAAGGACATCTTCGCCCAGGTGGCTACATTACCCAGGGTTTCCAATACCCATCTTGCTTGGACATGTGACACAGTTGTTATAGTGATGTCGTCCATGACTCCTCGTAGAGCCGGCTGAACAATGCCTGACTCCAACATCAGGCCGCGGGTTACATCTTCTGTGCTGATAATAGGAGGTTCATTCCCATAATAAATAGGATGGGGGAGATGGTGCACCCTGTTGGAATCCCCTTCTGGAGGTCCAACCAACATTTGCTATGGAAGAAATGCTGTGAAGATTCACTTCGTAGAGAGCTTGAAAGACTTTGTATAGGGAGGAATCTATCCCGATTGAGAAAGAATTCTGGGTCATGGTCTCAAAATAAGGGTGAGGGCGTTTATAACTAAAATAAGGAGAAACAGTTTCACACAAAGGACAGTGAATGTTTGGAATTCCCCATCTCAATTATTTATTTCATTCAAAACTGAGAATGACAGACTTCTCGCTATTAGAAGAAGCAAGACACTTGGGGATACAGGAGGAAAATAAGGGTAGATCAAGCAATCTATTTACAGGTGGAGCAGATTAAGGATCCATGGACCCTTGCTTCTATTTCTTATATTTTCAAGTTCAGTGGATCTGCCATGTTGCTACAATAGGAAGAATTCAGGGATTAAAATAGATGAGTTTGACATGAATAATTGGATGACTTGAAAGGCCGTGTCAGATTGGTACTTGATTCTCTGATGGTACAGCAAACTAAAGAAGTGCTTTCATAACTTTGGGTAGGTGTCCTTGTCAACAACAATTAAAGATTGTGGATGGTTGTTATGTGTTGAAATCAATGAGCAAGTTTGCTGAAATATAGCCAACTTTCATCTTGTATGGCTGATGAGAAATAGGAAGTCATTCCTGTCTGTGGCCATCAAACTTTACAACTCCTTCCTTGGAGGGTCAGACAACCTGAGCCAATAGGCTGGTCCTGGACTTATTTCCTGGCATAATTTACATGTTACTATTTAATTATTTATGGTGCAACTGTAACGAAAACCAATTTCCCCCGGGATCAATAAAGTATGACTATGACTATGACTATAGAAGTAAAGCTACAAGTTAATGACATAGCACACTCTACTCCAGATGTCAGTGACAATGACCTAGGTTTTCTTGTTCACTGTTATTCATTGCTTTCCTTTTGCATACCAATTATATCAGCTGAACTTGCATTCCACCACTTTTGTACTATTACTTATTAATAATAAAAGGTAATTTATTAAATGGTAATGACAAATCAACTGATTTGATTTGGCGCTTGTTCACAATTTGTAGCTGGCTATGGAAGAAGTCAAACAAAATAGAAAGTTCATTGATCAGTTTCAAATGAGCTTCACCTAGTCTGAGAACATTACATTGGATGGGCAAGTGGTGCAATAAAATAATAGTGGATCAAAACTGGTATAGTATTCTCCATTTCCCTACATGAAGGCAAATAGAACATAAGGGGGAAGACAAGGTACTGGAGGTGTTGTTACAGAACACTTTGCTGAACTTTAATCAAACAGGTTTGTAAAGAAGAGAAAATATGAAGAAGTCCTAGGCAGGTCAGGCTACCCATGCACGACGTGTTCTTCAGCCCCCAGCCCGTAGTCATATTTCCATGTCTGTAGAGATGAAATGACTCCCTTTGACAGACCTTGCACTGGAAAGTGTGCCAGTAAAGTACAGATGGCAATACAAGATTAAGGGAATGCCTGACTAGCTGTTACACTGCAAAGTCCCCCAGAAACACTGCAAGCACAGCATGTCTTTGCTTCAGGAGGTATCTCACACACACACACACACACACACACACAGACGTAATCAGTGCCCAACGGCAAATAATAGGTAAAATCTCCAATATGCTAACTAATATTTTTTTACGTCCTGGCACATGTAATTGGCAATAAATATGAGGACATTATTTCAGACCTCTGGGTCAGGAGAGTAACAAAGTTCAGGAATCCATCACAAGTACCTGCTAAATGCTGTAAGACTGACAGTAATGGAGATTGAAATTAGCAGTGATGCTGCACAAGTACTGATTTATGAAAATGGTGTACAGAAGGTAACCTTCACCGCATTACTAGTTCATAAACCACTGTGTTGACCTTAAACAGTAATCAAAATTGATTGGGTGTTAAGCTGCTCCAATAGCTTCTTGCACTCTCACATCTAAGGTTTTCTTTCCCTGGCTTTTGCTTGCCTTCACTTACTGATCTGCCTTTTTTTTTTACAATTACAGTTCAAAGTTTTCCAGCAGTGATGTGTGGTAGGTAAAATGATACTCATCAATATAAGGCACATCAATATCAACCATCTCAATGCATCAGGAGCATCCTATCAAACTCATCAATATTTCTCCATGTTGACATGAAGTGTTCAGGTACAGTAAGCTGGAAGACAAATGGTACGTTAGACTTCAACACAAGAGGATTTGAGTACATTTACAAGGATGCCTCGTTGAGACCTGACTTGGAGTTTCTGGCACAGTTTTTGTTTCCATATCTGAGAAAAGACATTTTTGCCACTGTCTGGGTTGTCAGGACTGATATTTCAAGAGATTAGGTCAGTTAGTCTTATATTCACAAGACTACAGAAGAAAGGGAGGAGATCTCTTACAAAATTAACAGAACTGAACAGATCTGATGGCCAGAGAATGCAGGACCAGGGCCACGGTATTAAGATATATCAGAGCATCCTCTTCAATCCTGAAGAGGTCAAGACCTAATGGGCCCTGTACCACACTCAGAGGTGAACTAAGATCAGCTAAAATGGAGTATACCATTTAGAACCCGGATCAGGAAACATTTCTTCATGCAGACAGATATATTCCTTAATGCCAAAGGGATCAAGGGAATAACAGTAGAGGGTAGGACCTGGATGTTCAAGTCAATGATCATCCATGATCATGTCGATTGGTGGAGAAAGATGGAAAGTCCACTCTTGCTCCCATTTTCCTGTGTTATAAACACCTCTGAATGACTATTGATGCTCCCCCTTAAGTCATCAGCATCTTCGCTCACTTTACAGCACCCCTACAATTAATCACTAACCCCTACTCTGTCCTACTCACACACAGTCATCAACACCCATCACATTCTTCACTTCTGTCATGATCATTAACACCCTCCCAATACATTAACACACCCCACATCAATAAATATCCTCATAGACTCAATGTAACCTCCATTCATAAACAACTCCACCAATTCATCAACACCTGTTATACTTATCAACACACCCTCATACTAATCAATATCCCTCTCACTTAATTACAGCCTGATACAGCTCTTCTGGATTGAGGGGGACACTTTGATATTGCTGTCATATTTTCCCAAATACATCTATATTTCAAAAGATGCTTGAAATAATTTGAGATGCTTTAATAAAAGAAAAAATTCAATTACGAAAAAACTTACTTAAAGAGCACTTCCCTGTGGAAGATCTTTGGTCTTCACTGTGGAAGACACTGGCAGTGTTGTAGTGTGTGAAGGAAGAGAAGTGAGTGCAGTTACTATTACAAGGGAGAAGGTGCTCAAAAAGCTGAAAGACCTAGAAGTACATAAGTTACCCGGACCAGATGAACTGCACCCTAGGGTTCTGAAAGAGATAATGTTAGAGATTGTGGTGGATTTAGAAATGATCTTTCAAAAATCATTGGACCAGAGCACTGGTTCTTGATTGGACATGACATCAAAGATTACGGGGATAAGACTGGGAAATGGGTTTGAGGAGGAGATAGAAAAAAGGTTCAGCCATGATTGACTGGCAGAGCAGACTCAATGGGCCAAATGGCCTAATTCTGCTCCTATGTCTTATGGTCACTTCATACAATGTGGTTCAAAGTGCTTTACAATGGGATAAAATGCAAACATGAAAATAAAAAGACAAAATTATGTTAGCTAAAAGCAAGGTTAAACAAATAGGTGTTTTATCCCTTATCGTTTTAGGTATTGAGTTCCACAGTTTAGGAGCATAGTTCAAAAAAGCTGACCTGCCAGTTATCTTTTGAGGGAAATAGTTTAAACTTGAGACCAGTGAAAGAAGACCTAAGAGTTCGAGCAAGATTATAAAACAGAAGTGATTCTATGATGTACTCCAGGCCCAGACCACTGAGTGCTTTAAAAATAAATAAGAGAATTTTAAAATTAATTCTAAAAGATCCGGGAGGCCAGTGCAGAGTAGTTAGGATGGGAGTGATATGCTCCCTTATCCTTATTTTGGTTAAGTGTCTAGAAGCGGTATTCTGAATGATTTGAAGTTTGTCAGTAGATTGTTTTGGAAGGTCAGTAAAAAGTACATTGTAATATCCTGCTATTCGATATAAAGGCGTCAGTTAGTTTTTCAGCATCATTAAATAGCAGAAATGGATGTACCTTTGCAATATTTCTTAAGTGTGGAAATGCTGCCCTGGTCACTTTCTTTATGTGGGGTTTAAAATTCAGATCTGAATTAAAGATAATAAGCAGGATATCTACTTCTGACTTTACAGGGGAGCTAAGTTCCCAAGTTTATCAAATGATCTCTTTTGGCTTTGGGACCGATAAGACTATAGTCTTATTCTTCCATTCTTTTACGTCGACATTTTAGTACACTCTTCCCATCTTTAATTAGGAGAGACATTCTGGGAAACAACTGGAAATGTGCATTTTTAAATCTAAAATACTGTACTCCCCTAGAAATGTTTTATGTCTAGTTTCTTTGCAATGGGGTTTGTTGCACACTTAACTTTTTTAAACTAAAAGCTGCTTCAAAATTCAACTATCCAGCATTTGTTCAAAGCTGACTTCAATCATGTTTTTCACCTTCATTCGGAGAAAAAAAAGTTTCAATTACAATACTTATTCCTTGCAATTTGGAATCTTTAAGTGCAGACTCATAATAGTTTATAGCACCAGTAAATTTACAGTGGAAGTAGAGTATGAAACCATCTCTCAGATTGGTAGCACATCTGGCTCATGGTGCCACAGTCCTTCTGCCCCCAAGAAAACCTGCTTTGGCATCGGAAAAATTGATTTGGTTGGCAGCTGGAATCTCTTAATACTGTGACAGTCACTCCAGAAAACCAATGCCTTCTCATTCACCAACGTTCCTGAAACTGCTCCTTAGTTGCCTAGATATGGACAAACTTTTGAAATGATAAATATTCTTGTAAGGGTGTCAATTTCCATTTAATCTTTCTTTCTTTCTTTTTAAATCTTTTTATTGAATAAGTATACAAAAAGGTAAACCATATAAACATTAATACAATGTTAAAATATAATAAAATTCCAGAAGGTATCAATACCAATAAAAAACTACAAACAATGTAATTTAAACATAAAAAACCAAGATAACATAATAGTATACTAAATTTTATATATATATCAATGGAAAAAAAAGAAAAAAAAACCCCCAAAAAAAACCCACCGTGCAACTAACTAAAAGCAAAGCAAAGCAATGGGCTAACTTGAAACCAAACAGAGTTAAACTTAAAATCACATCCTCAATCCCGACCTCCATTAAAAACAGTGAAAAAAAACAAGAAGGGCATTTAATCTTTCATGTGTCTTGGCTGCATCTTCTGGCTGCGAGAACAGTTTGTCCACTCAGGGTAAGTGCTTCATGGCAAATTCCTTTAACTGTTTAGGATTTTTTTCATTGGTTTCATTTGCTTTTGAAATTGACTTAAAATCACAGGATTTTGATAACCATGATTAAAATTGTTTCCAAATCTTTCTCAAGTCTTAGAAGAAAAGGATGTATTGAATTTTTGCTGCAAAAGGTAGCACCAGGCATGCTTTGGCCATAATTTATGGGTGTAAGAATCGATGATACCCTGAGAGATGATAACAGCATCATATGTCTTAAAACATAACTTGATTCTGATTTGCATTCATTAATAAGTCACCCATCTGCTTCTTGCATTAATGTTTATCTGGATCAAAATAGGTTAACATTCAGAATGTACAGAAGTTTGGAACTTTAGGCATGTGTGTGTTTTTGATCACAATGCTAGATTTTAAATGTTCCACTAAGGTAAAGGCGGCATGAAAATTACTCTTGATACACTTTTATAAAATATTTGAATTTTTCATACACATTTCTGAGTCAGTTTTCTTTCTGCGTGTAGACTAAAAACAATTGTTTTGAAGAAGTTGGTTATGTGAAATACACTGATTCACTATTGTCTTGGAAAAGCAGTTTTTCCTCATCCCCATCCTAAATCTATTCCCCTGAGTCTTGAGACTATATGCTGTGGTTCTAGCCTCACTTTAAAGTTCAAAGTTAAATTTATTGTCAAAGTACATGTATGTCTCCATGAGATTCATTTCCTTATAGGCATTCACAAAAAATACAACGGAATCAATGAAGACTACACACAAAGACTAACAATCAATGTACAAAAGACAAACTGTGCAATTAAAAAAAAACAAATAAGTAAATAAATAATCCAGGGAACATGATCGATAGAGTCCTTGAAAGTGAGTCCACAGCTTGTGGAATGATTTCAGTGTTGAGCGAAGTTATCTACGCTAGTCCAGGCACCTGATGGTTGAAGAGCAGTAGGTGTTCCTGAACCTGGTGGTATGGGACCAAAGACTGAAGTATCTCTGTCCTGATGGCAGCAGTGAGAAGAGAACATGACCTGGACGGTGGAGCTCCCTGATGATCGATGCTGTTTTCTTGCGGCAGCTCTCCTTGTAGGTGTGCTCACTGATAGAGAGGGCTTTTCCTGTGATGGAAACAGCTTTCCTACCTCCATATTATCTATCCCTTTCACAACTTCACCTGTTTCTAAAAGATCCCCTCTCATTATTCAGAATTCTGACGAGTATAGTGTATTCCACTTCATCTCTGGAATCAACCCAGTGAATAGAAAGGGTGACTAGAAACTCACTAATATGTTCAATTCTTTGGAGGAGGACTCAGAACTATGACTTTCTCACTCAGAGAGGAATGAGCTAATACACAGCCAAGGAGATGATTCCTAACTGATTGAGAATAGATTTACATTGTGTTTGGGTACATTCTGTATCATGAATCTAATTAACTAAAATTAATTCAATGTCTTTAAGAAAAGGTTGGATTCCTGTTTAGAATTCAACATTCACAAATGTACTGCAGTAAGCTCTGAGCTTTTGCTATTTAAAATTGAAATTTACTGTTTCAACGTGCCCAGGTCAGTCAAAACTAATCACTATTTATAACCTAGATTTGTATTTTGCATGCTGGTAGTTAAATACTTAAATATTTATAGATTCAGCGATGTAAGAAAACTACAGCACCCTCTCCTGCAAATGCAATTCCTCATTTTCTGGTTAGAGATACAGATAATAAGACATCAACTCTTCAGTATCTGTGACAGTTGGTAGATATTAAAGAAGGATTATATTCATTCTCCAAGGAGATTATTGAGAAATTAGGGATACTTTTAGTGTGCCAGATAATTGCTAACAATGACAATTTTCAAAAAGCTATAGTATAATCTTTTAATTGTCACAGAAGAATACCGATGTTCACCGATATGACAATTTAAACCCAAAAAGTATATTCTGAAACAACCATACATGAAACAGATAAAAATTAATCAGTGGATTTGGTGAGGCAGTTGATTGACATCTATCACAATCCCTATTCCTGCTTATTTTGTTTCGAATGCTCTTGACATATCAAGTAGTAGGTTTCTTACCAAAGTAACTCTGTATCTCTCTGTGACACTGCAAATGTATCATATAACCAAGGGATTCAGGATATATATTGACCCGGGGTTGGGCAGTACAATCCACATGGAAAGAAGGATTGCTTGATTCAGTTTGAATTGGACAGAGGGGATCAGTGTTCAGGAAAATATAAACCGTGTGCAAATAAATGCAAGCTTGGCACACTTAGTAGTGAAAAGATTTATGGCTTCAACCTCCATCAGATTATTGTAATACTTTCAACCTCTGCTCTCCAAATTTGGAATGTGGCAAATGATTTAATTGTCTGTCCAAAGTGTACAAACAACTTTTCACTGTGATCCTGGTGGGTGAAGACTTAGCATTTAGAGTGACACTTTTAAGTGTAATGTTGAGAGAATGGGACATTGTGAGAGGTACTAAATGCAGCTATGAAGGTAAAATTGTACTTAGGTATTTGTGAATGATATATTGTTTTAATTGAAGAACCCGGAGAATTCATTTGGTATCCAGAATATCATTACGATCCCATTAAAAACAAATTAACTGTATAGTTATTTGGTTGTTTGTGATGTCTTATTGCTTAGGCAAACTGGCTGCAGCATTTGCCTAAAGAACAGTAATTGCACTATAAAAGCCTTTTGCAATCTCTTCAGCATATACTAAATACAAGGTTCAAAGTAAATTCATTATCAAAGTACATATGTCATCATATACAACCCTGAGATTTATTTTCTTGAGGGTATACTCAATAAATCCAATAATCATAATAGAATCAATGAAAGACTGCACCAACAGGGCAAAGAACCAGTATGCAGAAGACAACAAAATGTGCAAATACAAAAGAAAAAAAAAGAAACAATAATTAGATAAACAAACAAACAATAAATATCAAGAACATGAGATAGAGTCTTTGAAAGTGAGTTGTGGGAACAGTTCAGTGATTGGGCAACTGAAGTTATCCCCTCTGGTCTAGGAGCCTGATGGTTGAGAGGTAACAACTGTTCCTGAACCTGGTGGCCTGAGTCCTGAGGCTCCTATACCTTATTTCTGATGGCGGCAGCAGCATGAATGGAGTATGACCTGGGCGGTGGGAATTCCTGATAATGGATGCTGCGTTCCTGCAACAACGCTCCGTGTAGACATGCTCAATGGTGGGGAGGGCTTTACTCATGTTGGATTGGGCCATATCCACCACTTTTTTTGAAGGATTTTCTGTTCAAGGATATTGGTGTTTCCATACCAGTCTGTGGTGCAGCCAGTCAATATATTCTCCACCACACATCTATAGAAGTTAGTCAAAGTTATAGATGTCATGCCGAATTTCACAAACTCCAAAGGAAGTAGAGGCACTGCTGCACTTTCTTCGTAATTGCACTCATTGTGCTGGGCCCAGGACAGGTCCCCTGAAATGATAACACTGAAGTATTAACTGACCATCTCCACCAGTGATCCCCACAATGAGGATGGCTTATGGACCATTGGTTTCCTCCTCCTGAGGTCAATAATCCGCTTGTTGGCCTTGCTGACCTTGAGTGAGAGGCCATTGTTGTTGTGGCACAGCTCTGTCACATTTTCCATCTCCCTCCTATATGCTGATTGAACATCTCCTTTGATTCAGCCTATGACAGTGGTGTTATCAGCAAACGTGCAAATGGCACCGGAGCTGTGCTTAGTGTCACAGTCAGAAGTATAAAGCGAGTAGAGAAGAGGGCTAAGCACACAGCCTTGTGGTGCCCCCGTGCTGATGGGGATTGTGGAGGAGATGTTGTTGCCAAACCAAAATGACTGGGGTCTGTAAGTGAGGAAATCAAGGATCCAATTGCACAATGTCTTAAAGTTTATTGATTAGTTTGGGGGGGGGGGGATGATAGTATTGAATGCCGAGCTGTAGTCCATAGAGAGCATCCTGATGATGTCTGGATGTTGAATGCCGAGCTGTAGTCCATAGAGACCATCCACATCTTTGCTGTCCAGATGTTCCAGGGCTAAGTGAAGAGCCAAGGAAATGGCATCTGCCGTGGACCTGCTGTGACGGTAGGCAAACTGGAGCGGATCCAAGCCGCTTTTCAAGCAGGAGTTGATATGCTTCATCACTGTGGATGTAAGTGCTACTGGATGATAGTCTTTGAGGAAGGTTACCATGTTCTTCTTCAGCAACAGTATAATTGAATCCTGCTTAAAGCAGGAGGGTACCTCAGAGTGCCAAAGCAAGAAGTTAACGATCTCAGTGAATACGCTAGACAGTTGAGCAACACAGGTCTTTAGTATTTGGCCAGGTATCCCATGTGGCTAGATACTTTTCATGAGTTCACCCTCCTGAAGGATGCTCTCATGTTGGTATCAGACTGAAATCACAGGGTCACTGGGGGCTGTTTGTGACGGTTGCTCCATGTTTTGACAGACTAAGCGAGCATCAAAGGCATTAAGTTTATCTGTAAGAATTGTAGCTTATGTTGCTTGATTTTACTTTGGAAGAAGTGATAGCATTCAAGCCCTGCCACATCTGTCAAGCATCCTTCATTGATTCAGGTTTAGTTCTGAACTGCCACTTGGCCCGTGAGCTGGCATACCAGAGATCGAACCTGGACCTCCTGTAACTTTGTGTTGCTAGACTTGAATGCCTCTGATCTAGCCTCCTCAGACTGCAGATCTCATGGCTTCAGGTTGGAGAAGACTGAATGATTTTGTGGAGACACACTCAACTACAACTATTTTTATATAGTGACTTCAGATCCACAGATGTGTCCATGTACACAGCCCCAAGAAATGAAAGCATATACCTTTGTAGCACCTATCAAGATGCCCCAAAGTGTTTTCCAGCCAATTAAAATAGTTTTTAAAAGTATAATTACTATTTTAGGAGATACAGAGATGAGGTGACCTAGTTATAGTATGCTAACAGACATTAGAATAGAGAGTATATTTCAAGATTCTGTTGTCAAACATGTGGATGATATGGTCTGCCTATCAGAGCTGTTTGAATGTGTTCTGGCTTGAGTGGTGGGGATGGTGCCTTTAGAAAGGATGCTGCTGTGAGTTGACCTATCTTACCACATGGTTTGCAGATAGCATTGATGCTGTTCTCCACAATTTAATTACCTTTACCTAAAAAAAATACAGTTTCATTGGAGATAGTTCAAAAGCAGCTCATCTTGGGATGAGAGGACTGACCTATCAAGAGAGACTTAAGGGGTGGGGCCTGTATTGTTTGGAGTTTGGAAGAAAAGGGGGAGTTTATTGAGAAAGGCATCTTGACACAGTAGATGCTGGGATGTTTTCACTAGTGGGAGAGTTTCAAAGACTGGAGACATACTTACATTTAAAATAGAGATATGTGGAAATTTATTTTACTCAGAGCATTGTGAATCCCTGGAAAGGTTAAACATTAGAAGTAATTAAGGTAGAAGCAGATAAATTTAAAAAAAAGAACGACACAGAAGAGGAGCTGTGGCTACCTATATCAATCATGATCATACAGAATAGTGGAGCGGGTCTGAGAGGCCTAGTGGCCTACCCTGCTCATGTTTTTGTGTTCTTGTGCTAGGTTGGAAGAAGTTTAGGAAAAGGATAAGTTTTGGCCGCATAGTCTCAGAGATTTATCAATTACCATGCACAATCTTAAAAATCCAAGCAGAACTAGAGATGCTGCCTGGCCTGCTGCGTTCACCAGCAACTTTGATGTGTGTTGCCAGAAGAAAAGCAAGTTTGTCAAATTAATGATGGTGCTGTAATAAAATATCCAACAGTGTTAAGTTTTGTCAGATGTTCGTTGATCTGTATGCATGGTAAGTAATCAATGACATAACAGAAAATCATTAAGATTGAAAAGCCATGATTTTGACTATCTGCTTAGGCTAAACCGTGTAAAGTTTCTATATCTGAAAAGTTTAAAAGGCATGTTTTTGTTAATGCCTATTGAAGTTTGAGATTTTTCAATAAAACTGCAGTCCATCAAAATATAATAGCACAGGGAATCAGTGTTAGTCAATTCATTACAGAGAAAGTGTATAGCTAGTTTAGAATCAGGACAAAGTAGGATCAACATGAATAGTCGTATGAACAATAACAGAGGCAATCCCAGCAGCAATCAGAATGTAATGTTAATCCCAGGCTAGCAAGCATTGTCTACTATTTACTAGGGTTATAAAGGTCAGTCTCTATCTCCCCGGTAGAAATGCAAATATGATGTAATATAATTGGCTCTGTGTGGACAGTTGAGTGGTAAAATGCATGTCTGTTGTGCTAAAAGCCCTTCAGACCAGAACCTGCTTATTTCAGTTTGCACGGAGTCATTTGATCTCAGCTAGACTAATTGAATAAGTCTTGGAGATTTTAAAATTAGAATATTTACCACCCAGTGTTCCCATTCTTGATCATCAGAATTCCATTTGAGGTGAAACAGATCAGGCCCAAGTATTACACCCTCCAGTTTTGAATGGAATATTTTCTACATACAAGTCTTCCGTGGGTTACGAATGCATGACTTATGGACTCCCCATCTGTATGATCGAGACCAGTAGGTTGGATGGTGATGGATTTGGCATCTGCTGCTAGGTAGGTGTGGGGTCTTTCCATGTGACTTCCCCCTCCTGCCAAGCACTGGGTCAAGCCAAGGAGAGCTACTGGAGGAATGGGCAAAGAAGTGGCAGATGGAGTACAGTGTCTGAAAGTGTATGGTCATGCACTTTAGCAGAAGGAATAAAGGCATAAACTATTTTCCAAATGGGAAGAAAATTCAAAATTCAGAGGTGGAAGGGACTTGTGAGTCCCCGTGCAGGATTCCCTAAAGGGTAACTTGCAAATGTAATCGGTGGTAAGGAACGCAAATGCAATACTAGCATTCATCTCAAGAGGACTAGAATGCAAAAGGAAGGATGTAATACTGAGGCTTTAGAAGACATTGGTCAGACCAGACTTGGACTATTATGTGCAATTTTGTGCCTCTTATCTAAGAAAGGATGGGCTGGCATTGGAAAGGGTCCTGAGGAGGTTCACGAGAATGATCCTAGGAATGAAAAGGTTAACATATGAGAAGCGTTTGATGGTGCTGGAGAGGAGTGTAGGATCAGAGGGCACAGCTTCACAATTGAGAGGCGTCCATTTAGAACAGAGATGAGGAAAAATTTCTTTAGCTGGAGGGTGGTGAATCTGTGGAATTTATTGCCATACACAGACATGCAGGCCAGATCATTGGGTATGTTAAAGACGGAGGTTGAAAGGTCTTTCATTAATCAGGGCGTCAAAGATTATGGGGAGAAGGCAGGCGAATGGGGTTGAGTGGGATAATAAATTGATGATGATCGAATGGTGGAGCAGACTCAATGGGCTGAATGGCTTAATTCTGCTCCTATGTCTTATGGTTTTATAGATTAAACTGTTTTGGTATAAGTTTTAGACTAAATGGCAGAGTCCCAAATTTGCTGTCCAGGTCTTTTCAGGAGTGGACTACGGACATAATTCTGAACAAAATTATGTCAGTTTGAATCAATTTTCCACAGGCCATCCTCATGGGCACTCGCCTCCTAGCATCAAGGACATCTTCTAAAGATGATGCTTCAAAAAGACAGCATTCATTGTTAAGGACCTCCATCACCCAGGACACTCTCTTCCCATTGCTACCGTCAGGGAGATGGTTCATGAGCCTGAAGACCTACACTGAATGTGTTAGGAAACACTTCTTCCCCTCCACCATCAGATTTCAGAATGGACATTGAACCAACCCATGAACACTACCTCACTATTTTTATTCTCTTTTCGTGCTACTTATTTAAATAAATAATTTATTTATTTTATGTTTATATATCTTATTGTAACTTATAGTAATTATTGCGGCCGTAAAGCAACAAGTTTCACAACGTGTCAGTGATATTAAACCCAAATCTGATTCAGATTTTTGACTTCAGACAGCTGTTTGAAGCTAAAATGTCAAAATTGTGAATTTTGAATCTGAGATTGAAAGATTTTTGAAAACTAGAAATATTAATGAATACATGGGAAAGGCACGCATAAAGCAATAGTGCAAAGGTCAACTATCACGTTGAATAGTTAGTATTAGAGGCTCAAGAAGAAAATTTGCCTGTGGGCCAAATTTGATGTATAGCAATTCTTGCCTCAGCCTACTTCCATGAAGATAAAGAGCAAATTTGTAGGGAGACTGCAAAGATGTGCAAAAGCAATAATGGGTTTGTCATATCCAAATATATACTGGAATAGCAATGACATGAGAAACAAAGATGGGAAGGAGTTTCTGGAGCATGATCACTATACTTCAGATCCAACAAGGAAGACAGTGATGCTGTACCTGGAAGCAAAAATTCTAATATCATTAAATTCACAACAGCGATCTTGAAGGATATAGACTAATCAGAAGTAAAAATTATCACTGGGAGATATGGGTCAATCTTAATCAGCTGAAAACAGATCCGGCTTGGATAAATTGGAATCTAAAGTGACCAAGAAATCTAAATGATTAATGCAAGACTTTTAAGATAAAAAATTTCATCTGAAGTCTAGGTATATTCACGAGGGATAGGGTAGAGAGATTAATGCTAGAACTTAAAAAGATAAACAGAAAATAGAAGAGGCAAACAAGAACATGTAAAAACACTAATAGGCAAGACACAAGTCAAAAGTTGTTCACACATAGGAGAATCAATCCCATTCCCTATCATTTTAGACACTTTAGAGAGTGGTGCGGATAGCTCAGCACATCTGTAGATGTGAACTTCCCACTATTCAGGGCATTTACAGAGACAGGTGTGTAAAAAGGACCCAAAGGACCACTGGGGGCCCAAGTCACCCCAACCACAAACTGTTCCAGGAAACGGTACCGCAGCATAAGAGCCAGGACCAACAGGCTCCACAACAGCTTCTTCCACCAGGCCATCAGACTGATCAATTCATGCTGATACAATTGTATTTCTATGCTATTGACCTGTTGTACATACAATTTATTACAAATTACTATAAATTGCACATTTAGACAGAGACGTAACGTGAACATTTTTACTCATGTACAGTATGTGTAGGATTTAAGTAATAAAGTCAATTCAAGTACAAAAGGAAATAGGGACTCAAAGACAGAGCACAAGGAAGGATGGACAACAAACATGAAAATAAAATCCAGAAGTATTCCATAGGCAGATTAATAGTAAAACATTTCAAGACAAGAGGAGGAGCTGATTAGAAACTAAAAGGAAAGCCAAGCTCGGCGATCAACCAAACTTCCAAATAGCCAACCCAAGCAACCAATATTCCACAATATTTCTCTAAAGAGAAAAATTTACTCACAGGAGTGGAAATGGCCAGGGTACTAAATTAGTTCTTCATATAAGATTTCATCAAGGAACATGATGCTTCTGGAGTTTCAGCACAGAAATACCAGAGGGCGGAGAATGCTTAAAGAGGAGGTACTAGAAAGCCTAGCTGCACTTAGTTGATAAAACATTCAACTGAAATGGGATGCATCCTAGAATGCTGAGGGAAGTAAGAAAGGAAATTGCAGTGGCTGTAGCTGGAGGTTTCCAAAAATATTCAGAAGTGGTACTTGAGGAATGAAAAACTGCAACGTTACGCAGTCTTGTTCACTGCTGGAGGGAAGATCACAGAAACAGAATATGTGGTTGTGTTGGACAAGGAAAGCGATCTGGAAAGATGGTTGATTTGGGAATGCATCAAGACCTATGGGAGTGAGGGTACTGGTTAAGTGAGAGGATAAAGGACTGAGGAAGGTAATTTTCCTGATGGTTAGACATAAGATAATGGGATGCAGAAACTTAAGAATATGAGGTGGAGAGGTATAGCTAGGGAAGAAAACCTCCAAGATAGAAACTTTAAGATATCTACTTCGAGCAAAGTGGACTCCCCTGGTCAGTCGTCCAAAGAGGAATCCAAAGTAATGCTTTAAGCAGCCAACTGGTTAGGGCTTTCAGCATAATTAACAAACCTGATATGCATGGTAGAAACACACATAAAAGTTGCTGGTGAACGCAGCAGGCCAGGCAGCACCTCTTCCTAGAGATGCTACCTGGTCTACTGCGTTCACCAGCAACTTTTATGTGTGTTGCTTGAATTTCCAGCATCTGCAGATTTCCTGTTGTATGCATGGTAGAATTTTGCTTAAGTATCGTGAAAAGAACATTGTGCACCAATTTATGCCACTGTGGATGACAGCTGGATTCTGTGTACTCAGTTCATCACGTGGACTCCTGGCCACAAATGGCCATAATACAAATGTGTGAGCGCCTCCAGGATAAATGATGTACTCCTGTTTCCATGCATACCTATAATAAAATTATTGGGATTTACTGCCATCACAATTTGTATGAACACTGGGTCCTTGTACAAGATGTATGCTTTATGATTAACTTTTCAGAGGCATCACATTAGTAAAGTCAAACCTACCTTATCATCACAAAGCTTTCAAGAAAGAGTTCTACAATACAATTTGGCTCTTAATGCACCAAATTGACAAATTAAAAAATTTGTTTATATCAAACCCAGCAAAATTGCTACTCTAGTGCTAAGCGATAGAATACACAAAATAAACCCAATGATGTAACAAGGCACATATTAAGACAGGGAAAAAGACTTTAATTCTGTAAGCTGCCTCCACTGTACAAAATAGCACTTACTCATTGTGAAGCACATGGCAAAATATTGTCTTTAGGCAAACTTAATAAAGAGTCTACAAGTAGTTCTCAGACATCATACCACTGGAACTTTTTCAAATGTCCTTTACAAACAGTAGATTAATACTTAAATAGTCCAGTGTCTAAACTTATATTCTGCATACAGCAAAACATTAAATAATTTTATGTGCAGTAACTCAGAAATGCTGTGAATTGGACAGGTGACTTCCACGGCAGACTTAGGCTTCCCTTGTCAGCAGAAGATAATGCCTTTGGATTTTATATATGCACGATATACATTTATTAAAAATGTCAACATGTTAATTGTACTTTATTTGTTGTAATTAGATGTAGTTTTGATGGCTGAAAGACAAAACTAGTTGCAAGTTAAACAGTGTTTTCAATTCAGCTTGTATAAGAAATATTAATGAATATGATTATAGCTCTATTCCAATTTTGAAAAAGATGAGATGAAATCCAATCTTAATCCCCATCAACAGTATTAATGATACCATATTGCAATTGATTAATTTGATTTTTTTTCTCTCAAGCCCCATGCAATCTGTACATACAATGTTACAGCTCAATGTCATTTTATTGGAAATGACTTGAAATAGTAACCAAAAAGCTGCCTGAACTGGTATTTCTGTTTTCAGTTTTTATTTCTCAATTCAACCATGAGCATTTTTGTATACCATATTTATCTGCTGGATGTTATGTTATTTTAGACTTAATTTAAATTTATTCTGAGTCTTCATATTTACTTATCCAGAATCTGGTCAGTATCCTGTGATTCTTATAATGGTGCATTATTTTTTGCATCCTAACAATAAAATTCAAAATCCAACTGTTTTTGCAACTTTATCACACTAGGATTAAATTTAATTCCTGCATACACCTGCTCCAGCTCTCTATGCTCTGAGAATTCAGTTCTCCTGTTCTGGCATTTGAGAATTGCACATTTCCTTTGCCACTCACACAGAAAACATACATTCTGATGTCTAAACTCTGAAATGTGAAATTCCCTACCGAAGTGGAAAAATGATTCCCTTCTACCTCCTGCTCTCAGATCCACTTTACCTTTGACTTAATATACGTATTCCTGAAATACTTTATGATAAAGTGACCAGCGCCAAGCTTCAGCCTTGAGGTGCAGTGGACATCGCGGTGAACTTGCAACACATTACCCGGTGGCCAATTTCAATCAGTGTTGACTCTTTCTGATTTCAGATTCAGATTCATCTATCACAGGTACACCGAAACATACAGTGAAATGTGTCACTTGCGTTAACAACTAACACACCCAAGGACATGCTGGGGACAGCCTGCAAGTATCGCCACACATTCCCGTGGCAACATAGCATTTCAATAATGCTTGGTAAAACAAGCAGAACACAACAAGCAACAAAAGTGAAGTGAATCCCATTCTTTCCTCCCTGCACCCATCTACACACATACACAGTCCTCTAACCCCAAGCCTTTGGCTTCCAGCCTCCTGCTAGCTTGTGGAGTTGCGGACACTGGGCTCCAATTTCCGAAGTGGACTCAGGGCTCTGGCTATCGGGCCTTCTGGACTTGCAATCAGCCTTTAGGCTTTGATCTGGACCTCTGATCAACTTTGGGTTTCAGTCTTTGGTATCGACACAGGACTTACAAATAACAAATGAGGACTCTGGATGAGGGTGCAAACTCTAGCCTCAGAACTCCGGACTCACAGATGATGGGACCCCACAAACTAGGCCTTAAATTTCGGTCTCACTGATGAGAGAACCCTGAATGTCCTCACCAGTCTGCTAGCCTGATCTCCAATCACCCTCACGCTGTTGGACTTCGAACGTGGAGCAGAGACTAGGAATCTAGCCTGTTCTCCAATTCCACCCCCACATCCCTAGACGCTAACCTAACCCCCAACTTCCCCCTCTGTCCTCAAAACCATCCCTACAAACCTTTAAAAAAACGGACTGCGCTGTCACTGTGAGGAAGACTGCAGCTCAGTTCCATCTTGGAACCTTTCATTGAAATATGAAAGAAATTACACTTAAGATTCATAAATCAAAGGTTATCTATTGACTAGAAAGGTCTACCACAAGACTCTGGGAAAGACAAATTAAAATATCTGGGGAGCCATCTCTGTGAATGCAATCATTAATGTAGAAATTCACCATCACCCTTGCTGTTCCACTTCCAGAAGAGCTAAACGAATGTCAGTATCCTCTCGCAGTCTATTATTCCAGAATTGCACACTCTGTTCTAATGCAAAGGCTACGTTTTTTCATTCCAACACTAGATTCCCAAAAAGGACAACTTGCTATGAGTGTCCTAAAACATTTTAGGATATTCTCAAAGCTTCCTTGAAAAAGTGTAACATTTTCCCAACTACTAGGAAATCCTGGCCTACATTAGTCCAAAATAAAAAGGGCCTTTCAAAGGGCACTGAGCAGTGCGAGTCTCTCTGTCGGGAGCAAAGGCCCAGTGTAAATAAATGGTAGAAGAAATGCGACATATTTCTATCTCCCCACCTACCTTCCTCGTTGAAAACCTTTGCCTCCATCTGAGACGGAATTAAGTCTTACGTTGGCCTCAGCAGCCACCTCAGAACCCACAGAAGCAGATGTAAATCATCTTCTATCCCATAGGTTGCCTAAGGAGGGCGAGAAGACTAGATAAATATAACTTTCTGTAAGGTGAAGCCAGTTACATTCAGTGAGTTGAAACGCATTTCTTCCACACTAGTAAGCCTCCTATTTAGGCATGTCGAAGGTCCTCCAAACGTGACAGCAGCTTCGCTCACATTGTACTACACTTAATAAATCTATCTGCTAAATCCTCATGCTTGATAATGTCTTTGAAAACTTATTGACTGTTTTCTTTTCAGTTTTGGGCTGGATATCTGTCAATCGATGTTAAGGGAATAGCACTGGCTACTGTTTACACTATGCTAGATATAAAAAGGCTGGATTTTAAAGATACTTCAGCCATGGCTTCCTGTGGCGCATTTCGGTGCAGCTTTGGAGAATGTTAAATCACCTAGACCTCCCCCTCGGGGCGGGATGCGCTATTGCGCAATCTGGGATAGTTTCTTTTAAAAGGAGCGTGGTTTGTCTTCAACTCTGGACACTGCAACTACTGCTGACCCCAGCAATGAGGGTAATTAGGGGAGAGGGAAAAAAAACCGAAAGTGGAACACCATAGTTAACCGATAATCGATGGAAACGAAACCACACAAGGACATTATTTCTGAGCTATCTGAAGTCCACAGGTAACAGCCCAGCTGTATAAATGAATCTTTGTCCCACACAAGGCGTGCACCCCCCCACCCTACCAAAAAAAATCCATCACCCATCCGGGTTCCTTTGTAGAAGACATTACCATTCAACCTAACCTGATCGGAGCCCGCTAGATTTATGGATTGACAGCCGCCTGGACGAATAGCAAGCCCTATCGGTCGCCATTGCGCTACGTAACGGAAAGTCAGTTGTACCTTCTCCCCAATTAGCATCGAGCACTTGAGGAGGGAGTGTCCGGATGTGCACCTATCAAGCTAGTCGGAGCAAGCGCACAGAAGTTAATGGTTCGGGTGGACTAATATTCGCGGGGCCTAGTGTGTGTGTGTGTGTGTGAGTGTGTGTGTGTGCGAGAGAGCGAGCGAGGCGCGGGGCTTTCGCTGGTGGTAGCTGAAGTCAAACTTTACATCAGAAAAATTCAAACACAAAATATAATAATACACAGCTTCTAGCCAGACTCAGAGGCGCCCGACACGGTAAGGATAGAGCGCGAAGAATATGCAGAATGAAGTGATAGCGGAGAACCGAGCGCTGGACACGATGACAGACGGCTTTGAAGACGAGATAGATTCTGTGACCGCTGCCGTCAGCACTAAAGTTCGCATTTTAGAGCCGACTCCCGGAGATCGCCTGGATTTCAAACTGGCCGTGCTCTCTGGGAGCGAAGAGGATGAGGTTTCTGAGGTAAAGTGACCCTTGCTTCACGTCGCCACTCAACTACACCCGCTCTTTAGTGAATCATTTGAAGGTGTTGATAGCCCCCCCCCACTTCCCCACCAATCTCCTCCCCTCCATAAAAGAGTAGGCCTAAGAGCTGAGCATCAATGGCGGTGCGCACAAATCCGGGCCTAAGTTTGTAGCACGAAGCCGAGGCTCGATCGCGGAGCTGGGTGAAGCACTAGGCCGGGGTGGGGGTTGGGGGTTTGGTTTTTGGTGTGGGGGGGTAAAAAAGGAGCCAAAGAGACGATGCGCTTGCGCAGAGGCCTCCCCTGTTCTTGGGAGGTGTAGTTTAAAAGGTGACTTGGAGTTTGAAGGGAATCGGAGAAAAAGCAAGGTTGAACTACATCTCCCAGCTAGCCACACGGTCGTCCTAGCTCCTTGGTTTTTTTTGGAATCCAGAAACTAGTTCAGGCCTGAATTGTCCTAAAGCCTCTAACCTCTTTCAAATCATAGTTTACGTTGATAAAATCAACAAAAGGCGCTGCATTTACGATTTTCTATAAAATAAATGCATCATGTAAGATATAATTTTCTCCACGATATGTTTACTCATTAAATTTTCAGTCCAATTTTCTGTGAATGTGTTTCGCTTACGTATGTCTGACTACTGCCGAAGTTGGAAGGTACCATATTATTCCCTTTTACGTTAGGAAGCGTCGAACATAAGGGAAATTGGCCTAGTGGGCCTTCAACCTTTGAATGCATTCCCTGCTTGCCCAAATCTAGTCTTGTGGGCTTCGTCACATGATGTAATCTCATAGAACGAATGTGATTGTAATTTGTATCTCAATTACAGTTCCAGATTGATTTTGATGCATTACCAGATGAGCTGACGTGCCTGGTTTCCCTGGATTGGGAAGAGATGATAGCTATATGCATGTGTAACAATTAGAACAAGTAGGCAAAAAGAAAATCGTTTTGTTTTAAAATTTCTTTCCCTGTTTTACTTATGGGAAAGGTGATTTTTAATGGTATTAAATATCTTGATGTGAGTTTGTCATGTCTGGACAGTTGAATGGTAGAGCACTTTCGCATATATATGTAAGAAACCAAATCATCAATTTCTTGAGTAAAAGTTAGGTTGAAGAGAAACTTGGGGTATCTTAAGATCAAGGAAAAGAATTACTAGAGTAGGTTGATGAATTACTTGTGTCTTCATGATGGCTTGGAGTTAACTAAGAGTTCAGTACTGCAAAGGAAGAATTTTTGTTTTTAAAAGGTTCAAAATTGTGCTGAACGAGTTTTTAGTTGTATTCCAGGCTAATTTGTTCTTAAGTACTGAAATTGGGTTGACGGCAAGGAGGATTCAGGATTAATTATGGATTGACATTAGATTGTGTATTGTACTTTGAAATGTTAAAACTCAGGCAACTTGTGTGGGAAATGTTGTTGGATTTGCTTTACTATAAGGTTTTAATCTTTAGAAGGAACAAACTATTTGGAAGTTCTTAGTTGCCATTTTTTCTTCTTGGTAGAGAGTGGTCAAATAGAGCGCAATAGCACTAGATTGACCTGCACTCCTTTCCCCATATCAAGAGATCAGCCCCCTTCAGCCTTTGCATTGAAAGACTGCTCATTCTTGTGTTGATGTTGTTTTACAGGTGTGGCTCTGTTAAGTCACTCCTTCACTTCCATCAGATTCTCTTGTGCCAAGGAACATTCTGTCTTCTCATATTTATCTGTTCACCTCCACTGAAATTTAGACCATGACTTCTATTCATCCCTCTTACCAATCTGTTGGCTGTCTTTTCTCTCACCTCAATAAAAATCTTTTGAATCAAACTGCCCTTACTTTTATCCTAGCTTTACACATCTTCCTCCTTCCAAGTTCATTTTGTAACTGCCTTTACTTTTATCCTAGCTTTACACATCTTCCTCCTTCCAAGTTCATTTTGTTCATGAAACCTTATTTCATATCCTTTGACATTCCTAGAGGATTTCGCAGCATTCAGTCGAACTCTCGTATTGCTGTTTTTCCTGAGTGATGCCGTTATCCCTTGCAAACTTGACATCGCTTTCTTCCTCTTTTAGGTCAAAACATCAATAATCTTTGTCCTTGAAAAGTGCCTTAATCTCTGATGTACCTTTCTTTACCAAAGTTGTTGCAAGTAATGTTGCATGCCTAATTTGTATCCAACAAGTTTGTGCTAATTAAAAAAAATTGTATCAGCTATAATTCATTTGGTCATAGGTGCTCTTACTTTGGAATTCTCTAACCCAGCATTAACAATGGGTCAGAGAAGGTTTGTTTTGTTGATCCCAGGAGAGAAGGTATGTCTTGGAAGAAAAAAGGTTGAAAAAGTTACCTGTATATTTATTGGAGCTTGGAACAATAAAAGGTAATCCTTTTGAAAAGAGATTCTGAGGTGGATTGCCAACATTGCTGCCAAGAGTATTTTCGGGCAAATATAGAACTAAGTGGTAATTTTGGAATTGGGTTTCCTCTTTGTTTAGTGTTTCTTATGTGGTCTGTTTTTACTTTGGAATACCCTAGCCCAGGAAGTTGTGAAGGCTGAATTGTTGTGAATTGTCGGGGCTTGATTATAGGTAGAGTTTTGGGACGATAGGGACATTGAGGGGTTGGGGGTGGGGTGGATATGGATAAGTGGGACTGAAGCCAAGATCAGATCTGCCATGATCTTATTGAATGGTAGAAGAAGCTCATGGCAGTGCTTGCAGTTAGTAATATTCTAATCAAGACTAGATTGCAGCACAACAACTAAGGGAGCTGCATGGTTGGAGGTGATTCATGCTGGATGAAGTAATATGTAAGTTTTACATTAAATTGGAGAAGAATGGTCTCCCTGGTTAGATGTAAAAACTTTATTGGCACTTTTGTTTGGGTGGTGTGGAAGTGATGTGTTTAATTTGTCCTGAGATCAACACTGCTAAAATTTTTTTTATTCATTAACCTGAAGTTTTTTATATAGGAACTTGCTGAATGCAAATTGGCTGTCCTGTTTTTGGCATTACTATAGTGACAGCATCTTAAAGTACTTCATTGGCTGTAAAGTGCATTGATGTCCTAGGGTGCTATTTTGTTGAAAGGTTTAAGCTTTCTACACATTAAACAGCTTTAATCAAAGCCAAGGCTGGTACCCACAATAATAAAATTAATCCTCCAGCCTTCCTGAAGTCAATTGTATCATCCTATTTGAACATGTAATTTTTGTGAAGAGAAATCACCCTTACTTGGTTACACTTGTCTGTCCCATCATAGCTGGCTCATTTACAGATTATAGCTTTATCAACTAAATCATTGCCGTTGGATTCCTGCAAATTACTCTTTGTGATCTCTTCCTAATGTGTTCTATGTGAACTATTTGGAGAGGGAACTACTTTCTATGTGTGCTATACACAGATGGCTTTGTATTCAACAGCTCATGAATCTTCATTCCAACTCATGCTGGAAGGCCTGTTTCATTTAGTTGCAATTTCCTTCAGTTAAATATTGGTAAAATCAAGAACATTATCTTCGTTCCCTGTCACAACTTTGTATTCTGACACTGATTCTCTTCATACTCCGTGATCGAGCGAGTTTGCTTACTTGGCATCCCATTTAACACTGAACGGAATTTCTAACTCCTACAATTGTCATTATTACAAAGACCATCTGTCTTTATGATGGTTGATGTCTCTCACTGCTACAGCTCACTGTTGCCAAAAGTCTCTTTTGTTACCTTTAAACTTTAATGTTCCAATACTGTGCTGATCTTTCTCCCGGTCTTAATGCTCTGTAAACTTCAGCTGATTCCCTTTAGTTTTGCACCAAATATAACTTACATTTCACCCTTGTCCTTGTTAATTTACATCTAAGACTTTCATCTAAATATTTTAATGGCTTTGTCCTTGGAACTTCTCCAGTATTGTTGTCTTTAGAACTTTCAGGAATTATCCCTCTGACTTGTACAGTGTCCCTTCCATTGCTTTTGTCTCAACTTTGGCCTTGCCTATGACTGACGTTCTCCCTTATATTAAAATGATCTGTTTTTCCTTGTAGAAACTATTAATACAGTCTTTTATCACTTCCCAGTACATCTTTGATGAGTATTTGTTTTGAATCTTTTGTGAAGACGGTGGGTCATGTTTTGTGTTAAATGTATTATTGATTGAAAATTGTTGCCTGCTAAAGTTCATTTTCCAGCTGGTGTTGAACTGCAGGTAGCAGCAGAAATGGTGACCGATTGCTATCTTTACTAAATCAGCAAAGTCCATGAAGTCAAATAAACTTAAAGTTGCTTACTACTGTTTGACTATTGAGGCAAATTCAGGAAAGAGCTTGTTTGGACGAATCTGCATCTTGTGTAAAGCTCCATTTTAGTTAACCTTTGTGAGCAGCTTTGATATTAACTAGTAATCTAGGTTGCTTGCAGTGTTGGAACAGTATCCTATTCTTTTGAATGATAGTAAATCTAATTCTTAATGTCTGGTAAAGCAGTTTTCCTTTCTGAGAAATCAGCTGCCCTTTGGATTGTCAGTTGACCTGATGCTTAAAATTGGGGCAGACCATTTAAGTACTGATAAAGTGAAACTGCATAATTTGAAAGATCTGAATTTTTGTTTCCTTCCAATATTCTGGATGGTTTTAGGATAATAGCACACATTTTGAATATTACATTTGTTTATTTTGATGTAACTTGCTGTAAGCCTTGAGCTGCTTCCCAAGCATACTCTCCACTCAGCAATTTAATTAAAAATCTTTTATTTACAAAACTCTTAGCTGTGTAGGAGTTTATCTCTGTAGTCTTCTCCATCCAAAATTTCACCCGACTTTGCCATCTCTGGATCATTGTATGTTATTTTTCACTGCATCACTGATGACAAAACCTTATGGCTTGTATGACCTTAATTAAAGAATTCCATTTCTGGATGTGATTGCTCATCTTCAAGAGCCCCGTTACAACTTTTTGGTCACTTGGTTTGATTTTCTTCTTTATTGCTTCCTTCCATTCTTGATTTTTTTTTTAATAACTGCATTGTATTATCTTGATTATGATATTTATTTTTTTCTCTGCTTTGGTTCACTCTGTTGGTATTGCTTTTAGTTTCTAAAGCCTCAGCGCTAGATTTTCCTTCAGCCGTTGCTTCTCACATCCTCCTCTGAGACTCACCTTAAAATGATCTCTGATGCAAGTTTTGATTATCTTTGGCTTATATGGAGTCCAATTTTGCCTGATTGTTTTCTCGTGTGATTATGGAGACTTATCTGGTTTTATGCAATTGTTCCTGCTTAAAGCACCTTACACTATACCAGTATGTTGAAGAGGCTGTCCCTGTGACACTAGATGCCCATTAAAGCTCAAGTCAACTTCTCAACTGTATTCCTTAGGTGGAAGACTTGCTCTTCTCTTTTTAAAATATCATTTGGTAGTGTTTTCCCAAAATGAATAGTTGAGTCTCCCAAGTAAACAAAGTACTCTGCTGATACCACACAAGAGCATCAAATATCAAAGTTGCTGATAATGAAACATCACAGCATGACAGTTGGTATAGATGGGATCATAAAATTACAAAGAGACAATTGAGTAAGAATGCAGAGCTGTAGCAGATGGAATTCAGCAAAATTAAGTGTGAGATCATTTATTTTAGCTCAAAAATCAATAACTTTTAGGTGGTGGAAAGCTAGCACATGTGGAGGCATAAGGAAAACAGAAGTTCACATTCACAGTGAAATGTCTGACTTCGGTTTAAAAATAGAAAATAAACATGTCCAAATGCCCTGTTGGACTTTGTAACTTAAAGAATAAATTATGGGGGAAGTTTTGTGGTTGAACACTATCTTGACTGTTGTCGCCTGGGAACACGACTGTAAAATGTATTGGAGTTTGCACAAATATACAGATTCATCGATATGTTATCAGGCTGGATTATGAGGAGATGTAAATTAGCTTAGTATTCTTCAAAACAGAACTTAAAAACTAAAGTGATTTTTTTTATTGAATGGTTGGGAATTTTGATACAACTTAATAGAATTAGAAGCAGCTTTATTGTCACAGACATTAGTCATGAAACACACACACCAAATGCTGTAGGAACTTAAGTCAAGCAGCATCTATGGCAGGGGTTCACAACCTGGGGTCCGTGGACCCCTTGCTTAATGGTATTGGTCCATGGCATTTAAAAAGTTGGGAACTCCCTGATGTATGGATGTGAATAAACAGTCAACATTTCAGATCTAGACTCATCTTCAAGACTGGAAAGGAAGGGGGAAGATGCCGGAATAAAAAGGTGAGGGGAGGGCAAGGAGGACGATCCAGAATCTGATGGGTGCAGCCAGGTGGGTGGAAATGGTCAAGGGCTGGAGAAGGAGGAATCAAATCTTGTAGGAGAAGAGAATAGACCGTGGAAGAAAGGCACGAAGGAGTGCACCGGGGGGGTGATTGGCAGGTGAAGAGAAGAAGTGTTGGTTATGAAACTTGTTTTGTGGCAGCAGTGCAGGCATAACAAATTGCTATGTTATGAAAAAATCATGCAAACAAAAAAGCAATAGTGAGATAGTGTTTAAGGACTGTTCCAAAGTTGATGACAGAGGGGAAGAATCTGTTCTAAAATATTGAATGTGAATCTTCAGACTCCGGTACCTTTCTGGTGGCAGTAATGAGAAGAGGGCATGTCTGAGGTGGTGAAGGTACTTTACGATAATTCCACTTTCTTGAGGCACCATCTTTAGCATATGTCGTCAATGGTGAGGGGCTTTTGCCTGTGATGGAGCTGGCCAAGACTACAATGCTTTGAAGCCTCTGATAATTTTGTGCATTGGTGCCTTCACACTGGAGGGTGATGCAGCCAGTCGGACTGCTCTCCTTGATATGTGTGTAGAACTTTGCTCATCCTTAGTGATAAACCAGATCTGAAGTTCCGAATAAAATTGAGCTGCTGGCATGCCTTCATCGTGATTACATCAATATGGTGGGCATAGATTGCATCCTCTAAGATGTTCATGCCAGGAACTTGAAACTGCTCACCCCTTCCATTGCTGACCTCTCAGTGAGGATTGGGGTGACTTGCCCTTCCTGAAGTCCATAATCAATTTCTTGATCTTGCTGACACTGAGTGCAAGGTGGTCTGACCAGCCTATTTCACTTCTGTTCACTGTCTTTTTGGTGTCTGAGGTTGTGCCAACAGTGGTGTCATTGGTGAAGTTATAAATGACGTTTGAGCTGTCCCCAGCTACACAGTCTTGAGTGTAAAGAGAGTACAGCAGTGGGCTAAGCACACATCCTTAACGTGCATCTGTATTGATTGTCAGTGTAGAGGAGATATTATCAGAAATCTGTACTGGTTGTGATCTCCTGATAAGGAAGTCAAGAATCAGATTGTAGAGTGAGTTACAGAGGCCCAGGTTTTGAAGCTTGTTGATAAGTACTGAAGGGATGATGGTGTTGAATACTGAGCTGTAATTGATAAACAGCAACTTGATATAGGCATTGCTTTTGTCCAGGTGGTCCAAAGCCCAGTGGGGAGCCAGTGAGATTGTGTCCGCTGTGGACCTGTCATGGTGTTAGGCTTATTGCAGCGGGTCTAGGTCCACAACCAACCTCTTAAAGGTAAACAAGCATTTTCCACTGACACCTGAGCCTGGTCCTACGTATGAAGAGAAGGTAGAAAACACTTACCCAAGGTGTGTAGCAAATTAGGTGCTAGTTGATTCAGTTGTAAATTTGTTAGTAATAGACTTCGTTAGGTTGTAGTATTAATTGGCTGTGGAGATAAAATTAATGAAGTTGAGAGTTATTCAATGAAGTTTGAGATGTAATTGATCTCCTATTGCTCATTGGGTAAAGTATAATAATGATTTTCTTTTGGTGTGAATTTTGTGGCTTTCCGCAGGGAAAGCTGTTGGATTTCTATAATATTCTTCAGTTCTCCTACGTTTGTGGAGGACAAGATTCTGTCATGATCAATATTATGACTTTTGCAAAAAGGTGAAGATCAATTAAATTTAGTTTTGGGCTTGGCTGTTCTTTATCTTGTAAAGTAGCTTGCTGATTTATTTTTTTAGACAGCATCAAGTGCTATTATTTGAGATACTTTTTTGGCTGTTGGAATCCTTGCAGTTGGTACCTAACCAAAAGTGAGGATAGTTGTGTGAATGCATTTGGAAGCAGTAAGCTTAATTCTGAGAAGGGGACTGTTGGCAAATGCACGCCTGTGGCTGTACTTCATTTTAAGTTTGACTTTTTTTATTTTGGGCAAAGTTGAAATGTCGTGATGGTATAACTCATTATCTCTGTTGATGGGCCCAGTAATACAACAGCAAATTGTATTTCACTTTAAATATATTTCTAAGTCCAAGGTGGTTCCCAGGACTTGTCATGAAATAAAACTTAACAATGAGCCTTACAAAGAAATATTAGGACAGATGCTCAAAAGCGTGGTCAAAGTGGGAGGTTTTAGCAACATCTTTAAAAGGAGGAAGAAGATGTGGGGGAGGGGAGGAATTCCAGAGATGGGTCCAGCAATCAATAATGGAGTAAGGTCAAGAGTAATGGAAATCAGGAATGTTCAAGGCAAATATTGCTGTTCAATTTAATTTTTATATCAAGATGCAACATGGTAACAGGCCTTTCCAGCTTGATGAACCCATGCAGCCCAATTACACTCGTATGTCCAACTAACCAAATAAACCATATGCCTTTGGAATGTGGAAAGAAACCAGAGCACCCCGGGAGAAAAAAGACATGCAGTCATGTGGAGAATGTACAAAGTCCTTTTATAGACAATGGCAAAATTGACCCCAAGTTACTGGTGGTGTAACATGGTTACCCTTGCTGTTATGCTGCTGTGATGCCCTAGTTGTTTGGATATTCTGCAAGGATGAAAATTCAGAGAACAGTGGAAATGGAAACATTTGAAGAATCAAATTGGATTAAGAATTGGCTCACATCAAAATTCGTCTTATTCTTAAGAAAAGTGGTTTGTAGTTTTTTGATCATTAATGTTGGCAGGAATTACATGGAGATAATTTAGCCTGGGTCATGGGCCATACGGAGTCATTGTTAGCTTGTCTATAAACAGTGTATTCTAATGTTTGTTTGGTCTGAACAAGCTGGCATTGAACATCCAGAAACAAACCTTATCTAGGACTTGTACTATGGCTGCTGCTGTACTTGAATTATGGCTTTGACCTTGCCAAGCCCTGATGCTACTTTTAAATTGTGATCCTGACTACTGCGGTGCCACAATGTGAATAGACTGGTCTGTGCCTGGAATATCCTAGTTACCTGCCCTTGCCACCCCCCCCCCCCCAAAGCATTGGTGGAGTGAGGGCAATACGTGTAGCATATATAATTGGAGCAAGTTAGTAATGTCTTTTGTTTAGTGGGTGGAATATATAATAATCAATTGTGAATTTTAAATTATTTGTAAGCTGTAAGGAGTTGTCGTCCCCAAAATAGTAAGTGTGCTTAATTTCTGGGCCTTGGATTTAGGTCTCAAATTCAGCTTGTGATGTTGTGTTTATAGTACCCAAGTTATGTGAATTAAAATAGATTGTAGCATATGAGTGGAGTAACTTAAGTTTTAAAACTGAGGTGTGTTATTAAAGATAAAATTTGTAAATGTATTCTATTACAAGCTTGTGAACAAAAGTGATTATGTCAGTGACATGGATGATGGCCTAATCTGTCACTAGCTGCATATAAATATCTCCATTCTGATACTACTGTGCACATTACAATAGTCTATTCTTTCCACCACTTTCACTTCTTCATGTTATCTATGATGAAAATGGTTGCATGTAGGCTGTGCAGCAAGTTCAAGCATTTCAACTTTGTAGTCATTATGCATACTGATCAAGAGTTAGAACATTAGATAGTTTTCCCTTTGTAATTAGGACTTAACCAAAGCAGCAATTGGGATGTTGTTGCCATATCAGAGAAGGGAGGTTGAATTTCAGTTTATTACTTTTCTCGGGCTTAGACTTTGTGCATTATTGGTCCTGTAATATTTAATTTCTGTATTCTGATTGCAGGCAGTTGTCAAAGCTTTAAATCTTTGTTGATTAGAATCCCCTTTCTGAGAGTTTATCACTCATCTGGAGGAGTTTTTTTTAATGTTAAGATAAATTCTCATTGTTGCTGCAATGTGAACTTATCCCGGCCAGGCCACGTAGGAGCTCTCTGCTCCAAACTATTATTGTGATTGACCTGAGATTTGTTCTGGAGCATTGTGGAAGTATGTTATGGTACAAGAAATGAGTGAAGAATATTTTCCTGTATTCCAAAAGGACAGATCAGGTCAGGTAGTGAGTCATGTTCTTAATGCTTAATTATTTTGAAAAACTAAAATTATTTTTTTATCAGTAATGTGATATTCTCAATTTAAAACCACTACTTCTAAATGTTCCTTCACCATTTGAGTATAACAATGAAAGTTAGAATATATAAAGTTTAAAATGCCTTTCTAGACCTCAATGTCCTAAATTGCTTGTTTTGTTGGCAGCCAATTGTGTGTACCAATTGAATGCTCTAATTTTGGTGGTGTTTGAGAGATAAATGGCCAGGAGGAATTTTCTTGCATTTTGTTGTTTATGTATCGTATTGTACAGCAGTTTAATGAAAAACTTAAAAGCCAAACTACAGGGGGAAAAACCTTGCTTTTTTTTTGTATTTTATCCTGGATTAAACCGTGAGTCCATGATATTCATAGTAATACAGCACAGAAATGGGCACTTCAGCTCAACTTGTCCACTGAGTTGCCAGCTGAGTTGCGTACCTGCGCTAATCCCATTTAACTGTTTTTGGCCCGTATCTGCCTAAAACTTCTGTACTTGTCTAAGTTCATTCTAAACATTGCAGTTGCTCCTGTCTTACTTCCTCCCACAGCTCAGTTCACATACCCACTATCCTTTGTGTGTGTGTGGTGGGAGGGATCCTTGCCCCTCATGTTCTTTTAAAAATTTTCCCCTTATGTCTATGCCCTCTACTTCTAGACTCACGTGGTACATCTGCAGAATTTGCTAGAGTATTTGGTGACATACTAAATCTCCTTGAGCTCCTAAAGAAACATAATGGCTGGTGTTTCTTTGTAATTGCATTAGTATGCTTTGCCTCGGATAGATCTTCAGAGATGTAGACAACACAGGAATTTTAAGCTGTTCACCCTTTCCACTGCTGACTCCTGGATGATAATTGTTTATTTCTTCAACTTCCCCTTCCGGAAATCTACAATCAATTCATTGGTTTACTGACGCTGAGTGCAAGGTTGTTGTTGCGATACCACTCAACCAGAAGATCTACCTCACACCTGTATTCCTCTTCATCACCATCTGAGATTCTGCCAACAACAGTTGGGTCATTGGTGAATTTGTAGATGGCATTTGAGCTGTGCCTAGCCACACAACTCTTGAGTTTCGAGAGTGTCTGGTATTGGCAATACCAAATAGACAGGATCAGAAAAATCCCCATCATCTTCAAAGGATGATTCCTCAAGAAGGTGATGCCCATCACTAAGGACCCTTACCACCCAAAACTTGTTTTCTGAAGACACATTCAATGTTTTACGAACAGCTTCTTCTCTTCCACCGTCAGATTTCTGAGCAGTCTATGAACATTACTATTTTTCTTTCTTTTTGTGCTACTTATTTTTCATACTTTTTGTAACTTTCTATGTATTGCACTGTACTGCTGTTGCAAAACAATAAATTTTACGACACCTGATTCTGAGTCGTTTCAGCACGCTATCCATGTTAGTGATATCTTTGTAGATTGGTGACCAGAACTGTGCACAGTACTTCAAGTGTGGTCTTATGATGTAACATGACTTCCTAACTCTTGCAGTCAATGTTCTGAACAGCAAAGGTGAGTGTGAAGGAGTTTGTACATTCTCTCTGACCTCCAGGTGCTCGGGTTTCCTCCCACATTCCAAAGGCAGTAAGTTGTGGCATACTATCTTGCTGCTGGAAGTAGCAACACTTGTGGACTGCCCCAGCACATCCTTGTATTGTTGTTGACAGAAATTATGCATTAAATTATGCATTTAACTATATGTTTTGATGTACATATGCAAATAAACCTAATCTTTTCTTTATCTTTCAACTGTAATGTAACCTTCACTCTTGTCTACTTGCATGCCACTTTCTAGAAATTATGTATTTGAACCTCTAGGTCTATTCATGCTCAGAGTCCTGCCATTTACTGTGCAAGTTCTGGCTTGGCTTAACTTGCTAAAGTGTAACACTTAGCACTTGTTCAAGTTAAAATTCCATCAGCCATTCCTTGGCCTGCCTTCCCAGTTATTCTAAATCCTCTTGTAAACTTAAATAACCACCTTTACTATCAAATTATAAACTATCAACTATGCCACAAAATTTTGGTATCATTATATAAACTTCTTAACCATGCCAACCAAGTCCAACTCCTGGCCTTCATGTGTGGCATAGTTCTTAGCGCAGCGGAGCTGTTCTCACTGACAGGAGAAGGGGCAAAGGCGGGCCACTGGCGCCCCAAAACCAGTTGCTCCAGGCAGTTGGGGCTCGTTAACCATGGATGGTAGCTCATCTAGGAGAGGGAAAACTCCGATTTCAAACCTCTGCTGCCTTGCGGCTATACCCATTCACAGGAAAGGCCTTGGGAGTAAACCCGAGGGAAAAATCTGGAGTCAGAGTCCCGAAGGCAGCTGACTGCTGTACCCAGCACCGGCACGGCAACTCCTGTGATGCTGCTGGCACCAAACTGTATCGACTTTCGTCGTTCCTTTGGACCTGTCATCAGCATGGAGAGGGGTGTCCCACTGCATGGGCAACAGACGGATCTCCATATCAACTCTGCCCTGGCTTGCGCCCTGGAGAGGCCACTCCTAGTGACTACCAGCTGCACAGTACGCATGGTCGATCATGACCTACGGAGGCCACACACATAACCATGTCAACTATATTCTCATCCAAATCATAATGTATAGTTGCAAGAAAAAGTTTGCAATTACCCAGTTTTCTGCATTAATTACTTGTAAAATGTCGTCTGATCTTCATCTAAATCGCAATAATAGGCAAGAACAATCCACGGACCCCTTGCTTAATGCGATTGGCCCATGACAAAGGTTGAGAGCCCCTGGCCTAAACTAGTAACACAGAAACAATTGTACTACTTGTTGTTACTGAGTACACCATTTAACAATCAGTCTCGGTTCAAAAAAGTCTGCGAACCTCTGGGGTAATGCCTTCTACAAAAGCTATTTGGTGTCAGGTGATCCAGTCAGTGAAATGTGATTGGATGTGTGGGTTGTCGAGGTGCCCTGCCACATATATTTTATATATAAACAATTTTCAGACGACCTTCAGAAGAAGAATTGTGGAGATGCATAAAGCCAGAAAAAGCGTCTGCAAATGGAGGAAATTCAGTACTGTTGCTACTGTCCCTAGGAGTGGGCATCCTGTAAAGATCATACCAAGAGTTCAATGTGCAATGCTGAAGATGGTGAAGAAGAACCCAAGGGTAACAGCAAAAGACCTGCAGAAATCTCTAGAACTTGCTAAAGTCTCTGTCCACTATAAGAGAAACATTGAACAAGAATGTTGTTCATGGAAGGACACCATGGAGAAAATGACTGCTCTACCAAAAAAAAAATTGCTGTATGTTTCAAGTTGTAAAAGACGACCAGGATGTTCCACAATGCTTCTGGGGCAATGTTCTCTGGATAGATGAGACAAAAGATGAACTTTCTGGCAGAAATGCACATTGCTATGTTTGAAGGAAAAAGGGCACTGCACACCAACACCTCATCCCACTCTAAAGCACGGTGGATGGAGTATCATGGTTTGAGGCTGCTTTGCTGCCTCGGGGCCTGGACAGCTTGCAGTCGTCGAGGGAACACTGAATTCAAATTGTATCAAGACATTTTACAGGAGAATGTCAGGATAGCAGTCCGTCATCTGAAGCTTAATAGAAGTTGGAAGATGCAACAAAACAATGAACTGAAACACTAGAATAAATCAACAACAGAATGGTTTAAAAAGAAGAAAATCTGTGTTTTGGAATGGCCAAGTCCAAGCCCAGACCTTAACCCAACTGAGATATTGTGGCATGACCTGAAGATGGTTCTTCATGCAAGGTATCCCAGAAATATTGATGACCTGAAACAGTTTTGTATGGAGGAATGGTCTAAAATTGCTCCTTGCCTTTGTACAAGTCTGGTCAACAGCTACAGGAAACGTTTGGTGGATGTTATTGCTGCTAAAGGAGGTACCACCAGTTATTAAGTACAAGGGTTCACATGCTTTTTCCAGCCTGGACTGTGAATGATTAAATAATGTGTTCAATAGGACATGAAAAGTACAATTGTTTGTGTTATTAGTTACGAAAATTGTGTTTGTTTATTATTGTGATGTAGATGGAGATCAGGCCACATTTTTTGAGTAATTAATGCAGAAAATCAGGTAATTGCAAAGGGTTCACAGACTTTTTCTTGCAACTGTATATGATAAGCATAGGTGGATCTAGCACCAATCTCTGGCATACCAGTAGTCAAAGGCTGCTTAATCTGAAAATCAATGCTCCAATACAACCTTCTGATTCTTAATAAATGTGACAGTCACCAAGTGAACCAAACTAATTATCTGAAATATACTTGCCATTTTCTATTAATTTCAAGGGGAATTGCTGGTAAGCTTAATTGTGCATATTTCCTTGTCTGTATATTTGAGCAGAGTTCAAAGATGAGCTAGAGGTCAGATAAGAGCACATTTAAGATGAAAGGCCGGATGTACTTCATATTCAGTGACATACACTCAGTGGCCACTTTTTGGTATACCTGCTTGTTAATGCAAAATCTAATCAGCCAATCATGTGGCAGCAACTCAATGCAAAAAATCATGCAGACATGATCATGCAATTCAGTTGTTCAGACTAAACATAAGAATGGGGAAGAAAAATGATCTAAGTGACCGTGCAATGATTGTTGATGCCATATGGGGTTACAGACAATAGTGCGACAAACAAAAAAAAATCCAGTGAGTGACAGTTCTGTGGGTGAAAGTGCCTTGTTAATGAGAGAGTTCAGAGGAGAATGGCCACACCGGTTCAAGCTTGTCAGTAAGGTGACAGTAAATGAAATGAGCAGAACATGTCAAACCTTGGAAGTGTATTGTCTACAGCACTAGAAGACGAGGAACTTAGACTCAATGGCCACTGTTTTAGGTACTTCCTGTACCTTTATTGGGTACAAACAAGAGAAAATCTGCTGATGGTGGAAATCCAAGCAACACACACAAAATGCTGGAGTTGTTCATCAGGCCAGGAAGCAACTATTGAAAAGGGTGTAGTCGATGTTACGGGCTGAGACCCTTCAGCAGGACTGGAGGAAAAAAAAGATGGTGTAGTGTTAAAAGGTGGGGGAGGGGAGGGAGAAACACAAGGTGATAGGTGAAACCGGGAGGGGGAGGGATGAACTAAAGAGCTGGGAAGTTGATTGATGAAAGAGATAGAGGACTAGAGAAGGGGGAATCTAATAGAAGAGGACAGAAGGCCATGGAAGTAAAAGGGGAGGAGCACCAGAGGGAGGCAACGGGCAGGTAAGGAGAGAAGCTGAGAGAGGGAAAGGGGGATGGAGTTGGGCGGGGGGGGGGGAGGTTGTGCAATGACTGGAAGTTGAGAAATCGAGCACAGTATATGACCCCAACAGACTCTCAGTGAAGTGTCATCTCACCTGGAAGGGCTGTTTGGGGCTCTGTTTGTGAGGAAGGAGGTGTAGGGTTGGGTGTAGTGGCACTTTATTAGGTGTAGTGCATTTAGCAATCCCATTCGAATTGCCAACTGTGGATGGAAAAATAAGTGGCTTGGTTTTCCTAATCATTTTCAAAGTATTAAATGGATTTAATGATTAGGTTATCATCAGAGACGGTTAAAAAAACAATAAATAGTTCATAGGCATTTAATGGTAAAGCTGCTGAAGGCCAACAGGTCTACCCAGAGGCATTGCCTCAGGATCTGCTGCCAAAGGCTTTTTTATTACTTGGAGGGTAGTCTGGCAACAAATGTTTGAGCTCATTTGGACCAGTTGAACCGTAGAGAATAAGCAGCTGTGGGAATAGTGTGAGGACTGAGAACAGGTGGTGAATCAGAATCAAGTTTTTTGTAACTGACACTAGTCATGAAATTTGTTGTTTTGTGACAGCAGTACAGCACAGGCACAACAAATAACCATGTTCCAACAGAAAGAAAACAAGTAGTGCAAAAGAGGAATAGTAAAATATTTGTCATGAGTTCATGGTGCATTTAAAAAATCTGATGGTAGAGGGGAAGAAACTGCTCATAAAAAGTTGAGTGTAGGTCTTTAAGCTCCCATACTGCCTCTAATGCTAGTAATGAGAAGAGGGTATGTTCTGGGTGGTGAGGGTCCTTCACAATGGATGCTGCCTTCCTGAAGCATCATCTTTTGAAGATGTCCTCGATGGTGGGAAGGCTAGATAGAGTACCATGTTTGACATTGTTAGGCATTTCATTTACTTAATACCATTTGCTTTACTAAATTTAGTTTTCCCTTTTGACTACACGTTTTTGGTTCTTTTGAGCTGATACAGAAACGAAGTATGCCTAAACCTTTTATAAAACATTAGATCGCAATTGGAGTATGGTCCAATTTTGGACACGAGGATGGATGTAAAGACTTTGGAAAGGTTTCAGCAAAACCTGCAAGTATGGATCCAGGAATGAGGAATTCCAGCTGCAGTTTTAGATGAGAAGCTCTCAAGAGTTGCAGAGAATTTTGATACTTTAAGGTAAATAAGAAGAGCAGTTTTCTGTTAGAAGTTTGAAGAAGCGGGAACACATTTACAGTATTGAGCAAAACAGATGGGTGGTGAACATCCATTATGGGTAGTGGTGAACTGTCTATAATGTTGGTGGAAATGGACTCAATCAAGGCTTTCAGAAGAAAATCTGATTGGCATTTGGGTGATAATTTATTGGACCATAGGGGAATGGGTTGATTAGATTGCCTTAAGCTGGCATGAGCTGTTGCCTTTTGTATCATAGCCAAACTCAGATTTCCAGCATTTGAAATCAAAAATTCAGTTAGATAAATTGAGTGATATTAGTGGAGAGAAATGGAGTTGACATTTCACATTGAATAACTTGTGTGAGAATGATTTTTTTAAAAAAAGGTCAGTCAAATGGTCATTAAATGCTCAATATTGGGTACTAAATTGAAATTTGCTCATTGCATTCATGTATTGTTGAGTATTTTTGACAGTCAATAATGCTGAGCATTAAATATTTAGATAAATTGGGGGTGCACATTATAGAGGCAAGCCATTGTAATTGGTAATGTTGATATGTTAAATGAGCATTCAGTGCAGCTCTGATTTTGATTGAATTACCAATAAGTGCAAATGGTATATTTAATTATTTCATTTCTGCTCTGGGCAATCTTCATTGATATGCAGTAATCAGCCTCTAACTGAAATTTAAAAGCTATTATTTTAAAACTGAACAAATTGTGAAATGGAATTGATTAACAATGTTAAAATAGTTATGAATCTAGTTAGTATATTGTATTGAGTTTTAAGAAGTCCTGCATTCATCACTGTACATTTGTGATGCTAGAATTGATCATGGCAAGAGAAAACAAGGTTGCTTTTGTTATCTAGTGAAAATGCATGCTTTCATGGGCATTAAACTTGCAGGATCAAACTTGTCTCCTGCCTATTGAATAGCTACATAATTATTAATTGCACAGGCTCTTTTTTGAAAACTACTCTAGCATGTGTCAGTATTCAGAAAAAAAATTAGGGAGTATTTGTGTGTATGGTGGGATTGATAATGTTGTATTGTTCTAGAATTCTGGTCTATTTTGTGCTCTAGATAATGTTTATGTTACCTTAAAGAATTAGAAACTTAATTGCCGTGGCATTGATGTAACTTAAGTTCTTCCTGGATGGTTTATTTTTGTATATAAAAACTATTCAGATTCCTCCCCACTTGTTTCCTATTCGTTTACAAGGCTGTCTACATATTGACTGCCAAAGCTTTGCAAAAACTGCCACTATCAACTCCAGTGAAAAGAGACGTACCAGAAGTTATTAAAGCAAAACTAACGAATTCTCTTTATTTTGTTATAATCTTCAGAGGCAAAATTCTGTTTATCCAAAATCAAAATTTTGCAGTCACTGGAAATCTGAAATAAAGTAGAAAATGCCAGAAGTACTCAGTAGGTAAGATGTATATATTGGAGGGAAGTACTGGTAACATTTCAGTTCCATGACCAGATCATATCAGCCAAATGTTAAAGGTAGCTGCAAACTAGAAAGGGAATAAAGTAAATCAAAAGTGGAAGTCTGTTGGGGAAGAGAACAAAAAAGATTATTTTACAAAATGGGTAATAGGGTGAGTAGAAAAAGGTGGGAAATTTTTTAGTAAATGTCAAAATGTAGGTTTGAAGGATAAATAAATGATGCATAAATCTGAAATTTGCAGCAGAAAGTGTTTTTTTCACTTTCATTGAGTAGATCTCTTATCCAATGTTCTTATTTTGCTCCCTGTGGTTGCATTATTTGTCTGAGGCTTAAGGCACAATTATTTGCAAACTATTTACAGAAACATAGGAAATTTAAGAAATGGGAGGAAGCCACTCTGGTTTGCATTTGTGTCTGTTGAAAAAGAGCTACAGTGGTGCTAGAAAGTTATTTCTGCATAAATATGACCTAAAATATAATCAGATCTTCGCGCGTCCTAAAACTTGATAGAGAACCCAATCAAATAAATAACAAAAAAAATTAAACCTGTTCATTTATTTATTGAATAAATGATTTAATATTACATGTATTTGTTGGAAAATGTATGTGAACCTCAATGATTATCAGTTAATTTAAAGGGGAAATTAGAGTCAGGTGTTTCAATCAATGGGATGACAATCAGATGTGAGTGTGGGAGGCCCTGCCCTATTTAAAGAACATAAACCTGGGGCTTCACTATTAAAGTCTAATCTTCACCACACATGTTTTTGGAGGTATGCCATGCCTCAATCAAAGGAGATTTCTGAGGATCTCAAAAAAATTTGTTGATGCCCACCAGGCTGGAAAAGGATACAAAACCATTTCTGAAGAGTTTGGGCTCCACTAATCCAAAGTCAGGCAGATGGTGTACAAATGGAGAAAATTCGACACCTTTGTTACTCTCTTGAGGAGTGGTTGATCAACAAAAATCACCCCTAGGAGCAAGGCGTGCAATATTCCAAGAGATCACAAAGAACTCCAGGGTAACATCTAAAAGCCTCTCTTGCATTGGCTAATGTCAGTGTTCATGAGTCTACCATCAGGCAAACACTAAACAACAATGGTGTGCATGGCAGGATTGCAAAGAGGAAACCGCTATTCTCCAAGAAGAACATTGCTGTCAGTCTAAAGTTTGCTAAAGATCACGTGGATAAGCCAGAAGGCTATTGGAAGAATATCCTATGGAAGCATGAGTCCAAAATAGAACTTGGCTTAAATGAGAAGCGTTGTTTGGTGAAAAGCAAACTCTGCATTCCAGCATAAGAGCTTCATCCCATCTGTGAAACATGGAGGTGGGAATGTCATGATTTGGGCTTGCTTTGCTGCCTCGGGACCAGGATGGCTTGCCATCATTGACAGATTTATGAATTCTGAATTTTACCAGCAAATTCTACAGGAAGATGTCGGGGTATTTGTCCATGATCTGAAGCTCAAGTGAAAGTGGGTCATACAGCAAGACGATGACCCTAAACACATGTCAGTCTACCAAAGAATGATTAATGCAGAAGAAATTTTATGTTTTGGAATGGTGGAGTCAAAGTCTTAACCTTAATCCTACAGAAATGCTGTGGAAGGACCTGAAGCAAGTAGTTCTTGCAAGGAAGCCCACCAACATCCCAGAGCTGAAGTACTGTAAAGAGGAATGGCCTAAAATTCCTCCATGCTGATGTGCAGGGCTGATCAACAGTTAGTGGAAATATTTGCTTGAAGTTATTGCTGTACAAGGGGGTCACACCAGTTACTAAAAGTGAAGGTTCACAGACCTTTTCCAACAAATACATGTAATATTGGATTATTTTTCTCAGTAAGTGAACAAGTATAATGTTTTTTGTGTTATTTAATTGGGTCCTCTTTTGTCTAAATTTAGGATTTGTGTGAACTGATCACATTTTAGGTCATATTTATGCAGAAATGGAGAAAATTCAGAAGGGTTCACAAACTTTCTAGCATCATTGTATCTGTTAAATTTTGTCTTCCAGGGCCAGGGCCCTGCAGATTATGGCTCTTTAGGTGTAGATCTCTACAAGTTGGGGAAGGGATGAAGTGTCTACCTCTGCCTTCTTTTGAGGTGGTGAATTTCACAGCCTTCCTGCCATCAAGGTGAAAAGAATATTTTCTACCTTGGTCTGTGTCATGTAGTGTAGATACAGCTCCTTTGACCCACTATGTCCATATTGATCATCAAATATCCTTGTCCCATTTACTAGCACATGGTCTGTAGCCTCCTATGCCTTGGCACTTCAAGTGCTTGTGCAGATGCTTTGTGGTTCTGTTTGTTTGCCAATGGCAGACAGCTTGACTAATCTGTGAGATGGTTCTAATTGTTTGTAGGGCAGATTTAGAAGTTGCACTGTGCATGAAGTGACTTTTCCATGTCTGAATTTGGTGCCAAGGTCTGTACTAGGTGGTTTGTCTAGTTTCTTTCCTTCCACTTACATGTAGTACTGGGTTATAAATTAACAATTTGGATGAGAGTGGCATGATTTACTAAGTTTATGGTGACACCAAAATTGGTGATGTAAACAGAGAAGAAGGTTGTTTAAGTCTACAGTAATCTGTGGAATGCTCTGCCACAGACTGCGGTGGAGGCCAAGTCTGTGGGTATATCAAGGCAGAAATTGATCTTTACTGTTCGGTTAGGGCATCAATGGATATGGTGAGAAGGCAGGTGTATGGAGTTGAGTGGGATCCGGGATCAGCTCCACTGGAATGGTGGAGCAGACTTGATGGACTGAATGGCCTAATTCTGCTACTATGTTTTATGGTCTAATTGGGATCTGAATCAATTGGGAAAGCAGACCAAGGAATGACAGATGGAATTTCACTTCATTTGTCTGTAAAGCATTTTACACCAGGGCAGATCAATCACAGTGAATGACAGAGAGAAGTACAAATACATAATCCCTGAAGTGGTTAGTTAGACAAGTAAAGAATGTGTATGGTATATTTCGTATATTTGCGTTCCTTTGACAGTGCGTTGAGTACAAGGGTTTCAACGTGGCTGTTTCAACACATTGGTGAGACCGAACCTGGAATATTTTGTTCATTTCTTATCTACATGCTCTAGAAATGATTAAGCTGGAGAGGTTGCAGAAAGGATTCTCAAGGATGCTGTTGGGACTGTAGAAGGCTTGGATTAGAAGGGGAGACTGGATAGGCTGGAACTGTTTTCCTGGTGTGGAGGAGGGTGAAGGGTGACCCTGTAGAGCAGGGATTCCCACCCTGGGGTCCATGGACCCCTTGCTTGATGATATTGGTCCATGGTATAAAAAAGATTGGGAACCCTGCTATAGAGGATTATGATATTATGAGGAGCCTAGAGTAGATAGGTTATCTCGGATTCTAAAACTACAGGGCATTAAGTTTAAGGTGAGAGAGGAAATATTTAAAGGGGATCTGAGAGGCATGTTTTTTCAGTGTGGTGGGTATATGAAATGAGCTGCTAGAGGTAGGTGCAGTTACAATGTTTAAAAAAAACATTTGGACAGGTAGGTGAATAGGAAAGTTTTATAGAGAGTTGGGCCAAATCCAGGCAAATGGACCTGATCAGGGAAACACCATAGTTGGGCTGCACGTATTGGGCTGAAGGTTCTGTTTCTGTGTTCTGCAAATCTGACCGAGTGACTGCTCGGCCACTACAAAAAAAAGTAGGAGTCAGCAATGTGGAGGGAGGTTCACTGTTTTGGCAACCCTTGTCATAGGATGCCTTTCTGAAATTCGCATCATAAATATCAAACCTTTCCTTGGCCCTTCAGAAAATTCAGTTGCCTCATAAAACACTAGCTTAACATTTTCTTACTGATTTGTACCTTTCTTTGCGGAGGTTTGGCTGCCTCTCAGAATACATTCCAGTAATTTGCCCACCGTTCATGATTTACTTGCAATTATTTACCTGCTATTTATAAAAAAAAAATATTGCATCTTTAACACTCCAGTGTTTCGACACCACTCCTGTGACTGATGGTGATGTAACACAGTCAGGACCTTCATTATTTCCTTTCTTATAACAGCCTGGAATATTTTACATCTGATACTATACTCACTCACTCACATTTTCTGTTTGTATCCCATCCAATATTTCTCTCAATTCCTCCTGAAACACATTGCTGACACCCTTTTCTGAAGAATGTGAAGACAGCACTGAATTTTCTTTATAAACCTTGTCCATCTCCTCTCCCTCCCAGGTAAGTTGGCCTTTGGGTGCTTAATAAAAGGAATCCTTATTTGTTGTCTTGCTTTGTGTGCAGATATTTTTTGAATGTCCTTAAATTTTATTTGCTGGTTTCTTTTATTTCACTCATTGCTTTTATTTCTATTTTAATTTTGCACTTGCACTTGCAGGCTTTCTGCAATATTAAGTGTATAAGTACTTTGTCCTTGTCAAGTTGTAAACAAATTGTGATTGAGCATCTTAGCATAGTTTGCATATGCACATTTGTCAGTGGTGGCTAACTAATCAGCAAAAGGAATGAATAATATTGGTCATTCCTGATAAATATATGCAAGTCAAGTTAAATTTATTGTCATTTAACTATACATGTATATAACCATATAATGTATTTAAAAATGAGACAATGTTCTTCAAATCATGGTGTAAATCACAGTAGGTCATATAACACATAACTTGTGAAGGTAAGAATAAAATCCACAGATGAACTACACAAAAATAAACTAAAGTGCATTAATATTAAATAATGTAAGGTATGAAACACATTAACCAATAACACTTTGAACGTAATGCAGCAGGGAGTTCAGAAACCTAGTGGCCTGGGGGAGGAAGCTTTCTCATTCTGACTATTCTTGTTTTTAATGCATTGTGGTCTCCTGCCTGATGGTAGAAAGTCGAAGAGGGTGCTTAATGGATGCGTGGGTTCTTAATTATACTAAAGCCAATTGAAACACCTGTAGTCCTCCTTTAATTAGTCCAGATTGATATCAAGCCTGGAACCTTCTTTATCTGGATATCTTGGTTATAAACTAGGTGATATCTAAACAATACGTGAAGACTCACTTCAAACTTGTTTTCATTTCAATGTATTTAATTTTTTTATGGTAATGTTAAGTTTCTGATTCTACATTTCACTAATATTGCATTGCTTTACTTGATTTTTCACCTGTTTACCTTGAGAGTTCAGTGAATTGAATTGCGGATTGCCAATTTTCTGATCTATTGTTGTGCATGTACATTGTGTGTGAGTATTCAGTTTCATTCCATCCTCTAGTTTCAAAGTGATTTGAACTTGGTTTGGTAAGAGAAGAATTCCTGTACATCTGTACCTTGTCACCACTCTTCAGCACTAACCTCTTATCTGGTGAATTAAATACATCCTTTGAATGTACTTAGTTGTAGAGCTAACTCACTATCTTGAAACTTTGGAAACCTTTCCAGCTCCCGAGTAAAGAAAGTTCATATTTCCTTCCTGATTGGCTGACACCTTACTTTAATATTGCAACTCCTTGTCCTAGGCACACCAGGAGGAGAAAGCTTATCCCTTAATTTAATTTCTTTCCTTGAGAGATCATAACCTCATCCTAAGAATCAACCTGATGAATCTTCCTTGCATTTGGTTTGTAATGAGTGTACTGTTTTCGATAGGGAGTGCAGTCTATCTTCAATATTCTAGGCACGGTCTCACTAGGATCCTCCTTTTTTAGGCAGTCCCTTGATTAAGGATGATTTGTATCCATTCCAAGATGACTGACGAGGTTAGGATAGTAACTACAGATACCTTCGTAGATGCATTCATGCGATCACTCGAGATGAGTATCATGTTCTTCTGAAGGGTTAATCCCTTAATGGAGAATGCTTGAGCATGACTTTGCTTAATGTGGGGAGGCTGCTGCATGGGAAGCCACCACATGTCCTTGACAAATTGGGGTCAGGGTTCAGTGGCATAGGATGTAAGGTGACTGGGGACCCTTCACTGCTGTTGGGAGCTGTCATCATCTTCCGCCAGTTCCACCATTGAGGTCTTGGTTGCATTGCTTTTCATGTGCAACCTCCCCCCTTGACCTTACTGCCATGGGTGACCCTACCAAGAGCTAAGCTCCAGATGATGTTGCCTTTTCAGGAACTCACAAGCCTCTTTCTCCACCACAACAAGGTGACAATCCAAGGGTAGGAGGTGCCTGATGAAGTTGGGAGGTTTGTGAGTTGGTATGCTCTTGCTGATCACATCAGTGTACTGTGTGCTCCCAATAAATGAACTTGGTTGTTGGAGCCATTCCAAGGTCCCTGGAGCTGTGAGGCAATAGTGTTAACTTCTGCTTCACTGTGCTGTAGAGTTGCAGTTAAGGAGGTCTTTCAAGTATATTCTAAAATAGGCACTGACTGCATCTTGCCCTCAAAGTTTGCTGCCTTGTAGTGTGACCTTATGTTTGACTAGCCCTTTGACAATGCTGAGGAACCAGTGCACAATATGGCTGTTGGCCTGTTGTTGGGCCTTCTGTGCTCTTTCCACAGAGTCTCCTGTTCTTTAGTTATAGCTTTTCTGGTAAGCTACAGATTTGTTAGATATGGAGGCTCATGGGTTGATGGGTAAAGACAAGAGGAACATGGGGCAATGCCTCTTGTCCTTGTCTAACACCCATGAGCTTCTGCCATCTCCAAAGAGATCCTTCCACCAAACACATCTTTACCTCCACCCCCCCCCCCGCACCACATTCTGCTTTCCATAGGGATTGTTCGCTCTGTGACTCCCTTGTCTATTCATCTCTCCCCATTAAATCTGTCCCGGCATTTATCCCTGTAAGTGGCCAAAGTGCTACACCTGTCCATTCACCCCCATTCAGGACACCAAACAGTCCTTCCAGGTGAGGCAACACTTCACATGTGAATCTGCTGAAGTCATCTGTTGTATCTGGTGCTCCTGATGTGGCAGCCTCTACATCGGTGAAGCCAGTTGTAATTTGGAGAGCAGCTTAATCGAGCACCTCTGCTCCATCCACTAAAAGCGGAACTTTCCAGTGGTCCATCATTTGAATTCTAATCCCCATCCCCATTCCTGTTCCAACATGTCTGTCCATGGCCTCCTCTTGTGTCACACTGAAGCCACCCTCAGTGAAGGAGCATCGCGTTGTTTTCTGTTTGGGTAGCCTCCAACCTGATGACATGAATGTTGATTTCTCCTTCCAGTTAAAAGAAATTGCCTTTCCCACGGTCCTGGCTTCACCTGTCATAGACAGGTTTCCCCCGCCATCCAAAGGTAGAGCGTTCCTATGAAACGGTTCATAAGCCAGAATATTGTAAAGTGAAGAAGCAATTACCATTTGTTTATATGGGAAAAACTTGTGAGCATTCGCAGACCCAAAAATAACCTACCAAATCATGCCAAATAACACATAAAACCTAAAATAACAGTAACATATAGTAAAAGCAGGAATGATATGATAAATACACAGCCTATATAAATTAGAAATACTTCTCTGCAACGATTGCCTGCACTGTTCTCCGTAGCGAAAATCTCACGCAAGTGCTCTTGGCAGAAACACGGCGCAAGCGCTCTCGGCAGAAAATCTTACGCAAGCGCTCTTGGCAAAAACACTCTTCTCCAGTAACCTATAAGCTATGAAGCTGCCAAATCATACCAAATAACACCTAAAAATACACAGCCTATATAAAGTAGAAATAATGTATGTACAGTGTAGTTTTACTTACCGGAATCAGGAAGACATCGAGCACACTGATGATGGTGTGTTAGGCTGAGTCTTCGGAGCTTGGGGTGGTGTAGTGGGCCCCACCCTCCGGGCTGCCGCCCAATACCGATCCGCGAAGCATGCAGGGGTACAGCGGCAGCCGGGACTCATCCAGCACGTCTTTAAGAAAAAAGCCGAAATAAACAAGCTAATTAATTAGGTGCTGCCCGGCACCTTGTTTATTTCGACTTTTTTCTTAAAGACATGCTGGATGCCTCCCAATTACCGCTGCATTCTCCGCGAATCGGTATCTGTCCGCGGCCCGGAGGTTGGGACCACTGGGGTGGTGGGACACTGGGGTGTCATCTCATCGCTGATCAGGGGAGGCAGGTCATCTTCTATGTCTGCCTGCCTCGATGTTGAAGGTTGTGGTTCATCGTCTGCTGTGGCTGATGTGGAAGGCTTGAAAAACAACAGTATTCTTGACTGCTAGCCTCGCACATTTTTCTATCATACAGTTCTTTGTAAACCATCATGCAAATATGCCCTAAACTGACGTACCCTTCCAAAATTAAAGTCGTACTTTATCATTGCAGCGAAAATCTCATGCAGTTGCTTCACGTTCAGTTCCTGGACGACTTCACTTTTGGTCCATTCGCTCCTGCATTCGGTTTTGATTATTATCCTTTCCTCTTCCAATTGCATCAGCTCTTCATCTATCAGTTCTTGGTCATGAGATGCCAAACCTCTTCAACATCATCTTTGTCATCTTCCACAAGCCCAACTCACTTTATCCTTACTTCGTTCACCACGATCGAAACGCTTAATTATGTCTAGTTTTATGCTAAGTGCAACACCCTTATGAGTTTTAGGCTTTTCTGATACCTTAGAACTCATCTTGCAAGCGGCTGCTCACAGGCACGTGTTTAAGCAATGCCAGCTAGAATGCCGTTCCAAATCCAGGGGAGGAGCAGCTGCTCGGGGCACGCGCTGCTTTTTTCATAACAGTGAAAACCTCTTCTGTTAGCGAAAACAGGTAACTAATGTAGGTCTTTCGTAACAGCGAGGTTTTGTAAAGCGAACATTTGAAAAGCGGGGGACACTTGTAGCTAGCCTCCTTCCCTTCCCCCCACCTTTTTATTTTAGTGTCTTCTTCCTTCTTTTCCAGTCCTGAAGAAGGGTCTCTCCCCTAAATGTCAACTGTTGATTAATTTCTTTGGCCGTTGCCTAGCCTGTTGAGTTCCTCCAGCCTTTTGTGTGTGTTGCTTTGGATTTCCAGAATCTGTAGAATTTCTTGTGTTTATATGAGTATTATGGTGGCCGAAGTGTAACCTTGGAACATATTTAAAACCAGTCCATCATTGCCCCTTGCTGCAACTACCCATCAGTGCTCAGACAGCTTTCCAAGCAGAACTATGTGGGCATGATTCACTGCAACAGGAGCAACAGTGGGGAGAGCAGCACAGTAGCATACAATTGGGAACGGTATGGTTTTGCAACAGATTTCTGGCATAACTTTGGTATGGCTATTATAAAGTACAAGGGCAAACGTACTTGGGAATGTTCAGTCTTGAGTATTGAGAGTACTATGATAAATCTATTCTGAGGCAATGCTGAGTAGGTTATATTTATCAGAGGCACAACTTTAGCTTAATACCTGTAAAGAATTTATTGATGGCTTAAAAACAAATACTCTGTAATAACTGGATACAGGAGTTGTAGTCATTCTGTCCCTTTTACTATATATATTACAATAACTTCAAATTTCATGACCATGTGTTCCAATTTGAGTGAACTGTTGGAAAATTAAAATCATCTAATTTTCATACCATATGAGTCTTTGGTTTTTGTCTATCTCAAGCTCCAAAGTGTGCACCCTTTCTTGAATTATTAACAGCCTCCAATTAAAAAATAGAGGTGCATGGAAGGTGCAGATCATTTATCAGCAAATATACTAATTTGCAATGAGAAAAAGATGAATTGTGAAATACTGCAAGTAGGATGGGTTTGTGTCACTGCTCCTAGTATTGTAATAGTAACATCTTCATTTCTCTCTGCTCCCTCCTTCCCTTTTGCTCCTAATGGCTTTTTTCTCCCTTTTTCCTGCAGCCTTTCATCCTTGAACTTCTCAGATGGTCTATTGGTGGTTTCTGAGATGGCTTAGGAGGCCAATCTGGCAGCCATAAATTCACCCATAGGTGGGATTTCCCACGGTCTTGTGGTTGCTGTTGGGATGGGTAGGGGTGCAATTTGTTCGGTGTTCTACTGGGCTGCCTGTGTGCTGCTTCTTTGGTGCCAATGGGCCAACAGTTCCATGGAGTCAGTGGAAATAATGAATTTCTTTGGAGGCTTTGAGCACTTCTTTGAATCTTTTCATCCCTCTCAATGTCATGACAGAGCTTGCTATTATCTTATCTATTTCAGAAGTCTGGAATATGAGAATAGTGTGACCTGCTCAACTTGGCTAGGGCTTCAATATGGGAGGTGGGTGCGATGTTGGTCTTTCAGAGGACACTGACTGATATTGGCTCAATTAAACTTCCAATGAATTTGAGGTAGTTTGCGGACACAATATTGGTAGCAATAAACAGTCTGCTAGAGGAATTCAGTGGGTTGAGCACCTTTCAGTGGGAGAAAAGGAAGTGTTGACCCACAGAGCTGCTGACCTGATGAGTTCCTCCAGCAGATGGTTTATTGATTCAGATTCCAGCATATGCAGTCTCTTGCCTACAATGGTGGTGGCACTTTTCCTGCCTTGAAATTTCTACAGTAGATTGTCCAGCCCATAAAAGCTCCCAAAAGAACACGGATCACTGCTACTCTAGAGACAGTAGCTTTGTGTTAAGTCTAAGATCATCAATTTCCTTTTTCAGTTTTCCTGTGGTGCATTGAAGGTCATAGTAAAGTTCAAAATTTATCATCTTCCTTTGTGTGATGGCAGTTTAGGTGTTTTGGCTGTACCTTTTTAAGTTGATCAAATCCCTCCTTTTTCTTCTCCCCTTCCTCTTTCATCTGTCCGATCTACCCTTTGTATGTTTATTCTCTCAGTTTCTGATTTGCCACCTCTGGTGTGAATCTAATTGAAAACATACTGTAGGTGAAAGTGATGAGGTCAAGGACAGTTGGAATTGAAAGCTGGAACATAGCCTATTAGCTGGGTTAACTCTGTTTAGTGCTTAACAGTTAGTGTTTCAAATGCTTAAGCATCTTAAAAGCAGTAATTCTTGTTTGTACCATGCCTTTTATTGTGTTACAGGAGAAGAGATTTGATGACTCGCCACTGTACAATTGCTATATTTTTTACAATTCAGTTTTTAGCATCTGGTTGTTGTTGTCAGGGCCAGCACTTGGTGGCCATTCCTGATGCATCATTAGCAATACTGGGCCACAGCCTTAGTGAGGGTACTACCACTAGCAGTACCTCATGTATAATTACATGAAAGATCCACAAATGGAGTAGGAATATTTTTCTAGATCAGGGTGGTGCAAGTTGGATATGAATCTTTAAGTCTATGTATTTAATGCCCTTTTCCTCCTTCATGTTGGAGTTTAATGCTAATCTGTCAAGAATAGCCCAGGTGAATAATTGCAGTGCATTTTAAATATTGTATACAATGAGACGTGGTCCTCTGGTGGAAGGAAGAAACACTTAGAATTATGGTTAGGGTGCAGTCAAGTAGGCTATGTAGTATTGAGAAGCCATGTATATCTTAAATTTTTAGAATGAAGTATAATGAGAACTTTCAAGTTAACTTTCTTATAGTATTCCATTAACTTAATATATCATTTATTATTCATTTGGAAACAGTGAATATTTCTAATAGTTTTAACACTAATTTGGATGGAATGACAGGAAGACTCTGATTGTTTTTAAATTTGGTCTTTTGTCCTTGAACGAATACTGTAACAGTGTCCAGTGGTGAGTGGTCCTGATAGATTTAATTGTGTTAGTGGTAATTGACCGCACCGTCAGTGATCCCTTGACTTGGCAATTGAAATTCAGCTGATAATGCAAGCAAAACATTATTACACTACACATCTAGATGATTTCTTATTCTTTGATAGTTTGTGAGATGGTCTTTCAACAGTGCTAGAAGTGGTTAGCTAGAGATTTGGTGAGCTCTGGAGTGTAAACCCATCTCTTCTCTCTCCTCCCCTCTCCCCACTCTCTCTCTTCCTGTTCCCCATTCTAGCTCCCTCTTACCACTTTTCTTCTTCCATCTGCCCATCTCCTCCTGGTGCCGCCCTCCTTCCCTTTCTTCCATGGTCTACTCTCCTCTCCTGTCAGATTCCTCCTCCATCAGCCCTGTACATAGAAACCCTAAAGAACAATACACGCCCTTTAGCCCACAAAGTTGTGCTGAACATGTCCCTACCTTTGAAATTACTAGACTTCCCTATAGCCCTCTATTTTTATAGGCTCTGTGTACCTTCGAAAAATCTCTTGAAAGACCCTATCGTGTCCGCCTCCACCACCATTGCTGGCAGCCCATTGCACGCACTGACCACTCTGATTAAAAAAACTTACCCCTGACATCACCTCTGTACCTGCTCCCCAACACCTTAAACCTGTGTCTTCTTGTGGCAACTGTTTCAGCCCTGGGGAAAAAGCCTCCGACTATCCACGCGATCAATGCCTTTCATCATCTTATACACCTGTATCAGGTAACCTCTCATCCTCCGTCACTCCAAAGAGAAAAGGCTGAGTTCACTCAACCTGTTTTCATAAAGCATCGTCCCCAGTCCTGGCAACATCCTTGTAAATCTCCTCTGCACTCTTTCTATGGCTTCCACATGCTTCCTGTAATGAGGCGACCGAAAGTGAGCACAGTACTCTAAGTGGGGTCTGACCAGGGTCCTATGTAGCTGCAACATTACCTCTTGGCTCCTAAATTCAATTCCACGATTAATGAAGGCCGGTACACCGTATGCCTTCTTAACCAGTGTCAACCTGCGCAGCTACATCTTCCACCTATCACCTCCCAACTTCTCAATTCACACTCCTTCCCCCACCCACCCACTTTTCTCCCTCACCTGGTTTCACCTATTATTGCCAGCTTCCCCCACCTTGTTGTTCTGATTTCTTTCCCCTTCCTTTCCAGTCTTGATGAAAGCTCTTTGCCTGAAATGTCGACTGCTTATTCCCCTCCATTGATGCTATCTGACCTGCTGAGTTCCTTCAGAATTTTGTTTGTGTTGCTGTACATGCACTGAGGATGTCATCAAGTCAGAGCCTTTCTTGATATAATGAGTTAGTTATGTAGGCTGACGACTTATGTCTGAGATGATGAGGATCCTGAGAGGCCAAGGTAATTGAAACTTCTGAAGATTAAAATATGGTTTATTATTGGCCATAGCTTGATGGTCCTTGACTTTTCTATGACTTGCTAATGCTTAATGGAGCTGCCTCATGCTTCTGGTTTAATTAATCACTTCTTGTCACACCTGCATATAACAGGACTGAAAGTTTTGATTTATTTCATTTTGGGAGTGCATAATTCTGTTTCTGACATGCTAGTTTAACATGAAATGTCATATAATCCTGTTACTGTATTTTTGATGTTGCACATTTCTTGATTAGTTTATTTTTTTGCAAGAGGCCTTTATTAAACAGACAGTGTTGCAAGTCTTGTTTTAAAGTGTAGCATGCTATTAATTTCCCTGAAACAATGGGATGAAATTAGCTTCATTTAAATGTACAGTAACCCAGCTGATGTTGACTTGTTGACAGTGATTGATTTTTAAAAAAGGTTTCTGTTTTCCTTTGCAGTTGCTTATGTTTTAACATATTTGCACATTGTGTAGTAGATTAGTTCATTGAGGAACCGAAGTCAGTGCAACAGTAAATATAATTTTTTAACCAGCATTTTGGAGATCTCCTGAGATGAATATTTTCCATTTTTTTTCCCTTGTGCATCTTGTGAATAATTTTCTTAATTGAGTGGTAGTCTTCTCCAAGATGAAAATATCTTCATGGTCTCTGCAGCTTAATTTCCCTTGAAGTTTGATTTGCAAAGATGGTGAAGTACTTGAGCTTATATTGAGCATATTTTGCATTTCAGTTGAGAACTGATAATGGCCTGTTTTCTTTATTGTTTCACATTGATGTAGTCTTTTGATTCCAAGAAAAATGCAATCTTGTGTTTTTATGCCCAGGGAAGGCATAAAATTGAGCTTTTTTCTGAGTTTTGATTTGAGTTTTCTTCCTCCAGAATCTTATCAAGAATAACTTGGCTTGGGCTTGATGAATATAACAACTGTAATGTATTAAATTTACTTTGTGTGTTAAGTTTACCATTCCAAATTCTGTGCATCTGCTATCGTGAGAGTAATTTTGTGTACACAATGATCCACTGTTAACTTGGGCTCTGTGATGGGGATGGATTTGAAATACTGAAGGTACTTTACGTTGCTAATTTGTATATGACTGTCAGTATACTTGAAACATCCACTTGTTCAGTGAGTGTCGTAAAAGATATAATCTCCACAAGTTGGTATGGTTAGAAATAGATGGCTTATGAAAATTAACAATAGGAGCTGTAATGTAGTTGAGGAACGTTGGAGAAACTACCGTGAATAAGGAAAAAAATTGGAATGAAGCCTCTGCCTTTAGCTCTAAATTTGTAGCTCCCTTAACCATTTGCAATCAAGAAAAATCTTACTTTAAAAAGTAGTCTGAAATAGAAGCAAATAATTTAGAGCGGGGGCGATTTAAGAGAAACCTTTATTAAGATCTATCATTGTGGCATGGCAGAAGCACTGTTTTTACCTACCCCTGAAAAGTTCTACAAATACTAACCACCTCAGCAATATGTGAACCTAAAGTGTCAGGAAGCTTTATGATTGCTTATAGCTGAGCCTTATCCTGTTCTCAACAGATGTTGACATTCACGTTTACCAGCTGGAGTTACTGGATAGCAATCAGGAGTGGGAATCCTGGATGATATTTCTCTTTCTATTGAGACCAAATGTAGTATTCTAACTGCTGCTTCAGCTGAGATCAGCGAACTCTTTTCATCCAGGAAATGGATCTTCAGGTTTGTATGGCTAGCACAGTGCAGTGCTTTTACCCAGGGGCTATTGCAAGGAGTAGTGAAACTAATTTTGTGCTTTTTTTTGTGGATCAATGCTTAGCCATTCATACTGACTATGATTTACTTTGTTGCAAATTATCTAGAGTTGTATTAATTTCAGATATTGTATCTAGCTGTCAGAAGTGTCTGAAAATCTTGGCAAGGAATATATCTCATAACTAAACAGATGTACAAGTTGAAGATTAAATATGCTAGGAGAATGTAGCACCCTTTTAAACAAAGTTATCTCATTCTTTGCACCCTTCTAACCAAATGTTTGGGTGGACTGAATCTAAATTCATTATTCATGGAATAAACTAGGGTCACAATGAAAAAGGATCGTGTACTTTCCCGGCATATATGACAAATAAACTCTTCTCAGACTTCCAGCTGGATGCAGTTATCGATTATAATCGATGTTTCAATGACAAACTCTCCCATTTTCTTCAGGGATGATGCCTAGGTAGTCCAGCGGTATTTATACCCTCTTATTCCATCCTTCCTGATTGGTTAGTTTTCATCTATTCAGGTTTCTGTTCTCCCACCTTGTTTACAGTGGAATTTCGGTTCTTACTTAGAGCAAGACTTTTCATCTTTGTTAAAATTCTTTTGCTCTAGTTTTATTTCCATGGTTTCCTTTACCAGGTGGTCCCAAAGCCATTGGCATGGCACTGTAGTTTATTCCATGGAAGTCAATCCATGTGGTTATTGCAAGTGCAGTGTTGTTCTACCGCCGATTTCTCTGGGTAACCCATATGATACACCTCCTGTGCTCCTTGATGCAGGTTTCCACATTGCATCCCATTTCGCCGATTATATGCTGCTCCACATTCACAGGGAATCCTTATGTCCTAGGTCATCTTTGACCTGCATAAGCTGTGAATTGAGCTTCTTTACGGGCTCGTGGACTGTATTAATCCAGTATTTATTGGAGACCGTGGAAATGTAGGGAAGACGGGCAGTAACAATGGGTTCCTCCTTGTTAGGTTTTCTGGGTTTTCTGGATTTTCTGCATTCACAATGGCCATAGGATTGACTACTGTGTAGCACCAATGGCTTTTGGGGCTGCCTGTTGAAGGAAGCCATTAAAATAAAGCAGTTGGAAAGGAATTTTAAAAAAGACGAAGGCCATGCTCCAAGTAAGAACTGGAATTCAATTGTAAACGAGGTGGGAGAGTGGTTAGTCCTCATCAAATCAGGTTTCCAATCAAAAGGGATGGACTACTGGGGTATAAATACCACTGGACTAGACATAGCCAGGCATCATCCCTGAAGAAGATGGCGGAGCTGGTCATTGATACTTTGGTTATAATCAATACCTGTACCCGGCTGGAAGCCTGACAAGAGGTTACAGGGTCACAGTGTTTGCAGCTATCTTTTTCTCATTCCCTGTGACATTCTGTGTTTGACTATGTTGTCTGTTTGACATTTTTATTTGCTAGCTTTTGAATTTGTTTTGCAGTGTACTAGTAGATTGTATACTGCCTTCACATTCTCCCTCAAGTTGAATAAAATGGATCCATTCTATTGAATTCTATATAAAATAGCAATACCTGATCACTGGTAAGCAATTGGTTGTTGAAGCACTGACAGTTAAAGCATGCTACCTTTGTGCCAGTCCAGTATTGTACATTTCAAAGAAATGTTGGAGTTATGGTGGAAGAAGTTGTGAATTATGGTTGGTATATCAATACAGTTTTCAGTTTAACATTTCAAAAGACGTTGCTCCTCCTTGACTAAGCATGCAGAGCAACCAGATCACAGCAATTTTTTAAAAGCACAGATTGAACTTGCAAATAATATTTGATTAAACACTGTCATAATTATTCAGGACCAAATTGGATGCAAGGTTTAGAATATATCATGCAACTTTTCGTTTGGTCACCTTGCTGTTTAGTTGTACTTTTCTATTGAAGATGTTTATCTTTTGTCACTTTGGTATCTTTTTCGTTTTCAACTTCCTACCAATATCTCTTTTAAGAGGCAAATTTAGGTACAGAGAAAGGAAATGATTAATTTTTATCTTTAACTTGGGATTTTAACTTTTTCAGGTTGAGTCGTTTATTCTGGACCAGGAAGATCTGGATAATCCAATGCTTAAAACAGCCTCTGAGTTATTGTTGTCAAGTGCTGCAGATGGAACAGATCTACGAACAGTTGATCCAGAAACACAGGCGAGATTGGAAGCCTTGCTAGAAGCAGCAGGTATTGTTTTCAGTCTAATTGTATCACTAAACTTCATGTTCTCTTTAGAATTGATTTATAGATGTGTACATTTTCAGATCACGTTAAGTATATTCCAACCCTTCTGGCACAAATTCTTTTAACTTGGACAAATAAATTGGTACCATTCTTGAAATCTTGCCAGCACAAAACTTTAGTTTCATGAGCCGATGTCCATTCAAGAAAACAGTATTTGATAGTAACAAAGCATTTCTGAGCATGCTTTGTTCACACCTTTTGGTTAACAGAAATCTGTGGATCTTAGATTTAAACTGAATAATTCATATAGTCATTCATTGTTTGTGCAAAAGTTGAGAAAACTCCTATCATTCTTTTACTTTTTTTAAAAGTCTTCCAAACCTTGTACCTAAAAGCCTGACTAATGCTTGGGAAGTGCCTCACCAACATTAATAGTTTCTTTAATATCTTTAAAATCAATCAGATTCCCAATTTTTGAATTCCATGGGATCAGAGTTCCACTTGTGTAATTTATCTTAATATCTTGAGTCTTGGAGTCCAGAAATTATGCTGATAATCAACATCTGCCTTCAAAAACTCATTGTTTCATAAATTGAGACGAGGGTTACATTGAGTACAGGTGAATACAGGTAAAGCTTTAAGTAGCTGCAGTGAAACCTACTTCATTGTTTTCTAGTCCTTCGTATACAAGGTCACTTCCCCTTAATCCTTTTGATTAATTTTTTTATTTCATTACATTAAAATATCAATGAACTTAACATTGGATCTCTGCTTCCATCTTTTCACATACAAAAAAAATCTCTTTATATTGTAAAAATGTGTGATTTTATATTCGCCAACTGTTTTTCCATCTTAATTGGTAGAGATCACTTTGCATCTTCTTTCATATTTCAGTCTGTAATTTTAGTATGAAACCTCTTTGTCATTGAAAAGCTTGGATATTTTGCACAGTTTTGGCCCCCTTATTTGGGAAAGGATAGATGAGCATTGGAGATGATCCAGAAGAATTACTTAGCAAGTTCTAATAGAATGAGGGTGACCTTACTGAAATATTTATGAATGGGTTCCCACTATACATTCCCCTATTTTTAACCTATTAGAAGATTGACCCAATTCAACATGGGCACACTTCAAAGCAACAGAAAATCTTTTGTCTATTTGCCTTTTCTCCCTTGGACATTCAAGTTGATTATATTAAAATTGCTATAAAATGAGTGTTCCCAAACTCTTGGGCTATAAACTTAATTTGGCTTATTTAGTTGTTACTCTGTTGAATTTCATGTTTCCAGGGACAGAAAACTGTGCTGAATGATTTGATTTTGTTTTATACTGTGTGAGAATCTTTTCTTAATTTATTTGAAGTTTAAGGCCTCTTTGCCTCCGCAATACATTTGTTTAATCACGGCATTTATACATTCTACCACATCTCAGTTGTTCTCAGGTGTTTACAAGCAACTCCTGTTGTAGTAATTTCTAAATTGATATTCTAGGAATGGATCCCAAAATCCTATTGCCAAATTCTTTGTAATTTCTAACTTCTAATCATTGCTTGTTTATCTCCAGTTACTTCCTCTCCTTAAAATGTTTCTTTTACTTGAATCACTGTTACTCTTCTATTGTTCTCTACTGTAAACCTCGGATCTTGAGTTTCTTGGGCTGACCATTTTTCATCTATACCTCATTAACAGCAACTACAATCTTAGTTAAGGTGATCGAAGTCTGCAAAATACAGAAAGTAAAATACTGCAGGTGCTAGTAATCTGAAAACAAAAGAAAATGCTGGAATCATGGGCAAGGTGTCAGGTAGTGTTTGTGGAGAGAAAAAGAGAACTCAGCAGTAAGAGGTCATCATTTACAGTCTCCATGGAAGGTCCTCATCCCACTAAGTATTTGTAGCATCTGATGTATTATGAAAGAATATCTGTGGTGTTTAACTGTGTATCTGTAAGACTTTGTTCGGATTTGTCACTGAAGTGGTGAGTTGGCTGAAATTGTTTCAGGTAATTTGTGTGGTATAAATTATACATTCATCAGTAGTATTTGTAAAAATGATCCAAGTAATACTTTAATAACCTATCAGATAAAATGAGAGGGTGAAACTGATTCTTTAAGAGCTCGAAGGTGGTGAGACAATGTCTTTGTAAAGCAAATTTCTGATTAACAACCTTTTGGAAGATGAGAATTTCATGAGAAATTGGCAATGAGGTAGGGCATTTGAAGTGGTAATGAAGTAAGCAAAGAAAAAAAGATAGGGTTGGTTGAGTTGTAGATGGGAATAGTGAAAGCATATCGGAGATTGCTTAAATTGGTAATGGATTGGGAAAGTTATTATATTGTTTATCTTAAAATGCATTTAGATGAGCTTGTGCAGATAGCACAACATGGGCCAGAAAGGGAATGGGTAATTAAACAAAATGCTTTTGGTAGCTTGGAATCATGCTTATGGACTGAGATGTTTCAATAAGAAAATAGAATATTATCGAGATGAACCTTAAGCTAAAGAACAGCTGGTATCTTGTCCATTTACAAAGGATTCTAAACATGGATGCAAAGGAATTCAGTTGATGTTTGCAGTATCTTTTGTTTTCATATTCTTCAATATCCACTTTGTATATGCAAAGTTATATTATAGCATCATCTTTGTTTCAAATAATTCTGTTGTGCATCAGAGTAAATAAAAATTAATTTGCATCATTCCACCATTCTATTCTGTTACATTTTTGATTATGAGCAGCCATTCTTGAGACAATACTTCATTTGCAAATCTTTCAAATATATCATGTAATTTTCCACACAATTCAATGGAGAGCTGCAAGAATTGATTTTCAACTCACAAGAGCTTGCTATTTAACTGCAAGTACAGATAATGTAATTTAGTTGTTTTGCCTTATTGCCATTCTTTTTATAATTTGCTTTGTTACGTACCCCTTGGGTTCATATTTTCTGTGGACTGTCACTTTAAAACGCCGGGAGAATGAGACTGACTTTTGGACACTAAGCTGCTCCGGAGAGGGAGAGAGAGAGAGATGGAGTTATTTGATGGACAATCGATGTTATGGTTTCTCTGCAGCTTGTTTTGAACATACAAGGACACGCAGATGCACTAAGGTGTGGTGAAGACTCCACAGGGTTGCTCTTTCATGCACTAATAATCACATATCGTTTCCTCTCAATCGATCCTCAGTCCCACCTGAAAAGGATAGTGGTATCTTCACACCTTAGTGCGTCTGCGTGTCCTTGTATGTTCAAAACAAGCTGCAGAGAAACCATAACATCGATTGTCCATCAAATAACCCCATCCCCCCTCCCTCCCCCCCCGAACAGTGTCCAAAAGTCAGTCTCATTCTCCTAGCGTTTTAAAGTGACAGTCCACAGAAAATATGAACCCTAGGGGTAAATAACAGCTTAAAATTTATTTTGAATCTATTTTGTAATGTCCTTATGTGGGTGAAAACTTGTTTGCTGTCACTTTTGAATTAGTTTGTTTATATTTTCTCCACATAATAGCTGGATGTGCAGTGTATCCCCAGTCTTTGGCCTGCTGTTCATCAAATCTTAGAATCTTGAGTAATGTTACCGTTTTGCAGTTTTCTCAGAGAAAATAAATGCGAATAAGAAATTGAACAATGTCTTTATTGCATGGAATCCTGCAATTTTGAAGGATGGAATCAGTGATTCATCAGTTACATTCGTCTCATCAAAAATATTTTTGAACAATTTACAAATCAGTTCAGTTGGAATTGATTGACGCTTGTTAGTTCTAATGCTTTACATGAGACTGATTCTGCTTGTTTTAGTGGCCATTTAGTGGCCTTTCTGGGGGGTTATATAGCATTTCAAAGGATTGTCTTCGAGAGATCAATATTTTGAAATGTCGCTGAAGAGTAAAGTTTGCAATGAACATGTTTTGCGTTGTATGTAATGTTCAATTTGTTTTGATATAGGAATGTCCAAAGTGTTTTCATTATTACTAGAATCTTGTTAGAAAATTTTCTACACATGTTTTAATTGAAATTCCTTTATCTGTTATTGGTGCTGCCTTTTAAAACAAAGGATGTGAAATGAAAACTTGTGCAGTTACTAAGCACCTCTCACATTTTAGCCAATAGTCCCATGTGACATTGTATATTTTGAGCAGATAGTACCTCTGAGTAATTAAGCCCAATTTTGAAGTGATGCCTACGGTAGTAGTCTAATTCAGTTTTAAATTAGAAATTGCATAAATCAGAAGGTCAGAATCCTCAGGTACTGAGGATCCCAAACATGGATTTAAAAAGTTTCTTTGAGGAGGAATGCCAGTGGGGGGCGGGGGGGGGGTTAGGTGAATAAATTGTTTAATCCAATGAAGGCAAGCATGGCCTACCTATAAAATGGATTATAAGTGAGGTAAATTTGATTTGTTGAGTGAGGTAAATTTGATTCATTAAGTGAGGTGATATATTGGCATTCAGACTGGATCTGCCAAGGCATTGAAAAATACTATAAGCCATACTATACATGGCTACACTCTATTTCTTGAGGAAAATGTTATACCCAGAGAAATAGGAAATGTAGGATATTCTCAGTAAATAACTTTTGTCTCAAGCTACCTGTATATCATATTTGTAAATTGGCTATTTCCATTTGGTGTTGTGATTTGTATGTGACCATTAAAAAAAATTGATGCCTCTTAATGTGGTACCATACTGGCTGAATGGTGTCACAACAACAACCTTGTGCTCAATGTTAGCAAGACAGGAATTGATTGTGGAATTCAGGAAGGGGAAATTGAGTGCACGCACACAGGCAAAAAGACAGACCCCCATCGAGATGGTGGTGGAAATTGTGAGCAGCTTCAGTTTCCACAGCATGAACACCTTGGACACAACATGTGGATGCCAGTGACTTTCTTTCACTAGGAGTCTGAGGAGATTTGGTGCACCGCCAAGGGCTTTTTCAAGTTTCTACAGATGTATGGTGGAGAGCATTCTGTTGGAGTTCCATCACCACCTGGTATGGAAGCTCCAACGCACAGGATCAAAAGAGGCTGCAGAGGGTTGTAGACTCAACTATCCATCATCGGCACAACCCTTCCTGCAACTGAGGCAGTGCCTCAAGAAGGTAGCACCCATCATTAAAGACCCTTAGCATTGGGACATGCTGTCTTTGCATTATGACCTTTGTGAAGGAGGTACAGGAGCCTGAAGATTCACACTGAATGCTGTAAGAACAGCCCTCCCCCCCCCCGCCCCCCATCAGATTTCTGAATGGTCCACGAACAGAAATTCATTCTGTTTTACATTATTTATTTTGTAACTTGTAATTTTTGTCTTGTACTGTACTGCTGTCAAAAACAACAAATTTCACGTCATATCAGTGACAACAAACATATCAAACTTGTAAAATTTAAAAATAACACTGAAGCATTGAGTGAAAGACCAAACTTATTGTGACTTTGTATCATGAATTACAAGTGGTATCAACAAGGAAGCTTTTGAGATTCTTTGCTTCCTTTTGAAACACTTTTTATCTGGTGCAAATAATCGTAAATTGACTGAGTCATTCAGCACCTTCATAAAATATGATTTTACCCAGTAAGGGATTAAAAATTGAACACTTTAATTTGCACTCATGTATAGTTTGGTCTGTGCTTAGTCTGTGAGGTTGATGAGGCCCAGCTATGCTATAAGCAATAGCTTATTTCTTTAGGATTTACATATGATGGCCTTTGTGAATTTTCTAGTTAATCCATTCCCTGAAGGTTAACTGCAGATTGAGTCAGTGGTAAGGAAGGCAAATACAATGTTTGCATTCATTTCAAGAGGACTAGAATATAAAAACAAAGATATAATGCTGAGGCTTAAAAAGGCATTAGACTACACTTGGAATATTGTGGGCAGTCTTGGACCCCTTGTCTAAGAAAGGTTGTGCTGACATTGGAGAAGGTCCAGAGGAGGTTCATGGGAATGATCCCAGGCATGACAGGGTTAACATGAGGAGCGTTTGATTGCTTTCGGCCTGTGATCTCTGGTGTTTAGAAGAATAAAGGGGTATCTCATTGAAACCTATCGAATATTGAAAGGCCGAGACAGTGGATGTGGAGAGGATGTTTCCTATAGTGAGTGAGTCTGGGACCAGAGGGTACAACTGCAGAATAGAAGAGTGTCCCTTGAAACAGAAGTGAGGAGGAGTTTCTAGATCCAGAAAGTAGTGAATCTGTGGAATTCATTTACACAGATGGGTGTGGAGGCCAAGTCATTGGGTACGTTTAAAGCGGAGGTTTATAAGTTAATTAGTAAAGGTGTCAAAGGTTACAGGGAGAAAACAGAAGAATGGAGTTGAGAAGGATAATAAATCAGCCCTAATTGAATGGTGGAGCAGACTTGATGGACCGGATGCCTAATACTGCTCCAATGTCTTAGGATATTATGATTCTACAGAACTAAATAGTAACATAGTATCTTAACAATTTCTGCATTATAGCTGGTTTTGATACTCATCATTCCTAAAGAATGCTATTTGATTTTGCCGACTAAAAGACCTGGCTGCAGAGGCAATGTTTGTAGTTGATGCTGTTAGTCAGATTTGTTTCCATGGCCTGTGGTGTTGTCATTCTGTGATGCTGTCAATCTGGGTGGATGAGATTACAGGTAAAGATGCCATGCCCAAGTAAGCTCAGTGTGTTTCTGTAGTCATTCTGTAAATTTTGCTCTACATCAATTAAGTTGAGAAAGTGAGTCTATTGGTTGGAACAGTAGTAAAAATTATCAGTCCATATTGGTGTTGAGCCTCTTTCGTAATATTTTTCACTGCGCCCATAACAGGAAACTAAGGGGTATTCTGCCAATCTACGAACATCATTTTGAGGATTGAGATGAATAGTTTTTGTGACTAGTAGTTGAGCTACTTTACGTGGGTAAATGCAGCCCCATCCTGTACACTGGCTGGTCCAGTTTGGCTTTTACTTGGTGGTAATCACTAATATCTTGATTTATGGGGAAGTTGAATGTTCTACTAACCAAATAGGAGTAGATGAGTACAAAAGACATCTTCAGAATTAATGATTATTGTAGCCATATCTGCATATTTTAACTACATTGCATTCCCATATTCCAAGCTCTGTTTTCCTGTTGCCTGCCAAAGGAGTGGTGATTTCTCCCACACTGACCCACCCCACATCTGTAATATTTGAATTAAACTGCTTGCAATGGCATCCCTGCAACAGTACTGAAATAACCCTTGAAGGTCCTGAACTATTTGTTCTTAGCCCCATGTGATGTGTGTGCATCAAGGTTACCCAGACCATTCTGTTCCACCCTGCTGGGTGGGACTGCCTGCCCTTGCCTCTTTCATTCTTAGTGCTCCAATTGTAGATTCCTCATAGAATCATTCCTACTTCTCACTTGTGTTTAATTCCTGACAGCTCCCTTGACATTTCTGTTTCTCAACTATGCTCAAAAGTACTACAGCTGGTCCCTGGCTCTGCTTTATTGTTCTTTCTAAACTTTGCATTTATATTGATTTGTTACAGTTTTTGTCTAAAATTCTTCACTGAATGCACAGAAATTCCCTCTGAGCATTTGTGAAAGCAAAGCCAATGTTTTGTTTCTGTTACACTCTTTGGTCACTGGCTCCATCCCTTGTACTTGTGTGTGTGGAATTGGGTTGCGTGCAATCTTAGGACTCATATTTGGTCTTGGAGTTGGAACTTGAACTTCTCAGTCAGAACAGTGTTTGACTCTGGTTCAACATTAGCTCATCTGTTGATTCCAATACTTTATATCCCTTTCTGATTTTTACCACCATAAATGTGATCTCATCTAAAACTCCAGTGTTCAGATTCTAACCCATCACTCCAAGTACACTGAATTAATTTGCTTCTGATTGTGTAATCGGTCCATTTTAATGTTATACCGATTTTTAAATTTTCATGGCTTCACCTTTCACCGTCAAAAACCACCTCCATTTATAATACAACTGTTTACTAAAGCTTATTGGATAGTTCACCTAGAATTTCTGTAGTCTCTCTTGTCTTAAAAAAACAAGAGTGGCAACTATATTGGAACTCTCTCCCACCAACCTCACAGCAACCTCATTTATTACTATTTCTGTTAAGTCAGAAGTGAAAACTTGGAAACTGTTGCTCTGAGGGAGTATAGTCATCAGAGTTTGCAGTGGTTGAAGGAGCAAGCTCACCATTGTTACTTCAAGGGAACTTGGAGTAGTTGAAGTACAAGCAGCACAAAACTCCCTGAGATTGAATTTAACAACAAAGTAGAAGATAAATGGTTAAACTTTCTCTTGTTCAAAGTAATGTGAATTTTACCAGAACTTGTTATCTTGAGTCTGGCTATCATCCCTTTTCTTACCAATGTATGTCAACCTGGTATGTGCTAATCATTTGTAATTGGCATTGGTTGCTTTGTAGAATTTTGTAACTTAAGATTACACTGTTGTACTTTTCAATACAGGTTTCCCCCGCCATCCGAAGGTAGAGCGTTCCTGTGAAACGGTTTGTAAGCTGGAATGTCATAAAGCGAAGAAGCGATTACCATTTATTTATATGGGAAAAATTTGTGAGCGTTCACAGACCCAAAAAAAACCTACCAAATCATGCCAAATAACACACAAAACCTAAAATAACAGTAACATATAGTAAAAGCAGGAATGATATGATAAATACACAGCCTATATAAAGTAGAAATACTTTTCTGCAATCATTGAAGCACTAACGCAGCCAAAATCTCACGCAAGCGCTCTTGGCGGAAACGCTCTCTCCAGTAACCTTTAAGCTATGAAGCTGCCAAATCATATCAAATAACACACAAAAATACACAGCCTATAGAAAGTAGAAATAACGTATGTACAGTGTAGTATCACTTACCGGAATTGGGAAGACAGCGCCGAGCACACTGATGAAGGTGTGTTAGGCTGAGTCGTTGGAGGTTGGGATGGTGCAGTGGACCCCAACCTCCAGGCCGCCGACCGATACCGATCCGTGAAGAAAGCGGTCTAGCGGTAGCCAGGACGCACCCAGCACATCTTTAAGAAAAAAGCCGAAATAAACAAGCTAATTGATTAGGTGCCGCCTGGCACGTAAATGTCGGCCCAGATCAGAGATGATGCAATCGCCTCTGATCTGGACCGACATTTACGTGCCGGATGCCACCTAATCAATTAGCTTGTTTATTTCGGCTTTTTCTTAAAGATGTGCTGGGTGCGTCCTGGCTACCGCTGCATTCTCCGCGGCAATGTATCAGTCCGCGGCCGGGAGGTTGGGATGGTGGGATACTGGGGTGTAATCTCATCATCTGTTTCCATCAGGGCAGGCAAGTCATTTTCTTCACGTTCAGTTTCTGGACGACTTCACTTTTAGTCCGTTCGCTCCTGCATTCAGTTTTGATGGTTATCCTTTCCTCTTGCAATTGCATCAGCTCTTCATCTATCAGTTCTTGGTCATGGAATGTCAAATCCTCTTCAACATCATCTTCATTAACTTCCACAAGCCAAACTCACTTTGTCCTTACTTCGTTCACCACGATCGAAACGCTTAATTATGTCTAGTTTTATGCTAAGTGTAACATCCATATGAGCTCTTTTAGGCTTTTCCAATACCTTAGAACTCATCTTGCAAATGGTTGCTCACAGGCACGTGTTTAAGCAATGCCGGCTAGAATGCAGTTCTGAATCCGGGGGAGGAGCTTGGCTGCTCGGGGCGTACGCTGCTTTTTTCGCGCACTGTCTTTTTTTGTAACAGTGAAAACACCTTCTGTTAGCAAAAACAGGCAACTAATGTTGGTCTTTCGTAACCGTGAGGTTTCGTAAAGCGAACGTTCAAAAAGCGGAGGACATCTGAACGTGGAATATGCTACTCTTTCATTTTTGCTTTCATAACAAAGTGCATTATTTGAAACTTTTAACTATGAACATGAGAAATCTGAGTTATAACAGCAAAAGAATGCTGGGAGTGGCAGATGAGACTGAAGGGTTAAATCTGTGGAGAGCGAAATAGAATTGGTATTTTGAACCATTTACCAGATTGAGTTTTGATGACAAATTATTAAATGAAACAATTGCCTTAATTTGGTCATAGATGCTGTTTTACCTGCTAGGTATTTCATCTTTTTATTTGGTGATTCCAGCATCCAGTGTAAAGCAGTTTAATCACCAGTTGTCTGACGTCAAATTTGCTTAGTTTTAATCTCTTATGTAGATTTCATTGCTTGCTTTTAACCAGCTTAAATTTAATATATGGTGAAAAATTGTGTTAAAGCGCTGGAGCTACAGCTGGATGACCTTCGGCTTGTATAGGAAAATGAGGTGATAAGAGGTACAGGGACGTAGCCACCCCTAAGCCGCAGGAGGCAGGTAGCTGGGTGACTGTCAGGAGAGGGAAAGGGTAGGCAGCCGATTAAGAGTACCTCTGTGGCCATTCCTCTCAAATAATAAGTATACTGCTTTTGATACTATTGTGTGTGGGGGTGGGAGGGAGAGACTCATAGCACTGAGCTCTTTGGCTTGGGAGGGAAGGAGAGAGAAGAGGAATGTAGTAGTGATAGGGGATTCCATAGAGGAGCAGACAGGAAATTCTGTGGAAATGAAAGAGACGCCCAGATGGTATGGTACATATTAATACCAGTCACGTAGGCAGGAAAAGGGGGAGGTCCTGATGAGGGAAAATAAGAAGTTGGATAGAATGCTGAAAAACCAGGACCTCTAGGGTAGTAATCTCTGATTTCTACCTGTGCGGTACACCAGTGAGGGCAAGATGACGATGATTTGGCAGATGAATACGTGGCTGAGAAATTGATGCATGGGACAGGGTTTCAGATTTCTGGATCATTGGGATCTCTTCTGGGGAAGGTATGACCCATACAAAATAGACACATTACACCTGCACCTGAGAGGGACCAATATCTTTGCGGGCAAACTAGTTTGGCAGGGCGATGGGAACTGGAGTGATAGGTCGAGGACGGGGCAGCTGGTGTGCAAGTAGATGCAGTGTGAAGAGAGTCTGAGGAAGGGCAGATGATGGGGCAAAATTGCAGTTATTTGGTTGAATTAAAGTGTAACATGGGGGCAGAATCGAAAAGGGTGATGAATACAGGTCTGAAGGTGTTGTATTTGAATGCATGCAGTATATGGAATAAGGTAGATGATCCTGTAGTGCAGTTAGAGATTGTAGGTATGATATGGGCATTGCTGAATCATGGCAGAAAAAGGATCTTAGTTGGGAGCTTAACATCCAAGGATACACTTTGTATTAAAAGGACAGACAGGTGGCCAGAGAGAGTAGGGTGACTCTGTTGGTAAAAATTAAATCAATTCCTTAGAAAAGTGGCATAGGATCAGAAGATGTGGAATCCTTGTGGGTAGAGTTAAGAAATTGCAAGATGAAAAACTCCCTACTGGGAGTTATGCAGGCTCCAAACAATGCCCAGGATATGTGTGTATTTTTCTGTATGCACACAGTACTGTGCAAAAGTCTCGGGCACACTGAATTTTTAATGAAGTTTTTTTTTGTCTAATGCATTAGAGTGTTGGTAGAAAAGAGCAAATCTTAGATTTCCAAGCATTCATTTTCCAAAAAATTAAATGTTACAGGGAGATTTTTGTATTTCGTTGAAACAACATGGTTACTTTCTAGGTATAAAGCCCAGTGCATGATTAAATAAAGATAATAACTGAAACAAATGGGTGTAGAAGGAATCCAACTGGGCGAAGGGCAACCAAACTAAAAGATGGGGTGTTGTTTAACCTTCAGATCATCAATTCTTGCATCTTAACAAGAGTGAGCATAGCAACAAGACAAGCTGGTCACCCTGCATCAGCAAGCTCTCTTCCAATCAGAAATTTCTTGTTAGACAGGAGTTTCAGTGTGTTCTGCATAAACTCTTCTGAAGCACAGAGAAATGGGCAAGGTTGAGAACCGGAAGCGCAGTGGTCAGCCATGGAAACTGAGTGCAGTAGATGAGAGATGCATTAAACTGACATCCCTTCTAAATTGGAAGAAGACAAGCACTGCTATCAACTCTGAACTCGCAGAAACCACTGAAACCCAAGTATGCTGCTCTGCAGTCTGGAGAAATCTTTTCAGAAGTGGACTTCATGGAGAAGTTGCTGCTTAAGAAGTCATTCCTCTGGTCGAAGCAGAACCAAGTGGAAACGCTCACCTATGCACAAAATACAAGGACTGGGGTATTGAACAATGGCAACAAGGGCTCTGGACTGCTGAGTCATAATTTGAAATTTTTGGTTCAAACAGGAAGCAACTTGTCCGTAGAAGAGACAGAAAGTGCTACATAGATGTGTGTCTGTAGCCAACAGTGAAGCACGGTGGAGATTCATTGCAGGTTTGGGACTGCATTTCTGCAAATGGAGTTGGTGATCTGATCAGAATTAATGGAATCCTCCATGCTGCGAAGTACAAGCAGATTCTCTTCCATCACACAGTACCATTAGGGAGAAGTCTAATCCGTCTCAACTTAATTCTGTAGCAGGGCAAGGAACATGAATGCATGGCAAAGGTAATGAAGACTATCTTCAGTGAAAAAGAAGAACAGGAACTTCTGCAACAGATGGTATAGTCTCCACAGAGCCACAGATAACCAGGCTGTCTTTATTTTGTGAGTATGACCGAGGAACAAATGTTGGCAAAAACCAAAAATGAAAAGTGCCATGGTTTTTTTTTGTTATTTTTGAAGTGGCAAATTTATCGTCTTCATTGAAGGTGATGGCTGATGCTTTTTAAAATTGCATTTTAAGAGATATAGAGTAAACTATTGAGACTTTTTTTAAAAAGAAAAAAGGTTTTTGGACACTTGCCCCTTGAACAGGACCCCACTAAGGAACACCAGGCCACCGTCTCCCATAATGTTAACCAACCTTATTGACTCTGGAGACCTCCCATCCACCGTCACCAACCTCATAGTGCTTGCACCCTGCACCTCCCGTTTCTACCTCCGACCCAAAATTCACAAACCTGCTTGTCCAAGTTGACCCATTGTTTCAGCTTGTTCCTGCCCCGCTAAGCTCATATCTGTATACCTTGACTCTGTTTATCCCCCCAGTTCAGTCCCTTCCTCCCTGTATCCGTGACACTTCACGTGCTCTTGATCTTTTCAAGGATTTCAGGTTCCCTGGCTCCCATCATATTTTTACTATGGATGTCCAGTCTCAATACAACTCCATCCCCCACCAGGAAGGCCACAAAGCTCTGCATTTCTTTCTGGGCACCAGACCCAACCAGTTCCCCTCCACCACCACTCTCCTCCATCCAGTGGAACTGGGCCTCACTCTCAATAATTTCTCCTTTGGCTCCTCCCACTTCCTTCAAACAAAAGGGGGTAGCCATGGGCACTCGCATGGGTCTTGGCTATGCTTGCCTGTTTGTTGGCTATGTAGAACAGTCTGTGTTCCAAGCCTACACTGGTGACTACCCCACATTTTTCCTATGCTACATGGACAACTGCATTGGTGCTGCTTCCTGTACCCGTGCTGAACTCATCGACTTCATCCATTTTGCCTCTATCTTCCACCCGGCCCTCAAATTCACCTGGTCCATTTCTGACACTTCCCTTTCTCAATCTAACTGTCTCTATCTCTAGAGACAGTTTATCCACCGATGTCTATTATAAACCAATGGACTTTCACAGCTACCTGGACTATACCTCATCCTACACTGCTACTAGTAAAAACAGCATCCCCTTCTCTCAATTCCTCTGTCTTCGCCGCATCTGCTCTCAGGATGAAGTTTTTCATTCTAGAATGAAGGAAATGTCCTCCTTTTTGTGTGCAGTTTTGGTCCCCTAATCTGAGGAAAGACATTCTTCCCATAGAGGGAGTACAAAGAAGGTTCACCAGATTGATTCCTGGGATGGCAGGACTTTCATATGATGAAAGACTGGATCGGCTAGGCTTATACTCGTTGGAATTTAGAAGATTGAGGAGGGATCTTATTGAAACGTATAAAATCCTAAAGAGATTGGACAGGCTAGATGCAGGAAGATTGTTTCCAATGTTGGGGAAGTCCAGAACGAGGGGTCACAGTTTGAGGATAAAGGGGAAGCCTTTTAGGACCGAGATGAGGAAAAACTTCTTCACACAGAGAGTGGTGAATCTGTGGAATTCTCTGCCACAGGAAACAGTTGAGGCCAGTTCATTGGCTATATTTAAGAGGGAATTAGATATGGCCCTTGTGGCTAAAGGGATCGGGGGTATGGAGAGAAGGCAGGTACAGGGTTCTGAGTTGGATGATCAGCCATGATCATACTGAATGGCGATGCAGGCTCAAAGGGCCGAATGGCCTACTCCTGCACCTATTTTCTATGTTTCTATGTTTTTCAAAGAAAGGGGCTTCCCTTCATCCACCATCAATGCTGCCCTCAACAGTATCTCTTCCATTTCATGCACTTCTGCTCTTACCCCATCCTCCCTGCCACCCCACCAGGGATAGGGTTCATCTTGCCATCACTTACCACCCCACTAGCCTCCATGTCCAGCATGTGATTCTCCAAAACTTCTGCCACCTCCAACTGGATCCCACCATCAAACACATCTTTCCCTCCCCCTCCCCACTTTCTGTGATCCCCTTGTTCATTCATCCCTCCCACTGATCTCTCTCCTGGTACTTACCCTTGCAAGCAGAGCAAGTGCTACACCTGCCCCAACATCACCTCCCTCACTACCATTCAGGGCCCCAAATAGTCCTTCCAGGTGAGGCGACATTTCACCTGTGAGCCTGTTGGGGTCATTCACTATGTTTGGTGCTCCCAGTGTGGCCTCCTGTATATTGGTGAGACTCGATGTAGATTGGGAGACTGTTTCGCTGAGCATCTACGCTTTGTCCATCTGAACAAGTGGGATCTCCCAGTAGCTACCCATTTTAATTCCACTTCCCAGTCCCATTCTGGTATGTCCATCCATGGCCGCCTCCACTGTTGTGATAAGGCCATACTTAGGTTGGAGGAACAATGCCTTGTATTCCGTTTGGGTAGCCTCCCAGCTGATGGCATGAACATTGATTTCTCAAACTTCCAGTAATACCTCAACCCCCCCTCACCATTTCCCATTCCCTTTTTCCCCCTTTCATGTTATCTCCTTGCCCACCCATTACCTCCCTCTGGTGCTCCTTCCCTCCCTGTTTTTTTCTTACTTACATGGCCTTCTGTCTCCTTCACCAATTAAGTTCCTCTGCTCCCTCCCTCCTCCTCCCCCCACCTTTCAAATCTATTCAGCTTTTTTTCTCAAGTCCTGCCAAAGGCTTTCGGCCTGAAACGTCAACTGTGCTTTTCTCCATAAGTGCTGCCTGGCCTGCTGAGTTCCTCCAGCATTGTGTGTGTGTGTGTGTGTGTTGCTTGGATTGCCATCATCTGCAGATTTACTCCTGTTTGTGTTTGGGATAAGCCAGTCATTTTCATCAAATGTGAATTCATAATCAGGCATGCATTCAAGGTCGTTTGATGAAAACAAGAAGTTAGGACAAGTTCAACATTTTTACTTAAGCAGAATGAAATATTAAGATGGATATTGAGATGATTAAAACCAGTATTTTTATGATGTCTTTCATAATCTTTGAAATCCTTAAAATAAGTCATCTGTACGCAGTGGGAAAAACAGGCTGTGGAATGGGAAGTAAAATAGATCTGACAGCTATAGTTGGCACAATAGTAACCATGTGTGCTTTCTTATTCAGTGATACAATAAGTGATGGTAGCTATGATTCGTATGTTGAATTCATGTTAACAAGAATACAGTTGATACTCTGTAAATTCAACATGTTGTACTGCCTTGTAAGTATGACAGATTTTCATAATCATTTCAAATAAAAAGTCAGCCATTAACTCAGAGTTGCTGCTTCCAGTTGACAGGCAATAACACAGCTTGCTTCTGTTTCCTTGGTCTTTGGCATCCTGCTCCATACAACTTATCTTGATTCTAGTGGTTAAAAGAGACAGGAGTATTTAGAGGTTTTTCGAAGAGGTAAGAGAATTTGTAACTGATGCCTAACTGACCTGAAATTATTTGTTGGTGAAATTGTTGAGTTTTAAGATGCATTCAGTGAATTGAAAGTTAGCTGCTGGATTGGAAATCTTGTTGAGTTTAAAAGAAAACTTGTGATCATAGAAAAAGAAAAGAAAATGAGAAGGCAATGACTTTTGGATCTTTTTACAAGCAAAAGTAGATCAGTATTGATAAAATAAATGCATTTGTTTTAAATATTTTTTGATAATGAGGCAAGAGGGTTAGCATTATTTCTGTCCTTTTCATGTATTAAAATGCCAAGAGGCATGAGTGAAAGGGACATTGAACCAGGCAAAATAATAATAGGAATGATCAAAAGCTGAGTTGTAGTTCTCAATTTTTAAGCAGCTTGTCAAAGCTCTTATAGCTGATGCTTAAGTTTTGGGAGCCTTTCAGAGACAATGTAGCCCTGTATTTTGTTTGTGGTTCAGCCAAATTTGGTTAAAGATGTGAAAGTTGGCTTCATACCTATTTGAAAATGCTACCCTGACAAAAATATCTTGATGTTCATTCTCTAACATGTTTTTGGCATTGGTGTTACCAAGCTGTGATAAAGATATAAACTTTGATACTTCTTTGCATTTTTGTTTGTTTTGATTAAAGTGAGCGTCTATTTTGAAATGAAGTACAGCTGCTAGACAATTTTTCTCCCAGTTTTTTTTAAAATTTAGGTTTTTATTTCTCGAGATTTTTCTCCCTGGGAAGAATTACTGTATATGCTTTGCACATAACTTTTTGTAGCCATGTCGAAAATGTACATCTCATGGGGCCCATGTAGAGGAAGCCACTGGCTGGTGATCTTCCCTTTTGACAAGTGGTAATAGCCTTTACAGAAAATGAAGACCTAACTAGAAAGAAATTAGCAGTCTATCATATTAGGGAATTGGAGATAGTTTCAAAATTAACGAATCTTACTAAATTCAAGAATATACAATTAACATCAGGGGAATGGATAAAATATTTATATGACTACAGAAAAAAGTCTTATGTGGTTGCACATTTTACTAAATTGCTGGTCTTCTATGTTAATGAATCCATAATTATAAACAAATATTTTTGTAAGAACTAATTTTAGTAAATGGAAAACTTTAGAAAATCTTAGTCCCATCTTACTTCTTATTTGAGTTAGGTGGTCTTTCTCTTTCTGATATGTACACAAAATTTGATGTTTTTTTTATCATTAAATATTTACAGAATTCCAAGTAGGAAGCCTTGTGCATCCCTTACGTGTGTGTGTGTGTGTGTGTGTGTAAAAATGAGGAATTGGTTTTCATTGTCTGTGATCCACTGGATTCCATAAATCTGAATTTAAAAAAAATAATAATGAGTGGCAGAGTATATTCTGGGTGATTTTTGTGGAGGAGGTTATTTGGATTCTGCAAAGAAGGGTATGCTTGGTATTTATAATGCCAATTTACATTTCTTATGCCATTTGCTGTGAGATGCATGTCTGCTGGAAAACCAATGCCTCTTTGTATAATGTTGAAAAAATATGGGGCGTGAGGTTTTATTTCATTGAATTTTAAAAAAAGCCTAATTTCTAACTTAATTCTGAGTTCCTCATATGCACAGCTCTGCCTGGAAAATGTCATTGCATATAGTCACTACTTATAATTACGTTTTGTTTTGTAGACGATGATGTGATTAATGTACTTAAATCAGTCATAAGTTGATTTAAATTTAGGAATCTTTCCCTTTTTATTGCTGCTAATTAGTCAAAACTACTGTAACCTTTTTCAAATTGGTAAAATCTTTTGTATTTTTAAAATCTTTGAACTGGTCAAAAGATGCAATTGTTGGTATTGAGGGGAAAAACCTCATTTGGCTAAAAATATGAACTATAATCTTGAAGAAATTTAGTTGTTAGTTGGAGGTTGATTTTATTCTGTCATTATATAGTTCATTTGGAACATTTATTTAATGATGGTATCAAAATGTAATCCGAGGCCTGGAGCCCAAAAAATCTTTAAAGTTGACAGATAGCACATAACTGTACTGTCCACAAATTGCACCTCATAATTGGAAGAAGGGGTGGGAAGGGAGGGTAAATATTGGTCTTCAGATGAATGCCCCATTAGTACAAGTGTAATATTTGAGTTTCTGAAAGGCGTGAACCTGATTCCTGCCTTGTATTTCCATTTGCACAACACATTTTCTGAAGGAAGGAATTCAGGTTTTATACATATGAAGTCATTCTACTTATTTTTTTCTTTTTCCTCTCCTCCTGAAGATTCAGAATGGGAAGAGATATATGGTATGTGTACATTTATGGTCTGTTTGCCCATTGCCTTGACTTTTGTGTTTGCTGTTTGTGTGAAGATGGTGATATTTAGTTTTTTTTGACCAAGTGCATTTGTTTTTATTGCATGTTTTATGGCATTCAAAACAGTATGCAAAATACAGTATTTAAATTCAAGCACTGAGTAACGGGTAGCATGTGCTTTATAGCCAAGCTGTGTTCAAGTTTGAGGCAACATCTTTTTTGTCATCGTTTTAATATGGAAATAAATTCCCTTGTCATATTTTTCATGTTTTCTCTTATTATATGTATCTGGTTAGTGGCAGAATCTTTTGACTTTATGGAAAAATAATTTGAGATAATATTGAGGCAGTTCTATAACACTGCATAATACACACTGTTTTGGTGTACCATAATGTTTGGAAGCATTTGACTTGATATAAAAATGCATGTTACTTTATTTTAGTTGAACAGCAAGCAAGATGATCTGTCTGCTTGATGAAATTACCTTATGACCATGCTTTTAGAGGAAAATAAACGCCTGTCATCGGAGCCTGAGGTTTTATTATGTCGCATGTTTTGGCTAAATGATTTTAAATGAGATTAACTTTTCAACACTTAGTAAAGTTTTCATCAGATAATTGGGTTTAAACTCTCACATGTTAGGCAGCATTGTAGTACAAAGCATCGTGGGATGTAATTGCCCCTTGAGGTGTAAGTGTTGAAATTTGAGGGATGATAGGTTGGGGACAAAATATGTCTCTTAAATGTCATTATGTTCAACTTATTTAAATACATGATGGTTAAAGCATGTTTGTAAAACAATAAAATGAATGCAAATGTCTACAATTTAACCTCAACTTATTAATCTTTTTTTTTTGTTCTGAATTAAATGTTTGGCATTGATTTAAAATTTCCATTTTTTAAAAGTTTTCCTTACTGTAGGTTATGTTGTTCTTTTCACCCTAATGTGGTAATAGTTGGAATAAGTTGGTTCCTTTTGGATTTGGATATTAATTTTTAGAAAATTAATTCATATTTTCTCATTACTGAACAAATAGTTTATTTCTGATTTGATGTATTTAGTTTCTTTTTGTACAGTAAATATAAGTGCTTCAAACACTACCCATTGCCATTTAAATGGAGATAATTCAGGCACATCTCAAAAGTACTCAAGTGCTTATGACTTGCCATAAAAGAGAAATTGCTGGAAATATTCAGTATCAAAGGGGAGAGAAACAGGAATAATAGCCATTGACTTGAAAGATCAACTCTGATTATCTTTTCAAAGGTTCTGCTGTTTCACCTGAGTATTTGCAGTGTTTTCTGTTTGTATTTTAATTCTCAGTAATTGCTTTTTTTTTTGCTTGTCAATTTTGGATGCATTGATATGTCTTAAAATATTAGTTTTATTTCAGCCAAGATGAAATGAAGCTGGTCAGGCCTGATGTAAAAGGTTATAACTATCTAAATGGAATATTTCAGTAGTTGCAGTGCCACCCTGAGAATAGCATTTTGATTGCAGGGAAATAAATTTAGTTTGTGCATGACTTTAGAACTTTGAAGGGTACTTAACATTTGAACAGTTCTTACTACTTCTGGCCTGTTGTAGCAGTGCAATTTTAAGCACTTGTTTCATGAGAACTTCCCCAGTGATCAATTTAGAAATGTAGAATTTATTTCTTTGAGAAAAGAACATTTTAATGATCCACCTGATTTTCCCGCTATGCACACTTTAGTAGTAATTGTATACCAACTTGTCCCAAACCTATAGTATGAATTTAATTGGCTTCATTTTGCCTTGTAATCAGAATGCAATGAAGAATAGATTTAGGTGAAACAGGCTACTTAAATAATGGGGTGTTGGAAGTACAGATGTTCTTTTGCCCCATTCCCCTATTGTGTTGGTCTCCAAGGATGGGTTGAATAGAATAGTGAGATAGTTGGCCAAAACTATATTTAGTTGTTTGCTATGGATGAGAATTGCCAATTTTACAATTGAAATCTTAGTTATTTTTCAGTAAGCTTTTAAGCTATTCATTCTGAATGATAAATTCTGAATTTGCTGTGGTTATAGATGACCTACTTAAGATGTAGCTGAGCGTTTCCAAACTACCATTTTTGGTCCCAAACAGCATTGTGATGATTTTAATTAATTTAACTTCAAACTCCAGCTTTCTTCACTTGGTTGCTCCTTCTGCTTTCACACTGTTCTCCAAATACTAAAATTTGGGGGATATATTTGAAAATTCTTCAAATAAATCAATCTTAATTTATCTTCATGATATACTTCGTTTGTTGCATAAAATTATCTGTCCTCTTCCTTGGGTAATTCCTTGCTGGTCAGGGGTGACTTCCAATACAGTTCATGTTTTCTCAGATGTCTGAAGCATTTTTTGTGGGATCCAAGCGCACTGACTCAGCGGAGAGTGTGCTGCTTGATAAATTGGGTAGATTGGTTATAGTGCATCACTATTTGCATTTGGCTATCCCTGCTTCTGTCCTAGGGAAATTGAGAACACAAAAAAAATGGTATGAGTAGACTAGCAGACCCCTCAAGTCTGCCTTGCTGTTCAAAGCGATTCTGACTGATTTATTTTGGCTATGGTCTCTCTTGTCAGTCAGTTTCTGATAGCCTTCAGATCTTTGATATGTCAAATATTTATCTATCTAATATCTGGCTTCTACCTTGGATACAGAGGAGAAATTTCTACTCAGCTCAGCTTTAAATGACTGGTTCTTTATTTTGTATCTATGTCCCTATGCTTGTGACTCTTTGAGAAAACATCTCAACATCTGTGCTGTCAATCTCTCCTAGGATGATGGTGGAACGTGTTCTGCGGACTGAATGCCTGTGATTAATGGTGTGTCTCAGCAGTGCTGGCCCCATTGTGTGCATTTGTGTCAATAAATGTACACATGGGTAGTAAATTTGCAGATGAGACTAAAGTAGCTGGTATAGTGGGCAATGAAGAAGATAATTAAAAATTATAGGAGGATCTTCGTAAGCTGAATATCAGGTCTGAGGAATCATAAGTAGTTTAATTTGAATAAATGTGAGGTGTTGCAATTTGGAAAGTCAGATCAAGGTAGGACTTTCACAGTGAACAACAGGCCACTGGGCAACAAGAGGTCTGTGATTCCCTGGAAGTGGAGCCAAAGACAGGGCGGTGAAGATGGCTTTTGCCATGCTGGCCTTCATAAGTCTGGGCATTGAGTGCAATGGTGTTGGTGTTGCTATAAGGATGCTGGTAAGGCCCCACATAGAGTCATGTGTTCAGTTCTGGTACTCTGCTATAGGAAAGATATTTTTAAATTAGAAAGAGTACTGAAAAGATTTACAGTGATGCTGCCAGGACTTGAGGGATTTGGACAGGCTATAGGGTAGGTCTGGATTACTTAACACATAATTCAAGTTTATTGTCATTTATCTGTACACTTGTTTACAGCTAAATGAGACAATATTCCTCTGAACCAAGGTGCACAACACAGCACATTTAACAGGCATACATAATGTAATATTGCCACAAATAAATTAATGAAAAATAAGTTGCCTATTTGCTACAAATGAAAAAGTAAATACTATAACGCTACTGGCACTTCATAGGTGATGAGAGCTGGGTGGTGGCAGGGAGTTAAGTAGTCTTACAGCCTGGGGGAAGAAGCTGTTTCCCATCCTAACAGTTCCTGTACTAATGCTACAGTAGCTCCTACCTGATGGTAGGGGGTTAAAGAGATTGTTGGACAGGTGTGAGGGATCGCTGACAATGCTAACGGCCTGTGTTCGTAGCACTCCTGATGAATATCTCTAATGGATGGAAGAGAGATCCTGATGATCCTCTCAGCAGTCCTTGTAATCCTTTGTAGGGACATGCAGAAACTCTTAAGAGGTTTGTAGGAAATTAAGAGGTGATCTTTTGAGGGGTAACTTTTTTTTTTACACAAACGTTGGTGTGTGTGGAATGAGCTGCCAAGGAAGTAGTTGAGGCATGTGCAGTAACAACTTTTAAAAGACAATTGGACAGGTACATGGATTGCCAAGGTTTAGAAGGCTTTGGTTTAAATGCTAGGGATTTGAAACTAGCTTGGATGGGCCGTCTTGGTGGGCCCGGATCACTCGGGTGGAAGGGTCTGTCTCCGTTTAGTATTCTTTTTGGGCAAGGTCACCCTTCATTCTTTTTAAACTCCAAGGAGAGTAATTAGGACCTTAAATATTAGTTGGACTGGCTAACATTTTATAATTCGTGCACTAGAATATCCAGTTCGTTTTGAACCACTCTAATTTCCAGTCTCTCTCCATTTTGTTAATCCATTCTCTTGTTTTCCCTTGCCAAAGTGCACGACTTTGCACTATCTCACATTAAATTCCATTTGCCAGCTTTTCTCCCTCTCTAGTTATCTTCTTTTGTAGAATCAGAATGTCCTCAGTGCGCTGTCTTCCTACATATTTTGGCAATCTAGTAAGCTTTGCATGATCTCTTCCCATAATTAATGGAAATAGTAAATTGAGGGCCAAGAGCCCATCCTTCGAATATTCCAATATACAATTCCAACCAGCCTGTAAAGGGTTCATTTATTATGTCTTTTTGTTTTCTATGTGAATCAAGGTTTTTGGCGTCTTCCAGGTTGGTGCTCTTCCATTTTGGGTGATAGTCCAGGGAATCCCATATATCAAGAATGATGTTTCAATTTATTATGAGAAGGTGACCTTTAGTATTTTCTTTCCTCCTGGATTTATTTTACTGTGCAGTTTTGAGTCTGGTGTTAGGAGTTGATAATGTGCCCATTGAAGCTGTTTGAACATGTTAAACAATCAGAATGCTGGGAGTATTGTGACCATGGTTTGCCAATCTTTGCAAGTGGTGACTATGTGTTTTAAGGTACTGATTGCAGGCTGTTGTTTTGGGAACACATAAGAGCAGAGATCATTACTACTTGGGCTGTTAGTTGGCTGATGACTTCCTGGCATCTTGAGATATCAAAAGTGATTCATTCTTTCCAGAATCTCACTGAAGATATTGATTATCAAGTGAGCTTTAAACAACTAGAGCAGATTGGCAGAGGATCTTTAGGCATACTAGAGATACTTCCTTTTTATATAAAATCCATTCATTTGTGTGCATTAGTGGCATATGTATTATTTGGCATTGGCCCTGAGTGTGCGTATACACAAGTGTTGTTGTTTTTTCCTGTAATTCAATAATTAAGACTAGAATGCACTTGGTTCTTGAGCAGAGCTGACAATGTTTAAACTCCTCCCTGTTGGCACAATAGATTAGCTTTCATTTGAAAAGATTCCTGGAATGGCACAGTCTTGCATGACCCCAGTGTGCACTTGGATGTTAGGTCTGTGATGGAACTTTTGGTTAGAATTATTGAATTGCATTTATTGCTTAACAGATGTGTTTTAGAAACATTCTCTGTAATCCCCTCAATGTTTTGTTGGGTTGTAACGTGCTTCACACAGTGGTTGGTGCTGCCTTGCACGCTTTTCTTGGATTTGTCATGTAGAGAAGGTCTTGCCATTCATAATGGGGAGAAGCCACGTTGCATCTCTGATAAGAGATTTTTGGCACTAGGGAGGAAATTTTAAAGGAGGGCCTTTCTCTGTGGCAGCATCTGAGAGTAATTATTGGGATTGTTTCCTTTCTTAAAGCTGATAGTGATTATAATGTCTGAGATTCTCTGGCAATATTCCTCTCCAAGTGAAGGGGATGTGGTCGTGAAATTGTGCCAAAAATGCAGATGTCATGTGTTGTGGAATTTCAAGGATTATGTCAGATTCAGAGGCTTTTGTAGATGGTGATTGAATAGGTTTTTCATTCTCTTCATGATTGGGTTCACTGGATAAATAGTGTGAGAAATGCAAGGATTTTGTGTCTAAGACAGGTGTCTGCCGTTTTAGTTTTCCTGTGTTGTAGACTCTCAGAAGGCTGATCTTTATAGTGCTGAAGAATTCATGCATGGGATATTGCTGACAGTTTTGGTGGATCTCCCATGCTTTTTACATCTTTGAGTAACTTTTTATTTGCCAGACCCTGATCCTCGTTTGGTTGTAGAACTTTCTTTTGAATATGATGGTGTTTCCATTTTAATGATACCTAGTATTTTGTGACTTAATTGCATTACATGATAATTGTGATAAAACCAGAGTGTTTTTTTTTGTATAGAAGCCAAGCATCTTTCTACAATTGCTAATTATAAAGTCCTACAGACAGGCTGTTCTGTGGATACACTGGCTCTTGGTTGGGAATCAAGCTTATGTGAGGCATTGAGTACAGCTTTCTTTATTGGCTTTTTGACTCCCCAACTTTATTTACTTTTCTTTTGCTGTTACCATCTAGGGTCCATGTTGTTAGAGAAAAGAACAGATTAAGTATATTTTTCCCATGGCAGTTTCAGCACATATCTTAGTGCAAGTTGTGTGGATGTTCCTGCAGTCACTTGGTCAATGGCATTGTTTAATTAGATGCCTGTACATACTTGAGTAAATTGTAATGAAGTCTTGCACAAGTTTCTCTGAAGCAAAGTACTGATTGTCAATCTTCACACCCTGGATTCCCCTCCACAGATGAACTTTCAATGCTCTCACAATTAATTTTGGTAATAGTTTAAATGTGAGGGTTACTCTCCAAGAATAAATGTTGTTTCAAATTGTTAAGTGTGAAATTGAGTTTATTGAAAATCATCTGCAAGTTTCACAGGACTGGCAGTTTATTGTGGTACAATGATGGTGCCACTTACTGGTAAGCAGGCATACAATCTCTTACCATTTCTGACCCTCTAACTTTGTGAATAAGGTGTGAAATGGGCACTGTAATAGCGTTGTAACGTTGCAAAGTTGATCTTTGCATCATTCACAATGCTAATGAATTAATGTTGTTTAAAAAGAAATTGAATTTTTTTTTTTAATTTGAAAAATGGAACTCATTAACTCAAAACTTAATGACTATAGCTTTATTCATGTCCTTGTTCCACCTTTTGAATGGTGTGTAAAAGAAAATTAATTGATTTACAGGTCATTATTATCTCTTATTGAATTGAATTATTGAATTATGCTGAATGAGTTCCAATCCAAACTGAATTGTAGGTTACCAATTCTGGTGCTATTATTTCATAAATATTGCAATTGTGTTGCCTTCCAAATTTGTTTTAAAGACAAGTTCTTAGTAAATTTCACATTTAATTGCTTAATGACAATTTATTTTTATTTCTTCTGATAGGATTGGCATTGACATTTAAATGCTACAATTGAAATTAGTATAATTAATGCTAAATGCGCCATGGTTATTGTTGGACTCTCTTGTTGCAGCTTTATACTTGTTATTTTGTCATCAGGCTGATTTTGAGAATTATATTCTGCAAGGAGTTTTTTTTTGTTATTGGGCTGGAATTCATTACCAGCGGTGAGCCATTTGTACTTGCTGCTGACCAGCATAGTAAGTATAAGATGGTATATTTCAGGTTTGGTCTTAAGTTGTAAATCACAAATTAAGTGGTCTGAACAGAAAAAAAACCCCTCCAGAATTTGCTGAAGACACACTTGACAATGTAGCCTTTGACTTAGACCTATCTCAAATCTGATGGAAAGGTTTTTGACCACAAATGTTTCCCTTTCCACAGATGCTGCCGGAACTGCATATTATCTCATCCACTTTTGTTTTTTTTAAATTTGGATGTCAACACTGGCATTTGTATCATTTGCTTCTTGTTTCTCAACTTTTCTGATGTAAACATTCACACTGTAATCAAACCTTTAAACTATTTACGAAGTAAAATACTTCTGTGGAGTTGAAAGCAGTAACATCAACTGTTATTTCAAAGGTATATATTACCAACTACTTAATATACATTCCTCCATTGAAATGGATGTACTTGCTGTTTATGTGCTATAGGTAAGAAGTCTGCAGGGATTTGCTGGCATCCATTGAAATGGATGTATTTGCTGTTTATGTGCTATAGGTAGGAAGTCTGCAGGGATTTGCTGGCATCCACATGAAATCCCTTGTCGGAGTAGTGTTGGGGAATCACCAGCAGAAATCAGCCAGCAAGTTCAAAATACTTGCTTTAGTTCAGGAATCTGAAACTTGGTACCATTTTCATTGAAAAAATCTTGGTAGTTTGGTGTGCAATTGATGGCATTTCCTAGTTCAACAAGATGGTGCATAGTACATTTTGTTTGCGCTATATAGTTAATTCCATTCTCAGATGGAATCTGATGGAGTCTGTTGTAAGCTATCATCTGTATTTATTATGAGTAATTGGATTTGTTAGTCCTCTTGCTGACTATGTGCAGAGTTGTTAAAGCTAGCTTGTTTTTGTGTATGTATATGTTGGTCCCTTCCTTCTCAGTCCACATTCTGTACACTGTCCCCTGTACCTTTAATCCTTCCAGAGAATTGAGGGTGCATGAAACTTACAGTTGATAAAGTTGTTCATAATTCTCAGATGGGATTATTGTTAGCAAGGGCAGCTTCTGTAGCACTTGCTGAATAATGAGATACACTTGTGATGAGTTATTTTCTAGATTTTATGAAAGTATACTTACGTATACTGTAGGGAAAAGTTGGATTTAGGATTGTGATCCAGTGTGTTTGGAAGGTAGAATTGTTCATAACATGGAAAATAATTTGTAGATAGTAATACAGTTATAGGTTGGCCCGTTGCCTTTTGGATTGGTTAGAGTTTCTTTGTTTTGATGGTGTTCTCAAAGTTGCATTGTTAACATATAGTATTGCTGTTTTGAAGCAGTATGCTACTAGTTAAGGTGATGAATTTTGGATTAGTGGAAAGGATACCAATTAAGTACATTGTTTGATGTGGAGCTCTTTGAATATTGGTAGAGCTTTGGTTATTTGGACAAGTGTAGTATATCCATCACATTGCTGCCTCAAAAATGATGAAACGACATGGGAGCTGTTGAAAAGTGAGCTGGAGTCAAAGATCACTATAATGTAGAAACAGACCCTTTGAGCAGTCTTGCCTGTGCTAAACTGCCTTGTCTCATCAACGTGCACCTGGTCCAGAGACCTCCATATCCCTCCCATCCATGTATTTATCCAAACTTTCCTTAAATGTTACAGTCAAACCCATAGCCACCACTTCTGGCAGCTTGTTTCACACTTGCACCACCCTCTGTGTAAAGAGGTTCCCCCTCAGATTTTCCCTCAAATATTTTGCCTTTCACCATAACCTATGACCTCTAAATCTAGTCTTATCTGACCTCAGCGTAAAAAGCCTTTTTATATTTACCCTATGTATACCCCTCAATATACCTCCATCAAATCTCACCTCATTCTCCTACACACCAGGAAATCAAGTCCTAACCTATTCAGCATTGCTGCCACAAAAATAATGAAGTGACATGGGGGCTGTTGGGAAGTGAGCTGGAGTCAAAGATCACTAAAAAATTGGTCCTTTGAGCAGTCAAGTCTATGCTAAACTGCTATTTCTGCCTCGTCTCATTGACCGCACTTGGTCCTGGCAACATTCTTGTAAATTTTCTTCGAACTCTTTCAATCTTATTGATATCGTTCGTGTAGGTAGGTGACCAGAACTGCACATAATACTCCAAATTTAGCCTCATCAACTTCTTGTACAACTTCTTCAAAGTATTGAGTACAGATATTGGAATGTTATGAAGGCCAGTGTGCCAAAAGCTCTCTTTTCGACCCCGTCTATCTATGATGCCACTTTCAAGGAATCATGGATCTGTATTCCCAGATCCCTTTGTTCTACTGCACTCCTCAGTGCCCTATTCACTGTGTATGCTCTACACTAATTTGTCCTCCCAATGTACAACACTACACACTTGTCTGCATTAGATTCCATCTGCCATTTTCAGCCTATTTTTCAAGCTGGTCTAGATCCTGCAAGTTTTGATAGCATTCCTCGCTGTTCACTACATCCCAATCTTGGTGTCATCTGCAAATTTGCTGATCCAGTTTAGCACATTATCATCCAAATTGTTAATATAGCATCAATACACCCAGCACCGATCCTTGTGGCACATTGCCAGTCACAGGCCTCCAGTCAGAGAGGCAACAAACTACCACCCGTTCTCTGGCTTCTTCTGCTGAACCAGGGGTTCTCAACCGTTTTTATGCCATGGACCATTACTATTAACAGAGGGGTCCATGGGCCCCAGGACACTAAGCTGATGTTCAATCCAGTTGACTACTTCATCCTGTTAAAGTCCATGTAAACCATGTCCACTGTCTTTCCTTCATCAACTTTCCTGCTAACCACCTCAAATCTCTGGTTAGACATGACCTGTCATGCACAATGCCATGTTAAGTATCCCTAATCAGGCCCTGTCTATTCAAATACTTGTCCCCTTAGAATGCCGTCCAATAATTTACCCACTATTGACATCAAGGTCACCGACTTATAATTTCCCATCTTATTCTTGGGTCCTTTCTTGAACAACATTGGTAATCTTCCAGTCCTCTGGCACCTCATACATGGCCAAGGACATTTTCAATACCTGTGCCAGGGCCCCTGCAATTCTGTACGAGCCTTCAACAAGGTCTGAGGATCACCTTGTCAGACCTTGGGGATTTATCCACCCTAATTTGCCTCGACAGTAAGCACCTCTTCTTCTCTAATCTGGATACTTAACGTGACCGCACTGCTGTTTTGTCTCAGTAGTGTAGAGTCCGTGCCTGCTTCACAAGTAAATGCAGATGCAAATGATTAATTGAAGATCTCCCTATCTTTTCTGCTCTATGCATAGATGACCACACTGATCTTCAAGAGGACCACCAATGTCCCTTGCTATCCTTTTGCTCTTAATATAGCTGTAGAAGCCCTTGGAGTTCTCTTTCACCTTGTCTCAACAAGAGAACCATTTTTATTCTTCTCCTTAGTTATCTTAAAGCTACTGGAATTATAACTAGATCCAAAGTGTTCCTTTACATACTTCTGTTGTGTGCCCTGTTTCATTCCCTATTAGGGGGATCCAGTATTGCACTCTTGACAGTTGGAATCTCTATATATTGATTAAGGAAATTTTCCTGAGCACATGTGGAAAAACTCTATCCCATCCAGTCCTTTTACAGTATGGGAGTCCCAGTCAACAGTGGAAAATTAAAGTCATCTACTTTGTTGCAACGGTTTACTATCTCTCTACAAATTTGTCATGGCTACTTGCCATAGAACATCAGGTAGCTGTATGCTTGTATCCAGATTTTATGCCGCATAAGTAGTTTAACTTAGTCTTTGGTGACCCAGGATATTGGTGGGGAGAAAGTGATTATGTGTTTGAATATTTCAGGATGATAGTTCAGCACAAGTGGGATATTTTGCTCCCTGGCATTTGTGTGATGAGAATGTTACTTGCCACTTTTAGCCCTAAGCCTCAATTGTCTAAGTCACGCAATAAATGGGTATGGACAAGTTTGTTTTATTTGAGACACTGAATGGAAATAAAATGTAGTTCTGATTTTGGTTTAAAGAAAACAGATTCAAGCAGCTGAAGTTATTTGGACCTCTGTAGTTCGCCCAACGGTAGGCAATAGCAAACCACAGTTGCAATTTGCTAAGAAAACCATGGTCAAACTCACAAAATGTATCACACAACAGCAGTGTCAAGAGGATCTTCAAGACAACTTTGAAGATGTTTCGCTCAGTAGGGTTGATTCTGGCCAGCAAGGGATCCCCATCTGTCATCAAGCTACTCCCTTGGAATGTAAGAACCCTATATCAAGCAGGAAGATTGGATAATGTGATAAATGACATGGAAAGACTAAAGATTAAAATCATGGGAATTAGCGAAGTTCGTTGGATAAGTGCTGGATCATGTCAGAATAGAAATAAAACACTAGTTTATTCTTGTGGAACGTCCCATACTAATAGAATAGGAATTCTTATGGATGAAAACATAGCAAAAAGTATTTTAGGACATTGGGCAATATCAGAAAGAATGCTCCTTGTTAGATTCAGAGGACAACCATTTGATTTAGCAATATACAGGTATATGCACCAACAACAGATGGAACAAATGAAGATATAGCTAAGTTCTGTGAAGAGCTTGAACAGGCAAAGAATGGATGCAAATCTCAAGATATTGTTATTGTCATGAGAGATCTAAATGCTAAAGTAGGACAAGGTGCTGATGGAAATACCATAGGAAAATTTGGACTAGGGGAAAGAAATGAAAGAGGTGAGAAATGGTGCAAGATGAATAATCAGGTCATTATGAATACCTACTTTAAAAACCATCCAAGACACTTGTGGACCTGGAAAAGTCCAGGTGATAACACAAGAAATCAAATTGACTTTATTACTATAAACCAAAGATTTAGAAACTCAGTGACTCAATGCAAAACATATCCAGGTGTAGACTGTAAAAGTGACCATAACCCAGAAGTATGTCATGTAAAAGTAAAACTTAAAAAAATAAAGAAGCAAATACCTGAACAATCCCTTGACTATTTGCAATTAATTAAAGAAGAAAGCTTAAGACAGAAATTTACAATTGAAGTAAGGAATAGATTTCAAAGTCTAGAAATAGAGTCTGTTGAAGACGATAGCAATCAATTAGAAATGAAATTAACTCCTGAAGGATGCCTTGGTAGAATCAGCAAAGTCAGTGATTCCTAAAAAAGGAAAAAAGCACAGAATAAATGGATGACAGATTAAATAAAAAATCTAATGGAAGAAAGGAGACGAAAGAAACCAAATCCTATAGAATATAAGTCTTTAGATAAAAAAGTTAAAAGCTTATGTCAAAAAGCCAATGAAGAATGGTTAAACCAGGAATGTGAGCAAATAGAAAGAATCCCAATTACTGATCCAAAAATCCAACAAGTCAAGAATATCCAACAAATCAAGAATATCAGTGGTAAAAAGCTCCTCTGTTCTTCAGGTGGATGTTTGAAAGCAAAGGATGGTACCATTATCATGGAAAAAGATGAGATTATGAACAGATGGACTGGGTATATTCAGGAATTGTTTGAAGACGATCGAGGCGAAAAACCAGAAATTAAGAAAAACATTGAAGGTCCAAGTATTTTAAAATCTGAAGTTCGTAATGCAATAAATAAGATGAAGAAAGGAAAGGCAGCAGGCCCTGGTGAATTAGTAATAGAACAAATTATTACCCTTGAAGATTATGGAATTGAAAAACTTACTGATTTAATCAATGACGTTTATGAGACTGGAATAATACCGGAAGAGATGAAAACAATCAGTATTTATCACTCTTCCTAAGAAAGCTGGAGCAATAGAATGTGAATTACATAGGACCATAAGTTTAATGAGTCATATCACCAAGATACTTCTAAGAATTTTGATTACAAGAGCTAAAAGTAAGATACAAGCTGAAATAGGCAAAGAACAATGTTTTGTGAAAGACAAAGGTACAAGAAACACAATATTGATGTTAAGGGTACTATCAGAACGAGCTATTCAAGTGCAAAAGGATTTGTTTGTTTTATCGACTACACAAAAGCATTTGATAAAGTGAAGCACAATAAGTTATTTGAAATATTACAGAAAACGCTAGATCTAGATTCAAAAGACCTCCACCTAATCAGAAATCTGTATTGGGAACAAACTGCCGCTGTAAGAATAGATGGAGAAGTGAGTTATTTTACGAAAATCAAGAGAGGCGTTAGACAAGGGTGTGTGTTCCCTGATTTATTTAATGTGTACAGTGAAACAATATTACAAAAAATAAGAGACATCTTGGGAATCAAAGTTGGTGGTGAAAACATCAATAATTTCAGATATGCAGATGACACTGTGTTAATTGCAAGTACGGAGGAAGAACTACAAAACTTAATTGATATAATTGTTGAAGAAAGTTCAAAAATAGTTCTATATATCAATTGCAAAAAGACAATGTATGGTGATATCCAAAAAGGAGGAGAATTCTATCTGCAGGCTGAGAATAAATGGGGAAGACATAAAACGGGTAAAAAATTTTGCTACTTAGGAAGCTGGGTGACATCAGATGGCAGGTGCGACTTGGACATCAAAAGAAGAATAGGGATGGCAAAAGACACCTTTACGAGAATGAAGAGTATACTGACCAATACTATCCTAAGCATGGCAACCTGCCTCAGAGTGCTGAAATGTTACGTTTATCCGGTTATGTTATATGGCTCAGAATGTTGGACAATATCTAGTAACATGAGGAAACGAATTGTAGCAGCAGAGATGTGGTTTTTGAGGAGGATGCAAAGAATATCATGGACGAAACAAATACCTAACGAGGATGTCATGAACAGAGCAAACACAAAAAGAGAAATAATGTATGAGATCATGAAAAGGCAACGTAACTTCATTGGGCATGTGATTAGGAAAGAAGAGTTAGAATGCACAGTAATTATGTGAAAGATTGAAGGGAAGAAAGCAAGAGGAAGACAAAGACAAATGATGATGGAGACAGCAGCCAGAGAATTGGAAATGAATACTAATGAATTGATCCACTTAACCTGAAACAGGAGTGTGTGGGCCATGGCAGTCAAAGCTTAAACTGGGCATGGCACCTGATGATGATGATGAAAATGTGAAGCTCTGTAATTGAGATGATAGGGCCCTACCAACTGCAGTGTTTTTTTTGTTGCGCTAGATGGGGATATTTTCCCTGTAATTCTCCAATTTCAATTTTCCTAGAGCTACTTGGTGTCACAGATTGTCATGCAGGCAGTTATACTACCCTTGCACCTGGAAATGGGCTAATATTTGAACTGTGTAAGTAATGGTGTCGCCAACTGTAGGTCATATTGGTAAGTGTTTGATGACAGCACCAGTGAAGACACCCTTCATCAATTTGCTGTTGATCTAAGATGACGCAGTCATTGCCTGTATATGGTTTTGTATTGTGAAAAAAGGTGAGTAAATTTCCATCTTGTTAGATGCCTGTGCAGTGGTGCTGAAGTAACTTGGCCAGTGTAGTTACACAGCTTGATTCCTTGAAAGCTGAATTGAATTGTCTTTTGTGAAATTGGGAATCTTGCTCTGGATGACTGTTTTGAATTCATTAGTTGTACTCCATTGGCTTAGAGAGGATGTTCATGTGGTTTGGTACCACTAATGACTTGGGGAATAGACCACTGAAGTGCTTTGGGACAATTGGATAATGAAAATGATTTTTTTCTTAATACAAGATTTCTTAATTATGTGTCGTATTTGTGCCATTATTTTCTTAAATATCAACTGGTAAATACTCACTGAAAGGAAAACTAATATTACAGTTTTACAATTTCACTCTTATCCGAGGAAAGAACTGTTTAAAACACACTACTGGATATAGCTGAGTATCACGAAATTTATGCCATCATTAAGGATTTTTATTTTTTTTGGGTTACAAATTCTGTAGTGACAACTAAAGCAAAGTTATGTGCAATTGATGTACATTGTAACTGCTGACAATTTCTGGAGCCTAAGGGGTGGGGATGGTGTAGTGCAATAAGGAATTTTGAGGAGTTTTAAGTGTCCCATGTTACAGGCTTTTGTGGAACCATTATATCAAAAAAAACCTAATGTTACGGATGCCAAATTTAACCTGTTAATTCTGTGTGTTTTTGAGATTTGATCATGACATTTTGATATTTTATTTGTTTTCATTACCATTTTGTTAGTGTGTTACAATTAAAACCTTGTTTCTATTAGATTTGCTGTCTCAGAACTAAAGAGCATTGCCTAGTCAGAGATCCTGGAGATCACATGAGTGGTAGTTTTTTTGGAGACCAATAGTGAATTTTATTGCTGATGGGGAAAAACTGAACAATAATCCGTATGTGTCCAGGTTAAAAGCTGTGATAATTCCCATTGTCATCTAGTAGATTCAAATTTTAGTGGTCCCTGTCTCTTCATTTGGTTGAAATGATTTCTTGGTGGATTTATTAACAGAAAGTCTCCTTTGAGTAATATGTTGCAATGCTTTGGATCTCATTTTACCACTTCCGTCCAATGATGTCTTACACTAAATTGTTTAAAGAAAACAAAATTCTGTGTGTGTGTATAAGATGGTTGTAATTTTTTCTGATCTCCAAGCTAGGGTGTCCTGTTCAAATGAATGGGAATAATAATCTTAAGCTAGGCTTCATCAATGAAGAGGGGGAGTATTCACAGTATAATGCCCAGTAAATTGTCCACTGGACTCCATATCGTGTTTGGGGATGAACTGTAGTAATGCATACTCCATTATCCTAACACTAATGAGTTTTAAATGCTAAAAGCTTGGAAGTTTCAGGCAGAACCACTAAATCAATCAAAGTTCATCCCTGATGCAAGGTTTCGACTGGAAACACCGGCAAAGCCTGTGTTCTCTCATCCACAGTTTCCAATTGATGCTGTTTGACCTGCTGGGCTCTGCTAGCACATTGTTCAAGGTTCAAACCAGGGCTTACTTAGCCGGGTTTAGTACTATCATAATTGTGATTAAGTTGCATGTTTGTGTTAGAAGATATAGCACAGGAACAGGCCTGTCAGCCCACGGTGTTGAGCCAATCTAATTCAATTAGTAATCAAATGCCAAACAAAACTAATCCCTTCCGTCTACGCAATTCAAAAATACGTGCATACAATATATATTACACGTATAAAAGTAACTTCTGTCCCCAAACCACATGCCATCCACACGGCAAACTCCAATAATCGTGAATGCTTGAGATGTGGGTGCCAGATTAGATGATTTTCTGGCTTATCAGAGGATACTCCTATTAATGTCCCAACACATGATTAGTTCATCCTTTTTTTCCAGATAACATTATTTTCTAGTAAACCAGTTAATGAGGATCATGGGAACCAGAGCTCTGGTGAGTTTTGAGGTAGACCAACCAAAGTCACCTGGTGAGCTAGATGCTGAACCATGGGATTTCTGAATTGTCAGATAATGGATTATTGAAGTTTTACTGCAATATATTTGGATTAATATGGCTCCAACTGTTATTGAAGTTCAATATCATATTGGACACGAATCACAATCTTTTTCCTGAGTAATTACATCATCCACTACATCACCTGTGAGATATTTTTGCTGCAATTCAGTTTTTTTCATTCTCCAACCACATGGATAAGGATAGCAGGTACATGTTGATGCCAACCTTACAAGTCCCATATTATCACAGATTTTAAGTATTTCACTGTTCCTTTGCTCTTACTAAAGGTATGTTCTTTTATTCTGAGGCTGCGCCCTCTGGTCCTAGGTTTTCCCACTACAGGAAACATCCACTCTATTTAGACCTTTCAATATTTGATAGGTTTCAACGAAATCTATTCCCCCCCCCCCACCGCCCCCCAATTCTTCGAAACTCCAGTACAGGAGCCAGCAGATATTTCTCCTGCTAACCCCTTTCATTCCTGGGACCTCTTAAGCAAAGCCTCAACATCTGTCGTCAGCTCGGGTTCATGAAACCTGCCTGCTTTGCTTGTTACCTTAACAGGAACATGCAAATCCCAAATGCTTGACATCACACTTTCTTTTAGGAGGTATTTTTCTTGAGGTTGTATACTAACCAGTCTGCATGTCTCAGATTAAGATTTACTTAGACAAATCAGGCACAAATCTGGAGTTAAGGTCACGGTAAAGGTTAATATTGTTGTGAATTAAAAGTCACTATTATATTGCCTGAGGTGTAAAGACTTTAGAGAGGTGCCTTATTTCTGGAGTTATTTTAGTAATGTGGATATTGAAGAATCTGTGTTTATGAAGGCACCTGACAGATGTATTTAAAGTCTTGCAGTAGGTAGATAGCCAGTTTATGAGAAACAGTTTCTGTGGGCTTAATATTAAAGACACGAGCTGAAGCTGAAAGTGGCATGAAGAGTGAGTTGTAAGGATCTGGAATGCACTTGGGTTAATGCAGGCATATGATACAATTGTGTTTGAAAGGACTTTGGATAATTGTGCAGTTTTCAGGGCCATGTGTTGAAGCTAGGGGGTGGAATGAGTCGTATTCCTCTTTTGTAAACACATACAGACTTGATGGGTCAGATTTTCTTCTTATTGTATCCATTCTTTGATTGTTCAGTTTAATCCCTTAACAAAATCCAGCGAATTTTTTTTCTGGTGTGTGTCTTGAAATGTTTGTGCAACTTGAAAATAAAATTCTGCATTGCATTTTTCAGTTTTACTCAATTTTTGTCAAACTTGTAATGTGTATATTTGTTTGAAATTGATGGTTAGGACTGTTATATTGGGACTTGGCCATTATCTGTGATAGAAATATCTAATTTCTCATTGTGATAATCTCAATCTCAATATATTTAAATAGAGAAGTGATTGGAAAAAATGTTATTTTTATTCTAAAAACATTTAGTCTTAAAAACTATTGTTTCTTCAAAAACAACCAAAAAGTAAATTCTATTGTTTTAATTGAAAATGTAAAGTTATTTTGTGTTGTAGCATTTTCTTTAAGTTGCATGTTTAGTATGAAACTTGCTATGAATGTTTAACTATTTGGTAGACTAACCTTGTGTGTGCATGTACTGCATTTAATGTATGGCTGTTGTGTTTGTGTCTTTGTTTATTCGCCTGCAACACTCCTACTAACTGAACGAAAACAAAAGGAATTGGTAAATTATCCACTGCTGATGGTAAAGCCTTCGCAGATCCCGAAGTACTCCGAAGACTGACTTCTTCTGTTAGCTGTGCGTTGGATGAAGCTGCTGCTGCCTTGACCCGGATGAGAGCAGAGAATACTCTAAATGCAGGACAAGCAGACAAGTACGTGCCTTTTTAATTTTGTGAGAAATGGATGGAGGTGGAAGGAAAATTTATTGAACAAAATAATATTAAAATGCAAAATCAGAGTTTCATAAAACTGATTTTACTGCTTGGGAGTCTGGATTCCTGTTCCTTTTTTTTTAAGCAGGCATTGACTGATTCCTTCTAGTAGTTTGTGTTAGCAGAAGAAAATAACTTCCAGTTTTACTATGTTAGTATTTTCTATGACATAGGATTTTCTATTACACCTTTTTTGATGTGCTCTCCATGTGCTTTTTATTCGATTCTTCAATTTTGTGAAGTAGCATAGCTTGTAGAACCTCTGACCGATTTTTACAAAGCACATTTCAATCGATGTGTATATAGAGTTAAATTTACATGTGTATTAAGCTTTATGCTACCCACATATCCAAAAAAAACTGATTATTTTAAAAACGATTGTATTGTTAACTTGGACAGTAGTGCTGAATCATTAAAAACCATTAGCATATTGTAATCTTTATAAATTCTTTCTCATTTTAAACTAACTTTTGAAGGATCAATAAATTTGAATTTAAATTTATGAAACATGCTTGGCCATTCCAGCCATTTGGCAGCATGTTAGTGTTGCAGTTAGCATAACACTATTACTGTAACCTTGGTTCAATTCCACCACTGGCTGGAAGGAGTTTGTACTTCCTCCCTGTGACTGTTGTTTCCTCTGAGTACTCCCATATTCCAAAGAGATGTGGGTTAGCAGGTTCATTGGCCAAGTGGGTGTAATTGTGATGCACCAGCTCATTGAGCAGTTACTGTGCAGCGTCTCAGAATAAAAAAAAAATTCCAACTTTTTCTTTTGCCTTATTCCTTAATCTGTGTTCTGCTTATTTTTAAATCAAAATTTTATTCCTGTATAACCTTTTTCTACAGTTTCTTTTCCAACTGCAATACCAAGCTTTTAAATAACTTTCACAACTAATTCTTTGATTAGTTATTGACAAATTATTGAACGTGGGTTAAAAATGGAAAGGTCCACTTTATAATACACATTTTTTGTGTACGTGTGTTATTGAATTGATTGGTAACAGTATGGGCATGAGCTCATTTTGTTATTGGGGGGTTGTACGTTTTAGAAGGACATTGCCGAGCAGGAGGTGGATTGACCCTGTGCCTGGCTTTTAAAGGCTAAGTGACATTTTTAAATATATCAATTTTTGATAAAATTACAGCAAATAATTGAATCGTGCAGAAAAGAATGGAGTTCAGATATTATTCGTGTGTGCACATAGGTTTCCCTACATGGCAAAGATCCTTTTCTAGAAATATGGCTCAATCTTTTGTGTATAATCTTGGGAGCAAATAATACAGCAGAATATAATTTATTCACTATCAATTAGAGTTCGTAAGGGTTAAGGGGTTGAATTCGAGTTGTTTTTAAAATGCATGTCAAAGTTATCATTGATACCACATGCATTAAAAGTGTACTTCGCAGAGCTGCTCTTAATCCTTTGCCCTATTCCTAACTGTCTCCATGCTACTTTTCGAGTGAACTGTCATGATGCACAAGCTAGAAAGCAAAGACCCCTGAGATATTTTTGTTAAAGGAATCCTTTCCATGAATGAGATGAATATCGTCGTTATCCTTTAGTCTTCATCTTGTAAATTATACCTTATAGGATCAGTTTAGTATTATTGTGTACCATTTCCCTGATCTAGATCTTGACCCTTGTGTGTGTTTTTTTTAATGTTACTGTTGATGTGCTTTTGCAAGTGATTGGGCTGCTGTGTAGTCTAGGCTATAACCTGCCTCAGATCATTGTTCAATGTGTTCGACATGCTATAGAATAAATAAACACCATTTTGTGATCTCATCCATACTCTCTGACTGGCTTTGTTGCTTTTCTGTTTGCATTCAACATTTTTAAACTGGTAAATTTTCTCATGAAATTCTTTCCTAAAGTTATGATTTGAATATACAATAAATCTTCTGGGATCTACATTTTCAAAAATGAAATTTCATATGAATGTATTGCATCAAATTATTTGGATTTTAAACTCATCTATTGGAAATAAGAAGTAAATTGATATGCTATGTACAGCTTCAATAAAATCTGATTTTCTGTAAAATAATTTTTTTTTGTTAGCCGAAGCCTGGCAGAAGCATGCTCAGATGGAGATGTAAACGCAGTCCGAAAACTACTTGATGAAGGTCGAAGTGTAAATGAGCATACAGAAGAGGGTGAGAGTTTGCTGTGTTTGGCATGCTCAGCTGGTTACTATGAACTTGCACAAGTAAGTATTAACAGCACATTTGAATGAAAGTGAATATACTTCAACATCCAGAATTTTGTGTCACTCTGCTGTTTACTTTTTTTTTTGGGATTTCTACCTTTTATGTATTTCTCTCTGATATTGAGTTGATAAGTAACAAAAACGAATTATATAGCCACAATTATGCAAAAGTCATTTGAGATTTCAACAAAATTGCAGTTAGCTTACATAGTTTTTGTTTTTCTGTTAATTAACATCTAAACCTATAATGATGCAGTCATAGCAAAAATACGGTTTTAAAAATAGAGTTAGAATATTTAGAATGACATCTAATGCTGAAAAGACGCTTGTCTTACACCACCAATATTCAAAAGCAACACTTGATTATGTTAGTCCTGACGAAGGGTCTCGGCCTGAAACGTCGACTGCGCCTCTTCCTATAGATGCTGCTTGGCCTGCTGCGTTCACCAGCAACTTTGATGTATGTTACTTGATTATGTTGTTGATTTGTCTTTATGGAGATACCTACTTGATTTGTGACCCGATCTATTTGCATATCCTAATTCTATCAACTGTAAAACCTCTAGTTTGATACTTTCAGATACAGTGGCATGCAGAAATTTGGGCACCCCGGTCAAAATTTCTGTTATTGTGAATAGCTAAGCGAGTAAAAGATGAACTGATTTCCAAAAGGCATAAAGTTAAAGATGACACATTTCTTTAATATTTTAAGCATGAAAACTTCTTATTTCCATCTTTTACAGTTTCAAAATAACAAAAAAGGAAAAGGGCCCGAAGCAAAAGTTTGGGCACGCTGCATGGTCAGTACTTAGTAATATCCCCTTTGGCAAGTATCACAGCTTGTAAACGAAAGTTCTATTTTAACTTCATCAGTCAACAGGACTTGTTTCCAAAATGCATCAGGCTTGTTTAGATGTTCCTTTGTACCTTTTGAATAGAACATTTTGGCCGCAATGAGCAAAGTTATGTTTGGAGAAAAAAGGTGCAGAATTTCATAAAAAGAACCCCTCTCCAACTGTTAATCACGGGGGTGGATTGATCATACTTTGGGCTTGTGTTGCAGCCAGTGGCACGGGGAACATTCTCTGGTAGAGGGAAGAATTAATTCAATTAAATGCCAGCAAATTCTGGAAGGAAACATCACACCATCTGTAACCAAAAAAAGCCGAAGATGAAAAGAGGATGACTTCTACAACAGGATAATGATCCTAAACACACCAAAAAAAATGCACAATGGACTACCTCAAGAGGCGCAAGCTGAAGGTTTTGCCATACCCCTGACCTAAACATCATCGAGAATCTGTGGATAGACCTCAAAAGAGCAGTGCATGCAAGACGGCCCAAGAATCTCACAGAACTAGAAGGCTTTTGCAAGGAAGAATGGGCGAAAATCCCCCAAACAAGAATTGAAAGACTCTTAGCTGGCTTCAAAAAGCGTTTACAAGCTGTGATACTTGTCAAAGGGGGTGTTACTAAGTACTGCCATGCAGGGTGCCCAAACTTTTGCTTCGGGCCCTTTTCCTTTTTTTTTAATTTTGAAACTGTAGAAGATGGAAATAAAGAAGTTTTCTTGCTTAAAATATTAAAGAAATGTGTCATCTTTAACTTTATGCCTTTTGGAAATCAGTTCATCTTTTTCCCGCTTAGCTATTCACAATAAGCAGAAATTTTGACCAGGGGTGCCCAAACTTTTGCATGCCACTGTATCTAAAAATATCTCTCGCATGGGATGGGTGCTGTTCTAAAATGAGAAGCTGCTCCAAAAGCAAATGCGTGCTTAGCCAAAGATGTGCTTTGTGAACATCCTGTAAGATCAATGATGCATGAATTTGCGTTGGGGTTAGTTTTTAGTTAATTTTGATTAATCCAGATAATCCGAATCATCATTTATTTTTAGTTAATGGCTTTGTGGTCACTTGTACTTCTGAAATGTATCTTGATGACAGATGAAGTGTGTTTTCTCTAGATTTGTGAAAGATTGTATTATACTAATGAAAGATATGGGTTAGATAATTAAGAGGGTTATGCTTGGGTAGAAAATATTGGTGGAATCGTCCCTTGTAAGGTGGTTAAAATACAAGTTAAGATCATTAAAGATGGAATTATTTAAGTTGGAAGTTAAATAAAAGGCCAAAGGATGAATATATTAGTAAGAATTCAGTTGGTGTATTTGTAAAAAAAAAGATTAAAAAAAACGAGCTGTTCCAGTATGTGATGACCTGCTGAAGTGTTTGGTGAACCAAGCTCAACATGACAATGACTGCTGGAGTACTAATACAGTTCAGGTGGTAGATGAAGACTAAAATGTTTGTGGATAAGAAATGGTTGCCCTGAACTGGAGGTAAAAGCATATTTTGGTGAGCAGTTTGTAAAAGTGCTGGATGACTAATTAACAGGGTGGCAGAGTGCTATAGCTAATAGTGCTGATGCCTCAGTGTCAGAGATGTGGGTTCAATCTTGACCTTGGATGCCAAATGTGTGGAGTTTGCATGTTCTTTCTCTGATGGTGTGGGATTCCTCTGGTTTCTTTTCATTATCTCAGTCATGCAGTTTGGTAGTCTAAATTGACCACTGTAAATTGCCTCTAATCTGTAACTGAGTGGTGGAACCTTAATGAGAATATAGGGAGAATTAAAGAAAGGATTGATGCAGGATTAGTATAAATGAGTGACATGGATTTGGTTAGCCATAGGGCAGGTTTGTTTGTATCTTTCTGAGACTGATTCTGAGGAATTAAAAAGCTGATTTTGAGACATGCTAATAGATGTAGATAGTAGTGTGATTAGGCCCAGGAAAAGTTAACTACAAAACATTATAAACCTTACTTCCATACACTTAGCAAGATTTAACTCCTGGATGAAAAAGCACGTGGAAAATTGTTTTATTAAGAGGTAGAATTACATTGCTTCTCCCAAAGAGTTAAAATTGAACCTGTAACATAGTACATCATCTCTATTTGATATATTATGACAAATAATAATTTGATATGATCTTGTGAACTATAATCATATTTAATTTGGAACATTGGCAAGGAACTTGATCCGATTTTAAGATAATATGAGTAATGGACAACAAAAAAATTTGATAGCTGGAATCCAGAATTTGAAGATTGATCTAGCTGTCATTTTAAGACATTACAGCAGCAGATGCCATCTCATTGGCTCTTTACTCAATCCTGGACAACGAAGATGCATACATCAGGATGATCTTTATTGACAAAAGCTCAGTATTCAATGCCATCATCCCTTCAAAACTAATCAATAGCTCCAAGACCTTGGCCTCAGTACCTTCTTGTGCAGTTGGATCCTCAATTTCCTCACTTGTAGACCCTCAGTCAGTTTGGAATAGCAACGACATCTCCATGATCTCCATCAGAAAAAGGTGTACCACAAAGCTGTGTACTTAGCCCCCTGCTGTACTCACTTTATATTTATGATTGTGCAGCTAAGCTCAGCTCCAATGCCATTTTCAAGTTTGCTGACAACACCACTGTCATAGGCCAAATCAAAGGCGCTGATGAATAAGCAAATAGGAGATTGAAAATCTGGCTGAGTCGTGCCATAACAATCTCTTAAAGTTGGCAAGACCAAGGGCACAGGAGTACATTCAGCCAGAGACTCATTCCACCGAGATGCAACACAGAGCGTCATAGGAAGTCATTCCTCCCTGTGGCCATCAAACTTTACAACTCCTCCCTTGGAGGGTCAGACACGCTGAGCCAATAGGCTGGTCCTGCACATATTTCATAATTTACTGGCATAATTTACATATTACTATTTAACTATGGTTTTATTACTATCTATTATTTATGGTGCAACTGTAATGAAAACCAATTTTCCCTGAGATCAATAAAGTATGACTATGAGCTGATTATTGACTTCAGGAGAAGGAAATCAGAGCTCCATGAACCAGTCCTCGTCAGAGGATCAGAGATGGAGAAGGTCTGCAACTTTAAATTCCTGTGTGCTATTATTTCAGAGGACTGTCCTGGGCACAAGTGCAATTACAAAGAAAGCCTCTACTTTCTCGAGTCATGCCGAGTCTTTGCAAATGTCTAAAACTTTGATAAAATTCTATCATGAACAGTGGAGAGTATATTGATTGGCTGCATCACAACCTGGAATGGAAACACCAATGCCCATGAATGGAAAATCCTCCAAAAAGTAGTGGATACAGCCTAGTACATCATGGGTAAAGCACTCCTCACCAACGAGCACATCCACGTGAAATGTAGTCGCAGCAAAGCAACATCTATTATCAGGGGCCCCCTCCACCCAGGACATGCTTTCTTCTTGCTGCTGCCATCAGGAAGGTGATACAGGAGCCTTAGGACTCACACCACAGTTATTACCTCTCAGTCATCAGACTCCAACCAAAGGCGACAACTTCACTCAACCTCACTTGCCCCATCATTGAAATGTTCCCACGACCTATGGACTCAATATCAAGGACTCTTCATCTCATGTTCTCAATATTTATTGCTTATTTATTTGTTTTTTTATTATTTCTTTTTGTACTTAGTTTGTTTTCTTTTGCATACTAGTTGAACACCCATTGATTCTGTTATGGTTATTATTCTATTATGGATTTATTATGTATGCCTGCAAGAAAATGAATCACAGGGTTGTATATGGTAATAAATTTACTTTGGACTTGCAGGAAAGACATCAAGTTGGAAACTCTTCTATAAATGGTAATTACCTTGGGTCAGTTATTTTTAATCCAAGAGATTTTTGTGAGATTTTCGAGATTTTTATATGAAGGGATTGTAGTTAAGTGAGTAGGTCACACATTGGCTGTGATGGGTAAAGGTTGTATATGCCCTATGAATTACAGTTCCAAACTGAAACTTGTACTTGGTTTACCTTTTTGATTCCTATTAATTTAATAACTTGATTATTTAGGTTCTACTAGCTGTGCATGCTAATGTTGAAGATCGGGGCATCAAAGGAGATATAACCCCATTGATGGCAGCTGCCAGTGGAGGCTATGTAGATATAGTAAAATTGCTGTTGGCCCATGACGCTGATGTAAATGCTCAGTCTTCAACAGGTAGGTAGAAATGGTAGTTGGCAATCTAACTTGACTTTCTTTGTAAAGATTTCTTATCTCAGTTAACATTTCTACATTCTTCAGGAAACACAGCACTCACATATGCCTGTGCAGGAGGGTTTGTTGATGTTGTAAAAGTACTTCTGAAAGCAGGAGCCAATATTGAGGATCACAATGAAAATGGTCATACACCTCTGATGGAAGCAGCAAGTGCTGGCCATGTTGAAGTTGCTCGGGTGCTTTTAGAATATGGCGCTGGAATCAATACTCATTCAAATGAGTTCAAGGAAAGTGCACTTACACTGGCATGTTACAAAGGTATGATCATTAATCTTTAATAGTAATCATGATGTGACAAGAAGATATGCACTTCAAAGCTCGCTTTGACTATAATCCAAGTCTTCATCTCAAGGTAGAAACATTGAATCTACTTGTAGAACAAAGTAAATTAAGTTATTTACTACCATGTAAGAAATCAGAAAAGACCTCTTTGCTAGCAAGAAATTGTCAGCGAATTTAGCATTGATGCAGAATTTTTATTATAAAATAAGCAAAAAGCTGCCCTTGTGTAGCTAGTCAGAGTATCCAAATTAAAGGCTTGTGCAGTTGTATACTATCTGAGCTGTGTCTTAATACCACTATCAACTTTTTAGCAACCCTTGCATCAATTTTTATGCCATGTTTGAAATAATTCAGACAAAGCATCATGCCCTATGCCCTTTCCCTCATCTCCCCTTCATCCTCAAAGTTGAAGCAAGGGAAAGCTAAAAGAACATTCACCAAGAAGTTTCATATACAGTGTTTATTCTGGAATGTTGAGCGTGCAGTATATGAATCAACTATTTTCTATGACAAAAATTTGAGGACTTCATTTAGTCTGAATAAACTTTCAACCATTCACATGAAAGCTATTTTTAATTTAAATTATTCATTGTGTCATTTCTAACTACACTATGTTTCATACAGGTCATTTGGAAATGGTGCGGTTTCTTCTTGATGCTGGTGCTGATCAGGAACACAAAACTGATGAGATGCATACGGCTTTAATGGAGGCATGTATGGTAAGTGTTTTTATTAGTTATTTCCCCACCTCTTAAAATTCTTTTGGGTCTCACTCAATATATTAAAATTTGTTTACAGTTTTTGCGTTAATGTTAATTTTACTGAACATTGTTTATCTAGTCCAATTCATTTTGAAATACAGACTGGCGCCATCTGATGGAAAGTCATGCCAGTAAGTTTGTTTTAAAAGTAGATCAAAACACTGCATTAAGGAATTTATGAAAATTCAACTCCTTTGTCAAGTAATTTGCTTTTCTTTTGCCTCTTCGTGATTGCATAACTCGAGCACCAATTTTCATGCATTTAGTTGGTTGCTTGTAATCCACAATATGAACAGTCTTCATTTATTAATGAATGTTAATTACATACACTTATAATTTTTATGTGAAGTAAATTGCTGGCTGCTTGAAATCTTAAATATCATGAAATGCTGAAGGAATTTGGGCAGTGTGGATGAAGAAAAGAACAAATTCTTTGAAGACTGTGCTGTGGATAAAGGAGAACTGATTTTAGATTTTCAAACGTTTAATGAGGTTTTCCATTAGAGGTTATGACAAAATATAAAAACTCATGGAAGTGTAATGTATTGATGTGGATAGATTGGCTTGCTTATAATAGGCCATATGGTTGACAAAACGTAACAACTAATATACTGTATGGATTGGTGCCAGGCCCTCAACTTTTTACAATTTGGGTAAAGATTTTGGAAGAGGGCACTGAGTTATTACTATTGGTGCAAAGGTGGGTAGTAAAGTAAGTTATGAGGTTGACTTCAAAAAAAATGTAAAGAAGACATAAGGAAGCGATGGATAAGTTGAATTAGCAAAGATCTGGCAAATGGAATGCAATCTGGGTAAATGTGAAATTGTTCATTTTGGCAGGAATTTTTTTTAAAACAGTATTGAAAATTGTGAGAAGTAGAGGTGTGAGGTAGAAGTAGAAGTAGGGTGATCTAGTTCATGATATGGTAAAGACCTGTGTGTATGTACATTCAGTGATAGGAACATCAAGTGATGTTATTGTTCATTGCTGGGGTAATCACGAACATAGTTGATTAGGCTTCAATTGGATAAGACCATATTTGGCATATCTCGTCCATTGGCTTGAGCAACTAAGCGGATCACTTTCACTTCTAATTGAGTCATTGGTATGGGATGGATCTGAACACTTAACAATTCCTTTCTCAATACAGCATTATTTGCTGAACGTTTCCAGGAGTTTATTATGATTGATTTTTATATATTTGAAATTACATTTGATCTATGAATATTGCAATGGATTGTGCTGGATATTAATGTATGACGATTAACTTTACCAAATAGGACGGCCATGTTGAAGTAGCTCGGCTCCTTTTGGATAGTGGTGCTCAAGTAAACATGCCAGCTGATTCTTTTGAGTCGCCATTGACTCTTGCTGCTTGTGGTGGTCATGTGGAGCTAGCGGCTTTGCTCATAGAAAGAGGAGCCAACCTTGAAGAAGTAAATGATGAAGGATATACACCATTAATGGAGGCATCACGAGAAGGTCATGAGGAAATGGTAGCTTTGCTGCTTGCTCAGGGTATGAAATATCTCTTGCATTCAGAAATGACACACATCGACAGACTGCATAATGAAATAATTGAACATTCCATATACGTTTAATTTTGATTCAAATCCACCATTTCATTTTTTCCTTTTGGGTAAGAATGTAAAAGCATGTTGAAATGAGCCTTAATTGCCCATTGAGCCTTTCATTATGAACAATTATCCAGTTGTGCTTGTTAGACCAATTTGATGTACCTTTATTTCAGATATTTAAAGTCATGATCTTTTAGTTTAGGATTTAAGATCATTTGCCTAATTTAGCTGTGGTAAAACTTTTTCCACTTGCAGGTCATGTTCAATGTTAAAGCTATAGGGAGTTTTGGCTATGATAAAGCAGTCATGTGATGTTATGGATTTCAGTTATGTCTGAGCATATCCTGTGGCACTTGGGTTCAATGCCATCATAAACTGAAATGTTAATTTTTGAGAGACTACATATTTTTTGGCCTTTATATATGAAATTTTTTTTCTCAATATCTGAAAGAGTAAAGTCTATGTTTTTGCTCCCTTAGATCAGGAATAAATATTGTTTTACATTGCAGTCTGCACTTCCTTTCTTTGGAAAAGATGATAGATTAAATAGTTATAAAGACTGCCTACAATATGATAAATCTGTTTAATAGTATATTAATGTGTGTGAAGGCAATTCAAACGGATTTGGAATTTCTGCCTTCTGTAGTAGTATTTAGCTTTTGTGAACTTTCCTCTGGCCTTGATTACTGTGGATGGTAGCAGACAGCTTAGCGTGAAATAGTTTTCCATTAGCTATTTTTGTTCAACAACTCTAAATGGGAATTTCATCATGTATCTTCCAACTTCATTAGGAAAACAAAACCTTCCTTTGATTCCCATGAGCATCATCAATTGGAGGTGCTGGCAGTGGGTACCCAATAAACAAAAGTAGTTTAGCACTGTTTGTGTTTATTCTTTTGTTCTCAAGAGTATGTTTTTATTAAACTTGTTTTCCAAGTTCAAAGTGGGTTAATCTCAGTATTTGAAGTATTGCTAATAGTATCAGAACTTTTGCTTGTAACTAAGATAATATGTATTTGGCACTTAAGTTATAAAGTTTAAAAACTCATCATGGAATCTGGGCTTATCTTCACTACATTTGGCAATCATGGAGAGCTAGGGCCACAGAGAGAACGAGAAACTTTTTGAAATTATTCTTGGTAGGCAATAGTTCCATTAATTTCATCTGTACTGAAAGGCAGCAAAGGGAAGAAGATTTCACTCTTCTGGAAAACCCAGATTATAGAATGGTACCTGTCAGAATAGACAGGAAAGGAGAATAAAGACAAACAGTACTAAACTACTTTTGTTTACTGGGTACCCACTGCCATCACCTCCAATTGATGATGCTCAAGGGAATCAAAGGAAGGTTTTGTTTTCCTAATGAAATTGAAAGATACATGATGAAATTCCCATTTAGAGTTGTTGAACAAAAATAGCTAATGGAAAACTATTTCAAGCTAAGCTGTAGTAGAAAGGTAGTAGAAAGACCAGATAATTTTGGGAAGCAGCTTGAATATTTTGTGGAGATATGTTTACAGGGCAAAAAGCATAATGTGCCATATTTAAGGGGAATGTTTGGAGGCTGGTATTGATTGAGTTGATGAATGATGATGATTGGCAAATATAATTAGTGATTTAGATAAGGAGGAGCCAGAAAATGCAGCATATTTGAATTTACGGTAAGATCACTAGAAGGTTGTCAAAGCAAATGAGAGTTCATGGGGGTAATATATCAGAGTGGATTAAGGAATGGACAATGGACGGAAAAGTATGAAGAACTTGCAGGCTGGTAGTCTGTAAGTAGTCAGATGTTATCTGTTTCATGAAGGGCTGAGTGTGTTGTGTTCAAATATGGGTTAAGTTACTATAAGGATACGGAAAGGCTTCAGTAAAAAATTGATGGGCTAAGTGAGTGAAAATAAGAGAAATGTATTTTGAGGAACTTGAGTATTCTGTAAGGACTGGGAGTATACAACTTTTTATTGAAAAAAAGTGAATCTGTTAATTGTGTAAAATGCAATTGTACTTATTTTTATGATGTGATAATAGTATGTGTTGTCAGAATTGTAATTATATAGGACCTTGAGACCGCCATTAAAATGCTTCTGTAGTTTTCTCTTTATTCTGAGAACGATTTACTTAAAAGGAGGCGTAAAAATTCTCTTGACTGATATTAGATGGACATGAGAGGTGAAAATTGAAAATGGCCGTACCATGTTTGTTGTTGAGAGAATTTTCTAGCTAAAGGCTATGCTTGATGGGAGCTTTCCTATTAAGAATTCTGAATCTGGGTCATGAAGAAATTGAATGTTTTGGTATGTAGTGTTGAAATAGATAATCAGCCATAATTCTCCTTGACCAGGACTTCATAAGTAACATAACTCTACTGGGATTCTTGTAGGAGCCAATATAAATGCACAGACAGAAGAAACCCAGGAAACGGCACTAACACTAGCTTGCTGTGGCGGATTCTTGGAAGTTGCAGATTTTTTAATAAAGGCGGGAGCTGACATTGAATTGGGCTGCTCTACGCCATTGATGGAGGCTGCTCAAGAAGGTCATCTTGAATTGGTCAAGTATTTACTTGCGTCAGGTATGTTTTGATTTGCTAATGGTTTTCTACTTTTCTAATTCTGGGAATTTTTGCTTTACAGTCTGCCATTCATAGTGCACAGTATTTTGCAACTTTTGATGTCCTGAACATGTATGCTTCCTTATCTGTTCCTCATTATAGCTCTTTTTAGAAACAGAGCTGGCTTCAAAGCTGGAATCAGATTTGAGAGCTCTACAAGCCATAGTGCAAACTGACATTAGGGAATAGAGTTGACATTAGTTAAGTAAAATTTGTTTCAAAATTGACATTCAAGTTTAACTTTAAAATGTGATAAATATAAGATAAAAATTAATTAGTACTATAATAAAATTAATTAGGACTAATGTCATCAATGTCATAAAGTAAGGTAAACAAAAATTAATTAATACTTAGACCCCCAGCAACATTGGGTGGAATCTGTGATTTAACTTTCTCTCTACACCTATTACAATGATGCAAGTAAAGTATGGACAAGACTTGCCACTTTTTGCTACTTTTCTTGAAATGATGAAAGTGTTGGCAGATGTTACGAATCTTGACATTTTATTTTTGGCAAATTGTTGAGACAACAGATATTTTAACTTGGCAGCTCTATTGAGATAAATGTGCAGTTCAGTCCAAACACACACTTCTGTACATTAATTTTGGTGTTCAAATTTGCTAGGGTCAAAAACAATTATAGTACCTTGTCTTCCATTACATTTGAGCTTCCAAAGTAATCAGTTGTTTAAAGCAAAGCAGTTTACCATATTAAGACTACATTTTATTTATACTAACTAATTATTAAAACTCGGTTGTGCTTATAATAGGGTTGAAGGGAAAAAGTAGTTGCAATTGATGAAATAGTATCTCTTTTCAAATGATAAGGCTGAAAGCCCAAACATGAAAGACTGTGGATTTACTATTTTGCTTTTATAACAAAGTTCTTCAAACTTTGCATCTGAGGTAGAAACAGAACTCTGATTTTTTTAAAGAGCTTTATCCAATGCCATTTTTCTGACATGTAAATTTATAATTCAAATATTTACATTTTTAATCTAAACTGTAAATGCTCAGGCTAATAAATTTTTGTCTATATAATGCATGCATAATTTCTGCTTTTATTAGGAGCGAACGTGCATGCCACAACAGCTACAGGGGATACAGCCTTAACTTATGCCTGTGAAAATGGGCATACTGATGTTGCTGATGTTCTTCTGCAAGCAGGAGCTGATTTGGTAATTAATATTTCCTGTAACATTAAACTATCACAACAGGTAGGCGCTAACATGGTAATTTGACTGACTGTAATATATGAATCTATTTTTAGTATTCAATTATTTGAAATATAATTAATGAAAGCTGTAATTTAACGTTGTAATGAATTATTTGGAACTTCAGAGTACATCTTTGACAACTTCATTAAATTGCATGTAGTTTTTACAGAATTAGATTCTACTTAAGGCTCTTCATGAGGTTCCTAAAACCTTTGTTTTAACAGGAACATGAATCTGAAGGTGGGAGGACACCACTGATGAAAGCTGCAAGAGCTGGACATTTGTGTACAGTACAATTCCTCATTAGTAAAGGTGAACCAGTTGTCATTTGTCCTCTACAATGTCCTGACTATACACTTTTTTTCCTCCCCCCTTCCCCACTTTCAGCCTGAAAGTCCAATTTTAAAATACAATTTTAGAAGTTAATCCATCGATTGATGTTTGTAACCCACCTTCAAGTATGTTGGTTGTTAATGCAAATGATGTATTTCACTGTATATTTCAATGCAGAAATGACAAATAAAGTTCCATCATGAATTTAAGACAATGTTAATCAGTTTTCTCTGAAAGACAGAAATCAACATACAAGTAATATTGTTCAGATATCAGAAATATGCTTTTGGTTTACCAATCCCGTTAGTACAATGTAAAACTTGTTTATTTAGTAGCAAACCAGATTTAGATTGATTGCAGTGCATCATACAGAGCCAGAGCTGGCAATCTGGGTTCTATTAGTGATTTTTGGAAATATTTACAAGTGTGGAAAAGCACTGCAAGAAAGCTTGACGGCTGTTCTAAATTCACTTAAGTTGAACCTTAAGAGATGATCCTGACATTAGGTAAACAATCACAAAATGCTTGAAGAATTCAGCAAGTCAGGCAGCATCAATGCAGGGAAATAAACAGTCGATGTTTCAGGCTGAGACCCTTAAGCAGGACTGGAATGGAAGGAGTCATAAACATTGTTAAAACATTGATTTGTGGCTCTGCAACTCTTTCAGGAAATGTTCTAGATCCTTATCACTCTCAAGGTGATGTTTTCTTTTCTGCGGTAATGTCTCTATCCAATTTAATTGCACTTATTAGAAGAGCTGTCAAACTTCATAGCAGCATTTCTCTGCCTCCAGTTCCAAATCGTCAAAGAAATATGTTCCACTGTTGAAAATTCTTCCAGTTTTAGTTTCATTTTAAGTTGTTGATTCTAGGGTAGAAGAGATCCTTCCAATTTACTCTATCTTCCTCCTTAGTTTTACACACCACAAGTCTCCCTCAACCTCCCTGGCGTAGAAAATTATCGTGTCATTTTAGTTTTCTTCATGGCTGCAAATTTCCAGTATTGACATCACTATAATTTTATTTCAATCATTTTTCTTTTTTTTTCTGTTGATTAGAATTGCATTCAATATCTCAACTCTTTAACTGGTGCTCTATCATTCTATGTAATCACATGGCCCTTGGCAAACAAAAAGAGCATTCCTTATGTCTTTTAACTATTTTATCAATGTGCCAGGTGCCTTTAAGGATCTGATTGCTTGGCCTCAAAGGCCTTTTCATTTCTGCACATCACACATCTTCTACCCTGCCCCTACCCCTCATACTTAATGCACCACCCTTTCCTTGTTGCATCAGCTAACCTGGCCAGATCTATTGTGGGCACTAGCTTCTCCAGCATTGGAGGCATCTTCAATAGGTGATGCCTCAAAAAGGTAGTAGCTGTCATTAAGGTCTCCCCATCACCCAGAACATTACCTCTTACCATTGCTACCATCAAGGAGGAAATACAGGAGACTGAAGGTACACACTCAGCACTTTAGGAACAGCTTCTTCCCTACTCCTATCAAATTACTGAATGGACAATTAACCCATGTATACCAACTCACTTTTTTTGCTCTCTTTTTTCCCCTACTTATTTAATGCCAGTGATATTAAACCAAATTCTAATTCTGATCTTCCTGAATCGATTACTTTAGTCTTCTGAAGACATCAGAATTTAATGGAATTCCATTTGGCACATTTCTGCCCAGATGACTAAACCATCTGTATCTTTGTTCATCCACTAAGTACTAATACATTATTTTTAATAACTTTTCAGTGTAGAAATATGTCGAAATCAACTATTAACCCCAATTTGATAATCTCCCTTGGATCCAATAGGCTTTTACTCTTTTGACCAGTCTGCCATGTTGGACTTGTCAGAACTCCTCCTAAATTTGCTAACCCCATTAACCCTCCTCAAAAAGAATTCAACCAAGCATGTTAAGCATGACCACCTGAATTCTAATAATTGGCATAACTGAAGTTAATCTGGGTTTTGATTTCTTGATTTATTTTTAGAACAATGATGCTCTCCAATTTTAAGTTTCACTCCTGTAGCCTTGGGGATTAAAAAAAAGTACAGTGGGATCTTCTGCTGTTTCCACCCTTGCTCTTTTTAACACAGCCTAATATGCATTTTATCAGGGCCAGCCAATTTATCCATCTTCAAAGGTGATAAGTCCTTAACCTATGTTTATCCCATCCGTTTGCTGTTCACCTTAACTACACCACTTACATTGAATCTTTCCTTTGTGAAATCTCAAAAAAATTGGGAAACTATCCGACATCCTTCACCTTCACACATGGGCTACTTATTTTTGTCCTATCTTTCTCTTTAATATCTCCTTGTTCTTCATGCACTTAAAACACTTTTGGAGTTTGTGTAAGTTGGCAACATTAAGTGATTGCTGAACAGCTAGGTAGTAAGCATTGTTGCTGCTGATCGCTGCTGGTATTCATGTTCTACCTTGATCTTAGCAGCTGTCTAGGCAGAGTTCAGTTTCTTCTGTTTCTTCAAATTTCCTTTGAGTTTTCAGACATGAATATATATTATCTCATGGTGTTAGTTAAAACAACATAGGTCTGAGAGGTTCATAAAGCAATTACTTTATTTACTTTAAATGACTTTAATTATTTACTTAGTTGCTCTAGATTTACTTGGGTCATAATTAAGTCTAAAGGTTAGTTTGTCTTACTTCAGCCACCTCAATAGCCTTGTGCCCAACTAGGCAAAGTTGCTTAACTGAAAGTACTTTTTTTTTGTAACAGGTAATTGCACAGCAACTGTTTTCGTTCTTTTATATCATCTACATGTCACAAGAATTATCTTTAAGTGGCGTTGCAGGTTAGGTTATTGTATTACCATTAATCTAGAGCTATAGTTGGGTTAGAATGGTAAAGATGTTTTTTTCTCTAAATTGATATGAGTGAACTGTAGGATTTTTCTAACACAGGAATTAAGTAAATGTACTGTACTATTATCAAGCCACAATTGCTCCATGATGACTTGGCTTTTATCTTTTTAGGAGCCAACGTGAACAGAGCTACAGCTAATAATGATCATACTGTAGTGTCTTTGGCATGTGCTGGAGGACACCTTGCTGTTGTTGAGCTCCTTTTGGCACATGGAGCTGATCCTACGCATCGATTAAAGGTATTGAAAATGTGCTTTTTAGGGCAAATTTTGTAAACTACACTTTGTATGGAATTCTGATGTGGGAAATCCTAAACAAAATTTCTTTAATTAAACTAACTTTGTATTCCTCAGGATGGCTCTACAATGCTCATAGAAGCTGCTAAAGGAGGGCATACAAATGTAGTGTCATACTTGTTAGACTATCCAAACAACATCTTGCCTGTACCAGGCCCAGATGTGGCACAGCTCACACCACCTTCTCATGATCAGTCTCAGGTGAGGTTTCAAATTATTTTCAATTCGTATTGCTTCCACTACAGAAGTAAATTTAAATTACCCATTTCATTTAAGCTGATTTTTCCAGATGAGAATTTTGTTTTTGAAGCCAAGTGTGAATACTAACTAACAAAAGTGAGTAAATGTATTAACTGGATACTGTAACCTTGATATGTATTCAAGGTATTCTTGCCAAAGTTTGAAATTTTGGTTGATTATAATTATTACTGCATAAGCTTGTATGCGCTGCCTTTTAACTTGCCGTATTTTTAGACTGTTAGCTATAAATTGCTCTATTTTCAGTTTTGCTTATCTTGGCTCAAAATTGCAATAGGAACACAATGAACACAAGTAGTATTTTTACTGAAGCAGATAGAAAAACAGCACTAGGACATTTGACTCAGTGCCTGTCCTGCTGTTTAGTTAAATCAAAATTAATTTCTGATTATGGTACCACTCTTACCCTCAACCCTCATATCTCTTCATTTCTTTTATATTGTAAAGCCCTGTTAGTCATTCCTTGAATGTACTGTGGATGAATGCTGAGGAATCACAGTACTGTGGGGTAAACAAAAATTATAAAAGATTCGTGAAGAGTTTTCAAAATAGCACTCCCTCATTGATGTTGATTTTCCCCTTGTTCCAGACTGGCCACTCAGGGCAAGGTTTCTTCCAGCACCTACCTTGCTATGCCCTTTATAAATCAACTTCCACTCTCCTAAGCTCGCACATGTAAGCTTTATGTACTTGATCTTTCTTTCTATGATAACCCACATATCTAATTTATCTACCACAGCAGTTGGTATGTCCTTCTATTCTACCCCTGTGAGGAAGAGTTCACATCCATTCTACACGTAATTCTGTAGCTGTTGACTACTTTAGATGAATCTTCTGATTGAGCCTTAGTCAGGTCGCACAGGTATTGAAACATTGGCACTTTTTCCAGCCTCTGTAAAGAACTCCACCTCAGGTGCATTCTATTTTGTTCGGCTTACAATGATAATAAAGTAGTTCTGAAAGTCATTATTGGAAAGGCAGCATTATTGGAAAGCAGATAAGTTAAGTTTGTGAAGTTATGTGGCGGGGTGGGGGGGGCTCCCTTTGAAATGTAACAAATACTTGCCACTAAGTAGGTTGCATTACTGACTTTTCCACAAACACAGCAAGTGGTTGAGAACAAAACAGAGAATTGAGTCAAAATACAACTAAGTGCTGGTTCAAGTTGAGAAATTGAGTGCACTTGAGTGGGGAGGAAAAATTGAAACCTGAATTGTTTCATGCTTTTACACTTGGACTGGAGCAGGTTGGTACCAGGGATGCACAAGTTCTATTATATGAATAAAAGAGAAGCTGACATCTTTCTCTTTAATGTTTAGAAGGTTAAGGGGAAAAAAGTAATCTGTATATTTAATGTCATGGTAGGTATTGGGCAACAAGAAACTGTTGGCAAAAGAAATTGCTTCCAGTTGCAGAAGGATCAGTAAACAGCGGTCTCCTGATTTGGGCAACTAACCAATCACCTCCATGAAATGGAGAGATGCTTTAAAAGAGGGAACAATTTGTAAAGCTATAGAAAAATAGCAAGGAAATGAAACTTGTTGCTCATTCAAAGCATTGGCACAGATATAATGGGTTTGCATCCATGATTGGCTTTGATTCTTACAAAAGCTTTAATAAATATTGGAAAGTTTGAATAATCTGAATTGCATCTGAAAATAGTTGTTATTTTTGGATGAATGTGTGGGTTTATATGATAACTGGGTTATTCTGTAATTTTTTTCCCCCAGGCTCCCAGGGTACCAGTGCAAGCTCTCGCCATGGTAGTTCCACCCCAAGAGCCTGATCAATCTCCAGCAAATGTTGGAGCTTCTCTATCTGTAATTAATAAAGGTGAGTTTTTGATTGTTTTAGTAGGTTGAAGGAGGGTATCATGGTCCTTGTGGCTTGTAACTTTGTACTTCCCTTCTAATCATTAGGGGTCTGAGTCTTAAAGAAATTACAATAAAAGAAAATATGGGAAGTAGACTTTATTGGAAACAAACACAAATTTCAATGAAGTAACCTTACCCCATGAGTAGTTTTTGCATGAGTTAAGTTTGATGTTCTAGTTAACTGAAGTTTTAATGTTATTGTGTTTCTTTTTAAAATAAAATCAAAATAAGTTTCATGGATTTTTGGTAGACTGTCAAAATAGTTTAGTCAATTGGCAGGTTTAAATAGATTTCCTGTCTTAATTTTAAATGGTGGGATGATGGTAATAATAAACCTTTGTTAGGAACTACTAACTTGTCACTTTAAGGCTAGAGAGTAGGAAATCTTGCTATTACTTTGAGCAAGATGAGCTAATATATCAAAATTGTGATTTCATTGAAGGAAGTTCTATGTGAAAATGAAGTTCTTTTCACAAGAAATATAGGACTGAGATTTGGGATGGCTTTTTGACAAAAGTAGATGCAATTGCATGGAGATGACTGGCCTGTACTCAGTCATTCTTGATGTCAAATAAAGACCTGGGCAAAGCATTTAAAGAGGAAGCCTGGCACATAATCCTAGGTGCAAGATCAAGATGGTATTTATTGCTAGTTCTCAGGCTTGCGCAGCATATACTGTATATGGTTTGCTAAGAGATCTAGGTGGAATCAAAGTAGAGTTGAATAGTAGAGCAGAATGTGTAGTGGAGTTCTCGACTTTGTGGCATTGTATATTGTAAGACTGAGAAAACATTTTGACCCGGTTCCTTATGCAAACCCTAAGAAGAAGCTAGAAAGTTTGGGAATGAATAATTTTTTTAAAATGAAAGTCATGTGCTGAGTCCAGTATTTTTATAAGCATAGTTAGAAGAGCTGTTGTTCTTGTGTCAAAGATGAGAGGCATTTATCAGCTGTCACCCATCGCAGGAATGGTCTTTCAGGTCTTTCACAGTTGTTGGGATACCTTTATCTTTGAAACATTTCTGTAAGATTAGTTCACTTTATGTCAAGATGAGTGATCACTAATGGTAGATTTACTTGTAGGTGGCATGCTTTGCTCACCATGTTAACCAGGGCATTTAGTTGGTGGCTGTCTTGAATTCTGAAAAGGAATCAGTATGTTTACTCCCTATTTAATTTTATCAAAACCCCAATGCATTAAAAGGCGGTGGATGTTTCTACATGAGAGAGTAGAACTGAGCTGTGGTCTAAATTTTTGACAAAAGGGGGAAACAGTTGTATAGAGATAGCTCTAGCTTGTACTTAAAAGTAGAGTCATCCTAATTGCCAAATGAAGACCTAGTTTAAGCACTTGATGAGGAAGCTTGGTACATATTGCGTTTGGATGTCTGCCTGACATTAAGCTGTTATACACTATAATACTGAAAGCCATGACCTACAGTTATAGTGGGGAGTGGGGGAAGAGGCTGGTGAAAATGTAAGGAAAGGATGCCAAGAGCTTTCTATCTTTAATGATGAACTCGTAGGTAATTCGTGGGTAATCATCTCAATAGTTAACAGTCAACCAAATTTTATTTGTCTCTACCTCAGCACCTTTAATGGTTATTTGTAAAGTCCTTTGAAATATCTCATTATTTTGAACGAACTTAAAGTTAAGTTTCTATTAGCAGTTGTTAGAGCATATTTAATCAAAGAAGGCCACAAAGTAACTTGTGTATAGATCCTTCAGTGATGTTGCAGCAGCAACCAGTTTTTACTGAAATGCCACATGGCAAACTGAAATGTGAAGTTTGTGCTGTAATCAATAGAACAGTATATGGGCTGGTCAGTTCTGTTGCTCACTTTGTTACTCCTGAGTATTTCCAATTGTCTCCCATTATTTTGAGGGCTTGAACTTTGCTTCTTATGTAATTATCAATTGAAGATTAAACTAGTTGGAAAGATGAGGAAGAAGATTAGTAATTGTGTGCCTTTGGGTCCTGTATGAAGATCTTGATTTGGATAGGTAGGAAGGAGCCTACTTTCCATGACTGACTTGATCCAAAACTTGAGTTGGCTAGCTTTGTAGTTAGCAGTGCTGTACATGACTGCAAGATAACTAAGAAAGTCAAGACCATTGGGTACACTTATTTGGTGTTTAATCCTCAAACGTGTTTTAGATTTGGGGTAATCATTGGATTTGGCCAGGTAGAGAATGGCAAAATTGCAAGTATTTCAACTAGTTAGATTGGACTTATTTTCTAATTGGGGAGAAAATTCAAAAATCGGAGGTGCAAAGATACTTAGGAGCCCTTGTGCAGGACTCCCTAAGGATTAACTTGCTGGTTGAGTTGGTGGTAAGGAAGGCTAATGCAATGTTTGTACTAATTTCAAGAGGACCAGAATATGAGAGCAAGGATGTAATATTGAGGAGTTATAAGGCATTAGTCAGACCACATTTGGAGAGTTGTGAGGAGTTTTGGCACCTTATCTAAGAAAAGATGTGCTGGCGTTGTAGAGGGTCTAGAAGGAGGTTCACAAGAATGATTCTGGCAAAGAAAGGGTAACGTGAGGAGCTCACCTGTACTCATTGATGTATCTCATTGAAACCCGTCAAACATTGTAAGATCTGGATAGAGTACCTAAACTATAGTGGGAAACCTGTAATGCTCTTGTTCTGGTAAAATCTTTTGTTACCATCTTGGGAAATATTTAGGTAAGAAGGAAAGATGATAGTCAACTCTAGGTAACTGTGATACACATTAATGGAATTTTAAGCACTTTTATACAAAAGTGAATTTCTTAGCAGCATCACTTAGATATGCAATCCAGGACTCATTTTGGAGTGTGTAAAGACACTCAGTTTAGCCTTGGAAATACTGTGATGTTTCAACAACAGTGAATGGTGCTGATAATGGGAACAATACTATGCTTGCCTTTCCCAAAAGATGAAGTCCTATGGATGCCTGTTTTTAAATGTAAAGGTGAGTATCTGCTAGGCTTCATTACATTCCGAGAATAGAAACCGGTTAGGGGTTCCTTTGAGAAACTAATGAGGTCTTTACTATTAGAACAGATTGGCCAAGGTTTTTCAATTGACACCGCACACAGAATGCTGGAGGAACTCAGCATGTCAGGCAGCATCTTTGGCAGGAAATAGGTAGTTGACATTTTGAGTGAACACCCTTCATCTGGACTGAAAGTTAGAAGAAAGTATAAAAAGGTGATGGGAAGGGAGGAGTGGATTCAAGTGAGGGAGAGGAAGAGTGGGAATGATATCTGAAGCCGAGAGGTGATAAATTGGTGAATTAAATATTCAAACCCCCATGTTGCAGACTATCCAGGTGGAATATGAAGTGTAATTCCTCTAATTTGCATATACCCTCAACTTGTAGAGCAGGCTGAGGGCAGACATGCAGGTATGGGAATGGAAAGGAGAATAAAAGTCGCTGGCAACTGGGAGATCCAGGTGGCTGTGGTAGATAGTGAAGATGCTGTTGAAATGGTCACTGTATCTGGAACTGGATGCATTAAATAATGCCAGTGAAATGGCACCACTTGCAAATGTTGCTTTGGGCCCTGGATGGTGGTGACTTGAGAGGTGTAGGGGCAGGTGTTCTTTTGTTGTTATAGGGGAGTGTGTCTGGGGAGGGATGAGCAGACGAGGGAGTCATAGAGTGAGGGATCCCTGAGGAGAAATGAGGGGAAAATGTAGCTCGTGGGATCCCATTTATAGATTGCAGAAGCTGCAAAGAATGTTAGGGTGATAGATGAGGACCAGTAGAGCTCTACTCCTGTTCTACCTGGGATGGGGAGGGGAGGGAATTTGACACTGTTAATATGACAATTCTTGATATTGACCTCAAAGATTCAGTGACTTGGTGAGTCTAGATTTGCATGTATATAAAATTTTATTCCTTGAAGGACATGAATAAACCAGATGGGATTTTATGACAACTGAGTAGTTTACTAGCTACTTTTATTGAGGCTGACTTTTCACCCTAAATTCTAGTTATTTTGATATAACTTGAATTTAAATTCCTTGTTGCAGTATTCAAACTGGGTGTCTTCAGACCAATAGGTCAGGGCTGCAATAAAATAATGTTAGGTAACAAGTTAAGCAGCCAGGGAATGCAATTGTTTGATTATTTTAGATCACCTTCAGTGTTGCAGCTTTAATTGTAGCATATGCAGGGATTAAGAGAGATGCTGCTGAAAGATTTGCTGACTTTAACAATGGAAGGCCTATTCTTGCCCAGCTCAGTGTCAGAGGCATACAGCAAAGAAACAGTCCACCACTGCTGTACTGGTAATTTCAGCCGACTATTCTAATCCCATTTAGCACATAAGCTCTCTAAATTGGGCAGTTCCTGGAAGGAGAAACCAGCAGTGGTAGCCATGATTGAACAAATTGAGAACATTCATGGCAGTGTAATTAAGTCCAAGCTTTAGTGTGCAATTGTTTCACTTTAACAGTCTTCATTGTAAAATCCTCGGTTTTAAATTGAAATGGTTAATGTTGGAATGCAGTTAAGCCACACTGATGACAAAAGATTGCCTCCTTTTTATATTGAGTTTTCCCAAATGAGTAAGACTTGTCAAATACCTTTCAGGTCTTTAAAAGGCAGATACTCGGCTGCATTATTAACTGTTGATGGAAATTATGAGGGTTACTTAAATGCATCAACCCAAGCAACATAGTCCAAGAGAACATTGTTTTAAAAGGAGAACTGTTCTTAGCATCTATAACAGGCTCACATATGGGATCCTGTATGCAGTGTGAAATAATGCTCCTAGGATTGAGATTTCACACAGCAGGTGACAATCCCTAGCACACTGGTACAATGGTATGAAAGCAGCCTTCTCCAGTTCCATTTTAAGATGTTCAGTACAAAAATGCAGGAATGAACAAATTGCCTTAATGAAAACATCTTGCTTTGAGTGTGATACACAGATATCTCCTTGCTACTCTTCATCAAGGCTTAATTTAGTTCTATCACAAATATTGAACATTTTGACTTGTTCTTAAATTATAACCAGCAAAAATCTATAACTAATTGTTAGCATCTTTTATTTCCAATAAATATATAAACTTTTCTTCAAAAATTGCAACATTATAACAACGAGCTCTTATTTATAAAGATGTTAATTCAATTTAGATTAATCTTAAAAACTAATATCTGCAGAGTTAAAAGACCTAGTGTGCTGTTTCAATCTAATACCAATATTTTCTCCAAATTTTAGGTTGTTGCATGCCATAATTATTAATGACAAGGATTTTTTAAAACTATTCAAAATGGAGTAGCTATATGAGCATTCAGTTCTGTGTCCCTTTGCCAGTTTTTAAATAATATTTAAAGCATCATTTGCAAGGTCATGGCATGATAATTAGATATAAACCATCTCATCTTAATTGTATCCTTACTTTTGTTTCAGATATTTGGTAAAAGTGACCTCCTTAGAAAATTGAAGGATATCCAGAAACAAATTCCAAATAAAATCCATTTTGTATTGTGTCTAAGTAAATTGGTAAATTGTCCCCATCACTTGTCATTTTTGCAAGCATGCATATAGGCTGAAAATATTATCTGATGTTGCATTTTAGCAAATGATAATATTGCCCAATAATTTTGCATAAAAGCACTAATTTTTTGATAAGCAACTCATAGCAGTACCGTAATGAATTATGTAAAACAAAAATTAACTCTGCTGGAAATTTCCTCTCTGTCAGTGATGCCAATTGGTGATAGCATGAAATCATTACAGGCCTTAGATCTTTGTTAATAAACTGATTTCAAAACAAAAAAACAGTCTTTTTGTGAGCTTTCTCAAGTAATACGTTTTTGTGGAATAATTCTGGTTTCCTTGCCGAATAAACAATTAAGATTAGTTAGAATGCATTCTTTTTCCATCAACAATGTGTGTGACCTATGCAGTTACTGAGGCAGCCCTGAAACTTCAGTATTTCTATTTTCTTTGGCAAAAATTATGTATTTTGAGCTCTGATAATTGTCCTTATTACTAATGCATTTTTCCCTCTCCTCCCCATATCTTCAGTGAAAATGATATTAAAGTACTGACATAGTAAATCTGCCTTTGGCCAATAGAACATTTTTTTTCAAACATAAGCAGCGCTTTAAGTTAATGCCCATTTTCTGGAAATAGGTATTTATTTAATCACTAATTCTGTCTCCAAACATTCTGTACTATAGCATATGATAAAATTTCCTGGGTTCTTTGTCCAATTATTTGTTCTTACCGTGGGCCTATGTAGAATTAAATAGCATCTTTGCAGCAAGGTTTCTTGAGGTAGTTCCCTGAAACTTTAGACATGTGTAGGGTATCTTTCATGAGACTGAGAGCTTGTACAGAGAGGAGAAAACAGATTTAGGGGTAGAATTCTAGAGTAGAGTCATAAGGTAGCTCTTGGTATGGTTGACATTGGTGGAGAATCATGAGTTCAGAATCAAAGAATGCAGTGTTTTTGGGAGTTGGTATTGTGCTAGAGAAGATGAAGGGGTTTCATTTGAAAGGTTGTGATTTTAAAAAAATTGATATTTGATTTGGGAATGCGTTAATAGATGAAGGACAGTTGTGTATAGAATATGGGCAGAAGGCCATTAAAATTTACTTTAATTTTCTGTGTGCATTTGTCCCTCCCAGCAAGGATCATGTCAAACTTTTGAGGAAATAACTGTTCCAAACTGTGTGTCTTTTTACTGAGCTTTGGTTCTGTGGCAACATGTAACCAGAACTTGTTTGGCTTTGCTGCATCAGCTGAGGTCATAAACAACAGGAATGAAATCTGGAACTTTACTGGCTCTGTACTGCCTCAAGCGATATTGCATGAAAGAATAGACCATCAAGCGAAATTATCCTGCAATCTTTAAGTTGATTTGCAGGGGGGGAGTAGTAATTTGGAAACATCAAATATTTGCATGTTTCAGGTTCATTGGGATCTTTTTCCATGTGGCACCAGATCACAGAAGACAAAAGTTACAGTATTCAAAGTGAATGTATAATTTTAATCAGACGCATCTTAAAAAGAAATCTAGCGAATCTCTGAACATGTACTCACAATATTTTGAATTGTAGTTACAAGCCTTTTGCAATTCAAAAATTAAATATAAATTGGGGATTCAAGTTATAATTCAGATTTTTAAGTTTGTTTCTTCAGCTCTTTAGTTGGATCTTAATGTATAATTCACATTTCTGGTGCTTGACGAAGAAATGGTCCCATGTTAAATGTGATTCAGAAGTTTTATAGTAGCCTTATACAGTTGTCCTTGGAGACAATTATTTGAAGACCAATTCAAATATATTTGCAATAGTTGGGGAAGAGACATGTAGACTACAAATCGGGGAAGAAATTGTTGATCTTAAGGCAATAAAATTGTATTCAAAACAAAAAGTCTTAATGTTACCCCGTAGTTTTTACTATAATTGTACTTTAACCCTTTTATGAAAAATATCATTTCTGGAAATTCTATTGTGGAAACTTTATTTTTTCCTTTCCCATTTCCTCTCTGACAAAAAAATGATTACAAATAATTTCCGAAAACTTGAAAACTGATATGGAATTCAAATTCTTCATTAGATTGAACAAAGCAAATGTAGAAAAGTTTATTTTCAGTGCTAGACTGAATAAAAGCCACAATGTGGTGAAAAGTTTACACTGCTTACACATGGGTAAGTAATTTTTGCATGGCATTTTTTCAAACATTTTTCGTGTGCTTAGGTACATCCAAGCAGAAGTCCAGTCCCCTGCAGGTAGCGGAACAGGATGTCCAGCCCTTCCACCAGTACCAGCCTTTAGAATGCATTGTGGAAGAGACGGAAGGCAAGCTGACAGAGCTGGGACAAAGAATTAACGCTATTGAGAAGGCGCAGTTGAAGTCACTAGAATTGATTCAGGGAGACACTTTAACCAAAGACAAGATAGAAGAACTAAAAAAGAGCAGAGAAGAGCAAGTACAGAAGAAGAAAAAGATTTTGAAAGAGCTGCAAAAGGTTGAAAGGGAATTGCAGCTGAAAACTCAGCAGCAGTTTACCAAAGAGTACTTGGAAGCCAAGGGTCAACAGCAGACGCTTCAGCTCCAGCAACAACAACAGCAATGCCCACATGGAGGACTGTTCTCTCAGGTGGGGACTGGTGAATGTCTGCCAGAGGAAGACTTTTCAAAGTTGCCTCAGGTGGACACCATCTTGCACAGAGATGGCCAGCAGCAACCACCTGCAACCCAAATGGGGTTTGTTCCTATTCAACCTTTAGCAACACAAGTATCTCCAAACTTTGCTAGTTCTGTTTATCCTATCACTAACGTACCTGATCTACAGCGAGTAATTGTGAATCAGCCTTTGTTAGGACAGGCACAACTTGCTGGACTTGGACAGGGACTCTTAGCTCAAGCATCTGATGGATTAATGGTTGCAACTCCAGCACAGACGCTAACTGACACTCTTGATGACATCATGGCAGGTGGGTTGAGAATTGGTCCTCTTTTATACTTTGCCTACTAGCTTTTAGGTGCAAATGGAAATTTGTTAGATTTATTGAGAGACAACTGTAGATGCAATGCTTTATTCAGACTACTGCAATGCTGTTTAAAGCCAGCCAAAAATTGCCATTCTTTTTAAGTAGCTCTTGTCATTTGAAAGTTGGATGTGTAGAGCTCAATTAGTATCTGAAAGATAAACTGAAGTCTGCATTTTGACTATGATACTCTATTACAACTGAACAACCCTAATCAAGGGTCATACATCACTTCTTTGTCTATCAGATACTTGCTTTGCACTTCCAGCCTTTACCTTTAATTTCAGATCTTTGAAGTTCACAACCTCTCATTGTCACTCTTAGTTTTCAGGGGGAAAAGAAGTTAAATGGTCTTGAAATTAATGGTAAACTCATTTGAAAATTAAATATCACATGTTAAATGGAAAATATCTTCAGGGAGTTTGTTACCAAACATTAAAACCTGTTTTGCCCTTGAACTATTTCAGTACATGGACATGATCTCAATTTGGATTCACAAATGTTCCCTGGATCTTTGTGATTTAATATTAACCTTGTCATTACAGTAGTTTAAGCTACAAAAGAGCTGAAATAAAGAATATTGCTTAAATTGGAGGACAGTTTTATTTCATATTTTATTATTAAAACTGGTGCCACTTTGACACATATTATTGCTACAGTTTAATTTGAATTGAAATATAAGAAACTACTTCCAGGAGACTATTTTGGCTTAAATCAGCCACAACCAAGTTGCTGCAGGAAAAAAGAATGTCCCAGTCAACCACTAAAATGTCAATTTATTTTTAATGTTATGATTGTGCTTTTCCCCCTTGTTACAGCATGTGTAGTGAAGCTCATTTGTCCCATAAATTAGTTACTGAATGAAGTTTTCTATAACTGCAGTATATCCCTTATTAAAATATTTCAGTAAAATGAAATCAAATTGTATTTTGATATCAAGAGAATATTAGAAATGGAACTGAACCTCTTATTTCACATTACAGAAGTGCTTCAGAAAACTTTGCTATGTATTTTACCCCAATCAAAATGCATTACTCTTGTAGAATGTAAATTATGAAATTATACCATCTCCCCACATACTTCATAAGAATCACAAATAAGGAAAGAATTGTTTGATTTTCTGAAATGGACAAAAATTTAAGCCTTTGTTATTTAAACCTTTATAAACCTGCCTTTTTTGGTTTTGAAATGCTCAAGTTGATTTACCATTTAAAAGGAGAATTTGTTTAGAGTAAACTTAATTCAGTTATTTTTTGGCCTACTGTGGTAATTGTATCATTAAGGTATTGTTAATTTTTTTTAACTAGTGACAATCTCAGGGGCTAGTCATTTGCCTTAATATTTGTGATTGCAAAAATAATTATTCTGATATGTATAAAATTTCCAACAGCATTTAAACTAAAATGAACTACCATTAAAAATGTAATGCTGGTTGCTGTTCCAGGTCCTACCTAGCAAATAACATAGTTGTGAAAAGTAACTAGACAGAAATCTGGTTGTAAGTAAGTTATCAAGGTGGTATTCTTCCTAATTTCACAATGAAATGTGCTGGGCTTGTGCTGAGGTATATTTTGTTCAATAGTATATTGTAAAGGTGATGTATATTTAGATCACAAATCCAACTATTAATTAGTGCAAATAGATAATAATAAAACCTTATCAGCCCACTCATTTTTTTTTTAAGATTGATTTTTGTTCTGCTACAGTGAGGGCTTGTACTTGAAGCTTCACTTTACTGGACATTCTTAGTGTACTTTTAGTTGGCTGTTGCTGTATATTTGTAAGAAGGGTTTTAGAACTCTGGTTGCATTTGTAAATTGCTATAGTGGCACCTAGTGGTAGTATAATAGTATAAATAGCCTAACACATCATGATAAGAATTCTCAGAACAGCCAGGTACTTGGCTGTTAGAACACCTTCTGTTTTGTTAAATTTAATTTGACTTGTCATTTTGGTATATCTGGATGTGATAAATTTATTGTGATTCTACATAGTTTAGTTTAAAGATGCTGATGAAATGGATTACGGATTTTAAAATGTAGGCTCATTCAAAGGAATTGAAAGTTGTTTTTGACCTCATAATAAAGACCACGATATTTAAGCTTCGAAGGAATAGTAGTTGCATTTACAAAAACTAACTTTTTACTGAGTGTGAGGTGAGATGAGACTACTGCTGACTTATAGAGGTGAGATTCTTACTTTGAAACTCTTTATTGCTCTACCCCGTGCTGTACATTACATGCAACTGGGAATGAAACCAGCAACCAACAATCTGTAGTAGTTGGTTTTCTTCTAAATTACTTTGAAGTTGGGATATTGATACCGAGAATTGATGCATTTCATTTTAAAGATTGTTAGTAAGGAGCAAAGCACTCCCAGTTCAGGGTACGACTATTCTTCATTACTGGATTCTTTAGCCTTAACTCTGGAATAGTATTCTTTTGCATGTGGTGCTTGCCTTACCCATTCGAATGGCCCATTAGTTTCTGAGTGAGTTAGCCAAATTATGGATAAATTTGTGCTGTGGGTCCACAACCATGGGCTCAACTGGTCCTGTACACGTTAATTTCATTAAAAAAGGTAACAGCTGCAGTTAATTTTTTATTTCATTGGACTGTGGCTGGACTTGAAGTTAGTGTCTGAGCGTTGAAGAATTCTATATCTGTTGCATTTGATGTGGCCAATATTTTGCTGGAAACAAATTGGCCATTCTGCGTGTGTCATTGTAATTTTGGCTGAAAGGTATGTGTTATCTGTCATTCAAAGACCGGCTGTGTACCTGCAACTAACATAACTGTAATACTGGAGATGTCAAAAGAACTTAACAAATGTGGTCAAGCACATGCCTGACATGTCTTCAGAAATCTGGCCATTCGGGTGACATCCCAGACCAGCCCACTATTGCCCCTTGGCAGGACAGCATGAAAGGTTGAATTGAATATTCAGAACTACTTTAAGGTCCACATTAGGCATGGTATAAGAATCATAAAATTTAGCCACTTTTAATTGGAAACTAACTTACAAAAGCTATATTTATGTGTAGAAAAGTAGAAATTCAACGTTTTTAAAAAGATACAATTGTGAGCTTGTTTGAAGAGGGGTATCCCTGCTGATGTTCTTTACTAGGCATATCCCATCTTCAGTTGTTACACCAGCAGTCTAAGAAGCGGGTTCCATCCTGCAGCAGACAAAACGTAATGAACATGTCATTTACTAGGATTCTAGATGGCCCTATGCTTCGGACTAGAACTCCTGCTACTGGATTAGAGTATTATCAATTCATTTTATTTTGCTGACCAATAGATACAGAGCACCACAGCTCAGAAACAGGCGCTTTGGCCCATCTAGTCGGTGCTGAATTGTTGTTCTGCCTAGGCCCATCGACCCTCACCTGGACCATTGCTCTCCATACCCCTTGCATCCGTGTACTTATCCAAGCTCTTTTTATTTTGTAATCAACCCAGCATCTACTAATTTATCAGTTAACTAGTACCACTAAAATGTATTGTTCATTGTTTTAAGGTTAACCATTTAATGTACTTTAAGTTGAGATCTTGGCGTCTGTACACCTTTATCTTGCATTCCCATATTGTTGGCAAATTTTCCATTTTAGTGGTTTTTAACTGTTCACTATACTTTAATGGTTCTTTTAGTGTAGAGAACCCAACTGCGAAAATAAAGGACACATACAAGATTAAAGCTTTTGAATACTGGTGGACAGTGTATTTTTAAAATCTTTTTATTAAAATTTTACTTAATCCGAAAACCAACTGCATTATTTTGATCATAGGTAAATCCTGTGTACTGGCTGGAACTGTAATCATTATCATTCAGTCCAATTGATGAGTCCCAGAGTATATAGAAATATTTATACCCTCTTCTGTCTTGCAAAGTGATGCAGGAAAAACACCCTTTGTTCCACTTTTATTATTGAGTTAACTGTTTTGTATCGTCCTCTAAGGAAAATGCCTTTGAAAACTTTAGCTTAACAAGTTATACCTTGTAGTTTCTTCTGTGCCTTGAGATCAGCCGCATTGAGTTCAAGTTGTAGATGGCTCAGTTACCACATTCAAAGTGTTTGCAGTATTCCAAGTTTAGTATAATAAAAGTGCAACTGGCTCAATAATAGATCCCAGCACCTGGTTCATTTTTTTTGAAACATTATACACTTACTGGGTATGATAGGTGTCAAATTAACAAAGCTTGGTCTTTTTTAAACTAAACTTTTCCTTAGCAAATGGAAAATGGTGGAGTGCACTAGCACAGTGGTTCAGTTACTAGAATAGTAATTGGAATTCTGGACAATTGATCGAGATAGAGCCATCTCAGATTCTACATGGCAGTTGGGAGAATTTATCAGAATTAAATAAAAATACAATTTACAACATGTCTGGGTTGATGTAAAACCCCTTACAATTTACTAATAACTGTCAGAGAAGAAATTCTCTAACAGATGAGTTCATCCTAATCTAGTCTATTTGAAGCGTGTTTCCAAATCCACCTGTAGGGCAATAATGCATAGAAAATGTTGATTTTGCTTGCAAAGTCCACATCTCGTGCATGAGTAAACAGCAAAACAAAATCTGTACAACCATTGATGTGCCTATGCCCAACTTCATTTTCAATGTTGTACTTTCTCTCCTTGTTTTTGTCAAACAGCTCTCCTAGACTGACCTTTGGCTGCAACTAATCAATAATTTAACGTCTCATGATTATTTGTGCAAGTTTCTTGCACAATAATCTACTAGCTTTCTGAAGTTGTGATGTTCTGTGCTGTATGCTTTCTCTCATCTCTTCCTCAGATGCATAAGCAAATCCATATTCTGATGCAGAACGTAGCTAAAGGATATCACTAACTTGCCTCCTGATCTGGAGAGAGGAACTCAAAACGAAAACCATTCTGTGCAATGGAAAAGATTGATTACAATAGTCAGGACCTGTCTTTACTTTCATTTGTGCTAGGATGAGATAAAGACAAGTTAGGGTTTAGATGAGAAGCACCACTTTTTCAAGTAATCTATCAGTAGCCATTGTCCAGACTCTGTGAATCTTGCTGGTTTTGCACCCAGTTTTTTCATATTTTTATCAAGCATTGATAATGTTTTACCACACTCTTGAAGGTAGTATGGCAGTGGGGAAAACAACTAAAAAATTCAAAATATTAAGTATTAGAGTTATAGGTCTAAAAGGTGTACAAATCAAATTCTTTAACTGTACCCATTTTCAGGTGTTGAGGTTAATGAGAAATAAATTTGAACAATATTTCACGTTGAAAATAAGCTCTGAAGATTTTTTAAGCTTTCATCAGTGTTTAGCAATAAAACGTGTCCAAAGTTAATAATTACATTGAAAATCTTTTCATGCATATGATGCCCAACAGGTACATCTGTTCTGAAAACAGCTGGATCATAAAAATTAAACGGAAAATTGCTTCCAATGAACAAACTTTTGCTGAGGTCCAGTAAAACATTGTATTTATATATGTTCAACATTGAAGGTATTTTGAAATTGAAAATCAAAAAAAAACAACAGATGTGACTGGTGTTTCATCAAATTATTCAAGCAAGTAAAATTGAATTATTAAAATATACAAAAGATATAAGAATAGGTGAGGTCAATCAGCTGCTGCAGTGTTAAAACAAATGGCAGTCCTCTGCAAGTGCAAAAGGGATGGTAGAAATCTGAAATCTAATGCTGGAAGTGCTAGATTAGTGATTTATCTGAACTAAGAAAAAAGATGCAAGTAATTTCAGGAAGAGGAGCATAATGATATGAAAGGGAAAATGGAAAAAGGCCGTGATATGGTAGAAGACACATTAAGTGGTAAAATGTGTGACAATACCAATCTAAAAGGATATTAATAAGCTTAAATGGAGAATAAAAAGGTCTGGAGGAGGTGTAAATGCAAATAGCAGTATTGTTCCTGAGAGTTGTAATCAGGGAGGGAAAATGGGTATGGTCCTGATCAGAAATGATTAAGATCAATAAGTCTAGAAGGTTCAGGTATCTAGTTGAAAGATTAGCTACTTTGCCTCAAGTTTTGTATTTAGTTTTTTTAAAACCAGTAGGATGAGTGAGTAGGGGATGAGAGTGGATGGTGAATTGGTGAATGGTGTTGGAAGATGATTGTGGTGCTTGTGTACTGAAAATAATTTGCAAGTCATATCCTAACTGTTTTCCCCATTCCAGGGTGGAGGAAACTTCACTGTGAGTACAGTAAATGGTACAAGCTGAAGTTTCACCTGGAACGAACTTTTGGGGCAATGGTTGGGGATAATGGTGTAGGTTAAAGGTCAGGTTAAACTCTTGCATTTGGGGTCATTCACTGGGAAGAAGAAATGGTGATAAGTAGATTAGAGAATGAATTCATCATGCTAAGAGGGGATGGTAAGGTATTAATAGCCTTGCTCTGAAAGTTTGGGAAATCTGTTGAATTTGGCAGTTGCTGAGATGAAAGTTGCCAAGAACAAGAGTCCTTAAATGGTTCTTGCATGCTAAAGCCATGTTGCATTATAAAGCATATTGATGTGCAGTTGAAGAGGTCATTCATGTAACTTTTTTCTCAGAATTTGAAGCATCAGATGCTGATGTTTTATGGGAGGTCAAGTATGGTCCCTATCCCTATTCCTGTGGAGTCAATCATTTTAGCTAGATATCATCTCTTACTCCATTAATGAATGTCATTCACATTTGGAGTCCAGCTTTTGTTTAATAATCAACATGAGGTCAACATGAAGGGGAGAGACTGCAATTAATCTCAGGACAAAAAGGAGCGATTTATTAAAGAAATTTTACTAAGTTTTTAGAAACTATTGGCCGATGTGGATTTGTATATTAGATTCACAAGTCTCCAGAGTTTTTCACTTTAGGAATCAATGGGCCTTTGGGTAAGATTAAAATTGTTGTGGATTTGTTCGGCAGGGCTCAATCTTAAATTGACTTGTATTACTTGTGTATTAATGAGTTTTTTTATTCTAATAATTGAACAGCTTTCTGATGCATAGTTTTAAAATGTTTTTAAATAGTTTTCAGTTTCACGAAGTAAAACATTAGTTACTTAAATGTAAGCTACATCTATACAATACTTCAAAATAACAAATTTCCACACAATTTCTCAATTTCCAAGAAGTATGTGTTTTGGATAGAGATTTGCCTTCTACCAAAATCCCACAGTTCTTTCTCACTTTGTACTTTAATGTTGAAGAAATAACTATTGATTTTGTCTTGCAGCTGTGAGTAATAGAATGCCTTCTGGACCGAATGCTTCTTCCCACACTACAACCCCCCCTACTCCTCAGCCTCGTACTCAAACTCCAAGTCCAGTTGTTTCTCCTTCTTCAATGTTGCCCCTTTATCCTTCAGTTGAAATAGATGCCCAAGTAAGTTTTATATAAGAGATAAACATTGGGAAATTCGGAAAATGGGAAATTATGAATATATTGCGAGTTATTTAGTGCTGTTCTAGATGAAAGTTCTGATACCAAGATTTAGCTAATCTATGAAATGTTTATTTCATTAGTATGGATGAGTGATTTCCATCGACAGTGCTATGCTCTTGAGTATAAGCATTAATTACATATATGCTGTAAAGTTGTTTAAAACTTCATTTAACAATGCATTGTTTTCACTTAGACGGAGAGCAACCATGATACAGCATTAACGTTGGCATGTGCTGGGGGACATGAAGAACTTGTATCAGTATTAATAGCTCGTTGTGCTAACATTGAACACCGGGATAAAAAAGGTATGCATTAATTTGTAATTAGATCTGGTTTAATTTCATTGAAGTAGCAAAACATTTGCAAAACAGTCATATTCCGTGGTTGCCAACCTCTTATAAGTACGAAGGATGCCTTAATGGGTATTCTTCTTTGTGAGCAAGGTTGCTCACAAAGAAGACCTCAAATGCTTGATAGGTGCTACACTGGCGTAAGCCTAGTAGTGGCCTTTGGCAACTTTCAGAGCATGTATGGACAGCTATCAAATTATAGTGAATATGACTCAATTCATCAGGAAGATTTCTCTGGGGGAAGAAAAAGCTTTCCTTGAGCTTTCTATTCCCATTGCGTGGAGCTTTTATTGGAGTTTGAATTGTAATTTTAAGTCTTTTACAACCACTATAAACTGCTCCTTATAGGCAGGTAGAGAATGTGTTGTGCAGTTATGTAGCAAAGAATCAAACCATTTGGCCCAACAAGAACAAACAATGTTTGTGCTCCTTCTGCCTTATAACATCTCACTCAATGGCACATTTATGTTAATATTATTGGATCTCCAGCATGTCTAATCTGAAATTTATTACTCTTTTCCTCTGATTAGGATTTACTCCATTAATTTTGGCTGCCACGGCTGGTCATGTTGGTGTTGTAGAAATTCTGTTGGACAAAGGTGCAGATATTGAAGCACAATCTGAACGCACCAAGGATACGCCATTGTCATTGGCTTGTTCAGGAGGAAGGCAAGAGGTAACACACCTTTAAGTTCATATTAGAGGTTAGATTCAATAAGCACAACTTGAGAGTACAGTCGGCCCTCCTTATCCACGAGGGATTAGTTCCGGGACCCCTTGCGGATACCAAAAAATGCAGATGCTCAAGTCCCTTATTCAACCTGACTTAATGCGGTGGACCTTAGGACCCAGTGGAGCCCCGGACCTTATTTAACCTGTTGCAGTGCGGTGGACATTAGGACCCGGTGGCGGAGCTCTGAATCCGCAGTGTTTCTCTTCATGAAAATAATCACGATTGAAAATAAAGTGGAAATAATAAAGCTATCAGAAAGAGGTGAAGCTCTATCGGTCATTGGAAAAGTGTTGGGCTACAGTCAGTCAACGATCGGAACAATTTTAAAGGATAAAGTGAGAAAGGGCCTGCCCCGATGAAAGCTACAATTATTACTAAGCAACGCAGTGGTTTAATTATTGGGTTTTGGGTTTTTGATCCTTCGCATCAACCTGGCAGGGATGGAGAGCGCGCTCGGGAGCGGTCTGACACTGGATCGAAATCGGGAACTTCCATTCCCAACCCGGCGCTGAAACATATGTTTCTTAAGTGTTTTATATGCATAGAAAGGTAAAATATATACTATATACTAAGACAAACATTTGACTTAACAGATGCTAAATAATATCGGATGTAAGAGAACTTCCGTTTTTTTTCGATCCCGATCCACGATAACCTACGCACATCCTCCTGTATACTTGAAATCATCTCTAGATTACTTGTAATACCTAATACAATGTAAATACCTTGTAAAATAGTTGTTATACTGCATTGTTTAGGGAATAATGACAAGATAAAAAAGTCTGTACATGCTCGAACAAGTGCTGGAAGAGCACTTCCGGATTTTCTCAATTCGCAGTTGGTTGAATTCGCACATGTGGAACTCGCGGATAAGGAGGGCCGACTGTATATGGAAATTGCACTGTATCAAAGTATAATCTCAATTTAATGAAGTAACTAAGGTTATAAAAGAAAAGTTAAATTCATAAAGCCAGTGTATTTCACGTGATTATAATTAATAATAACAGTCAATAGCAGTAATAGTCAGCCTTTTGTTACATTATTGGTCACAAAGGTCAATACTAAATCCCACAAAGATAAGATTTTTCAAGAATACTGCAGCATCCCATAGACGACATGTCTGAATGGTATCTCTTTTAATACCATAATCTTGCTATGCCATATAATATTTGGTAAAGTGGATCAACTTTTGTTGACATATCTAAACCCTTTTTCTTGAATGACTTAAGGTGGTGGAGCTGTTGTTGGCTCGCGGTGCAAACAAAGAACATCGGAATGTTTCAGACTACACACCTCTTAGTCTTGCTGCCTCTGGTGGCTATGTTAACATCATTAAGATCCTTCTGAATGCTGGAGCAGAAATTAATTCCAGGTACAATATATTAGTGATTCTGATGTAGGAATGATGTTCTCCAATGATGTTTCCTTATAATGTGATGAAAATATTCTAGTCTGCTGATTTTTAGATTTCATTAGATATACGCAATTTTCATGTTAGTACATTTTTTTCTTCCCCCATTTTTGTTTCCCCATCCTATCCCCAAAAATTGTTATGGTTTTAATTTTGCTAGTGCTTTCCTGGCAATTTAGATTAGCCTAAACAAATCTCCACGTAAATGGCTGAAAGTACAGACGGATAATTATTTGAGATTATCGGGGAACATGATGAGCACAAGACTGCAGTACAATCTTATTCACAATATGGTTTGAAGATTGAAGTAAAGTAGAAATGAAAAGCCAGATGTATTGTTGTCAGTGAATTCAAAGTCAAATAACTTACAGGAGTTACTTGCCCTGGAGGTGGAAAATAACTTTATGGCCTTCCTCTGAATTGAAGGGAAAACAAGAAAATGAGATTTTTCAAAGTTATGAAAGCAGTAAAACTAATGTTTTGGTTATCTGGTTTGTGATATTCTACTTATGTTACATTGAGTCATTTGGCATGAATTTGAAGTTAAGTATTTATAAACGCACCTCCAAACCGATTTTACATGCTTTAACTCCATTTTGCATGCTTTGAACAATTTTAAGTGTAGAAGGTTTGATTAACTTGAAAGGTTACACGGGAAAATGTGTAATAACTTGGATTCGGCATTTTCTTGGCACTGGCTTCTGCTTAATCACTTCAGGGGTTTCACACAGGTTAGAAATCACGTAAGATGTGATTTTTGTGGTGGGCTATGTGTATCAATTTTGCATAAAACAAGGTAGCAAAAGAAAAGCAGTGTGTAGACGTTTGCAATGATGGTGATTTAAGCTGTTTATTCTGTTGCAGGACTGGCAGCAAATTGGGGATTTCTCCATTGATGTTAGCTGCAATGAATGGCCATGTGGCATCAGTAAAGCTGTTGCTTGATATGGGCTCTGACATCAATGCCCAGATTGAGACAAATAGAAACACTGCCCTCACTCTGGCTTGCTTCCAAGGCCGTGCAGAAGTTGTCAGCCTACTGTTGGATAGGAAGGCGAATGTTGAGCACAGGGCAAAGGTACTTTATTTAATAAAATAAATGCATTAAAAGCAATGCTCAAATTTAAAGATGTAAAATATTGATCTTTAAAATGTTTGTTTTTGGTGCAATCACTTTACTTGAACTACTTTGTGAACAGTTTGAATTTTAGTTTTTATTTGAGTGCCTTACTTCAAAAGTTAACAGTTAACTTTGTATATGCATTTATTTGTCTTTTTGACTAATGGAATTTTAGGGTTTTTTTTTGCAGCTACTTTCATGACAGTGGATTTGTTTCTCTATATCCTATTGAATTTTTTACTCCAGTGATGATTGAAGTGTTCTTATTCTCCAAACTGTGTTCTCAGAATGCAAGTTCTTACCTTTGGCTAGGGTAGATCACTTTGCATGGTTTTCAAGATCTAATTCCTTTGTTTTCCTGCCATTTAATTGCTGCCTCTCTCCATTTCTCTTGCTGCTCTTTTTCGGTCTTGTATGATTGTGCAAATTGGAGTGGGAGTGAGGTTCAGATCCTGTTTTCCATCTCTGGTTAGAAACAGGCTGAAAATTTAACAATTATCAAAAGGAGTCAAGAGGCATTAAGACTATATGGAACTCAAACAAGCAGGAAGACTAAAATTATGCAAATATTTATATTGCAGAAAAGATAGGAATATTGGTAGTGGAAAAATGAATGTTTAAATTGAACTTTATGAAAGCCAGAAGTAAAGCTAAACATATCTAATGAGAGCAGATTGTAATCACCATAATAAATGGGCATTGGGAATAGGAGTGCCAAAATAATTATGGTATTGATACTGAATGAGCATCCTTGAAAGATTAGGAGGCAAGGTCAGTGGTCAGTCTCCTAAAGATCCCTTGTCAAGCTTTTTGCACTTTTTCTCATTTTTTATCCAGGTGGTGCAACATTTAGTACTTTTACTTCACAGCTCCAAAATGTAGGTTCAATCCAACGTGGCGTTTGCACGTTCCTTGTGTGGGTTTCTCCCGAGTGATTCAGTTTCCTCTTGTGTCCTCTTAAGTGTGTTTTCAGATTAGCTGGCTATTGTAAACTACTCAATGCAGGTAATTTAATAGGAATGAGACTAATAGGATTACTGAGCTGGGAGTGGACATGGACCTGAACTCTTGTGTCAAAATAAGCAAATCCTTTTAACAAAGATAATTATGCTGAAGAAATTTGAAGCCGACAAATTCCTTGGAAGTGATGGGTTTTGGAAAGGGTCAACAGAGTTTGTAGAAATGTTAGTTTTATTCTTCCAGAATTCCCTAGATACTAGAGTACACCTGCAGTTGAAATGTTGATCCCTTTGTACAAAAAGACTGGACAGAGAATGCAGGGAACTTTCCGCCAGTTGGTATGATAGGAAAAGGTGGGCTACATTAAAAAAAATTAACATATTTGTATGATATTACATAGTTAAATGAAAAGAACATCTTGACAAATTCAAGAGTCATGCACACCCAGCAGATGTGGTGGTGAGAATCAATAGATGTAATGTATTCAGAATTTCAAAACAATTTTGGAGTGTGACATGCAAGAAACTGACAACATCTGGTGTAAATTAAGAAGTAATCACATATCACAAAACAGAATAACTGGGTTATTTTTTCATTTTGTTAGGAGTCAGTGAATTACTGAAAAAAATCGTAGCTTGGGCTTAGCTATGTTCATTCTTAATTACTTAGATGTGAGAAGTAAAATACCGAGGTGGTGCTACATTGGAAATATACACCATACTGTTGTAAAAATAAAAGATCCTTCAGGCAATACTGAAGTATTTCACAAAATGATCAGGAAATTCTGATCATTTGGTTGAGTTCCCTTCTTGACCAATAACACTCAGATAAATGACTGTGTTTTGATAGGCGTTTGCTGAGTTTTGGGAAGATACATTTGTCTGCTGCAGGATCACAAAACTTGAAGTGCATAATATGTAAATTATTTTGGTATTTTTGTGTTGTGTTACTATATAAGTTTGTTAAATTTCTAGAACGATGCAAAGCAGATGAAATTGAAAAATAATACTGCTGTTTAAAATAACTGGAACCCTTTCTATTTAGACTGGCCTCACACCCTTAATGGAAGCTGCCTCTGGAGGGTATGCAGAGGTGGGGAGAGTTCTGCTTGATAAAGGGGCTGATGTTAATGCACCACCTGTGCCTTCATCACGTGATACAGCTTTAACCATTGCTGCAGATAAGGGTCACTACAAGTTTTGTGAACTGCTGATAAACAGGTATTTAATAATTTAAATTCATTAAAGGATTGTTTTTGTATAAAATGATTTCATTTTTTGTATAAAATGATTTCATTAAAGTCCTGTGAAATTTCAGCCAATCAATTTTTGACCACCTTTCTTTGAACACAACAGAGGGGCTCACATTGATGTTCGCAATAAGAAAGGTAATACACCTTTATGGCTGGCTGCAAACGGTGGGCACTTTGATGTTGTCCAGTTATTGGTCCAGGCTGGTGCTGATGTGGATGCAGCAGACAACCGAAAAATCACACCTCTTATGGCGGCCTTCCGCAAGGTAACTCTTGTTCTCTTGATGACACTATTAACAAGGTGGATGCCACTATTCCGGTTAGAGATCATTGTCGTCAAGCTATGACTTTATTCTCATATGGAAACTGATCATGACTCTAGGGAAAAAAATAGATTGTGGTTTAAGTATATTCTGATCTTTAAAATCTTTATTTTTCCTCTAAAGATGACCACATGGAGAAATCTGCACTTTTAAACCATAAAATTCCTCTTCCACACGAGGCATTTTCAGTGTTTCAGAATTCCTAAATCTTGTTGTATATGCCTTTTTATGTAAATTGAGTGTTCAAAATTCAAAGTAAATTTATTATCAAAGTACATACTGTATACTTCATATGCTATTCTGAGACTAATTTTCTGGTGGACATTCAGAGCAAATACAAAGAAACATGAAAAACTGCACACAACAGAAATGGACAAACAACCAATGTGCAAAAGACAGGAAACTGCAAATACAAAAAGGAAAATACATAATAATAATTAAAATAAGCAATAAATATCAAGAATGAGATTGAGTCCTTGAAAGTGAGTCCATAGGTTGAGGTATCAGTTCAGTGTTGGAGTAAGCAAAGTTATCCCCTCTTGTTCAAGAGCCAGATGGTTGAGAGCTAATAACTGGTCCTGAATCTGATGGTGTGGGACCTGAGGTGCCAGTACCTGCTCCCTGATAGCAACAGAGAGAAGAGAGCACATCCTGGGTGGTGAGGGCCTTGATGGATGCCACTTTCCAGCAACACTCCTTGTAGATGTGCTCAATGATGGGGAGGGCTTAACCTGTGAAGAACCGGGCTGTATCCATTCCTTTTTGTAGGTATTTCCATTCAAGGAGATTGGTGATTCCATGCCAGGCTTTGATGCAACCCGTCAGTGTACTCTCCATCTTGTATCTAAAGAAGTTTGAGAAAGTTTTAGATGACATGCTAAATCTTTGCAAACTTCTTTATATAAAAAAAGCAGAAATGCTGCCTTTGTAATTGTACTTGTGGGCTGTACCCAACACAGATCCTCTGAAGAAATTGTGCTGAGGAAATTAAAGTTGCTGACCCTCTCCACCTCTGATACCCCGATGAGGAGTGGCTCATGGACCTCCCGGTTTCCTCCTTCTGTTGTCAATGATCAGATCTATGGTTTTGCTGACATTGAGTGAAAGGTTGTTTTTGTGGCACCATTCAGCCAGATTTTTAATCTCCTATATGTTAAATTTTAAATTCCTTTAAGTTCCTGGGTGTCATAATCTCAGAGGACCTGTCCTCAACCCATCATATAAATATTATTGTGAAGAAAGCACGTCAGCACCTCTATTCCACAGGAGTCTGTGGAGATTCAGCATGTCATTGAAAACCTTGGCAAACTTCTATAGCTGTGATGTGGTAAGTGTGCTGACTGGCTGCATTATGGCCTGGCATGAGAACACCAATGCCTCTGAGCAGAAAATCCTACAAAAGGTAATGAATTTGACCCAGTACATCACGGGTAAAACCCTACTAACCATTGAACACATCTACATGAAACGTTGCTGTAGAAAAGCAGCATCCATCATCAAAGATCCTCACCACCCAGGCCATGCTCTTTTCTCGTTGCTGCCGTCAGGTAAAAGGTACAGATGCCTCAGGACTCGCACCACCATGTTGAAGAACAGTTACTACCACCACAAACATAAAGCTCTTGAACAAAAGGGGATAGCTACACTCATTTAAGAACTCTGTTATATTGTTATTTCACACTTTTTTACTGCTATTTATTTATATCTGCATTTGCACAGTTTGTTCACAATTCCGTATGTTTGCAGTTACTGTTCTATAGATTTGCTAAGTATGCCTGCAGAAAAAGAATCTCAGTTGTGTATGGTGACATGTATGTACTCTGATTATAAATTTTACTTTGAACTGATTTGTCACCACTTTTCATTCTGGCAACAGCAGTAATGTTGTTAGCAAACATAAACATGGCATTGGAGCTGTGCTTAGCCATGCAGTCATAAGTGTAAAGCGAGAAGATCAGCGGGCTAAGCACACACACAGCCTTGTGGTGCACCTGTGCTGATAAATTGTGGAGGAGGTGTTGCAAATCTCAATCCAAGTAAGGAAATCAAGGATCCAGTTGCACAAGGAAATATTGAGGCCCAAGTCTTGCAGCTTATTGATTACTTTTGAGAAGGTGATAGTATTGATTGCATAACTGGAGTCGCTGAAGATTATCCTGATGTATGCATCTTCACTATCCAAATGTTCCAGGGTTGAGTGAAGAGCCAACCAAGTGGCATCTGCTGTTGACCTGTTGTTATGGTAGACAAATTGGAGGCAGGAGTTGATGTGTTTAATCACCAACCTCAAATGCTACTGGATGAAAGTTGTTGAAGCAGGTTACCACATTCCACTTTGGATACTGGTATAGTTGAAGCCTGCTTGAAGCAGGTGCATACCTCAGATTGCCAAAGCGGGAGGTTAAAGTTCTCAGTGAACATTCCAGCAGTTGATCAGCACTGGTCTTCAGTGCTTGACCAGGTACCCAGCTGGTCTGATGCTACTTTGGGGAGTTTGAACTAGTTTTGCAGGGGCTGGGAACTGGAGCCCCAGGTCAGCAAGGGAAGGATCGGACCAGAAAGTAGATGCCAGGGGAAGTAATGAAAGGCAAAATTAAAATAACAGGTATGATTTGTTGGATGGTTTGAAGTATGTATATTTCAATGCTAGGAGTATTATGGGCGAGGGTGATGAACTTAGAGCATGAATCAGTAGTTGGAGCTACGATGTTGTAGCCAATACTGAAACTTGGTTGAGGTAGGGGCAGGAATGGGTGATTAGCATTCCAGGTTTTTGAGGTTTTAGAAAAGGTAGAGGAGGAGGTATCACAGCTGCACTGGGGGAGATATAACTGATGGGTCAGACACGAGTTCATTTGGGTGGAACTCAGGAATAGGAAGGGTGCAATCACATTGATGAAATTATACTACAGACCCCTAACAGCCACTGGGACATTGAGAAACCGATATGTAATCAGATTAAGAAAGTGTGTAAAATAATAGGGTTGTTGTCAGAGGGAATTTCAACTTCCCTATTATGAACTGCAGCCATCTTGGTGTAAGAGGTTTAAATGGGGCAGAATTTCTTAAATGTATCCAGGCGAGTTTCTTACATAAATATGTGGACGGTCCAAAGAGAGGAGGTGCCATAACTGGATCCGGTGTTGGATAATGAAGTTGGCCATATTGACTGACTTTTCGGTGGGTGAACAGTTAGGAAACAGTGACCACAACTTCCAGGATAGCTATAGATAAGGATAGGTACGGTCCTTGAAGAGTTTTAATTGGAGTAGGGAAAATTCCGAGGACATTAGGCGGGAACTAAGAAGTGTTAATTGGGAACACCTGTTTTTCTGGCAACTCCACATCAGACATGTGGAAGGTGTTTAAAGATCAATTACTGAGTACAGGACAGATATGTTCATGTTGGAAGGAAGGATGGGGATAGAAAGATGAGAGAACCCTGGTTGTCCAAAGAAATGATGAATTTAGTCAAGAAGAGAAAGTAAAAGTACGTAAAGCTTTTGAAGTTGGGATTGAATGAAGCATATGAGTGTAAAGAGGCCAGAAAAGTACTAAAGAAAGGAATTGGGAAAGCCTGGAGGAGTCATGAAAGTCCTTGGCAAGTGGGATTAAGGTGAATCACAAGGCATTCTAGACATACATAAAAAGCAAGAGGATAACTAGGGAGAGGGTAGGACCACCCAGGATATGGGGGGGGGAGGGGGAACATTTGTTTGGATGCAGAGAATGTGAGTAAGGTACTTAATGAGTACCTTGCTTCAGCATTTACCAAGGAAAAAAAATATGGAGGTCCATGAGATCAGTGCTGAGTATATAAATACGTTAGGGTGTTTAAGGGTCAAGGAGGAGGAAGTGTTGGGACCCCTAGTGAGTAATAAAGTAGATAAATTCCAAGGACCTGATGGGATTTACCACAGGTTATTGAAGGAGGCAAGAGATGAGATTGCTAGGCCTGTGACCAGTATCTTCATGTCCTCTCTAGCCATAGGTGAGGTCCCGGAGGACTGGCAAGTGGTTAATGTTGTACCTGTATTTCAGAAGGGAACAAGGGAAAATCCTGGGAACTATAGACTGGTGAGTCTATTGTAGGGAAATTGCTGGAAAAAATTCCAAGGGATAGGATATATGAGCATTTGGAAACCCATGGCCTAATTTGGGAGAACCAGCATGGCTTTTTGTGTGGCAGGTCATGCCTTACCAATTTGATTTGAGTTTTTTGAAGAGGCGACGTGAAAGATTGATGCTTGTGGGGCAGTGGATATTCCCTACATGGATTATAGTAAGGCATTTGATAAAGTCCCTTATGGAAGGCTAATCCAGAAGATTAAGGTGCATGGGTCCATGGTGAGTTGGCGGTTTGGATTCAGAACTGGCTTTTGCATAGAGAACATATAAGTTAGTGATTGAGGACTTATTCGAGCTGGAGATATGTAATCAGTAGAGTTCCACAAGGACCTGCACTGGGACCTCTGCTGTTTGTAAGTATATAATTGAACTGAATGAAAATGCAGATGGGTGGGTTAGTAAATTTGTGGATGATACCAAGATTGGTGGAGCTGTGGATAATAATGTAGAAGACTGGTAAAGAATACAGCACGGTATAGATCAGTTGCTAATATGAGCTGAGAAATGGTAGGAGTTTAACCCAGATAAATGTGAAGTGTTGCACCTTGGTAGGGCAAATGTAAGTAGACAGTACGTACACTATTAAGGGGAAGATCCTTAACAGTGTTGCAGAGCAGGTAGATCTTGGCATCCAAGTTCATAGCTCCTTGAGGGTGGCCACACAGGTCAGTAAGGTGGTTAAGAGGCTTATAGAATGCTTCTATTTGTTGAGGCATTGAGTTCAAAAGACAAGAGGTTGTGCTGCAACTTTATAAAGTTCTGGTTAGGCCACATCTGGAGTATTGCTTACAGTTCTGGTCATCCCTCTATAGGAATGATGTTGAGGCTTTGGAGAGGATGCAAAAGAGGTTTACGAGGATGCTGTCTGGTTTAGAGGGCATGTGCTATCACGAGAGGCTGGATAAACGGGTTGTTTTCTCTCAAGCGCTGGAGGCTGAGGGGAGATCTGGAGGAGGTTTACAAGATTATGAGAGGCATAGATAGAGTGGACAGAGAGTATCTGTCTCCCAAGGTTGAAATGTCTAGTACCAGAGTGCATGTGTTGAAGGTGAGAAGGGGTGTGAGGGATAAGTTTGTTGCCCTGAGTCATGCATGTCTGGAATTCACTGCCTGACGTGGTAGAGGCAAATACATTAAACCCTCCCCAACAGCTCTAGCAAACTGCCCACAAGGATGTTGGTTCCCTTCAGGTTCAGGTGAAACCCATCCTTTTTCTATAGATCATACCTTCCCAAGACGAGATCCCAAAATCCAGAAATCTGAAGCCCTGCACCAGTTCTTCAGCCATGCATCACTCTAACCATGGACTTTTTACTCTCCTCCCATCCGGTAGGTGCTACAGGAGTCTCCTCTCCCACACCAGCAGGCTCAGGAAGAGCTTCTTCCCTGAGGCTGTGACCCTGCTAAACCGTATTGCACCCATATTGTACCGTCTCAGTACTTTTATATTTGTGTGCTGTAGCACTTCTTATTCGCAGTTATTTTGTAAATAATACTATTCTTTTGCGCTTCTGGTCAGATGCTAATTGCATTTCATTGGCTTTGTATCTGTACTCGGCACAATGACAATAAAGTTGAATCTAATCTAATCTAATCTGCTAAATCATCCTGTTCTTGCCCTCACTTGTGTGTGGTACATGCAGTAATCCAAAGACTACTACCCTGTGGTTTAGGAGTTTAAAGTGATTTGGTTTGTTTCACAACACTAGGATGATCTGATCAGTAAGCTTATAATTTTTTTTATGAACACATTGTTGTAATCCCATTCTTAAGGTTATTTAACAATTTAAATTTAATAGTGGCTTCTTACTATGTTTACCCCCAGGGTCATGTAAAAGTTGTGCAGTATTTGGTAAAGGAAGTGAATCAATTTCCATCTGATATTGAGTGCATGAGATACATAGCAACAATAACTGACAAGGTGAGTGCATTCCTACTGCAAGAGAGTCGAGTGTGTACAAGTGGATTTTTGTCTCTAGATTTCAATTTAATGTTGATTTGGGCACATTATTTCTGCAGAATCTCCGCAGTCATTAGCATGAATGATGGTGCTGTTATTCCTAAGCTGAATAATTGACTTTTGTTCCATTTTTATTCTAGCATCATCAATAGTAGTTTGTAATTTATACAATATGTGAAGCTGCCCAAAGAGGATCTTTCACTCTTCCTCCTCTATGCATTCTATTTTCCTAGATTCAGCTTTCACATTTATCCTGATACATGCACAATTTCCCTGAACCAGTGTTTTTATGGTTTGCATTTCATGATGAAGAGCTTCCACCCAAGAGTTGGGAAGAGAGAAGCTACCACCATATGTCTATGACAAAACCAAATACTTTCACCCTGGTACATTCTTTACAAACCCTTTACAATTTGACCCTAAACTCGGCTCTTGAATCCATGTCCTCTTTATCAGAAAAACTGCCTGCTTACTTTTTATCTTTTATCTCCTGGGTTATCTGCAACTGAAGCTGTCAGAGTAGGCGGGCATTCTTTCTACCTTTTTGTTCATGTGGACTCTTAGTGAAGATGACAGGGCTGCCACCTTGACGGTCATTGGCTAGATGCTGTTCAACCCCATTGCAAATTAAAGAAAACAAAACATTGTGAGTCTGAAGTATGTGTGTAGGTATCAGTATATACACACAATCTGAACTGAGATTGTAATGTCTGAGAACAAAATGCATCTGTGAGAGAGCAGAAGATAGATTTTTGGGTATCTTGGTAGATGTTACAAATGCACTGATATTTTGATGTCATAACTGAAATGGAACCAAACGCACACAATTCTACTGAGCTTGACAATAGAAATACATTAGAGAATGTTGTGATTATCCATGTTAAAGACTGCAGAGTAATGTGTTGAAGTCAAAAAGATTTTATGTACCCATGAATGTATCCAAGACGTGCTTGCCTAATCCTGCAACCCTGCTGACCTACATTTGCTTTGTGCCGGAATTATTCTTTTAAATCTTCTGCCTTCCTTTGCCCTTTAATAATTGCTTTGAAACTTTACATCACCTCTCTTGTTGATTAAGCAATACAAATTATAGTAAGATGCTGGTGTGTAATTTAAGGCACACTGTGGAATGAAGATGAGAGTAAGTTCGGTTGATGATATCTGTTCCTACAAAGAATCTCATTGAACATTTTTCCAGTGCAAGACTATGCTTTGTTGATAAATGAATGTCAAGAGATTTTCAACCTTCTTCATTTTCCATCTATTGTATAATCTACACGTACAGCTACTCAATCTTAAGCTTTAAAAGCTGTTAAACTGATTATTATTGTTGTAGGAGCTGCTTAAGAAATGCCACCAATGCATGGAAACAATAGTTAAAGCAAAGGACCAGCAAGCTGCTGAAGCAAACAAGAATGCAAGCATTCTGCTGAAGGAGCTAGACCTGGAGAAGGTGGGAGATCATTCTGAATAATTGTGATAGATGTCTAAAAATTTTACCATGGTGCCTATTTTAAACCTGTGCATTTAAATATTGCTGGGCCGTCATTGTCCTGGGTTAATTCATTTAAAGTTAGTAGATTATCCTCCTTGTTGCATTTTGGTAAAGTCAAGCCATTATTTCCTCATGTAATTTTCTTCATGCCTTATATACATGCTTCTGTATCCACATGGTATCTTGGTTTAAAATTGATTTGAAAATTTCAATGTGTCCCCACAGATAATTTCCTTCTTGCAACAGCTTTTGAAAATGATTGATCCTACTTGTTTTATTGATTGATTCAAATGTTAATATCATTATAGTCAAGAGAAGAAAGCCGAAAATTAGCTCTTGCTGCAAAAAGGGAAAAACGAAAGGAAAAAAGGAAGAAGAAGAAAGAAGAACAAAAGCGGAAGCAGGAGGAGGAAGAGGCCAGAGTTAAGGAGAGTTCAGAAAAACAGCAGACTCCTGAAAAGGATAGATTTGAAGGCAAGTTACTTTGATAAATATGTGTAAGGGAAATATTTGTTCAGCCTTTTGATTTAAAGATTGAACTGACCTGTTCCCGATTTCTTCACAGATGAAGAAGTTGTGCCTATTGAACCACCCAGTGCAACTACAACTACAACCATTGGTATTTCTGCAACTTCAGCCACCTTTACTAGTGCTTATGGGAAAAAGAGAGCTAATGTAGTAACAACACCAAGTACTAACAGGAAGAACAAGAAAAACAAAACTAAGGATTCCTCTCAGAGTGTGCAAATAATTCTAGAAGATCAGCACATGTCTATAGCCCAACAGAAGGCAGATAAAAATAAAATAAATGGAGAACCGAGAGGTGGTGGTGCAGGAGGGAACAGTGATTCTGATAACGTTGACAGTACAGACTGCAATAGTGAGTGCAGTAGTGGTGGTAAAAGCCAAGAGCTCAATGTAATTGCTGATTTCCACAACTTCAGTGAGCAGAAGTTATATCCTACAAGAAGTGAAAAGCCTAACGCTTCCTTCTCAGAAACCCCAAATCATGCAAGGTGAGATAAATATTGGATGTTGACATTGGTTCATTCTCAAAATAGTAGCATTACTTTTGGCATTTTCTCCTTTTTGTGAAATGTTTTATTTCTAGATTGCATGATGGCACCAGTGAAATGAATTCCAACTCTTTATCTGCAACTCACAAGTCCGCTTCACTGCCAGTGTCCTCCCCGAATGGAAAGATAAATTTAACAAGTCCAAAGCGAGGTCAAAAGAGGGAAGATGGCTGGAAGGAAGTTGTACGAAGGTAACTATGAATCATTAATTTTATCTATATGTAAATATGCCTGTAAGATTAAAATCTTGCTTTCCTTTCTATTGAAGTGACACTCAGAGGAACTAAGTTTGCTTAATTCTTCTGACATTGGTGTGTTTTGGTCAAAATGTAATATTTTTGTTTGAGAATGTGGCATTTAATCCATTGTTTTTTGAAATTTGAAAATAATCAACCAAAACCAAATTCTTCTCACTAGTCAGACCTTTACTGATATCCCTGGGGAAATAAGTGCAACATTAGCCTGGTCAGTTTTTATTCCGGTAAACAGTATTCTGTGCTAAATAGTCAACAAGTATTTAAAAAAAACTTCATAAAAGGAGTAATGTATCTATTATTCAGTCATCTTCTACTTAGCTGTATTGAGATGGAATTGGAAATGTATTTCTCTGAAAAATTTTGATGTCTAAACAGCCTTACTTACAGTTGGGGGGTGGGGGAGGGAAAGAAGAATTAATGCCTTTGAATGAATTAGGATATTAACCGAGCCTGTGCATAGCATAAAAAACAAGCAAGATGTTATTTAAGGAACATGTGGAGGGAAGTTGTGGAAAATTGCAAAGAAATAGGCTTGCTGTATCAATAGGTTCCAATAGGTACATTTAATATCAGAGAAATGTGTACAATATACATCCTGAAATTCTTTTCTTTGCAAACATCCACAAAAACAGAGGCGTGCCCCAAAGAATGAATGTCAGAACCCAAAAGCGCTCCCCCCTCCCCTGCACAGCCAGCGGCAAGCCCACTGCTTCCAGTCTTGTTCTCCCGCAACGCATCAGTCGGCGGCACAGCCTTGAATCAGCCCGCCACCAGAGCGTGAAAATCCAGCACCCTGAAGGTACACTAGTCTTCTAGGCCGTGTCCTTGGGTTATGGAAAAGTGGCCAGTTGTGAGGTCCTGAGAGCGGGTCCCATTCCCACAAAGAACCAAAATCAGGGTGTAACTCTAGGTCATGGTCTTCAAAAGAACCTTGAAAGGAAAAAAAAAACAGATATCAAAGATGGAAATAAAGCTGTTTCCGAAGATGCAAGCAAAGGAGTTCCATTTTGCACCATCATCACTAAGCTCCACCCTCTTTTTGCCCTCATATTGGGGTATTTTATCTGGAGGTTCAATGGAACTGCCATGGTGCTTCGGGCTTCGATAGTGTGGATATTGTTAAACATATTTAGGAATGTTTCCTCAGACGATATGTACCAGGCCCTACTTGGGAAAGTGTAAAGCTTGACACACTGTATTGCAAAAAGTGACTGAGGTGTCAGCAGAAAGCACTTTGGAACCAGCAGCCATAGTTCATTAGTTTTAAAATAGTTTTGGAAAGAGACATATATGGCATCACAGTTAGATAGGTGGGCAAAGGGATATTTAACAAATGGGAGGCTTTTAAAAATGAAATAACAAGTTCAAGGCCTGCATGTTCTTTTAGATTGATGATTACTAAGGAGTTACTAGACCCTCACCTTTACTCTCTGTATACCCATGACTGTGTTGCCACCCACAGCTCCAATCTGCTAATTAAATTCGCTTATGACACTACACTGATTGGCCTAATCTCAAATAATAATGAGGCAGCCTACAGATAAGAAGTCATTACCCTGACACAGTGGTGTCAAGAAAACAACCTCTCCCTCAATGTCACAAAAACAAAGGAGCCGGTTGTGGACTACAGGAGGAATGGAGACAGGCTAATTTCTATAGACATCAATGGGTCTGGGGTTGAGAGGGTGAACAGCTTTAAGTTCTTTGGCATAAACATAACTGGGGATCTCACATGATCTGTTCATACCGCCTGTGTGGTGAAATAGGCACAATAGCGCCTCTTTCACCTCAGTCGGTTGAAGAAGTTTTGTATGGGCCCCCGAATCCTTAAGAACTTTCAATAGGGGCACAATTGAGAGCATCCTGACTGGCTGCATCACTGCCTGGTATGGGAACTGTACCTCCCTTAATTACAGGATTCTGCAGAGTGTGGTGCAGAGAGCCCAGCGCATCTGTAGTTGTGAATTTCCCACTATTCAGGACATAATATAAAGACAGATGTGTAAAAAGGGTATGAAGGATCACTGGGGACCTGAGTCACCCCCACGACAAACTGTTCCAGCTGCTACCATCCAGGAAACGGTACCGCAGTGTAAAAGCCAGGACCAACGCTGTAGTTCTGTGTTACATTGACTGTCCTGTTGTACATACTATTTATTATAAATTACTATAAATTGCACATTGTACATTTAGATTGAGACATAACGAAAAGATTTTTACTCATGTATATGAAGGATGTAAGCAATAGAAGTAGAGTTAAGTTAAGGCTAACAGGTGCAGGGAACCTTGGATGATGAGGGATGTTGAGGCTCTGTGGGAAGGGAAATCAGGAGGCATGTGGATCCCTGGAGGATTATAGGGGATGTTGGAATATACTCAAGAAGGAAATCAGAAGGGTACAAAGAGGGTGTGAGTTTTGGCCGAGGAGATCAAGGAGAATCTAAAGAGATGTCTTAATTATATTAAGGGGAGAGTAACTGGAGCAAGAGCAATGAGAGATCTTGATTTAACCATCCCTTGATTTTTAAAAAAATGGCATGTATTTGTGTGAAATGTTTTAAGGTAAATTTTGATGTTTAAAAGATTGGGTGCAATATATTTTTGGTATTTCAGTAAAGCTTGTAGAGTGGTATGCCATTTACATTAAAGCAAAAACAATGCTTTTGTAGTTTTACCTCAAAAATACATTTTACAACATTCATAAATTGAGAAATGACTATTGAAAGTAGATCTTTGCATTCTGCAATCCAATTATGTAAATGTCTATTGAATGCACTTCAGCCCATCTGGTCCATGCTGAACTGTTGTTCTGCGTAGTCCCATCGTAGTGTGCCTAGACCATTGCCCTACCATCCGTGTACTTATCCGAATTTCTCTTAAATGCTGCAGTCTAACTTGCATCAACCTCTTCCTCTTGCAGCTTGATACACACTTGCTTCACCCTTGAAGTGATCATGTCCCCCGCCCACTTCAGGTTTCTCTTAAATATTTCACCTTTCACCCTTATCTTAGGTCCTCTACTTCTAATCTCACTCAACCTCAGTGGGAAAAACCTGCTTGCATTTACCTCTCATAATTTTGTATACATCTATCAAATCTCCCCTCATTCTCTGATGTAAGGTGGTTCAATCAAAACTATTGCAACAATTCCTTAAACATGGTTGAAATTTGCAATTAAAACTTAATTTGACAAGGTTGTTAGATTTTTGAAAATTCAACTTTCCATAATCCCATAAAGGGAGCAAAGAATTTCTTTCCATATGGAACAAATAAATACTGGAACGCACAGTATAATTTTGGCATCCCTACCATGTAATCAGATTTGTTGATGGGCTACTGTTTTTAGCTAAAATTAAAGTTATTGGAAGCCACTATGTTTTTGAAAGGTTTTTTTTGCCTGCAGTTATATTATGAGATGCTGTCTGATGGCTAAACAATTGCATGGTATTTAGCATATAGGGCAGTTGTGATTTATGTTCACTGCTTGGTCTTTAACCAACTGGTTGTCATTAAAGTTGTTTCAAATTTATTTCCAATTCCCTGACTTGGGATTAAAACAACATTTTGATTCTGATTACATCAAACGAGAATAATGAGTGACAAAGCTTCTGTACCAAAGTAATTTTCTCATATTCATGAAAGTTTATATGTGAGGAATGCTTACTTGTGATATGTTAACAAAAGCCACATTGCAGCATATAATGTACTTTTTGGGGGAGGGGGTGGGGATTGTATATGAAAATGCAAACTTGAAATGATATATATTGAGAATTTTATGATTTTTATATAGAGTTGCTTTAACCAGGTCAAAGAAATTATCTGTGCCTGCATCGGTTGTATCAAGGATAATGGGAAGAGGGGGATGTAATATAACTGCTATCCAAGATGTTACTGGTGCACACATTGATGTTGACAAGCAAAAAGACAAAAATGGAGAAAGAATGATCACAATAAGGTAATGGATCTTTAACTAAAATTGATGAAAGCTGAAAATAAGATGAGGCTCTTTGCTTGTGGCAATGGTCAAGCTGGAAGAAACCTGCAAAGATGTTATGACATTTAAGTTGATCACTGAAATTCCTTGCTTTGTTTGCTCTTCATGCTCCTAGTCAGCTGGAATGCTTGAAACTCGGTTAAATACACAAACCTCTGATAGAAATTATCTTTGTAGTAAAACTACAAAGGTCTTTAAAAATAGTTTAAATACTTCCATATTTTTCCCCCAGTGAGGAATTGTCTGGTCCCCAAATTTATTTTCTTTCACTGTAACCATTAAGCCTTATTTTTCTACTTTGTTTGGAGGCTCATATTTAAGTGATACAAATCTGAACTCTCTGTTCATATATATGTTACTGGGTATTGTGGGCACAGTTGTCCAACAGATGCATGCTTGTACTTCTGCAGGAAGGACTTCTCTAACTCTTAACTCATGCTTTCCTTGAATTCCTGTCTGCTATGTCCCTCAATTATCCCATGTTGAGATTCATCATTCTCATAACACTATGGATAATGAAGTACTTTCTGAAATCAATAATGAGGTTTTAGTGGCTTCTATAATTCCTGGATCCATTTCAATTTTGGCTACAAGTGAAACACGTCCTTCCAAATAATTACAGAATTTTGAGGAAATTCATGAGATGTCAATTACAGTTGGAACAAGTATACTTAAAGTTCATAGTTTCAGTCAACTACTCTCAAATTGAATGAACATGTCAGTATTAATTTTGACTTTAATTACATGTAAATTGCTGAAGACAGTAAATCTGGAATTTTTGTATTTGATCACTTAATGTCTTGTACCTGAAACTTGCCCATTCAAGTCCTCTTGTTTTGAAAAGTGTGCTTTCTTCAAATAGAATTCTGTTTAATAAGTTGTCTTAAGTTTCTTTCGAACAATTTTAGCTGAAGTGGTGGTGGGGAGGTATATAGGAATTGATTGCATGATAGACAGTTTGGATCTGAAAACTAATTATGGAATCAATTTTTCCAGATATGAAAGAAATAACCACATTAATTCACAAAAATCAAGATTGATGACTTAATGTAGTGATTATTATTTGATAGCAAATGTTGATTATTTTTCCCCCTAGACAAACATTTAGGCCTCCTTTAAATTGATTCCATTGCATAAAATGATATTTCAGGACTTCTATCATTAATTACTACTTTGGAATCTGGAAAATTTATTTTATCCAGATCCGTAAGTTGTCATATTATAAAATAATTGAGATCACAAAAGCCTACACCTTTTCTTTTTATTGTCAGCATCATACTCAATAAATCTCAGATCTAAAGGCCGTTAAATATTGGTATTTGTTTAAGGGGCATTCATAGTGAGTTCATTAGGCCGTCATTGATTTTCATTTGATTTAGAATGAAATACAAAGAACAGGGATGGTGCTCCATTATCCAGGAAGGTCAGGCTTATCCAACTTGTGTCTCAACAACATTTTTCCTGTTCTTTCTTGATACCCTGTGACTTCTGTGCTCTCAAAACATCCATTGTCCTGCCTTGAATATGTTTGGTAACTACCCCCATAGCTCATTGGATTAAAGAATTGTGAAGATTCATGGCCTTTTGGAGAGCCTGCTGCTTGTTTTCCATATTGTACTGGTTGGTGTAGCATGTGGGCAGCCAGGATACAAAATCTTTGGTCAACCTTGATCAGTGGATTCTCTGACATTTTTCAGAGATGAAATTCCTCTTTATTTCCTCTTAAATGATATTACCCTAATTTTATTTGCCAACCTACCTTCTCACGTAAACCATCTATATCCCTTTGTACCATCTGCATCACAATTTGCAAACCACTTTGTATCATCAGCATATGTGACATTTGCACTAAATTCCTTCATCCACATTAGTTATATAAACCATAAATATTTAGGTTTTAACACTAATCTGTTTGCCCATTAGTTATGTTTTGACAGACTAGAAATGACTCCTTAATTCCAATTAATTTGCATTAACCCCAACCATGTTCACTCTAATCCAATACAGGAAACTTTTACATGGCATATTGAATGCCTTCTGGAACATCAAGAGCTCCACGTATTCCAGTATTTTCCAATTACTGGTCGGACTAACTGGCCAATAGTTTCCTGTTTTTTTTTCCCTTTTTTCTTTCTTAACCAATGAATTGGGTCAGCATTCAGAGTCTTATTTAGCTGCAAACAAAATATCAAAGGAATCTCAAACAAACTCTCTTATGATGAGATTTAATTTTTACTTTTTACAGAGGAGGTACAGAATCAACGAGACATGCAGTGCAGCTGATTAATGCATTAATTCAGGATCCTGCAAAGGAACTCGAGGATTTGATTCCCCGGAATCATATCAAAAGTGTCATGGCCAACACAAGAATGGGGTCTACAGCTGCCACCAGTACAGCTAGCACTACAACTGCAGGAAACAGAATAACAGTTTCAATGATGTCGTCATCTTCAACATCTTCTCTGGCTACACCATCATCCACATCATTACAATCCATTAACAAATCTGGTAAAAATATCGTATCAAACAACATGCGTCCTACATTTTCAGTCTCACTTCCTTTGGCATATTCACATCCACAGTTAGCACATGCTTTGCTTGCTGCACAAACCATCCAGCAGATTCGGCACCCACGATTACCCATGGCACATTTTGGAGGAACCTTCTCTCCATCGCCAAATACTTGGGGTCCATTCCCAGTAAGACCTGTAAGTCCTGGAAGTGCCAATAGTTCACCGAAACATAATACGGCTCGTCTCACAAACCAAGCTGGCAATGCTGCTCATGCTGAGAGTGGAAGTTCAGCTTCAATCAACTCACCTTCTGTGGCTGTGAGTTCTCCAACTTTCACTACCCAGTCTCTGTGTGTAACAAGCAGTCCAACTCCATCGGCTAGAAAACAACTTTTCACCTCGGTCAATAAAACTAACACCATGATAACTGTAACTTCAGCTGTGACGAGCAGTTCTTGTCCACTGCCTACAAGTTCAACTGTATCAGTGAGCAATGGGCAACCGCCTACTCCACCGCCGCCGCCACCACCACCACTTGCTCCACAGCCTTCTCAACAGTCCATATCGTTGACTAAGAATGAATCATTTGCCACTTCCACGTCAAAGGAAGAGGTGACCACCGCAGACCAACCAGCAGGGAGCCAATGCGCACTTTCAAATGTCTGCAGCAGCTCTTCAATCAGCAGTAGTTCTGGAGCTATAGGAATACAACCAACCTCATCACTTCCCAGCATTCTGCCACAAATTCCAAGCCGTAGCTCCTCAGATATTCGACCCACTTTGCCGAAGCCTTATATTTCAAATCCAGATCCTGGATTAGTGGTCCCAAGCAGTCTAGCATCTACTCGCCCTGTGACTATGTCAGCTTGCCCTAATGTTCAGACCAACAACACTTTACCTCAGTTAGCTGCAGTCTCTCCTCAAGTATCTCACAGAATTCAACCTGGTGCTCCTTTCTATCCCCTGGTTCAGCAAGAGCCACAATCGGTTTTTGTCCCAAACCCAGTTCCGATGGTTTCTACTCAAGATCCAATGAAGCAGCATGGTGTACCTTCTATGCAGCTTTCATCTGCACTTGGCATGCTGAATGTTTCGCAGATTCATGCAAACCCAGGAAGCAAATCCTTACCCCCAAATTTTGGCTCAGCAGCACTCTTCAGCCCTTTCAACAGTTTCTTTGACAATACCCAGATGTCAGCAAATCACGTATGGGGAAGTTGTCCACTGCCTTCACGGCCAACTCAAGATCCAACATTCAGTGGACATTCTAACTACATGAGCAGTTCTGTTCTTGGACAGTTAGATGGAGTGCTTCCCCATGATAATTCCAAGGCTCCTGGTTTCAGGCCACCTTCGCAAAGAGTGACTTCAAGCCCAACAGGTGAGATGAACAAATTATATACCTATTATTATCTCTTTTATCCTTGTTTTGAGGATCCTTACTTAAAACTTATATGAACTCCATTATCTAACAATTGTAATATTGTGATGTTTAGCCAATTAGTTTCCAACACTGTAACTAGGTTGTATTTGCTTTACAACCTCACCACCTTTGAACGTCTTGTACCATAAATTCAGTGATAAGATAGGATCATCGAGGGCTAATTCCCCACGCTACACCAGTAACCCTCATGGAAATAGACCTGTTTACATTTTGTGTGATTCTTAATATCTTGCTCAGGAAGGGATAATCCCAATAATTGAAGAATTGATCAGTGATAGTGCTGGTGACAAGAACCCGGCAGATGGTCTGTTGATTGTAGTCTTTGATAACTTGCTATTATTAAACAATATCAAAACTGGACCATTAAGTTGCAAAGTTCATTAATTTATCACTTTCCTCGCAAAAGTTGACTATCAGCGTGAGGATGGAGCAGAAGGTTAAGGGGACACTGAAATGCTTTATAGTAATACATACTGAAATTCAGCATCAATTCAGTAACTAAAATTTAAATGAATTTTATTTTGCTGCTCATGAAACATTCTTCACTTTTGGTAATGCTTTTGCAATCACTCATGGTTGCAGGGTTGTGTGTGTGTGTGTGTGTGTGTGTGTGTGTGTGTGTGTGTAGAAGTGGATGGTACTGTGGTGTGAGGGAAAATGTAAAAAGTAATAGGACATTCAAATTTAAATGTGTGGTTTTGAAAAGGGTTTTAATTGCTTGGATTCATTCAATATTAGACAAACTGAAAATATCCCGAATACATTTATACATGGAAAATAACTTGGAAACTCCCTGGCTTAAAATTCTGACCCCTCAACCTTTTGAAGGAATACCATACAAATTCATCAGAAAGCTTCCTGGGTTTAACATTTGCCAATTACCATTTCAGTATTTGAAAGGCAAAACAACCAAGGTTAACCATTGGTACATAACAGTAATGTGGATGAAGAATTATTACACGGCTCGCAAGCCTTCCTTCAGTGGCATCAGGTCCATTCACTAATGGGGGCTGGAGTATAGTCAGACTTTCAGACTTGCTGGTGTACCTCAGCCTGGAATCTCTAGTGACTCTTTGTGGTTTCTGTATCAACCTAGAATGAATGATTTAGGACAGTATTCTCCCAGTTGTCAGTGGGAGTGCTAAGTTTTCTTGGGACTTGCGTGACCATGTAATCTTATTGTAGCTTGGCCTACATCTGGGCAATGTCCGGTTTTTAAGTTGGCTATAGTTTAGAGCTTGATATTTCTAATAAGAGAAGGTTACTTAAAGTCAGTTTGCAATCTGTTGATTTTCGAATGCTGAGGAATGATGTAAACCTAAGTAAACAAACTATTAAAATTGAAATCAGGCTATTCAGGAGGAAATAAAATGTGAAGCACCCCTCCCTTCCTCCCTCCCCGCCAAAGAGCCTTCTTTCTTGAAATGAAGTGGATGGCAGGTTTAAGTTATCAACAATGAGATGGGCAGACTTTTTTGATTATTAAGGCTCCTTGAGCAAATATAAATAGAGGTTGGGATGGCTCAGCTATGATCTAATAGAACCCTGGATCAAAATGTGATGAATAGTCAGCTTCCTTATTGGACAGAATTATGATTTTTCTTGAGGTAGCAGAAGCTTCGAGGCAAAGTACATTTGTGCCATGTCGCTGAAGCTCATCTGTTCTAAGCAAAATCTCTCTCAACATGGCTATTTTTAATCAGCCCTTTTTGTTTATTTTAATGCGCATATCCTTTTAAATTTTTTGGTAAGACTACAAATATTTTTCTCTACTTTTTTTGCAGTGAGAATTTAAGTACACTCTTGTAATTTTAATTATTATCCCCTTTATTAAAGAGAAATGTGCAAGTTATAGATAAGTCACTTTTTATGATGTGCATTTCTCAAGTAATTCCATTACATGTGCTTTTTTAAAAATGTCTTTGAAGGAATGTCTGCTATGGACCCATCAGGCAATGCCATTTCTTCCTCTTCCACCCCAATGACGAGTTTTGCTCCAAGTATGGCTGGAAGTCAGGTGTATGTACAAGGACCAGCCCCTGTAGGAATGCCTGCTCCTAGCTTCAGCAGACAACATTTTTCCCCACACCCTTGGAGTTCAACAACTGCTCCAGCTACATGTATGTACAAGCTGATCCTTTCTTTATTTTAGTGATGATTTTGGGCGTTGGAAGCTATAAAGTTTAGGATCCAAGTCTTTATTTGCACTTGTAAAAACTTCCAGAGTCCAATCTGCAAAGTATAGTTAGATAATTGTGATGCTAGCTTAGCAAACCAAAATACAGAAAAAGGTGCAACACCAAAACTGTACATTAGGCCTGAGAGATTTTGGGGGCAGTAATTTTTTTTTAATTTGTATGTAAAGCTAATTAAATTCACATTATCTCTCAATAATTACATTTGAAGACACCACATAATAAGGTAAACTTAAAATTCTACATTGATACTTGCTATATCTGAATTACATAAGTGCCAAGACAATTCATCTTGGTGCCTTTGATAACTTTACAAGCTGGAATCTCTCTGTAGAATGAAAATTAAACCCACTGACAAGTAGTAAAATATTTCTTAATCATTTATTGTTTCTTTAAGAGTAGATGTCTCATCTAACTAAATCTTATTGTACTTTTGTACAAATGTGTAAAACTGAGTTTTCAATATCAGTTAGATGTAGAGCAGTTTAAAACGTATGAGTGCCCATCTTTTAAATGTTCTTGCACATTTTCTGTATCTCCAGCTTTGAGGAAGGTAACAAGTAGTAGCTATTCTGTTGATTTGACTTGAAATGTTTTCTCAATCCCCATTAGTAGTTGAACTTGGGGAGACAGAACTGTTAGGATTCACTGTGGCTTAAGGTTGATAGTCAGGTAATTGCACATTTGATGCTTTTAATGCAGTCACCATACTCCAAGGTGCTTCCCAGGACTATTTTGTGCCAAAGTGAAACAAATTTGCTGATGTCTTCCCTTTTTGAAAGAAGGTAGAATTGCAGTGCACATTGTTATAAATACTTCTAATTAGCTACTCCTTCCACACCTCCACCCTTTGCTTCAGTGTCTCACTATTGCTTTTAAGAAAGAAAGCTCAAGATAAAATTAAAGGAGGAGTTGAGGCAGTGAAATTTCCTTGTATTTTCAAGTGTTCTGTGATGATTATGAGGACTGTGGGTAAAATAACATTTTCTACTTTAACATGAATATCATCTTGCCATAAATTACTTAGATTACCAACATTTGAGGGCTTCTAGTCCCCTGCTGCTTGTGAAGCTCTTATGTACTGAAGGTGGATACATTAGGCATTGACCTCCAGCTTTAGTAAATTAATTTTAAAGACTTGGTGATTAAAGATGGGTTAATTTCTCCTAATATTTAAGTTTAATGCTCAAGTTGGTCAAAACAAAATTGCAATGGTTTTAAAATTAATAACTGATAGATTATGGTTAAAGAACTAGTACAAGAAAATATTTATGCCAGAGTTTTTAAATAATTTCATTTCAGAATCTATTTTTGTATTTACAAAGGTTGTTCTGTCCAATTCTCCCCTTTTTGCAACATTTTGACAGCTGAAGTAAAGTGTACAAACTTTAAAAAAAAATATGAAAGATGTGGCTTTATATCTCTAGGACTGCTTGTTTATTAAATATTTTTTACTTGTTTTAGAATAGATAATAAGATTTTGTATCAACTTTGCAATAATCTACTTTTTAACTTGTTGAAAGTAATTGACATAGCTTGTATTCAAAGTTAATTTATTTTGAGTAAGATTTTAGTGGACATGGTTCAAAATTTATAGTTGCAAAATATTGCAGAGCATTGCAATTGAAAAGAAATGTACTGTGTAATGTTTTACAAATTGCTGACTAATTTTTGTGTTTGGAATTTCCATGTAGGTGAATCCCCTCCATCGGTTTCTTCTGGAGCCTCTTCACCCTTATCTGCTGCTTCTGCACCTCCTTCCTTGGGCCAACCAAAATCAAGTAATGCAAACCAGGATCGGAAGGTACCACCTCCTATTGGAACCGAGAGATCAGCTCGCATTAGGCAGACTGGCTCTATGACACCACTTTCCACCATGATGGGTGGTAACCTGACAACACCTGTAGGACAAGGAGGGATCTGGTCCTTTGGTGTTAGCAATAATTCAGGTGAGGATAAGTAGTTGCCATATGAAGAAGATTGTAGGTAATTGAGGTAAAAGGTCTGAGGTAAAAAGTACAAACTCATGCAATTGGTGTATTTCTCTTCTAGACGGAATATCTGGCTGGTCCCAAGGTGTGATGGGTGGTCATTTAATGCATCAGTCTATTTCAGACCCAGCTTCATTTTCTCAACATCAGTCATTGGAAAGAGATGATACTGGAATTGTGGCACCTTCAAACACATTCCATCAGCCAGTGCCAAGCAATTTCATGGATTATAACAAGGTTAGTCAAATTTCATTATTTTTTAAATATACTGTGTATATCAGGAAGCCCTGATAGGATAGTACCAGAATCCAGTGAGTGGTTAAATTGCAATTCCCCCCAATTAATGTGACATAATCTACGCATTCCAATTTTATTACGGACTTTCATGGGGCTTGATACCATAGTGCAACAATACATATATTATGGCAATGTGACTTATTGTAATTTTAAAGTGGACGAAAAACTCATAGTTTGACAGAATAGTTATACAGTGGTTCTTTGGATAAATGCAACCGCCGATGTTTGTCTTAATCCAAGCAGTTTGCCATATTGTTACTCAGTGGTTAATTTTGATTTATATACTTTGCATAGGTACATAAGCAGTTATTAAATTGAACAGGATATTTTTTTAAACATTATCTGCTGCGTTATTTCAATGTCATTTCAGGTTGAGAATCATCTTGAGGCACTTGGGGGAAATGTGGCTCAGAAAAACAGACCACGGAAAGTAATAGGATCTAAAAATGCTTTCTCCCTCTCTTCATGTGCCTTGCGTGTTACACGCTTGGGCGATCATGGCATTCCACATTGAACAATCCCACGCAGTGTCACTGATATCTCGCACACTTGGATCTATTAGTTCTTTCACATTAGTCTTCCGTGTTTCCCAGGCATACGGCCTTGTAATGTAAGGCATTCTATTTCTCCCTTTCTGATGACATGGCCCAGGAATTTAAGTTTCCTCTCATTTAATGTTCTCATTAGAGATCTTTTTGTATGGGCACTTTGGAGTACTGTCTCATTAGTTACCCTATCTCTAAATGATATTTTCCGCATTCTTCTAAGAAACTACATTCTGTTGTTTCTAAGTTTCTTTGGAGTTCTGGTGTTATAGTCCATGTTTCGGAAGCATACAGCAAGATTGACCAGATGTAACATTTTAGTAGCCTAAGCCTTGTTGTCATAGAAATGTGTCTTGGTAAAAATGGGTTTCATTTTTCGGAAGTTGGTTTTGGCAATGGCAATTCTTCTTTTTATTTCTAACATCTTGTGATACAAAGCTACCAAGGTAATTAAAGCTGGTCTTTTGTTCAATCTCTTGGTTACTGATGTACAGTGGCAGTCGGGAGTATCCTGCTGTTTTGATTTTACCATACATTTGTTTGTTTGTCGTTTTTTTTTCTTTACACTTGATGGTTAGACCAAAATCTGCACTTGTTTGTACTGCTTTGTCTAGGAAGATTTGTAGGTCTTCTGCAGCACTTGCTATTAGGGTGGTATTGTCTGCATATCTTGTATTGTTGATGTTAACACCCCCAATTTTTATCCCATCTTGGTCTTCTATTTCTCTGAGGATCATTTCACTATATATATTCCAATGAGGCAACGCGTCCCTGTCTAACTTCTCTTTGAATTTTAGTCCAACTGCTTTTACCACCGCCATTTGAAGCAGTTGTTGGTCCTTTCCGTCAATGTTTAGTTTAGCAAGAATTTGAAATAATTTTTCATGTTGCACTTTGTCAAATGTAAAAAGAGCAACACACAAAGTTGCTGGTGAACACAGCAGGCCAGGCAGCATCTCTAGGAAGAGGTACAGTCGACATTTCGGGCTGAGACCCTTCATCAGGACTAACTGAAAGAAGAGCTAGTAAGAGATTTGAGAGGGGGAGGGGGAGACACAAAATGATAGGAGAAGACAGGAGGGGGATGGATGGAGCCAAGAGCTGGACAGTTGATTGGCAAAAGGGATATGAGAGGATCATGGGACAGGAGGCCCAGGGAGAAAGAAAAGGGGGAGGGGGAAAAATCCAGAGGATGAGCAAGGGGTACAGTGAGAGGGACAGAGGGAGAAAAAGGAGAGAGAGAAAGAATGTGTGTATATAAATAAATAACGGATGGGGTATGGGGGGAGGTGGGGCATTAGCGGAAGCATTAGCTCAAACTTCAAATTAGCTCAAGCAATAGCCTCTGATCTGGGCCGACATTTACGTGCTGGGCGGCACCTAATTAATTAGCTTGTTTATTTCAGCTTTTTTTCTTAAAGATGTGTTGGGTGCCTCCCAGCTACCGTTGCATTCTCCACTGATCAGCATCTGTCCGGGGGGGGGGCGGGGGTGTGTTAGTGGGACACTGTGGTGTCATCTCATCGTCGATCAGTGCAGGCAGCTCATCTTCTTCTATGTCTGCCTGCCTCCATGTCGAAGATCGAGGTTTGTCGTCTGCTGTGGCTGATCTGGAAGGCTTGAAGAACGACTGTATGCTTGACTGCTAGCCTTGCGCATTTTTCTATCATACAGTTCTTTGTAAGCACTCAAACCATCTTGTAAATATGCCCTAAACTGATGTACTCTTTCAAAATTAAAGTTGTACTTTATCATTGCAGCGAAAATCTTAGGCAGTTGCTTCACGACTTCACTTTCGGTCCATTCGCTACTGCATTCGGTTTCGATTGTTATCCTTTCCTCTTCCAATTGCAGCAGCTCTTCATCTATCAGTTCTTGGTCATGGGATGCCAAAACCTCTTCAACATCATCTTCGTCAACTTCCACAAGCCAAACTCACTTTGTCCTTGCTTTGTTCACCACGATCAAAATGCTTAATTATGTCTAGTTTTAAGCTAAGTGTAATACCCTTACGAGCTCTTTCAGGCTTTTCCGATATCTTAGAACTCATCATGCTAACGGCTGCTCACAGGCGCGTGTTTAAGCAATGCTGGCGAGAATGCCGTTCCGAATCCAGGGGAGAGCGGCTGCTCTGGGCGCACGCTGCTTTTTTTTCGCGCGCTGCCTTTTTTTGTAACAGTGAAAACACCTTCTGTTAGCGAAAACAGGGAACTAATGTAGGTCTTTCGTAACAGCGAGGTTTCGTAAAGTGAACGTTCGAAAAGCGGGGAACACCTGTACACCCTTTAGATATGGGGCCCAAAATTGAGCTCTCACGTACTACTTGTGCTGGTAGCTCATTTCACACTCTCATGGCCCTCTGAAGAAGTTTCCCCTCTTGTTCCACTTATACTTTTCACCTTTCACCCTTAACCAATGACTTCTAGTTGTAGTCCCACCCAATCTCAGTGGAAAAAACCTGCTTGCATTTACCCTATCTATACCCATCATAATTTTTGTATAACTCTTAACAAATCTCCTCTCAATCTTCTGCATCCCAAGAAATAAAGTCCTAACCTATTCAATCTTTCCTTGTAATTCAGGTTCTGGAGACCCAGCAACATCCTTGTAAATTTTCTCTGTACTCTTTCAACCTTATTTACATCTTTGTCTGTAGGTAGGTCACCAAAACTGCACACAGTATTCCAAATTGGGCCTAACCAATGTCTTACACAATTTGAACATAACATCCCATCTCCTGTATGACCCTATCTATCTCTGACACCACTTGCAATGAATTGTGGACCTATATTCCCAGATCCCTTTGTTCTACCAGACTCCTCAGTGCCCCTCACTCTGTAAGACCTACCTGGTTGGTCCCACGAAGTGCAAGACCTCACACTTGTCTGCATTAACTTACATCCGTCTTTTTTCCAGCTGGTTCAGATCCCACTGCAAGCCATGATAGTCTTCCTCGCTGTCCACAACATCTCCCCCCCCCCCCCCACCAAATCTTGGTGTCATCCACAAATTTGCTGATTCAGTTAACCACTTTATTGTCCAGATCAATGATGTAGGTGACAGCAATGGACCCGATTCCTGTGACACTCCACACTCCACTAGTCACAGGGCTCTGGTCAGAGAGGCAATCATTTCGACCACTCTGGCTTCTCTCACAAAGCCAATGTCTAATCCAATGTACTACTTCCTCTTAAATGCAAAGCCACTGAAGCTTCCGGACCAACTTCCCATGCAGAACCTTGTCAAATATCTTTGCTAAAATCCATGTCGTCAACATCCACTGCCCTGCTTTCATCATCTTTCCTGGTAACTTCCTTGAAAGACACTATAAGATTGGTTACATAGACCTACCACGCATAAAGCCATGCTGACTGGAATGTCAGGAAGTTTCAGTCGCTTTGCATTCAAGATGATGTAGTAAATTAGATTAGACATTGGCTTTACGGGAGAAGCCAGTGGTAGTAAATGATTGCCTCTCTGACTGGAGCCCTGTAATTAGTACATAGTTCCAGTCTATCCAGATACTCATATTTCTGGTCCCTTAGAATACCTTCCAATAACTTTCCTACTACTGATGCCAAGCTCACCGGTTCTGATATCCTGGTTTATTTTTAGAGCCTTTTTAATCAGTAGATCAACATTAGCTAACCTCCAATTCTCCGGTACCTCACCTGTCACTAAGGATGATTTAAATGTCTCTGCTAGGGCCCTGGCCATTTCTGCATGGCTCCCACAGGGTCCGAGTGAATGCCTTGGCAGGCCCTGGGGAATTATCCACCCTAATTTGCCTCAAGAAAGCAAACAGTACCTGCTCTAATCTGTATTGGGTCTATGACCTCAATGTTGCTTAGCAAAATTCATTTAAGATCTCTTCCATCTTTTTTGGCTCCACGCATAGAATACCATTCTTACCTTCCAGAGGACTGATTTTACCCCTTGCAATCCTTTTGCTCTTAACATAACTGTAGAATCTCTTAGGAATCTCCTTCACCTTGTCTGCTAAGGCAACCTCATGCTTTCTTTTAGCCCTCCTGATTTCTTATACTCATAAATACTCCATTTGTTGGTACCTGCCTATACCTGCTATGCACCTTTTTTTAAAAACTAACCAGTGCCTCATTATCTCTCAAAGTAAGGTTCCTTACACCTGTTATGTTTACCTTTTATTCTTACAGGTACATACAAGCTTTGTACTCTCAAAATTTCACTTTTGAAGGCCTCTAACTTATGAAGTGCACCTTTGCCAGAAAACAGCCTGTACCAATCCACATTTGGCAGATTCTTTCTGATGCCATCAAAATTGGCCTTTCTCCAAGTTAGAATCTCAACCTGCAGACCAGACTTTTTCTCCATATTTGCTTTGAAACTGATGGCATTGTGATCACTAGATGCAAAGTGTTCCCAAAGTGTTCCCCTACACAAAATTCTGTCATCTGACCTGTCTCATTCCCTAATAGATCAAGTATCGCACACTCTCTTGTTGGGACTTCTAAGTGCTGATTAAGGAAATTTTTCTGGCTATGTTTGACAAATTCTATCCCATCTAGTCCTTTGAGTCCAGTCAATACGTAGAAAGTTAAAATCACCTACTATAGCAACCTTGTGTTTCTTGTAACAGTCTGCAATTTCTCTATAAATTTGCTCCACTAATCTATAATATAGCCCCATTAACACGGTCATTCCTCTTTTTATTCCCCAGTTCCACCCATAAAGCCTCACGAGGAGAGTTTTCCAGTCTGTCCTGACTGAGCACTGCAGTGATATTTTCCCTGACTGATAACACCACCCGTCCCTCTTCATCCCTCCCACTCTGTTGCATTTAAAAAAACGGAACCCCAGAATATTAAGCTGCCAGTCCAGCCTGTTCTGCAACCACATCTCTTTCTGTACTTCTCTTACAAGAAGCTGAAAGTCACATCAGGTATGATTGACTGACTCTTTTGAACATTGGAAAGATGGCGTTCAGTCATAACATGCTGCCCTTCTTCCACTGGGACCCCCTGCTCACATGAACCATGGAAGGTTCATTCACTACACCAGCATTACCAGAGGCCAGGAAGAAGGGCTGATGTATTGGTCTTGGTCAATGTTACCAGACTACTTTGATAGCGTCACCTGGGAGCTATTTTGAGCTAAGAACATTGCCAAATACAGGCTTCATTCGGAAGTGCATTGAAGACATTGTTTCCAAAAATTTGGTATGGGTCTATTCTAACCAGAAGCCTTGGATAAACAGTTCAGTGCATGTTGCTCTTAGCACAAGGGATAAAGCTTTTGCCTCTGGAGACCAACAGGAGCTCAAGAGATGCCACTGTGATTTATGAAGCTCCATCAAGGTTGCAAAACGGCAACATGGACAAAATCCAGCAAGGATGGCAGACCATCATGGACTTCAAGACGAAACGCAGCAGTATAGCCAACATTGCTGTATTGTTCCCAAATGAGCTAGATGTTTTTTACGCTCAATTCGAGGTTGATAAGACTGAACCCGAGGAGAGCCGCTGGCAAAGCCTGCTCCTTGCTCATCTCGGAAGCTGAGCTATGTAGAACATTCCAACGTGCCAACAGCCGCAAGGCAGCGGGGCCGGACGGCATCCCAGGGCGGGTCCTCTAAGTGTGTGTGAAACAACTGGCTGGTGTGTTTATGGACATTTTTAATCTCTCCCTCTTCCGATGTGTAGTGCCGTCCTGTTCCAAATAACATTCTCCTTTGCGTTGTTCACCTCCAGCATTTCAGTTGGACCCATCAACCATGATAGCTTTTACAAACTGAATTTGGCTTTCTCTGATTAGCTGAATTTTCAGATAATTCTGTCAAGCCATCCTTTAATGTTTTATGGGACAAGATATCTTATGCCAGTGGTCCCCAACCACCGGGCCGTGGACCAGTACTGGGCAGCAAAGTATGTGCTACCGGGCCGTGAGGAAATGATACGATTTGGCGATATGAGTCAGCTGCACCTTTCCTCATTCCCTGTCACGCCCACTGTTGAACTTGAACGCACGCGAAGTTATTACGCACGCATCATCCATGTCAGCGCGGGAAGATGATCAACTCCTCGAGCTTGCAAATGGCGGTGGGCTGAAATGTTTGACATAACATCTCTGCCAGCATTCTGGATCAAAGTCAAGGCTAAATATCTTGAGGTAGCCATGAAAGCACTGAAAACATTGCTTCCACTTCCAACATATCTCTGCAATGAATGCAACGAGAACTAAATCGCGGAATAGACTGGACATAAGGAATCCCCTTCGAGTGTCGCTGTCTCCCATCACCCTTCGATAGGACCGTCTTGTTGCAGGGAAACAAGCCCAGGGCTCCCACTGATTCAGCGATATTGGTGTGTTGCAATGATTTTATATGTTCATACGGGGAAAATATGTGCAGTATGTGTAATATCCAAACGTTACTTAAAATGTTGTGATGCTATTGACATAAGTGACATAGCTGACTTATCACTATATTCATGCGAGGAAAATATGCGCTGTGTTTTTAATATTAAATTCATTAGATAAACCCTTTTAGAAATGAAATTGAGTGTATTAGCCACTTATAGGTGATTTGTTGTTGACTTATCACCTATATTCCGGTCGTGATTAACCCCCCCCCCCGGGTTGCCAACTGTCCTGTATTAGCCGGGGTATCCCGTACATTGGGCTAAATTGGTTTGTCCCATACAGGACTGCCCTTGTCCCGTATTTCCCCCGCTAAGGTAGAGCATTCCTATGAAACCTTCCGTGCTGAAATGGCGTAAAGCGAAGAACCAATTGCCATTAATTTATATGGGAAAAATTTTGAGTATTCCCAGACCCAAAAATAACCTACCAAATCATACCAAATAACACTCAAAACCTAAAATAACACTAACTTCCAGTAAAAACAGGAATGATATGATAAATACACAGCCTATATAAAGTAGAGGTAATGTATTTACAGTGTAGTTTCACTGAACAGAATCGCCAAAACGGATTTGTAGAAAAAAATTGGCACGTACACACATGCGCACACAGATGCCCACGCAAGGCTTCATGGTCATGGTAGTCTTACTCAGGGTAAACACAAGTGTCCCGTATTTGACTGCTACTCTTGTCCCTTATTTGGGAGTGAGAAAGTTGGCAACCCTAACCCCCTCCCCGTCGGCCGGTCTTCAAGAATATTGTCAATATTAAACCGGTCCGCGGTGCAAAAAAGGTTGGGGACCCCTGTCTGATGCTACTGGTCTATAATTCGTTGGCTTCCCTCTACCACCTTTCTTGAATTAGAAGAGTGACATGCACACTTTTCTAATGGATTAGAAAGTTTCCAAGCTTGGAAAAGAGTTGAAAGATTATAGTAAGGAGTTTTGTGTTCTTGTTTACTTCGCTAAAAGTCATGGGATTATTTATTTGTGTTATTTTCCTTTGATGAGTTGCTTATTCACTAATTGTTTTCTAGGAATATCTCACATTCTGATATCTCCCTTGCTCTAAATAGTGGTTTAAAAATCATCATTCATTGTACCTACAATTCCTTTAATCCCCTTTTTGTGACTCATCCATTTTGTTATGGTTTGTTTTTGTTTTAGTTGTAGCTGTTATCAGAGTAATAAACAATATCTAAGTGGAGAATGATTCCAGAGGTCTCAGATGTAGAGGCATCTGGGTATCGTATAGTATTCACAAATGGCTAGCATGCACGTACAGCAAGTAATTTGAGAAGTTAGTGTTATTATTTGTTGTGTAGTGGAATTGAATTCTAAAGTAGGGAGTTTATGCTTCAATTAACTGGGCATTGGTGTGATGTGCTGTATTCCCATTCAAGAAAACGTTAATACGTTGGAAACTGTTCAGCAACCTATTTATGAACTATTGTCTAGAAAGGGTGTGTGGTGTTGATGAAATGTTGGGCAGGTATGGCTCAAATCTCTTGGAATTTAGAAGTGAGAAGCAAACTGATTGAGGAATCTGAACAAAGTGGAGATTTCCTTTTAAGAAGAAATCTAAATTATGAGTTCTACTATAAAATATTAAAGTGCTGAAGAACTTGAAGTAGGATTAAATTACTTAGCTCCTTGTGGCTGCTTCACCAGTCAATAAGATCATAAATGAAATTTTACCTATGCCACTTTCTTGCACTATGCCCCTGGAGTCTTGTAATATCTGCATGATTATGTCATTAACTGAACATGACCAGTTGTTCATTGCTAAATCTAACATGGCCCATTTTTATATTTACCAATTGTCTTAAAAACATAACCTTAATTCTTTTCAAGAAGTTTGCAACATTTTAAGAAAGATAGGCTTCCTTTTACTGCACACTTATCTAATCTCTGCAGTTTACCAGCACCATAAATATTTTTCTATATTTTAATTCAAAACAAGAATCCACTCTCTGCATACCTCTCACTGTATTCCTTCATCAGTGTAGTGACTTCATCCTGAGTTTGGTTTACCTTTTGCTCAATGTTTCATGTAGGTTTGATTGTCTGATAGTGTTATAAGTTAATATTTAATTTTTAACCCAAATTTTATCAAATTTGTATCTGGAGTGTAATATACGACTTAAAAGAATGGAGGGAAGTATGAAGTATGTTAGAAAGGTAGAACTTGTTAAAGATGGCCTTGTTTGTGAATGTGTTGTATGATGACACTATAACTTATTGGATATTATGGCCATGGATGGGAATATATGTATGGAGGGGTTAAGGAAGTCTGGAGAATAGCCAGGTATAGAATGTATTTGAAATCGCATAGTTTCTCTGTGATTGTGAAGGAAAAAGGAAGATATTTTCTGAGGTTTTCAAGTTTTGAGCAATAGTGTAGTTTTGTACTTGTGAGGGAAAAAGTGCCATCCAGATGGGCACTCCAGTGTGGAATCGGGAACACTGCCTGAAAAGATGGTGGGGGCAGGAACTTTTGTAGCGTGTAAGAAGGATCTGGCAGAATATTTGATGTCCTGCGCATCTGTAGATGTGAACTTCCCACTATTCAGGATATTTACAAAGACAGGTGTTTTTTTTTAAAAAAAGTGGGTGGGCGAAGGATCATAGGAGACCTGAGTCACCCCAACCACAAACTGTTCCAGCTGCTACCATCCAGGAAGTGGTACCACAGCATAAAAGCTAGGGTCATTAGGCTCTGGGGCAGCTTCTTCCACCAGGCCATCAGACTGATTAATTCACACTGATACAATTGTATTTCTATTGACTGTCCTGTTGTACATACTATTTATTATAAATTAATATAAATTGCACATTGCACACTTAGATAACAAAGATTTTTACTCCTCACGTATGTGAAGGATGTAAGTAATAAAGTCAGTTCAATTCAGTTGCAGGTCATAGTTGGCAATGGACCAAGTACTGGTCATTGGATTGGTATGCATGTATGTGATGGTTCGCATGGATGTGATGGGCTTTTTCTGTGCTGTATGACTAAATGAACAGGGTAACCATATAAATAGCACGGCTACTGCAATGAACAGGGAAATAGATATTTTCACTTCACTCAAGCCTTTTCTTTATCTTGAAAGGCTATTCACAGTGTGAATAATCATTTTCTAGTTAACTGGTTGCACATGCCTCTAGCTGCTTGATTCTGGGCTTCTTCCAGATGCTCCAGTTTCCTCCCACATCCCATCAAAGAATGGGTTACTAAGTAATCAGTTACTATAAATTGTCCCTAGCTCACATGTAAATCGTAGAATCTGGTGGGATTTGATGAAAACGTGGGAAGAATAAAATGGGACTAGTGTGTGATTTGTATGGATTCAGTAGGCTAAAGGACTCATTTTCTTGCTATATGACCGACGAAAAGCTGAACATTATTCAAAACCAAATTGTCTGCTTTTCATCTGAATTTCTTTTTCACAGATGTTGCCTAACCTATGTAATTAGAGTGTATATTGCTACAATGAAAGCTTTAAAATTTTCTGAAAATGGAAATAAGTTCCTTACTACCTTCAAATGTAATGTTCAAATTTGATTTAATGCCAAGCATAGAAGTATTCCAACATTAGTTGGTTGTGAATATCTTAAAGGAGCTTGTGACAAGTAATCAGTACAAAATCTGCTTTTCATACAAATACTTTTCAGTTGTTATTTCTTAACTGGAAACATTTGGAACTTTGTAAAATTAACTAAGTCATATATTTTAGAGCTGGTTTTAAGAACTATCGTTATTATCAGAGTAATACAGCATAAAAACAGGCCCTTTGGCCATCTAGTCCATGCTGACCTGATGTTTAGCCCCGTCTCGTCTGCCTGCATCCAGACCATATTCCTCTATATCTCCCATCCATGTACCTATCCAAACTTCTTTCAGGCTTTACAATTGAATTAACAGCTCATTCAACACTTGCACCACCTGAGTGAAGAAGTTACCCCCTCAGAATTTACATGAATAAACCTATGACCTCTAGCTCTAGTCTCACTGAGTGGGAAAAGCCAACTGCATTCATCCTAACCCCTCATAATTTTGTATACATCTATGAGATCTCCCCTCGTTCTCTTGCACTCCAGGTAATCAAATCCTAACCTATTTAACCTTCCCTGATAACTCAGATCCTCAAATCCCAGCAATAATTTCGTAAATTTTCTCTGCACTCTTTCAAGCTTATTGATATCTTTCCTGTACATAGGTGACCAGAAATGTACGCAATACTCCCTAAATTCAGCCTCACCAACGTCTTGTGCAATTTCAGTATAGCATCCCAACTCCTTGTGAGTCTCCTGACCAGCTGCATCACCGTCGGGTGTGGGAATTGCAAGGCATCTGACGGAAAGGCCCTACGGAGGATTGTGAGAACTGCTGAGAGGATCATCGGGGTCTCCCTCCCACCCGTTAGTGATTTATCAGTAGTGGTGTGTACACAGGCCCTTAGCATTGTCAGTGATCCAGCCAGCAATCTCTTTGACCCCTGCCACAGGCAGGAGGTATTATAATATTTGTTCAAGAACTTTTAGGATGGGAAGCAGCTTCTTTCTCCCAGGCCATAAGAACTCCTTGCCATCACCCAGGTCTCATCGCGTATTAAGAGCCAGTAGTGTTATACTGTTTACTTTTTAACTTGTATCATATATGTGCCTTTTTATTTGTGCTAACATTACTTTGTATGTGAGTTATATGTGCAGTATTATGCACCTTGGTTTGGAGAAGCATTGTCTTGTTTGGCAGTGTACATAATGACAGTAAACTTGAACTGTGCTCAAGCCCTGATTTGTGAAGGCCAATGTGTAAAAGCTGTCTGTGATGCCTCTTTCAAGAAATTGTAGATTTGTATTCCCATGTCCCTTGGTTCTAGAGCCCAGCCATTCATTGTAAAAAAAACCGTAACCCGATTTGTCCTCCCGAAGTGCAATACATAGAACATAGGAATTTATAACACATTACAGGCCCTTTCACACACAATGTTGTGCCGACCATGTCACCTACTCTAGAGACTGCCCTCTGTTTTTCTAAGCTCCATGTACCTTTCTAAGAGGTGCTCAAATGACCCTATTGTATCCGCTTCCACCATTGCTGCCAGCAGTGCATTCCACACACCCACCACTCTCTGTGTGGAAAAACTTGGCCCTGACATTCCTTTGGTACCAATTTCTAAGCACCTTAAAACTATGCCCCCTCTTGACCTGACACTTGTCTGCATGAAGTTCCATCAGCCCATTTTCCCACCTGGTCAAATCACGCTACAAGATTCTTAGCCTTCCTTGCTGTGCACTTCACCCTCAGCCTTAGTGTCATCCACTAATCTGCTGATCAAGTTCATTACATTATTTAAATCATTAATATAGATGATAAACAACAACATACCCACCACAAAGTTATGTGGCATACCACAAGTCACAGGCCATCAATCAGAGTGACAACCATCTACTGGTTTCTCCCACTAAGCCAATGCTGGATCCAGTTGGCTACTTCAGTCTGAATGCCAAGTGATTTAACATTCTGGGCTAGCCTTAGTTGTCATTCATCATTAAAGCACCATCTTAATTTTCTACCTGTGTTCAAATGAATGAACTGTTGGTTAAATGAGGAACAACTTCTGGAGAGCAGCCTTTCAAAAGATATATCATCACATAAAAGTAACTTGGAAAAAATCACTTGGCTATTTTGTGAACCTTGGAACTATTATGTTTTTTAGCAGGGCTTGCCACTTTCCATGTATGGGAATGCCATGATCCCTCCACATCCACAGTTGGCTGATGGCCCGGGGGCACCTCTTTATAATGGACTTCATGCTACAGATCCTGCCTGGAATCCTATGATAAAAGTTGTCACAAACTCCTCCGAGAATGCTGACCCCCAGCAGGTGAGAACAAAAAAAATGTCAATAGTGAGCATAATGCAATGGATTTGTGCGATGAGACACTGTAGACATTTCTCCAATTCCACTACACCAAGCCACATTTTCGCTCTTCTCCATGATAGCCTCTTAATCGCTCTATAGCGGCAATGGTGAGATACTTTTAGACTGAGAAACTTCCCATGTTGACAACCCAAAATGACAGTGGCTGCAAACTGCACATAACTGTCATCTGGAGTTGTGCAGATAAAGCTTTTTAGATGAAAGTAATCCTTAACATTTTTTAACCTGTATTTAGTAAATTTCCTGAGGCTATTTTTTGTTACTCATGAGCTCCAATTTCAAGGCATTTGGCTTGTCATAAACCACCGTGCAAAAGTTGTCAACTTGCATTTGCTTAGGCTTGGGTTAATTAAAATGTTTTCAAGACATATAATTGAACTATTGTTTCACAAATCTGGAACTTGTTATTTGAGATACCATTTGCCATAATGTATGTATAATTTGTTTATAATCAACCAGGTTTGTGGTTAATTTCAGTTTTATTGCATTATTGTCCCTGTGACATTTGCTGCCATTAAGAAGCAATCAATTGCACTGCATTATATATTAGCAGTAAGCATTCAAAGAATGTAGTAAAAATTGGCTTCAATGGTGAAAGTAATAAGCAAAAACTCTAGCATATTAAAAAAGGAAAAATAATATTTTAAAAGGGGTAAGTGAATGAAGGCTATTAAAATCACTAAATAAGCACACAACTGTACTTGTCTGTTGAATGATTTAATAATTTTCCTTTATTACCTCTCCTCATGTTAAAGCCACTCTAAGTTTTAAGACATGATTGAAAACGTTTACATGGATTATTCTACTTGTAATTAGCTATAATATAGATCTGTTAAATATACAGTTTTAATTCTTAATTGCAGGTGTGGCCTGGAACCTGGGCACCACATATTGGCAATGTGCATCTGAACCATGTCAACTAGAAGACGCAAGCATGCCCACAAATTCCTGAGGTGTCTTTCTGAGATTGAAACTAAATTGATCTGGGAAGAAATTAACAGGACAAAACTTTTCTGATGTGCCTAACTGAAATTCTGTGGGCTGTTATGCATGAACTTAATTGATTTACCACTGTCTATGAACAAAGTGATCGCCTGCATAGCAGGTTCGGTTCTCTGGTTAGTTTAGCCATTTTGACTTAAGATTTGGGACAGACTATTCTTGTGCTGCTGGCTAAACAGTACTGTAAACTGCTTGTATGCAGCCGAGGACTAGATAATTATGTGAATTAATCCAGATGTTTTAGAGTGGTAAATACATGTATAATTGTTTACATACTAAAAAGGGTTAAAACAAGAGTAAATTTCATGTCGTATAGTGGCTCTACTTTATGTAGCCTGTATTAATGTGAAATATTTACCTTAATATTCAATAAAAATGAACAGTACCTCACTTTTAGCGTCTTTATTGCTAGCAGTTAATTATTTAGACTAAGTTATAGCCTTTTGTAATTTGTATTTATATCACAATACCTTGTACAAATAACATATCAAATGCAAAGCCTACAAATACAGACCCAAAAGGCGTAATACAAACAAATCTTAATGTTTTTAAATTGTTTCTGCATTTTTTTACTAAAGTTAGGATAATGTTTAAGAATATTCTGATTCAGTTTGTGAAGTTAGGTGTACTTTAATTTTTAATATGGATATATGTTTTCAGTTTGGCACAAATCAGTAAATCTAAAGACTCTATTAAATATGACCTGTGTAGGTACTAATATTTTTGTTTCTTCTGTCCTTGTCATTTACATTTTCCTTTAAGAACAATTGCTGATCATTCTTATTTCTGACTCCGTGCATTGAATAAATAGTGATAGTCTAAAAACATTACTGCCAATCTGATTAGAATTTTTTTTCTCTTGCTGTATTATGTTTCTTCCCTAATGACTTTGGGAATAAGAAAGGACACCATCAGACTAGGCAGCTCTGTTGATTTCTTGAAGTAATGGAAGCAACATTATTAGGGCTGAATATTCTCTATGATACTATAAGATGAGCAAGAAACACTATATGCTAGCTTATCTGATCTTCACTGTCTTTTCCACTTTAAAGTAATTTTCTGGAACATCAATATTTTTATTTACATATCTATAAGCAACTAGATTCTGTGGGTTACCGCTAATATTCTCTTGGTACTGAGCTTGCTTGTTTTTTTTTCTTCTTGGTACCAAGCATTAAGCTTTTCTTGTAAGTTGTACGTAGCTTTGCATAAAATTAGTTGGAAATTGTTGAATCTTGTTTCAGAATTTCTTTAGCAGGCCTTAAGTGGTTGATTTAAAAAAAAAACTTCAAGAGTTAAGGAAACTGTTAAGAACAAATACTAAAGTGCTAGGCTGGATGAGCAGATTAAAATTAAACATACTTGTATATTGGTTACATATTGTATATGTGTAAACTAGAACTAACTTTTATTCTCTCTTTACCAGTTATGAAGGTTTTCAACCTGAGAAAATAGCTGTCACTTTCCATGGATGCTCTCTGACCTGTTGAGTTTCCTATATTTTCAGTTTCTAGTAGTATTTGCTATTTCCACAAAGGAAAATATAGGAAATAATACAGTAAAATTGGGCTGAATTAGCACAACAGATTTTACCTAAATGTCCACATTAGTTCAAGTGTAACATCTGGACAGAATTTGTACATTTTTGCTTTCACCCTTTGAAAATGGATATACAGTACAGTAAAGGTGGAGAAGGTGCACCATGATCTGCAAGTATAATGCTTAAATATGGTTTTGTGGAAATTATGAATTTGAAATGCAGAATGGTTAATGTGGAAGTCTGGGAATGGAGCCCACATAAATGAAAACTGTAGTTGCAAGACACTGGACTATAGGGTTGGAAGGAAAATGCTGAAGTGTTCCTAAACTTAATGTGCATGAAATAGCCATTCTGAGTAAGTGAGGTTGGTATGCTGTTCGAATGGTCTAAAAGATGTTTTGCCAGGCCATGAGAAAAGATGGAGTGGGACTAGCTTGATTACTTTTGCATAGAGCTTGTAGTTATTCAAGCCAAATGGCCTTCCATGTTGTGACCATTATAAATTCATGGGGTAGAAAATACTTGAGTTAAAATATTAGTGGTTAACTGCAATTGAAAGAGCATAAGGTGAAGCTTATTTCTCACTATAGTTCCTGGTTAGTGTTGATAAAGGGATACCAAATTATTTCTGGCCTTTGGATCCAATCTTATGGATGTAACTCAGCACATACCCCATGTTTAAACAAAGTATACAACATTTAGTTTTAATTGTTCTTAATTTGTTGACAACCTTTAGGATATCAAAATAATGAATTAAATAGAATCAAGCAATTTGGACATTTTGCATAAATTTGCATTGCTATTCATAAAACCTACTGGAAAACCTCTACAGGGTGCTTGGATTTTTAGTTAGAATCTTGCAATTCTTCACTCTGTCAATTATATATATTTTTTGAAACTTTAAGATGGAGTAGAGAAGATGGGAATAGGTAGAACATAGTTTGCAAGTGTAAAGTTTGAGCAGGGTTTTGCAGTGGCATTAGAAATACTGATCAGCAAAGAAGTTTGGGATGGAGTCCACATAAATGGAAACTTAAGTGTCAGTATTGAATGAACACGAGCAGGTTCAAAAGGTGAAAACTGAACACTGAAGAACATAAGGCAAGACATCCATTTTGGAAAAATATGAGGACATTAAAATATAGACTTAAACTATTAAACTAATAGTTGGCGAGTCAGACTGAGTGTGGAATGTACTCCAGACAACAGAATTCTGCATTGACTGGTACTTAAAGGTATTGAAAGCCAGAAAGGAAAATACTTAAATAGTGGGGTCTGGGTATGACATAGCATTGACAGGGAGGAAGTTTAAATGTTTGAGATGAGGCAGTGATGTTTGTGTGTGTCTTGTGGCATGAATAGGGCATTACATTTAAACTTTGGCTGAAGAGTACACCAATATTGTGGATACTAAGGGTATGTAAGGAACTAGGTATTGAGATGAAATTGATAGAAATAAATTTTTGGTGGCTGTGTTATTTTTAATTGTAACTATTTTGGTCAGTTGTTTTGACAGTGCAAGAGGTTGTGAATTTGAGGGCAGTAGACGTGCTGATGCTCTTGGAACTGGCCTGCAGGAAAGTATTATGGTTCACTTTATCAAAATGTTATCTTGAAAACATGAACATCAAAGAGAATGATTTCACATTTCAGTTGGGTGGTGAATGGAATAGGTGACTTTCACTTCAGTAATGTGAAAAAGGAGAACACATGACATCGAAATCAGAGCTTGAATAGATGGGAGTAAAAAGGTTTGCTATAAAGGAAGATGGTGGGAAATACTTTGGTGTTGTCTTCAAGTCAAATATTTTATAAAACTTAGTATTGGGGGGAAAGTAGTGGAATTCTAGTTTGAGGCAACAGTTAATGGGAGAAAAGGATTGAGTTAATATTTTTCTCCAAGAAAAATTAGGAAACTTTTGACTGTGGTAATAATTTACTTTATTGATCTAAATCTGACAATGAATGCTTCAAGTTTATGACCCCATCGGAGAGTTTCAAAAATTGAATAATTTGGAAGAAAAGGCCTCAGTAGTGATGTGTCCAGCATCTCATAAGTTTAGCTACATAGTAAATAGGTTACAAACAAATGTTAAGAATGAGCTTGTATTGGTATTTGTAGACTATTATCTTGCACAAATGTATCATCGTCCTGGATATCTGGGTACTGATTTTGAACATCTTTCAAAAGTGAAAAGGGCCAATTCTTCTCACAGCCAAAATGAATAATGGAAACTGGAGCCTCTTGGGAGTGTAGGTTGTTTTCTTAAGCAAGGTGTGTAACCTAATGAAAGGCACTCCACTTCAATGTTAACTGATTTTTTTTTCTTCATGGAATCTGATCTGCACTGTATTTCCAGCATACTGTTTTTCTTTCCTTTTATAGTTAATTCCTGTGGTATGAACTTGACTTTTACAAGCCCAATTTGTCCCATGCTATTTGGATGTAAATAAAAACAAAATAGCACAATTTTTGTGTCTACTGGAAAAGGACTTGCCTTTGGTTAGATTATGTACATCAAAGTCCTGCAGTTTAAGACATCAAACTCTCACCTTTTTAACATTGTTTGCCATCTTTGTAGATAAGAACTTCATCCCAAACTGCTGTTCCCTCTGTACACACTGCAACTTGATTTAAGTATTTTTTCCATGTGATATTTCATGAGACAACTACTGTTCCCTCTAAGCTACATGGGTGAGTGACTGTACAGTAATTGAAATGCTCCCGCGCACATAGCTTTTGTTGCCACACTGCTGGAATTTCCTTTTATATCCTGTTAATATAAATTTGAAATGCACCATAATTATATTAATAAATATAATCCATAAATTTTCTAAATAAATGTACCACAATCTTTGAAACATTAAAGTTTCAATGTATTTACATTGCCAGTGTTTATAGTTACAATACTGTTACAATTTGTAACAACAATGAACTGGAAATTGGTAGCTCATTGTTAATAAGCCATGGCCTGCTGAATGCTGATGTCATTAAATGCATATTACAAAACAAAACATTTAAAGTGCTGCACAGTTTTCAGGCAGTGAAAATATTTCCTGTTCTGAGCAATGTTTGGTCCATGCAGCTATTTTTTTTAAAAAAAGGGAGAATTGGACATGACCCTGTGTAGAGGGAGTAAGGTAGTCGTCTTAAACATTTCAAAATAAGTATAATTCTGTGTTTCAAGTTTAAATCTCCAGATAAATGTCACAGATAATCTCATTATTGGGGACAAGTCTAGGACATGCTCCAGTGTTCCTATAGTAAAAAGCATGAGTATGTGACTGCAATATTCCTTTCAGGAAAAAATCTTTCACTATTGTAAAGTACAATGGCATACTTTTCTCCAGCAGTAAAAATACTGTAACATTGAGTAGACCTGCAACTCAATATAATTTTCAGTGATGTTTGTTAATTCCTTGCATGTCTTATGAATTGTTTTGACATTGAATTTGAAAAGAATGTACTTCCATACAAATTATATTTTTGTAGCACGTTAATCTCATAGCAAACTGTAACACTCCAAACTATTTTACAGCTAATAAAGTACTTTTTGTAAGTATTGGAAGTAGGGTAACCAATTTTCACACAGTATAGCCAATAATAGCAAAACCTTTTTCAAATATTGTTTGAGAGAGATAGTGGCAGGCTACTATTTAATCCCTTTATCAACACTTCATCAAATCTCTGAAGTAGGGTTGGAACTGCTTTCATCTGGATGAAAAGGTAGCCTTAACGTTGAGTGTGGACCTATCTCTGATGAAGGCAAACTTTAATCCACCTTGTTATTGAATAATTTCATAACACCATGGAAGCAGCAGCAGTAGCTTAGTGGTTAGCGGAACACTTTTACAGCTTGGGGCATCAGAGTTTGGAGTTGAGTTCAGTCCCAGTGTCCTCTGTAAGGAATCTCTACATCTTCCCCTGGAATACGTGAGTTTTCTCCAGGTCCTCCCAGTTTCCTCCCATAGTCCAAAGATGTACTGGGTAGGTTAAGTGGCAATTATAAATTGTCCTGTGTTTAGGTTAGGGTTAAATTGTGATTGTTGGGGTAGTGCTGATTGAAGGTCCAGAAGGGCCTATTCCACACAGCATCTCTAAATAAAATAAATAAAGATAGCTTGTGCCCAGTTTGAACACCCGAGTTTTGTAAAGAACAGTGGTACTGACTCCCCTCCCTCACCTTACACTGACTTCATCCTTTTTTCCCAGCACTGACGAAGGGTCTTGGCCTGAAATGTTGACTGTTTACTCTTTTCCATCAATGCTCCCTGGCCTGAATTCCTCCAGCATTTTGTGTGTATTGTGGTACTGACTACCTTGAGAAGAAGAATGTGCCTGGTTCAGTTGTAGTAAAGGACGAAGTAAGTCATATAGTACAAAGTTTTGGATTATTGAATGGATTGTAATATATGTAAATGCATAGTTTAAAATGAACTAATTTATATCCTGTTAATGGACTTCATTACATCATTTATGTTGGTGTCATGTAAGCAGCTGCAGATCTGTACACAAGAAGCTCGAGCCTCATTCCACTATCCTTCATTTAATCACTAATGTTGTACCAAACACACCCAAGCTCACTGAGGCATTTAGAAAACCATGTCAGGTATACCTGCAAATTAATTTTGGAGCTACACCACAGTACCACATTCATGCTAACCATTTGAAGCAACACCAGAGATCCAACTAAGAAATCCTGTAAATCAATAGATTGAAATAAAGCTCTTTCATCATGCTAATATCCAGCCTCAATAGTGGAGTCTAGGCCATAAGCGCAAATCCTTTTTGGCTTCCAACCAAGGTTGTCACTAACAACGATAGAGTCAAAGTGATTTCAAAGCATCAAACATCAAGAAATTTTGAGTACACTACATGCACCAAGGCCTATAGCATCCTGGGTGTATTAATACAGATCTAGAATCAGTTCCATTTTCAATCAGTTTTAATTCAGTTACAACAATGGCATCTTAACTGGAAAAATGGATACTGACAGAAAATGAAATTGAACTTGCCCTATTTCTATTTGGAGTTGAGAAGGATAATAAATCAGCCAGGATCGAATGGTGGAGCAGACTCGATTTGCCGAAGGATCCAATTTGCTCCTATGTCTTAGTCTTATTTCCAACCAATTAGTCTGCTTAATCTTTGGCAAAGTAATGTAAGATGTCATTATAATTCATTGAGATATTTTTCACCCCAGTTTCCTGTCACTAATGCTGAGTTTGAATACATTGAATGGTTACAGCTTAGAGTACATTGAGTAACTCAGCTACTCTTTCCCCACACATAGCCTTGCCAATTCCTCCTTTTAGATCTTACCACATCCACTTCTGAATGCTACAATTATTACCTCTGGAAGTTTTGCTGCTTTTGCTAATTTTAATTCTTTTGCTAATAGCCTTATTTCTATGTATGCTGGTTATTAGGAGCAGTGTCTTGTTACCTAGTTTGCTCACTGAAGTATTTAAAACATTATGAGAATTAAATCCACCCACATCCTCCATTGTTCTAAATAGAACCACCATGGTTTCACCACTATGTGATTATGTCTAGCATGCTGTTGTTTTAACAAAGCCTTTACTTACATCTTTCCTAAAATGTCATGCCCAGAACTGAACAGGCCAAATATCTGTTTTGTAAAGAGTCGTCATGACTTCTGCACTTTTGTACTCCTGAGCCTCCCAGACTCTAGGACCCAGCAACTCCTCTGCAGCTGGATTCATGACATCCTGGCCAACAGACTGCAATCAGTGAAGATGTGCAGCAATACCACCTCCATGATTATCTCCAATACAAGGCTGTGTCCTAAGTTTGCGTGTGTGTGTGGTCGGTTACAATTGTGTGGCTAAATTCTGCTCAAACTCCATTTGTAAGTTTCCATATATACCTTGGTGGGCTGGATGTCAAATAACAGATAGATTGTATTAGAAGGAAATGGCCTGGTGGTAAGTTAGAAAACAAAACTCCTTCAATAACAGCAAAACAAAACAGATGGTCATTGACAGCAAAGTAGGGCAAAGTACGTAAATACCCCTGTCAAAGGTGGGGATGGTTGAGAGGTTCAATTTCTTAGCTGTAAATGTCACCAAAAATTATTCTGGTCCAGCGACACACCCTATGGTCAAGACAGCACACCAACAGTGATACGTTCTCAGTAGGTTAAGCAAATTCACCAAATCCGTAAGACCATAAGTTATAGGAGCAGAAGTAGGCCATTTGGCCCATCGAGTTTTCTCTGCCATTCAATTATGGACTGAATCAATTCTTCCAGTCATCCCCACTCCCCTGCCTTCTCCCCATACCCTCTGATACACCCAATGACTTCACCTCCACAGCCGCTCGTGGGAACAAATTCCACAGGTTTACCACTCTCTGAATAAAGTAATTTCTCCACATTTCTCTTCTAAATGGACGTCCTTCAATCCTGAAGTCATGCCCTCTTGTCCTAGACTCCCCTACCATGGAAAATAACTTTGCCATATCTAATCTGTTCAGGCCTTTTAACATTTGGAATGTTTCTATGAGACCCCCCCCCCCCCCCCATTTTCTTGAACTCCGGGGAATATAGCCCAAGAACTGCCAAACATTGCTCTTTCATTCCTGGAATCATACTCGTGAATTTTCTCTGAACCCTCTCCAATGTCAGTGTATCCTTTCTAAAATAAAGAGCCCAAAACTGCATACAATACTCTGTGTGGTCTCATGAGTGCCTTATAGAACCTCAACATCACATCCCTGCTCTTATATTCTATACCTCTAGAAATGAATGCCAACATTGGATTCGCCTTCTTCACCACTAACTCAACCTGGAGGTTAACCTATAGGGTAGTCTGCACAAGCACTCCCCAATCCCTTTACATCCCTGCATTTTGAATTGTCTCCCTAGGTTCAAAAAACTAGGTAATGATAGAGATCTAGAAGATTACAAGGCTAGCAGGAAGGAACTTAAGAAAGAAATTAGGAGAGCCAGAAGGGGCCATGAGAAGGCCTTGGCATACAGGATTAAGGAAAACCCCAAGGCATTCTACAAGTATGTGAAGAGCAAGAGGATAAGACATGAGAGAATAGGATCAATCAAGTGTGACAGTGGAAAAGTGTGCATGGAACCGGAGGAGATAGCAGAGGTACTTAATGAGTACTTTGCTTCAGTATTCACTATGGAAAAGGATCTTGATGATTGTCAGGATGACTTATAGTGGATTGAAAAGCTTGAGCATGTAGATATTAAGAAAGAGGATGTGCTGGAGCTTTTGGAAAGCTTCAAGTTGGCTAAGTGACCGGGACCAGGCGAGATGTACCCCAGGCTACCATGGGAGGTGAGGGAGGAGATTGCTGAGCCTCTGGTGATGATCTTTCATCATCAGTGGGGACGGGGATTGGAGGTTTGTGGATGTTGTCCATTATTCAAGAAAGGGAGTAAAGATAGCCCAGGAAATTATAGACCAGTGAGTCTTACTTCAGAGGTTGGTAAGTTGATGGAGAAGAACCTGGGAAGCAGGATTTATGAACATTTGGAGAGGCATAATATGATTAGGAATAGTTAGCATAGCTTTGTGAAAGGCAGGTCGTGCCTTATAAGCCTGTTTAAATTTGTTGAGGATGTGACTAAACACATTGATGAAGGTAGAACAGTAGATGTAGGATGTATGGATTTCAGCAAGGCATTTGCAAGGCTTATTGAGAACGTAAGGAGGCATGGGATCCAAGGGGACATTGCTTTGTGGATCCAGAACTAACTTGCCCACAGAAAGCAAAGAGTGGTTGTAGTTGGGTCATTTTCGGCATGGAGGTCAGTCACTGGTGGTGTGCCTCAGGGATCTGTTCTGGGACACCTACACTTTCTGATTTTTATAAATGACCTGGATGAGGAAGTGGAGGGATGGGTAGTAAATTTGCTGATGACACAAAGGTTGGAGGTGTTGTGGATAGTGTGGAGGGCTGTCAAGAGTTTACAGTGGGACATTGATAGGATGCAAAACTGGGCTGAGAAGTGGCAGATGGAGTTCAACCCAGTTAAGTGTGAGGTGGTTCAGTTTGGTAGGTCAAATACGATGGCAGAGCATAGTATTAATGGTAAGACTCTCGGCAGTGTGGGGGATCAGAGGGAACTTAGGGTCTGAGTCCATAGGCCACTCGAAGCTGCTGCACAGATTGACTCTGGTTAATAAAGCATACGGTACATTGGCCTTCATCAATCGAGGGATTGAGTTTAGGAGCAGAGAGGTAATGTTGCAGCTATATAGGACACTGGTCAGACCCCACTTGGAGTACTGTGCTCAGTTCTGGTCACCTCACTAGAGGAAGGATGTGGAAACCATAGAAAGGGTGCAAAAGAGATTTACAAGGACTTTTCCTGGATTGAGGAGCATGCCTTATGAGAAAAGGTTGAGTGAACTTGGCCTTTTTTCCTTGGAGCGACGGAGGATGAGAGGTGACCTGATGAGAGGTGTATAAGAGGCATTGATCATGTGGATAGTCAGAGGCTTTTTCCCAGGGCTGAAATGGCTAACATAAGAGGGCACAGTTTTAATTTGCTTGGAAGTAGGTGCAGAGGAGATGTCGGGGTAAGTTTTTTACGCAAAGAGTGGTGAGTGTACAGAATGGGCTGCCGGCAACAGTGATGGAGGCGGATATGATAGGGTCTTTTAAGAGACTCCTGGACAGGTACATGGAGCTCAGAAAACTAGAGGGCTATGGGTAATCCTAGGTAATTTCTAAGGTAAGGACATGTTTGGCACAGCTTTGTGGGCTGAAGGGCCTGTGTTGTGCTGTAGGTTTTCTATGTTCTATCTAAATAATAGTCTGCCCGTTTATTTCTTCCACCAAAGTGCATGACCACACACTTTCCAATGTTGTATTTCATTTGCCACCTCTTTGCCCATTCACCTAAACTATTTAAGTCTGTCTGCAGGCTCTGTTTCCTCAACACTACCTGCTCCTCCACCTATCTTTGTATCCTCGGTAAATTTAGCCACAAAACCATTCATCCCATAGTCCAAATCATTGACATATATCGTAAAAAGCAGCGGTCCCAACACCAGCCCCTGTGGAACTCCACTGGTAACTGGCAGCCAGCCAGAGTAGGATCCCTTTATTCCCAGTCTCTGTTTTCTGCTGATTAACCAATGCTCCACCCACACTAGTAACTTGCCTGTAATTCCATGGGCTCTTACTTTGCTAAGCAGCCTCATGTGCGTCACCTTGTCAAAGGCTTTCTGAAAATCCAAATACGCCACATCGACTGTTCATTCATTTCCATAGATGTTACCTGACCTGCTGAGTTCTTCCAGCATCTTGTGTGTGTTGTCTTGTATTCTAAACTTGAACTCTCATTCTACCTCAAAATGGTCCTTGCTGTTTGTTGATCTGCACTGCACTTTCTCTGCAAGTAAAACACACTATATTCTGCACGCTATATATCATTTCACGCATGAAGGGTATGTCTGGAGGGCACGCAAATATCTGCAAACATTCATTGTATTGTGATAATATTACCTTCATGTATAAAACCTTTGTAGCTATTGAACTATTTTCTCCACCTGCCCTGCCACTGTGCATGAAGAATGGACCCTATCTTTTCTCCTTTACAGTAAAATCTTCTTAGAATTGCATCCTCAGATTTATTGTGACCCTCAGTGTACCTTCTACCAAATGTAACACTTTACTTTGACTCCAAGTTTTTGAGTTATCAGCAAATTTGGAAATTGACTTGTCCACTATGGTTGTTTTTTGCATCATTAAAAAAAACTCTCTACCAAGTTATAACTCATTTGGCTTTAACATATTCCATGCTGGCTTTCTTTAATTGATCAATATTGACTTGGGTGCCTAAAATAAAAAGTCTATCTTTCTGCAAAATCTCTTCAGCCATGCATCTCTTTTTCCTATCACAGTCCATAACCTATGACTCTTCGTGAATTCTTTCCTGAATTTTCTACATGTCTGTAACACTCGCTTCGCCTAGTGGCTTAATATAGGGGGTGATAACAGCCTGCCCAGCCAAACTTAAGAAACACACATAAAAGTTGCTGGTGAACGCAGCAGGCCAGGCAGCATTTCTAGGAAGAGGTGCAGTCGACGTTTCAGGCAGAGACCCTTCATCAGGACTAACTGAAGTCCTGACGAAGGGTCTCGGCCTGAAACGTCGACTGCACCTCTTCCTAGAGATGCTGCCCGGCCTGCTGCGTTCACCAGCAACTTTTATGTGTGTTGCTTGAATTTCCAGCATCTGCAGAATTCCTGTTGTTTGCAAACTTAAGAAACCTTGTTTGGGTGGATGCTGAGCGCTGTGTCCTGTTATAAATCAGTACCCCGAAATAACAAACAGTACACATATTTGATTAAACAATTAAGCTTTATAACTCTTACTTTGACTATATGGTCAGTGAAGAAACAAAATATAAAATAAAAAGGGCCCAAATCGTAAGATTTAATAATAAACCGTCTGAGCACAAACCGTTGGAGCTCACACAGTTCCACCATCGGTCCCCTCCGAGCTTCACCGACCTTCGGACCCCCGCTCCGAGTCCACCCCGTCTGGTGGTCTACCAAACCTCTCAATTCGCATATTCTCTCTCCCTCTGGCAAAAGCCCGCGAAATCAATGGTTTCCAGAATCACAAAACAGGGCAACAAACTCTTGATTGGCTAACCCCTGCATTCCAAATCCCCATTATCTGTAGTCGTATCCCAAACATTGCTGCTACCAGAGAAACCATTACCTTAACAGTGGAACATTACATAGAAGCCATTACATTAGCCTTAGCAGTGAAACCTTACAGTGTGTTACATGTCTATTTACATTCTCCTTTTAAACTCACTGGAGCTCTATTTCCAAGACAAATTTTACTATCGTATGAGAAATGGAGATTTTGTCTAGGTTTTTTCTTTGTAAGGTCTAGTTTGTTCTTGGTATAGTATTAGTTGAAGATCTGGATCCCAGAGGTGAGACAAATGTGTCATCAAGGCAGCAAAATAATATTAAAGTCCTATCTTGCTATAACAGGATCAGTGTGAGTGGAGACTTCATCCTAAGGATATTACTGGCTGGGTGCCTCAAAATAGTTGTAAAGGCCCAACTATCTTGAGTTACTTGATGGCAGAAATTGGGATGTTGTTATTGTTGCCCAGTTCAACTCCTCACAGAATTTAGACCATAAAATATAGGAGCAGAAGTAGGCTATTCGGCCCATTGACTCTGCTCTGCCATTCAATCATGGGCTGATCCAATTCTTCCTGTCATCCCCACTCCCCTGCCTTCACCCCATACCCTTCGATGCACTGGCTAATCAAGAATCTATCTCTGTCTTAAATGCACCCTATGACTTGGCCTCCACAGCTGCACTTGGCAACAAATTTCACAGATTTACCACCCTCTGACTAAAGTAATTTCTCTGCATCTCAGTTCTAAAAGGACGTCCTTCAATCCTGAAGCTGTCCTTGAATCCCCTACTATGGGAAATAACTTTGCCATATCTAATCTGTTCAGGCCTTTTAGCATTCGGAATGTTTCTATGAGATTCTTCCCTCATTCTCCTGAACACCACGGAAATCAGCCTGGATAATAAATTCTGTAATCACTGTTTACACTTGGAATGTTAAGAGGTCAGTATCCTTCGATACACAAACGCCAGGCAATTACTATTGTGAGCAAGAAACAGATTAATTTTGATAGATTATGGTGCTGCCATCACTGAATCCCCCTGCCTATTAGTATTGAGATTTATTGTTATCACACTAAGCTAAATCTGCTCCATAATATTGTAGCTGTAAATATTGGACACCTAATTTGTGACTTCCTAAACTCCTGGCATTATTTGAGATGTATTTTCCCAGATGTGTGCAGCTCCTCCACTCAAAGCATCATCATCTAGAACAAGTAACACGTACAAAAAGCTGGAGAAACTCAGGTCAGGCAGCATCTATAGAAGGGAATTCAGTCGACGTTTCAGGCTGAGGCCCTTCATCAGGACTTGGAGAAGCCAGTATAAGAAGGCGGGGGGCGGGGATTGCATTTACTACAGTCCTCCCCCACCTTATTCGGGCTTCTTTCCCCCCACTTTCCAATGCTGATGATGGATCTCCGCCCGAAACTCTCCACTCCCTGGCATAGACACTATCTGACCTGCCGAGTTCCGCCACCATTTTGAGCGTGTTGCTCTGCATTTCCAGGGTTTGCATAATCTCTTGTGTTTATTCAGAGCAAAGCAGCTATCCTGGTTGCCCTCTCACTTGCTGTCGAAAACATTTACTACTTACATTACCATTGCACCTTGGCAACGGGCTAGCTATAAAATGCACAGTGACAAGTTGCAAAAAGCAAGGCTTATTACACAACTCTTTAAAGGACGCAGTAACCGCAGCCGAGAGCACAACTTTTCCACGTCATACACCAACTTTAGCCGGACGTATGTGGCGTATATTTGGTAAATCCCCGACTTGCGAGCCAACACAAGTACAAATCCACGAGGTGATCAATTCTCGTCGTTTCATGGTAATTAAGGATGGGCTGAAAATGCTCCACCCTCCAACGACGGCCGAGACCCCGACCGAACAAAACAAAAACTCTGCATCATGTATGCGTCTCCTTTTTGGGAAAGGATCGTCAATACCACGTGAGCAGTAATGAGCATTTCTCGGAACTGTTATTGCCCAGGCTGTAAGGCGAAGCTGCTGCCTGTCACTTGGCGTCATGTCCGCCCTTTATTTGTAAACCGAGCAGCACATGGTCTGCTTTCGGGATTCTGCAGCAGACGGAGCTTGACTGCGTAGCCATTGCTGATCTTCATTGCGAAATATCTCCCGTAAAACAGCGGCTCATAACTTCTGGCAAACTTTTTTTCGCTTCACAAAATGTCTACAAGCTGCCATCAAAGCAAAAGCTGCCCAATCCCAACCAAAGTGCTGCTGAAGGATTTGTCCCAGTTGCCCGATCTGTACTGCAGTACCCCGGGCGGCACTCTGTTCTCCACTACCCCAGGAGGTAATGTAGTCAGTGGAGGTGTCACCGCGGCAGGCTCTGGTTTCGTTCCGGACGTTTTTCGTTATTTGTTGCTGCTGATTGAGTAAATGTTCATTAACTCGATTTATCACCCGTGTTTTCGACAGAACTTACAGTCGTGTTTAAAGGGTCCGTTGGACCCTTTCGTTTGCCAATTCTTAGTATAAACTAAGCGGTGCATTTGACAGATTAAACTAGAAATCTGCATTTAATTTGAAGGTTGGTGTGATTTCCGCAATGATGTCAATACCCTAAATGATCTGGCTGGTTGCAGTCACTGGCGCTCTCGCTACCAACTCTGTTCTGAATCACGTGCACCATAAGTCAACTGGACGTAAATATTTTGAAGCAGTACTGTCCCTTGTTTATATGCGAGCTAAGGTTTGCCTTCTTCGGCGTATCAACGGAGAACCGCGTCCAAAACAGTTGACTTGGCTGAAGGCAGAAACTAATGCTTTTAGGCGAACGGAATTAGATTTCCTGGCACTTGTCGCACCAGGCAGACAGGATTCTTAAATTTTATTCAATCTCAGTGAGATTCTGGGTGAAATTACTGACAATAAGGGAATTAGTTTACACTTACTTCCGCATTTGGGGGCAGTTAGTTTAGGAGTTATTTGCAAGAAGCTGGTGATCTCTCCTAAGTTTTTTTTTGGGGGGGGGAGTATGAATATGATATCATTAGAGAGAATCCTCATTTTCTCCGTCAGAAAGAGTCAATGTAGTTCCGGCTGATCAAATCGATTCGATTGATTAAGCTGGAAAAACAATGCTACTTAAATTCAACAAAATGCTGGTGAACGCAGCAGGCCAGGCAGCATCTATAGGAAGAGGTACAATCGACTTTTCCTATAAATGCTGCCTGGCCTGCTGCGTTCACCAGCACTTTTTGTGTGTGTTACTTGAATTTCCAGCATCTGCAGATTTCCTCGTGTTTCCACTGAAGTTACCATACATGCTGGTAGGGCTCAGTACTGGTAAGGATGTGTGGTTTGAAGCATTAGCACTACTGGAGAACCTTGGCGTCCGGTCTTTGGAAGCGCAGTTCAGCAATACAGTACCACCAATGCCCACGATCCCAGATGTATCCCACTGTCACGAAGAGATTCGGAGATTTAAAAACCCATTTGTAACCACTAATTTCTATAAATTTGGCAGTTTTGGAGATTGAGAGTTCCAAGGCCCGTATTATCATGACAAGAATAAAATATGATATAACTTTAATTTTTACTACCTTTTAATTTAAAGTATAATTTTAAAACTACGCTATACTGGTTTTAAAACGAAGTGTGTCATTATGAATTACTGTATTTGTTTTTGTACATTCATCTTACTGTTTCCATTAGCTTGGCTGATGTGACTTTTGTAGTGGTTAAGACATAGTAAAGGCTTTACAGTCAACTCACCTGACAGCACTCTAGTAAGCTGGAGAAAGATAATTTTCATATAAATTTTGAACTTTTTCATTGTTAATGTTATACTTGATTCTGATTCATTTTGAGTGACATGTGAAATGCAGATACACTTTGTATTTGAATAAACAGTACATTGTAAGCAGGTTGTAACATGAAGTTAGTGCTGTACCTTCCAACTTTGCCTCCATGATTCCCTGCCTGTAATGTGCATCTCATTTAGTTTACAACTGAGGGTAAAATTTTGATTTTTTTTTAATTTGTGAGGCTTGTAATCTTATGACAATTTGTAAAAAAAAGTGTGGAGGTTGGTTACAAGTCTAGCAGGATATTAATTTGTTTAATTATTTTTGTAAGAATCCAAAGATTCAGGATTAGCTCACATCAGGCTTAAAAATAGGAACTGTCACAGATGGATAGCTAATCCATAAAGGTATGTAATGTTAACAAGAAGCTCATAGTTTGAAAACATAATTTGGGACATACGCAAAATGCTGGAGGAACTCAGCAGGTCAGGCAGCATCTACGAAGAAGGGTAAACAGTTGACATTTCGGGCCGAGACTCTTCATTAAAACTGGGGAAAAAAAGATGAGTTTAAAGCACGTAGTGTGGGAGGGGAGGAAGTAGCACAAGGTGATAGGTCATTGGTAAAAACCTGGAGAGGGGCTCCCCCTCTGTGAACTCTGCTGCCCTCATTGGAAAATGCATTGTATTTCCTATGTATTACAGTATTTACTCAAATGTACACATTGTATTTTCCATATTTACTATGTAACCACTGCTAGCTGAATAGAAGGTATTCACTATGTAGCCATGACTTTTGACCTGATCACTATTAATTCATGAAGAGAACTAGAATGAAACCAAGTAGAAAGATAACGGTGGCGAGTAAGGGGATGAAATATGTGGCAGTATGTCAACGCAAGACTAATTAAGAAATAACTGTGGTTAGGGATGAGAAGACATATGGTCTAAAATGTAAACTAGGATATAATTAAGTTGGGGAATAAAACAATAGTGGAAAGTCGAGAGCGGATATATTGATGATATGTAATCACAGGCTGACTGGATATGATAATGTAGCTAAGACAGGAAAATTGCTATAAAAAATGCCGTATACAAGCCTCGATGGGCAGTCAGCTACTAGCTTTCTGATTGTCTCAGCTTTGATTTGCAAATTAAAGTTTAAAACGTCTTGATGAGTTTTCTGCGTCTCCTTGTTGTTTGTGAGAAACGAGAAACCACGACACCCTCTGACCCTTCAACCATGGGCTCACCTAAACCCGCTTTTTCCCCTCTCTCCCGGTTTCACCTATCATTCACCACCTTGTACTTCATCCTTCATTCCCCCCACCTTCTTGCTCTAATTGCTCATCTTTTTTTTCCTGCCCTGACAAAGGGTCTCGGCTTGAAACTTCAACTGAAATCTTTTCCATAGTTGCTGCCAGGCCTGCTGAGTTCCTCCAGCGTTGTGTGTGTGTTGCTCAGATTTCCAGCATCAGCAGATTTTCTCGTCTCTAAACTTGCAACATACTATTTTGAAATTCATCAATTAAATATTAAACTGAGCATCACTTAAACGTTCAAACAAAAAAAGTATGTGTTTTATAAGTTGTGCTCAACATGGGAGCTAGTAGTATCTGGAATAACAGCGTCACGTAATAATCCCCAATGCAGTTCTATAATGAGTTTAGCATTATGGAAATTCTTAACTTCTGAAATTCCTTTGCAAAGAGAATCCTAAATATGTTGTATTAAAAAATTCAAAGAAGTACCTTCAATGTATTTGTTCTAAATATTTGTTTTCCCCTTTTATTAAAAGCCTGATTTTGAAGATTACCCAAGAGAATTGTATATGATCAAGTTGCTCACTATTTTTAGGCAGTTTCTAATTTTTTTTATTTGCTGGAATATGACAACAAAAATCAGGATTATACTGATTGGATATTATATTAATGAAATCCAAGGTCAATTTACTTCATTTGCAATTGTTCCGGGATTACATGTTTTTTTTCTGACATAAATGTATGGCTTTCTATTTCATCATCCGAGTTGTATTTCAGCTGTGGACATTGAAGGCCAAGCACAGAACCATGCAGCACAACATTCACTGCATCCTGCCTTTTATTGGGCTTTCTTTGCTTTTCTGTATTGCGTTGCTCAGCTACTTTCTTAGTGACTTTGAACTTCATTTGGTAGTCACTTGTGAGGGACCTTATCAGGTGCCTTTTGGAAGTCCATGTTTAACATTCATAATTATTCTATTTTCTTAAGATAGCTAAATGAATTTATTTAACAATGTAAAATGTAGTCACTGTTCACGATAATTATGATATCATTTACCATTGATTGTTTTCCTATATTTTCTGAACATTGATATCTGATAGTGGCTGAAATATTAGGGTCGATAGAGGGGAACCTGTAAATGTAGTGTATTTAGATTTTCAGAAGGCATTTGACAAGGTGCTACATAAAGGGCTATTGCACAAGGTAAGAGCTCATGGTATTAAGTGAACGGTCTTAGCATGAATTGCAGATTCATTATTACTTAGAAGACAGAAAATCTGAATAAGCAGGACATTTTTTTTAAAAGAGTGGAGCATCAGTTCGTTGCCCTCAATTATTTTTATTAATAACCTAGCAGGGGGTAAGTGGCAATGACACAGAAATTGGTCATACATTGAAGATATTCATTGTCCAAAACTGGAGATAGATAGGTTGAGTAAGGGGGTGAAAAATTGGCAAATGGAGTTTAGTGTGGGAAAATGTGAAGTTATACACTTTGGTACATGGAATCTAAAGGCTAACTGTTAACTAAATGGAGAAGAATGGCACATCAGCAAAGCAGGGGGGTGTTTCAGCTTTCTTGCGCAGGGAACACAAAGCATCAGCAGGCAGGTGGCAAATGGCATCAGAGCATTTATTGCAAGAGGGTTGGACTTTAGAAAGTACTGTCACAGTTGTTCAGGTCCTGATGAAGTATCTGAAATACTGCGCACAGTTTTGGGTTCCTTATTTAAAGGAAAGAAGTACTGTCATTGGAGCCAGGTCGAAAGAGATTTGCTAGGCTAGTTCCAGTGATCAGTCCTATTATGAATGATGAAAGAAACTCTATTCTGTGGAGTTCAGGAAGACGAGTGATGATCTTATTGAAACATACAAGATACTTAGGGACCATAGTAGGGTGGATGTTGAGAAGTTTCTGCTAGTGAGAAAGTGACAAAAAAAGGTGACATAGTTATGAGATTAGGGGCAGTTTTTTTTTAAATGACAATGCCTAGGAACTTCTCACAGAGAAAGGTGAAGTTTTGGTACTCTCTATCTTGGAAGGTTGTAAAAGCTGATCATTGAGGGATTTAAAGAAGCAGATAATTTTATGAAAGTTTAGAGACTGTAAAGTTGCAGGGAATTGGCACAGAAGAGAAAATAAAGCCTGGGACAGAATAACTACGATCATATTGAATGGCAACGTGGGTGTGAGGAGCTAAATGGTCTACTCTTATTTCTGTTTTCTTGGTTTCAGGATTATTTATTCTGATGCAAGGACACCGACCAGCTAAAATTTTACAGCACTAAAACTCTTAGAACTTTAGTACTCTCAACCTGCACATATTGGATCAATATTAATTTGAGCAATTATTATCATGTACAACTGTAACAAGCAGTTTCCCAGCCATTAATTAGCTGTGATATAGCAGAACAGAGCTCTTGCCATACCAGTTTTAAAAAAGCTTTATTAAAATATTGTCACACATACATTACTTAGTTGCATTTCCAAAAACAGTGCCAATAGTAAGACTTGCGCACACTCACTCAGTGGCCACTTTATTAGGTACAGGTGTGGTTTGGTTATTTGAGTTACTGTCATCTTCCTGTTGTCTTGAATCAGTCTGACCATTCTCCTCTCACCTGTTTAATTAAGAAGGCATTTTCGCCCACAGAACTGCCTGTCAGTGGACGTTTTTTTGTTTTCCGCACCATTCTATGTAAACTCCAGAGACCGTTGTGTGTGAAAATCCCAGGAGATCCGTAGTTTATGAGATACTCAAACCACCCTGTCTAGTACCAGCAATCATTCCACAGTTAAAGTCACTAAGATCATGTTTCTTCCCCATTCTGATGTTTGGTTTGAAAAACAACTGAAGCTCTTGACCATGTCTGCATACTTTTATGCATTGAGTTGCTGCCACAATATTAGCTGATTAGATATTTACATTACCGTGGTGTACAGGTGTACCTAATAAAGTGGTCACTGAGTGTAGATAATTTATTAGGTTTTATGAATGTTGGGCATTTTTTTTAAAGTATTGTGACATCAAGAGTTTCTGCAATGTTAATTCCACTTTAGTAATTCAGACTTGCCTTAAACTGCAGTTCATCCACATGTTCAGGATTTACATTAAAATCAGAATCATTATCACTGATGTCTATCATGAAAGTTTTGTTTGTTGCAGTAAACAAATGCAAGACATAAAATGACTATAATGTACAACAACAAAAAAAAAGTGCCAAAGAAGAATAGTGAGGTGATGTTTATGGGTCCGTGGACCATTCAGAAATCTAATGGCAGAAAGGATGAAACACTTCAGCCTTCTGCACCTCCTGCCTCATGGAAGTAACAATAGGGCATGCTCTGAAGGATGGGGGTCCTTAATGATGGAAGCCACCTAATTGAGGCATTGCCTGTTGAAGGTGTTTCTGATGATGGGAGGGTTATACACATGATGGAGCCCTCTGCAGCCTCTTTTGATCCTGTGCATTGGAGCTTCCATACCAGCTGGTGATGCAACTAGTCAGAATGCTGCAGAAAATTGCTTGAGTATTCGGTGACATCCCAACTCTCCTCAAACTCCTAATCAAGTATAGGCACTGGTGTGCCTTCTTTGCAAAGAGTAAAATGGAATAACTTGAGCATGCAACATAATTGGCTGGATAAACACCTTGTTCAGAAGGCATTGTAGATAAGTCATGGGTATGTGACACACTGACCAGAAAGATAATTATTATCCCTTTCCTCACCACTTCACACCGCCTCATCCCTTCTATTAAATTTAATGAAAAGATGCACAAATTGCTCCTGACTACATGTAAAACCACCTGTTTCATATCTGGGCAAGTACCAGCAATCAATGTGAAAACTTTTTTTTCCAAACACAATTGCTTTTATGTAATTTAAATTAGATATTTTAAAATGCACATACAACAGCTGTTATGCTTCCAACTCTTTAGCATCTGTACAATTCACAAAGTCTGTCACAGGAAGTAATTTTCCTTTAAAAAAAACATCATGTGATGGATAAAAGCCAGCCAGAATGGATTATTTCATCCCATTTGGCAGTGTAGACACTCATACGTTTGTTATCTGTTGCTTCTTTGAATATTGAGCAAGTGTTCCTTAAAAGAAACTTCCCAGAGTTACCGGCACTATGTGACACACTTGTCATTAAAATTATTGTAGATGTACTAAATTGTACAATATAATTCAACTTGTGATTGATAGTTGTATATACTAAAATTCCCTTTGAGAGATAAACTGTAAATGCTTTAACCCTGAAAATAAAAGCAGAAACATCTGAAAATACTCAGCAAATGAGGAGAGAGTAATAGTTAAAACAAGAAGCTGCAGGTAGTGGACAAGCGTTGCAACAACTGAACAGTCCATGAACACAAAACACTAGCTCAGCGTTTTGCTGTCTTTTTGCACTGCTTTTTTAAAAAAAATATACATTTCAATAGGTTCAATATAGGTACATTTAATGTCAAAGAAATGTATACAATATAGATCCTGAAATTTTTTCTTGTAGCATAGTAACTTTTTATGTATTGCACTGATTGTTGCCACAAAACAGCAGATTTCAGGACAAACTGCATGCCAGCAATAATAAACCGGATTCTGATTTTGACATCTGCCCATTTACCTTCTCTTCCTCCCAACCAGAGATTCAAACAGTGCTTCCAGGTGCAGTAGCAATTCACTTACTCTTCCTCTGATTTTGTTTATTGCATTCAGTGCTTATGATGTGATCTCCAAACTGGAGAAAGCAAGCACCCCTGTTTGTTCCAACAGGATTACCCTGAACTTCCAGTTGCCCACCACTGTAGTTTTCTTACTTCTGCATTGTTACAAAAAAAGAACAGAAGCTCAAGGCAACTCAGCTTTTATTTGGGCAAGTTGCAGCCCTTTACCAAGCCTTTACTGACCCCATCAGAAGTGACCCGTCCAAATGTATAGTCATCCATCAATAGCATTAGTTCAGCTTTTACTGTTTACTCTTTACTGTTGCGCTTGATCTACTGACTATTTCTAGTATTCTCTTTTAAATCAAATTTCCAGCAGTTCCCCCCCCCCCATATTCATCTCCCTCTCTTTTCATATCCTCCAAACAGATCAGGTATGATGAACAAGCGTACACCACTCCCTCTTAAACAGCACCCATAGCATTTATGTCACCTGGTCGCCACTTAATCACGGATGTTCTTTGTTCTTTCCACCGCTCCCCCTTCTCTGCAACTTAAATTTTGTTTGCCTTTTTTTTAAAAAGTTCTACTGAAAGGCCATTAACCTGAAACATTGCCATTTTCACCCCACAGATGTTGGCCGAGTATTTTGAGGATTTCCTGTTTTGATTTGGTCACATCGGTTTCCCCTTGGGAGAGTCAGTTTCCCCCAGTGGGAGAGTCACAAACAAGACGACAGACACATCTACAAAATATGGGGCCAGTTATTTACAACTAGCGTGTTTTCTCTCAAAGGACAGCGAGTCTCTGGAATTCACTGCCCCCGAGAGAGGTGGAGGTCAGATTATTAGATATATTTAAAGGGGAGATAGAAAAATAATTAGAGATTGAAGAATTGAGGATGATGGAGAACTGATAGAAATTGAGGTTAGCATGGATCAGGCGTAATCAGGTTGACTATGTTTGCTCTCACTTTCTCGTTATATTGTTAAGAGAGACAGGAACAAATTATAGTTTAGGTCAGCAGACATGTGTTAATAAAATTACCAAAATTAAAAAGGGTTGGAATTTAAATACTCATTATTTGTTATTCAGGTACGCGGATTGTTTATGGACGCAAGTTTTTGCTAGAATGCAGAAATTCTCCACTTGCCCGGACACCTCCTTCTTGCCTTCCTCAGATTCCCGGCGTAACTCTTCCTCAACATTCAACTTTAAGCAAAGTTGAAGAACTTAAAGAAGAAGAAAATGAATCAGGAAAAGAATCACCAGGTATTGTGTCCTTAAGCAATTTAATATGTTGCCTTTTACACTTTTGTTGTAGTACTGCTTGAATTTCTTGGGTTTTTTTTTAAATACAATTCCCATCAAAATTAAGTTGGTCAGTACAATTAAAGTATGTATACAGTTTACAACACTGAGATTTGTCTTCCCACGGAAAACCACGAAACAGAAATACCATAGAACCTGTTTAAAGAAAAACTCCACACAAAGATAATCAAGCTCCCAATGTGCAAGAAAAAAAATGATGCAAACAGCAAAAAGCGAGCAAATAAAACACACAACATTAAACATCAAACCACAGAGTCTCAAAAACAGTCTGGGAGCCCTAGCCACTGAGTCAGTCAGTTCAGTGCTGTGTTGATGCAAAGCTGAAAAACCTTGATCAAATAACGCAAATGTTCCGAAAAAAAGTAAACAAAAATGCATGGAACATGAATTGCAGAGTCCCCAAATGTGAGTCCACAGCCTGAGCCACTGAACCTTGTAGCATGCGGCCCCAAGATTCCAATACTTTCTGTTAGCAGCAGCGAGAGGGAGACCGGTTATACACAGGCAGTGCAGTGCTGAACACCTGTTCGCTTTATGCTCTTGTCCTTGTCAATTTTAATCTTGCTCGATGCTTTAAATCAGCACAGTGTAATGGACCCGACCACCGGTTTGAGGTACGCCTTTAGGAATCAGTGGCTGCCTCTACACACAGTGCCAGCCTTGCCAAATCCCCCAGATCATCACAAAAGCACCAGATCGTTTAGTTGGCTCAGAACGACTTATTTAAAATGGAAATTACAGATTGTAGTTGGGGAGAAGAATTGTATTTAAAAGTAGTAGAGTATCTAGTAGTTTCGTGAGCTGCCTGCAGGATGTTGCCGTTGGTCACTGGCACCATCTTGCCAGAATCCGAGTTGTGGTCTGACAAGAATCTAGCAGCAGATTTAATCATAGTTTTCAAAAAGGAATAATAAAGACAACTGAGAGGAAAGAAAATCAAGACTACATGAAAATGACCAAGTGGAGACAAGCTGAATCACTCCTGAAGAGAGCTGATGTACCTGATGGGCTGAATCATCATCATCAGGTGACGTGCCCAGTTTGAGCTTTGACTGCCATGGCCCACACACTCCTGTTTCAGGTCAAGTGGATCAATTCATTGGTATTCGTTTCCAATTCTCTGGCTGCTGTCTCCATCATCATTTGTCTTTGTCTTCCTCTTGCTTTCTTCCCTTCAATCGATGGGCTGAATACCCCCTCCAATATTGTCACAGTTCAATGACTGAATGTTTTAAATACAATTTCTTGTGATTTTTCCCCATTGTGAAAATATGGTAATTATTTTAATATTAGACCACGACCACAAGATATAGGAGCAGAATTAGGCCATTTGGCCAGGGGTCTGCTCCACCATTTCATCATGGCTGATCTGTTTTCCTTCTCAGCCCTAATCTCCTGCCTTCTCCCCATATCCCTTCATGCCCTGACTAATCAAGAATCTGATCAACCTTTGCCTAAATATCCCCAATGACTTGGTGTCCACAGCCGCCTGTGGCGATGAATTCCACAGACTAACCACTCTCTGCTAAAGAAATTCCTCCTCATCTCCATTTTAAAAGGACGCCCCTCTATTCTACAGCTGTGTCCTCTGGGCTTAGACTTCCCCACCATAGGAAACATACTTTATCAAAGCCTTTCAACATTTGATAAGTTTCAATATGGTTATCCCACATTCTTCTGAATTCCAGTGAGTAGAGGCTCAGAGCCAACAAACACTCCTCATATGTCAAGCCTTTCAATCCCACAATCATTTTTGTGAACTTCCTTTGAACCCTCTCCAATGTCAGCATATCCTTTCCTAGATAAGAGGTCCAAAATTGCTGTCACTACTCCAAGTGAGGTGTCACTAGTGCTTTATAAAGTCCCAACATTACATCCTTGTTTTTCTATTCTTGTCCTCTTGATACGATTGCCTTCCTCACCACTGACTCAACCTGCAAGTAAACCTTTTGGGGAATCCTGCGTGAGAACTTCCAAATTCCTTTGCACCTCAGATTTTTGAATTTTCTCTCCATTTAGAAAAAAGTCTGTGCTTTTACTTATTCTACCAAAGTGCAGGACCAAACACTTCCCGACACTGATTTCCATCTGCCACTTTGCCCATTCTCCAATCTGTCCAACTCCTGTCACTTCTCTACTTCCTCAGAACAACCTCCCACTATCATCTGCAAACCTGGCCACCAAACCATCAATTCTGTCATCCAAATCATTGACATATACAGTGCCCAAGATGAGTTTTCATCCCCCTGGGAAATTTTCATGTTTTGTTTTACAACATTGAATCAGAGCTGATTTAATTTGGATTTTTTGACACTAATCAACAGAAAAGGCTCCTTCGTGTCAAAGTGAAAACAATTTTCTAGAAATTAGTCTAAATTTATTACAAATATAAAACAAAATAATTGCACAATTACTCACCCCCTTCAAGTCAGTATTTAATAGACACACCTTTGGCAGCAATTATAGCCTTGAGTCTGTGTCAATAGGTCTCCATCAGCTTTGCACATCTAGACACTGCAATTTTCCCCCATTTTTTTTTACAAAACTCCAAACACTTTTCAAGTCCAGCCACAAATTCTCAATTGAATTGAGGTCTGGACTCCGACTTGGCCATTCAAGGACATTAACTTCGAGGTTTTTAAGCCATTACTGTATAGCTCTGGTTTTATGCTTGGGGTCATTGTCTTGTGGGAAAAGACATTTTCTCCTATCACAGTTCTCTTGCAGAATGCATCAGGTTCTCCTCCAGGATTTCCCTGTATTTTGCCGCATTCATTTTACCCTCTACCTTCACAAGCCTTACAGGGCCTGCTGCAGTGAAGCGTTACTACAGCATGATGCAGCCACCACCATGCTTCACGGTAGGGTTGGTGTGTTTTTGATGATGTGCGGTGTTTGGCTTACACCAAACATAGCATTTATTCTGATGGCCAAAAACCTCAAGTTTGGTTTAGTCAGACCCTAGAACCTTCTTCCAACTGACTTCAGAGTCTCCCACCTGTCTTCTAGCAAACTCTAGCTGAGATTTCATGTGAGTTTTTTTTCAACAGTGGCTTTCTCTTTGCCCCTCTCCCATAAAACTGCAACTGCTAAAGCACCCGGGCATCAGTTGTTGTACACGCAGTCTCCCCCATCTCCCCCATCTCAGCCACTGAAGCTTGTCACTCCTCCAGAGTTGTTATAGGTCTCTTGTTGGCCTTCCTCACTAGTTCCCTTCTTGCAGAGTCACTCAGTTTTTGATGGCCTGCTCTAGGCAGATTTACAGCTGTGCCATATTGTTTCCATTTCTTGATGATTGACTTAACTGCACTCAAAGGATATTCAGTGACTTGGAAATTTTCTTGTATCCATCTCCTGATTTGTGCTTTTCAATAACCTTTTTGTGGAGTTGCTTGAAATGTTCTTTTGTCTTCATGCTGTCATTTTTGTCAGGACACTGACTCACCAGCAATTGCACCTTCCAGATACAGGTGTATTTTTACTACAATCAATTAAAACACCTCAACTGCACAGAGTGATTTCCATTTAACTAATTATGTGACTTCTAAAACCAGTTGGTTGCACCAGTGATGATTTGGTGTGTCATATTCAAGGGGGTGAACACTTATGCAATCAATTATTTTGTGCTTTATATTTGTAATTAATTTAGATCACTTTGTAGAGATTTGTTCTCACTTTGACACAAAAGTGTCTCTTTCCTGTTCATCAGTATTTTAAAAAAGCCAAATTAAATCCACTGTGATTCAGTGTTGTAAAACAATAAAACATGAAAACTTCCGGGGGGGTGAGTACTTTTCATAGGCACTGTAACGTAAGAAGAAGTGGTCCCAACACACAGACCCCTGTGGAACACCACTAGTCACGGCGGCCAACCAGAAAAGGCTCCCTCTATTCCCGCTCTTTCTCTCCTGCCAATCAGCCAATGCTCTATCTGTGCTGGTATTGCTCCTGTAATACCAGGGCTCTTAACTTATTAAGCAGCCTCTTGTGGCACCTTGTCAGAGGCCTTCTGAAAATCCAGTACATAACATCCACTGATTCTCCTTTGTCTATCCTGCTTGTTATTTCTTCAGAGAATTCCAGCTGATTCGTCAGGCAAGATTTTCCCTTCAGGAAACCATGCTGACTAAGGCCTATTTTATCACGTGCCACCAAGTACTCCCAAACCACATCCTTAACAATTGACTCTAACATCCTCCCAACCACTGAGGTCAGACTAATTGGCTTATAATTTCTTTTCTTCAGCCTCTTTCCCTTCTTGAAGAGTGGAGTGACATTTGCAAATTTTCAGTCCTCCAGAGGCATGCCAGGATCAATTGATTAAGATCATTACTAATGCTTCCACAATCTCTTCAGAAATCTCTGACAGAAGCCTGGGATGTATAATATCTGATCTAGGTGACTTATCTACCTTTGGACCTTTCAGTTTCACAAGCACCTTCTCCCTAGTTATAGCAACTGTACTCATTTCTGTCCCCTCATGCTCTCAAACTTCCGGTATTCTTTATGACCTTTTTAATTACCTTCTGTTGGTTTTTAAAAGCTTCCCAATCCTCTTAACTTCTCACTAATTTTTACTCTATTATATGCCCTCTTTTTGGCTTTTATGTTGTCTTTGACTTCTGTCAGTGGTGATTGTGTCACCATGCCCTTAGAATGCTTCTTTGTGATGTAGATATCCTGCACGTTCTGAATTGCTTCCAGAAACTCCAGCCATTGCTGCTCTGTTGTCATCCTGCTTGTGTTCCTTTCCAATCAATTTTGGCCAGCTCCTCTCTCATGCTTCTGTAATTCGCTTTACGCCACTATAATACTGATACATCTGACTTTAGCTTCTCCTTCTCAAGTTGCAAGGTGAATTCTATCATAGTATGATCACTCATTCCCTAAGGGTTCCTTTACCTTAAGCTCTCTAATCAATTCGGGTGCTTTGTGCAACACCCAATCCAGAATAGCTGGTCCCCTAGTGGGTTTAATCATGAGCTGCACCAAAAAGCTACCTCTTAGGCATTCTAGAAATTCCCCCTGTTGAGATCCAGCACCAACCTGATTTTCTCAATCTAGTTGCATCCTGAAATCCCGGATTACTAGTGTAACATTGCTCATCTGGCATGCATTTTTAATCTCCCATAGTAATTTGTGGACCACATCTTTACTACTCTTTGAGGGTCTGTATATAGCTCCCATCAGGGTCTTTTTATCCTTGCAGTTCCTTAGCTGTACCCACAACGACTCAACACCTTCGGATCCTATGTTACCTCTTTCTAATGATTTGATTTCATTTTTTTACCAACAGAACCACACCACCCCATCAGCCTACCTGCATGTCCTTTTGATACAATCTGTATCCTTGGACGTTAAGCTCTCAGCTGTAATCTTCTTTCAGCTATGATTCTGTGATGCCCACAATGCCATATATGCCAATCTGTAACTGTGCTACAATTTCATCTAACTTATTCTGTATACTGTGTGCGTTCAAATATAACACCTTGTGTCCTGCGTTCACCTTTTTAGATTCTGTCTGCCTTTTGTATTGCAACTCATCCCGTTGACTGCAATTTGGCCCTAATATTAGCCTCTCCTTGCTAGCAGTCTCACTACATATTGCCTCTGCTTGTAAACCCACTCCCTCATCTTCAGCACTCTCACTCTGGTTCCCATCCCCCTGCCAAATTGGTTTAAACACTTCTGAACAACTCTAGCCACCTGTCCGCAAGGATATTGACCCCCCCCTTGGGTTCAGGCGTAACCTGTCCTTTTTGTACAGGTCATACCTTCTCCAGAAGAGATCTCAATGATCCAGGAATCTGAAGCCCTGCCCCCTGCACCAGTTCCTCAGCCACGCATTCATCTGATAAATCATCATATTCTTACTCTCACCAGTGCGTGGCACAGGCAGCGATCCAGAGATTACTACCCTGGAGGTCCTGTTTTTCAGCTTTCTACCTAGCTCCCTAAAAAGTCTCTTCAGGACCTCCTCACCTTTCCTACCTATGTCACTGGTGCCAATATGCACCGAGACTTGTGGCTGCTCACTGTCCCCCTTCAGAATGCCATGGAGCCGATCAGAGACAACCCTGGGAGGCAACATTCCATCTGGGTGTCCCTATCGCACCCAGAATATCTCACCTCACAATCTCTGACTATGGAATCTCCTAGCAACACTGCAGTCCTCTTCACCTTTCTTCTCTTCTGAGCCACAGCACCAGACTCAGTGCCAGAGACCTGGTGACTGTGGCTTCCCCCCAGCAGGTCATACCCTTCAACAGTATCCAAAGTGGTCTAGTTGTTATTGAGGGGAACAGCTACAGGGGTACTCTGCACTGGCTGCCCATTTCCCTTCCTTCTCCCAACAGTCACCCAGTTACTTGCCTCCTGCAACCTAGATGTGACTCCCTCCCTGTTGCTCCAGTCAGTCCAGATAAGAGCTGAAGGTCACCGAGCTGCCACTCCAGTTCCTTATTCTGTTTCTGTCTTGGTAAAATTGAATAGTTAATTGTCTGTAAAAAGCAAATGTAAACCAGTTGGATTATTAAAGTAAGGTAAAGGCATCCGTTAGTCTTGCGAGACCATGGATCTGCGCCTGGAAAGTCTTCACTCTCCAGGGTACAGGCCTGGGCAAGGTTGTATGGAAGACTGGCAGTTGCCCATGCTGCAAGTCTCCCCTCTCCACAACACCAATGTTGTCCAAAGGAAGGGCATTGGGGACCATGCAGTTTAGCACCAGTGTCGTCGCAGAGCACTGTGTGATTTAGTGCCTTGCCCAAGGACACAACACGCTGCCTCGGCTGGGGCTCGAACTCACGACCTTCAGGTCGCTAGTCGAATGCCTTAACCACTTGGATTGTTATATCAATGTTTTCAGCTGTCTGGCGTACCTCCACTATGCAAGCAGTGCTTTCTTAAGTTGGCACAGTCAGCAGCAAAGTTCCCTTTGAGTCAGAAGATATGGGTTCAAGTCATACTCGAGAAAAGAAAATGCGTCACCTTGTCATTTGCTGTCTATCAAAACCCAACACCTTAAGATTTTTTTTATAACATTGACAACAGTTAAATCTTATCAGAGGTTGAAAGATGCAAATACTAAATTAAACCCTAATTGTAAGTTCACAAATTACACAAGTTCAACTCCAGAAAAATGAGGTATGTTTGAGCAAAGCTTTACCAAGAAATTAGGTAGGTAAACAGTATGTTGGACTTTCATCACAGGAGGATTTGAGACCAGGAAGAAGGATATATTGCTGCAATTATATACTTGTCATATGACGAGCATTTGATGGCTCTGGGCCTGTATTCACTGGAATTCAGAAGTATGAGGGGTGACCTCATTGAAACCTATCGAATGGTGAAAGGCCTTGATAGAATGGATGTGGTGAGGATGTTTCCTATGATGGGAGAGCCTAAGACCAGAGACACAGCCTCAGAATAGAGGGATGTTCTTTTTAGAATGGAGATGAGGAGGAATTTCTTTAGCCAGAGAGTCGTGAATCTGGGGAATTCATTGCCACAGGCAGCTGTGGAGGCCAAATCTGTATGTATATTTAAGGCAGAGATTGATAGATTCTTGTTTGGTCAGGGCATGAATGGATATGGGGAGAAGGCAAGAGATTGGGGCTGAGAGGAAAATTGGATCAGCTGTGCTGAAATGGCAGAGTAGACTTGATGGGCTGAATGGCCTAGTTCTGCTCCTATGTCTTATGGTTCTTATATAAAGCCTGGGTGAGACTGCACCTTTTGGGCTTTGGTCAGATCTCCCTGTTCAGGGAAGGAAATCCTGGGGAGTGAGAGAGGAGAATCCCCCATGAAGAAAGCCTGAAAGTCTGTACAACCAGGCTGAAGGACAACTTCTACCCTGCTGTTAGAAGACTATCGAATAGTTCCTTAGTATGATAAGATGGACTTTTGACCTCAGAATCTACCTTGTAATGATCTCGCCCTTATTGTCTACTAGTACTGCACTTTCTGTGTAGCTGTTACTTTATTCTGCAATCTGTTGTTGTTTTTCCTTGTGCTAGCCCAATGTACTGTGTAATGATTTGATGTGTTTGAACAGTATGCCGGTCAAGCTTTTTACTGTACCTCCATGATGTGACAATAATAAGCAAATTCTTATTCCACAGAGTGGGTGTATATTCTCCAGACTTTAAAAAGAATGCAAAATTCTTCCAGAGCTTTCCAGGGTAGATTCAATGATAATATTTTAAGAACCAAGTGTCACAGTCTCCAAATAAGGGTCAACAATTGAGAAGTCACGTTGGAAGAAACCCAGAAGGTGGTGGGATCTTTGGAATTCTCTACAGTGGAGGCTGAAATCTCTGACTAAATCAGAGTAGGGGAGGGGCAGCTCTGTGAAAAATCATTTGTTGTTATCTGTGTGCATTTAGACCCTGTGTGTCGTGCTGGTCATTGGACCAGGACTTTGCTCAGTCAAGGCCATGTGATAGTCCAGGTTAAAAGAATTCATGTGCAGCAGACTCCACTCCTTAAAACTAGAGTGGAAGCAATAAAAACAGAAAATGCTGTAAGTATTCAGCCAACAAGGTAGCATCTGTAGGGAGAGAAACAACAGTTTCAGGCCAAGAAGCTTTCTTCTGTCAGACTATATGTTGAAAATTCAAATGCTTCAAGTTGCAGAGAGCAGGAGGGATAAAGACCACAGAGATAATATCTCTGACAGGGGTCAGACCAGTGTTCAAGGTAGCAATTACAGTGTATTCTGGTTAATTGAGACACACTGGGTCTAGTCCATTTTGGCCCAATTAAGTGGTTATCCCAAGTAGCAGATATTTCATTGAAATAGTTAAAATGGTATACAAAAAACAACCTACTGTGTAATTAAGTAACAATCTAAGTATAAAAAAAACTACAGAACAGATTAGAACAATACCAATGCTTCTACAGTACTGTAAAACTGTGTATTAGTTCCTGCTAGTTATCAACTGAGGAATTCGTCCAGTGTACACTGCCATGTTCTTTTGATTGACTGTAAATGAACAATATCAGCACAGACACCGAGTGCAGTTAATGGACTGCCTTCATTAAATGCTTCCGACAATTGAATCCTTCAAATCCCCACTTTCATTGTAACATTCAAGATGATTGTTGATACCTTCAAATTCTTTATAATTCCTAACTTGTTGAAATTGTGAAATCATTTCAGTTTCACTTCTGACCATTTCTGGCATCTCTAAGTCTGAATGCTTGAAACCATGGTGAGCAAAACAGTTCTGAATTGTCTTACTGCTTATTCCTCACCAACTATCAGTGACGAAAACCACTGCTTTTTGAACACAAACACACGCAATTGATACTATTTAAAAACTTCGCTTCAAGTAGAGCGTAATGTCTAACTGCACACAAGTACATGTAACTGACGCTAGTTAGACACTGTTCGACAAGGCTCCTGTCCCAATTAATGGCATAGTGTCCCAAATAAATGAAGGGAACCCTGGATATCTTCTAGATTAGTTTTTGTTCTTTAAGGGTTGTCTCAGAAAGTGGCTGCCCCAATTAACCAATGGCCTCATTAACTGAAATCCGCTGTACTAGGAAAGCTAGAAGTTAGAGACACAAAAGGTAAATATAAATAAAATGAAGAAAAAGGGTATGGCCACATCTCTGAGCAAGTGAGTGAGAGAGAGAGATGCATTGTTTTTCATCGGGAAAGTATAGGAGGTCAAAGGCAGATAGGTCAGAGTGGAAGTTGGACAAGGAACTAAAGGGATAGACAAATGTCTTGTGTGCTTTTGATGCCTTTCATTACAATATACTGGAGGTATGGTTACGATTTTGAGCCATTTTCATGTAGTTTCCAAATTTGAGACAAAAAGAACTGATGGATGTCTGTTAAAACAGAATCCATTTGCGAGCTAAGGTTGGGCTGTGTGTCAAGGCAGACCTAGCCTAGGCAGAGCAATGGTCAGCAGGCAGCACTGACAGTTCTTAATCCCTCTTTCCTCTTGCTGTGTGAAGGAAACATGGGACAATATGAGTGAGTTACTTATTAGAAATTTGGCTCCACCATGATTCCAGTTTGGAATTTTAAACTAAACCTAAGGTCACAGGTAGAGTACCTGCTGCTCCAAATGAAAAACATGTTCCTCTTTGTTTATATGCCCAAACTTGTATCATGACTGTTGCCCAACCTCTTAAAAGGCTCAAATGCGGCATATTTTAATAATAGCTTCAGTCACCTGTAGTTTTTACACTCATGACTGTCACATGTATAGAATGATTTCATATGTCGGAACCTTGTTTTGAAGTAGATGATATAGAGAGTCATGAAGAAAGGTTAAAGTCTGTAACCTGATATTTATAATGGGCGTGTGAACTCGTGTAAATATTTCATAAGTTCTCATTGTACCTGTGGTAAAGTTAACCTTTAACAGATTTTGACAACCAATCAGAATATTGTTGCTACTATATCTGATGTGCTCCAATGGGAAGTTTTACCAGAAGGGCAAGTTTTGTTTCCTTGTGAACTGCTTTTTTATATCCCCTTATCAATATAGTTTGCCATTTTTCTTTTAATAATGATATACACCTTTTCAGGAGTTAGAGCATGGGATCAAAAAAGAATATTACAATCAATTTCTTTTGAATTTACTCTTAATACTGTTGCAAGTTCCCCTCTGTCTTGCAAAGGACAGCCCACCATGGAGTTCAGCCACAAAAATTGCCCAGCTTCAGATTGTATCCCTGATATGCCTTCTGGAACTGGAAGAACAGCAGCTGACCTTACTGTTCAACTGGACACTGTCGTGGGCCTGTGGAAGCTGGGTGAGAGCTGGGAAAGCAAATAGGTGACACTTTTTCACTCCTGATCACCATACTATGACCACGTCAGGGGGCTATAAATATTAGCTGAGCCCTGGGCAGTAAAATAAATTACTAACATTAATTTTGAAAAGCATAGCTATGAAGGGTAGTTAATTACAATGGGACTTAATCAGAAGGAACTGCATCATGCTAAAAAATAAACGGTGGGTGGTAGTGAAAACTAAAGACTTTTTTGTTAAATAGAACATTTCTAATAATTAGCAGTTATCACCATTCTGAATCTTCACTGATAACCGATAAAGTTTAGACAGGTGTGTTGTGTATTAATCACAAAGTGATATTTTGCCACTCTTTAATATTTTTCTCTGCCAACTTTATATACTAAGTATATTAATTCCATGGAAACAGGAGGAATTCTGCAGATGCTGGAAATTCAAGCAACACACATCAAAGTTGCTGGTGAATGCAGCAGGCCAGGCAGCATCTCTAGGAACAGGTACAATCGACGTTTCAGGCCGAGACCCTTCGTCAGGACTAACTGAAGGAAGAGCTAGTAAGAGATTTGAAAGTGGGAGGGGGAGGGGGAGATTCAAAATGATAGGAGAAGACAGGAGGGGGAGGATTGGAGCCAAGAGCTGGACAGGTGATTGGCAAAAGGGATATGAGAGGATCATGGGACAGGAGGCCCAGGGAGAAGGAAAAGGGGGAGGGGGGGAAAACCCAGAGGATGGGCAAGGGGTATAGTCAGAGGGAGAAAAAGGAGAGAGAGAAAGAATGTGTGTATATAAATAAATAACGGATGGGGTACGAGGGGGAGGTGGGGCATTAGCGGAAGTTAGAGAAGTCAATGTTCATGCCATGAAGTTGGAGGCTACCCAGACGGAATATAAGGTGTTATTCCTCCAACCTGAGTGTGGCTTCATCTTTACAGTAGAGGAGGCCGTGGATAGACATATCAGAATGGGAATGGGATGTGGAATTAAAATGTGTGGCCACTGGGAGATCCTGCCTTCTCTGGTGGACGGAGTGTAGGTGTTCAGCAAAACGATCTCTCAGTCTGTGTCGGGTCTTGCCAATATACAGAAGGCCACATCGGGAGCACCGGACGCAGTATATCACCCCAGCCGACTCACAGGTGAAGTGTCGCCTCACCTGAAAGGACTGTTTAGGGCCCTGAATGGTGGTAAGGGAGGAAGTGTGAGGGCATGTGTAGCACTTGTTCTGCTTACAAGGGTAAGTGCCAGGAGGGAGATCAGTGGGGAGGGATGGGGGGGCCTCCTGTCCCATGATCCTCTCATATCCCTTTTGCCAATCATCTGTCCAGCTCTTGGCTCCATCCCTCCCCCTCTTGTCTTCTCCCATCATTTTGGATCTCCCCCTCCCCCTCCCACTTTCAAATCTCTTACTAGCTCTTCCTTCAGTTAGTCCTGACAAAGGGTCTCAGCCTGAAACGTCGACCGTACCTCTTCCTGGCTGCCTGGCCTGCTGCGTTCACCAGCAACTTTAATTCCATGGAATTGACTTTAGTAAAGATTTTCTCAAAACATTCTTAGATTTAGGTCTGATAGATTCCAGTCCTGACATCTAATAGATGAAATATATGCTGTCGACAGTTGCTATTTTAATGGCCATAACACCATGCTACTGCGTCTGTTTATCAAAGAAAATGTGTGTTGTTTCATATGCCATGAAAATTTCTATTGGCAGTGAGCTGGAGTCAGCTGCCCAAGCATTGCCTGAAATAGAACGTTATATCTAGCATAGACTCTATAGGACTTGAGTCAATATGTATTGCAGAATTTGAAATGCCAAGGTTACTAGAGGCATAATAGATTAGTAATCCACAGACAAGGACTAATGATCTAGAAAAATAACTTCAAAACCCCACCAGCAACAGGTAAATGAGACAACTATTTAAGTAATTGTTTAAGTCGACAAATAAGAAAAGTATGCTAATTTGTGTTGTTCTTAATTTATAGCTGATGATGCTCAGTTTGAAATGGATATTTAAACCATCCTGGAAGAAGAAGATTGTTCTCTTGACAGAAGCACATGTGCTTATTGAGGAGCAATGCACCGACATGAAAACCGATGAGGATGATAACTTCAGCAGTGGAGATATAATAGTTTGTAACTTGTGATTATACAGTTGGGGAAGGGCAGAAATTTTAGGTGCTTTCCTTTATTTTTGGTGCTGTTTCTCCATAGGAACTTGTATAATTTTTAAAAAAATTTTAAGTTTACTACTTTAGTCCAGATAAAATGGCGTTTTTTTGGTCCTCAAGTCCAACTTTACAAGCTTTTAATCAGCTGTAAAGGAGTCAATGGTCCAGACATTGGTGTAGCAGCAAGATTGGTGAAGAGCTCTGTCTAGCACATTGAGTTAGAGGGGTATATTCCTACAATGTTGATAAGGATAAACCTCACTGGGATGTAATGGAAAAAGCATTCAGTGGGCAACACACTGATCTCATTGTTAATGGTGTGGTATTAGTTATGGTGGTAATTGAAATGCTGAAATCTACAGAATGCTCCATTCTTAATATCTTGTAAATGAGATTCTTATATTTATGGTGTGAAATATTAAATAAAGACGAAGTTTCCACATTTACATAGCAGCGTGTTCCAAAGGCCTTAAGTCCTTTATTTGTAAAAATACTGTCACTGCTGTTATATGGGAATTTCACATGTAATAAGCTTACCTCAAAATAAATCGTGCACAGTGAAGCCGACCAGAAACACAAGTTTTGTGTCCAAATAGCAAGAGTACAAACTGACCTAAACATGAGACAGTAATGAAAGTTATCATGGATTTACATGTAGTCAAGCCATGATAATTTTGTTTTTCATAAAGATTTTGAGTGTGTCAGTGTTTAGAGTGGCTTTGGCTCATCAGGCTTGGGTGAGGTAAATTGTCTTGTAAATTACTCTCTTTTTGTTCTTACTTGTTCATCCTTACCTGTTAGCGCATAGTAGTTAGGTGAGAATGCCTCCAGAGGCAGTGCTTTGTGTTGTCTGTGTGTGATGTAGGAAGCTTGGCAGATGTCTCTGGATAAACACATCTACACCAGGTGCAGCTCCTGAGAAAATGTGTTTAGGAATTGGAGCTGCAGCTCGATGGGAGAATGAGGAGGTGATAGGGAGTTAGTCATCCCCGGACAGCAGGAGTCAGGGTGACTGTCAGGAGAAGGAGGGGGAATGCACAGCCTGTGCAGAATACACCTGTGACCATTCCTCTCAATAATAAGTATACAACTTTAGATATTATTGAGGGAGATGACCTACCGGGGGAGCCATAGTGACTGGGTCTCTGGTACAGAGTCTGGTGCTGTGGTTCAGAAGAGCAGAGAGGTGAAGAGGACTGCAATGTTGCTAGGAAATTCCCTAGGAACAGAGATGAGTTTCTATGGGTGCGATAGAGACACTCAGATGGTGTTAAACTAATTTGGCAGGATGGGAACCGGAGTGATAGTGCTGAAGATGAGGTAATTGGTTTGCAAAGAGGCATTGTGTAGTGAGGAAAGGCTGCTGATATGCAAAATTACAGCTAACAGGATGAGTTGCAATGCAAAAGGCAGACAAAATTGACAAAGGTGAATACAGGACTGAAGGCGTCATACTTTAATGCAAGCAATATGCAAAATAAGGTAGATGAACTTGTAGCACAGTTACAGATTGGCATGTATGATGTTGTAGGCATCACTGAATCATGGCTGAACGAAGACTATAGCTGGGAGCTTAATGTACAAGGTTACAAGTTATTGAAAGGACAGGCATGAAGGCAGAGGAGTTGGCATTGCTGTGTTGGTAAAAACGAAATCAAATCATTAGAAAGAGGTGACATAGGGTCAGAAGCTGTTGAATCATTGTGGGAAGAGCTAAGGAACTGCAAGGGTAAAAAAACCCTGATGGGAGTTGTATACGGACCCCAAAACAGTAGTAAAGAGGTGGTCTACAAATTACAACGGGAAATAGAAAATACATACTAAAAGGGCAATGTTGCAATAGTAATGGAGGATTTCAATATGAAGGTAAATTGGGAAAATCAGGTTGGTGCTGAATTCTAAGAGGGGGAGTTTCGAGAATGCCTATGAGATGGCTTTTTAGAGCAGCTCATGGTTGAGCCCACTAGGGGATCATCTTTTCTGGATTGGGTGTTGTGCATTGAACTGGAATTGACTAGAGAGCTTAAGATAAAAGAACCCATAGGAGAAAGTGATCATAGTATGATCAGATTTTACCTGAAATTTGAGAGGGAGAAGCTGAAGTCAGGCGTATCAGTATTACAGTGGAGTAAAGGGAGTTACAGAGGCATGAGAGAGGAGTTAGCCAAGATTGACAGGAAAAGAACACTGGCAGGGATGATGGCAGAGCAGCAATGGCTGGAATTTCAGGAAACAGTTTGGAAGGCACAGAATATATACATCCCAAAGAGGAGGAAGTATTTCAAAGGCAAAATAACACAATTGTGGCTATCAAGAGAAGTCAAAGCCAATATAAAAACCAAAGAAATGGCACAAAATAGAGCAAAAATTGGTGGGATTAAAACCAACAGAAGACAACTAAAAAAGTCATTAAAAGGTAAAGATGGAATATGAAAGTAAGCTAGCCAATAATGTTCAAGAAGATCCGAAAAATTTCTTCAGATACATAAAGTGTAAAAGAGAGACCAGAGTGGATAGTAGACCACTGGAAAACGATACTGGACAGCCTCCAGTAGAGGCATTAGTAATGACCTTTCAAGAATCATTAGATTCTGGAATGATTCCAGAAGACTGGAAAATTGTAGTTGTTACTCCACTCTTCAAGAAGGGAGAGAGGCAGAAGAAAGGAAACAATCGGTCAATTAATCTGACCTCAGTGGTTGGGAAGATGTTGGAATCAATTGTTAAGGATGAGATTTCAGGGTACTTAGAGGAACATGATAAAATAGGCTATAGTCAGCATGGTTTCCTCAAGGGAAAGTCTTATCTGACAAATCTGTTGGAATTCTTTGAAGAAATACCAAACAGGATAGACAAAGGAGAATCGGTTGATGTTGTGTACTTAGATTTTCAGAAGGCCTTTGACATGGTGCCACATGAGGTTGCTTAACAAACTATGAACCCCTGGTATTTCAGGAACGATTCTAGCATGGATGAAGCAGTGGCTGATTGGCAGAGGCAAAGAGTGAGAATAAAGGGAGCCTTTTCTGGTTGTTTGCCAGTGACTAGTGGTGTTAACATAGAGATTTATGTTGGGACCAGTTCTTTTTATGTTATATATTAATGATTTAGATGATGGAATTGATGACTTTTTTGCTAAGTTTGCAGATGATATGAAGACAGGTGGAGGGGCAGGTTGTTTTGAGGAAGAAGAAAGGCTGCAGAAGGATTTAGACAGATTAGGAAAATGGGCAAAGAAATGGCAGATGGAATACAGTGTTGGGAAATGTATGGTCATGCACCTTGGTGGAAGGAATGAAAGGGTAGATTATATTCTAAGTGATAAGAAAATACAAAAAAACTGAGATGCAAAGGGATTTGGGAGTGCTTATCCAGGATTCCCTAAAGGTTAATTTGCAGGTTGCGTCTGTGGTGAGGAAGTCAAATGCAATGTTAACATTCATTTCAAAAGGACTAGAATATAAAAGCAAGGATGTAATGTTGAGACTTTATAAAGCACTGGTGAGGCCTCATGTGGTGTATTGTGAGCAGGTTTGGGGCCTGTGTTCTAGAAAGGATATGTTGAAACTGGAGAAAGTTCAAAGGAGGTTCACGGAAATGGTTCCATGATTGAAGGGCTTGGCTTATGAAGAGCATTTGATGGCTCTGGGCAGTATTCACTGGAGCTCAGAAGAATAAGAGGTGACCTCATTGAAACCTATCAAATGGTGAAAGGCCTTGATAGAGTGGATGTGAAGATGATGTTTCCTATGGTGGGAGAGAAAGTCTAGAGAACATTGCCTTAGAATAAAGGGGAGTCCTTTTAGAATGATGAGGAGGAATATCTTTAGCCAGAGTGGTGAATCTATGAAATTCTTTACCACAGGCAGCTGTGGAGTCCAAGTCTTTGTATATTTAAGGCAGAGGTTGATAGATTGGTCAGGGCTTGAAGGTACATGGGGATAAGGCAGGAGATTAGGAGCCGAGAGGAAAATTGGATCAGTCTTGGTGAAATGGTGGAGGAAACTCGATGAGCTAAATGGCCCAATTCTACTCCAATATCTTATTGTCTTTGGCCAGCTGGTGGCGTAGTGGCATCAGCGCCAGACTTTGGAGCGAAGGCTCCCGAGTTCGAACCCAGCCGGCTCCCCAGGCACACTTTCCATCCGTTCTGGGTTGAGCGTTGAGCTAGCAACTCGACCTCGTAAAAAAGAAATTGCCTGCCACAGAAACACCAGCAGCAAAAAGTTGACGGCCTATGCTCTCTCGTGAGCTTTAAAAAAAAGGCAATCTTATTGTCTTATGATATGAAATTCAGCAATGAGAAGGGTAGAATATGACTACTGCTCTCAATGTCTCTGAGGAAGAATTTTATGTAAGTGCCAGATTGTTTAAGACCTGGTGTTGTACCTCATTGCCTTAGAAGCTGGGCATATTTTGGCTTGAATGTCCAGATGTCCACAATATACTGTTACACAGGGAGATTCTGGAAAGCTTTAGGGCAGTTTCATGATAAAAGATCCCAGAGATTGCTCATCCAGTTGGAGTGCACATAGTGTACAAATTTTACATACAGGGATTGACAAGGTACAGCCCTTCCTGCCGCAGGCAGTGTGAAATTAGGTCAGTATGAATTTGTGGTGCATTTTCTCTTGCTTTTTTACTTTATAGTGATTTTTCCAAGAAATAAACTGTGAACTGCAGTGGTATAGCATGATTAATACTGGAAATACTGGGATAGAGTTAGTTTGCAGCCATAATTTTGAGAATGAGCTCTGAGCGTCACTGCCGTGGTCAGCATTTACTGCTGTCCCCTTCTTGCCCTTGAGAAGAGGTTGGTGAATTGCTTCCTTGAACTGCCTGCAATGTTCTTACCCCTACTGCTGTTGGTGCTCTTCATCCAGCAACGTTGAAGGAAAGGCAATAAATTCCTAAATTGGGATGATCCCAGCATAATGTGATGCAGATACTGTAGTGAGTATTCATTATAAGAGCTTAATCACTCTGCACAATATTTAAGAATGTTTAACTCTGAACTCCAGCATCAGTGTCATGGAGAATCACCACTAACCAGAAACTTAACTGGATCAGCCTCTAAAATGACTGATAATAGTTGATTTCAAAGTCTGGATATTATGTAGAGGGTGACCTCTCCTGACCCACCTCTTTGCTGTCTACCAGGCACAAGTGAGCAATGTATTGCGATTCTCTTCACTTACGTAGATCCGCGCGACAGTCAAGGCATTCCAGGAACTCAGAGCTGTACAGACAATATTTGACACCATACTCTCAGCTCAAATTCCATATCAGATCATGAAATATGTTTCTTAACCATCATGACAGAACCAGAAAATTAAGCATATGCATACAAGCAATTCAATATTCTTAGTCTCGATGTACAAAATTTATAAATATTTAATTCTTCTGATTTATGTTAAGCCTAACCCATTGACATTAAATTGTCTGTGCTGGAAGTCTTTCCATTTCACCTGTCTATTTGTTGGTGAAGCCATTTTGTGCCTTTCTCACTGTTTAGTACATTCCTGAGTTTCATAAGAAATAGAAAGTAGTAACATTAAGAGAACTGAGTTACCAAAAGACAAAATACAGTCATATGCTAATTGGTCTAGATTTCAATGTAAATGTTTCTTCTGTTGTTTATTCCTTATTGTTGCCTTGTCTGCTTTTCTCGCTCTTGAAGTTGAGCACAGACTGGAAACTGATTATATCTTAAGGAAATTGCCTGAGGAAAGCGAGTAGGGAGCTGAAGACACGAATGAGAGAATCTTCAGCGTGCTGAAAGGATTTTTTTTTTCATTTGAAGCTCTGGAAACGCAGAACAGTCAAAGCAGCATGTGTAAAAAGATGAATTTTTGTACTGAAGCTTTATGTGTTTCTCTTATCTAGACCAAAACTTATTCACAGATGAAACAGGCTCCCACTTGGATTTGGATTGTGATATTCTTTGGATGTCTAAATATGTTGAGATACAGAAGGTAGAAGGAATGGGAATTCCAGCCAGTCTTCCTGCTAATGTAACAGGCCATCTCTGGCAAAGCCAGGATTTCAGCCTGCCACAGGCTTTGGTGTAAACTTTCAACAACAGTTTCCCTTGACAGATTCTTGTTATTCTTGTATTGAGAATGATTTATTCAACAGGATGTTGCCCCAACTTGACTTCCTGACCTTGCTCAACTTCCACTCCTTGTGCTCCAAGGGACATAGATGTAAAAAGTAAATTGTAATCCATTTCTCTGAAGGGACACAGATGACAGCAATGGTGATGCCCAGTTCAGGGCCTGTCCATCTTATACTTTCACACCATCACAATCTTCACTACACCCCCGATCTGAGGCCCTAAGGAAATACGAAGGTTACCAGAGTTTTAAATTCTGACATTACTCAGATTTTTGTGCTTTCCTGGATAACAACCTCTATATCACTTAGAATTTGTCATAAGACTATTTATGATGAAATATTCTCCTGCGGTTTATATATTCCAGATAGTTTACAGAATTGAACCTATTTTAGAGTGTATTATTAAAGCTCAGAGTTAATTTATTATCAAGACCTCCTGTGAATGAGGTGAACTACAGGCCACACTGGTTCCTTTCACCATACCTGGAAGTACAATCCCAGCCCTTAGCAATTACTGGTCTAGCCGTTATGGATGTGAACTGCACTGTGCAGCTGGACAAGTGCTGGTCTTGCTCTACATTTATTCCTGATGGAGCTGATTTAAGATGGCTTAGCTGCAGGTCTCAGTCAGGGGTTCCCAACCTGGGCTCCGGGGACCCCTTGGTTATTGCCAGGGGTCCACGGCATAAAAACGGCTGGGGGATCCCCTGGTCTAAGTGCTTGCAGCTGCAAGGTGTTCAGTGGAAGCTTTTCAAAATACTAACTTCCTGAAACAGTTATGTGAGGAGGAGGATGACTAATGTTATTTAAACAGCACTGTATAACTTATTGTCTTCTCTTTGAAACTTTTAAAAACCGAGTTAAGGAGATACACTATGCAGTTTTGGGGGGAGAAAATGGAACATATGATTTTCTGGCTTTTAATCTTTAACTTAGATTTTTAAAACTGTAATTAAACTGCATGTCATTGAACTATTAATAGGAACAGGCTGTCAGAAGCAGTTAAGAGGCAACAAGTCAGTCAACTATAAAGAATTGCCAGGAAAGTGAGCAGAAGCTAAGAGAGCGTTTATAAGGGAACAGTTTGAAAAGAAGTATAAACTACAAATGCAAAAAGAAATGATGTACATTGTTGTCATAAATGGAATACATTGTAAGCAGCCTGTAAAGTGAGAACTTGTTTCGTGGCTGGTGGAATAGTAAAGAGTGACCTAGAGTTGTTGATCTTGATGTAAATTAATAGGAGAAAATATCCTGAGTTTTGGCCAGTATTTTCATGTTTTGTGACAAGCAATACATGTCTGTAATAGATGTCTATTTAATTTAAACTGTTCCATATTCTTCCATTAGTTTTACGGAAGTGTAGAGGAGGAGCATCCGAACAATTTGTTCCAAATCATCCTGTGTACAGAGATACAGGGTTTGATGTGCCCAAAAATGTATAGGGCAAAGGCATTGCATGTGAGTCAGAGAGTGAGGGTCTAACAGACACAACATACCATATACACAGGCAGGTATGAAGCCTATCAGAAAAACACCAGAATTATGATCAGGAGCAGAAGGCTGCCCAAGGGAGGAAAGAGAAAGGGGACCTAGAAATTGGTAATCGCAATCCATACTATACCGGGACAAAAAACAAGGGTTCCGGCCCGAAACGTAGACTGATCATTTCCACGGATGCTGCCCGACCTGCTGAGTTCCTCCAGCGTGTTGTGAGTGCTTCTGTAAGAAGGGTAGTGAATCTTACATTACATGTTTAGTTGGTGTCAAGATGAACAGCATCTTGAATTGGCTTGAAGGGAATGGAGTCAGTCTACATTGAGACCAGCAACATGGGAAAAGAGTGGGGGCACAAGGATTTAAAGTAGATTGACTTTAAGTGTTGCATCAAACACCCACATTATACACACATGTAGGTAATGACTACAGGGGCACTAATTTCCCTGCTTTGGTTGCCCCTTCCACGGTTATAGCTACAATGTATATACCTTGGGAAAGAATAGGATCTCAATGGTTCTAATCAATGGATTATCCCCATATCCACATGCAAATAGATTTGGGAATAAGAATATGCGTACATGTGTCTGAAGGCGTATCTGGGAAAGAGGGGTTCTATTTCACAGGAGAGGCACTAACAGACAGACCACAGAGTCCTGTACTATTGGGAAGGGCTCCACTTCAACAGGCCTGGGACCAGGTTACTAATGCAAACAATAAACATTACTTGCAAGCACTTTAAATGAGTGAATTGGTTAATGGGGATGGAGAAGTGTGGGGGAAGGTGATGAGTGATGGACTTATGAAAGAAATAATTTTTTAAAAGCAAATTGAATAGAAGTGAGTTGTAATCAAAAACTGTGCAATAGACACGAGAGGTACTGGGCGCATTACTCGTTGACACGACGTGCTCTGGCAATATCAGGATCCAACTGCGGAGGAAAGACACTCCAATGTACAGACGGTGACTAGAGCTTATTCATAATAGCTCCAAAATAGCATTGGTGAATCGGCCCAGGGACACTGTGAAAAGTAACATTCTCAAAACTAGGACCCCGTGATTAGCGCTAATTGAGTGTCCGCTTAAATAATACAAGTAACGCAGAATCCCTGAGCCTATTAAAATAAACTTAACAAGATTAAACAGAAAGCACCAGGAGACCACATTACAAAGAGTGAACCATTTGAGAAAAATACTGGGAGCTCTGAACTATTAAGGACTCTCATGAAACAGCAACTGATCAATTCAGATGCTCTAAAAGCCTCAGAGCCCAATGCTGTCCAGCATCTCACAAAGGTCAAAAGAACTCATGTTTTTATGTAAATATATGGAAAATAAGGAACAAAATTATTCATTTAAAGGTGTAAATTGAACTTGGAAGGTACCTGTTATATGGTTAGGACTGGGTATTGACTGTATCAGGCTCTGAATCAACTGGAAATGGGGAAGTGGTAGAGTGGAAATTGCAGCCTGAAAGATTTAGGTTGAAAACTTTAATGCATTGAATGAATATTCAATCCAGACAGTAGAGATTTACAATAGAAAATAAACAATAGAAAATAGTTTAACAGAGCACTGCAAGTTATGGTAAGTCCGGTTGGTGGCTGTTATGCATTAGAATGTATAAACAGAGTCAACTGACAATAAAAATATTAACAATATACTCAACCAGGTGGTATACAAAGAGGGTCAAAGCCGGAATGAAATTAGTGAATATAACGTGCAGTTAACAGATGGCAGGATTTAGTGTGTGGAGTTATGGGGATTTACCACAACAGTCAAAGTAATGAATAGAAACACAGAAAACCTACAGCACTATACAGGCCCTTCGACCCACAAAGTTGTGTCGAACATGTCCCTACCTTAGAAATTACTAGGTTTACCCGTAGCCCTCTATTTTTCTAAGCTCCATGTACCTATCTAAATGTCTCTTAAAAGACCCTATCGTATCCAGCTCCACCACCGTTGCCGGCAGCCCATTCCATGCATTCACCACTCTGTGCGTAAAAAACTTACCCCTGACATCTCCTCTGTACCTACTCCCCAGCACCTTAAACCTGTGTCCTCTTGTGGCAACCATTTCAGCCCTGGGAAGAAGCCTCTGACTAGCCACACGATCAATGCCTCTCATCATCTTATATATCTCTATCAGGTTGACTCACATCTTCTGTCGCTCCAAGGAGAAAAAGCCAAGTTCACTCAACCTGTTTTCATAAGGCATGCTCTCCAATCCAGGCAACATCCTTGTAAATCTCCTCTGCACCCTCTCTATGGCTTCCACATCTTTCCAGTAATGAGGCGACCAGAACTGTGCACAGTACTCCAAGTGGGGTCTGACCAGAGTTCTATATAGCTGCAACATTACCTCTCTGCTCTGAAATTCAATTTCACGATTAATGAAGGCCAATACACCGTATGCCTTCTTAACCACAGAGTCAACCTGTGCAGCTGCTTTGAGTGTCCTATGGACTCGGACCCCAAGATTCCTCTGATCCTCCACACTGCCAAGAGTCTTACAATTAATACTATATTCTGCCATCATATTTGACCTATCAAAATGAACCACTTCACACTAATCTGGGTTGAACTCCATCTGCCACTTCTCAGCCCAGTTTTGCATCCTATCTATGTCCCGCTGTAACCTCTGACAGCCCTCCACACTATCCACAACACCCCCAACCTTTGTGTCATCAGCAAATTTACTAACCCATCCCTCCACTTCCTCATCCAGGTCATTTATAAAAATCACGAAGAGTAAGGGTCCCAGAACAGATCCCTGAGGCACACCATTGGTCACCGACCTCCATGCAGAATATGACCTGTCTACAACCACTCTTTGCTTTCTGTGGGCAAGCCAGTTCTGGATCCACAAAGCAATGTCCCCTTGGATCCCATGCCTCCTTACTTTCTCAATAAGCCTTGCATGGGGTACCTTATCAAATGCTTTGCCGAAATCCATTTACACTACATCTACTGCTCTTCCTTCATCAATGTGTTTAGTCACATACTCAAAAAATTCTATCAGGCTCATAAGGCACGACCTGCCCTTGACAAAGCCATGCTGACTATTCCTAATCATATTATACATCTCCAAATGTTCATAATTCCTGCCTCTCAGGATCTTCTCCATCAACTTACCAACCACTGAAGTAAGATTCACTGGTCTATAATTTCCTGGGCTACCTCTACTCTCTTTCTTGAATAAAGGAACAACATCTACAACCTTCGAATCCTCCGGAACCTCTCCTGTCCTCATTGATGATGCAAAGATAATCACCAGAGGCTCAGCAATCTCCTCGCTGGCCTCCCACAGTAGCCTGGGGTACATCTCATCCAGCCCGGCAACTTATCCAACTTGATACCTTCCAAAAGATCCAGCACATCCTCTTTCTTAACATCTACATGCTCAAGCTTTTCAGTCTGCTGAAAGTCATCACTACAATCACCAAGATCCTTTTCCATAATGAATACTGAAGTAAAGTATTCATTAAATACCTCTGCTATTTCCTCTGCTTCCATGCACACTTTCCCACTGTCACACTTGATAGGTCCTATTCATTCACATCTTATCCTCTTGCTCTTCACGCCTTGGGGTTTTCCTTAATCCTGCCTGCCAAGGCCTTCTCGTGGCCCCTTCTGGCTCTCCTAGTTTCCTTTTTAAGCTCCTTCCTGTTAGCCTTATAATCTTCTAGATCTCTAACATTACCGAGCTCTCTGAACCTTTTGTAAGCTTTTCTTTTCTTCTTGACTAGATTTACTACAGCCTTTGTACACCACGGTTCCTGTACCCTACCATAACTTCCCTGTCTCATTGGAACGTACCTATGCAGAACTCCACACAAATATCCCCTGAACATTTGCCACATTTCTTTCGTACTTTTCCCTGAGAACATCTGTTCCCAATTTAAGCTTCCAATTTCCTGACTGGTAGCCTCATAATTCCCCTTAATCCAATTAAACGCTTTTCTAACTTGTCTGTTCCTATCTCTCTCCAATGTTATTGTAAAGGAGATAGAATTATGATCACTGTCTCCAAAATGCTCTGCCACTGAGAGATCTGATACCTGACCAGGTTCATTTTCCGATACCAAATCAAGTATAGTCTCTCCTCTTGTAGGCTTATCTACATATTGTGTCATGAAACCCTCCTGAACACACCTAACAAACTCCACCCTATTTAAACCCCTTTCTCTAGGGCGATGCCAATGGATATTTGGGAAATTAAAATCTCCCATCACGACAACTCTGTTATTATTACACCTTTCCAGGACTTGTTTCCCTATCTGCTCCTCAATATCCCTGTTACTATTGGGCAGCCTATAAAAAACACCCAGTAAAGTTATTGACCCCTTCCTGTTCCTAACCTCCACCCACAGAGACTCCAGAGATAACCCCTCCATGACGTCCACCTTTTCTGCAGCTGTGACACTATCTCTGATCAACAGTGCCACGCCCCCACCTCTTTTGCCTCCCTCCCTGTCCTTTCTGAAACATCTAAAACCCGGCACTTGAAGTAACCATTCCTGCCCCTGAGCCATCCAAGTCTCTGTAATGGCCACCACATCATAGCTCCAAGTACTGATCTACGCTCTAAGCTCATCTGCTTTGTTGAGTAAACTTAGCTGCTGAGTCAATGCAGGAGAAAGACAAACCCCCATCTTCTTCAAGTTAAAGCCTTTTTTAGATCTTCTTTCTGAGTGATCACTCCCATCACCCACTCTCAGCCCAGTGGAGGAGACTGTACTTTGCTTTGCTGAAGAAAGATTATTGAATTCATCCTTGGCACAGAGACAGAGACCATAGGTAATCTCATGGTAATCTTATACCCTAATCCCTCTCCCATCACTTTAGCCTGTATACTGTACATACATTCATCCCAGCATCCCCATTAATTCACTGATCATCTAAATATGTTCCTTTTATTCACCCATCCCATACCAAAAATGTTCACTTTCACCGTTGTTCTTTTGGATGGCTAAAAATTTTAAGTTAGGCAGGAAGTGGTAGAAGAGCAAGAAGTGAAGATGACAAGACACACGTAGGAATTCATCAGTTGCACAAGCTAAGTATTTGGCATAATGACATAATTGAAATTATGTTTCATTGATGTTAGGAATCCTTAACATCCAAGAAATATGTTATTGAATATTTGCCAAAATTACAAACTAACAATAATTAAGATATCAATAACACCGAGCAGAAATCTTCTTTCCAGTGTTTAAAACAAAATTAGTAATATTGCAGAATCACAGACTATAATCTACCAAATAACTTTTAATTTGGGACTTATTCAATTAGGTTTAAGAAAGATGAGAGGCAGATACCAGAGAAGTAGTTGAAGACCAGTAGTGTAACATTTTTTGTCAAGAAACTATGTATACAACTAAGCATAGAGTAACTGAGTAGATTTTCAGAGCTGATGTGGATCATACAGGTAGGTTATATATGGTGAACGTTTTGATGAGTGACTAAAGTTATGAGTGACAAATCTTACCTGTATAGATCTCCAGAAGGCATTTGATAAAATCTACCATGATGGATTAGTAGAGTAAGTTTTTATAGAACTGAACGCAACCTATTAACCTGGGTCATGGCTGAACAATGGAAGACAGAGCAGGAATAATAAACACAAGAGATTCTGCAGATGCTGGAAATCCAGAGCAACACACAAAATGCTAGAGGAACTCAGCATGTCAAGCAGCATCCATGGTTTAGACTGAGACCTTTCATCAGGACTGGAAAGGAAGGGGGAGAATGCCAGGATTAAAAGGTGAGGAGCAGGGAAGAAGGACATGCTAGCGGGTGATAGGTAAAGCCAGGGGTTGGGAAAGGGAAAGGGAAAGGGCTGGAGAAGAAGGAATTGGATTGGTGAGCAGAGTGGGCCATGGGAGAAAGGGAAGATGGAAGGGCACTAGAAAGAGGTGATAGACAGGTAAGGGAAAGAGGTAAGAGGCCAAAATGGGGAATAGAAGAAGAGGGAAGTAGATGGGGAAAGAAAAAAAAGAAAAAAATCACCGGGAGGAGATATCAATATTCATTCCATCAGGTTGGAGGCTACCTAGATGGAATATGAGATGTGCTCCTCTAACCTGAGAGTGGCCTCACTGTGGCAGTAGAGGAGGCCATGAACCAATATGTCAGAATAGGAATGGGGATAGGAGTTAAAATGGTTAGCTACTGAGATCTGCTTTTGACAGATGAAGCGGAGGTGCTCGACAAAGTGGTCCCCCAGTTTATGTCATGTCTCACCAATGTAGAAGAGGCTGGATAGATGACACCAACAGATTCATTGGCGAAGTGTTATCTCTCCTGGAAATACTGTTTGGGGCCCTGAATGGAGATAAGGGAGAAGGTGAATGAGTGGGTATAGCATTTCTCTCGCTTGCAGGAATATGTGCCAGGAGGGAGATTAGTGGGCAGGGATGGATGGCCAAGGGAATCACAAAGGGTGCGATCTCTGCAGAAAGCGGAGAGTGGGGGTGAAGTAAAGATGTGTTTGGTGGTAGGATCCCCTAGAAGATGGAGAAAGTTAAAGAGAATGATGTGTTAGATGTGAAGATTCATGGGATAGTAGGTGAGGACAAGAGGAATTCTATCCCTGTTAAGGCAGTGGGAAGATGGGGTGAGCACGGATGTCGGGAAATGGAAAAGATGCGAGTGAGGGCAGCATCAGTGGTGGAAGAAAGGAAATCCAGTTCTTTGAAGGGAGGATATCTCTGATGTCCTGGAAAGAAAAACCTCATTCTGAGAACAGATGAGGTGGAGGTGAAGAAATTGAGAAAAGGGAATGGCGCATTTACAGATGACAGGATGGGAAGAGGTATAGTCAAGATAGCCATGGGATTGGTTGGTTTATAAAAGAAGTCAGTAGACAGTTTATCTCCAGAGACGGAGACAGAAAATAGGAATAATGATTGACTGTCTAATTGCCAGCTTTGTTTGGTGGAATTTTGACTGGACCTCAAGTATTTGTGTAGTTATTAACTACTGGGATGATGGTTGTGGGGAGAAGTCACATGTTCACGTTCTGCACTGTTAACTCAAAGATCTAGGTTGCCTTTCAAGTGCTGCACCTCAGAGATGCTCCTTTTTAAATGATACATGCAGTTAAGTTTCGAAGGTAGGTCTAAAAGATCCCACACAGACCATTCTGAGGGAGATCCGAGAAATTTTTCTTGCGCCCCTATATTTATTTTCAATATCACCGATAAAGATCATTTGGTCATTTTCAAATCAAACTGCAAACTGGCGGCTCCATTTCCTTCATCACCAAAGCAGTTACCCTTCAGAAGTTACTTCCTTGAGTACAAAAGCACCAGAACAGAAGTTGTTCTGTTCTGCACAAAACGCTGGAGGAACTCAGCAGGTCAGTCAGCATCCATGGAAATGAACGTATAGTCACCGTTTCGGGCTGAGTCCCTTCTTCAGAACTTCTAGAAGCAATGGAAGGTGCTATGTAAATTCAAATCCTTTTTTTTCTTTCGTCATGTGCCTCTGCCCATAAAAAATAAACAAACGAGGTGGTGTAACACTGACCTATAGAACAAAGAATGATTCCAGACCAATACCTGTTTATTCAGCTGGCCACAGTCAGGATAGTAAATGAGGAGCTCTAAAATGGGTTACTACTGCTCCCTGGTGCTGGAGCATAATATGAGTTTTCAGTATGAACATTTACATTAATTCTTTATAACCTGCTGCGCATTGAGTATTATGGAAATTATTTGTTTCCAATAGTATCATTTTCTGTCAATGATTTTTGAATGCTTACTAATATCCTGCAGACCTTTGAAATGGACAGTTAAATATAGCCATAGTTATCATTTTGTTTCACACTTCATGAGTAACTGAATCATCTATGAAAAGGGTTAGAAAATTAGCAGTGAAACATAATGAATTTGCAGTTTGCAGAGAGTGGGAACCATGTATGGGGCAACAACAGAGCAAACCTCAAAAGATTGCAATCAGAGTCATGCTGATCCTAGCCGGAGTCATACTTTACAGGCTAAATTTTTCTTGAAAACTAGAGTGGATAACGTCCAATAAACCTTGCAGTGAAATGAAAAGCAGGCGAGGCCTGGCTCTGTGATCAACAGCACAGACTAAAAATAATCCATTGATCTTTATAGATCCGGAGTAACCACCTCAGATGGGTACAGTGAGCTGACAGACTTTGTGCCTTTGAGAGTTGATGCTTCTTGAGGGACTGGTAAAGAACAGCGAGTGGGAGGGGGGGCATTTGTTCAAGGTTAGCAGGCACCATGTGTAATGTATACTCAGTGGCTGAGAAATTCAGCCTTATCAAAGCCATGGGTGTAGATCTGTGTACAAATTTGATCATGATTTCTGATTGTACGTTGTTGTGATGTTTCTGACAATGGACCTCGTGGTTTGTGTGGGTCACATAAGCAGGCCCACAACACGTGGTATTGATGTCAAAAGTCCTCACAGTTGCTCAGTTGATACAAAATGGGTTGCTGAACTGTGCTATATGAATGCATCACAGTCTTGACAGCACACAGGAGATTGAGCCAGAAATCTCCTTCTCCAAAGCAACACACACAAAATGCTGGAGAAACTCAGCAGGTCAGACAGGATCAACGGAAAAAGAGTAAACAGTCAACGTTTCCGACCAGGACCCTTATACAGGACAGGAAAGGGAGGGGGAAGATGCCTGAATAAAAAGGTGGGGGGGGGGAAGGAGGAGAAGGAGGCTAGTTGGAAGGTGATGGGTGAAGTGGGTGGGAGAGGAAAAGAAAGAATCTGACAGCAGAGGAAAGTGGACAAAAGGAGGAGGGGACCCAGGAGGAAATAATAGGCAATGAGAAGAAGTGAAAGGTCAAAGCGGGGAATAGAGGAAGGGAGGGGGTGGAATTTGGTCACTGGAAGGAGAAATCAATATTCATGCCATCAGGTTAGAGGGTACCCAGATGGAATATAAGGTCTCCAGCAGAGAGCACAAACTGTGGGAATGCAGTTATGCCAGGATTTAGGACTTCCCGAAAGGTTCAGGGTCAGATAGACTGCTCACCAAATGAGCCAGGGATTTTCATTTGTGAACCGGAACCTGTTGTCAGCAGAAATGGTTGTGATTCCCTGGACATGTGATCATTGCCAAAAGTAGCACATGGTTAGCACTATCTTCAGGAAGCCCACACGCTAGGCCAGCAATAGTTTTTAGAGGACTTCCTGTGCCCCTCACTTCTGACCAGGCTTCTAGACGTAAGCTTCATGGTAACTGAGTGGGCTGTGGCTTTTTAAGGACTGAGTGTCCCTTGTTGTATTCACTTTATATTTTGGTTGTTTTGATTGCTGATTTCATCAAAGGGTGACTGTATTTTCAGGAGCACCAAAGAAACCCAGATACATTACAAGTACAATTACAACCAGAGCTACTGGGTACTGGAAATAATAAAGAGTCTACCCGTGAATTCTATTCATTCTCTGCATCTGTCATGCAGCACACCGCAGTACATTTTGGAAAGGATCTCTGGTTATAATTCCTTGCTGTAACTTCACAATGGCAGTAAGGAGGGCAGAGAACTTGCCTACTAAATGTCAGGAGGAGGAAGGGAACAAGAAAGAAAAAAGTATTTGATGAGAGAAGCCTTACTCTGAGAGTGGACTAGGTTTCTGGGAGCTTATATTGTCCTTGAGGGTCAGATTAAGATGCTACGCCACTGTATAAGGGTTTGGGTGGGAAGAGCGCCCATGTCTGCTCCAGTATGAACTGTAGGTGTGAATTCCAGGTAGAAGTGGCACTACAACACACTAACAGAGAACCTCTGTGCGTCACTATTTTAGCAAACCATAAAACCATAAGACTGTTAGGCATTGCAGCAGAATTAGGCTACTTGCCTAATGGAGCAGAATAAGGCTAATCTGCTCCATCATTCCATCATGGTTGATTTATTATCCTTCTCAACCCCATTCTCCTGCCTTTTTCCCATAACTTTTGATGCTCTGACTAATCAAGAGACTTTTGACCTCTGCTTTAAATGTATCCAATAACTTGGCTTCCACAGCTATCTGTGGCAAAGTTTTCCACAGATTCATTGCCCTCTGGCTAAGGAAATTCCTCCTCATCGGAGGCACTGAAGTTTTGAATTCATTTGGAATTGAATCTTCTTGCATTCAACTGATCAGATGTGGGATAATGTGGGGGGATGCTGAAGTATTAGCTGTTGATTGTTACACTGCAGTTCATGGTGAGAAATGATTAAAAAGGAGAATTCTTTCAAAGGAACTGCTTTATATATATCTTCCTGTTAATGTGTTAATAATAAACGTTAGATATTAACAAGTCCACCTGATATCAACAAGCTGCATTATTAATGTGAACGCGAGGAATTCTGCAGATGCTGGAAATTCAAGCAACTTTGATGTGTGTAGCTGCATTATTAACACACGTTTGTATTATTAACACAAGAGAGTGTGCAATCCTTGATCTTCTATTCGGGAATGAGACAAGAATTTGCGTAGGGGAAAACACTGCACCAAGTGATCATAATGCCATCAGTTTCAGGGTATTTATGGAAATGGATAGGTCTGGTCTTCAGGTTGAGGTTCTATGTTAGAGAAAGGTCAGATTTGATGGCATCAGTAAGAATCTGGCAAGTGTGGAATGGGAGACTGTTTTCTGGCAAAGGTGTACTTGGTAAGTGGGAGGCCTTCAAAAGTGACATTTTGAGAGTACAAAGCTTGTATGTACCCATTAGAATAAAAGGCAAGGATAACAGGTTTAGGGAACCTTGCATTTTGAGAGATATTGAGGCCTGGTTAAGAAAAAGAAGGAGATGCATAGCAAGTATAAGCAGAAAGGAACAAATGAGGTACTTGAGGAGTATAAGAAAGCTAAGAGAAGACTTAAGAAGGAAATCAGGAGAGCTAAAAGAAGGCATGAGGTTGCTCTAACAGACAAAGTTAGGGAGAATCCTAAGGTCTTCTACAGATATGCTAAGAGCGTAAGGTTGCAAGGGACAAAAATGGTCCTCTGAAAAATCATATTGGCAATCTTTGCATGGAGCCAAGAGATGGGAGAGATCTTAAATTTTTATTTGCATCTGTATTTACTTGGGAGACAGACACAGATTCTACAGAAGTGAGGCAAACTGTGTAGTGGACAGTGAGGAAGATTATCAAAGCTTGCAATGGAAGCTGGACCAGCTAGAAAAATGGGGTGGAAAATGGCAGATGGAATTGTACAAGTGTGAGGTGTTGCACTTTGGGAGGACCAACCAGGGTAGGTCTTACAGGGTGAACGGTGGGGCACTGAGGAGTGTGGTAGAACAAAGGAATCTGGGAATACAGAGCCATAATTCAGGGAAAGTGGTGTCACAGATAGATAGGGTCGCAAAGAAAACTTTTGGCATATTGGCTTTCCTAGATCAAAGTATTGAATACTGTTGTAGGGATGTTATTTTGTAGCTGTATAAGATGTTGGTGAGGCCTAATTTAGAGTATTGTGTGCAGTTTTGGTCGCATACCTATAGGAAATATGTAAATAGGATTGAAAGAGTACAGAGAAAATTTAATTTACAAGGATGAGAACATGAGTTATAAGGAAAGATTGAATAATTATAACTTTATTCCCTAGATTGTAGAAGATTGAGGGAAGTTTTGATAGAAGTATTCAATATTATGAGGGGTATAACTAACAACTGTTCTCACCGAATGTCCAGTTGATCTGTGGAGTTGGCGTGACTAACACCTGTTCTCACTGAGTGTCCAGTTGATCTGTGGAGTGACTAACACCTGTTCTCACTGAGTGTCCAGTTGATCTGTGGAGTGACTAACACCTGTTCTCACTGAGTGTCCAGTTGAAGCCCAAAGACCAATTTTTGTTGGCCAGATCACTCAGTGCTAACTGGACCAGAAAACAACATAACCCCTTTTACCCAAAACATGCCTAACATCTCACAATCTGATTTGATCACATGCTATTTGATCATCTGACCTGTGTGCCTACTACAATTAGACCACTCTAGTGTCTTCCACTGGGGCTCTCCTTAGTCAATATCTAAAATTAAGGATGATCATTGTGTTGAGTTGTTCTCTGATCTTGGCAATCCATTAGCAAATGTTTTGTCTCTACATGAGGAGACATCACCATTGTGGTGTGTCCTCCAAATGCTTGGCCTTTATATACTTACCAATCAGCTGACTGGTTGTCATTACAGAAATTCAATTCTTTCGCGTACCACGTGTTTGCTCGTGCTATGACTCCCTCTCACTGATGCCCAGTCGAATTTGTGTCCCTCTCAATCTTCTTGGGTAGAGACTAGGGAGAGTTGGTCATTCTGCTTCACAGCCTAGTCTGTACCCATAAAGGTTGAGAGGGGCACAAATTTGACTGGGCATGAGCGAAAGTCATGGTGCAAGCAAACACACGGCATGCTGGAGAATTCCTAGAAGCGTGGTTTCTCGCCATCAATTCTGTAAACAGACACGTAGACATCGATCCTGTTTATAAGCCAATGGGAGCAACGTTCCAGACCACAATGCACAGAGTTCACCACACATCCAGTCAGTAATGAGACCCCCTCCCTCTGTCACAACTGAGTTTCCATAATGACATCCAATCAGCTGATTGATAAGTATATAAAAGCCTAGTATTTGGAAGGTATGACACAAGTGAACAGCGCACTGATGATGTCTCCTCGTACGGTGATGAAACGCTTGCAAATAGATTGCCAAGATCAGAGAACAACTCAGTCCAACCATCAACCACCTGAGCTGCACATTATCTGAGTTATTTCCATTAGGGACATCATGTGGGGCAGCTATTTATAAAACCTTTTAGTTCTAGTCTGGTCTTTTTGGTCTCACTGTAGCACGTTTAATGCAAGTCCTGAGAAGACTCAAGGCTGCCGCTGGTTTGCTCTGAATGCTTTCCCAGAGTAGTTGAAGTTATTACTCATCAGTTATGAAATGAATGGAGTGAAACGGACTGAGTCACATCTACAGGTGCTGGATGCCTTACTCAACCAATGAGAGAGCTCGGTATCACTCATCCAGAACCTGCAGCAGAAAGCCTAAAGCTTGCCTCTTGGGGACACTGGCACAGCTAGGATCTTGTGCTGTCAGCTGAGGCATTGACTCTAACTTGCGGGCACAGGTTGGGACTAACCAGCTTTCAACTTGCGCAGACCCCAGGCACAAAGTCTCTGTCACTTCAGAAGTTAGCAGAGATGCTCGGTCAAAGCCAGAAATGTCCAGGTATGGGTCATTCAGTGTGCAGTAAAATTAGCTACAATGTACATTTCCTGTGGCAGGCAACCACCATCTTAGTTAATCAGTCAGCATGTGTCATAGCTGATCCATGCAAAGGTAGCTTGAGTTAACATGTGAAATTGTTGCAATCTACACCAGACTCAAAGGGCCATGTGATCTGTCCATTACTACTTCTTATATTTTCATGTTTTCGCACTTTCCAGGTGGTGGTTACGTTTACAAAATCCACTGAATACTAGTTTTGTGTAAGTTTTGGTAGCTATGCTATGAAAAGGCAGTTTGTTGTCTACAAGTTCCAGTAATACAACATGCACAAAATGAACTCAACAGGTCAGGCAGCATCTATGGAGAAAAATGAACAGTCAATGTTTCAGGCTGAGATCCTTCATCGGTTACCTTAACACTTAATTCCAGTAATTGAGTATTCAGCTAAATTAAAGTGATACAGTGGATTCCAGTTAATTGTGACACACTGGGACCAGTATATTTGGGCTCAATTAAGCGGTGGCCCCAATTACCCAAAGTTTCATGGAAATAGTCAAAATTTATAAAAGGAACAAACTACCATTTAATTGAATAACAAATTATGTATTTAAATGAAATACAGAACAAATTAGAACACTATCAAATCTGCTACTGTACTATAAAACTATGTATTAGTTCCTAATAGTTATGGATGGAGGATACTGTGTTCATTTGACTGTAAGTGAACCAAATCAGTGCAAACACCTAGTACAGATAATGGACTGTGTTCATCTAATGCTATCAACGATTGCATCCTCCAAATCTTCATTTTCATTGCGATATTCAAGATGATTGTCGATACCTTCAAATTCTTCATAATTCCTAACTCGTTGAGTATTGAAATCTTTTCATTTTCATTCCCAGTTGTTTCTGGCATTTCCAAGCCTGAATGTTTGAAACCACAGTGAGTAAAACAGTTCTGAACTGCCTTACTGCTTATTTCTCACCAACTATTTGCGACAAAAATCTCTGCTTTTTCAACACAAAGACATGCAACTGATGCTATTTAGAACTGTTCACTTTAAGCACGGTGCAGTGTATAATGGCCACAGAAGTGCACACTACTGTCACAGGAACTCCTTGGCAACAGTCTCTGCCCCGATGAGGCCACATAGTATCCCAAATGATCAAAGGGACTCCCAACTATTTTCTTGATTAGTTTTTGTTTTTCAAGAGTTGTCCCAAATGAACAGCTGTCCCAATTAACTGATGGACCAATTAACTGGAGTCCACAGTACTGAAGTTCAGAAGGGAATAGAGTGGAGAAAACATTTCTCCCATGAAGGGCCTGACAATCACTGTAAATGCAAATCTGTGCTGGCTGAGATATAATGTACCAATGAGAGAGATCCTGAAGTGCATGGGCTTCTGCTGCCAGTGGCAACCGGAAAGATGAACCTCTCTCTATTGGATGTACCAGTAGGAAGTGGCATTCCAGCAGAAACCTGATGGTCTTAGTCAGCCAGCAGGTCTTTCCTGGAATCTTTCACAATCAAGGCATCTCCTGAACAAATTCATGTTGCTTCACTGGGAAGGTAAGAATGTGGTGAAAAGTAAAATGCATTGGATTTTCTTAAAAAATAGTCAAGTAGGGAAAGATGTTCATTTGAATTTCCTCATGACAGTACAGGACAGGAGCCATGGATTTGGCATTTTTTTGCAGTTGAAAAAACAAATACCACATTACTGTTAGTTTGTGTACATAATTCCGATGGCTTATAATGAAATGTTACATTTGAGTAGTAATTACAAGCAGTTTCTCTTGGCCGTTTGTTATTGTAGTATATTGGCTCCTTTCTTGAGTTTGTCGCCATACCTCTTCTTCTGAGTACTTGAACAAAGAAAATTTATTCACTTTACGTACACGATATTGAAGAAGATTTATTTCCAACATAAACACAAGAGATTCTGCAGATGCTGGAAATAAATGAGGAATAAACAGTCGACATTTGGGCCGTAATAAACAATTAACTTTTGGGATATCTATAGATGCTACCTGACTTGCTGAGTTCCTCCAGTACTTTGTGTGTGTCACTCAGGATTTTTGTCTGTAAACTGTTAGAGCTACATTTATATTAACAGCTATATATTAGAAGCTCAACAATAGCTCTTATTTCAATTATCTCCCATTCAGCCAACGTGTGCATAAAATTTCAATCATAATAGGATTTTGATAAGGTTACTTTTCTTATTTTTTTGACTACAGCCCTGTTTAAAATAGAATAAAATTCAGCAATTAAGTTTCACTAAGATCATGAGATAATTCCACCTAACAATTGAATCACTGTAGTTCAGAATCATAGCACAGATTTCCCACTCATACCTGCTGAGACTGCAAAAGGGAAACGAAATAGCCCCAGAGGAAACATGAAATCTTTGCATATAACATTGACCATTATTGATTTTTAGATAAATGTTTTTTGTTTAAAATTTTCTTTCTGGAATAGTATGGAATCCATGATGCTTCAAGCCCAAAAGAACTTAGCATTGTCTTTTGGACATTGATGTTACCTATAATTTTCAATTTTCAAATAGTCTCAGCTTTTCTTTAAATAAAATCCCTCAGGGAAGGGCTTGTCAAAAGACTTAGCTGGGAAAATAATCTGTTCTATCACCTTCCAAAAGTAAGATTGATCAGTCCACTGCTTTCAATAACACTTTAACCTGATTACTATCTGATGCTCCAGGCACATGTCATGTCAATTAAAAACTTCCCAGTGGCAACAAGTAAGAGAAAGTTTAGAATGTTTAAAAATTAAAATTCAGTACTTATTTCATTGCTGTGAAAACTTAAATAGTATCTACCCAGGAATGTATTAAGAATTCACGATTTGATGGCTGAATGAGCAATAGAGCAATCTGTTATGTTTTGTAACTCCAGAAGCTAATTGAAAGAAAAACACAGGAACTGGGAAATGTTTTGTCAGCTTAGTCTTTTTAGTGAAGCGCTCACATGGCATTTGCATACTTCTTACAAAGAACACATAATGATATATGTAATGAATAAAAGAATGCTTAATCAACCAATATATTAATACAGAGGACATTTACTAAAATGTTGCCTGGGTTTCATCTCCTAAGTTACAGAGAAAGGTTGAACAAGTTAGATCTTTATTCTTTGGAGCGTAGAAGGTTGAGGGGGGACTTGATAGAGGTATTTAAAATTATGGGGCGATCGATAGAGTTGATGTGGATAGGCTTTTTCCATTGAGAGTGGGGGAGATTCAAACAAGAGGACATGAGTTGAGAGTTAAAGGGCAAAAGTTTAGGGGTAACATGAGGGGGAACTTCTTTACTCAGAGAGTGGTAGCTGTGTGGAACGAGCTTCCAGCAGAAGTGATTGAATCAGGTATGATATTGTCATTCAAAGTTAAATTGGATAGATATATGGACAGGAAAAGAATGGAGGGTTATGGGCTGAGTGCAGGTCGGTGGGACTAGGTGAGAGTAGTGTTCGGCACGGACTAGAAGGACCGAGATGGCCTGTTTCCGTGCTGTAATTGTTATATGGTTATATACTCAAATATTACTGAAATATTAAATACATTACACTATTGGCTCAGAGATCAGCCACCGTTTGATTAATGCTAATAGAGCCTATGCTGGATTAAGGAAAAGAGTCTTTGAAGAATGCGACCTACAGATCCAAACAAAACTTTTGGTCTCTGGAGCAATCATCCATCCTACATTATTGTATGGAGGTGAATCATGGACCACCGACGGCAGACGCCTGAAACAATATCACCAAAGAACCTTATGAAAACTTGGAGGATCAGCTGGAATGATGGACACACTAACACTAGTGTACTAGGAGAGGCCAACATGAACAGCATTTCCATCACAATAAAGCAACACCAACACCGATGGATAGGTCATGTCATTCGGACGCTAACTCAGATCCTTTATTCACAGATGAGGGAAGGTCAGCGAACCCTGGCAGGAGAGGGAGTGAGGGAGAGAGGGAGAGGGAGAGAGGGAGAGAGAGAGAGAGAGAGAGAGAGAGACAGAGATAAAAATGAGTGGGACTCACTCTTGGGGGTTTCATAACTGTCCGTTGTTCGCCACGCCAAGGGCTCGGCCTAAGAGTCTGGCTCGGATTTGGAAGCCTAGGATCTCAGGGCTCTGGAGATGGGTGGATCAAGGGTCGATGTCACGGCAGGAGACCCGTGTGTCATCAGGGGAGTCGAAATATCTATGGCTGTGGGCCCAGAGACCCAAGATCTTCGAGATCTTCAGGCACAGAACTCGGAAAAGGTGATGTAACAGACTTTTAACATCGTAAACCAGCGAGTTGTTTGTTATGTCTCCCCGCTGGCTGGGAATACAGACACCTCCTTCTCCCTTATTAGGGAGAGAAGGAGCCTGTGTATGTTGTATACCGGGTGAAACGCAAAGTCTTTGGGTAACTACAAGTCTGTGCCTTTGCTATTGCTTTTCTCACACCTGAGTGCTCAGTGGTGGGTGCCGATGGTTTTTTTGCTGGTGGGGGGAGGGGAGATTGTTTCTTGCTGCTGCTTACATGTGGGAGAGAGGGGAGCTGGGGGGACTTTGGGGTTCTAACATTTAACTGTCGTTCATTCTTTGGGGCACTCCTCTGTTTTCGTGGATGGTTGCGAAGAAAAAGCGTTTCAGGATGTATATTTATACATTTCTCTGACATTAAATTGGACCTTTGAACCTTTGAACCTGCAGAGGAATTTGTAGTGGGAGGGGAAAGATCTAATTGTCATGGTCCATGTGGGTACCAACGACATAGGTAGAATGAGAAAAGAGGTTCTGCTGAGGGAATTTGAGCAGCTAGGGACTAAATTTAAAAGCAGAACCAAAAAGGTGGTAATCTCTGGATTACTACCTGAGCCACGTGCAAATTGGCATAAAGTCAAGAAGATTAGAGAGTTAGACGAGTGGCTCAGGGATTGATGTGGGAGAAGTGGGTTTGAATTCATGGGAAATTGGCACCAGTATTGGGGAAGGAGGGAGCTGTTCCAATGGGACGGGCTCCACCTGAACTGTGATGGGACCTGAATCCCAGTGAATCACTTAACTAGGGCCATGGATAGGGCTTTCAACTAAATAGCAGCGGGGTGGGTTCAACAGATTGGAGAAGTATGGATAAAGTAAAAGAGAAAAGTGTGGTTCAATATAAAGAAAAAGCAAAAGATAAAAAAGAGAAGAGTAAGAGTGGAGAAAGGAAAAGTCAAATGCAAAAGCGAAAAAGATTACAAGATTTTAACAGCACAATGAGTGTAAAGGCACTTTAGCTGACTGCCCATATTCGAAATAAGGTCAATGTGGCACAAATCAGTATAAAGGGGTATAATTTAGTGGCTATCACAGAGGCGTGGTTGCAGGGTGGAGAGAATTGGGAATTAAATATCCAAGGAGATCAGGCAATATGGAAGGATAGACAGGAAAGTAAAGAAGGTAAGGGAGGTGGGATAATGCTCTCAATTAAGGATGAGATCAGGGCGATAGTGAGAGATGATGTAAGATCTAAGGAGCAGAATGTTGAATCCATCTAGGTAGAGAATGGGAATAGTAAAGGGAAAAAGAATCACTGACGGGAGTTCCCTATCAGCCACTGAATAATAACATTACAATGGCACAGGCAATAAACAGAGAAATATCTGAGGCATGTAAGAATGGAACAGCAGTTACTATGGGGGACTTTAATTTACACATAGATTGAGTGAATCAAGTTGGTCAGTGCCGTCTTGAGGAGGACTTCATAGAAGGCATTCGTGATAGCTTTCTTGAATGGTATATTACTGAACCCACAAGGGAATGTGCTATCTTAGATCTGGTCCTGTGCAATGAGACAGGTAAAATTAGTGACCTTGTAATTAGGGACCCTCTTGGAAAGAGTGATCACAGTATGATTGAATTCCTCATACAAATGGAGGGTGTAATATTTCGATCGAAAACCAGTGTATTATGCCTAAACAATGGAGACTACAATGGTATGAGGCAGGATTTGGCTAGTGTAGACTGGGAACACAGGCTATATGGCGGGATGGTTGAGGGACAGTGAAAGACTTTCAAAGAGATTTTTCGTGGTGCTCAACAAAAGTATATTCCAGTTAAAAGCAAGGACAGTAAGGGTGGGGAGAGCCAGCCTTGGATAACTAAGGTCAAACTAAAAGTTAGTGTGTACAAAGTCACCAGGAGTAGTGGAAAACTGAGAGATTGGGAAAACTTTAAAAAGCTACAAAGAACCACTAAGCAAGCAATAAAGAAAGGGAAGATTATGAAAATAAACTAGGTCAAAATATAAAAACAGATAGTAAAAGTTATTATAACTATATAAAACGGAAAAGGGTGGCTAAAGTGAACGTAGATCCCTTGGAGAACAAGAAAGGGTACCTGTATTGATATTGGGTAATGAAGAAATGCCAGAGGCTTTGAATGACTATTGTGTGTCAGTCTTCACGGTGGAGGACACGTCTAACATGCCAAAGAGAGATGTTATGTATGCGATGGGAGGTAAGGACCTCAATACAATAGCTTTCTCTAAGGAGGTAGTGCTGAGCAAACTTGTGGGCCTGAAGTAAGTCCCCTGGTCCTGACGGAATGCATCCCAGGGTGCTGAAGGAAATGGCAGAAGTTATAGTAGAGACTTTCATAATAATTTACCAAAATTCTCTGGATTCTGGGCAGGTCCAGGCAGATTGGAAGACGGTGAATGTCACACCACTGTTCAAAAAGGATGTAGGCAAAAGGCAGGTAACTATAGGCCAATTATTTTAACATCTGTAGTTGGGAAAATGCTTGAAGCTATCATTACAGAAGAAATAGCAAGGCACCTGGAAAGAAATAGATCCATCAGGCAGATGCAGCATGGATTCAGCAAAGGCGGGTCCTGTTTGACAAACTTACTGGAGTTCTTTGAGGATAGAACAAGTGCAGTGGATAGAGGGGAACAAATGGATGTTACTTACTTGGATTTCCAGAAGGCGTTCGATAAGGTGCCGCGTAAAAGACTTATCCATAAAGTAAGGATGCATAGAGTTGGGGGTGATGTAGTAGCTGGATAGAGAATTGGTTAACTAATAGAAAGCAGAGAGTTGGGATACATGGGTGTTACTCTGGTTGGCAATCGGTGGTGAGAGGTGTGCCACAGGGGTTGGTGCTGGGCCCACAACTTTTCATGATATACATTAATGATCTGGAAGAGGGAACTGAGTGTAGTGTATCTAAGTTTGCTGATGATACTGAATTAAGTGGAAAAGCAAATTGTGCAGAAGATACGGAAAGTCAGCAATGAGATATAGATAGGTTAAGCGAGTGGGCAAGGGTCTGGCAGATGGAGTACGATGTTGGTAAATGTGCGGTCATCCACTTTGGAAGGTAAAATGGAAGAGCAGATTATTATTTAAATGGTAAAGAATTGCGGTGCAGAGGGACTTGGGAATGCTTGAGCATGAATCACAAAAGGTTGGTTTGTAGGTGCAGCAGGCTATCAAAAGGCAAATGGAATGTTGGCCTTCATTGCTAGAGGGGTTGAACTTAAAAGCAGGGAGGTTATGCTATAGCTGTATAGGGTACTGGTGATGCGGCACCTGGAGTACTGAGTGCAGTTCGGGTCTCCTTACTTGAGGACAGATATACCGGCTTTGGAGTCGGTGCAGAGGAGGTTCACCAGGTTGATTCCAGAGATGAGGGGGTTAGACTATGAGGAAAGATTGAGTTGCCTGGGACTGTACTCGCTGGAATTCAGAACGATGAAAGGCGATCTTAAAGAAACATATAAAATTATGAAAGTGATAGATAAGATAGAGGCAGGAAAATTATTTCCTCTGATTGGTGAGACTAGAACTAGGGGACATAGCCTCAAGATTTGGGGGGAGTAGATTTAGGATGGAGATGAAGAGGAACTGCTTTTCCCAAAGAGTGGTGAATCTGTGGAATTCTCTGCCCAATGAAGCAGTGGAGGCAACCTCAATAAATATATTTAAGACAAGTTTGGACAGATTTTTGCATAGCAGGGGAATTAAGGTTTCTGGAGAAAAGGCAGGTAGGTGGAGATGAGTCCATGGTCAGATCAGCCATGATCTTATTGAATGGTGGAGCAGGCTCAGTGGGCCAGATGGCCTACTCCTGCTCCTATTTCTTATGATCTTATTTCACTGAATAGATACATCTGGAGGGAATCTGTTCAAGAGGGAGCTGTGCTGCATGAGAGTGACCTCTTCTGTACTGCAGAGAACAACTGACAGCTGCGAAAAGAGAGAATGATCAACCAAAAGACCCAGCCACTAACCACAGCCACCACTTCCGTGTCCACACTGCACCAGAATGTAGATCCCAGATTGGCTTCTACTGCCACCTGAGGACCCACCTTACTTGATTCAAATGATTGTATTGTTACTATTAGAGCTATTACTTAATGTTTTTACTCGCTTTCTACAGATAGAATGACATTTTATTCACAACATTTGAAGAAATTTTTGAAAATACCAGAGAGAAATATTGTATTGTCTATCTGGGAACTGCTCTGATAACAAAGGATCAAATAATTTTATACTAGTTTTATATTAATACCTTTATATATTTTCCATGCCCATCATCCAGAGGGCAATATACTGATATACAGTAGTAAACCCATAGATTATTCAGGTTCTAATTATGTCATACACTGGGATTACCAGAGAGAAAGAATACATCAGGGGAAGAATGAACAGGGACTATCCAAAGAATTCAGTAGGTCAAGCAGTATTTGTAACAGTAAAAGGTTCGTGAATGTTTTGTGTCGAGACCCTGCAATGGACATCCAAAGCAATGATTTATACATTTGCCTCCACGGATGCTGCTTGACCAGCAGTGTTCTGTTTCTTTTGTTTCAGATTCCAGTATCTGCAGTCTCTTTAGTTATCAACATAGACTATCCGTCTTGCCTGATGTTCATGTTGTGCCTGGAAGTTTGGCATATCCACATGTAGTTAAAATGAGTATTGCTGCAAAAATTAGACTATGGTATACGTATCTCCGATGTGCTCATGAAGGTAACTATTACTTAAGTTGACAATGGTCTCTTGGATGGTGTACCAGAAAATTTATCAATGTCTGTGGAAAAGTTGATCAGTAAGGGTATCAAGACCATTCTAGTAGGATTTCTACAGTGTTATACACAAACTTTCCACTTGATGGTGCTATTGTATATTTAGTGCAAACACTCAATCAGGTTTCCTGTCCAAAAAAAGTAGAATTTGAAATGATATTATGGTGGTTTCAAATGAAGCACCAACTAGGATCTGTAAAGTTCCCAGAGGAGGCGAGGCTCAATTAAATATAATTACCAGCACCTTGATGCACAGTGTTCACGTTAGTAGTAGCAGTTGCCAGTCGCCATGACGCCTACAGCAAGCATTATGGCTGTCATTAGAGAAGGAACACTACAGGGGAAGCAAAGGTCTATAGGGTGGGTGGGCTGGGGAGTGGTAGAATGACCTGTGCACACACACTGGGAGAGGGGCAGGAGACCTGACAGGGTTTTAAGAACGTAAGAAATCTGGCCTGTCAACCCTGCTCTGCCATTCCATAAGATCATGGCTGACTAGGCCGTGGACTCAGCTCCACCTACCCACCTTTTCCCCATCACCCTTAATTCCGCTGCTGTGCAAAAAAATTACCTCACTTTGTCTTAAGTATATTTAATTAGGTAAATGTATTTAAAAGAATAGTCTCTACTGCCTCTCTGGGCAGAGAATTCCACGGATTCACTATGCTCTGGGAAAAGAAAGCAGTTTCTCCTCAGCTTTGTTCTAAATCTTATGTCCCAAATCATGAGGCGTTGTCCCTAGTTCTTGTCTCACCTACCGGAGGCATCAACTTTCCTGCCTCCATCTTAACTACTCCTTTCATAACTTGATATGTTTCTAAAAAATCCCCTCTCGTTCTTTTCAATTTCAGTGAGTATAGGCCCAGGCAATATAATGTCTCCTCTTAGACCAATCCCTTCATCTCTGGAATCAACCTGGTGAACCTCCTTTGCACCACCTTCAATGCCAGTGCATCATTACTCAGGTATGGAGACCAGAATTGCACACAGTTCTCCAGGCGCGGCCTCACCAGTACCCTGTACAGTTGCAGCATACTCTTCCTTCTCTTAAATTCAATCCCTCTCGCAATGAAGGCCAACATTCCATTTGCCTTCTTGATAACCTGTTGCACCCACAAACCGAGCCAGGCAGCATCTCTAGGAAGAGGTACAGTCGATGTTTCAGGCCGAGACCCTTCGTCAGGACTAACTGAAGGAAGAGCTAGTAAGAGATTTGAAAGTGGGAGGGGGAGGGGGAGATCCAAAATGATAGGAGAAGACAGGAGGGGGAGGGGATCTATGCTGTGTCTGCCTGATAGAAAAACTTCTATCCAGATGTCTTGCTATTTCTTCCTTAATGATAGCTTCAAGCTTTTTCCTGACTACAGATGTTAAGCTAACTGGTCTATAGTTATCTGCCTTTCATCTACATCCTTTTTTAAACAGTAGCGTGACATTTGATGCCTTCAGATCTGCCAGGACCTGCTCAGAGTCCAGAGAGTTCTAGTAAATTATCACAAGCACATCTATTGTAACTACTGCCACTTCTTTCAGTAAATGGATATTTTTGAACCTGTATTAACTTAAGGGACCGACACATAGTCTATAGATGTGAGGCAATACAGCAATGAGGTCATGGACTCAATACAGATTACAGAGGAGGAAGTGTTTGCTGTTTTGAGGCAAGTTAGGGTGGATAAATCCTCAGGGCCTGACACTGTGTTCCATCAGACCCTGTGGGAGGCAAGTGCAGGAATTGTAGGGGCCCTGGCAGAGATATTTAAAACATCCTTAGCCATGAGTACGGTGCAGAGGATTGGAGGATAGCTAATGTTGTTCCATTGTTTAAAAAGGCTCTAAGAATAAACCAAGAAATTATAGGTCAGTATGCCTGACATCAGTAGTGGAGAAGTTATTGGAAGGTATTCTAGAGGACCAGTTATATAAATATTTGGATTGGACAGAGACTGATTAGGGGTAGTCAACATGGCTTTGGGCATAGTAGGTCATGTCTAACCAATCTTAGAGTTTTTCGAGGATGTTTCCAGGAACACTAATGAAGGTAAGACAGTGGATTTTAGCAAGGTCCTGCATAGGATGTTCGTTAAGAAAGTTCAGCTGCTTGGCATTCAAGATGAGGTAGTAAATTGAATTAGATATTGGCTTTGTGGAAGAAGCCAGTGAGTGGTTCTAGAGGGTTGACTCTCTGACTGGAGACCTGTGACTAGTGATGTGCCGTAGGGATCAGTGCTGGGTCCTTTGTTTTTTGTCATCTATATCAATGATCTGCCTAATAATGTGGTAAACTGGATCGCAAATTTATACTTTATACTTTATTGTCGCCAAACAGTTAGTACTAGAACGTACAATCATCACAGCAATATTTGAATCTGCGCTTCACACTCCCTGGATTACAAATATTAAATATTAAAAATAGTTAAAATTAGTAAATATTAAAAATTTAAATTATAAATCATAAATAGAAAATAGAAAAATGGGAAGTAAGGTAGTACAAAAAAACCAAGAGGTAGGTCTGGATATTTGGAGGGTACGGCCCAGATCTGGGTCAGGATGACAAATTTGCAGATGACACCAAAATTGGGGATGTAGTGGATAGCGAGGAAGACTATCAAAGCTTTCAGTGGGATCTGGACCAAATGGAAAAGTGGACTGTTGCACTTTATGAGGACCAACCACAGTAGGTCTTACACAGTGAATGGTAGGGCACTGAGAAATGCAGTACGACAAAGGGATCTGGGAATACAGGTCCCTAAATCTTTAAAAGTGGAGTCATAGGTAGATGGGATCATAAATAAAGCTTTTGACACATTGGCCTTCATAAATCAATGAATTGAGTATAGGAATTGAGATCACAAACATGAAAAAAATCTGCAGGTGCTGGAAGTCCAAGGCAAAACACACAAAATGCTGGCAGAACTCAGCAGGTCAGGCAGCATCAATGGCCCAAAAAAAATCAACTGTTAACTCATTTCCATAGATGCTGCCTGACCTGCTGAATTCCTCCAGCATTTTGTCTGTTTTGCTACAGGAGTTGGGATGTTATGTTGAAATTGTATAAGATGTTGGTGAGGCCTAATTTGAAGTATTGTGTTCAGTTTCCTGCAGGCGTTCACCTACTTACAGGAAGGAGTGCAGAGAAAATTCACAAGGATGTTGCCAGGACTTGAGGACCTGAGTTATAGGGAAAGGTTGAATAGGCTAGGACTTTATTTCCTAGAACGCAGAAGATTGAGGGGAGATTAGATAGATGTATACAAAATTATGACGGGTATAAATAGGGTACTGTAAATGCAAGTAGGCTTTTTCAATTGGGGTTGGGTGATTCCGCAACTAGAGGTCATGGGTTAAGGATGAAGGGTGAAAAGTTTAAGGGGAACATGAGGGGGAACTTCTTCACTCAGTGTGGAATGAGCTGTCAGTGCAAGTGGTGGATGGGGGTTGCATTCCACATTTAAGATAAATTTGGATAGATACATGATGGGAGGGGTATAGAGGTCTATGGTGTGGTTCAGGTTGATGGGACTAAGCAAGGTAATGGTTCTGCATGGACTGGATGGGCGGAAGAGCCTATTTTTGTGCTGTAGTGTTCTATGACTCTAGGGTGCATCTCATCAGGACCAGAGGACTTGTCTACCTTTTGGGCCCAATAGTTTGCTCATCACTAGGGTTGCCAACTTTCTCACTCCCAAATAAGGGACAAAAGTAGCAGTCAAATACGGCACACTTGCGTTTACCCCGAGAAAGACTACCATGACCATGAAGCTTTGCGTGGGCACCTGTGTGCACATGTGTGACGTGCGCATACATGATGTGCGCATACATGACGTGTGCATACATGACGTGTGCATACATGACGTGTGCATGTGTGTACATGCCGATTTTTTTCCTACAAATCGGCTTTGGCTTAATCTTCCCGATTCTGTTCAGTGAAACTACACTGTACATACATTATTTCTACTTTATATAGGCTGCGTATTTATCATATAATTCCTGCTTTTACTATATGTTAGTGTCATTTTAGATTTTATGTATTATTTGGTATGATTTGGTAAATTATTTTTTGGGTCTGGGAACGCTCAAAAATTTTTCCCATATAAATTAATGGTAATTGCTTCTGCGCTTTATGCCATTTCGGCACGAAAGGTTTCATAGGAACGCTCTACCTTAGCGGGGAAATACGGGGCAAGGGCAGTCCCGTATGGGACAAACCAATTGAGCCCAATATACGGGATGTCCTGGCTAATGTGGGACAGTTGGTAACCCTACTCATCACTTCCTCTTTAGTGACAGCAATTGAAACAAGGGCCTCATCTCCCATCATTCTATAACATCTCTCTTGGGTGTTAGGCAAGTCTCCACAGTGAAGACCAACACAAAATTGTCCTACAAGGCCTCCGCTATTTCCATGTTGTTGTTATTGAGTGCCATCGAGTCATCATTGATTCCTGGCAACCCTCTGGATCGTGCAATTGTCCATGGGGTTTTCGTGGCACGTCACTGTCTTCCACGTAGATACGGCAGCTGCCAAATTTGGACCTGGCTGGATTTGAACTCGGGACCATCCCCCTCAAAGTCTGGTGCTGATACCACTACACCACCGGCTGGCCCAATATTATTCCCCCTTTATCATCTTCCACTTTAGCCACCCTTTTCCGCTTTATAGAATGATAAAAAATGTTAACTGTACAGTATCTTGTGCTAGTTTACTTCCATAATCTATCTTTCCTTTCCTTATTGCTTGTTTAGAGATTCTTAAGAAGTGGTGACTGAACTGTTCTCATCCTGTAGTGCAAATTTCTACAACAAAGAAAAAGTAGCAGGATATGTTGAGGTTGGTTACAAGCTAGATCTGCTCTCATACTTGACCACACTGAGATACCAGCTCAGTCACAAAGAAATTGTAACATAGACACAGATCCGTGCACATGCATTTACAACTACTGGAGCTATTGCTAAAATACCCTTCCACAAGACTCTCACCACACCCTTATCATTCTACCTGCTCCAGTTGCTACATAGAAATCAAACCTCCAAATGCAGGATAACCAGAAGTTAACTCATTGCCCTTTATTTTTTACGTTCAGGCTAAGAGAGCAAGGGATATGAAAGAGGAACTAACAGTGAGTCAGGCAGCTTCAATGCAGAGAAAAGGACAGTTGAACTCTTTCATCTCAAGGGGAGATAGCTAGTCTGAAAAGGTGGAGGGAGGAGGTGGAGCAAAAGCTGGTAAGATAGTTGGATAGGCAGATGGGGAGTGGGAATAGTGTCAGAAGCTGAGAGGTGATTGGTGGAAGTGATAAAGGGCTGAAGAAAATGGAATCTGATAGGAGGAAGGAGCATGGAGATGGGAAGAGCAGGGAGAATAGTGCTGGGGGAACTAGTGGGAGGACAGTATGGGCGATGGGCAGATGGAGACGGTGGAGGAGCAGAATGAGACATAATGATGGGAATGGGGAGAAATTGGATCCAGAGGAAAGAGAGAAAAGAAAAAAAAAGGACATGGGAGGAGCAGTTACCAGAAGCTGGTGAAGTCAGAGATTATGTTGCCAGTTGTAGGCTATGTGGGTGGAATATGAGCTTCAGATTTCAGCAGCTGCAGTCTTTTGTGTCTCCAATGGATAAGGATGTGTTTTCCATTCAGGACAAGACTATGTAAAGAGGCCCAAATTATTAAAAACTTGCCAGAAATATATACTAACAGTATGCTGAAGTGATTACTATGTCCCCTTTGATCTCTTTTACAGCAGATGCTCTCACTGCAAGCGTCAGTATGAAGCAAGACTGAAAATAGATGGAGAAAGAAGAGGAGAAGGGGCTGGTAATGATGGAGATGTAGGGGACAGCCGATGTTGGAATATGGATCAACACAGAATCTGCTGGAGAAACTATTGGGTTGAGCAGTATCTGTAGGAGGATAGGAATTGACGATATTTCCAGATGAAACTTCATCAGGCCTTGTTATGAATGGAGTCTCATAGGGTAAACAGTGTCATGCTCTAGGGCATTGAAATTCATACAAGTTGTGAAATAGGATCTTCATAAAGGGTTACAATTTTTTTTTAAAGTTGTAAATTTCCAAGAATATATTATTTGATTTGACATTATTTTTAAATATTCAGAAGGCATTTCATTGTTGAAATACCTTCCCGTTCAGAGTAATTAACAATTTTGCAGAGATAGGTAACATTGGTGTGACGGCTGCTGTCATCTCCATACCCCCTCATATGCCTCATCAAGTAAGATGTTATGGATGCCATGTGAGTGTACTCTAGCTAATTCTTGATTGTGCATTGAGAGGGCTATAGATGATGGTGAACCCAAGTGCAGAGTAAAATCTAGAATTAATCAGACTCAAGATAAACAATACGCCACAAACAAAATCCATAGGTTAAATTACAAATCATGGCACTAGAAATGGAACTCGTACAATTGAGCACAGAATGCTCAGCATGAGGCTTTTAACTACAGACTTTCCATGAAGGAATGTGGAGGCAATACTGGCAGTCTGAACCTTATAGGGACAGTGGCAGCTAGCCATACTCCGGGGAAATGAAGTGTTGAAACTTGGATGCCTGCCCCTGTTCAGCTGGGACAATGATAGATTGTGGCCAAACATAGAGTGAAATATTCCACTTAAAATTTATAATTAAAAATGATAACCCACTGCACTGAGGCAGAAAATTGTAAACTCATGCCAATGGTTTCTCACATTGTTTTGGTAATAACTGCAAATGAACCATCTCATTACCTCTAGCCTCTGTTTCTTTTGTTCTTACAGTAATTATAACAGGAAGCAGAAAACCATGAGGATTGTTTCATGTAGGATGAAGCTCATTGTTGCTCATTCTCTTGGAGCACACCCTCGCTCCCAGGCACAAAGTTAGCTGATGCATATAATCTTCAGCCTCTCACTGCTGAACGCTGATGTTCCTGCCTGCTTCAAAAGGGAGGTAATCATACAGATGACCAAGAAGTGAGCCGCCTCAGTGACTATCAAGTGGTAACACTCACATTTACTGTAACGATGTGCTTCAAGAGGTTGGTTATGGAGATAATTAACTCCTGCCTCAGCAAAGCCCTGGAGAAGCTACAATTTGCTTAACTCCACAAAAGATCTCTAGTGAATGCAATATCGCTGCCTCTCTACTTTGCTTTGGATCAATTGGACAACAGCAAAACATGTCAGGCTGCTGTTTAGCAATTGCAGCTCGGCGTTCAACAGCGTCATCCCTTCGCTGCTAATCAACAAGCTTCAAAACATGGGCCTCTGTACCTCCCTCTGCAACTGGATCCTCAACTTCCTCATCAGGAGATCACGGTCAGCGCGGATGGGTGACAACACCTCATCCTCGCTGACACAGGCACACTTCAGGGGTGCACCCTGAGCTCTCTGCTCTGCTCTGTTCCACAGAATGACTGTGTGGCTAGGTGCACCTTAAACTCCATTGTTGGTTAAATCTCAGCATCGAGCAGGCATACAGCAGCGAGACTGATCAGCCGGTTGGGTGGTGTGCAATAACAGCTGAACCCTCGACATCAACAAGACCAAAGAATTGTTTGTGGATGCCAGGAAGGGGAAGCTTTAAGTACACATACCAGTCCTCACCGAGAGGAAAGGTTAACCAGCTTTACAGTATGTTCCTAGATGTTAACATCTGTCTTGGGCCCCACTTACTGATAACAATCTTAAGGAAGGTATGCCAGCAGCTCTAATACATTAACAGTTGAGGAGAATTAGTATGTTGCCAAAGACTCTTGTAAATTCCCATGGGTGTACAGTGAGAGGACTCTGACTGTTGCATCACTATCTGGTATGGAGTCTCCAATGCACAGGATCATAAAGGGCTGCAGAGTGTTGTAGACTCAACCAGCTCCATCAGGGGCACGAGGCTCTCCAACACTGAGGACTTCCTCGGGAGGGAGAAGTGTCAAGAAGGCAGCTTCCATCATTAAGGACCCTTACCATTCAGGGCATGTCCTCTTTCCATTACTACCGTCAATCAGGAGGTACAGAAGTCTTAAAATCCACACTCATCAATTCAAAACCAGCTTCTTCCCCTCTGGCATCAGATTTCTGAATTGTTAATGAACCCATGAACACTATTTTATTATTGCTATTTCTTTGCACTTTGTTTTGTGATTTGTAGTCTTCTTACAGTATGCCTTGCACTGTGTGTCCATTGCAGAACCACTAATTTTGTGCCGTGTAAGACAGCGATAATAAACCTGATTCTTATTCTGAATCTGACGTGGGGGAAAGAAATGGGGTCATCTAGTTTAAGAGGAAGAGCAAAAAGTCAAATAATTATTTAAATGGAGAGAGACTACAAATTGTTGCAGTACGAAGTGATCTGAGAATTCTAATAAAGATTTGCATGCACGTACACCAAGGCATTAGGCATGCTGCTGACATATATGCTTTTAGTATAAAGGTTATGGAATATAAATGTGAAATTTTGCAAGGTGTTGGTGAGACTGTATTCAGTTTTGTGCTCTATATTTACTGTTTTGTTTATTTATTGAGATACAGCATGGAGTAGGCCCTTCTGGCCCTTCAATCCGCACTGCCCCGGCAACTCCCAATTTAACCCTACCGAATCACGGAACAATTTACAATGACCAATTAACCTACCAACTGGTACATCTTTGGACAGTAGGATGAAACCGGAACAGCTGAAAGAAACCCATGTGGTCCTGGGGAGAACATGCAAGCTCCTTACTGACAGTGGCTGGAATTGAACCCGGGTCGCTGTGCTTGTTTTAAAATCATGCAGAGAAATTACCTGAGAAGAAGGAGTAGACATATAAAGGAAGAGTGAGATAGCTGGGATAATCGTCCTTGGGAATTTAGAACAGTAATAGTGATCTTACTGAAACAATTAAGATTCTGAGAGGATAAACAGGGTGAATGCTGAGAGGATGTTTTCAGATACAAAAACCTGAAAGCACATATCATTAGGCTCAAAGTCAAACTTGTTGTGACCTTGCTCCTCACCGTCCACATATACTGCACTTTCTCTGTAGCTGTTGCACCTTATTCTTCACTCTTATTAGTCGCGTAGCACTTCAACGAACCGTTGTACTGACGTGATCTGTATGGACGGTATGCAAGACATATTTTTCACTGCGCATGCGACAATAGTAAGCCAATCTACCAATTAAGGAGCTGCCTGTTGTGGAATTGAGAAAGAATTGTGTTCCATCGGAGTTCCATGAACTTTTGGAACTCTTGAACACACAAAGTTGCGGAGGCAGGACCACTGAATATATTCAAGGTGGAGATGATTGAAATTTGAAGTGAGGAAAATGCTGAGTTTAGATCACCCATGATTTTAGAACATAGAACAGTACAACACAGTACAGGCCCTTCGGCCCACAATGTTGTGCTGACCCTTAAACCCTGCCTCCCATATAAGCCCCCACCTTAAATTCCTCCATATACCTGTCCAGTAGTCTCTTAAATTTCACTAGTGTATCTGCCTCCACCACTGACTCAGGCAGTGCATTCCACCCACCAACCACTCTCTGAGTAAAAAACCTTCCTCTAATATCCCCCTTGAACTTCCCACCCCTTACCTTAAAGCCATGTCCTCTTCTATTGAGCAGTGGTGCCCTGGGGAAGAGGCGCTGGCTATCCACTCTATCTATTCCTCTTATTATCTTGTACACCTCTGTCATGTCTCCTCTCATCCTCCTTCTCTCCAGAGAGTAAAGCCCTAGCTCCCTTAATCTCTGATCATAATGCATACTCTCTAAACCAGGCAGCATCCTGGTAAAACTCCTGTGTACCCTTTCTAATGCTTCCACATCCTTCCTATAGTGAGGCGACCAGAACTGGACACAGTACTCCAAGTGTGGCCTAACCAGAGTTTTATAGAGCTTCATCATTACCCCGCGACTCTTAAACTCTATCCCTCGACTTATGAAAGCTAACACCCCATAGACTTTCTTAACTACCCTGTCTACCTGTGAGGCAACTTTCAGGGATCTGTGGTCATGTACCCCCAGATCCCTCTGCTCCTCCACACTACCAAGTATCCTGCCATTTACTTTGTACTCTGCCTTGGAGTTTGCCCTTCCAAAGTGTACCACCTCTCACTTCTCCGGATTGAACTCCATCTGCCACTTCTCAGCCCACTTCTGCATCCTATCAATGTCTCTCTGCAATTTTACTGAACAGCAGAACAGGCTCGAGGGGCCAGTTGGCCTGTTCACATTCTTATATTCCTTTTGTTATTCAGGGAGTTGAAAGTGACAGGATTAGGAGAAACTTCATTTGTGAGAGACGATGGTTCATGCAGGAAAGTGAGTTGTCCCATTGATCACATCCACTTTAGTAAGATGAGTGAAATATAGTGATACTTCATTATTTCTATCTCATTGCATACCTTGAACCAGCCAATTATTATGAACCTCAGCTGGATACTCTTCATTCTTCAGTGCAAGCCAGACTGATCACAATTCAATCTGTTTCTTTAGACATTTTACCATGCTTCTGTAGAAAATGGATTTCTTCCTATTTTACCATTTACCTTGCCATTAGCTCTAATGCACATATTCCTTCCAGTGAAGCAACAAATCAGTTGTATATTTTCCAGTTTAGTGTAATCCATTCAAAGATCACAATGTAATCTCCTCTATACTGGAGAGCAAACATAGATTGGGTAACTACTTCACAAACATCCCAGTTCAGTCTACAATGGCGATCTCCAGCTTCCAGGCACCTCACTTTAACTCTGGCTTTGGCTTCTTACATTATTCCAAAGCAGCCCAATGTGAACTCAAGGAAGAGCATCTAATTTCTGCCTGGGGATAATACAGTCCTCAGACTCAACACCAAATGGTTCCATGTTAATATCAGAGAACGTATGCAGAATACAACCTGGAATTCTTCCTTTTTGCAGATGTCCACGAAAACAGAAGAGAATCCCAAATAATGAATGACAGAAAAAAGTTAGAACCCCAAAGCCCCCTCTCCCCCATCCCACACACAAGCAGTAGCAAAGCGTCAACCTCTCTCCTCCCTGTCACCCATTCAGCAGGAAGCGTCAGTGCCCACTACCCACCAAGCAAGCAACAGCAAAGCCCCCAAAGGGGAGTCTGTGATCTGCAATCATCAAAAACTATTGTTAACCCCACAGTTAGACAGACCACAGGCTCTCTCTGTCTCACTAACAAGGGACAGGGAGATGTCATCCATTTCACAGCGAACGGGGGGTCTGTTAGTCGCTGTTATGGTGTTACAACTTGCTGCGTCACTTTTTATTCTGAGATTCCCCGACTTGATGATTGGCAGCAAACTCTCCCTACCATCAAGAGAAAGAGGGAGGGGCAGTGATCGCTTGACTACAGAGACCTCCATTGGCTGCATCTGCTGCCATGAAATTCTGAAGTTCCTTCTCCCGCAACGCCTCGGTCGGTAACACCTGCATGGAATCGGTCATCCACTGGGTCACGCAGGATCGCACCCTGGAGGTGCACGTCTTCCAGGTCGCTCCTGGATATGTTGAAAAATGGCTGGTTGGCGAGCTGCAGGAGCGGGAACTCATCTGTCACGAAACACCACAGTCTGAGTGACTGTGACAGAATCCCAGCCACCTGGAAAAGGGTAAAAAGTGACATTAAAGATGAATTTAAGCTATTTATGCAGATGAGCTCGAAGAAGCAGCCATTTGGCACCATCTTAGCTCCACCAGCTTCAACGATTTCAGGTAATGTGCCTTTCCTGTTTATATCAGAACCGGTCAGGTCTAATGAACTTTGTTAACATGAAATGTTACCTCTGTTTTTTCTTCACGGATGCTGCTGATCTCCTGAGTATATTTAACATTCTCTGTTTGTTTTCACTATCTCCATCATTTTGTCTCTTTTATTTCCAGTATGTTGATTTTCTGCCTCTTCGGCACTCATTTATCTCCTTCTAATCACATTTTCCCTGAAATGATCTGTGGTTAATAATAAATCTTCACCATTCTTTGGTAGATGGCATCACCATCGCATGTATCATTCAGTTTCTCTTTGCCTCCACCCTCATGGTTGTCCTTTGTTCGCTTTAACCTTCCCCTTCCTCCAGATGCTAGCTCTGCTAGGAGTTGCTAGTTCTCCTTCCACACACACTGCCTGGCATCCTCGGCATTTTTTACGCTTACTATATTAGATTTATTTATTTATTATTAGATTGGACTCTGTGCTTTTTCCTCCACAGATGCTGCTTAACCTAAAACATTCTGCTACAGTAAACTTGGAGCTTTCCTGGTCTGTATGAGTCATTAATGTACTTTTTGGTACAGTCACCCACTCACCTTTCAACACTCTCAAAGCGAAGAAACTTCTGCATCACCTTAATATTAAACCCACCGATAAGGGGGGTGCTGTTGTAGTCTGGCGTACTGACCTCTACTTTGCCGAGGCACAGCGACAACTCGCGAATACCTCCTCTTATTTACAAACATAAAAGTTGCTGGTGAATGCAGCAGGCCAGGCAGCATCTCCAGGAAGAGGTACAGTCGACGTTTCAGGCCGAGACCCTTCGTCAGGACTAACTGAAGGAAGAGTTAGTAAGAGATTTGAAAGTGGGAGGGGGAGGGGGAGATCCAAAATGATAGGAGAAGACAGGAGGGGGAGAGATGGAGCCAAGAGCTGGACAGGTGATAGGCAAAAGGGATACGAGAGGATCATGGGACAGGAGGTCCGGGAAGAAAGACAAGGGGGGGGGACCCAGAGGATGGGCAAGGGGTATATTCAGAGGGACAGAGGGAGAAAAAGGAGAGTGAGAGAAAGAATGTGTGTATAAAAATAAGTAACAGATGGGGTACGAGGGGGAGGTGGGGCATTAGCGGAAGTGAGAGAAGTCGATGGTCATGCCATCAGGTTGGAGGCTACCCAGACGGAATATAAGGTGTTGTTCCTCCAACCTGAGTGTGGCTTCATCTTTACAGTAGAGGAGGCCGTGGATAGACATGTCAGAATGGGAATGGGATGGGGAATTAAAATGTGTGGCCACTGGGAGATCCTGCTTTCTCTGGCGGACAGAGCGTAGATGTTCAGCAAAGCGGTCTCCCAGTCTGCGTCGGGTCTTGCCAATATATAAAAGGCCACATCGGGAGCACTGGACGCAGTATATCACCCCAGCCGACTCACAGGTGAAGTGTCGCCTCACCTGGAAGGACTGTTTGGGGCCCTGAATGGTGGTAAGGGAGGAGGTAAGGTGGTAAGGACCGCTTTGCTGAACATCTACGCTCTGTCCGCCAGAGAAAGCAGGATCTCCCAGTGGCCACACATTTTAATTCCACATCCCATTCCCATTCTGACATGTCTATCCACGGCCTCCTCTACTGTAAAGATGAAGCCACACTCAGGTGGGAGGAACAACACCTTATATTCCGTCTGGGTAGCCTCCAACCTGATGGCATGAACATCGACTTCTCTAACTTCCGCTAATGCCCCACCTCCCCCTCGTACCCCATCTGTTACTTATTTTTATACACACATTCTTTCTCTCACTCTCCTTTTTCTCCCTCTGTCCCTCTGAATATACCCCTTGCCCATCCTCTGTGTTCCCCCCGCCCCTTGTCTTTCTTCCCAGACCTCCTGTCCCATGATCCTCTCGTATCCCTTTTGCCAATCACCTGTCCAGCTCTTGGCTCCATCCCTCCTCCTCCTGTCTTCTCCTATCATTTTGGATCTCCCCCTCCCCCTCCCACTTTCAAATCTCTTACTAACTCTTCCTTCAGTTAGTCCTGACGAAGGGTCTCGGCCTGAAACGTCGACTGTACCTCTTCCTAGAGATGCTGCCTGGCCTGCTGCGTTCACCAGCAACTTTGATGTGTGTTGCTTGAATTTCCAGCATCTGCAGAATTCCTGTTGTTCTGCATCATAATTTATGTTTTGTATTAACGAGCATTCATTTTCACTGAGCAACATTCAGTGGGACTCGGTGGGTAACTTTGTAAAGCATGACAGAAGACCATAAGACCATAAGATATAGGAGCAGAATTAGGCCATTTGGCCCATTGAGTCTGCTCCGCCATTTCATCAAAGCAAATCCATTCTCCCTCTCAGCTCCAATCTCCTTCCTTCTCTCACTATCCCTTCATGCCCTGACTAATCAAGAATCTATCAACCTCTGCCTCAAATATACCCAGTGACTTGACCTCCACAGCGACCTTGGCATAAGATTCCACAGATTTACTATTCTTCAGCTGAAGAAATTGCTCCTCATCTCCATTTTAAATAGGACATCCCTCTATTCTGAGGCAGTGTCTTCTGGTCTTAGACTCTCCCACTATAGGAAACACCTTCTCCACAAATCGAGGCCTTTCAAGATTCAAAATGTTTCAATGAGGTTATCTCTCATTTTTCTGAATTCCAGTGAATACAGGCCCAGAGCCATCAAATGCTCTTCATATGACAAGCCTTTGAATCCTGGAATCATTTTTATGAACCTCTTTTGAACCCTCTCCAGTTTCAGCACATCCCTTTTTTAGATAAGGGGCCCAAAACTGCTCAGAATAGGCCAAGTGAGGCCACACCGGTGCTTTATAAAGTCTCAACATTACATTCTTGCTTTTATATTCTAGTTCTCTTGAAATGAATGCTTATATCACATTTGCCTTCCTCACCACTGACTCAACATGCAAACTAACCCTTAGGGAATCTTTCAGATGGACTTCCAAGTCTCTTTGCACCTCAGATTTTTAAATTTTCTCTCCATTTAGAAAATAGTCTACACTTTCATTTCTTATACCAAAATGTATGACCATTCACTTCCCATCACTTCCTGAAGGCACACACTCAGTGATTCAGGAACAGCTTCTTCCCCTCTGCCATCTGATTTCTACAGCACTACTTCACTTTTTTTGAAATTTCAATTTTTACTCTACTATTATTAATTTAACTATCATATATATATATGAGGGGTGATTGATAAGTTCGTGGCCTAAGGTAGAGGGAGTCAATTTTAGAAAACCTAGCACATTTATTTTTCACATAGTCCCCTCCTACATGTACACACTTAGTCCAGCGGTCGTGGAACATACGGATCCCTTCTTTGTAGAAGTGGTCCACAGCAAGAGTGGTTGATAAGTTTGTGGCATAAGGTAGAAGGAGATGAGTTATTGACTTCAAACTTCCTGCATTATCACTCAAAGAGATGAACTGCACGTGCATGTAACGAGAGCGTCTTGGACCTCCAGGTGGTCCACAGAAGGGGTGATTGATAAGTTTGTGGCCTAAGGTAGAAGGAGATGAGTTATACAGCTCTCATTACATGCATGTGCAGTTCAACTCTTTGAGTGAAAATGCAGCAAGTTTGAAGATAATAACTCATCTCTTTCTATCTTAGGCCACGAACTTATGAATCACCCCTACTGTGGACCACTTCTGGAGGTCCAAGATGCCGACTTCTACAAAGAAGGGATCCGTATACTCCACGACAGCTGGTCTAAGTGTGTAAATGTAGGAAAAATAAATGTGCTAGGTTTTCTAAAATTGACTCCTTCTACCTTAGGCCACAAACTTATCAATCACCCCTCGTACTTACTGTAATTCATTCATTTATTGATTTTTTTCTATATTTATCATGTATTGCATTGCATTGCTGTCACTAAGTTAGCAAATTTCATGACACACATCAAAATTGCTGGTGAACGCAGCAGGCCAGGCAGCATCTCTAGGAGGAGGTACAGTCGACGTTTCAGGCCGAGACCCTTCGTCAGGACTTCGTCAGGGTCTGGGCCTGAAACGTCGACTGTACCTCCTCCTAGAGATGCTGCCTGGCCTGCTGCGTTCACCAGCAACTTTGATGTGTGTTGCTTGAATTTCCAGCATCTGCAGAATTCCTGTTGTTTGCGTTTTTAAATTTCATGACATATACCCAGGATATTAAACCTGATTTTGATTCAGATTCTGATTCTCATTCTGTATTCCATCTGCTGCTTCTTTGTCCATTGTCCTAATCTGTCTAAGTCCTTCTGTGGCCTCTCTACTTCCTCAAAACTACCTGCCCTTCCACATATCTTTATAACTGTGGAATTACAAACCGAAAAATATCAATTTCATTCAAACATTAACATATTTATTCTCCATTTGCTGTAAAATGGCATTTGTTGCAGTTTCATTATTTCTGAATGCTTTCAAATAATCCAATGAAAAGTTCTGCTATCTCAGATATCTGCTGGATAGGACAGAGAAGTTTGCAGTGATTTTTGGTTTATGGTGTATTCAGCTCCAAGAACCTCATGCACAAACTTTAACAACTAGTTTATCAATAACTTTTAAAATATTTTTGAATGCAAAATCAAGCTTTTTGCTTCATACACTTTTGCGGCTGATATTAGAATTATTCATGACTACATTTAATTTTAGTAATTTCCCTTTGTTTTTTTTCTGTAATATTATCGTTGGTAATAACTATGGTCAATGAACAAAGAGCATATCATAACTAGAAATATCAAAACAAAGCAGTATAACCTGAAAATATGAAGTCACAGTGAGGGTAGATCTCTCAATAAACAAAAAAACTGAACATTTTACTCTACTTAGTTTCTTAAGTGGACAAGTCAACATAGGGAATAAAACCCAGCTGCTCAGTTTGGAAAATATTTTGTTCTTTGTTACTGTCTCACTTAGCTGCCAGGCAAAGTATGTTCCTAGGGACCAGCCACTGTGGGTTCTTCACAGTGTGTTTGTGCACACCTTAAAATTATTGGCAGAATGATAATACTCCTTTAAGTTCGGCGTGCAATCCAATTTTCCCAACTGCCAGGAAACATTTCTAACATGAAATATCGACATGTGGAATTAATCCACAATCAGTAATCTTCAGGGCACGCTGTGATGTTTCTACTGAATGATCTCACACGTTCAATTTTGCAGTGTTCAGCAAAATAATTCATTGAAGAGATATTATACATAAAATATAGAATGAATTCTATATGAAAATGTTGGCAAGAAATGTTCTTGGCAGGTGAAGGCTTGGGATCTTCTGGAGCAGGAAAATTTCATGGTATGCACTGTGAGTTGCACCTCTCCCTCATCCATCCTCTCTGATTAATTATGTATCGCCTGTTGCTGGGAACTCGTGTGTGATGAGATCATGCACTTTTTCTTTCTTTTTCAATCTTTTTATTAATTTCAGAATATATAAACAAAACATAGCAATAATACAAATAGTAGGAGATATATTGTTACACTTATGAAGAGTAATTATAAAATCAAATATTGAAGTTTGACAAAGCTCCCAAACGTGTAGAACTGACAACAGATAATACAAATAAAAAAAAACTGAAAAAAAAATCATGAAAAAGAAAAAAAACAAAACCAAAAAAAAAAACCCCATCCCAAAAGGAAAACAAAATTAATCAACTAAACTAAAAGACCTGGGCAAAACTAAAAACTTAAAAACGGAAAAAAAGAAAACCTTAGTGCCGACGACTCCATTCCCCTCCAACAACGGTACAGAGAGATAAAACAGGTTTGGAAATAAACAAATTACATCAAATGAAAATGCTGAATGAATGGCCTCCAAGTTTTTTCAAACTTAATGGAGGGGTCATAAACTGCACTTCTAATTTTTCCAACTTCAAATGCAGCATAGTTTGTGAAAACCAATGAAATACCTTAGGAGGGTTAATCTCTTTCCAATTCAACAAAATAGACCTTCTAGCCATTAAAGTAAGAAATGCAATCATCCTTTGTGATGAAGAGGTTAAATTATTTAAGTCTATCATTGGTAGTCCAAAGATAGCAGTAATTGGATGAGGTTGTAAGTCTATATTTAGAATCGTTGAAATAATATCAAAAATATCTTTCCAATATTTCTCCAACAGGGGACATGACCAAAACACGTGGGTTAAAGAAGCTATCTCGGAATGACATCTGTCACATATTGGATTAATATAAGAGTAATAACGAGATAGTTTACCTTTGGACATATGAGTCCTGTGCATTACTTTAAACTGTATCAACCTATGCTTAGCACATACAGAGGATGAATTCACCGACTGAAGAATTTTTTCCCATTTCTCAGTCGGTATATTAGTCTCAAGTTCTCTTTCCCAGTCAACTTTAATTTTATTAGAAGCATCAGGACATAAATTCATAATTATATTATATATAATTGCTACTACATTTTTCTGAGAAAAATTTAAATCTAAAATTTTTTCCAAAATGTCCATCGGATATGGGTGTGATGCACTTTTTCTACTGGTATTAGAATCATTAATGGCCACGTTCAATTTTAGTCATTACTCTGTGGTTCATTTTGATTATTTTTTCTGTAAAATTGATACTTTAGTAATTATTGCTGTCTTTTAAACAATATAAACATTGATCATAACTAGAAGCATCAAAATGAAGCAATTAAATCTGAAAATATAAAGTCCCATCCGAGGGTAGAGCTCATGGTATATAAAAAAAGTGAAGAATTTTTGCCAATAAAGTGCATATGGTGGGATCAGGGAGATTTATGGATGATCAGATCAATAGTCAATCCTTTTAATTAATTTTGGGGGTCTGAGTGGTTAATGTTACTCTGAAATGGCATCAGCAAATTATAGACTTCAGAGACATGGCACAAACAATTGTATGGAGACAGCTTTTGCCTAATGTTTCGATCGTTTATCAATTCTAGAAATTCAAGAACTGTGGAGAGCTTCTCTCTATATGTCAAAGCTATATACTTCGTAACAACACTCAGAAACTCACATTAGATGACCCACAGTTAGAAACATTTCTTTCATTGTTGCGCTTTCTTAGTTAAAAGCATTTCTGCGTCCACAAATGAAAACAGACGAATATAATCAGACAGTGGTTCAAAGTAAATTTATAATCAAATTATTTATATGTCACGATATACAACCCTGAGATTCATTTTCTTGTGGACATACTCAATAAATCCATAATAGAGTAACAACCATAATAGAACATAATAAACCGAACTTGAATGTTCAAGCAGTGAGCAAAAAACAACAGATTGTGCAAAAAAATTGAAAGAAATAATAATAAATAAATGAATACTGAGAGCATGAGGTGAAGAGTCCTTGAAAGTGGGTCCATAGGTTGTGGGAACATTTCAATGATGGGGCAAGTGAATTTGAGTGACGTTACCTCCTTTGGTTCAAGAGCCTGATAGTTGAGGGGTGGTAACTGTCCTGAACCTGTTGGTGTGAGTCCTGAGGCTCCTGTACCTTCTTCCTGATAGCAGCAGTGAGAGGAGAGTACGACCTGGGTGGTGTGTCCTTGATGATGGATGCTGCTTTCCTGCGACAGTGCTTCCTGTAGATGTGCTCAACAGTGGGGAGGGCTTTACCCATGATGGACTGTGCCAAATCCACTACTTTTTGTAGGATCTTCCATTCAAGGGCATTGGTGTTTCCATACCAGGCTGTGATGCAGCCAATGAATATACTCTCCACAACACATCTGTAGAAGTTTGTAAAAGTTTTAGATGCCATGCTAAATCTTCTCAAACTCCTAAAGAAGTAGAGGCACTGCCGAACTTTCTTTGTAATTGTACTTATATGCTGGGCTCAGGACAGGTCCTCTAAGGTGATAATACTGAAGAATTTCAAGTTGCTGACCCTCTCCACCTCTGAATCTCCGATAACGACTGGGTCCTGGTTTCCTCCTCCTGAAATCATTGATCAGCTCCTTGGTCTTGCTGAGTGAGAGGTTGGTGTTATGACACTCAGCCAGATTTTCAGTCTCCCTCCTGTGTACTGATTCATCATCACCTTTGATATGGCTTACGACAGTGGTGGTCATCAGCAAACTTGTATACTGAAAAAGATCAGCTTTGGATCTGTACTTAGCCACACAGTCATAAGTACAGAGTGAATAGAGCAGGGGACTAAGCACACAGCCTTGTGGTGCCCCTGTGCTGATGGAGATGGTGGAGAAGATGTTGTTGCCAGTCTGAACTGACTGGTAAATGTGTCATCTGTGGAGAGAGAGAAAGAGAGTTAATGTGTAAGGTTAGTGACCTTTCAGCAGAACTAGGAAAAGTTACAGATGAACAAGTTTTGAGATGGATAAAGAATGAAGAGCAAGAGAGAACAAGGTCCATCTGAGTTTAGAGCACAGGGAAGAACAAATAACAAGATGGATTATAATGCATGGGGTAGGTAGTGGTAATGGCACTTTATTTTGGCCAGCAAACATGGCTGTCCTTCTTTTTGAATCTATTCCCTATCATTACTTTCCCTCTGTGAGGGTTTAATTCCTTTTAAAGATTTGCATCTTCAACATAGCACATTGGCCAAAATAAACTTATATGGAAAATATTGGTGAGTTCATAGCAATTGTCTCAGTAAGTGTGTAAAACAAAAGAGCACTGAGGACAACAGATCTGGTATAAATTGTGAAAGTACAGAAACAGCTGGAGTACTTGAGCCTCCACTACTGGCCACTCGAAAAACAGAATTTATTACCAGATCCATTGCAGTCATATCCTCTGCAATGGCCTAGGAACTGAGCAAAGAATTGCAGTCTTGTCAGTGATTCAATATCCTGCAAGTAATAAAACCGATCCTTAAAAATATTTTGTTCTAATAAATGTGATAAATAATTGTTCTGGTCCAGGCAGAAATATGGTCTATAATCTAAACCTTTTCAATAGCTTGACAATAATTTGTTCCTATGATTGGTTGAATGTGTGAAGTACTTTTTGGTGGCTTAGATTTAAAATAAAGTGCTGTATTGACTTATTTCCAAATTTTCAAAGGGTCTTATTTGAAACCAACAGCATCCATTCTAATTTGTATTATTCACAGAGAAGGAATATGAAAAGCAAGAGAATCATTTGTTTCTAATTGCTTGTTGATGCTGTTTTGGCATTAGTCTGCACTACAAATTACAGCTATCAAATTATTTAAATAATATTTTGTCACATCTTGCTGCCTTCCAATTGAGGCTAAAATTGTATGTCATAAACTGTTATATCAGTTATTTTCCCAATTAGAATTTGCACAGAGTATACTGAAATCAGATCTTAATGAATTGTGTTTGTGATTTCTTTTCCCTCACTTGTTATTCGGTATTGAACTGAAAGCTATAGCAGAATCATTTAACGGAACAATATGACGAAATGCAATTTTTCCAACATGCTGTCGGAATTACACCAAACATACTGTATATTAAATCTACAGGCATATCCCTTTCAAAAAAATGGTATCTACCAGAGATTTTAGAATACATACAAATAAATCTTGATTGCTTTTGAATCATTTGTCAGATGGGAAAGTTAGAAAGAGCAGTTTAAATTATTGATGATAAGCTATCAACAAAGCGTTACAATAGACTATTTATCATCATTTAGCACAATTGCCTTGTCTTTTGGTTTCTGTGATCCTTATCCTTGGATAATGAGGTGCGACACATTAAATGTGTTGTAATATGCAGGAGCTATTATATAAAATAATCTTCATTCTTCATTAATATGCAAAATATTGCCCAAAGCAGGAGTTTCCAACCTTTTTTATGCCATGGGCTTTTACCATTAACCAAATGGTCTGTGGACCCAGGTTAGGAACCCCTGGCCTAAACCCCTTCTCTGTCAGAAGAAATGTATGATACAGAAATTATACTCCAGACGGATAAGTACAATTGACAAGAGCAAGATGAACATTTATCATGATCCAAAATGCAATACATTGAATTAATGTCTTCAAAGTGTAATCATTGTTCTCATGTCAGTAAAGTTAGTAGTTATTTAGTTTTGATTGACAGTATTACCATCATTGGTTCAGGGAGGAATGCGGAACACTAGGAGATGTTCCTACATTTTGACAATTGAGGTTTTACAGTCACTGGATCAAGCAGTTTTCACCTTAATTTAATGTGTCATACGAAAGATGTTATAAATGTAATGCAGGATTGAAGCATCAGCCTAAGTGATATAGCCAGGTTTTATTTTAAAAATGGAGAGACAAAAGGATTCACAGGGATAATACCAGAATTGGAAGGTGAAGACCTCCAAGATTTTGGGTTGAATTTTCACCCATACTTTGGAAAGCATAGATAGCTGATAGCAGATGTAGATGATAAAATAAAGATCAAATCTCTTTTTTAAAGGAGCCCAGAATTTCCTCAGTTGCACTTTATATTCACTTGTTTGAAATTGAAACTGGAATAGATTTTTTATTGTCACATGCACCGAATTACAGTAAAAAAAAATTAGTTTTGCAAGCCATCCATACTGATCATTTCAAAATGTAAGTACTTGAGGTAGAACAATGGCATGATGCAGAATGTATTGCTACAGTTAAAGCTGCAGAGCAAGTACAATGCAGGTAGACAACAAACTGCAAGGCAATAGGATATATTGTGAGGTCAAGAGATCACTATGAATGTGTGAGAGATCCGTTCAGTTGTCTTATAACAAGAGTATAGAAGCTGCCCTTGAGCCTGATGGTGCAAGTTTCCATGTTTCTGTATCTTCTGCCTGATGAGAAGGAAGAGAAGAGCTGATGTCCAGGGTGGGAGAGATTTTTGATTATGGCCATTGCTTTTCCAAGGCAATGAGAAATATAGACAGAGTTGATGAAGGGGAGCCTTCTTTTTGTAATGGACTGTGTCCACTGTTCTCTGTAATTTCTTGTGGTCTTAGGCACAGCAGTTTTCATCTTCAAACTATCTTGTGTGTTAGGAAGGCTAGTTCAACATAAAAACTATGGGATCCTTGACTTTACTAATAAAAGCAGGAACTCTGCAAATGTTTATGAGCCAGAAGCTGAATTCATTCTGGGCCCCATATCTAAGAGTAAGGATCAGGGCCTTTGTAATGGTACAAAAGGGTTTTACTGGAATGATTGCAGAGATGTGGATCTTTTATTTAAGTCCAAGAAAATGAGGTTGCTGTCTTTGAGTTAAGAAGGTGAAAGGTTTGACAGAAACACAAATGCAGATGCTGGAAATCTGAAATTAGAAGAGAAAATTCAGGAAATATTCTACTGTTCAGATGGCATCTAGGGAGAGAAAAGCAGAGTTACTGTTTCAAGTTGGTGACTATAAATGGGAAAATTTAGAAAATGTGCGTGCATCCTAACAGAGCGATGGAAGGAGTGAGATAGAAGGATCAAAAGGAATATCTGTGATAGGTGGAGAGAAAGAAAACGCAGATGACATACATAGTGTTGACTAGTACAGGAAGTTGTTGGTAGACTTAAAAAGATGACAGAAGAGTTTATAGCCAGAAGACACGACTGAAGAAACTGGCACTGCAACCAAAGGCAACAAATTAAGACTTTTTTCCACTGGAAAAAGCTACTGATTACTACTTGAAAATATCAAAGCAAATTTGATCATTTTTAAAAGGAAATTGGGTACGGTCTTCATGGAGGGGATTGTAATGTTGTGGGGAAGTGAAACTAGGTGGACAACCCCACTGAATATTCTGTTTGGTGGAAGCAAAACCTCCCGTGATACAATCTTGAGGAAGAGCAGGGATGGCATCCCTGCCTTTGCTCAGTTAATATAATTGCAACGATGTTCACAAGCGCTTACTACACGCAAATTAACTGCTGTTCTTCTTTCATCACAATAGCAATTGTATTTCATAACTACTTTATTGGCAGTAAGGCTCTTCCCATGTGTCCCTCCAAAAGGATTTTAGTGCTATTTTTGAGAAAATGATTCACGACACCCTAAAAAAAATATAAAATTTGGCCTGGTCTGACCAGACTTCACTTTGGCCAGGGAAATGGTGCTAAAGGCCGAGCATGCGATCAAGTTATAATATGAGAACTTAATTATGCTACTGGAGTTCAGTATAAAATTGTGGGCAAGCAGTGTAAGCAAGTATTGCAGCCAGAAACTCTGAAGGCATTGTGTGCAGGAAATGTGGTTGTGGCCCCAGACAGACTGCATGACGACACTGGAGCTGCACATGGAATCACTTTATTTAGAGTCTCTGTGAGGTGAAGAATACTGTGGATAACATGCTTAGTGAATTGATAGTACCACAGCTTAAGAGCCTAAGAAAAGCTAGGGAATTGGTGACCAACAGGCAGAGCAGTAACAGGAAGGTAATGCACAAGTCCCCTGTGAGCAGCTTTGGATACCACTGGGGAGATGACTCGTTATGGGGAAGGCTGCAGTAGCCAGTATCCTGGTATCTTGGATGGCTCTGCCGCACATGTGGGCAGGAGGAAGGGTGGTAGAGCTATTGTAGTAGGGGGATTCCATGGCATCCGGAATAAGCAGGAGCTTCCATGGCCACAAATGGGACTCCCTGTTGAGTTGTTGCCTCTTGGTGCAATGTCAGGAATGCCCTGGAGCACCTGCAGGGAACTCTGAAAGGGGATGGCAAACTGCTAGTTGCTGTGGTGCATATTGCGACGAGAGGCCTAGGCGAAGATGGTAAAGCCCCAAGTGCTGGAGTATCTGAGACTAGAACTGAGGCATGATTTCAAGACTGAGAAGAGGACAGGGTTCTTGACTAGCTGCTAGATGAGAACCTGACGGGACTGAATGAGAATCCAATTGAGACAGAAATCCTAAGCACAATCGCAGCTGAACCAAAGTTGGGCTGATGATTGAGCACTGAGCCTGAGTTCAGATACTCTTTAAATATCCAAATCTTGGCGGTTAAATATGGCTGCCAATTAGCAGAGTGGGCCAAAATCTTTAAAGGGATTACACCAGCTATGGAGAATCAGAGCATCTAAACCCCCAGAGGCTGGCATGGTTGTGTGCGTACTGGGACAGGACCCTCTCCAATATGGCCGACTCTGGATGGCCCTGGCTGCTTGGGTTGACATTGACGGTAATCATGGATGAGTGCAGCATCCAGGACGACCTTTTCTGGAACCCAGCACCATTCCTCAGGTCCAAACTCTACCCAGTCAACGAGGAACTGCCGAACACCCTGAAATGTTCTTGAATTCAGAAGTTTATTATGGTGAATACCTGGCCCAAATCCTTGTAGATGGAGTAAATTTTGACCAGCTTGGGTGTTGCACCTACCCCAAATGTCCCTCCAAAGAAAACTCCTGAGGCTCCTTACGTACTGGGAGCATTTTGGCAAACCTCAGTTGAATCCTTTGCCAAAACAGAGTCCAAATCGTAGTCCTTATCTGGCTCCAGAGACCTGACCAAATCAGAGTCCAAATTTTCATGGCAACGAGGCATTATGAATAGTCTTTGTCCTCTTAGGACTAGGCCCTGAGGCTCCGAGGATCTACGTCTAGGAGCCTTTCCGTTAGATGGGACTTGGTAACTGGTTCCCTCAGGTTTATCTACTAAGGCTCCGGATTTCTTGGGCACATCCTTGTCGGGCTTCTTGGCTTGTTCCTGAACTTGAGACCCTTTCTCCAGTTCCAGTTCATCTCTGACTAGACAGGGTCAGGACTCTCACGGTCCTGTTGACTGGAGCTGGCTTGTCTACCCTTGGAGGCATGACTGGATCTGTTCAAGGCCTTGAGTTACCCTGAGCAAAAGTCTGCCTCCTTGTCAGTTGCTGGTCTTAGGAGCTTCTGGGGGTCGGAACACAAACCCAAAAACATCCTTCCTTGCAAAGACTTGACCTTGCAATGATTCTCCCTTCCTCCCAGTTCAGGGAAGGATTAAGCTTGGACAGCCAAGGGTGCCTTAGAGGTATGAGAGAAGAATCTATGATATGGAACCAAATGTCCTCAGTATGTTCCCCTGTCCTCATTCACAAAACTGATGTCTGCTACATCAGGGGTCCCCAACCTTTTTTGCACTGCGGACCGGTTTAATATTGACAATATTCTTGCGGACCGGCCGCCGGGGGGTGGGGGGAATGGTGTTTAAGTAGGGTTGCCAACGAGCAAGAGTAACAGTCAAATACGTTGTGTTTACTCTGAGAAAGACTACCAAGACCATGAAGCCTTGTGCGGGCACCTGTGTGCTTATGCATGTATGTGCCAATTTTTTTCTACAAAACGTTTTTGATGATTCTGCTCAGTGAAACTACACTGTACATACATTATTTCTACTTTGTATAGGCTGTGTATTTATCATATCATTTCTGCTTTTACTATATGTTAGTGTTATTTTAGGTTTTATGTGTTATTTGGTATGATTTGGTAGGTTATTTTTTGGGTCTGGGAACACTCAAAAATGTTTCCCATATAAATTAATGGTAATTGCTTCTTCGCTTTACGCCATTTTGGCATGAAAGGTTTCATAGGAACAGTCTACCTTAGCGGGGGAAATATGGGACAAGGGTGGTCCCGTATGGGACAAACCAATTCAGCCCAATATACGGAATGTCCTGGCTAATATGGGACAGTTGGCAACCCCGGGCGGGGGGGGGGGTGTTAATCGCGACCTATGGTTATAGGTGATAAGTCAACTATAAGTCACTTATAAGTGGCTAATACACTCAATTTCGTTTCTAAAAGGGTTTATCTAACGAATTTAATATTAAGCACACAGCGCATATTTTTCTCGTATGAATATAGTGATAAGTCAATAGTATCATAACATTTTAAGTAACATTTGGATATTAAACACTGTGCATATTTTCCCCGTATGAATATATAAAATCATTGCAACACACCAATATTGCTGAATCAGTGAGAGCCCTGGGCTTGTTTCTCACAACAAGACGGTCGCATCGAGGGGTGACGGGAGACAGCAATACTTGAAGGGGGTTCCTTATGTCCAGTTTATTCCGCAATTTAGTTTTCATTGCATTCATTGCAGAAAACCCTGCTTCGCAGAGATATGATGTTGGAAATGGAGGCAGCACTTTCAGTACTTTCGTGGCTATCTCAGGATATTCAGCCTTGACTTTGATCCAGAATGCCGGCAGAGATGTTATGACAAACATACTTTTCAGCCCACCGTCATTTACAAGCTCGAGGTGTTGATCTTCTTCCCACGCTGACATGGATGACGAGTGCGTAATGACCTCGTTTGCGTTCAAGTTCAACAGTAGGCATGACAGGGAATGAAGAAAGGTGCAGCTGACTCATATCGCCAAAGTATATTGTTTCCTCATGGCTCGGTAGCACATGCTTTGCGGCCCGGTGGTTGGGGACCGCTGTGCTACATGATCTGCCCAGACCCAAGAGAACGTGTGTCTGGGGAAGTTCAGGTTATGTACTGGCTCAGCTCCTGCAGGAGTATGTTAAGCCGATGGGCTGTCCCCAAGTTCAGGAAATTACTAGCAGCCCCAGAGTCCACAAAGGCATTCATGTTTAGCCTGTTCTTTCCCCAGGAGATGTCCATCTTCAGCCTGACACCATAATCTGTAGGGTTGGGAGTAATGGCTGCTCCTGCCACAGTCCTCCTGACAATGGACGTTCTTAGCAGTTTCCTGATGGCTGCAGCTTCAGACATTTAGCCTACAGATGCCTTTCCCCACAGTAGTAGCAGCAACATCAACTCCGATGCCGGGACCTCTCTTTGGCGCCGAGTCTTGTGCAGGAGAAGGAGTGAACATTATTCGAGGCTGGGGAGTGGAACTATGATGCGACGAGGCCAGGCTTGGGCTAGCCTTCTTTGACCTCTTGAGATTTTCCTCCTTTCGCTCCGCCAGGAGATAATCAAAGCAGATTGACTGATCAATCAGAGCCTCTGAGTCCTTCTCCCAATGCAAGGGTGTCAATTAGCGGAGCGTGCCAGAATATTTAAAGGAACTGTGTCAGCAATCCATACTCTGGAGAACTGGAGCATCTAAAGCCCAGAGGCTGGTGTGGTCGGATGCATACCGTGACATGTGTAGGTACCAATGATAACGGCAAAAAGTAGGATGAGGTTCTACAAGCTGAATTTAGAAAATTAGGAAATAAATTAGAAAGTAAGACCTCAAAGGTAGCAATCTCAGGATTATTGAAGTCCTGAAGACAGCCTGAAACGTCAACTATTTATTCATTTCCATAGATGCTTCCTGACCAGCTGAGTTCCTCTAGCATTTTGTGTGTGTTGTTCTGGATTTCCAGCACCTGCAGAATCTCTTGTGTTTATAGTCTCTGGGTTGCTACCTTTGCGGTTTTCAGACAGGGATGAGGAGGAATTGCTTTTTTCATGGAGTAGTAAATCTGTGGAATTCTCTGCCAGGGAAGCATGGATGCCACCTCATTAAATATATTTAAGGTACATTTAGATAGGTTTTTGCACAGTAGGGGAGTTGACTCCATGGCCAGATGACCCATGATCTTAATAAAAAGTGTAGCAGGCTCGACAGGCCAGTTAGTCTACTCCTCTCCTATTTCTTAATCACCCTTGATATTGTACAGTTCATATTGCTTTGGCCTGGCCTTATTTATGATGTGCAATTAGCATGGACTGTACTTTCCCCAGGGAAAATGAACAGCTGAAACATTGATCATCTTATTTCTACTAGCCGATACATTTGCTTTCAATAAAATAGGCTTTCTTTTTGTCGCATCATAAAATCAATGACCATAAATGAGAATCAGACCTGTAACTGTCTGTTTCAAAGATCAGCAAACATTCCTGAGGCTTGATTTTTTTCAGCTTTATCTGATTAATATGATTCAGACAACCAAGAAGAAAGTCGTGCTGACTTTTCTTTTCAATGCTACTCTACATTTTTTTATTATATTGAGAAGTTATTGGACTCCAGTTCAGTAGGTAGGTACCCTTCATTGCACGGGCCATGCTGAATTGGCTAGTTTTAAGTCTGTTAGTTCCAGCTGTCTGGCCGTGAAGGGAGTAAATATCAATCTTGCACAACATTGCTCTACAAAAATATATGTATTGGAAAATACAGAAACAAGACTGGATACTAACTACAAAAGTTGTGAAATCCTAAAAAACTTCAGGAAAATCAGTGCATTTGTGAAAATACCGATAATTTGAAATTGTGTACGATTGAACTAGCCTGCAAAAGACTTATGACTGAAATTTACGATTTCAATGTGCCTGACAGTCAAATTCCCCGATGCATGGCATTATTTGCAGTTTGGTCTGACAAGGAGATCTAATTGTTCATGATGTAAGCTGTAAGCACACAATGTTTTATTTATCCCTCACTAAACCATGACTATCAAAGCATGGCAATTACAGTACAAGATTATATTTGTGCTACAGAACAAAAAGCATATGCGATTGTTAGAGCTGAGCAATCCCACAGCTGAGGAATCAAATCATAGTCCTGCAGTCCCACCCTATCTTGTAATGAATGATGGTAGAAAATTATATAGTTAACTGGAGAAGGTTCAAGAAGATTCAAGAACATTTTCATTCTCAGAAATGGACAAACTCAATGCCCAAATGCCAAAAAACGATGCCGTTCACAGCCGCTTCAGTCAGAAGTGTTGAAAGAATGATCCATTTCCACTTCCTTCTCAAGGTTCTACCATCACAGATGACAGCCAATTTTCTTATTCCATATGATAAGAGATGGCCAGAGACTAGATAAACACGGGCTTTGGAACTAAATGCCATCACAAGTACTGCACTGACAATTTGTGTTCCAGAATTAGCTACAGCTTCATCCAAACTACAGTAGTACTATCTATCTCAAAGTTCACAAAAGAACCCTTTGCCTCTAACTGGAAAAGAAATCCAACCAATAATTCTGACACTGCTTCCTTTTCAATTCAAACCTGTCCAAAAAGTGCAGATGGTGAATGGTTCCTTCTCATGTTCGTACCTGGCTTTCTAGCATGTTTGGCATCCAAAATGTGTTAAGTGCTTACTCATGGGCCAATGTGGAACTTGTCAAAGATATGCTATTTCCAGCACCCGGAGGAGTATGCAGAGGACTGAAGAGCCTCAGGTACAGAAGAAAGACGTATTCTAAGAGCCACCATCTTACACCCTGCATATTCCAGCATATGCACATGATTTGCATAACTCAAAATTGCAGGTGCTAACTAAAAGTGTTTTGAGTGTGCTTTGCAATCCAAACTGAACCTATACCCACGGTGTTATAAAATCAGATTTCTAAGTCATTTGTGTATGTATGCCAAGTGAAGATGGAATTGACTATAATGTCCCATCCACTCTAGAACTGAGTGATCTGGTGTCATTGAGTTTTATATTTTTAAAAGAAAAAAAAGAGGGCTATGTGGTAGTGTAATTCTAGGCAGTTTCCAGAGTGGGTTACAGGCAGTTTCTAGAGTAGGTTACATGGCCAGCACAACATTGTGGGCTGAAGGGCCTGTAATGTGCTATGTTCTATGCTCTAAGAGCAACCACTTGAGAAAAAAACATTGGATGGTCATGAGGAACTATGGAATGAGCAACAGTGTAAGTTGTTGTACCATGGGAGGTAGGAAAACATTGTGTCATAGCTTTAAATTGATACCTAACTCACTTAATTCTGCAAATCTTTGAAAAATAGAAATTGTAGGAAACCTAAAATAAGAGAAGAAAAAGTACTCTGATATAAACTGGATCGGCCCATCATCTGAAAGTGTTGAGTTCTGAGGTTTGTCAAGTCCTCAGAGGGAAGATGAAATGCCATTCCTCAGTGCTGTTCCAAGGACAAAGATGGAGGTGGAGCTCAGAGAGGAGAGGAGTTACAATATTCATTAGAGTGAACATCATAGCGGTGCATATGCTGCAGCAAATGTTCAGCAAAGTCACATGCGTAGAAATAGAGAACGGGTGATTACTTCTCCAGCTTTACAGTGAGAGGAAGGAGGTTTAAAGGGAATGTAAGAGGTACATTTCTCACACAAAGGATAGTTGGAAGCAGACAATCGACTTCTATTGTCTCCAGAGTGTGTCACCAAATTTAAGAGGCATCTGAATGAGTACTTGAATAATTAAGGCATAGAAAGGTATGGAATTAATACAAGCTAGTGAGATTTACATAAATAGGCATGATGGCTTGCCCTCCTGACCTGTGAAAAGCCTTTCACAGCTACTTTTGGAGACTTCTTATTGGCTACAATGTTTTCTTAAATCCTTTCTCCTGAGAGAGTAATTGCCCTGAAGAATGATCTGAATGTCAATGAGCAGCTCATCATTTTTAATCAGAGATTATTTCTAGAGTTGAATGCCCATATAGATTGAACTCCATGAAATTTGTAATGTGTGAACTCAGTATTACTTTTGACATCACTCAACTCTTCTCCATTATTTCAGCATAAGTGAAATATCAGCACAGGCCAGCCCCGGGTAACAACTGGGTTCTGTTTTTACCGATACTTCTATATCAGAAAATACTCAACTGTCACCTGACATGTTCATCATATTTCCACAGTATTGTAACAAATAGCATAAAAACAGCAAAGATTAATAAGAATGATTACAAAAAGTGGAGAAGTGAAGAGAGAGAGAGAGAGAGGGAGAGAGAGAGAAAAGTAGTTCTGCTGTTTGTAGGAATAAACATAAATATGTACATCAGGTTTTTAAATTTAATATTATACGAGCTTGTTTGTATATAGGGGTGTCTGCAAGTCCAGTGTTTGTATGCTGTAAGATATTTGATTAGTGATTATACTTAACCCTAAATTTCAGATGAACTTAGTTAATCTTACAAAGGTACGTTTTATGTTTTCATTGATTGACATTTTTATTAAGGGGCAAATATAATCTTTAATATCTTTTGCAAGAGGTCTTCATCTATTTCCAATTGAAGCGAATATATTATTGCTGTGGGAAGGGGGGAATTTCGTGCTAATTCTTCATTAGTGTTGAGAGCTGCCAATGTGCTACTTCAATTCTGCTCTGCTGTGTTGAATAATTTGCTTGCTTATGTGTTATTCATATCTTTATTTATTCATAGTCACGCCCCATCGCAATGGGAAAAAAATTCAATTTTTTAGCCCACTCCTATGTTTTAATTCTTGTAAGCCTTTTTGCTTTAAACCTTTCTGTAGTGCTCCCATGCCCTTATCAAGGTAATGAAAACATAGCCCATCATTAAATAAACGGAGAGAAGTGTACGTACAATAAATATTTACATTTTGAATAACAGTATATGGTATAAAGCACAAAAATATTGAAATTTATTTTTTCCTTTTGATCTTATCTCATTGCACCTTGACACCGGCTGTTGACCTCAAGCTAATCAGGACCACAGACCAGCAATCGTCTACTGACAAGGGTACAGTACTCAGAAAATAATGGCCTTGTGCAGCATTTATGAGTGACCTACTGTATCTCATTTTTATGTCTATTTTGGCTTGTTCTATTATTCAATCTCATAAATACTTTTGTAAGGTTTCAAAACACTAAATAATTAAATGTGAAATTCTATGTTGAGGTTTATTGTACAAATGTAATATTTGCTATAGTAACATAGTTATAGATAATTTTGATAAATTCTTCATGATTCTGCCAACTGATGATTTCTATAGTCTCAAGTTTGTGTTCTGTTCTGTTTCAATTGCCAATCTGGCAACAAGGAGGACTGGCATTGTTCACTTGTCAAACTTCTTGCTGAATGGACAATTTTCAGACTATAAAGCCTGAACAGGGAGAAAAAATGGTCAACATTCTGAATTTTAATAAATATGCTGTCCAATATATTGATTGTGTTGGATCGGAAATCTGACCAAAGCAAATCATGACAAATTTTTATTTAATATTTTGTAATGGTTATTCATTGTAATTTTAAAGTTTATGTGTAGAGTACTTATCAAATCTGCTGGCACTCCTGTTACTCATCTGTGTTAAATTGGATAAACACAGGATATGATTTGGTGCATTAACTGCTTTACTCATCTTCTAATGTACAATGAGAAAAGCTTTCACAGATGTGCACATTTCTGATGGGAGTCATGCATTGCAGTGGATCTTGCTGACTTGCAGTGCACTGATGTTCCAAACAGACCTTCCTGTTTCCTGTTTGAATGGAATTAACTCCAGCCCTTCTGAGATTAGTAAAATAAGCAATGATATTGAAATGGATAAAAATTTGAGAAGGCACAACAGATTAAAATATGCTTGACAATTTTCCCTGGATAGAGACCGTAGAACTTAAAAAGGAGGGTTACCCTAACTGACACTCAAAGGCCTCATCTAATGTCTTATGCTAAGATGACAAAGTTTATTGTCATGTTACCCCAAAGAGTTGTGAACTTTTGGGATCATCTATCTATGGTATTGTGCGCAATAGTGAAGTTATGGTTGAGGACTAAAACTAATATCTTTGGATGACAGAGCAGACTACAATTTCTTGTTAGGTATAAGATATATTGAGAATCAGGTTTAATATCACTGGCATATGATGCGAAATTAGTTAACTTTACAGTAGCAGAACAATACAAAACATGATAATAGAAAAAATAGAGTATTTGATGATATCCATCAGAGCTGTTCACACGAGTCTCTTGTCAATGGTGCCACGGAAGTACAAAACTCTCACCGACACATATGCATTGCCTTTGGATCTTACAGACATACAACATAGAACACAGAATAGTACAGCACATTACAGGCCCTTTGGCCCACAATGTTGTGCCGACCCTCAAACCCTGCCTCCCATATAAGCCCCCACCTTAGATTCCTCCATATACCTGTCTAGTAGTCTCTTAAACTTCACTAGTGTATCTGCCTCCACCACTGACTCAGACAGTGCATTCCACCCACCAACCACTCTCTGAGTAAAAAACCTTCCTCTAATATCCCCCTTGAACTTCCCACCCCTTACCTTAAAGCCATGTCCTCTTGTATTGAGCAGTGGTGCCCTGGGGAAGAGGCGCTGGCTATCCACTCTATCTATTCCTCTTATTATCTTGCACACCTCTATCATGTCTCCTCTCATCCTCCTTCTCTCCAAAGAGTAAAGCCCTAGCTCCCTTAATCTCTGATCATAATGCATACTCTCTAAACCAGGTAGCATCCTGGTAAATCTCCTCTGTACCCTTTCCAATGCTTCCACATCCTTCCTATAGTGAGGCGACCAGAAATGGACACAGTACTCCAAGTACTCTAACCAGAGTTTTATAGAGCTGCATCATTACATCGCGACTCTTAAACTCTTATCCCTCGACTTATGAAAGCTAACACCCCATGAGCTTTCTTAACTACCCTATCCACCTGTGAGGCAACTTTCAGGGATCTGTGGACATGTACCCCCAGATCCCTCTGCTCCTCCACACTACCAAGTATCCTGCCATTTACTTTGTACTCTGCCTTGGAGTTTGTCCTTCCAAAGTGTACCACTTCACACTTCTCCGGGTTGAACTCCATCTGCCACTTCTCAGCCCACTTCTGCATCCTATCAACGTCTGTCTACAATCTTTGACAATCTTCTACACTATCTACAACACCACCAACCTTTGTGTCGTCTGCAAACTTGCCAGCCCACCCTTCTACCCCCACATCCAGGTTGTTAATAAAAATTTAAAAACCCTAACAAAAAATATTTAAGCTGTGCCTATTGCATCCATTTTGCGTGAATTAAGGGGAAGATTAAACAGCTTGCCAATGGAAGTATAAAGAATACCTAGGAAAAAGCTACCTTTCATACAATGTGTGCAGAATAGCAAAGGCTGGTTATTCTAACTGGCACCCAAAGACACTCACCTGATTACATGCTAAGGTGGCTTGAGATTTAATAATCATTTAATTTGAGGTACACGATCAATCCAAGTCCCGTTCACCATGGGAGATTGGTGATCCTTCTCTGTAAATGGCTCACTGAGCAGTGCATGCTACAGAGGTTGTTTGTTGTCTGTATGCATTAACAGGGGTGTATGATTTTATAAATAGCTCTTGTCACCTAAAAGTAGCCTCTACTTTTTAAAAGTAAATGTATTAAAGCTGCAAGAAAGTGCCTGATGCATTGGTAAATTGAACCAGAGTTGAGATACTTCGTTGAATGACGCATGTGCAAGAGAGTGTACATCAAGGTTATTTTGAATGTTTACTTGAGATCTGGAAGTAAGACAAGGAGAGGAGAGATATTCTTTCATTAGTTCTGCAGCAATGTGTGATGTGAGAGTTTCCTGACTTTCACTTACGAGGCAGTGGCAAGAAGCTGGGTCAAGAATCAATGTCTAAGTGTAGCTCTGAGAAAGTGATGCAATGCAAAATGAAGTACAGCAATCTTGCAAGCATTGTCAGGTGAGGGAGAATTCAATCTTCAATTGGCATTGATACTGAAATGCTCCTGTAGCCACATCCATTACTCAAATCACATATGCTTACATCACCGGTCTGCCAACAATCTGTCATTCAGTATTCAATAAACCAATTCCAATAGTGTATTTCATTCTCACACAACTAGGACTGCTACCAACTATTCAACTATGATAGCCACATTATCCAAATGTATTGCGCGATGCTCACTGACACAACATCCACTTCCTTGCATGAAAGAACAGAGAATAAGCCAGGTGGAAAAATGAATCACTGATTTGTGGTCAGGAACCTGATTTTGCAAAGATTGGTAATAAGGGTAACTGCTCTGCTAATTTCCTCTCTTCCCATTCCTGCCTGAATGGTGGTGGGGTCCAGGATACATGGACTGAAGATAAAATTCAAAGCATTTGCAACCACTGTTACGTATCCCATAACTGGGTTGCCAAACCAGCAGAAATGGACCACTTAGTTGGAGTCTGGATTACTGGAACTAAGAAAGTTTTATTAAAGAAATAAGCAACACAGTACTCTAAACAAAAGGATAATAAATGCAACAGTTCAGCAATGATAAGCACACATGTACACAGAACTAGGATAATAGGATCAATCAAGCTCTATCACCGTCTAGGGGTAAATGACCAGTTTCAAGTGACGCAAAGTTCAGTTCAATTGAGTTCAGTTCAGTTCACAGTAATCACTGTTGTGCCGTTGGGGGTGGGGGGGAGAGAGAGAATGAATGAATATTCAAATCAGATTCCAAAGAGACCTTCGATATTCCTCGCATTCAGCTTTCGGGCGAGCCCTTCGTAATGTCTCCTGAGGTCACCGACTGTGACCCCTCCGTTCCAGACACAATCGTTCTTCTGCGGTGAACTCAGCACCCAGGCAAGGGTGGACACACACACCAGGTTCCCGCCGATCCGTACCTTTCTACCCTGTGCGTCTATGGCCGGCCCGCGATCAGACCTCCAAAAACTCCCACCAAATAGTGGGGGGGCACACCGCTTTCAGGATCTCGTTACCTCGTGGAGTCGTGTGTCTGTTGCCTTAGCGAACCTGTCCCTTTTTATCCCCCTGCTGGGGTATCGCCTACCCATCATACTTCAAACAGTTCAGGGTTCAAAGCCCCCGGTCTCTGACAATACTCGGAACTGTGTCTCCTTTCCGTTAATCCCTCTTGTCTCTCATTAACATCTCTGAAGGCTCCCCCATTGTTCTCTTATTGGCATCAATCTTCTGATAACTGGCTTTTTTTTGTCACACCCCTACACTTCAAAGGATTTTTACCGGGGTAAAAATATAGTCATGAATACACTATCAGATACATACCAATATACACGTTTATCAGCTATTCGGCTAATACAGAGACCTTTAAGTTGTCAACACCTGACAGACAGTCAGCAATCACATTTTCTGTTCCTTTTATATGTGTCGTTTTAATAATCCTCTAAACCAGGCTCCAAATTAGCAAACTTCATAGTGGCCGAAAACACTAATGAATTGTGATCAGTATAACGTCTCAGTGGTTTTCGCCCCGGACACAGATAACAAGGGTTGTCCCATACCAACTTAGCATTCTTTGGCAAGGGCTTAGTAAGAGGATGGGTACCATCCGCAAAGTTTTTTTTTCTGCAAAACTTCCGATAGTACCCCACCATCTCCAAGAACCTTCTCTGGGCTCTCTTGTCTTTCGGGGTGGGGACTTCAGAGATAGCCCGCACCTTAGCTTGCATTGGAGCCAGCTGCCCCTGTCCTACCACAAATCCCAGATAAGTGACCTTCGTGTGGCCGAACTCACTTTTTGCGAGGTTCACTGTCAGGCTGGCTTACCAGACAGCCATTTAAACAGCTCCTCTACCGCCATAATGTGCTCCCCCCACATGTCACTCCAGACCACTACATCGCCAATATACACTTCTGTGTTCTTTAGCCCGTTTGTCACTGAGTTAATCATCCTATAGGGGTGTTGCTCACTAGGCTGACCTGCCATGACAACCACCCATGTACCGTGACGTTCGAACATCCGTGTGCGTGCCGTTTAACTAGCTCACTTTGTTCAGGGATTAAGGGAGAGACCTTATCAGCCAAGCTGGCCAAAACGATAGACTTCTCCCATCTGGTCGGCACCACATTTATCTTTTCAAAATGGGCCCTCCCCTTATCAGGTGGCACCCTAGCCTCATTAATTTTCATGATATCACCAGCTAGATCTGTTTTCTGATCGTGGTGAGCTTTTAACATGTTAATAGCCTCTAACTGTGTTAACTCACGTCTACATTAGTCAATAACATCCTTCCTCCTGTGCAGCCAGTAAAACTCTTTCATGATTCCGCCAACAAGGGTTCCTGACGAAGGGTCTCGGCCTGAAACGTCGACTGCGCCTCTTCCTATAGATGCTGCCTGGCCTGCTGCGTTCACCAGCAACTTTGATGTATGTTGCTTGAATTTCCAGCATCTGCAGAATTCCTGTTGTTTTCATGATTCCGCCGACTGTTTTCCTCCCCCCAAAATGTCCACCGAGGGGTACCTTGTGGGCCAGGTTAAGAATCTCATCCCCATAAATTTTTGGTACCATCCCCCATTCCTCATCTGGGGGCACGGTACTTGGTCTCCCTTTCTTCCTTAGCACTCCCTCCTCCACACAACAGCCCACTGGCTCTCCCCTCAACTCTGCTTCAGAGAGAGCTGTCCCCGCCAAAACCATCAGCTCCTCATCTCGCTCCTGCGCCTGTACAAATTCCCTCCTTTCCAATGATAAATCTACCTCAATTTCCTCACTCCCTCCTGTTTCACTTTCTACCCCCTCCTGGTACAAGGCTGGTAGAAACGTCTCAGCTAGAGCCATTTCGGCAGTCTTTCTGGACATAGGCCGAGTCACTGTGCAAACGGGATAAACCTGTGAGTCCATGGGCGGGGCCTCAATGTTGGCAGGCGGGCTTGTCAATTTTACTGCCGGATACTCTTCCCCGCCGGCGAGGTCATTACCGAGCAAGATCTCCATGCCTTTCGTTGGTAGTTCGAGCCTCACCCCTATCGTGACTGGTCCAGAGACCAAGTCGCTTTTTAGGTGTATCTGGTGCAAAGGCATTGCTTCAGTCCCTTGCCCAATGCCTTTGACCCTGACCTCCCCAGTCTGGGTCTCTGAACTAAACTCTCACACACTCTTTACTATCAATGACTGACAGGCTCCCGTGTCTCTCCAGATCCGCACTGGAACTGGGTTTAACCCCTCCTTCACCGACACCAATCCGGCCAAGATAAACTTCTCGTGTCCTTCTTGAACTTTGTTAGCCCTCTCCTCTCCTAGCAGTTGGTTTACCAGCTCAATACAGCCAGTCGGAAATGCCGCCTTTCCCTTTCCCGTCTCCTTCTTTGGGGCAAAGCACCTGGACACAAAGTGTCTGACTTTCCCACAATTATAACATACGACCCCAGGAGGCTTCCTACCAGACTGCTCCCGGTCTACCTTATCCTTCTCACTAGTCCCCGGCTTACTTTCTGACTTTTCTGGCGGACTCTCCCCGCCATCCTGACTACCCTTCTGGTAGCCTTTACTCGGGGCAAACTTTGTTTTATGTGTCAATGCATACTCATCCGCTAACTTAGCAGTTGCGGCTAAAGTGTCTGCCTCTTTCTCATCTAGGTAGGGTCTCATACCGTCAGGGACACAACCTTTAAACTGCTCAATCAGGATCAGCTGTAGCAGTCTGTCATAATCCCCATTTACCCCCTTTGAGGTGCACCAACGCTCACAATATGTCTGCATCTCACGGGCAAACTCCAAATACGTGCGGTCCCACCGCTTCCTCGCATTCCGGAACCTCTGCCGGTATGCCTCCGGGACCAACTCATAAATCCTGAGGATGGCCTCTTTCACCACCTCATACCTCTGGGCATCCTCTGCGGACAAAGCCGAGTAAGCTTGTTGGGCTTTCCCTTTAAGTACACTCTGAAACAAAACAGCCCACTACAGTCCTGACTTGTAGCAACTTTTTCAAAATGGAGAAAGTACCGATCCACATCGGTATCATCAAATGGGGGAACCAACCTAACCTCCTGGGTCGCCCTGAACCCTCCACCTTGGTTCGGCATGGGCCCCTGCTCTGCCCTTATCTTTAACCTCTCCAGCTCGAATTCCCTTTCCCTCTGTTTCTCTTCTCGCTCCAACTGCCTCGCTCTCTCTTGCCGTTCTAACTGTTTTTCTTCGTGTTCTAGCTGCCTTACCTGGAACTCGTGCTCGAGTCTCAGTTTTTCAATCTGCACCTGTACTGCATCTCCACCAGGTTTTCCAATAGATATCACCTCCATCTCCCCTTGGGGAAACGCACCTTTAGATACATAGTGCTCTACGATAGCTCTGTGTATCTCCTCTCTCCTCATTGTTGACTTCCCCTTAACAAGATTCAACCGTTTGGCCACAGCTGCCAATCCTGCTTTCCTGGCATCCTCTAATGCCTCCAAGGTCGGCGCTTTTAGAAATTCTTCAATCTCCATTTCTGCTGTTTGCCTTTTCTTTCTTTCGGGAATTTTAACCCAATCAATTTACCCCGTCCCAAATTTAGCGTTCAAAATCCCGGACGAAAACCCCACTTATGTTACGTACCCCGTAACTGGGTTGCCAAACCAGCAGAAATGGACCACTTAGTTGGAGTCTGGATTACTGGAACTAAGAAAGTTTTATTAAAGAAGTAAGCAACACAGTACTCTAAACAAAAGGATAATAAATGCAACAGTTCAGCAATGATAAGCACACATGTACACAGAACTAGGATAATAGGATCAATCAAGCTCTATCGCAGTCTAGGGGTAAACGACCAGTTTCAAGTGACGCAAAGTTCAGTTCAATTGAGTTCAGTTCAGTTCACAGTAATCACTGTTGTGCCGTTGGGGGCGGGGTGGTGAGAGAGAACAAGTGAATATTCAAATCGGATTCCAAAGAGACCTTCGATATTCCTCGCATTCAGCTTTCGGGCGAGCCCTTTGTAATGTCTTCTGAGGTCACCGACTGTGACCCCTCCGTTTCAGATACGATCGTTCTTCTGCGGTGAACCCGGCACCCAGGCAAGGGTGGACACACACACCAGGTTCCCGCTGATCCGTACCTTTCTACCCTGTGCGTCTATGGCTGGTCCCGCGAACCACACCTCCAAAAACTCCCACCAACAAGTGGGGGGGCACACCGCTTTCAGGATCTCGTTACCTCGTGGAGTCGTGTGTTGCCTTAGCGAACCTGTCCCTTTTTATCCCCCTGCTGGGGTATCGCCTGTCCATCACACTTCAAACAGTTCAGGGTTCAAAGCCCCCGGTCTCTGACAATACTCGGAACTGTGTCTCCTTTCCGTTAATCCCTCTCGTTTCTCATTAACATCTCTGAAGGTTCCCCCATTGTCCTCTTATTGGCATCAATCTTCTGATAACTGGCTTTTTTTTGTCACACCACATTTAGCCAGATTGAAAAGGCAATCCACCTCAGCTTCCTCTGATATCAAAATTATCACGGAAACCACTATTTTGCCAAATTGATTACCTTCTTAGGATATGGGGACTTAATTGTGGATTGAGCATAAACTTCTCTGCTGTATTACTGGTTCTAGAGCACAGACATTCTGCTGTGCCTATAGCCAAGCTGTTCTAGTACAGCTACAATACTGATATCCACTTGATAAAATGGAAAAAAATTACCTGGATAAAAAAAAATCACAAAAGCAGGACAAATTGAAATGACTAGTCATTCTCACATCATCATCTGCATGTTCCCTTTGGAATCACAAATGATCCTAATTTGGAAATATATTGCAACACACACACACACACACAAATGCTGGAGCAACTCGGCAGGTCAGGCAGCTTCTATGGAGACAAACAAACAGTTGATGTTGCGGGTCGAGACCCTTCTTTGGGAGTGGTAAGGAAGGGGGAAGATTCCAGAATAAAAAAGGTGGGGGAAGGGAAGGAGGACAAGCTAGAAGGTGATAGGTGAAGCCTGGTGGGTGGGAAAGGTAAAGGGCTAGAGAGGAAGGAACCTGATAGGAGAGGAGGGTGGCCCATAGGGGAAAGGGAAGGAGGAGGGGACCCAGGGGAAGGTGATAGGAAGGTGAGAAGAGTTAAGAGGTCAAAGTTCAGAATAGAAGAAGAGGGGAGGGAGAGGGCATTTTTTTCACTGGAAAGAGAAACAATATTCATGTCATCAGGATGGAGGCTTGGAAACGTATTGTTCCTCATTGTCACTGGGTCTAAATCTCGGGACTCTTTACCCAATGGGACTGCAGTGGTTCAGGCGATCCGCTCATCATCACCTTCTGAAGGACAATAAGAGATGAGCAGTACATGTAGGCCATGCCAGTGATACCATGACCCTGTAAATTTTAAAAAAATCATTGAAGTCTTTGAATAAAAAAGGCATATGGAAGATAGACCCTCCAAGGAAATGTGCTTGGGTAAGTAGGCAATGAGTTTCATCTTGATATAATTTATAAACTTGTTTTCGAATGTGCATTTTCTGGTGAGTGCGAACCCTCAGTTCCTCTACCAATGGTATAGCACTGAACTATCATCCACTTCATTGAATAATATATTCATTGTAGAGAAGATGAGCGTTTTAAGTACCAGCGGGGAAAGTATTGCTTTTGTGTCTCGTGGTATTTTTCTTGTTGAACAATGCAACACTGAATTCACATGTGCAGCTTTCCCGGTTCTACGACCAGGTGGACTTGCCCATAAAAATACCTCGATTGGCGGTTTCAATAATGAAGTAAATTATAGCATCCAAATAAAGTCCAGGAATGGATATCACAAAAAAGTCATAAATCTTACATTTGTCCTTCATATCGCCAGCAGCCTGATAAAGGTCAAGTTTGATCCAAAAATCTATGTATCTTGCTTTTGGATTAAGTGCCAGGTTGAGGTTATAATTTTGCAAACGGGTGACACAGAAATTGTAACATAAATGCTTTATGCAACGAGACAATAATTATGACAATGAGCAAAGGAGTTTGCTTCAACAGACTGTTTTTAAATATATGGTGGCTTAAAATTTGTTCAAAACAGATGTTTTATGCTAGACAGCTGGTCTTTGCTCTGCTATTTCCCAGAAGAGCAATGATCTGTGCTGTCAATTGGGAAACCTATTTGTAACTTCTTACTTCTGTAAGAAGAAGCATTTTGAAATAAGATGTTTACCAGCTAAAGTTGGAATGTTACTGGATGCTCTTTTCCCCATGTGCTCATCTGCTTTGTATTCAGCAGTGATAAATGAATTTTTAAGAAGAAAATCTATTTGAACTTCCTGCTGAAGCATCGCAGATGTCCACAGATACATCTTTAGCCAGTATAAATGAAATTTATTTGGTGCGATATTGTGCTAAGGAAGCTCCAGCTAAGAATGAACAATACAGGCAGAGGAGTCAGTATACTCTTTGAGAATTTTGCTGGATTTAACTGGAGAAATAAGGAAAGGAAATCTGTAGGGAATTTCTGCTGAATTTTGCAATACATTTCATGGCACTCATCAAAGTTAAGCTTTCCTATTTGTGGTTGTCATAAATATTTAGTGAGAGGTTCCCATGCACTGAGTATTTTAAGATTCAGGTCAAGGTGGGTGTTACCAGGGCTTGAACCACGCAGCAGAAGCTGAGGAGTAAGTCAGGTATGCAGAAACTCTCGGTGGTCAGCAGACAAGGCGCAGCAGAGGAAATACGGGAAGAGCTGAGGTCACAGACAGCGCTGCCACAGAACAAGTCAGAGCACATTTCTCCAGTGTTCTCAAACAGCAGCAACTCCAGAGACATGTCAGCGTCCTGGAACATATCCTTTAGCACCACCCTCACTATGCCAGATCAAGTGACAGTGCTATGCAAATGGTCCTGAAAGTGATCAATGCTATTTTGTCTCCAGATCTTCCCAGGGGAGTTCGACATATTTGGGATTACTCATTCAGCTGCACACAATTGTAAGTCACTGACAAAATGCATCTGTTTGACAATTATAATATTTTCCTAGGTGTGAATAAGTGAGTTGGTATTATTGCCTGATATCCCAGGGATATATCAATAACTATACATAACAATCTGTCCCAAATCCAGATCAATCAAAGCTTTGCATGCAATTAAAAGGTTTATGCAGGTGCGTGCAACATTTCTTGGAGCCAATTATTTTGCTTTCATTATGGCCATTTAAGATTATTTATATTTTAAAAACCTTAAACAGACTTAAGACTGACTAATTGATGACAAAAAATACCCACTTCATTCTTTTCACTATGAATTAAATAATTATATAGAGTATATTCTTTAGAAGGTCAATATTGACACATACCTGCTTATCCACTGACTACCCCAAATAACCTTTTACTGTTGAACTATAGTTTATTTAGTTTAGATTTGAGGGTCAATCCATTTTTCTGGCAGCTGCTCCACAGATTCCTTCTTTCTTAGAATCATTTTAAGTTATTGGACATATTGTTCTCGTTGCAGCTGGATGCCATTAGCGAGAAAGTCTATTCAGCAAATTCAGCTATATTTCAGCATCCAGGGAACTCAACCAAGGGATATAGGGCTTTGTATAAAATAGTGGAAAGCAATGTCCAAGCCATATCATATATCTTCCTTTGAATATTAGAAAATAATAATTATCTATTGGTTAAAAACTTTCAGCACTATTTTTGATAGCAATCTCTAGATTATAAACTTGCTGAATATTACATATATAATCTCACCAGACCTAATCAGTTTTAGAAATAATAGTCATGATATTACTAAATTGCTTTTGCAGATGACACAAAGGTTAGTGGTGTTGAGGATAGTGTAGATGATCATCATAGGATATAAGTAAGATGCAGAGCTGGGTAGGGAAGTGACAGATGGAGTTCAACCCAGAAAAGTAGGAAGTTGGAAGATCAGACTTGAGGGCAGAGTACAAGGTTAATGGTAGTATTCTTAACAGTGTGAAGGAACAGAAGGATCTTGGGATCCAAGTCCATGGATCCCTCAAAGTTGCCTCACAAGTTGATTGTGTGATTAAGAAGGCCTTTATTAGCCGGGGAATTGAGTTAAAATATCATGAGGTAATGTTGCAGCACTACAAATTTCTGGTTAGATCACACTTGGAGTGTTGTGTTCAGTTTTGGTCACCTCTTTATAGGAAGGATGTGAAAGCTTTAGAGAGGGTGCACGGGAGATTTTCCAGCATGCTGCCTGGAATAGAGAACATGTCTTATGAGGGAAGGTTGAGTAATCTAGTGCTTTTCTCAGTGAAGTGAAGGAAGATGATAGGTGACTTGATAGAAGTGCATAAGATTATGAAAGGCATAGATAGAGTGGATAGCTAGAATCTTTTTGTCAGGGAGCAATGGCCAACACCCATTTAAAGACATCCATTTAAGGTGTTTAGAGAAAAGTATAGGAGTGATTTTTACATAGAGAAGGTAGGTGTCTGGAATGCACTGTCAGAGGAGGTGGTAGTTGATGCAAAAGCGACATTTAAAAGACTTAGATAAGCACATGGATGTAATAAAATAGAGGATGGTAAACTTTGTAGGAGAGAAGAGTTAGATTGATTGCTTACAGGTTGGGGTAGGAATAGGTATGCAAGTTGGCACAACACCATAGGCCAATGGCCCCAAACTGTGGTGTACTATTCTATGTTCTATATATAGAAATGGATGCATTATACTTTATACTTTATTGTCGCCAAACAATTGATACTAGAACGTACAATCATCACAGCGATATTTGATTCTGCGCTTTCCGCTCCCTGGATTACAAATCGATAGTAAATATTAAAAATTTAAATTATAATTCATAAATAGAAAATAGAAAAATGGAAAGTAAGGTAGTGCAAAAAAACCGAGAGGCAGGTCCGGATATTTGGAGGGTACGGCCCAGATCCAGGTCAGGATCTGTTCAGCAGACTTATCACAGTTGGAAAGAAGCTGTTCCCAAATCTGGCCGTATGAGTCTTCAGGCTCCTGAGCCTTCTCCCAGAGGGAAGAGGGATGAAAAGCGTGTTGGCTGGGTGGATCGTGTCCTTGATTACCCTGGCAGCACTGCTCCAACAGCGTGTGGTATGAAGTGAGTCCAAGGACGGAAGATTGGTTTGTGTGATGTGCTGCACCGTGTTCACAATCTTCTGCAGCTTCTTCCGATATATATCCGGATGGGTGTTATAGCATTTGAAAGTAAGTGGACAGGTATCTGTAATATGGAACTTGCTCTTTTCTGAACTTAACCCATTACAATCCATCTTTCCTTTTCTTTGTTTACAAATAAGGTCAGCAATTTACACAGATAAGTAAGATTTCACACTTTACACCTCAACCTTCTGACTTGAGTTATCCCCAATGAATTTGAAAGCTTGTGTGTATCAAAACGCTGCTCCAGTAAGAACAATCAAAAAGTACCTCATCCTTTATTATTTCACACATATGTATGTACAATAACTTCCTAAAGTATACAGTGCCTACAAAAAGAATTCACCCCACCCCCCAGAAGTTTTCATGTTTTATTGTTTTACAACATTGAATCACAATGGATTGAGTTTGGCTTTTTTGACACTGATCATCAGAAAAAGACTCTTTCATGTCAAAGTGAAAACAGATCTCTACAAAGTGGTCTAAATCAATTACAAATATAAAACACAAAATAATTGATTGCATAAGTATTCACCCCCCCCCCTTTAATATGCCACACCAAATCATAACTGGTGCAGCCAGTTGGCTTGGCTTCAGACATCACATAATTAATTAAACGAAGATCTGTTTTTGGAGACTTGTGTGCAGTCAAAATGTTCCAATTGATTGTAGTAAAAATACACCTGTATCTGGAAGGTCCAACTGCTGGTGAGTCAGCACCCTGGCAAAAACTACATCATGAAGACAAAAGAACATTTCAAGCAACTCCGCGAAAAAGGTGTTAAAAAGCACAAGTCAGGAGATGGATACAAGAAAATTTCCAAGTCACCAAATATCCCTTGGAGTACAGTTAAGTCAATCATCAAGAAATGGAAAAATATGGCACAGTTGTAAATCTGCCTAGAGCAGGCCATCAAAAACTGAGTGATTGTGCGAAAAGGGGACTAGTAAGGGAGGCCAACAAGAGACCTGTGACAACTCTGGAGGAGTTACAAGCTTCAGTGGCTGAGATGGGAGAGACTATGCAGACAACAACTGTTGCCCAGGAGCTTCACCAGTCGTAGCTTTATGGGAGAGTGGCAATGAGAAAGCCACTGTTGAAAAATACTCACATGAAGTATCTGTAGAGTTTGCTTGAAGGCAGACTCTGAAGTCAGCTGAAAGGAGGTTCTATAGTCCGATGAAACCAAAATTGATCTCTTCGGCCATCGGACTAAATGCTATGTTTGGCATAAGCCAAACACCTCACATCAAAAACACACCATCCTTACAGTGAAGCATGGTGGTGGTTACATCATGCTGTGGGGATGCTTCACTGCAGCAGGCCCTAGAAGACTTATGAAGGTAGAGGGTAAAATGAATGCAGCAAAATACAAGGAAATCCTGGAGGAAAACCTGACGCAGCCTGCAAGAGAACTGCAACTTGGGAGAAGATTTGTTTTCCAGCAAGACAGTGACCCAAGCACAAAGCAAAAGCTACACAGGAATGGCTTAAAAACAAGGAAGTTAATGTCCTGGAGTGCCAAGTCAGAGTCCAGATCTCAATTCAATTGAGAATTTTTGGCTGGACTTGAAACAGGCTGTTCACTCATGATCCCCATGCAATCTGACAGAGCTTGAGCAGATTTGTAAAGAAGAATGGGGAAAAATTGTAGTGTCCAAATGTGCAAAGCTGATAAGAGACTTACCCACACAGACTCAAGGCAGTAATTGCTGCCAAAACTGCATCTACTAAATACTGATTTGAAGGGGGTGAATACTTGTGCAATCAATTATTTTGTGTTTTATATTTGTAATGAATTTAGATCACTTTGTAACATTCTGTTTTCATTTTGACGAGTCTTTTTCTATTGATCAGTGTCAAAAAAAACCCAAATTAAATCTACAGTGATTCAATGTTGTAAAACAATAAAACATGAAAACTTCCAAGGGGGATGAATAATTTTTTATAGGCATTGTATATGTTAATGTGCATTTGAGAATTCAGAAATATTTTATATGGTCAGTTAACTATATATATATATCAATCCTTCTGAAGCTACAACTATGGTGAGCCACAGAAAGAATGATAAAGTTGTCTTCTCTCTGATGCAATTGTCAGGCTTTATATAACAACATTTACAGAGCTATCCAAATGTAATTTTATTGCTTCCATATTTTAAATCCCATCATAAGATTCTGTAGTTGACTTCTTTGGGTGCATAGAAGCTAATAGCTTTGCTTGAGAAATAGATGAGAAACAGATTTTAGTATTTCAAGCCAATTATATTAGATTTTTTGAAATGTTTTCAAGTTTAGTAATGCAATTGTATGTAAGTCGTGACCACAGTGAGATGGAGATTCAATGTGTAATTTGAAAACAGAATTGGTTGAATTTGCACTGTGGATAATCCCTGGAGATGAATTGAGGTGAAATTAAAAATCCTTGGTTGACCTGACAATTTTGGATTAATTCCTTACATTGTCAGATTCAAGTACTGTATAAATGTGATACCACATTTATTGAACGTTTGAAAATATTTTTTAAGCTACAGGGAATATTGATTACCAGTTCATGTTTATTTTTCTCTTTTGCTATTCATTTTTTCATAAAAAATTGAGGGTCAGTAGATGGTGGAATATGATGGGGAGAGGCTGGAGTGGATGCATGGCCACAAGCTGGTGATGTGAGAATGGGCTGCAGTGACTGCAATGTTAATATGAAGCAGAGGGAACTCTATTCATCTCCACACAGAGTTGTTTCCACAAAGATTAGCATCTAGTTTTCCAATTCCACATGAGCAAACTGGATGATGAACACAGTGGGTTACTGACTCGTCGCCACCAGTTTTGCAGTGAATCTCAAAACAATCCTCATGACCCGTACATCTGTGCTTCTGCCTCTAAATGAGAGTACTACAGACTGATTAGAGCTAGCCACTGCCAACCAAGCTTAGAAATTCTATCATACCTTTCAATACACAGAGTCAATGCACAAATGCCATTTACTGAAAGTCTTTCAACTGTTCCAATAACATCATCCAGTTTGTAGTCAAGATATCACCCAGGCAACTCACTTGGTAAATTCACTGAAGTATAAATCTGAAGCATCCAACCTAAGTTCCAGCCATGGTTAATATGTTCATCTTCCAGCCTTCAATTGCGATAAAGCCTTTGACTTCACGAACAGGTGATCAGGTGCTGCACAGGATTGGTGATGAATTTCGAGGTAGAATTGGAAGTAAGCTGTGATAAGGAACAGCAATCAAGCCTATTGTGGCTGGGATGGTGAGGAATGGGGGGAAGGTTTGCGCTGGCACTGTGTGACTGAGTGGGCACAGGGAAGGCTGGAATCGCATTGGTTAAAGAGAAGGGAAATGTGGTTTGGGACCAGTACTTGGTCAGGTTGATAGAATAAAACTTTGCATTCATGTGTGTTCTTTTCTGATGGGGGATTAGATCTCAGATTGGATTGGCATATGGCCAGTTAGATTAAGAGGGCGAGTGACTGAGATTTTCCATCGGAAGAGTCACAAACGTGGAGTGGTGGGTTAAATGTCAGTGGCACTGGAGGTGATGAGGGTTAGTGTATTGTGGTGTAGGTGCCTGAAGGTTAATGCTGTGTAAAGACTATTAAGAAATTTGGTTTCTCTCTTCATGGGTGCTGCTTGGCTTGCTGAGTATTTCCAAGATTTTCTGTTTATATTTTGGATGTGATATAGTTTAATACTAATTTACCAAGTGAGTCCCCATGTTTATTTTTACTGTAAACTGGATTAGGTTTATGGAATAGGTAACAGGTTTTCATTCAAAGTGGTATGGTAGATATGTTACAAGTAGATAGAGGCAATAAAATATATTGGGGTTCCATTAGTGGCACTTGAAGTAAAACACAATAAAACGAATAACTTCACAATCAATAACCACTAGATGGAGACTTCATGCTAATTTCTTACACTTTAAGGTTATGACTTGATTCTATGGTTCATGGAGTGGCAGCTGATGTGTGAAAATGTATCATTTATGATGGTACCTGTTTGCTCTTGGGATCCAATGCAAGTTATTAGATTTTGTAAAGTCATCCATCGCTAGTCAGAAATTTCTTTCATTCTAAAATGCAAGTGCCAGCAAGAAATTAGAAATGATGGGCAATATTCCAAATTTGAGGTGTTTATAATCTAGTGCAATTTCCTTACTGGAAAAGATGGCACTGATTTGAATTTAGAAGGAAACAATAAATTTTTAATGGTTACAATAGATCAATTAAAATAAAACATTCCAGACATTCTTGTCAGTCGCATTGTTCCATGAATTAAAATGACGCCTTTCTTAAAATTAATGATTGTCTGTGGAAATTCATCCTTGAACAGATGAGGATGTTTATAAAAAGTGTGACCAGAATTTCCCCTGAAAATGTAGAAGTGTTCTGAAATGGAAACAGCTTCTGAAGGTGATTGTGTCGTCACGTTGGTCTTTCATTTTAATCATACCGCAGTTTCACTTTGACCTCCTTTGACCTTCTGTCTCCTACAAATCTTCAGATAAAAATTAGTACCTTCTCAGGTCTTGACTGTAAATAGTTTTCTAACTTAAATGAGACATTACCTAGATTAAACTTTTTTTTTGACAATATTTTCCTTGACATTGAGCAGAAGATTTCAGATTATTGATAATGCCATCTTTATCAGATTCAGGTTGCAAATACTGGAACTTTTAAAACATTTGACGGTATCACCAGAATGTGGAATGATAATACTGAGAAGACAAATATGGAACAAACTCTAGAGATAGACTTGCAGCATACACAAAATGCTGGAGGAATTCATCAGGCCTGACAGCATCTGTGGAAAAGAGTAAACAGCTGATGTTTCAGGCTGAGACCTTTCATCAGTACTCTCTTGTTTGTAGAGATAGACTTGCTGTCTTTGTCCATCACACATATATTCATTAACTTTGAATTCAGAATCCCAATTATGAACAGAGATGTTGCTAAAAGTTTGATTTTAAATTGAGGTGCAGTTTAATTAGAATTGTCTGAATGTGTAGACGTATGGCACAGAGATGGGAACAAGAAGGGTGTAACCTAAGAGAGAGCCAGTGATCATTTCATCTTTTGCACTTTTCCTTACACAAGGATCACTCCATATTTGCCTTCTTGGTATGTCAGTCCATATTATGGTTATACCTCTAACTATATTAAAGATTTTACTAATCTCACCTGATGAAGGTTGCATCATCAGAAAGTTGAAAGCTTGCCCTCAAGGTTAATGAAAATCTTATTGAAAATGTTTAGTCTGAGGAAGGCATCATTTTAAGATCCAAAATGACTGGATTAAAAGAAGCATTAACTTCCAGACAACTCTATGCCTGCTGTAGAAAAGGGGAAGTGTCCTAATGGTTCCTGCTATCTGAAACAACAGGTACAAAATGCTGGAGGAATTCAGCAGGTCAGGCAATATCTATGGAAAAGAGCACAGTCGACGTTTCAGGCTTAGTCTCTTCATCCCTTTCCCTTTGTATTGAATAATATTTGATTTCTCTTTCAAAATTTTTAGTACATTCTCTTCATCATTGTATTATTGTGTAAGATTCAGAGGAAATATTTTCTGGCATTGTCAGTTAGCAGAATAGCATCATTACTTGAGGTCTCTGATTTAACTTTCAGTGCTGAATTGTCTGAAGTGTCAAGTCAACAGTACATGTATAATTTTTTTTGGTATAAGGCTTGTTTTAAAGGATATTGGTTTTCTCTAATATTTCTGAATGTTCCAAGCAACTTCACAGCTATTTATTCTTCAAAGCAGAATTAAAACTTTCAGAAATTTAGAGGTTTTTTTTTGCAAATGTGTGGATCGCATTTGCCTTTTCATTTCTCAAATTATTTCAAAGCTCACAAAATGTGTGTGGCTTTTGGTTGAAAATAGTCAGCATTCCACGTCCTTGTGTTTTCTTTTAAAACAAGCTGAGATCTGCATATCTCTTCTAAGTTGGGAGATTCTGTGTCTCTTCCATTCCATGACATTTCGGTGTCTCCAAAAGTGGATGGTTGTGAAGATCATCTGTAAAATCATTTCAACTATTTGAATGACTTTGTTTTGTGACATTACTGAGTAAGATTTTTACTCAAAGGGAATTATAACCTTTACATTTATAAGCTGATAAAACACTTATGAAAAGCTTTACCTTTTCATTTGCCTTATCTCTAATCGTGAATCTAAAGATCATGATTAGTTATGATGCTGCGCCCTCTGACAACTATGTTGAATTACAGCAAGTTGCTGTCTTAAGCATCACAGCAAGCTTTGTTCCATTTATACATAAACACTCCTCTTTTAGATTACTGTATGGCACTCCAATTCTGGATGCTAATTCTTCGGCATCTGACTTAATTACTAAGGCTATTGTCGGTAGACCCTTTGAATCATGTGACTTTAGACGTTTAGCAAAGGTTTGGGACGTCAGGCAGCTTTCCAGGTCATGTGTTTTTGTACTATAGTGTGCCTGGTCTATTTTCACAATGCATCACCAAAAGCCCAAATCTGCATTCCTGATCAAACCATAGCTAACAGATTTACAGTTATTTCACTTTTTGCTTCATTAGACACATTCATTTTAATTTCCAACCAATTTTAAAAGTCATGTTCAATTAGATGCTGCAAGCATGCTGAAGCATCAGCTGCTGCACTGGGAAATATAATATTTATTATGCACCAAGGACATTCCGTGTACGTGCTGGGCACATCAAGAGGGTAAAATTTCTCTCAGGATGTGCACAGTTTGCGTTACATGGAATCACCTGGTTTTGTTATTTCCTGACATGAGCCCCATGTCAAGTTTCTCCCTTTATGTAAATATATTGAATTATATTGTTATTAAAATTAAATAACATCTTTTCACTCTGTGCATTGTTTGAATCCTCACATTTATTATAATCATTTATAAAGAAGTGTGAAATATGAATAAAATATACAGGCTTCATAGCAAAGGTGCTGGTCTTTAGAAAAATCTATTGACATTTCTGTGATTTTTTTCTGGAGATGGGAAGACTGCATGTTGTTTGCATAAAACTGCCTGAGTGGATTAATATACTTCTTGGAAAATGAATAGTACAAACATTGTGCTAAAGGACAACAATTACTGCAGTGCCGGCATTTGATTGTATTAAGATTCAGTGAAGATTGCCTTTAGCCTTGGACCACTATTTTAGCAAATACAAATTGTCGGGGAATAATGCAAGTCACCAAGGTGACACAAAGTATAACTTTAAAGAATTCCTCAATATAAAGAAAAGCACCAGTAATGCACTTATGTTTTGATCATCATCTGAATGCAAGACCCTAAATTAGAATTTATTAGACCAGCACTCAGTACTCATTTATTCATAAAAGTGTATATGGGTAAGGAGAGCAGCAATAAGCTAGTCAGTTTAATCTTGGTATTAAAACTACAGGAGCAATAATCCGAGACAGTATTATCAATCACTTGGACAAGTGTAGATTGATTAGCTGTTGGTCAATCATGTTTAAATAGCTTGAGAGAGACTTTCGACAAGGTAACTGTTGAGGAAAATGTGATTAATAAGATGTATCTGGGTTTTGATAAACTTCATATGTATTACTCGTAAGCAGGACTGGAGTCCATTGAATAAAAGGACAGAATCAGTATGAATAGAAAGCTGGCAAATGGCAATAGCTGAGAATAAGAATTCAAAGTTCCTGTTTGGACTGGGAGAAAGTGTCGAGTGATGTTAACTGGAAACTGGTACTGATTTGCTCTGCTTTCCTTAATAAAATGGGTTGGATCACATTGATAGCTAGCTGGTGGTTTTACTGAGTATTGCCAGCCTGCTGCAGCATATGTGTCAGTGTGCTTTAGCCTTGAAAATGAATTTAGTTTTAATATTTGTTTTATTTTTAATGTAATTCATATTTTTTTCTTTCTTATTTCTTTATTTAGTTAGAGGTACAACGTGGTAACAGCCCTTCTGGCCCAACGAGCTCGCACCTCCCAATTACACCCATGTGACCAACGACCCTACCAACACATGTGTTTTTGCAATGTGGGAGGAAACCAGAGCATCTGGCGGAAACCCACATGGTCACGGGAAGAGCATACAAACTCCTTACAGGCAGTGGCGGGAATTGAACCCATGTCACTGGGCATTGTAAAGTGTCATGCTAACTGCTACATAAGAACATAAGAAATAGGAGCAGGAGTAGGCCATCTAGCCTGTCGAGACTGCTCCCCCATTCAATAAGATCATGGCTAATCTGACCATGGACTCACCTCTACCTACCTGCCTTTTCCCCATAACCATTAATTCCCATGCTATGCAAAATCTATCCAACCTACCCTACCACGTGAAGCACCTTCAATAACTCCAAAAGACTGAGGTTGGGTAAAATACTGAAAGGCTTTTACTTGCTGTACAATACCACCTCCAAGGTGAGTGTCTGCCCCCCGGACTGAGGGGGAGGGGCAAGGCGAAACACCTTTATACAGGAATCTGTGGGAGGAGCCAAAGGGGCAGTCAGCAGAGGGGCGTGTCCAGACAGGTAACCCAGTTACAACATATATATGGTTTACCACATTCACCCCTCCTTTTTTAAAAAAGAGTCCCGCGGGGTGAAGTGACATAGAACATAGAATAGTACAGCACAGTACAGGCCCTTCGGCCCACAATGTTGTGCCGACCCTCCAACCCTGCCTCCCATATAAGCCCCCACCTTAGATTCCTCCATATACCTGTCTAGTAGTCTCTTAAACTTCACTAGTGTATCTGCCTCCACCACTGACTCAGGCAGTGCATTCCACGCACCAACCACTCTCTGAGTAAAAAACCTTCCTCTAATATCCCCCTTGAACTTACCACCCCTTACCTTAAAGCCATGTCCTCTTGTATTGAGCAGTGGTGCCCTGGGGAAGAGGCACTGGCTATCCACTCTATCTATTCCTCTTATTATCTTGTACACCTCTATCATGTCTCCTCTCATCCTCCTTCTCTCCAAAGAGTAGAGCCCTAGCTCCCTTAATCTCTGATCATAATGCATACTTTCGAAACCAGGCAGCATCCTGGTAAATCTCCTCTGTACCCTTTCCAATGCTTCCACATCCTTCCTATAGTGAGGTGACCAGAACTGGACACAGTACTCCAAGTGTGGCCTAACCAGAGTTTTATAGAGCTGCATCATTACATTGCAACTCTTAAACTCTATCCCTCGACTTATGAAAGCTAACACCCCATAAGCTTTCTTAACTACCCTATCCACCTGTGAGGCAACTTTCAGGGATCTGCGGACATGTACCCTCAAATCCCTCTGCTCCTCCACACTACCAAGTATCCTGCCATTTACTTTGTACTCTGCCTTGGAGTTTGTCCTTCCAAAGTGTACCACCTCACACTTCTCCGGGTTGAACTCCATCTGCCACTTCTCAGCCCACTTCTGCATCCTATCAATGTCTCTCTGCAATATTTGACAATCCTCTACACTATCTACAACACCACCAACCTTTGTGTCATCTGCAAACTTGCCAACCCACCTTTCTACCCCCACATCCTGGTCGTTAATAAAAACCACGAAAAGTAGAGGTCCCAGAACAGATCCTTGTGGGACACCACTAGTCACAATCCTCCAATCTGAATGTACTCCCTCCACCACCACCCTCTGCTTTCTGCAGGCAAGCCAATTCTGAATCCACCTGGCCAAATTTCCCTGGATCCCATGCCTTCTAACTGACAATATTTAAAACAAGTATATTTACAGGTCAAGTCTATCAGGCGGTCGAGTCCATCGCTGTGATCTACGTAGCACCAGTGGTGATTGCGTCGGCGATGGTGATTGTGCTGGCTCCGGCCTGACTTGAGGTGCCAGCATGTTAGGCATTGTTAATTCCTCGTGCGTGTGCGTCGCGCCCAGTATGGGAGTGTTGTGTGGTGTCTGTGTAGGGTTTGGAGTGTGCGGTGTCTCGTGGGTACATACATCGGTGGGTACGGGGTCAATAGTCACCACGGAGTGTTCAGGGTAGGGGCCCGGTGCTCCTGCGGGCGCCAGGTCGCAGATGGAGACCGTGTCCTCCGGCTCATCAGATAAAACCACATAGGCGTACTGAGGGTTCACATAAAATAAGTGAACCCTCTTGACCATCGGAGAGTATTTATTGCTCCTGGCATGTTTCCGGAGCAGCATTGGCCCCGGGGATGTCAGCCAAGTTGGTAGGGTGGTCCCAGTGGTCGACTTTTTGGGAAATGAAAAGAACCACTCATGAGGGGTGGCATTGGTGGCTGTGCATAACGGGAAGCAGATGGAGTGGAGCGCCTCGGGAAGGACCTCCTGCCAGTGAGAGACTGGCAGTCCCTTTGACCTGAGGGCTAAGAGTGTGGCTTTCTAAACCATGGCATTCTCCTTCTGCACCTGTCCAATTCCCCGAGGATTATAGCTCGTGGTCCTACTAGTTGCAATACCCCTAGCCAGCAGGTATTGGTACAGTTCGTCACTCATAAACGAGGACCCTCTGTCACTGTGGATATAGCATGGGTATCTGAACAGTGTGAAGAGCTTGCGCAGGGCTTTTATAACTGACGTGGTAGTGGTGTCGGGGCAGGGGATGGCGAAGAGGAACTGTGAGTACTCGTTGATAACATTAAGAAAGTACACATTGTGGTTGGTGGAGGGAAGGGGGCCCTTAAGGCCAACACTCAGTCGCTCAAAAGGGCGGGTGGCCTTGATGAGTTGTGCCTTTTCGGGTTGGTAGAAGTGCGGTTTGCACTCTGCGCAGACTTGGCAGTCCCTGGTCATTGTCCTGATCTCCTCAAGGGAGTAAGGCAGGTTCCGGGCTTTCACGAAGTGGGAAAACCGGGTGACCCCCGGGTGGCAAAGATCTACATGTAAGGCGTATAGCCGGTCGAGCTGCACGCTGGTGCACGTTCCTCGGGATAGTGCATTGGAGGGCTCGTTGAGCTTCCCAGGCCTGTACATGATGTCATAGTTGTAGGTGGAGAGTTCGATTCTCCACCTCAGAATTTTATCGTTTTTGATTTTGCCCCGCTGTTGGTTATTAAACATGAATGCGACTGAGCGCTGGTCAGTTAGCAGGGTGAACCTTTTGCCAGCGAGATAGTGCCTCCAGTGCCTAATAGCTTCCACTATGGCCTGGGCCTCTTTCTCCACTGCGGAGTGCCGAATTTCAGGGCCTTGAAGGGTACAGGAGAAGAACGCCACTGGTCTTCCCGCCTGGTTGAGGGTAGGAGCCAGTGCGAAGTTGGAGGCGTCACTCTCCACTTGGAAGGAAATGGCCTCATCCACCGCATGCATTGCTGCTTTGGCTATGTCCCCTTTAATGCGGCTGAAGGCCGCGCGGGCCTCGGCTGAGAGGGGGAACGTGGTGGACTTGACCAGGGGGTAGGCCTTGTCTGCATAGTTAGAGACCCATTGGGCGTAATATGAAGAGAAGCCCAGGCGTCTTTTGAGGGCTCTGAGGGTGTTGGGAAGAGGGAGCTCCAACAGGGGGTGCATACGGTCGGGGTCAGGGCCAATGACTCCATTCTCCACGACACACCCAAGGATAGCAAGTCGGGTGGTCCCAAACACACACTTATCCTTGTTATAGGTGAGATTGAAAGCTTTGGCCGCTTGGAGAAATTTTTGGAGGTTGTTGTCATGATCCTGCCGGTCATGACCGCAGATGGTGATGTTATCCAGATATGGGAACGTGGCCTTCAGTTGGCACTGGTCCACCATCCAGTCCATTGCCCTCTGGAAGACAGACGCACCATTTGTGACACCAAAGGGGACATGCAGGAATTGATAAAGCCTGCCGTCCGCCTCGAAGGCAGTGTAAGGGCGGTCCTCCCGGCGGATGGGGAGCTGATGATAAGTGGATTTTAGGTCTATGGTCGAGTACACGTTGTACTGTGCTATCTGATTGACCATATCCGCGATGCGGGGTGGAGGGTATGCGTCGAGCTGTGTGAACCTATTGATGGTCTGGCTATAGTCCATGACCATCCTATTCTTCTCCCCGTTCCGAACAACGACCACCTGCGCCCTCCAAGGACTTGTGCTTGCCTCAATGACCCCCTCCCTGAGCAGCCGCTGCACCTCCGACTTAATGAAAGCTCTGTCCCCCGCGCTGTACCTCCTGCTTTTAGTTGCCACAGGTTTACAGTCGGGGGTCAGGTTGGCGAATAGCAGTGGGGGAGGGATCCTGAGGGTGGAGAGGCCGCAAGTGGTGTCGGTAGTGTGGCAGTTGGCATGGTGTTGGGTGGGATGTGCGGGTTGGTGTGTGTGTGTGTGTGTGTGTGTGTGTGTGTGTGTGTGTGTGTGTGTGTGTGTGTGGTCAGTAGCGGGGTATGTGACGTATCCCTACAAAACTGGGGATTTATGACAGTGATTGGTGGGAGGGGCCCATCATACTTCATCGTCACGCTTTTCAGGTGGCTCTGGAAGTCGAGCCCCAATAGCACAGGGGCACACAGTTGAGGCATAACCAGCAACGTAAAGTCTCGATATTCTGTGCCCTGTACCACTAGTGTCACTACACAACCCCCCCGGATGTCTGTTGTACGCGAGCCGGAAGCCATGGCGACCCTCTGACTTACCGGCCATATCACGAGTCCACAATGCTGCACCGTGGCCGGGTGGATAAAACTCTCCGTGCTGCCTGTGTCAAACAGGCAGCTTGTCCTGTGCCCCTCCACCAGGATGTCCATCATTGACCTTGCGAGCTGGTGGGGAGTGCTTTGGTCGAGGGCCATGGAAACCAGGGTGGGGTCGCTGTCTTGGTCCGGCGCAGTGGGGTGCCCCGTGAGCACCCATTGGTTGTAGGTGGTGGAAGGTGGTGCCGACCAAGATGGCTGCCCCCCATGTCTCGCACGTGGTGGCGGCGTGCAGGGAAGATGGCGGCCCCCATGTCTCGCACATGGTGGCGGCGTGCAGGGAAGATGGCGGCAGGCAAGATGGCGACCCCATGTTTCGCATGCGGCTCTGCTCGATCCCGCTCGCAGTTTGGACTTACAGACCTTGGCGAAGTGGCCCTTCTTTCCGTAGCTGGAGCAGGTAGCTTCTCGGGTTGGGCAGCGTTTCCGGGGTGCTTCTCCAGTCCGCAGAAGTAGCACTTCGCAGACTCGCGATTGGCGGCAGCTGAGGTCAATTCGCCGGTGGGTTGCGGGGTCTGTGGGGCCCATGAGGCCATCGGGGGATCGCGTGCCTGGAGAGCCTCGGAGTTATGCAGAACGGCCTCCAGTGTGTGGGCAAGTTCGATCGCCGAACTTAAGGTAAGATTGGCTTTTTCCAACAGCCGCTGGCGCACGTACACTGACCTGGTCCCCGTGACGAAGGCGTCTCTCACTAGGAGTTCTGCATGCTGCGCCGCCGTCAGCTCCTGGCAATTGCAGCCTCGCACGAGCGTCCGTAGGGCCTGGACGAACTCAGCACTTGATTCCCCGGGCCGTTGTTACCTTGTCGCTAAGCGGTGCCGCGCATAGACGCTGTTTACCGGCCGCAGGTATTGTCTTTTGAGGGTGCTTATCGCGCCGTCGTAGTTCAGCTGGTCTCTGATCAGCGAATAGACCTGTGGACTGACCCTGGAGAGGAGAACTCTGTGCTTCGCTGTGGGGTCGGTCGCTTTAATCTCCTCTAGGTACGCTTCGAAGCAAGCCAACCAGAGTTCGAAAGCGTTTCCAGTTTCTGGCGTTTGCAGATCGAGGTCTAATTTGTCGGGTCTCAGTGCGAGTTCCATGCTTTAAAATGTACAGCAAATAAAATTGAAGCACCTTCAATAACTCCAAAAGACTGAAGTTGGGTAAAATACTGAAAGGCTTTTATTCACTGTACAATACGATCTCCATGGTGAGTGTCTGCCCCTGGACTGAGGGGGAGGGGCAAGATGAAATCACCTTTATTCAGGATTCTGTGGGAGGAGCCACAGGGGCAGTCAGCAGAGGGGCGTGTCCAGACAGTTAACCCAGTTACAACATATATATGGTTTACCACACCACGCTTCCCTGTTTTTAACTGTTTCCAGATATCTGTGATGATCAGAAGACCATCAGAGTTGTTTTCTGATGGAGTCTTCCCTTTTGCCCCATGGAACAGATGCGGCTACAAGGTCAGCGGGATGTTGGGAACTGCACAACACCAGTTTTCTTTGTGCTGAATTCATTCTGTGGGATGCTTCTGCAAGGCGGCGTTGAGTTCAGTGCAATCAAGCTCAACCATGGCTTGATCTTGTGTATATGATTTCCAGTTTACAGACAATATGAAGCATGGCAACACAGTGAACTGCGAAGAGGGTAGTAATAGATTAAAAAGGACATTGACAAGATAGTATAGTGGGTAGGCTTTTGGTAGATGAATAGTGCAGAAAAATATAAGGAGGAATAATAAGAGTTGATATAAACAGAAATAAACTATTCTAAAAGGGTGGTAAGAACAAATATCTGGGGATATATTGTCATAAATTGTTGAAAGTGACAGGATTGGTAAAGAAGTTGGCAATTTTCTCTTTGGATCTGTGCATTGCCAGATATGCCACCGCTTACAGTTCATCATCAATTGCCCTTCAGAAGGTTGCATTGAGCTGCCTCCCCAAGTAACTACAGTGCTTCTGGGTAAGGTACTTCCCGGTAGCTATTGAGGTGGGTGTTCCAAAGTTTAGACGCAACAATGAAGTGCCAGGGATTTCAGGATGCTGTGTAACCTGGGAGGGGAGAGGTACTTCCTAGTGGCTTCTGCCCATGCCATTCTTGACGGGAGAGGGACTAGATGGATTGCTATTGCAAAGATATGACATGGGCTTGATGACCCAAATCACTTCCCATCTTGCTGTCACCTTTCATTGATTCTGTAAATGTGAGTAGTTCTGATGAAGGGTCCCATTTTTGTTGTAAACACAAGAAATTCTGCAGATGCTGGAAATCCAAAGCAATGTGCACAAAACACTGGAGGAACTCAGCAGGTCAGTCAGCATCTATGGAAATGAATACACATTTCCAGTCAATGTTTTGGGCTGGGACCCTTCTTCAGGACTGGAAAAGAAGGGGGAAGACGTCAGAATAAAAAGGTGGGGGAGGGGAGGGAGGATGAGCTGGAAGGTGATAGGTGATGCCAGGTGGTTGGCACAGAAGAAATCTGATAGGAGTGGAGAATGGACCACAGAGAAAGGGAAAATGTGGGAGGTGATAGGTAGGTGAGGTAAAGAGGTAAGAAACCAGAGTGGGGAAATAGAAGAAGAAAGAAGGGGTCGGGAAAAATGCTGGAAAGGGAAATTGACATTCATGCCATCAGTTTGGAGGCAACGTGGAGGGAATATAAGGTGTTCCTCCTTCACCCTTAGAGTGGCCTCATTGTGGCAAGGGAGAAGACCATGGACTGACATGTCAGAACAGGAATGGAGATAGGAATTAAGATGGGTGGCCATCAAAAAATCCTGCTTTTTGATGTTGGAGTGGAAGTACTCAATGAAGTGGTCCCCCAGTCTCATCGATGTAAGGAGGTCGCATTGGGAGCACTGGATACAATAGACGACCCAACAGATTTGCAGGTGAAGTGTTGCTTCACCTGGAAGGACTGTTTGGGGCCCTGAATGGTGATGAGGGAGAAGCTGAACAGGCAGGTAGCGATTGATAATTTGTCTCCGAGGATGGAGGGAGAGACAGATTGAGAAAGGGGAAAGAAATGGACCAAGTGAATTTAGGGGCAGGGTGGAAGTTGGAGGAAAAGTTGATGAAATTGATAAGGCCAGCATGGGTGCATGGAGCAGCACTAATGTAGTCGTCAATGTAGCGCAGAAAGAGTTGGGGAGTATTATCAAGGACGGCTTTGAACACGGACTGTACCTACCCTGCACATACAGCACAATGAACAAAACATTATCACAAATAAGTTAATAAAATATCATTTAAAATGCATGTAAAGTGCTCAGCACAGCTAAACAGTAAACAGTAAAAAGCCCACTGTCCTAGTGACAAGATCTCGGTGGTGGCAAGGTATTCATTAGTCTCATAGCCAGTGGGGAAGAAGCTGTTACACAGTCTGGTAGTCCTAATCACGATGCTCCTGTACCTAGTAGTGAGTCAAAGAGATCATGGGATGGGTGCTAGGGATCCTCCCAATGATTCGGGCCCTTCGTGTACAACGGTCCCGGTAAGTGTCACAAATGGTGCAGGTGTGGGTGGGGAAGGAGACTCTGGTGATCCTCAGTGGGTATTAAAATCCTCTGTAGGGTCTTGTGGTCCGATGCCTCACAGCTTCCATACACACAATGATGCAGCCAGATGGAGCTCCTCTAGGGAGTTATCAGAATGGGGGCGGAGAATCTCGCATGCCTCAAAGAGGAGACAGTGCTGTGCCATCTTGATTCATGAGGAGGCATTGAGTCCAAGTTAGATTATCCATTATGTGCACACCAAGGAAATTTGTGCTCTTCGCTCTCTCCATGGTAAAGCTATTGATGTGCAATAGAGAGTAGAGAATGAACCAGCGATGTCAAGCTTTTCTGTTAACGTAACAGAACGTAACTATGAGTCCTGATGAGGGCTCTTGGCCTGAAATATCGGCGCTTTATTCCTCTCCATAGATGCTGAGTTCCTCTAGCATTTTGTGTGTTTTACTCTGGATTTTCAGCATCTGCAGAATCTCTTGTTTTTAAAGCATAACCATGGATGTATGGCTTCATTTCTCATTGTTTTCTTTCTCAATTACGTGCAAACTTGCTGAAAAATTTGAAATTTTCCTTAAATGTTTGTCATTATTCTTCCTGCTTCGCACTTAGTTTCCAAATGCACCCTGGCTGACTCACCTATTGTATTTATGTAGATCACCTTGTTTAAGTTCAACTCTTAAACATAAAATTGCTGCTGTCAAAATATATAACAGACAGTTCCTGATTGATTCCATGATATGTTGCTCTTGATAATTGTGTTCTGTGAAATTGGTCTCACTAATTCCATTTATTTATGCCAAATGAAAATCGATGATATTTTTCTTTATATTAGAAAGCTTCTGTGTGAATATTATGAGAAAATACTCATGGTTCACTTTTGAATAATTCCTTTATATAATCCTGTCAGCCGCTGTTCATTTTGTTGTCAACTGTGGCTCAGTTGGGTGCAATCACTTCTCTAAATCAGAAGATTCTAGATTCAAACCCCTTCAAAGATGCAAGTATAACAATGAAGGCTGACACTCTAGTGCACTTGTGAGGGATTGCTTTACTGCTAATGGTATCTTTTTATGGATAAGTCATTAATCTGAGATGATTTTGTCGCGGTTTCTCGTTTCTTACAAACAACAAGGAGACGCAGAAAATCCTTCAAGACGTTTTAAACTTTAATTTGCAAATCAAAGCTGAGACAATCAGAAAGCTAGTAGCTGACTGCCCATCGAGGCTTGTACATAGCATTTTTTATAGCAATCTCCTATCTTAGCTACATTATCATATCCAGTCGCCCTGTGATCACATATCATCAATACATCCGCTCTCGACCTTCCACTATTGTTTTACTCCCCAATTTAATTATGTCCTAGTTTACTTTTTAGACCAGGTGTCCCCTCATCCCTAACCACAGTTATTTCTTAATTGGTCTTGTTTTGACATACTGCCACATATTTCATTACCTTACTCGCCACCATTATCTTCCTACTTGGTTTCATTCTAGTTCTCTTCATGAATTAATAGTGATTAGGTCAAAAGTCATGGCTACGTAGTGAATACCCTCTATTCAGCTAGCAGTGGTTACATAGTAAATATAGAAAATATAATGTGTGCATTTGAGTGAATACTGAAATACTGTTGAGTAAATATTGTAAATACTGTAATACATAGAAAATACAATGTATGCGTTTACATTTTCCAATATAATCCTCCCTTTGAGACCCACAGGGTCTCATACAGAGAGAGAGAGGACTGAGAGTCTATGCACAAAAGCTCAAATAAAGCCACGCATTTACTCCCAAATTTGGGTTAAACTATAGTTTCCTGCGCTTAAGACTCAAAGTGTTCTCTCCCTACCTCCCTAGGCCGCTGAGCCAAAAACCTGTCCCTTCATATCTGAGACAGGGAAAAAGACTCAGGAGCCTTCACAGCCTAATCCCCACATATCTCATCTCTCTCCTGTTCGTCTTGCATGTCTCGTAAACTGTACAAAACATCATCGGTGCTTCTTTCTCCATAGGGCTCGACCCAACAATTTCCAGGAGCATCGGAAACCGTTTCATTGCAGCACGCACTACAAGCGACTTGAGGCATGGAAGAAAACAGCACAGAATGACCGCACAGCTTAGCAATACAATACCAATGGTTACTGCAATCTCGGTCAGCCATGCTCCCCATCCTCCTAGTTTACTATTTAACCAGTCAAAGAACTGGTGTCCAAACCCTGCATTTTGTTTCACTTCCTTTCTTAAATTTTTCAGTTTATTCATTGCTCTGGTAAACGATCCCTCCAGACTAGTATTATTCGGTATAAAAGTACAGCACTGTTCCCCAAACATTACACAAACTCCTCCTTTCTCTGCCAATAGCCAGTCTAGTACCTGTCTATTTTGCCACGCCACTCTACTGGTTGCATCTAACTGCTGTCCCAAAGTCTCTAGTGCATCATCAGTGTAGTTAATGAATCTCTGTTGATTATAATATATATAATTTATCCATTCAACATTTTTGCTAACCCCTATTACAGGTATAAATGCTTCCCAGCCCGCAGCAATCTCATTTCTTGCCTTAAACTCGTTAGGTATACCCCTCGGCTGTCCTATACTGTCAATTTGGATTGTTGGATCAGGTTCATATTTTCTCTTCCTTCGTCGCAGTATCTGCTGCTTCAGAGCGTCAAATCGTACTTCAGGGGATACTACAACTTCTTGAATCAGCATAACTCGTGTACATGTACTTGTCCAACCGAGGGGGAGCGTGGATCTCAGACCTCCCTCTTGTCCACAGAGCCACCAGATATCTGCTAACGGGACGGTTTGGGCATCCAGTGCACCAACGGGTGGAGGGGTACCTGTCTTGTATCTCTGGCCTGGGGTTACATTCCAAGTCTTAGCACAGTTACCACTGAAATGTCCAACCAAGAGATCACCTGTCCGTGTGAAACATTCATAACTCAAATGCTCCTGCACTTTGAGCTTTTCAAATGTGGGTGTCTGGCTTCTTTTATTCATAGCCCATGGTCTGCTGTAATTACAGTTAGAGGCAAGCTTGTTTTGATCATACTGCGAGGAAGCCTGGTATAACATACACCAATAAGGGCACATTGGTGCGTTATCAATACATTTCCGATAACAAGGATCTATCCCGCTACAAATTCCCATACTGCAGGTCTTGACTATACTTGGACACTGCTGCGCACACTGCCCCCTTCGCTTTCGCCATTGCGTGCAGGTGGAGGAGTTATAAGGCATGGGGGCTACGTATTGCACCGGACTTGCCCTTCAGCATAGATAACAATTCTGTCTCTTCATCATCCCTGCTGTATAATTTGCCCATTGGTATCACATGTTCTGGTACCATGGTACGGAGGTAACCATTGTGCTCCTCTTACTCCTTTCTCTCAGGTGTTGTGGGATCCTAACAGTTCCATGCCACATCTGCCAAATTAATGGTCTCCAAATCTGCACAAGAGTATCTGAGTGTATCCTCCCGGGGGGCGGGACTGGTCGCCCCCAAGTCGTCCCCATTATCTGAAAGAGTACTACCATCCATAACCCCATCCTTAGGGTCTTCGGGCCTGTCCTCAGGACCAAAAATTTCCCTTATTACTTGGTCAAGTTCCTGCGGTTCAGTGTCAGCTTCTCGTTGCTCTTGCCTGTCCCCTACTGTTTGTTCCTCTTCACCACTTACCTCGGGTGGCCCACCTGACTGTACCTGCGGGATTGCTCTAGTGCAGTGATTGAGATGATACCAGGTGGAGTGTCCTTCCACTTGAACTGCGGTGGGTGATGCTTTGGTTACTGTAAAGGGCCCTTCCCTTCTGGGTTCGTTCCACTTTCTTCGAAACGCTCGCACGTAGACCTGATCGCCTGGCTTGATTGGTCCTTCCCCTTGATCAATCTCTGGCTCTTTCTGCTTTTCCTGTGCATAAATAGACTTATGCATCATAGTTAATTGCCGCATGCATTGTTTTAATTCCAATTCCAATTGTTCCAAACTAGGCCCTTTATATGGTCCTCTCCACCGGGGCACTGGCGTGGGCCTTCCGGTTAGCATTTCATGCGGTGTTAGACACGTCATCCGATTAGTCTGCATGCGGTAACTCATTAATGCTAATGGTAGTGCATCGACCCAATTAAGTTTAGTATCTGCACAGATTTTGTTTAGTTTGGTTTTTAAGGTCCCGTTAATTCTTTCCACCATACCCTGCGATTGAGGGTGATACACACATCCAAATCTCTGCTTTATTCTCAGTGCTTGCAGTACTAACTTGACCACTTTTTGAATGAAAGTTGAACCATTGTCTGAGCTAATTTCTGTCGGTATCCCAAACCTTGGGATCACTTCATTTGTCAGGAATTTCACCACTGTTCCTGCCCCTTGATCTTTCGAGGGTACTGCCTCTACCCATCTGCTGAATCTGTCGATTACCATCAACATGTATCTTTTCCCTCTTACTGTTTTTATCATGTCTACATAGTCAATCACTAGGTGTTTAAATGGCCCTTCAGGTACGGGTATATGACCTATTGGGGTTGTAATTCCTTTCCGATTATTATTCTGCACACGTACCTCGCACTGTGACAACACATGGTCTACTGAAGCCTGTGAATAAGGTGACTAAAATCCATCCTTTTTTATTTTTCTTATTACTTCCCCCCTTGCACAATGATCCATCCCATGTGCTTCTGAGATCAGGATAGTCAGTAAAGGGGTGGGAGCTACCAGTAGGCCATCTTCCGTGGTCCATAGGCCTTCTGGGATTTTCTTGCCCCCCCCCTTCGTCTCCACAGTGTTTGTTCTGCCAAAGTTGCCTTTCCCTGTATTTCAATTAGGTCCTCTACCATAGGTTCCGGCTCTAGACTTACCTGGGGTGCGCTGACAATGGATGTACACCCTGACGCTTTCCTGGCTGCTTCATCTGCAGCTTGATTTCCCTTTGTTACAGTATCATTTCCTTTTTTATATGCCTGGCATTTTACTATAGCCAGTGCTTTAGGTTTCATCAGCGCTTTTATTAGATCTAAAATCTGCTGACAGTGCTGTATGGGATCTCCATTGCTCTTTTTAAAACCTCTCTGTTTCCACACTGTAGATTACTCCCCAAGCTTGTATGTCCTGCTTCCTTCATTATTTTCCTTAGTGGCATTACAATTTCAACATATTCCCCAATCCAATCTGAACTATATCCTAAACAACAGGAATTCTGCAGATGCTGGAAATTCAAGCAACATACATCAAAGTTGCTGGTGAACACAGCAGGCCAAGCAGCATCTGTAGGAAGAGGTGCAGTCGACGTTTCAGGCCGAGACCCTTGTCAGGACTAACTGAAGGAACAGTGAGTAAGGGATTTGAAAGTTGGAGGAGGAGGGGGAGATGCAAAATGATAGGAGAAGACAGGAGGGGGAGGGATAGAGCCAAGAGCTGGACAGGTGATAGGCAAAAGGGATACGAGAGGATCATGGGACAGGAGGTCCGGGAAGAAAGACAAGGGGGGGGGGGACTCAGAGGATGGGCAAGAGGTATATTCAGAGGGACAGAGGGAGAAAAAGGAGAGTGAGAGAAAGAATGTGTGCATAAAAATGAGTAACAGATGGGGTACGAGGGGGAGGTGGGGCCTCAGCGGAAGTTAGAGAAGTCGATGTTCATGCCATCAGGTTGGAGGCTACCCAGACGGAATATAAGGTGTTGTTCCTCCAACCTGAGTGTGGCTTCATCTTTATCTATATCTATACTATATCCTGTCAGTCCCAGAAACGTCATCATCTGTCTCACTGTCTGGGGCTTGGGAGCTTTAGTTATAGCCTCAATTTGATCCGGCGCTATCGCCTTCGCTCCCTTGGATATCACTCTACCTAGGTATCCTACCTGTTGCTTGCAAAACTGCAGCTTCTTTCTAGATACCTTATGTCCTCCATGCGCCAGTCTCTCTAAAAGGGTTATGGTATCCTGTTCATACTGTCCCTCACTCTCGGAGCAAATCAACAAATCATCCACATACTGTATCAATGTACTTTCCAACGATATGCCCTCTAGGTCCGCCTTTAACACTTGATTAAATACGTGTGGTGAATGTTTAAATCCTTAAGGCATTCTAGTGTAGGTATACTGGTTGTTTCTGTATGTAAATGCAAATAGGTACTGACACTGATCTGCCAGGGGAACGCTGAAAAAAGCCGAATACAAATCAATCACCGAAAAATAGTCTGCCTCTGGTGGAACGTTAGTCAAGAGCGTGTGTGGGTTGGGAACTACCGCTGGCCAGTCCTCCACTACCTCATTCACCGCTCGCAAGTCATGCACCAGTCTCCATTTAGATTTATCCGCTTTAAGGACAGGTAACTCCAGTAGCCCCTGTATCGTTGGCGCTATTCCCTCTTCCGCCTCTGGTTTCAGGGGATATTGTGGTCTCCTGGGTGGAACTGCTCCCTTTTTCAGCTTTATTTCTACCGGACTAGCTGTTCTTATTTTCCCTACATCCGTGTCATGTTGTGACCACAGAATAGATGGTAACCTATCTAGCCTGTTATCTCTCTGCCCTCTTCCTTGGGATTTCCAGTCCTGTCTGGGCTGCTGTTTAAATTTATTCTGACCCTGATAGGGCATTTGCGGGAAAAGCTCCCCCAAAGACGTTTATTATTAGCATGGGGTTTTCCGGACTCTGTCTTACGGCACGACCGGTCCCTCCATATAATGGCATTTCATTCATTTCAACGGCTGTGCTTAAATCGGTCATTGCTGGCTGCATCTTCTTGCCTTTTTCTTTTTCCTTCTTTTTAAGTTCTCCAAGCTGCACTTGTATCAGCTTTCTTTGCTTCTTGCTGCTCAGTCAATTTTCGTTTGTCTTTTCGATATTTTTCGACCGTATGGGCTACGTGGTCCCTGAATTCCTGTGGGGTCATTGACATCAGTCCGGCCACTTCCTCAAGTTTAGACTTAACTTGGGAAGGCATCGCATCCAAAACAGCACTTCGGAACATCCAGGTCATAAACGGGTTGCCTTCCACCTCTTATTCAATTTCCAGTCTCCACCTTTTCAACTGATTTTCTATGTAGGCTACTGGATTTTCAGTGTCTCCCAGTGGATCCCCTTTCATGGCTTTGGGGTCCATTTTGGGTGGATAGAGCTCTCTGAGGGCCCCCCATACCCTTTGCCTCACTGTGTCAAATCTGGCCCCGTCAATCAGTGTGCTGTCCGCATTCTGTATGCCAGCCGCTTCGATCAGCTCTTGTAGTTTGGAGGTTCCCATCAGCCTTATCAGCAGCGCCTTCAAATCTCCCATAGCCAACATTCGTCCCGTGGTTTCTTCCTCAAAGGCCCTAATCCATTTCCCTGCACCCTCATGTAGGCTGGGCAGGGTGTTTTTCAGCCCTTCCAGGTCCTGGGATCCCCAAGGAATATACTGTACTTGTCCCAATCCTTTTACTAACAACGGCATCATTCTCCCTTTCCTTTCCCACATCTCCTGACTCTCCTCCTCGCCTGACTCCCCATCTGTTTCTGAGCACGTTTTCACTGGCTGCCACATGATTCTTTCCGGGGTTTCCTTTCTCCCTTGGCCTCCTCGTGGAGTTCTTCCTTTCTGCCTTGAGCTAGCATTTGCTTGGGCCCATGTGAAATCCTCAAACTCTCGTTGGAAATTCAGTCTGCGCTGTAATTCCCTAATCTCTCCCCCTGTTTCTAATATCTGCCTTTTCACTCTCTTTTTCCCCTTCAAGGCTCCTGTCTCCTATCCTCTGCCTACACTTTCCTGCACCCTCTCTTTCGCTACTTAACTCTTGCCCACCCGACAAGTTACCTTCTGCTCTAGCCTGCTCAGCTCCGTGTCCATGTAACAAAGATTTCTCTTCATCCCTTTTCGCTTTTAATTCCTGTAACCCTTTGATCTCTTCTTCTATTTCCCTTTTCTCCTGCTCCTTTTCGTGATTCTTTCTTTCCTCCTCGGTATCCCAGACATTAATTTCTCCATTTAGATCCACTCTTCCTGTTGTCATCGGACACTGCTTAAAGGTTTTTCTCTCGTAATAGGGAGGAGGTTTTTCTACGTCTTTCAGGTCTGGGTATGGAGCCGAAGCAGGCTCCCTGTTATGCTAACAACAGGAATTCTGCAGATGCTGGAAATTCAAGCAACACACACGAAGGGTCTCGGCCTGAAACGTCACTGCACCTCTTCCTACAGATGATGCTTGGCCTGCTGCGTTCACCAGCAACTTTGATGTGTGTTCCCTGTTATGCTTTTCCTTTTCTTTATCAGCCTGCTCGTTTCGTTTCTCAGTGTCTTTTCTACTTACTATTAATATACCTCCCGTCTTTCTTAACCGTTCTCCCTCCATCCTAAAGAGTTTTAACACTTCCATTTCTTGTTCCCTTTTTCCTTCTCTTTTCTTAGATTTATCTTTGGGTTTGTGATTTTTAATTAGCGCTTCCATTTCCTCACATAAGCTTACATCAAACGTTCCTTCTCTTGGCCATTTCGTGACCAGTTCTTTGGTTCATTTTTCCCATTTTTCTGAAATTTCCGCGATCTTACCTTGACACACCGGGAATTTTCTGCTCAATATTTCTACTGCTGTTCCTTTCTCTGTCATGTTGCTCTCTTTTTCCTTTTTCTATTATGGTATTTTTAGAATCTCACTACTTGCCTATTTAATAGTACTATTTTTCTAACTCTATTTCCATGGTTTATCTCACCAGCGTCTGAATTCTCTATCAAACTATCTTTGTCTCTTACTACGTTCTACCCGTGCAGACCCCTACTTAGGGCGGTATCCACAGAACCTTTTACACCTCGCCTATGCAGACCCTTACACTTCTTAAGGCGGTATTCACGAGGATTTTTAATTTGCACCTCGCCTATGCAGACCCTTATACTTCTTAAAGCGGTATTCACGAGGATTTTTAATTCTCCTTCCCTGCCTGTTCAGACCTTCGTTTCGTGCGAAGCGGTATCCACAGGGACTTACCAACACCACGTGGAATTTTCTTACTTAACTTGTACTTACCCCCACTGCCGTGCTCTTGATTAATCCTCTGAGCCTCCTTTTATCCCCGATTCTGCCAGATTCTTTGGATCGGAGAGACCCTTCGGCAGTTGCTTCACACTTCTGAGTCCCCGAGACCCCCCAAAACCAACAGAATTCTTAGTCCAAATTATCGCAAAAAGCGCTCACTTTTTCTTTGGGTGCACCCTTAATTCTGTTAGCCTCGTGAGGGTCCCCGAGGGACCGGGAAGCGTCCCAATCTGCCGTTCCCTTCCTCGCGGGTCTCTATCCGATCCTGTTCGTGACGCCAATTTTGTCGTGGTTTCTCGTTTCTTACAAACAACAAGGAGACGCAGAAAATCCTTCAAGACGTTTTAAACTTTAATTTGCAAATCAAAGCTGAGACAATCAGAAAGCTAGTAGCTGACTGCCCATCGAGGCTTGTACACAGCATTTTTTATAGCAATCTCCTATCTTAGCTACATTATCATATCCAGTCGCCCTGTGATCACATATCATCAATACATCCGCTCTCGACCTTCCACTATTGTTTTACTCCCCAATTTAATTATGTCCTAGTTTACTTTTTAGACCAGGTGTCCCCTCATCCCTAACCAAAGTTATTTCTTAATTGGTCTTGTTTTGACATACTGCCACATATTTCATTACCTTACTCGCCACCGTTATCTTCCTACTTGGTTTCATTCTAGTTCTCTTCATGAATTAATAGTGATTAGGTCAAAAGTCATAGCTACATAGTGAATACCCTCTATTCAGCTAGCAGTGGTTACATAGTAAATACAGAAAATATAATGTGTGCATTTGAGTGAATACTGAAATACTGTTGAGTAAGTATTGTAAATACTGTAATACATAGAAAATACAATGTATGCGTTTACATTTTCCAATACTTTCTGCTTTTTCAAGTGGATGTAAAGGACCTCTTAGCAAAATTACAAAGAAGAGCCTAACCCAGAAAAACTGCTCATAATTGTTTGTGCCATTTCGTTTGTTTTCAAAGTTACTCCATCTGGAAAGTACTTCAAGACTTCGGGAAGTCTTGAGAAGAATGTGAAAAGTGCTAATCAAGTCTTCTTTCAGACTTTATTTCTCTGGAACAGGCAGATGAGTTAAGGTGATGCCATCTCTAACAATTTCTCCTACAAACTACAGAAATCTCAACCAAGGTTAATGTGTTTAAGTACTGGAGGTGGAGCTTGAATTAGCAACCTTTGGACTCCGGCAAAGATGCCTTTTTTGAACAAGTGACAGCAACACAAGGCACACTTATATTGAATATTTATAGAAATGTGTCCAAGTGCTAGGAAAAAAAGAATGCCTCATAAAAGAAAGAGATTTTTTAAAAATGACCATGATTTTAAGTGCAGCCTTAAAGAAAGCAAAGGAGTTTTAGTTTCAGGTGTGTCTATGTTAGAAAGTGCACCCTCCATTAGCAGAGGGAACGGGACAAGAAAGTTCGTTTCAGAAAGAGAACTTAGGTGGCAAGGCATTTCAGAAGATCTATCTGTGGACTAAAGGGATTTATGTGGGTATATGTCAAAATCATGGGGACTTCCGGTAAGATGGAGATAAATTAATCGCTTAAATCTGTCGCTCCGTTTCATTTCTTACCTCCTCACTTCTTATCTTTTTTAACCACAAACTACTAATTTTTTTTGGTTCTCCTACCTGCCTGCGAATATGCCTGTCCTACAATGGCTTTCAAGCCCTCTAAGTCTGGGAAAAAAGAAGTCTCTGCGACTGTCTCCGGCTCCTCTACTGACATTATCGCCATTTTGGATCAGCACCGACAAGAGATTATATCTCAATTTAAGTCCGAATACAAGTCTTCTTTCAGTTTGTTGGAGTCAAAATTGGATCAAATTAATTCCAAAGTGGAGGATCATGCCGTATGTCTCTCTCATCTTGACTCAGAGATTGAAGATTTAAAATGTCGTGTTCAGCAGCTGGAAGCCGTTTGTTCTAACCTGACTGAGTCTAACACCAAGTTATCATCTAAAATAACTGACCTCGAAGCTCGGAGCAGAAGGCATGATTTATGAATCCTCGGTCTGCCAGAAAGCGGATCTCCTGTTGAATTTTTACTTCTTTACTTTGTAAGATTTTTGGGAAAGATACTCTTCCGACTTTACCCGAGTTAGACAGAGCTCACCGTTCATTTCTGGCCAAGCCCGAGTTAGGCTCTAGGCCACACCGTTATACTCTGTTTTCATCAATATCAGGTGAAAAACCTTTTGATTGTGGAAGCAAGTCGGAGAGGAAAATTGCATTATAAGGGTCATTCCATCTGTATTGTTGAAGATTATGCTCAAGTTTTGAGGCTGCGTGCCGAGTACAAAGTCATTATGAAAGAGTTCTACAATCGTGGATTCAGGCCCTCTCTGCGTTATCCTGTCCATCTCCGAATAACTTTTTCTACTGGGGAGAAAAAAATGGTTCAACTCTGTTACAAAAGCTCAGGAATTCATCGAAAGTCTCTCTGCCATTGTGACTCCTTCAGACTCGATTATTTAAAATGGCCGATTAGCACTTTTTTTTCTCTCTCTGGTTTTTTCCCCTTGTTTTCTTTGTAAATTAAATTTTTAAATTACTGAAAACGGTTTAACTCTGTTATAGAAGTTCAGAAATTTATCAAAAGTCTCCCTGCCATGCCGACTCCTTCAGACTCGATTTGATTATTTAAAATGACCAATCAGTACTTTTTTCTCTCTCTTTGTTTTTTTTCCCCTGTTTTCTTTTTAAATTAAAATTTTAATTACTGAATTCTTTTTTTATAGTTTTTCGTGGGTATGGTACTCTGGATTATTACTTTGAGTTAAGTCTAATACTCTTTGATTGTACTGTTTCTTTATATACAATTTTAATTTGTAGTGCATTAGTACTCTGGTTTTTTTTATGAGCTGTTAATTAAACAGAGCTTATGAAGATGTTCAGAAACTGGAAGTTGTGTTTAGGGCTAGTTTTTTTCTGAAGAGCTTGCTGCTGTTCTTTGGTAGCTTTCTTGCTTTGGGATTAGAGGGAGGGGAGGGTTTCCTGGTGCCAACACTATTTATACAACCCTTAGTTATTCTTTGTTACTCAGGACTTTTTTTTGTCCTGATTTTCTTGTCTTATACTTTTGCCCCAGAGCTGTTATTTGAACATTTGTTCCTATTTATGCCTACTACCCTTTATGCTTTTTTATATGACAATGGCTTGCCCATTGAATCTTATAAACTGGAATGTTAAGGGATTGAACCATCCTGTTAAAAGAAGGAAAGTGTTTTCACATCTTAAGCAGCTCAAAGCTGACATTGCTTTTTTGCAAGAAACACATATTCATAGCTTTGATTACTCTTGCCTTATGTCTAGGTGAGTGGGACAGCACTTCCATTCTGCTTTTCTGGCTAAAGCCAGGGGAGTTTCAATCTTTATTAATCAGAATGTTCCCTTTGAGCTTCACAACAAAGTATTGGATAAAAATAGTTTTTTTTTATTATTGTCTCTGGGAAATTGTTTAATAATAGGGTAGTCTTAGCTAATCTCTATGCTCCCAACTCAGATGTGGACTTTTTTGATCGTTTTTTTTCTCTTTATTGCCTGATTTGAGTTTATATTCCCTCATATTGGGTGGTGATTTTAATTGTTGGTTAGATCCAGTATTGGATCGATCCTCCTCTGTTCCTAGACCTCCTAGTAAATCTGCTTTATCTATTCACTCTTTCCTTTCTAATTATGGTATCTCTGATGTGTGGCATTTTTTCCATCCTGCTGAGAGAGATTATTCCTTTTTTCACATGTCCATCATACTTTTATTAGAATTGATTATTTCCTAATGGAAAATCAGCTGATTCCATCTGTTTGCTCTTATGATTATCAGAGCGTACTGATTTTGGATCATGCCCCAGTTACCTGTCTGTAAATTTCCCTGGTTTTCCTCAAATGAATAAACATTGGTGTTTTAACCCGACCCTGTTGTCGGATAATGACTTTGTAAAATTTATGAAGGGCCAGATAACTTTTTTTTTTAAGTACTAACATGTCATTTGAAATCTCATCCCAGGTCACCTGGGATGCTATGAAAGCATATTTGAGGGGTCAAATAATTTCATTTACTGTGAATCTGAAAAGAAAGGCCTATTTAGAGCGATTAGACTTGATTAGTCAAATTAAAGCAACAGGCCAATTATATGCCCAGACCAAAAATCCCGAACTGTATAAGAAGTGAGTAGAACTTCAAACTAAGTTTGACCTCATTTCCACTCAGCCAGTTGAATGCCAACTTCTTGAAAGTAAGAGTCGATTTTCTATTTGTGGTGATAACCAGCTAAGTTAACCAACTTGGTTTAGTTAATCAACTAAGACGCTCTGAAGCTAAATAACAAATTATACTTTATACTTTATTGTTGCCAAACAATTGATATTAGAACGTACAATCATCACAGCGATATTTGATTCTGCACTTCCTGCTCCCTGGATTACAAATCGCTAGTAAATATTAAAAATTTCAATTATAAATCATAAATAGAAAATAGAAAAATGGAAAGTAAGCTAGTGCAAAAAAAAACCGAGAGACAGGTCCGGATATTTGGAGGGTACGGAAATTCGTATGGGAAATGGGAACATTACTTTGAATCATTCTGATATTAATGATACATTTAAGAACTATTATTCTCGACTTTATACCTCTGAATCTTCAAATGATAGTATCTCTGTTGAGCAATTTTTAAACAGTTTAAATATTCCTTCGCTCTACTCCAACTTTAAAGCAAAACTCAATGAGCCATTATCACTAGAGGAAATATCATTTGCCATTTCCACATTGCAGTCAGGTAAATCTCCTGGACCTGATGGCTTTTCTGTAGAATTTTATAAATCATTTTCTTCACTGCTTTCGTCTCAATTATTATTAGTTCTATCTGATTCATTTAAACATGGTAAGTTGCCAGTATCATTCAATGAGGCATGTATCATTCTTTTAGCCAAAAAAGGTAACGGCGTGTTCTTCATATAGGCCGATTTCTTTGTTGAATGTTGATGTTAAAATTTTGGTTAAGGTTTTGGCTCATAGATTAGAGAACATTGTACCTTCTATTATTTCTGAAGATCAAACTGGTTTTATTAAAAATCACTTCCCCTTTTTCAATATACAGCGCTTATTTAATATCTTGTATTCACCCTCAATTGGGACTCCTGAATGTGTTATTTCTCTTGATGCGGAGAAAGCGTTTGATCGTGTGGAATGGAACTACCTTTCTGCGGTTTTAGAAAAATTTGATTTTGGACAAAGATTTATTACATGGATTAAATTCATGTCCCTCACGTCTGTTTTGACCAACTCTCAGCAATCCCAGTCTTTCAGCCTTAAACGTGGCACCTGTCAAGGATGCCCTTTAAGTTCCTTACTTTTTGATTTGGCTATAGAACCACTGGCGATTGTGTTTCGTAGCTGTGCTGAATTGCTGGGGATTGGGGGGGGGGGTGTTGAGCATAAAGTTTCCCTTTATGCTGATGATCTTTTACTTTTTATATCAAACCCGCCTACCTCCTTACCGCCAAAGTTTTCACTCCTTAATAAATTTAGCCATCTTTCTGGTTATAAACTTAATTTACACAAGGGCGAACTCTTTCCAATCAATAGAGATGCACAAGCATTAGTATTCCATGACCTCCCTTTTAAAGTAGTTAACAATCAATTCATTTACCTTGGTATTACAGTAACGAGGAACTTTAAGAAACTTTTTCAAGAAAATTTTACCGATCTTCTAAACTCTACAAAACAGATTCTGACACAATGGTCACCTTTGTCCATGTCTCTTGTAGGTCGAATTAATGTTACTAAATGTATATCCTTCCTAAATTTTTGTGTCTATTTCAGTCTTTACCAATTTTTATTTCTAAAGCTTTTTTTGATGCATTAGATTCTATTATTTTGTCCTATTTATGGAAGGGTAAATGCTCCAGACTCAATAAAACTCACCTTCAAAAACCTAAAAAGGAAGGTGGTATGGCCTTGCCTAATTTTCGTTTATATTATTGGGCAGCCAATATTCATTGTCTTATTTTTTGGTCTTTCTTCCATAATTAGTCTGACTGCCCAAAATGGGTGGTGATGGAGTTGAAATCTAGTAAGGATCTTTCCATTTCTGCACTTCTTGGATCCGCACTTCCCTGTCATTTGCCTAGCAAAGGCAACCGTTAGTCTTCCGAGACCATGGATCCGCGCCTGGAAAGTCTTCACTCTCCAGGGCGCAGGCCAGGGCAAGGTTGTATGGAAGACCAGCAGTTGCCCATGCTGCTAGTCTCCCCTCTCCACGACACCAATGTTGTCCAAGGGAAGGGCATTACGACCCATACAACTTGGCACCAGTGTCGTCACAGAGCAATGTGTGATTAAGTGCCTTGCTCAAGGACACAACACGTTCCCTCAGCTGGGCTTGAACTCACGACCTTCAGGTTGCTAGTCCAATGCCTTAACCACTTGGCCATGTGCCCACACATTTGCCTAGAGTAATTGTTAATCCTCTTATTAGACATATTCTGAGAATATGGGCTCAGTTCAGAAAATATAATGGCCTTCATGGTTTCTCTCTCTTTAGCCCTATTTTACACAAACATCTTTTTCTACCTTCCATGAGGGATTCAACATTTTATGATTGGTATAGAAAGGGTATTTGGCGTTTTGAAGATCTTTTCATAGGTAATCATTTTGCAGCTTTTCAACAATTGTCTGTAAAGTTTAACCTACCTAATACTCATTTCTTTAGATATCTTCAAATTAGGCATTTCATTAACCCTTTAATATCAAACTTTCCTGAGAAGCCTGAGAAAAACGTTGTGGGCCTGTTTCTTTGTATCAATCCATTGGGTAAAGGTTTAATATCTGTTGTTCGGATAAGTTAGTGATTTTGCGGCATGCCCCCTTCGATAAAATTAGAACTGCCTGAGAACATGATTTAAATATCTCCTTATCTGATGCGGTTTGGGATTCAATTCCTAAGTCAGTTAACTCAGCCTCTCTGTGTGCTGACCACGGCCTTTTGCAGTTTAAGGTTGTACACAGGGCTCACATATCCAAAATTAAATTATCGCGGTTTTACCCTGACATTAGTCCTGTTTGTGATAAGTGTAAAGGGGCTGAGGCTTCCCTTATTCATATGTACAGGGCCTGTTTTAGTCTAGAGAAATTCTGGAGAGAAGTTTTTTCAACATCCGGTGCTGCTGGCAGATCATCAACTCGGTGAAAGATGCTCTTTGGTCGGCCCGAAACTTGATGATCTACCAGCACATGGAGATGTCCGTGGGAGAATGCTGCTGACTGGCACATTCTCGGCTGCAGGAGTACGTGCTGAGGGACGCACTGAAACTTGGTGCAGCCACCGCAAGGGCCCAGTGGGAAAGGACCACGGTATAGGTTTCTTCACCCACGGGAGTGTGAGGGGCCGGGTGGCGGGGAGTATACCCCTCAACAATGATGTGGTAAGCTGAACTACTGGAGTGCCACATGGGTGGCTATAAATACAGATATGTACTGAGTATAATGGAAACGTATGTAAAGGATGAAAAGTTATTGAATGGTTTATTGTATATATTTATTTTTGAATAAAGTATATTTTGAAATAAAAAAATCCCATATTCTTAATTGCCACTTAGAACCTAGCCCTCTGATTGCTCTTTTTGGCACCTTGAGTCCAACTAAACGTCGAACATTATCTTTTGCCTCTCTCTTGGCTAGATGGTTAGTTCTTCTTAGGTGAAAGATGCTGTCCCACCCGCTCATGCTCAATGGCTTAGTGATATTATGGCCTCTTTAGACCTTGAAAAGATTCATTATTCCCTTTTAATTTGGACATAAAGTTTCATAAGGTGTGGGGACCTTTTCTTGAATACTTTCATAACTCCTCTTTAGATTAAGTTTATCCTTTTTTTTGTACTACAATCCCTTACTTTCAGCTTTTTTTTCTGTAAGTTCAACTGTTTTTTGTTGTGAATTACATTATAGTTTTGGTAGTCAGCATTATATTTTCTTTTTTTTAATGTATGTTTTCAGCCCTGTGGGGTCGAATACTCCGATTAATTTTTTTCTTTTATACACAGAAATGGTTAGCCTGGGGTTTTTTTCCAGCAGGAGGTTGGGGAGGATACTAATCTTACATGAGTTTATTTTGGGTGCTTTTTCTTTATTGTTATGAATTATATATTGGACATGTTTGTTTTGCACTGTATAAATCCCCGTTTTATTGATGGGATTTTTCTATAGCTATATTGTAGAAATGCATAAAAAAATCAATTAAAAAAATCCTGACTGGGTTTAAGTAAAAGGATTCAGAATTTAAAACTAAGACCTTGGATTCTGTGAGGAGCATAGTGATCGGTAAGCGAGGCTCAGTGCATGATAGGAAATGAGCAGCAGAGTTTTAGATGATCCAGAAGATGATGGTCAAGGTCAAAGTCGAGTTAATGCCATTTGCACAAGTACATTGAAAAACTTATTTCCAGCAGCATCACAGACAGAGCAGCATTTGCAAGCAGAACATAGCTAAAACATAAATGATACAAAATTCTACAAGGAGGAACATATTTAGAACCAAAATGTCAATTTTAATGCAGAGTGATCAAAGTGGTCATACTGTTGCTAAACTATAGTTATTAGGGTTTTGACGACTGGTTCAAGGAAAGTAGCTGTTCTTGAACGTGGTGGTGTGGGACCTTGGGCTTCCTTGCCTCCTGAAACTTCTGTAACTGGGAGAGAACTAACATAGCTACTTCTCTGCAGCACCAGAAACTGCCTTCTGAGTGGCAGTTTTTCCCAAGACTACTTGGAAGTCCAGAGAGACAGGCTCTGAAATTATTCCAACTGTACCACTTATTTTGTTCTGTAACATCTTCCTTTTCCTCTTAATATTTTTTCAACCTGCTGTTTTTCTCTCAAATAATTTCTCTGTGAGGAACTGAAGTGTTTGTGTTAATGTTTAATGTTGGTGCTCAAATGATGATAATCAAAGCAAAGCTTTTATGTTCCTCTGGCAATCTTCCAACTGAAATTGCTTTTGGGAACACAATTCAAATTAAAGGGAGATTCTCCCCCTGTGACATCAGATCTCTGAACCCATGAACAACTACCTCATTATTCCTCTTTTGCACTATTTATTCATTTTTGCAATATAGTAATTTTTATGTCTTGTTCTGCACTGCGGCCACAAAACACATTTAATGGTGCAGGTCAATGAACTGATATGTATCTGAACTGAAAAATGCCCTTTGATTTGGTGCTTTAGTATTCTGTGTTTTTTGCTCCTTTGTTCGTTGCTGTTCATGAAATTTGTCTTTCTTTTGTGTGTGTGTGGGGCGGGGTGGTTGAATGCTTTTTCTTTGAACAGATCCCATGGTTCCTCTTCGTCTGTGGGAAGTCAGATCTCAGGGTTCTATACTGCATACGTACTTCAATAATTAATATACTTTAATAATCGATCTGATTCTGATTCTGATCATTTATTCATGTCAGCACTGAAATTTGTTGGACCAAAATAGATCACACCCAGTTAAAGTCTGACCAGGAAGTAAATAATTTAATACCTGGTATCCTGGCAGCCAACATAGCACCTTCATTCAGGTTAAATCAAAGGCCAACAGCTATGTAACGATCATGATCTATTTATAAATGCCTCTGGGTTCTCATGATTTCTATGACAGCCATGACATAAACTTCATGTTAAGGACTCCAAAACTTAAATAAGCTCTGATCGTCATACATAAAATGCTGGCGGAACTCAGCAGGCCAGGCAGCATCTACGAAAAAATACTCTTCCAGGATTCTGGGGCGCCTAGGGGTGACTTGAGGGGCAGGAGTACTCTCAATGGATAAATTAAGTATTCTCGTTTCAGCCTGATACAGCTAGAAAACACAACTGCTTCCAAGGTCAGCACAGTCAACAAAGATGTCTTAATGCGTTTAAATGAACTATTGCTGCTTAAAACTGACGGAAACAACACAGATTGTGGTCAGAAGCGCCCACGTAGGATACCACGGAGGAAGTGTGGCTGTAGAGTGGGGTTACAAGTGCGTTTAAGGAAATGGGGTTTTAAACTCCCTATACTCTTGCTGGCAAACACGCAGTCTCTAATAAGATCGATGATCTCAGAGCCAGGGTGCTGAATTATAGGGACATTAGGACCGCATGTGTGCTTTGTTTCATGGAATCCTGGTTAACCCCTTCCATACCAGATGCAGTGATCCAGTCCGAAAAAAATCACTAAGCAACTACCATCAACAGATCACTTGAAATACTAGAGGAAACGACACATTGAACCATTGCTACACCATTATCAAGAATGCCTACGTGCTATTCCACGCCCTCACTTCGGGAAGTCTGATCACCTAGCTGTACTTCTACTCCCTGAGTATAGGCAGGGACTGAAGACTGCAGCACCAGTAGTGAGGACCAAGGAGGTATGGACAAGGGAAGCACAGAAGTGCCTACAAGACTGCTTTGAATCGGTGGACTGGAATGTATTCAGGGATCATCTTCAAACCTGGATGAGTATGCTGCAGTTGTTACCGACTTCATTAAAACCTGTGTGGATGAGTGTGTGCCTACAAAGACTTACTGCACATTCCCAAACCAAAAACTGTGGATGAACCAGGAGGTATGCCCTCTGCTGAAGGCTAGATTTGTGGCATTCAAGTCTGGTGACCCAGACCTGTACCAAAATCCAGGTATAATTTGCGGAGGACTATTTCAAGGGCAAAGAGACAATTTTGTACAAGGTTGGAGGTGACATTGGATGCACGGCAACTCTGACAGGGTTTGCAAGACATTACTTCCTACAAATTGAAACCCAATAGCATGAATGGCAGCGATGCTTCACTACCAGATGAACTCAATGCCCTCTATGCCTGCTTTGAAAGGGAGAACACAATTACAGCTGTGAATATCCCTGCTGCAACGGATGACCCTGTGATCTCTGTCTCAGAGGCTGATGTTAGACCGTCTTTAAAGAGAGTGAACTCTCACAAGGCGGAAGGTCTCGATGGAGTACCTGGTAAGGCTCCGAAAACCTGTGCCAACTAACTAGCAGGAGTATTCAAGGACATTTTCCACCTCTCACTGCGAGGGGCGCAAGTTCCCACTTGCTTCAAAAAGGCAACAATTATACCAGGGCTTAAAAAGAATAATGTGAGCTGCCTTAATAACTATCGCCTGGTAGCACTCACATCGACAGTGATGAAATGCTTTGAGAGGTTGGTCATGACTAGACTGAACTCTTGCCTTAGCAAGGACCTGGACCCACTGCAATTTGCCTATCATCACAATAGGTCAACAGCAGACGCAATCTCAATGGCTCGTCACATGGCTTTAGACCACCTGGACAACACAAACACCTACGTCAGGATGCTGTTCATCAACTATAGCTCAGCATTTAATACCATCATTCCCACATTCCTGATTGAGAAGTTGCAGAACCTGGGCCTCTGTACCTCCCTCTACAATTGGATCCTTGACTTCCTAACCAGAAGACAACAATCTGTCCGGATTAGTGATAACATATCCTCCTCGTTGACAATCAACACTGGTGCACCTCAGGGGTGTGTGCTTAGCCCACTGCTCTACTCTCTGAATTCACATGACTGTATGGCTAGGCATAGCTCAAATACCATCTATAGATGTGCTGACGATACCACCATTGTTGGTAGAATCTCAGGTAATGACGAGAAGGCATACAGGAGTGAGATATGCCAACTAGTGGAGTGGTGCCCTAGCAACAGCCTGGCACTCAATGTCAATAAGACGAAAGAGCTGATTGTGGACTTCAGGAAGGGTAAGATGAAGGAACACATAACAATCTTCATAGAGGGATCGGAAGTGGAGAGAGTGAGCAATTTGACGTTCCTGAGTGTCAAGATCTCTGAGGATCTAACCTGGTCCCAACATATCGAGCAGTTATAAAGAAGACAAGACAGCGGCTATACTTCATTAGGAGTTTGAAGAGATTTGGCATGTCAACAAATGCACTCAAAAATTTCTATAGATGTACCATGGAGAGCATTCTGACAGGCTGCATCACTGTCTGGTAATGGGGGGGTGGGGGGCGCGGGGTGGCTAGTGCACAGGACCAAAAGAAGCTGCAGAGGATTGTGAATTTAGTTGGCTCCATCTTGGGTACTAGCCTACAAAGCACCCAGGACATCTTCAGGGAGCAGTGTCTCAGAAAGGCAGCGTCCATTAGTAAGGACCTCCAGCACCCAGGGCATGACCTTTTCTGTAATTGATTTGCTTGTTTATTTATTTATTTATTATGATTATTATTTTTTTTCTTCTATATTATGCATTGCATTGAATTGCTGCTGCTAAGTTAACAAATTTCACGAACAGTGCAATATAGGAACAAATAATGATTTCTCAAGAAAAGAAACGGAAGTATCCAAGAATGATTTAATTTAATTTTATCATTTGACATTAAAATTCCCAGTTCTCCATCAATGATTAGCATGCAAGCAGTGACATTTCAACAGTGAAATTCTTATCAGAAATCCTTTCAGAGTAGAATTCAAAGCACGTTTGTTGCAATATGTTAATAATAAATTTCAAATATAATTTTTTGCAGTCTCTGGCCTTTAACAGGGCAACTGCATGACTGTACTATTTTCTGACAAGAATGCATTGAATTTACTGTATTTTCATAAATAAAAATAGGTTAAGTTAATACAGTTCAGAAACCTGCATTTGGAGCAACTTCTGCCCAGCTTCTGTCTGTCACATATCCAAAATATGCATTTCCTTTGATATAAATAATGCTAATGCCTTTGTGTTCTCCTGACACTTCCCCGTTTAAATAATGTTACTAACTTTCAGCATACATGGATCAGCAACACAGATGTGAAGACTACAATACTTGGAGTGCCTTGACCAGATGTGGGGCAAGAATTATTTCGACACATTTCTTGCTTGGATCACAACCCTCCTGGTATATAGCCTTAGTCTTAACAAACCCTATGGTACTTACTTACCTTTCTTCCACTGTGAGACTAGCTGTGAGTGACACATGCTCTGTATTTTACTAGCTCCTCTTCAAAGAAGCGTTTGGAGCTGTCCAATCTGAGAATCTCATCATGAGGGATTTCATTTCTGTCCTTTACATATTTTAGAGTCACTGTTTTTGAGTTGTTCAGGGTGATGTGGTAATTATGCACAGAACAAGTTTCTCTCCATATTTCTATTCACATATGCACTTCGTACAAATCTAGCTTAGGAAGCGTCCAAAAAATTAATTCCTTTTGCATGACATGCATTATAAATAATTGCTTGAGCCAGTACTATGCAATTTCATTTCTCTGCTTCCCCTCACTTCAGTCTCCTACATGTTCCATGACAACTAAGATTTATAGACCAGATAAATAAAACAAAAACTAAACTTCAATTCGCTAACAGTTAACTGACTTTCAGATTTTAATTTAGAGCACCGCCTGCTGATGGAACAATATGCCCAACACAAGCAGAGGTCCATTCTATGAGGTCCATGTCCATTCTATTTTGGGAACCTCTCATGTTTTCAAGTTTATTTGTAGTTCATTTTGAGCCATACTTGTGGAATCAATTCATCATTTGTATCAGACCGCAAAGCACTCCAGCGTGTGGTGAAAACTGCCCAGCAGATTATCGGCACCCAATTGTCCACCATTGAGAACATCTGCCATAAACGCTGCCTGGGCAGGGCGAAAAGCATTATCAGGGATGCATCTCACCCTAACCATGGACTTTTTACTCTCCTCCCATCAGGTAGGCACTATAGGAGCCTCCGTTCCCGCACCAGCAGGCACAGGAAGAGCTTCTTCCCTGAGGCTGTGACACTGCTGAACCTCTCATCTCAGCGCTAAGCAGTATTGCAACCATATTGTACTGTCTCAGTACTTTTATATTTGTGTGCTGTAGCACTTTTTATTCACAGTTAGTTTGTAAATAACACTATTCTTCGCATTTCTGGTCAGATGTTAAATGCATTTCATTGGCTTTGTATCTGTACTCGGCACAATGACAATAAAGTTGAATCTAATCTAATGTAATCTTTTGAGAATTAATTACTCATAAATAGGAACTCAGTGTATGCCAGGATCCCCACTTTCCTCATTTTATGCAATATAAAGATACTGTATTTCTAATGTCTGAACTTTTTCAGAATCAGAGTCATGTTCATTATCACTGATATCTGTGGTGAGATTTGTTGTTTTGTGGCAGCAGCACAGGGTAGGACTTAAAGATACTATGTTACAAGATAAATAAAGAGCGTAAAAAAAAAGGAATAATGAGTAACCTTCATGGACTGTCCGGTAATATGATGGTGGAGGGGAAGAATCGGATTCTGAAACATTGAACGTTGTACCTCAGGTTCCTGTACCTCCCCCCCCCCCATGGTACTAACGAGAAAAGGGCATGTCACTGGTGAAACATTGAGGCAATGTCTCTTGCAAATGTCCTTGATGTTGGGAAGGGTTGTACCCTTGAAGCTGGTCAAGTCTACAAGCCTCTGTAGCCTCCTTCAATCCTGTGCGTGGGAAGCTACATACCTGTCTGTGATGTAAGCAGACAGAATGCACTTCACCATACATCTACAGAAATCTGTGAGAGGTTTTGGTGACATACCAAATCTCCTCAAACTTTCAATGAACCACAGCCACCGGTGTCCCTTCTTCAAGATTACATCAATGTTTGGGCTCAGGATAGTTCCTCTAAAATGTTAACCCCTTCCACACCCCGGGACTTAAAGCTGTTCACTCTTAACACCTCTGACCCCTCAATCAGGACCGGTGTGATTTTTCCTGACTTCACCTTCCTGTAGTTCACAATCGGTTCCTTGGTTTTGCTAACGTGAGTGGGAAGTTGTTGTGACACCATTCCACCAGTCAATCTATCTCAGTCCTTGTCGCCATCTGAGATTTTACCAACAACACTGGTGTCATCTGCAAATCTATAGATGGCATTTGATTTGGAAGTGTTCACAGAGATCTGAGTGTAGAGTGAGCAGAGCAGAGGGCTAAGCATACATATTTGAGGTGCACCTATGTTGGTTGTCAGCGAGGAGGGGAAGTGATTTCTAATCAATGCTAACTGTACGCTCTGATAAGGAAGCTGAGGATCCAGTTACAGAGGGAAGTACAGAGGCCCAGGTTTTGTAGCTTGCCAATTAGTACTGAGGGGATGATAATGTTGAGTTCCAGCTTCTATTGATAAACAGTAGCTTGACATATCTTTTGTGGTTATCTTCGTGCTCCAAAGCCGAGTGAGAGCCAGTGAGATTGCATACACTTAAATATCCCGCCTTTCACCCTTAACCAATTACCTCTTAAAAGATCTCCCTTCCTTCCTCTGTGCTTCAAGGAATGAAGTCTTAACCTTTTCAATTTTCCCCTATAACTCAGCTCCTCAAGCCCCAGCGATGTCCTTGCAAATTTCCTCTGCACTCTTTCAATTTTATTGATATATTTCTTGTAGGCAGGTAATCAGAACTGCACACAATATTCCAAATTTGGTCTCACTCTTATATAACTTCAACATAACATCCCAATTCCTGATTCCTTACTCTGTGCTCTGATTTGCCAAGGCCAATGTAACAAAAGCGCTCTTTATGATTGTATCTACGTACCTCTGTTGCCGCTTTCAAGGAATTATGGACTTGTACTCCTAGACCCCTCTGTTCTAGTACACTCCTCAGTACCCTATCATTTACTCTTTAAGTCCATCCCTAGTTTGTCTTCCCAAAGTGCAACATCTCACAGTTGTCTGTACCAAATTTCATCTGCCTCTTTCAGCCCATTTTCCCAGCTGGTCCGGATCACACTGTAATCTTTGACAGCCTTTCTCGCAGTCCACTATGCTCTCAATCTTAGTGTCATCTGCAAATTTATTGACCCAGTTTACCACATTATCATCTGAATCATTAATATAGAGCAGTGGTTCCACTGGGGCTGGTGGTAGTTTCGAAGGGGGCAATAAAGATAAAGGGAGTGGAGGAAGCTCTCAATAGCAAGGGGGCAGCTAGCAATTGCAGGCTTAATTTAGGAAATGATTTACTTATTATAAGCATTTGATCCTCAGTGCCTAATAATTGATTACTATGTTCACATAATCACCTAATTTCTTGCTAATTCACTATCCTCTTAGCCTTTACTCAAAGGGCTTTATAGTTGTTGAAAAGCAAAGTGACACTTCTGTATTTGGCATGTCATGAAAAATCCGGACCGACGAAACCATGTTATTTCCAAGTCTGGCTGCATATTATTGCTGTTCACTGCTGTAGTATGGTATGAGCTAATATGATAAAGTTCAGAATCTGTCCTTTCAAGTGGTCTTGACAGCATTACTCTAGCCACAGTTCAACCAAGATATCACTGCTCCACCTTATGTACCTTCAGGAGAAAGTCAAGTTTTGCTTGAACTATGATATGTTATAACTTTCCCCTTTATTGAAAGCAGCGCTTGAAGTTGAAGTTAAACACTAGGTGATTGACCATGGTTGTTTATCCATAATGAAAATGGCAGAAGCAGACCAAGTGAAAAAGACATGTAGACAGCATCGTCTGGAGTATGTGAAATATGGATTCATACCAGCAACAAGCCTGCAACAGCAGCCAAAGAGTCTGTTGTGTGGAAAAAGTATTTTTCAAATGATGCAGTGAAACCGTCCAAGCTTCCTGAACATTTGAAAAGAATGCACTCTGATAAAGCAAACAAGAATTTGGCTTATCTTCAGTCACTTTGTTATAACTTTCAGAAACAGAAAACACTTTAAAACATGCTTGCCAGCACTTCACAACAACACAGTGGTGGTTAGTATGCTTCATGCAATATTTCCTGCTCTTTGCTACATCTGGAAAGCCCCGTACAATTGGAGAAGAACTGATCTGCTAGCTGTAAGTTAGGACAACAGAATTTGCTCTGCAGTTGGATCAGTCAACTTTGCCAGGCAATAAATCTTTGCTTTTTGGCGTTGCTCTCTTAAAAGAAGAAAGCACGGTTCAAAAGTTATCATTTACAAAGTGACTAGAAACAGGTATTAAGGGGAGTCAATATTTTGGGTTGTTGAGCAATTTTTCAAAGAGAAGAACATTCCACTCACTGAAGTTCTTGCTTGTGCAGCAGATGGGGCACCATCAATGACAGAATGCCACTGTGGGGTTATGTCTTTCTTGAGAAAAATGTACCTAACATTTTTATCATTCACTGCTAATTCAGAGACAACATCTTGTCACTAAAACCTAAATGACTGGCTGCAGAAATCGTTAAATATTGTTACTGCAGCAGTACATAAAATCAAGTCCCATGCTCTCAATTCTTGACTATTGCGAGAGTTTTGTATAGAGAATGATGAACAGTTTGAGCACTTGTTGTTGCACACAGAAGTCAGATGGCTCTCAAAAGGAAACTGTCTTGAGATGCTTATATGCGCGTTTTGAAAGTGTGAAAATTTCTTTGAAGACTTGATTGCTTCATTCAGTAATCAATTCGAGAATATTAGGCATGACATTGCTTAATTGTCAGAACTATTCACAAAGTTTAATGATATCAATATTAAGTTGCAAGGAAATTATGTGAATATTATCAAAGTCAAATCAATCATCTCCAAATTAACCATATTTAAGTGCAGCATTGGGCATTGCGACCTTTTCCAATTTCCAAGCAGTTGTAAGAGAGTGAAGAAATTCCAGATAATGATCTTCAAGTATACTGTGCCCACCCAGGTGAGCTGTGTAAAGACTTTCAGGATCTTCTCTCCATCTATATTCCAGATTGGGTAATAAATCCATTGCTGAACACTTGTAATGAGGAATTAACAGGAAGGCTGGAGAAAGAAATTATTTCGCTGCAAAATGACTTTGAGCTGAAGCTGAGGTTCAAAAAATTACATTAAGACTTTCGGTTGCAGAAAGAAATCTTTGAACGCTGTCCTGCACTGTGGAAAAAGGTCAAGATGCTCTTTATTGCCTTTCCAACATCACATTCAGTGGAGCAAGGTTTCAGTGCAGTTGCCTAACTTCTTTCAAAGCAACAAAGCAGACTGCAAATGACTGAACATGGGGATCTGAGACTCCTTCTGAGTGACGTTTAGCCCGATGTTGAGAAGCTGGTATCACTGCACCAAGCCCATCCATCTCCTTGAAAGATGACAAAGCAATAAAGTTGGACTACTAATGTATGCTCTAAAATTGTTGATGAAAAGTGTTTTTACTGTAATTAAATGGAGGAATAATTTTATCTGTAGCTTTAAATAGGTTTAAATAAGATTATGAGAAGCTGGAGAAATACCAGCGCTTGAAAGAGCATAGAGAGACGATGTGGAAGGTTAAAGCCAGGTAATCCCAGTGGTGGTAGGAGCTCTTGGAGCTGTGATTCCTGGACTGGGAGAGTGAGCCCAACAAATCTCGGGAACAACATCTGAGATCTTGGTCCAGAAGAGGCCACTATTAGGAACAGCAAGGATACTGCACCCAGGCCTCTGGGAGAGAACCAGAGGAAAAAAAACCACATACACACCATCCGTAAGAGGTGAGGGAACACTTAACACTGCTTTGTCCATTGCCATTTCTTCCTGATCTGTAGTAATGAGTTCAAAGGGTGGAGTACAATAGCCAGGTTTGGCAGGAACCTGTTGTAGTAGTCAACAAATCTTAAAAAATAGCCCATAACTGTGACAAGTCTGTTGGCCATGTGGCATCCACCACTGCTTGAATTTTTAGATTATGAGAACACTCAGTCCTCTTTTATTGTCATTTAGAAATGCATACATGCATTAAGAAATGATACAATGTTTCTCCAGAGCGATATCACAGAAAACAGGACAAACCAAAGACTAACACTGACAGAACCACATAATTATAACATATAGTTACAGCAGTGCAAAGCAATACCATAATTTAATGAGAACAAACCATGGGCACGGTAAAAAAAATCTCAAAGAACCCGGGTCGATTGACTCCCGGGTCCCTGATAGCAGGTGGCAAAAGGGAGAAACTCCCTGCCATAAACCTCTAGGCACCGTCAACTTGCTGATGCCTTGGAAGCAGCCGACCACAGCCGATACTGAGTCCGTCCGTCCGAAAACTTCGAGCCTCCGACCAGCCCCTCTGATACAGCCTCCTGAGCGCCATCCTCTGCCGAGCGCCTTCGACTTAGCCCCAGCCGCTGAAACAAGCAAAGTCGAGGATTTGGGGCCTTCTGCTCTGGAGATTCCGGTTACCACACAGTAGCAGCGGCAGCGAAGCTGGCATTCCAGAAGTTTTCCAGGTGTTCCTCCATACTCTCACATCCATCTCCATCAAATCAGAATTGTGCATGGTCCCCTACTTGACAGGTTACAGATATCATTCACTGGAGAGGCCGCGTGCACTGCCGTTGTGCCGCCATCTTCTCCTCAACAATAAGTTGAATTTTGTCAACTCACCATTGCTTGTGAGTCAGTGGTGTGACCACAGTAAGTGATAGTTGGTTAAAAGAATTCACACTTGTGTCATGCTGTGAGCTCATAATCTTTGAATATTTTTAACACTGTCTTGAGATTTTGGAGATGTTCCTTGTCATCCTCACCAGTAGCAATGATGTCATCCAGGTAACACTGAGTGTTTGGGCAACCTTGTAGCACCTGGTCCATAATTTTCTGCTAGAGGGCTTCTCCAAAAATAAGCCTATTATAGTGATAAAACCCTTTCTGAGTGTTTATGGTGAGAAACACTTTGGTCTCTTCTTCCACCTTCATATTATGTAGGCCTTAGCTAAGCCCACTTAGCTGAAGTGTTTCCAGAAAGGTTTGCAGAGATATCTTCTATCCTGGCAGAGGGGTATTGATCTACTTTCAGCATTGGGCTGACAGTGACCTTAAGATCTCCACAAGTCCTGACAGAGCAATTCTTCTTGGCTACTGGGACCACTGGCATTACCCATGGGCTCCACTGAATCTGGGAAAGAATTCCTTCAGCTTCCATGCAATCTAGTTCACTGGCTTCTTTATCATGGATGCTATAAGGAACCAGACAAAATTTGTGAATCCTGGGTGTAGCATTTTCATTTAATGTTATCTTACTTTTGATACGTTTGAGTTTTCCATTGCCATCCTTGAACATAGCTATGGTATCATCCAGTACCTTTCTTAGTTCACATTCATTTGCCTCTATTGCAGGGAATGTGGCATGCAAGTGGTGGATGGATCTCCAGTCAAGTTGTAGTTGTCTCAGCCAATCATAATCCCACAATGCTGGCCTTCACTGTTATGAGTATCATTCCCACAGGAGTAATCTTTTCTCCAGTATACTGTAAATTCTCAGTTGGATATCAGCTTCTTTAAATTAGTTTTCTATGTTTTGGAGTAACTTTTAAGATGAACCTGAGAAGGGGGCAGAAGCCAGAATAAGAAGTTGGAGTTAGGGGAAGGAGTACAAGCTGGCAAGTGATGGGCGAGACCAGATGAGGGGGAGGGTGGATGGTGCGGGAGATGGGATGAAGTGGGAAGATGGGAGGTGATAGTTGGAAGAGGTCAAGGGCTATAAAAGAAGGAGTCTGATAGTGATGGCGACAGTGAATCATGGAAGAAAGGGAAGTGGGAGGGCACAAGGTGGAGGTGATGGGCAAATGAGGAGAAGAGAAGGGGTGAGAGAGTCGCCCTTTCCCCTCACGGCTTCTTACTTCATCCCTCCTCATCTGTTTTAACCTATAACCTGCCAGTTTGTACTCCTTCCCCTCCCCCATCTTATTTTGCCTTCTGCCTTCTTCCCTTCTACTCCCAGCCTGAAATGCAACTGCTTATTCTTCGCCATAGATGCTGCCTGACCTGCTGAGTTCCTCCAGCATTTTGTGTGTGTTGCTCAAGATTTCTAGCATCTGCAGAATCTCTTGTGTTCCCGATAAACTTTGATGGAGCGTGTCTCCTGCTTAAAGGAATGCAGGTTATACTCTTCCTTTCTAAACCTGTGCTGCATTCACCAGTCTTTGGCACACTGCGTTCAGGAAGTCTTCACTGAGTACTGCGGAGGTCAGGTACAATAACCATGTTCATGAGGCATGGAACGTTTCAGCACAGCACAGCACACAATGACTTTGTAACTATGATTAATCTAACCCCTTCCTCCCACATAGCCGTCCATTTCTTTTTCACCCATGTGTCTGTCTAAGGCTCTCCTAATGGATCTGCCTTAGCACTTAGAAATTTCAAAAGATTTTGAAAATATCCTGACTGGTTACATCATGGTATGATACAAGAATTCAAATGTGCAGGGACGTAAGAAGCCGCAGAGAGTTGCAAGCTCTGCTCAATACATAACGAGGACCCTTCCCACCACTGACAGTATTTACAAGAGACCACACGAAGTCCACATCCATCATCAAAGATTCCCACCATCCAGGCGATGTCATTTTCTCGCAGGTACCACTGGGTGAGCAGTATGGAAACCTGAAGTTCCACACCACAACTTCAAGCTAGATACTTCCCATTCAACCATTTGACTCTTGAATCAACTAACATAATCTTAATCAATAGAGTTTGGCAACACGATGAACATTTTGATCACTTTGTATTTGTCATAAGGGAGCACTGGTGGCAGACACAAATGCAAGACACACTAGGAACAGGACTAGGTGTGACAAGGAAGCAAGGGAAGTGAGGAAGAAAGGACACTGGACATGACAGAGGCCCTGGACGAGACAAGGATACAGGGCCTAGGCTAGGACTTGACTAGGATAGCGGAATCAGGACGTGGAACTTGGAACTGGGAGCCTAGGCTTGGACTCTGAGCCAGAGACTAGACAACGACCCGAAACCTGGGTCTCGACTCGGGCTCAGACCCTGGATCAAGGCGAAGACATGACGGGGTTTGGGTTCTTCGAGGCTAGGGTACTTTGAGGCTTGTGTATGGACTCCAAGCCAGAGACTGGGCAAGGACCCAGAACCTGGGACTTGACTCGGGCTCGGACTCCAGAACTAGGCAAGGACAAGACTTGGCTACAGGACAAGGAGTAGCAACAGGAGTGGACGTGAAACTCCTGGACAGGACAAGGGAACCCCAGCACAGGACGAGGGAACCCCAGCACCATGCTGGGCAAGGTACTCTTGGGCTGGGCGGGACATATGGACAAGACGAGAACACAAAGCCATGGCTTGGACAGGACAAGGTTCTTGGATCGTGGCTAGGACTGTACAAGACTCCAAAGCCTTGACTTGGTTGAGGGAGAGACGGAAGCGCAGAGCCTTGGTCGAGGGAGAGACAGGAGTGCAGGGACATGGAACACAGAGCCAGGAGCCCTCCTTGGGGAACAGGACATAGGGCTGGGACTCATACACAGAACACAGAGCCAGGACCCCTCCTTGGAAACAGGATGTAGGGCCAGGACTCATTACATAGAATGCAGAATACAACGAGACGGTTCCCAACACAAGGCAGCAGCAGATGGCCAGACCTACCTAGCAAAGGCATGGATACAGACAGTTCCCAACACTAGGTAGTGGCAAACGGCTGGACCTACCTAGCAAAGGCATGGACACAGAAAGACAGTTTCCAACACTAGGTAGTGGCAAACGGCCAGACCTACCTAGCAAAGGCATGGATACAGACAGTTCCCAACACTAGGTAGCAGCAAATAGCCAGACCCACCTAGTGAAGGTGTGGACACAGAGACAGTTCAAAACAACGATAGGCTTATCTTGCTCTAGTGATTGAACTAGACAGCCGTGCAGGCGAGGGTTACAGGCGAGGCAAGGTAAGGCAAGGCTTCAGATGAGGCAAGGCGAAGCAATAGAAGGAAGGGGAACAGAAAGGATTCAGACAGAAGGTATGGACAGGAACAATCCAGCAGTCAGAGGCTGAATCCTGAAGCTATTTATGAAGCCAGCCCAAACGAGAATCAGCTGCCTCAAAAGAAACTGGGGAAAACCGGAAAACCTGGAATAAGGAACATGGACCAGACTGTGAACTGGAATGCGGATTTCACAGACCAGACCATGACAGTATTGATATGAAATGGCAGATTGAATTTAACCCAAATTAATGTGAGGTGTTGCGCCTTGGTGGGGAAAATGCAAAGAGACAGTACACTGATAAGTCCAAGATCCTTAACAGTGCTGCTGAGCAGAGAGATCTTGGGATCCATGTTCATAGCCCCTTAAAAATATTTGTTAGGGTGGTTAAGAAGGTTTATGGAATTAGTCAAGGCACTGGGTTCATAAGTGAAGAGGTTATGTTGTAACTTTATAAAACTCTGGATAGGCCGTGTCTGGAATATTGTACATGGCTCTGGTTGCCTCGTTATAGGGAGTATGTTGAGGCTTTGGAGAGGGTGCAGAAGAGGTTTACCAGGATGCTGCCTGTTTTGGAGGGCATGTGCTATCAATGAGAGGCTGGATAAACTTGGGTTGTTTTCTTTGGAGGAACAAAGGCTGAAGGGAGATCTGATATCAGGTTTATAAGACTATTTATTTACCTATCTATTTATCTGTTTGTTTGTTTGTTGAGATAGAGCAGAGAATAGGCCCTTCTGGCCCTCAAGCCATGCCACCCTTTCATCCCCCAATTTAGTCCTGCCCGAATCACAGGGCAATTTACAATGACCAATTAACCTACCAACAGTATGTCTCTGGACTGTGGGAGGAAATCGGAGCACCTGGAGGAAACCCACGCGGTCACAGAGAGAACGCATAAACTCCTTACAAGCAAGTGTTGGGAATTGAATCCGGGTCGCTGGTACTGTAAAGCATTGTGCCAATCACTACACTAACATGCTGCTCCAGAGAGGGATAGATAGAGTAGACAGGGAGTATCTGTTTCCCAGGGTAGATACAGTATGTCTAATACCAGAGGGCATACATTGATTGTGAGAGGGATAGGTTCAAAGGGGATGTGAGGGTTAAGTTTTTTACTTAGACAGTCAAGGAGTCCTGGAATGCACAGCTTGGTATGGTGGTAAAGGCAAATACATTAGAGGCTTTGAGAGACTTTTAGATGTGCAAGCTGGAGGGATATGGACATTGTGCAGATAGGAGGGATTAGTTTTTTTGGTGTTTTTGATTTACGTTTTAGTTGGGTTCAGCACAACATTATGGGCTGAATGGCTTGTTGCCGTGCTATACTATTCTATGTTCTAAGTCTTAACATGGGCTTTGTATTTTTTTAATTCTATTTTCTTTCTTGTGAAAGCTGTTTAATTTATGTTTATGTTCTTATTGTGAATGCAACTTACCTGATTCTATGTGCCTGGGATGCTGCTGTAAGCAAGTTTTTCACTGGACCTGTGCACACATGTGCTTGTACAATGGAGTTAGTTCAGACTGGACACAAGGGTTGGCATGGGCATGATGGGCTGAAGGGCCTGTTTCCAAGCTGTAACAACCCTATGCCTCTAAATGACCATACTTGTCCAAGTGGGAGCTCAGTTGTCTTTCTAATAGAATAATGTTATGGATATTCAACTTTCAAAGTTTGAACTAAAGTTATTATCAGAGTGTGTATATGTGACTGTATACTAGAGATGAATTTTCTTGCAGGCATTTACAGGAGATAAAGAAATGCAATAGAAACTATGAAAAACTACAGACTCACAAAGAGAACATGAACAACCAATGTGTAAAAGAAGACAAAATGGGCAAATAAAGACAGACTCAGAGTATGATTTGAAAAGAAGCCTTGAAAATGAGTCTGTAGGTTGTGGATTTAGTCAGAATGGTGGTGAATGAAGTTATCCATGTTGGTTCAGGCGGCTGATGATTGTAGGGCAATAAATATTCTTGAACCTGGTGGTGCAGGACCTAAGGCTTCTGTGCCTCCTGCCTGATGGTAGCAATGGGAAGAGAACAAGGCTTGGGTGGTGGGGGTCTTTGATGATCGATGCTGCTCTTTTCTGACAGCACGTCATGTAAATGTACTCAATGGTGGGGAGTTCTATGATTCCATGAAATCATAAAATGTGGACAGTGAAAGACCGCCCTGAGGTCATTTTTGGGCGTTTATTGCTCATGCAGTATTTCCAAAGGATTATCACTTTATCTTGCTGCTGGCACTGGAACTTGCCTCTGTACAAACAGTTTGATGAATTTGGCCAATGCCATAAAAATAATGACACTTCTAAAACTAACTCTTTGGTTATAATGTTAAGAATGGCAGATCTAAAAGGCATAATACGAATTTAACTCTTTCTTTCTAACCCTAACTACTTTAGCTCAATAGACAACATCACTGTTGTGGGCAGAATCAGACAGTGATGAGGAGGCATTCATGAGAGAGATAGATTGGTTTGTTCAGTGTTCAATTAAGGGTGAAGAGCTTTATGTTCCTGGGTGTCAACATCTCAAAGGTTTTGTCCTAGGCCTGACATACACTCAGTGGCCACTTTATTAGGTACAACTATACAACTGCTCGTTAATGCAAATATCTAATCAGCCAGTCATGTATTAGCAACTCAATGAATGAAAGCACACCGACATGGTCAAGAGCAACTTTCCCTCTTTTTTCATTTGTAATATGCACAACATGAATACTTAGAATGAAAATGGCATCAGCGTTCAGCAGGCCAGCAATTTAGTCACAATGAGCTACCGAATTCCATTCTGTGTTTATTGTTACAATTTGTAACAGTATTGTAACTTGAAACACTAATAGTGTACTGTAAATCCATTGAGGGGCTAAAATGCACATTTATTTTTTAGAAAGGTTATGGTTTATATTAATTAACAATTAATTACATTATATTTCACAACTATATTAACATAGATTTCAAAATTATGTTAGCATAACGAAAATCCAGCTGTGCATCAACAATGGCTATGTGCATAGGAGCATTTCAGTTACTGCATGGCTGTGCACCCGTGTTAGAGGGAATGGTGGTCAAGAGCTTCAGTTATGTTCAGACCAAACATCAGAACGAGGAAGAAACGTGATTTAAGTGACTTTGACCTTGGAATGATTGTTGGTGTCAGATGGGGTGGTCTGAGTACCTCAGAAACTGCTGACGTCTTTGGATTTTCACACACAACAGTCTTTAGAGTTTACAGAGAGTAACTGCGAGAAGCAAAAAACATTCTGTGAGCAGCAGTTCTGTCGGTGAAAATGCCTCGTTAATGAAAGAGGTCAGGGGAGAATATTTAGATGGGCTCAAGCAGACAAAAAGAGAAGAGTAACGTAAATAGCCCCACCTTATAACAGTGGTGTGCAGAGTGCATAACATGTCAAACATGCAGCGGATGGGCTGCAGCAGCAGCAGTCTGCGAACAGGAGGTACCTAATAAAGTGGCTGCGGAGTGAATGGACGCAAGTATGAAGTAGGCACACCAGCAGCTACATTTCATTAGGAGTTTGGGGAGAATTTGGCATATCACCAAAGACTCCTGCAAATTTCTACAGATGTAAGGTGGACAGCATTCTGACTGTTTGCATCACAGCCCCTGGTTTGGAGGTTATAATGTGCAGGATTGAAAAAAAAACTGCAGTGTGTTGAGGAATCAGCCAGCTCCATCAAGGTCACGACCTTCCCCACCAGCTAGGACAACTTCAAGGTTCAGTTCCTCAAGCAGGCTGCATCCATCACGAAGGACCCTCAACATCTAGGACATGGCTGCTTCTCGTTACTACTATCAGCAATGAAGTACAGAAGCCTAAAGATCCACAGCCTATGATTCAGGAACAGCTTTTTCCCCTCCACAGACAGATTTCTGAATGGTCCATGAATCCATGAATACTAATTCACTATTCCACTTTTGCTCTATTTTTTCATTCACTTATTTATTTAGTATCTGTGTATTTATTTGTTTGTTAGTTGTTAAGTAAAGTCACCAGTGCCTTTACTTCCTGAGAAAGCTAAAGAAATTTGGTCTGTCCCCTAAAACCCTCACTAATTTTTATAGATGCACTGTAGAAAGCATCTACGGTGCATCACAACCTGGTATGGAAGTTGTCCTGTCCAAGACTGGAAGAAGCTGCAGAAGATCGTGAACACAGCCCAGCACATCACACAAACCAATCTTCTGTCCTTGGACTCACTTTACACCGCACGCTGTCGGAGCAGTGCTGCCAGGATAATCAAGGACACGACCCACCCAGCCAATACACTTTTTGTCCCTCTTCCCTCCGGGAGAAGGTTCAGGAGCTTGAAGACTCGTACTGCCAGATTTGGGAACAGCTTCTTTCCAACTGTGATAAGACTGCTGAACGGATCCTGACCTGGATCTGGGCCATACCCTCCAAATATTCAGACTTGGCACTTGGTTTTTTTGCACTACCTTACTTTCCCTTTTCTATTTTCTATTTATGATTTATAATTTAAATTTTTACTATTTACTATCGATTTGTACTCCAGGGAGTGTGAAGCACAGAATCAAATATCGCTGTGATGATTATATGCTCTAGTATCAATTGTTTGGCGACAATAAAGTAAAATTACAAATTACAAACGTACAAATTTATTTATTTATTGTAACTTATACTATTTTCATGCATTGCACTGCATTGCTGCCGCTAAACAGCAAATTTCCTGGCAAATGTCAGTAATAATAAGCCTGACTTTTATTCTGATTCTGAAGTTGCTCCAGAAACCCACACAGCTACAGAGAGAACATTACAAACTCCTTACAGGTAACGGCAGGAATTGACTGCTGGCGCTGTAAATCGCTATACTACCGTGCCTCCCAAATATTGTTGTTGCTGGATCAATATCCAGCACTCACAGCCAACAGTGAAGTCATTTCACCACAAGGACTGAATAAGGTCCAGAGATGTAGCAGAATGGTGGAATATTGGGTGATGTTGGATCTTCAGGATGATATGTGACTTGACTTGACAGAGGTGTGTAAGATGATAAGAAGCAGAGATAAAGTGGACAGCCAGCACCATTTTCCCAGGGCAGAATGGCTGATATGAGGAGGCATAATTTTAATGTGATTGGAGGAAAATATAGGGGAGATGTCAGGAGTTGATTTTTTACACAAAGCGTGATGAGTGCAAGGAACATTCTACCAAGGGTGGTGGAAGAAGCAGAAATATTAGAGATATTTAAGAGACTCTTAAATAGACACATGGACGACAGAAAAAGGGAGGAATATGTGGGAGGGAAGGGTTAGAGTTATGTTGAAGGAGGTTAAAGACAATTGGTTCACTGTGCTGATGACAGAATTGCATTGTTCCTAAGTCCCAGTATCGTCATGGGGAATGGTATGTTTGGAATTTTTAGTTACCTTATCATATTAATATAAACCCTCTGTACTAGAGCACAAGAGATTTTGCGGATGCTGGAAATCCTGAGCAACACGCATGAAATGCTGGTGGAACTCAGAGTTCAAAGATTTCAAAGTAAATTTATTACCAAAGTACATTTGTACATATATGTCACCTTGACATTCATTTTCTCGAGGGCATTCACAGTGGAACAAAAAATACAACAGAATCAATGAAAAACCATAAGACCATAAGATATAGGAGCAGAAGTAGGCCATTCGGCAAATCGAGTCTGCTCCATCATTCAGTCATGGGCTGATCCAATTCTTCCAGTCATCCCCACTCCCTTGCCTTCTCCCCATACCCTTTGATGCCCTGGCTAAACAAGAACCTATCTATCTCTGCCTTAAATTCACCCAATGACTTGGCCTCCACAGCTGCTCATGGCAACAAATTCCACAGATTTACTACCCTCTGACTAAAGTAATTTCTCTGCATCTCTGTTCTAAATGGACATCCTTCAATTCTGAAGTTGTGCCCTCTTGTCCTAGAATCCCCTACCATGGGAAATAACTTTGCCATATCTAATCTGTTCAGACCTTTTAACATTTGGAATGTTTCTATGAGATCCCCCCTTATTCTCCTGGATTCCAGGGAATACAGCCCAAGAGCTGCCAGACATTCTTCATACGGTAACCCTTTCATTCCTGGAATCATTCTTGTGAATCTTCTCTGAACCCTCTCCAATGTCAGTATATCCTTTCTAAAATAAGGAGCCGAAAACTGCACACAATACTCCAAGTGTGGTCTCACTAGTGCCGTATAGAGCCTCAACATTACATCCTTGCTGTTATATTCTATACCTCTAGAAATGAATGCCAACATTACATTCGCCCTCTTCACCACCAACTCAGCCTGGAGGTTAACCTTTAGGGTATCCTGCACAAGGACTCCCAAGTTCCTTTGCATCTCTGCATTTTGAATTCTCTCCCAATCTAAATAATAGTCTGCCCGTTTATTTCTTTCACCAAAGTGCATGACCATACACTTTCCAACATTGTATTTCATTTGCCACTTCTTTCCCCATTCCCCTAAACTATCTAAGGCTCTCTGCAGGCTCTCTGTTTCCTCAACACTACCCGCTCCTCCACCTATCTTTGCATCATTGGCAAATTTAGCCACAAATCCATTAATCCCATAGTCCAAATCATTGACATACATCGTAAAAGGCAGCGGTCCCAACACCGACCCCTATGGAACTCCACTGGTAACCGGCAACCAGCCAGAATAGGATCCCTTTATTCTCACTCTCTGTCTTCTGCCGATCAGCCAATGTTTCACCCATGCCAGTAACTCCCCTGTAATTCCATGGGCTCTTATCTTGCTAAGCAGCCTCATGTGCGGCACCTTGTCAAAGGCCTTCTGAAAATCTAAGTACACCACATCCACGGCATCTCCTTTGTCTACCCTGCTTGTAATTTCCTCAAAGAATTGCAGTAGGTTTGTCAGGCAGGATTTTCCTTTCAGGAAACCACGCTGGCTTTGGCCCATCTTGTCATGTGCCTCCAGGTACTCCATAATCTCATCCCTAACTATCGATTCCAACAACTTCCCAACCACTGATGTGAGGCTAACAGGTCTATTGTTTCCTTTCTGCTGCCTCCAACCCTTCTTAAATAGAGGAGTAACATTTGCAATTTTCCAGTCATCCGGTACAATGCCAGAATCTATCGATTCTTGAAAGATCATTGTTAATGCCTCCGCAATCTCTCCAGCTATTTCCTTCAGAACCTAAAGGGTGCATTCCATCAGGTCCCAGAGATTTAGCCACCCCAGACCATTAAGCTTCCTGAGCACCTTCTCAGTCGTAATTTTCACTGCACATACTTCACTTCCCTGACACTCTTGAATATCTGGTATACTGCAGATGTCTTTCACTGTGAAGAATGACACAAAATACACATTCAGTTCCTCTGCCATCTCTGCGTCTCTAATTACAATATCTCCAGTGTCATTTCTTTTTATTGGTCCTATATCTACCCTCAACTCTCTTTTACCCTTTATATACCTAAAAAAGCTTTTAGTATCTTCTTTGATATTAGTCACCAGCTTCCTTTCATAATTCATCTTTTCCTTCCTAATGACCTTCTTCGTTTTCTTCTGCAAGTTTTAAAAGCTTCCCAATCCTCTATCTTCTTACTAACTTTGGCTTCCTTGTATGCCCTCTCTTTTGCTTTTACTTTGGCTCTGACTTTACTTGTCAGCCATGGCAGTGTCCTTCCATTTGAAAATTTCTTCTTATTTGGAATATATCTGTCTTGCACTTCCCTCATTTATTGCAGAAACTCCAGCCATTGCTGCTCTGCTGTCCTTTCTGCTATTGTCCCTTTCCAATCAACCTTGGCTAGTTCTCCTCTCATGCCATTGTAATTTCCTTTATTCCACTGAAATACTGACATATTGGAATTTAGTTTTTCCTTCTCAAATTTCAAAGTGAACTCGATCATATTGTGATCACCGTTCCCTAAGGGTTCCATAACCTTAAGCTCTCTTATCACCTCTGGATCATTGCACAACACCCAATTCAGCACAGCCGATCCCCTAGTGGGCTCAACAACAAGCTGTTCTAAATAGCCATCCCTTAGACATTCTACAAATTTTCTCTCTTTATGTTAAAATCCCTAACAATTATCATGACATTGCCCATCCGACAGGGCCTGCTGTAATTTGTAATCCACATCCCGACTGCTGCCTGGGTGCCTGTATACAATTGCCATCAGAGTCCTTTTACCTTTGCCTTTTTTTAAGTCAGCCCATAGAGACTCTACACCTTCCGATCCTATGTCATCCCTTTTCTAATGATTTCATATTATTTCTTATCACAGGGCCACACCACCCCCTCTGCCTACTAACCTATCTTTCCAACACACCGTATATCCTTGGATAAACTAAGCACAATTAATGACTGACAAACAGCCAATGTGCAAAAGAAGACAATCTGTGCAAATACAAAAATATTAATAAATAAGTATATATTTTTATTTTAAATTTTGAAGTATTAACTTAGAGCATGTTTCATACAAACAATATAGTTTGAAGTGCCTTAAATGGGATAAAGTGTGAACATAAAAATGGAAGACAAAACAATGTTGGTTAAAAGCAAGGGTAAATAAATAGGTTTTGAGCTGATGTTTAAAAGTGTCAGCTGAGTCTACATCCCCAATAGTTGTAGGTGTTGAGTTCACAGTTTAGGAGCTTAGTTAAAACAAGCTGACCTGCTAATTTTCACTCATCCTGGATTTAGTTTCAAACCAATAAACAAACTCAGCAGTTCAGACGGCACTCTTGGAGGGGAGTGAACAGTTGACATTTTAGGCCAAGACCCTTCATCAGGACCATACGTGCCCAGTTGATGAACCACACCAGTGACCACTGTACGAAATAGCTCTGGGCACATTAAGCTCATACATGTTGATGGTAGATACAACAATAAACACAGTGATGAGTGCAAGACCACACAATGCTTCGAAGATAGCCGTACAATGTGAAGGTGTCTGGGAAGGAATGCTAAAGTGACTACGATGGAATAACTGAGAGAGGTAGAATTAAGAGACTAAGAACATGGGAAGTGGGTGCAAAAGAGGTGATTGGTTCATAAGTCTGATAGGGAGGGATTCCAGGACTCTAACACAGCAGCAAGATGGCATACACAAACTTGGATTTGTAAACATCACGAGTCCTAGTGGACAACTCTTCACACAGTCCTACCATGGGACCTGATGAAACATGCGCGCATGCCTTCCATTAAGGCGGTGGGATTTATGCAGCATTTTAAAGAAAGCTTTGTCGTGAGGAAGCTCTGGGGTTTAAGGGAGCCAGCGGCATGGCTGCAGAGTAATTGATGGGGTTAGATGTAAATCATTAAATATGTTCTCTCTGTGTGAAGAAGTCATGCTGGGATTGCGGTGATTAACATTTTCTTCTTTGCACGCTGATCGCAGTTATTATATCCAGAGGACCTCAGAGGAAGCAATACTCCTGGCCCATGTGCACAGTCCAGTTGTGAGCATAGCCCATCAATACTCTCAACCTTCTACAGATGTGCGGTGGAGAGCATCCCAACCTGCTGCATCACTGTGTGGAACAGACACTGCACTGCAGTGGACAGGAGGGATCTACAACAGGTCGTTAAAACTGCCCAGCACATTCACTGGCACCAGCTTACCTGCCATCAAGTACATATATACAGAAAGGTGCTGGAAAAAGGCCAACAATATCATGAAGGATCCCACCCACCCTTCATATGGACTGCTTGTCCCACTCCCAGCAGGGAAGAGGCTATGAGCCAGGACCACCAGACTCAGAAACAGTTACATCCCCCAAGCTGTCAGGCTGATCAACACCTCCACCCATTAAACCACCCCACAACACCATGTTTCATAAGCCCTGCTGCTAGAAGAGTTCCTCTTGCCAAAAGTCACTTGTCACTTCATCATTTCCTGTCAGAGTCACTTTATGTTCAGATACTCCTGCACCCAGAATCACTTTATATAGTACAATTTAATCTTATGTATATACGATTGCATTAATTCGATGTTGTGTTTTATAGTTTTGCTTTTATGTTCATATTTATTACATTTTTTAATGTTTATTGTGTTTTTTATTCAGAGTAGCAAAGAGAGTAGTCTCCTTTACACCTGCGTACTGACGAAAGACTTGAATTTTGAAAGATGCCATTACACAGCTTGCATTCCTCCATCAAGTACTTGGCTGCATCCTGGCTGAACACTCCTGTGTCCAGGAGAAATAAACTGATGTTAGTCACGGAGACCAGAAGTTAAAGAAGCAGCCATCAGTATCAAAGCAGCTTTATCCACAATAATTCGAGGTTATAATTTATTTTCCTTGTTTTTAAAATGACGTCTAATACAGCTTTGAAGTTCCATTAGTTCACAGGAAGGCCAAATTAAACTTTGAATTGGAGAAGAAATAGTTGAAGTTATAAAATTACAGCAATTGATCTTTCAGATTTATTTATTTATCACATGGACAATGAAACGTGCAGTGAAATTGAGTTGTTTGTGTTAACAACCAATATCAGCAAAGGATCTGCTGGGGACAGCCAGTAAGCATCACCACGCAATCCGATGCCAGCATCACACGCATGTCCACAATGTTCAGCTGAGCAACAGCAATAAAGCAACACCGAAAGGAGCCACCTTCCTCCCTCCCATCTACTCGCCCGTCCATTTGCACAGACAGACAGATCTTTCTTTTTATTAATTTGGAGGGGGGGGGCCAGTGCTGGGGGAGAGGGTGGAACAAGAATCTAACTGCCTCATAGTTAGTGCTTCATAGCTTTCTGCCAAAGTTAATCTCCATGAACATTAAAATTGGGCAAATCTTTGAGAAGCCTTGCCAGATTAAATGTAAAATATTCATCTTCTTTATAAATTCGTGCACTGAAAAACTGCATAAGTTGTAGACAAAGTGTTATGGATTGCCACTAAATTATTCTTCTTGATGGAATTAAGATTCAAGGTTCAAAAGACTTTATTGTCATTCTAACCATACATCAGCTCTGCAGGGCAGAATGAGACAGCGTTTCTCAGGGGCAGTGCAATCATAACATAACAAACGCAACACTAAATAATAAATATAACAATAAATAGTAAAACACAACAGCCACATGTCAGTTAAATTCAGTTATAAGTATCCAGTGCTAGTTAAAAGTGTCCAAAGCAGATTCAGGTAGAGCATCTATTTAGCAGTCTGACTGCCTGTGGGAGGAAGCTGTTTAGTAGCCTTGTGGTTTTAGTTTTGATGCTCCTGTAATGTTTGTCTGATGGCAGAAGAACAAACAGTTCATGGAGAGGGTGTGAGGGATCTTTAATGATGTACCGTGTCTTCTGGAGGCATCGACTCTGAAAGAGGTCTTGGACAGAAGGTAAGGAGACACCAATAACCTTCTCTGCTCCCCTAACCACCCTCTGCAAGGCTTTTTTGTCGACAGCACTGCAGCTGGAGTACCAGGTTGTGATGCAAAAGGTCAGCACACTCTCAACCAAGCCTCTGTAGAATGTAGTTAAGATGTTAGTGGGGAGTGATTCCTGTTTAAGCTTCCTCAGAAAGTGTGATCTCTGCTGGGCCCGTTTCACAATCCCAGTGGTGTTCCTGGACCAGGTGAGATTGTCTGAGATCTGCACCCCAAGGAACTTGATGTTTTCCACTCTCTCCACTGTGGAGCCGCTGATACTGAGGGGTGTGTGCTCAGGCTGAGACCGTCTGAAATCGACGATCATCTCCTTGGTTTTGGTGACATTAAGCATCAAGTTGTTATCCCTGCACCAGCTCTCTAGGTGTTTGACCTCCTCCCTGTACATAGTTTCATCATTTTTGCTGATGAGCCCCACCACTGTGGTATCGTCTGCAAATTTAATGATCAGGTTCTCCTTGGATAGAGGAGAAATAGAGACATAGAGTCACAGTGCACTACAGCACAGAAATAGGCCCTTTGCCCTGTGTAGTCGGGGCCTAACTGTTATCCTCCCTGGTCCCATTGACCCACACCCAGACTATAGCCTTCCATATCCCTCCCATTCATGTACTTATCCAAACTTCTCTTAAATGTTGAAATCAAACCACTTCTGCTGGCAACTTGTTCAACACTCATACTAACCTCTGAGTGAAGAAGTTAATCTTCAGGATCCCCTTAAATATTTCACTTTTCACCTTTAACCTATAACCTATAACCAGTTGTTTACAATATATATTGATGACTTAGACAAGGGAATTAAATGCAGCATCCCAAGTTTGCGGATGACACGAAGCTGGTAGGAGGATGTGAAGAGGATGCAGGGTGACTTGGACAGGTTAGGTGAGTGGGCAAATTCATGGCAGATGTAATTTAATGTGGATAAATGTGAGGTTATCCACTTTGGTGGCAAGAACAGGAAAACAGATTATTATCTGAATGGTGGTCGATTAGGAAAAGGGGAGGTGCAACGAGACCTGGGTGTCATTGTACACTAGTCATTGAAAGTAGGCATGCAGGTACAGCAGGCAGTGAAAAAGGCGAATGGTATGCTGGCATTCATAGCAAGAAGATTCGAGTACAGGAACAGGGAAGTTCTACTGCAGTTGTACAAGGCCTTGGTGAGACCACACCTGGAGTATTGTGTGCAGTTTTGGTCCCCTAATCTGAGGAAAGACATTCTTGCCATAGAGGGAGTACAAAGAAGGTTCACCAGATTGATTCCTGGGATGGCAGGACTTTCATATGATGAAAGACTGGATCGACTAGGCTTATACTCTCTGGAATTTAGAAGACTGAGGGGGGATCTTATTGAAATGTATAAAATTCTAAAGGGATTGGACAGGCTAGATGCAGGAAGATTGTTCCTGATGTTGGGGAAGTCCAGTTGAGTTGCAGTCAGGAATGAAAGTGAGCATGTTCAGAATTGGAACATCTAGATCAAGGGTTCCCAACCTTTTTTATGCTGTGGATCCTTACCATTAACTGAGGGGTCCATAGAACCCAGGTTGCGAACCCCTGGTCTAGATGGAGGCCCCCTTGATCCAACAAATTGTGATATCATTGTGACAGCGGCTTGCATACCCCAGAAAAATGCAGGTTTAAAGGCAAAACTTGCAAAAAATACAACAAAGTAGGACACGTACATAGAGTGTGCCAGGCAGACAAAAATAAATGGTCTGCACAGTGATCTACACCAGGATGGCATGACCTGGTCCAAGATGGTTCCCAGCGTGGGATTATTCTCAACTCTGCTTGACACTTCCTTTTGGTTGTTATCAGCTGGCCATTTTATTATCCAGGTCCTGGTTTTGGATAGAAATGTGGTGCTGCTTAAGTTCAATGACCTGGTGCTGAGGAGAACAGCATTTCTCATCATCTCCCACATCCTGATGGTGAGGACATATTGCTGATGATGCACTCCCTGCCTCTGTGTGCCATTAGTTACATCCTGAGCTTCACCAACATCCCCTACACTCGCCCATCCTGAAGGAATTCCGGGATCCTGGGATATCCGCATCTGTGCTATAGGCCTTGCAGGCATACACTAGAACACCTTTGATACAACAACCAGTCACCAAAGAAGCCTGCCCCTCCATATCTGGGCCTGGGACTGTGCTGACTGTTGTTACCTCCTGTTTGATGGGAGGACCTGCTGAGGTGCGAGGGGGAGGGCCTAATCCCAGGCCTGATTAAGGAGATGAGATGAAGTCATGAGATAGGGTGAAAGATCTGGGCCAGGCTCCCCCCCAACGGATTTATGTCACAGGAGCAGGCTCTGAAGTGGCCACATAATGGGCAGGTCTCTCCTCCCTTCCCGTTCCCGATATTGAACTTTCTGCTGTTGGACTCTGGCCATATTCCACCGAGATGCAACACTGGGCATCATGGGAGGTTGTTCCTGCCTGTGGCCATCGAACTTTGCAGCTCCTCCTGTGGAGGGTCAGACAACCTGAGCCAATAGGCTGGTCCTGGACTTATTTCCATCTGGCATAGTTTGCATATTTTTGTTTGATTGTTTGTGGTTTTGTATTGCTATATTTATGCTCTATTCTTGGTTGGTGCAGCTGTAACAAAACCCAACTTCCCTCGGGATCAGTAAAGTATATCTATCTATCTACCTATCTGACAGCCAGCTGGTAGTGTGTGCCCTGCAGCAATCTAGCTCACTGGGCCATCTCCCAGCTCGCCAGAGATGTGGAGGCATCGCAGAGGCCACTGAGGGTGCACCAGCTGAAGGCCACAGCCCCTGGCAGGCCATCAAGAGCAGAGGGCCCAATGGGGTTGGGTCATGAGGGGGCTGTTCCACAGAAGGAAGAAGGGAGTTCACTGTAGGACTGATGTGGGATGAGCAAGCAAAGGCCCCATCCAAGACCATCATTGGCCAAGTCCACGGGCATGGTCTAGTACAAGACTCTTCCCATGTCCCTTTCTATTCTCAGTGACCCTGTGTGTGTTTTAAGGTAGGAGGTGGAAAGAGGGATGGAGGGAGGAGCAGGAGCAGTAGTAGTGATTGAGAGGGGAGATATAGCGGGAAGCATTGCTTATTTGTCAGAATTATTTGCAACATTTAATTAAATCAATATTCAATTGCAAGGAAACTATGTGAATATTATCAAAGCCAAATCAGTTGTCTTCACATTCCTGTCCATGCTAACCATATTTCAGTGCAACATTGGCCATCATTACCTTTTTCAATTTCCGAGCCTCTCTGATTTGGAAGAAAAAGAAAGAATACCAGATGATGATCTTCAAGTATACTGTGTTAACCTAAGTAGGTTGCATAAAGACATGTCAGAGAGATTTCAGGATGTTCTCTTGATCCAAATTCTAGACTGGGTAATAAATCCATTCCAGAACATTTTAATGAGGAATTAACAGGAAAGATGGAGGAAGTAATCCAATCACAAACAAGAGAAGATCTGCAGATGCTGGAAACACAAACAAGAGAAGGTCAAGGTCTCAGCACAAAACGTTGTCTGTACTCCTTTCCATACATGCTACCTCACCTGCTGAGTTCCTCCAACATTTTGCATGTGTAGGATGGAGGAAGAACTGGTCTTGCTACAAAATAACTTCGAGCTAAAGCTGAGGTTCAAAAAATAATATCAAGACTTTTGGTTGCAGAAAGAAATCTGACAGCTATCCTGCACTGTAAGAAAAGGTCTAGATGTTCTTCATTGCCTTTCCAATATCATGTTTGGTGGAGCACAGTTTCAGTACAGTCACCCAACTTCTTTCAAAGTAACAAAACAGACTTCAAATTACTGAACATGCGACCTGAGACTCCTTCGGTGTGATATTCAGCCTGATGTTGAGAAGCTAATATCACTGTACCAAGCCCATCCTTCACATTGAAAGGTGAAAGAGCAATGAAGGAGTGAAAAGTTGGACTGCTAATACACACTCTAAAATTGTTGATGAAAATAGTTTTTATTGTGATTATAGTCATAGTCATACCTTATTGATCCCAGGGGAAATTGGTTTTCGCTACAGTTGCACCATAAATAATAAATAGTAATAGAAATAGTAATAGTAGTATTACTATTAGTAAATAGTAATAGTCATGGAAATACTAAATAGTAATAGAATAGTAATAGAAAATAGTAATAAATAGTTAAATAGTAATATGTAAATCATGCCAGTAAATTATGAAATAAGTCCAGGACCAGTCTATTGGCTCAGGGTGTCTGACCCTCCAAGGGAGGAGTTGTAAACTTTGATGGCCACAGGCAGGAATGACTTTCTATGACGCTGTGGGCTGCATCTCGGTGGAATGAGTCTCTGGCTGAATGTACTCCTGTGCCCACCCAGTACATTATGTAGTGGATGGGAGACATTGTCCAAGATGGCATGTAACTTAGACAGCATCTTCTTTTCAGACACCACCGTGAGAGAGTCCAGTTCCATCCCCACAACATCACTGGCCTTACGAATGAGTTTGTTGATTCTGTTGGTGTCTGCTATGATTAAATAAATAAATCATCTTATTTGTATCTTTAAATAGATTTAAATAATTTTTGCAATTATTTGTCACTGCTTTGAATTTTCAGTCCCTATTTTCTTTCACTGTATATCGTAAATCAACACTCTTTATAATTTTAATGTAATGGCCAGAAAGGGAGGAGGGTGGACACTGGGGATGTGGTGGCAGTAACCCAAAAAGTTTGGGAACCACTGATATAGACAATAAACAACGATGGACCAAGCACCAATACCTGTGGCACACCACTAGTCGGAAGCTGCCAGTCAGAGAGACAAACATCTACCCTGGCTTCTCCCACTAAGACAATGTTGAATCTAATTAACTACTTTAGTCTGAGTGGCAAGCGACTTAACCTTCTTGAACAGCCTCCCATACAGGACTTTGTGAATGGCCTTGCTAAAGTCTGTGTAGACAACATCCACCAATTTAACTTCATCAACCTTCTAGATAATCACCTCCAAAAACTTTATCCCTAATCATGCCCTGTCTATCCGAATAGTTATATATCCTGTTCTTTAGGATATGTTCCAATAATTTACCTGGGACAGATATCAGGCTCATCAGCCTGTGGTTTTCCAGTTTACATTTCAGGTTAAAGGCCCTTGAATTGGGAAGGAAACAAAAGATTGTTAAACTGCAGGGGGCAGGGATTGTCTTTAAGAGTGTAAAAGAAAGATGACCATGGGGATAAACTATAAATAAGGTTAGCTGGTCAATAAACAAATGGGAGTAGTTAGAGAGTGGGAATGTTGAGTAAAGAACATAGATAAGGAAATGTAGGAGTTGCAGAATGCAGTGCAAGCATTCTTTTGTCTACCTTCTAATTCTTTAACTGCTCGTATTTACTCATTGACAAGATAATATTGCTACAGTTTATTCCATGGTCAGCCCCACTCTTCTCCACCCTCCCGTCAGTTTAGCAAGCTTTTTTTTAAGTCTCCAGTTTTGACGGAGGGTCTTCAACCTGAAATGTGAACACAGGTTCTTTCCCTGCAGATGCAGTCTGACTGGTTAAGTAACTCTGGAGCCCTGTTTTTATTTTAGGTATTCAGCATCCGCACTTTTTTTGTTATTGAGAGCAGGACTGGAAGTTACTTATTTCAAACAGTTATAGATGGGTGGTCATGCTCTTTGTGGGATCATAACTAGTCATCAATGTCATCTCATGACACCCTCAACCAAATGCAAGACCTTTAGCAAATAAGATATGAAGGTGATTAAATGGAAAAGAGGTCACCACAATATTCTTCTCTCCCATTTGCAGATCATCAGCTCAGCAATATTTTCACAATTCCATTGGCAATTTTGAAAGGATGGACCAAGACAAAACCAAGAGCTGAAAATCTACAACTTGCTCACTGAGACTTGTAGGAAGAAAACACCAGCACTGATCTCAGCAATGCATTGCAGGTAAAATATAGGTCATCATGGATGGGTGGCCATCAAATCAAAGTTAATTTTACTATATATTCTAGTGAGAACTAACAAAATTCGCAAACACATGTCGATTTTTCCCTTATGTTTTAAATACTGTTGTTATAAATCGGCATCCTATGAGTTTTATATTAAAAAAAACACCAATAAATGTGTATGTCAAGAAAGAGCAATGTGTTTTGATTCCCCGTTTTATGAAATCCTGCTATAATGAAATTCTGTTTCACACGTCAATGCTTCAAATAATATGTTTTGCTATAGCAGGAGTTTGGATTTCCTTTAGCTCAGAGGGTAATTTTGCCGATTTTTGTAAGATTTATTACTAAAGGGCTTTAATAATAATGTGAAAATGTGTATTTTCCCAATTCATGTTTTGAGCCAGAGTATATAATGTAAATCATGGACTTTATAAGAATTAATTTTGCAGAAATAAAACATTCTTTCATTCAGTCATTCTTTTCTATCACCAAAAAGTTGGTGAAAGTAATGATGTAAAAGATTTTAAGTAATGACTAATGCTAACATGTAATCTGATCCAGCAAATTTTTGTTGTAGGGTTTTGAAAGCGGTAGAGCTGAAGAGATTGTGGAGGCATTAGTAATGATCTTTCAAGAATTACTAGATTCTGGAATGTTTTTGGAGGAGCAAACATTTGTAAACGTCACTCCACTCTTTAAGAAGGGAGGGAGGCAGAAGAAAGGAAATTATAGGCCGGTTAGTCTGATTTCAGTGGTTGAGAAGATGTTGGAGTCCATTATTAAGGATAGGATTTAAGGATAGGATTTCAGGATACTTGGAGGCACATGCTAAATTACACTAAAGTCACCATGGTTTCCTTCAGGGGAAATCTTACCTGACAAATCTGTTGGAATTCTTTGAGGAAATAACAGGCAGGATAGACAAAGAAGAGTCAGTGGATGTTATTCACTTAGATTTTCAGAAGGTCTTTGGCAAGGTACTGCACATGAGGCTGCTTAATGAGATAAGAACCCATGGTATTACATGAAAGATACTAAAGGTACTAGCATGGATAGAAGATTGGCTGATTGGCAGGAGGCAGTCAGAATAAACAGGGCCTATTCTGGTTGGCTGCCAGTGAATAGTGCTGTTCTGCAGGGGTCAGTTTTGAGACCATTTGCTTTCACATTATATGCTAATGATTTGGATGATAGAACTGATGGCTTTGTGGCTAAGTTTGCAGACAATACAAAGATAGGTGGAGGCTCACGTAGTTTTGAGGAAGCAGGGAGTCTGCAGAAGGGCTTGGATAGATTGGGAAAATGAGCAAAGAAGTGGCAGATGGAATATAATGTAGGGTAGTGTATGGTCATGCACTTCGATAGAAGGAATAAAGGCATAGACTATTTTCTAAATGGGGAGAAAATTCAAAAATCAGAGGTGTAAAAGAACTTGGGAGTCCTTGTGAAAAATTCCCTAAAGGTTAACTTGCAGGTTGAGTTGGTGGTTAGGAAAGCAAATGCAATGTTAGCATTCATTTTGAGAGAACTAGAATATAAGAGCAAAGTTGTGATGCTGAGGTTTTATAGGGCATTAGTTAGACCACACTTGGAGTATTGTGAGCAGTTTTGAGATCCTTATCTAAGGAAGAATGTGTTGACATTGGAGAGGGCTCAAAACAGGTCCATAAAAATGATTCTGGGAATGAAATGGTCAATGTATGAGGAGCATTTGATGACTCTGTGTCTGTACTTGCTGAGGTTTAGACGAATAACGTTGAATTCGATTGAAAGGCCTAGACAGAGTGGATGTGGAAAGGCACAGCCTCAGAATAGAGGGGTGTCCATTTTAGAACACAGATGAGAAGGAATTTCTTTAGCTATTGAAGAGGCTGGTTCTGTGGAATTAATTGCCTTGGATGGCTGTGGAGGCCATGTCATTGAGTATATTTAAAGTGGAGATTGAAGGTTCTTGGCTAGTCAGGACATCAAAAGTTACGGGGAGAAGGCAGGAGAATGGAGTTGAGAATGGTGATCAGCCATGATGGTGGAACAGATTCAATGGGTCAAATGGTCTAATTCTGTTCCTATGTCTTATAATCTTATATGCAGCAGAGGCGCATAAATCATCAATTAAATTAATTAACCTTTTGGTTGGCTCATCCATTGTATCTGCCTATTGAGAATTTTCTTTTAGTTTGCAGGAGTTTGGTTGAGTAGAAGAAATGAAGTCACGGTGATTTCACCTTCAAACTGACATGGATACCCTTGCATGCTAAAAACACAAGGTATTGCAAATATTACAGATGTGGTGGTGAATACATCAGGAGCCAAGTCTAGGAAAACACATCTTCATTTTCCATGTCTAGATGTGACAGGAAACAGCAAGCAGTTCTATTACCATGTGTTACGTACCCCGTAACTGGGTTGCCAAACCAGCAGAAATGGATCACTCAGTTGGAGTCTGGAGTACTAGGACTAAGAAAGTTTTATTAAAGAAACAAGCAACACATTAATCGAAAGGATAATAAATGCAACAGTTCAGCGATGATAAACGCACATGTGCACAGAATTAAGATAACCGCATCAATCAAGCTCTATCGTTGTCTAGGGGTAAATGACCAATTTCAAAATGACTCAAAGTTCAGTCCAGTTTGTAGTTCAGTTCGCAGTAATCGTTGTCATGGCGATGGACAAGGTGGGGAAGAGAGACATAGAATAGGAACAACTCATCATTCAGCACAGCTTCACTCACAGACCAGCGAGATGGCTCACAAACAGCATTTGGGCGGGTCCTTGGTGATGTCACCTGAGGTCACCGACTGTGACCCCTCCTCCAGATGCGGTCGATCCTCTGCAGTGAACCCGGCACCCAGGCAAGGGCGGACACACACCGGGTTCCCGCTGATCGTACCTTTCCACCCTTGTCGTTGTCTGGCACTTCTCACCCACTCGTGAGAAGCGCACCGCTTCCAGGGTCTCGTTACCTCGGGTGGCGTGTGTGTCTGTCTTAGCGAACCTGTCCCTTTTTATCCCCCTGCTGGGGTATCGCCTGTCCATCACTTCAAACAGTTCAGGGTTCAAAGGGGGGAGCCGCTCCAGACAGCTCTTCCTCCCACATCCCTTCATTACACATCTCCAGACGCTGCTCCATTGTTCCTTATCTCTCCTTCCCCTGAGGGCAGGTGGCAGACCAACTGCTGATGCCACTGATGCTAGCCCAGGCCAGCAAACATCTTAATTTTATGTGTATTCTCGTAACACATGTTACACAAGAGCAACACCTCTTCAACTCAACGTCCCAAAGGTCAACAATTGTCTGGGGTATACAAGTTAGTTTTTATTTTTTCTTACTGTATTCATCACACATTGGAGCCATTTTATATTGACCTTCATATGTATGCCACATATAAAAAGCAAAATTCAGCTACATTTTAACATATCTGCCTTTCTCCAGTAGAAATGGTGCCTGTGAGTAACTGGTCAATTGTTATGTTGCCCCGAAAATTATGATGGCATCGATGAGAGCAGCTGTGTAATGATTTGAAGGTTTATGACCTACAGCTCTGATGAATTACTTACACTAGTATGAAGACTTAAGCAGTGGAACTTTTTAATTTAAAGGAAAATAACTGGAATAGTATATTTTATAAATCACTATGGTTTTCTCTTTTTTCTTCAATTCCTTTGTCTAGGTGATGTTGAGCGCAAAGTTGCTGTTGTGCCAGCCAATCTATCTCACTCCTCCTCAAAGTTCAAAGTAAATTTATTTACTCGCTGCTTCTCTTCCTGTTCCTACCATTAGGAAGGAAGTACAGGAGCCTAAAGACCCACACCTAACAATTCAGGAACAGCTTCTTCCCCTTCGTCGTCAGATTCCTAATCAGTTCATGAAACTCTGAACACTACCTCATTATTCCTTTTTTGCACTAATTGTCATTTTGCAACAAAGTAAATTTATTTGTAAAAGATTTTTTGAGTTATATATGACATCCGACAATTTTATTGCATGGAAGTTATCGTCACTGACAGCACATGGCGTGTTTGTATTTTCTGGTTCACCTTTTGTGCTATTACTAGACTTGATTTCCACCTGCCCCTCTACCCCATCGTAACACTTTGCCTTTGCTCATTTGTAGTTTCATCCCACACCTAGTCAGTTGCTCTATAGTTTGGGGAAACCCAGACGCCAGTTCAAATTTTTGTTTAACTACTTCCCTGTCCTCCCTTAGACTGCCATGGAGAGTTGTCCACTTAATAGCAAAACAATCTGAAGTAAATTAAATATCAGTACATACCTCCCTGAAAGTGATGAAACAGGCCATCATGTGGAGAAAGTTCAAAGTTCAAAGTTTAAAACATTAATTATCAAGGTACGTATATGTCACTATATGTCCTTGAGATTCATTTTCTTATGGACTTAATAAATCCAAAATAGAATAACAGCCATAATAGAAAGACGGCACCAACTTGAGCATTCAACTAGTATACAAAAGACAACAAACTGTGCAAATATAAAAAGAAAGTAATAATAATAATAAATAAATAAATAGGCAATAAATATCGAGAACATCAGGTGACGAGCCTTTGAAAGTTAATCTGTAGGTTGTGGAAACATTTCAATGATGAGGCAAGTGAAGTTGAGTGAAGTTGTTCCCTTTGGTTCAAGATCCTGATGGTTGAGGGGTAGTAACTGTACCTGACACTGGTGGTGCGAGCCCTGAGGCTCTTGTACCTTCTTCCTGATGGCAGAAGTGAGACGAGAGCATGATCTGGGTGGTGGGGGTCCTGGATGATGGATGCTGCTTTCCCATAACAATGCTTCATGTAGATGTGCTCAATGGTGGGGAGGGAATTTTCCATGAAGGACTGGGCTGTATTCACTACTTTTTGTAGGATTTCCCATTCAGAGGCATTGGTGTTTCTATACTAGGCTGTGGTGTAAACTAATCAATATACTCTCCACCACAGATCTATAGAAGTTTGTCAAAGTTTTAGATGTCATGCTGAATCTAAAGTTGGCAGGCAAGCATATGGTATATTTGCTTTCTTTAGATGGCGCATTTAGTATAAGAGTTAGAATGCCAAGTTACAGCTGGTATAAGAGTGGTGAAAATGCACCCGAGATATTTATATGCATTACAGACTGGACTGCTGGGAACCATCAATTTGCAGAACTTGATGCTCAAGGTCTTGGACCAAAAATGTGTTTTATTATGTGACTATGTTCTTTATTTTTCTTTCTAATTACTTTTAATGCACATGTATGTTTTTGCACTTTGGCCCCAGAGAAACACTGTCTTATTTAGCTGTATCCACATATGGTTTGAATGACAATTAAACTTAATTTGATTTGATTTCTGACTGCTTTATTACAGGATGGCTGTAATTAAGCCAGAGAGAGGGAAAGACGGGAAGGGCTGGGGCTGTTTTCCCTGGAGTGGAGGAGGCTAACAGAGGTTTATAAAACAATGAGGAGCATAGATAAGATGGATGCAGTGGAGTTTAAAACTAGAATACACAGGTTTAAGTTGAGTGGGAAAAGATTTAAAATGGATTGAGGGGTAAGTTTTTAACATAGTGAGAGCGGTAAATGGAAGGATCTGCCAGAGTTGTAGCGGAGTTTAACAGACATTTCAACAGGTTCTGAATAGGAGTTGTTTGGAGAGATCTGGGTCAAACTTAGACAAGAAGGACTAGATCAGGAAGGCACCTTGGTTGGCATAAATGAGTTGGTCTAGGAGGCTGTTTCTGTACTGTTCAACTCTAAATGAAGGGAACTACTGCAAGTAAATTCAATACTCATGGCCATTCATAAAGTAAAAATAATAAATGTAACACATTTGTATTATGTTGTTTTATGATGAACGCTAGTTATACATAACAAAAGCTGCTCTCAGCATTGAAGTCTGTTAGCTCTTCCTGTGACCACATGGATTTCCTCCCACATCCCAAAGATATGAGAATTGGTAGGCCAAGCGGCCACTGTCAATAATGGAGTTGAATAGTAAAATCTGGGAGGAATTAACAGGAATATGGGGAGAATACACGTAAAGGGATTATTGTAGACGGGTGTTTGATGGTCAGCACAGACTCAGTGAGCTGAAGGGATTTTTTCAGTGCTCTATGACTCAATGACCATCAAGGCACTCTTAGCAGGCTGATAAATTCAACACAGCTCTACACTGGTGCAGGATACAATTCTTTATTCATGCAGAAATAGACATAACATTTCTCACCTCAAGCATGCATTTCAGGTTATCTGGCATAATCCTAATGTACTGTTTGTGAATTCTGCATCCTTGTGATTTGAAAGTGGCATTAAACTGAGGCTTGATCTTGGTCTGTTTTCCAAAATCCCTGTAGATATTGCTTGTCTCACTGATGTGAAATGTGACATGTAGTAGATAGGAATCAATAATGACTGGAAGCACACTAGAAGCTATCAACTATCAACTGTCTATAGAGAGGAAGACTCCAAATTTTGGGGTCAGGGGCTACAGATTAACCAAGAAGGATATAACAAGAGAACCTTCCCAGCTCAATATTATCTCTTGAGTACTAACATTTTGCCTTCTCCTGAGACTATCCTGACTCAAAGGCAAGAACAGAACAAAAATAGATTATCACCGAAGCTTCATAATTCAGACTATTTTCCTGCTTGCATTCTTGGAGTTCAGCCTCTGAATTTTTATAATTCTTAGATATGGAAATGATTACAGGGCATTCTAAACAGTTGCATGTTGGACCCCATTGAGAGTTAATGTTTTGTTTTTTGGAGCAATAGGATAGGTTTAAATTGTCATGAGAGTAAAGCACGACCTGCCTTCTGGTCTTAATAATTTGAATGTTATATACATGATGTGCTTGTATTAGGAAGTAATGATTCCAATGGCATCAGCAGAAAGACTAAATAAATTTTGGGTGAGAGATCTTTGAACTATGGGACAGCTCTTCCACTGCTTGTAGACCACACTCTGCTGGTACCTGGTGAAGTGCAGTGTAGAAGCAGTGTCATTTCATTCAGATGTCTGGCCTCACTGTATCGTCTTCACAGCAGTGAATCTCCACTCAGGTAAATGTTTACTTTTGTAATCTGAATCACTCAGCACCTGTAAAAATATTAAAAATAACATGAATAGAAATCAAATCAGTGCCTTTTATTAAGTTGGATGACTAACAATATTCATGCCTGCACTGAAAAACACTTAAATTGACTTAATTACGAGAAAGAAATTAACTTCATCTTTCTTCTCAAAGTGCATTTCTGCCATTCATTTGACTGAGACCACTACCAGAGATTTAGCAGCCAGGTTTTCCAGTGTCAAAGTTTAACTTCAGTTTAAAAAAATAAGTACACTTAAGTCCCTTTTGATTGATATTAAATGTGTTTGATAATGAATAATATTCAAATATCTTTGAAAGCAGTGAGCTGTGAGAAGGTTTTCAAGGTCAACCAGCTGAGAATTTGTCTTGATGCCCCTTGGGATGGTTGTGTCAGTAGGTCTCATTATAATTAGATCTGCATATTTGTAAGAAGTAAATGGCACCATGGAAATCGTATGATAACAAACATGGGAGGGGCTACTTTCAGTAAGAGCTGATTTAGCATCACTTTGCAAGACAATTGAAATGTGAATTTCCTTCTCGTTTTGCAAGTACTTGATTAAATGATTTCCTCTGAAAACTAATCCATCTGTTGCTTGTTTGGCTCACTCATGCACAGACAATTGTGAAATTTGGCATGGAGCTCCCACTGTTGCCTGAAAGGATTCAATTGCATAGATATTCAAGATTTGTCACCTTGACGACCATTGACCGAGCTTTTCTCTATTGTGAAAGTTGCATAATTGGCTCCAGTGGAAATAATTTTATTTGTATGATTTGGGGACACACAATGCAGCTAATTGACATTTTAGGCAAGAAATAGAGTAATTGCATGCATGTTTATTTGCAGATATAACTTTAACATATAATCAATGAAGGGCATGTGTGTCACTGGCCAAATGCAAATTTATATTGACTTCCGTATTAAAATGACAAATGATATATGAGCTAGTTATCCCAGTGTTGTTTGCATTTCTCCACTGAACACTAATTTTCAGAGTCCTGATCGAAATGGCTTGCTTTTATTGATGATATGTGTATAACCTGCATCAAGGTGGTTGCCTCTTGGTTTATGTGGGAAATTCTTATTGATGCAGTAAATGTAGGTGAGCCGTTTAACAGGCTGATGGTGTAACAAGAATAGAAATGAAGCTATGTGAGTGAATCTTGTTCTCATTTTCAGTGTGTCAACTGACAATCTATCAAGTAACAGGTATCAGGGGATTGTGATGGTTCTTCATTGTTATGTGATCAAATATTCTCAAAGGTATATTTGACTTGAGCTGTCCTACAATTAAGTTTGTTTTGTTTATAACTGTTGTCAACCTCTCACAATAACTGCTAAGATTTAGTGACAATTTGTCTGATTAGAGGAATTAGAGTTTGCTATAGTAATATAACAGAAACAAAGTTCATATCTAAATATTGTATTGAAATGACAATAAGATGAAGTGACATTAATGTGATAAAAGGAAATTGCTATGTTATATCAATATATATTGCTTATTTATTTATTTATTGTTATTATTCTTTTTTCTTAATTTTTATATTTTCATAGTTCATTGTCGTTTGCACACTGGTTGCCTGCCCTGTTGGTGAAGCCTTTCATTGATTCTATTATAGTTATTGGATTTATTGAGTATGCCTGCAAGAAAATAAAACACAAGGTTGTATACGGTGACATAGATACACACTTTGAACTTTGTTCAATGGAGATCAATGAAATTAATTGACACATTGGACAGATGACACGTAATTGACACATGATATGTAATTGACACATTGGACAGATGACACGTAATTGACACATGACATGTAATTGACACATTGGACAGATGACACGTAATTGACACATGACATGTAATTGACACATTGGACAGATGACACGTAATTGACACATGACATGTAATTGACACATTGGACAGATGACACGTAATTGACACGTGACATGTAATTGACACATTGGACAGGTGACATGTACAAGCTGACATGTCAGTGAAAGCAATTGTTTCTTGAATCCTGCAGTTTGTTGAAAATCCATAAACCATTTGATAGACTAAACCTTTATACTTAATTTTTATTTATTAGAAATAAAAAATCTGTTGAGTTGGATGACTGGTTCACAAGGTAGAACTGGTTTCACTTTGATATTGAACCAGGGTGCGTTTTATGATTATTGGTTGGACAAGCTCACAAAGTTAATGGGGTAGGTGAAAATTAGGTACTATTAACATAACTTGCAGACGTACTTAGAAAGAAACATGATGCTTACATTTGTACAGTGCCTTTCATGATGGTGACAAAGCACTCAATAGGCAAAGAAATATTTTTGAAGGTAGTCACTGTTGTAAAGTAGGAAATGCAGTAGCAAATAAGACAAAAAGTGATAGTGTGAATTATTTTGATTAGGTGACCATCATCTAGATTATTTCTGGATCATTTCATGCTAATCTAGAAATTGAAAGGGCATTTCCTGTTTTGAATTGTTCTTTCCTTTGGAGACTAGCAGGAGAAAATAGTTTAAGTTGCTCTTTACTGTCCATGTCTGCTTGTTACATGTTTTCACACTGCAGCTGCAGAATGGAGCCAGGAATCCTCCAAAGATCCCGAGAATTCCCTCACATACTAGTGTCCTGTCTGACCCCTCTTCTGTCCTGGTCTCATGCAGTCCTCCTCAATGTGTTTGGGCTTTCATCGACAGCTATGCTTTAGATCCCTGACCTTCTGACTCTCCACAGGCTCATTCCTGATCATTGACCAAGTTTACATACACTCACCTATTCTTCTAATCCCTCTGTTGACTAGTGACCATCCCCCTGACACTGATCTTGATCACTGAACTGTCACTTATTACAACTTGGCTCTAACTGGTTCTAACAGTCCCCTTTATCCACAACCATTCATGCCTAGAACCAGCGTTGGTTGAGATACTGGGAAATTATAACAGCTCGACGCTTTTTTATGCACACTTTGAAAGAGAGAGTGAAACTAAACCTGTGTGAGTACCTGCAGTATCTGGTGACCCTGTCATCTCTCTCGGAGGCTGATGTCAGAACATCTTTTTAGACAGTGAACCCTCACAAAGTGTCAAATCCTGATGCTGTACCTGGTAGGCCTCTGAAAACCTGTGCCAACTAGCTGGTGGGAGTGTTCAAGGACATCTTCAATCTCCTACTGTTGCAGACGGAGGTTCCCACCTGTTTCAAAAGGGTGACAGTCATACCAGTGCCCAGGAAGAGGAAGGTGAGCTGCCTCCATGACTATCGCTCACTTGCACTCACATCTACTGTGATGAAGTGCTTTCAGAGGTTGGTCATGGCTGGAATCAACTCCAGTCTAAGCAAGGACCTAGACCCACTGCAATTTACCTATTACCACTGTTGTGTCTGTGCACAACCACATATCAATTAAATAAAAGCACGCATGCACTAACGGCTTTAACTGATGTATTCACATTGCATCGAGAGAGAGAGAGAGACCAATGCGCATGCGCAGACAACTGATCAATAAGTGGTGCTAAGGAGGGGAGGGTCATTGCTCTAAAAGAAATAGATCCATACATTACACTTTCTCCCCCTTTATATTAATGCACCATAACATTGTATATGTACAAGCATTCAATTTCCCTTTCATAAACCCATGTTCTAAATGTACATGCTTTCACAATAACAGTCCATAACTAACTTCACAGTTCTAAATGTTCAGTCTTTTGGGTGGCGACTTGTTTCTCTCAGGATAGCGCCTCTGGACCTATGGAATGGCATCAGGTTTGGCAGGTGTCTTGTCAACTATAACGTTTCTATCACGTCTCCTGACCTATGGAATGGCATCAGGTTTGATAGGTGTCTTGTCTAAGACAATGTTCTTGGGTTCCGGTCTCATGTTGCTGTCAGTAACATGATCATCACTGAGAGGTAAGTCCAGTGACTGTAATGTGTCCATCTTGCTGGATGCAATCGAATCTGTGTTCTTCGGTTGAGCATCTAGTATCTAGTCCATATTATTTCTCCATGTCTGATCAGTGGTCCAGTTCTTATAGCTATCCCACTGGGTGTCCACTTGTCTTCTCAGTCAGTAATCACGCACTATGACTTCCTGTCCAATCTCGAAACTCCCTGCTGCTTCACTTGGCAATTGCCTGAACTATTTATTCTGTACTTCCATCTGGAGGTCTGGTTTCAGGAGGTCTATGTGAGATCTAAAAATAGCAATGCTGCTCATGAACAGCATTGCAGGTGTTTGATTTGTCGTCGCACAGACAGAGTTCTGATACACAAAAAGGAAGTTATCCACTTTGCACTGTAGAGAAATTCCTCCTTGTCCGTTGCTTTAATGGAGTTCTTGAAGGTTTGATAAGCCTCACAGCTAACCCTTTTGCTGCTGGGTGGTGAGCAGTTGACTTGAAATGTCTGATGCTATTTTTCTTCACGAACAGTCAGAGTTTTCTGATGTGTATTGCGGTCCGTTGTCATTCACAATTTATTTGGGTAAGCCGTTACTGGTGAAAACAGTCGTCAGGGCGGAGACAATCTTTGCTGAGGTGGTTGACCTCATTGGTATAACTGCCGGCCACTTCGAATGAGTATCTGCAGTAATCAGAAACATAGAGTCCATGAATGGGTCAGCAAAGTCAATATATGAGCTCTTTGCCATGATGACGACGGCCACTCCCATGGGTGTAACAGTGCCTGAGGGTGTGCATTTTGAACTTTTTGCCATCCCAAACAGCTTTTGGCCAAGTTTTCAATCTGTTTATCTATTCCCGGCCACCAAATGTAGCTCCGGGTTTAACTCTTCACCTGACTGTACCCAGGTGTCCTTCATGCAGATTCTCAAACACTCTGGTACGTAGTTTAGAGGGAACCACAACAGGAGGTCCACACATCAGTGTTCCTTGTCATACCAACAGTTGGTCTCATCTCGCTGAGAACTCTGGAAACATAGGGTTACTATGAGCTGGCCAATCTTGTGTGGTGATTTCATAGACTTTTGACAATGTCGGGTCAGTCCTTGTTTCCCTCTGTATTTCAGAATTTGTTACTGGCAACTGGTCCACCAATATGGTGTGGAACATTTCTGCTGGATCACAGTATGAAGACTTTTCTTCTTCAGTTGCCAACAGTGGAAGACGTGACAAGCCATCAGGGTTGTTGTGTTGTTTGGTACCCTTGAACTCTATGTCATAAGAGTGGACTCATAGAGATAGTGTCCAACGTTATAACCGGGTAACAGTCATCACTGACGTTCCTTTCCTGGGATTGAAAATGGACACAAGGGGCTGGTGATCTGTCACTAGTGTAAACTTTCATCTGTAGCAGTAGTGGTGGAACTTCTTTATTCCTTATACTAGACTAAGGGCCTCTCGGTCAATCTGTGCGTAGTTGCGTTCTGCGCTTGTCAGCGATCTTGAAGTGAATACAATCGGGCGTTCAGATCCATCTCTCATAATGTGTGACAAAATGACTCCAGTGCCATAAGGGGATGCATCACACGCCAGTCTGATGGGCAGGGATGGGTCACAATAGGTGAGCAGTTCATCTGATGTTATTAGTCTCTTCGTTTCCTTGAATGCTTTTTCACATCTTTCTTACCATTCCCACTTTGTTCCTGTCTGTAACAGAGCACTCAAAGGATACAGCACTGTAGCAAAGCTTGGGAGAAATCGGTGGGAGTAGATTACAAGGCCAAGTATGACCTGAGTTGCAACACACTTTCTGGTTTGGGTGCCTGTAACACTGCTTCAATCTTCTTTTGTGACTTATGTAAACCATGCCTGTCAATAACATGTTCACAATATGAGATTTCAATCTTGCAAAACTTACATTGCTCTCTCTTTGTGCACAGACCATACTCACTCAGCCTGGTAAGCACTTTACCAAGGTTCTGGAGATGCTCTTCATCATTTCTGCCAGTCACGATGATGCCATCAAGGTAACATTGTGTTCCTGGGATATCTTGGAGTACTTGGTCCATTAGTCTTTGCCAAATTGCTGGAGCTAGCTGATGATTATACTGGAACAGTCCTTTGTGAGTGTTGATTGAGAGGAACTTCCTACTTGACTCCTCAATCTCCATTTGTAGATAAGGCTTGTGACAAGTCAATCTTTGAAAATCTCTTACCACCTGCCAAAGATGCAAAAACATCTTCTATTTGTGACAGGGGATACTGTACAGCACACTGCACTGGGTTGATGTTCACCTTGAAATCCCCACGTATACAAATGGCACCGGCCTTTCCTTTCCTGTTCTCTGGGACAATGGACATGGCCCAATTGCTCCATTCAACCTTGGAGAGAATTCCAGGTGTCTCCAGGCTCTGCAGTTCAGCATTCACTTTAGGACGTAGTGCGTAAGGCACTGGACACGCTTTGTGGAATCTTGGCATTGCTGTTACATCCAGTTCATTTCTGGCCTTAATGCCTTTGAGTTTACCAATCCCCTTCTCAAACACCTTCTCATTAGCGTTAAGCAGCTGAGACAATCTCTGGTTAGTGCTACCATTTGGGCTGCCATTACCTGTTGATGTCACATTGAGAGCTTTGATTGAGTGCCAATTTAGTTGGATTTTTCTCAACCATTCGCATCTGAAAAGTGCTGGCCCTTCACTTTTCAATATGTAAAGCTCTAACTGTGTGTCTGGCCTCCATACGTAACGTTTACTTTCAGTTTGCCTTTGGGAGACACTTTTTCACCTGTGTAAATCTTTAACATCACTGAAGTCTTCCCTAATGGTATCTTAGAAAACAGTCTGTTGTAGTTGGCCTCTGGAATTATGGACAAAGCTGACCCTGATTTCAGCTCAATTTTCAGTTTTACACCAGACACATCGATTGTGATCCAGGATGATTTTGTGATCTGCTTCAGTAATACCATGCAGTTCTAGGCATGACAGTTTACCTTTGTCAGACTCTATGTTGTCCCATTCTGTTTCACATTCGGCAACTTTATGCATTTGCTTTGTTTTATGTCTGAGTCTTTTCACTCGGCTGTGCTTTATGTCTACCTAGCACATTCTCTCTATGTGACCTTGTCTATGATACCTTTCTGCACACTTTTTCTTTGAACCAACAGTCATTTGCTTCATGGGAAGATTTGCCTCATTGATAACATCTTTGGCTTTTTCCACCGCATTTCACATTCTAACCTTCTTTTCTGCAGTTCTGCTGCATCCTTTGCTGCAGTCTCTAACAATATTGTAATGGTCAATGCCCGTTCTAAGGTTAGGTCTTTTTTGGATAATAGCCTCTTTTGAGTGCTTTGACTATGCATGCTACACACAAGCCTGTCTCTTAATGCATCAGAAAGTCCATCTCTAAAGGCGCAGTATCGGGAAAGTTTATACAGTATTCAGAAATGCTTTCATCTTTTGACTGGTTCCTTTTGTAAAATCTAAATCTCTCAGCTACTACCAGCAGTTTAGGGCTCAAGTGTTTTTGTAAAACTGTAACAATTTCAGCAAACGTCTTGCTTGCTGGCTTTGCAAGGGTACTAAGTTGCGTAAGGAACCGCATGCTCTTGGGCTCATTAAGCTAAGAAGTATAAGGGCTTTCTTTTGCATCTCCACATTGTTCCCTTTACAATACTGTTCAACTCTCTCGATATATGACTCCCAGCCTTCATTAGTGCTATCAATTCGTCAACTTTCTCAACTGAAGCCATCGCCACGTTATTTTCACTTTAAATTCAGTGCACCTTTCACTGCTACTATGCACTGTACTGATGCCTTTGTTAGCATCCGCGAGGACCTTCTCTGTACTGTTTAACACTCGCTATTTCATCCAGTAATCGTGCCGCAACTGTTGGTGCAGTTCATGATATTCTCTGACATTCAGGTTCATATTCGTCGCCAATTTGTTGTGTCTGTGCACAACTACATATCAATTAAATAAAAGCACGCATGCGGCTGATGGCTTTAACTGGTGTATTCGTGTGAGAGAGAGAGAGAGAGAGAGAGAGAGAGTGAGAGAGAGAGACAGTGAGAACAATACACATGTGTAGACAACAGTACATGTACAGACAACAGATCATTACATAGTGCTGGGAAGGGGGGGTCATTGTTTTAAAAGAAATAGATCCATACATTACAACCACAATAGATCTACAGCAGATGCAATCACACGGGCTCTCCACTTGGCCTTGGATTACCTGGAAAATGGTAATTCCTACATCAGGTTGCTGTTTATTAATTACAGCTCGGCGTTCACACAATCTTACATTCAGTTCTAATCAACAAGCTCCAAAAGCTGGGCCTCTGTACTTCCCCCTGCAGCTGGATTCTGGACTGCCTCCTCAGGGGACCATAGTCAGAGTGGAATGGAAATAACACTTCCTCTCACTGACAATCAATACTGGTGCACCTCAAGGATGTGTGCTTAGCCACTGCCCTACTCTCTCTAAACCACAATTCTGTAGCTAGACAAGGTTCACAGAAACACAGAAAACCTAAAGCACAATACAGGCCCTTTGGCCCACAATGCTGTGCTGAACATGTACTTACTTTAGAAATTACCTAGGGTTACCCATAGCCCTCTATTTTCCTGAGCTCCATGTACCTGTCCAGGAGCTTCTTAAAAGACCCTATCGTTTCCGGCTCCACCACCATCGCCGGCAGCCAATTCCACACATTCACCACTCTCTGCATAAAAAACTTGCCCCTGACGTCTCCTCTTCCAAGCATTTTAAAACTATGCCCTCTCGGGTTAGCATTTCAGCCCGGGAAAAAGCCTCTGACTATCCACACTCATCATCTTATCATCTTATAGACCTTTATCACGTCACCTCTCATCCTCCGCCGCTCCAAGGAGAAAAGGCTGAGTTCACTCAACCTATTCTCATGGCATGCTCCCAAATCCAGGCAACATCCTTGTAAACCTCCTCTGTACCTTTGCTATAGTTTCCACATCCTTTCTGTAGTGAGGTGACCAGAACTGAGCACAGTACTCCAAGTGGGGTCTGACCAGGGTCCTATATAGTTGCAACATTACCTCTCAGCTCCTAAGCTCAATCCCACGATTGATGAAGATCAATGCACCGTATGCCTTCTTAACCACAGAGTCAACCTGCGCAGCAGCTTTGCCTGTCCTATGGACTAGGACCCCAAGATCCCTCTGATCTTCCACACTGCCAAGAGTCTTACCATTAATACTATATTCTGCCATCATACTTGACCTATTTTTTCTTGCTTTCTGATCTACTTATTTCATTTATTATATATATCTATTGTAATTTACAGTTTTTTATTATTATGGATTGCAATATACTGCTGCCATAAAACAACAAATGTCACGACATATGTCAGTGATGTTAAACCAGAATCTGATTCTTATTCTAAATTTTCAGGTCATTCCCAAAACCTACTCTTTGAACCTGCAGTGGTGGACATGGAGTCAAATAGTTGTTCTTGTACCATGTAGTGACGACATAACTTGCCTACAGCATTGCTGCAATTTCTAAGTAAACTGGTTTTAGTAATGTTGAACAAAGGATAAATATTGAACATTTTAAAAGTCCTTGGATAAATTATTTTGAATCTGCCTGGGAGACTAGATCGGGTTTTGGTTTAACGTCTGATCCAGGTGATAGCAGCTCCTACATTGCAACACTCCCTCAAGTGTAGCTCTTGGTCTCAGTCTGGATTTTTGTGCTTGGTTATCTATTGTAGGTCTTGAGACTGAAACAAGGTTTAAGAATTATACCATTGCAGCCTCAGTGAGTGACAGGCAATCAATTAATCATGAGCGTCTTTTATATACTAATAACATAGAAAAGAGTAGCATAGAAAATGTGAACAGAAAAAAAATTAGACAATGCTGGAAGACTTCCACGGGTCAGACCGTATCTATAGAAAGAAATAAAATTAATACTTCTGGCTGAAGTTATTCATTAGAGCTGAGAAAGGGGCGGGGGGGGGGACATAGAGAAACAATAGACTGAAGATGCAGTAATCTGAAGCAAAGAAGCAAACCGTTCCTATATTGTAATCACCCTCTCTACTCTTCTCTGCATCATCATTAGACCACAAAGAAATAACAATAGGAGGAGGCTACCAAGCCCGTTATATCTGCCCCATCGTTCAATATGATCATGGCTAATCTATGCTGGACTCAATTCCTCTTCTGTGCCAGTTCCCATTCTCCTCAATTCCTTAATCTTCCCAATCTTTATGCATTTCCACCTTGGGTACATCTAATGATCTGACCTCCAACACCCTTAGGGATAAAGAATTCCAGAGATTCACTATTTATTGGCTTTGAAAATTCAAAAGTGGCTTATATTACTTTGCCTTCTTTTTATGAAAATATATGTCCTGCACTTTGATTCCAGCTTTATCAATAGCAAACACTGCATGTAAGCATTAATATAACAATGTCCAATAATATGTAGTTATCATGGAACTTTTTAGTCTAATTATGGCATTATGCACCATTTCTACAGAATGGATCTGCCACAGCTAACTAAATATTGAATCACTGGTATGTATGACTTGATAATTTGATCTACCAATACTATATATCTGGTGAATCCCTCCAATACTTATATATGATGTTTGTTGCCCATTCAAAGGACTGACACCCAGCAACCAAGTTTATGCTTGAAAACCTAAGTGCAATATAGTCTGATATCACTTTAATCATGTTAACTGAAATTCCTGGAATTCAACTTGAGGACCTAGGTTACAGGGAAAGATTGATTAGATTAGGACTTTATAGTGTGTAGAAGAATGAGAAAAGATTTGATAGAGGTATACAAAATTATGAAGAGTATAGATAGGGTAAGAGGAAGCAGTCTTCTTCCACTGAGGGTAGATGAGACTAAAACTCAAGATCATGGGTGAAGGGTTAAAGGTGAAATGTTCAGTGGAAACATGAGGGAGAACTTCACTCAAAGGGTGGAGAGAGTGTTAAACAAGCTGCCAGCAGAAGTGGTAAATGCAGGTTCGATTTCAACAATTAAAAGAAATTTGGATGGGTACGTGGATGGGAGTGGTTTGGAAGGCTATGGTTCAGGTGCAGGTTGATGAGACTAGGCAGATTAATAGTTCAGCATAGACTAGATGGGCTGAAGGGCTTGTTTCTGTGCTGTAGTGTTTTACTCTATTTTGTGCTCACCTGCTGTCAGCTGTTGTCTCCCTACCTGGTTTCTGCTAACTGGGAAGGACAAAGTTACCACTTTTATGCCAGAAATAATTTGGAACAAAAAAAAAGGATAGTTGTAACCAAATTTTCTTGAGTTGGTAATTACAATATGTAAGCAAAATTAAATGCCATGTTATACAATATTGACTACATATTTGGGTTAGTCCTACTAGGTAATCATGTACAATAAATGGAAAGAATGACAAAATTACAATTTAAAATGAATTTTTTTTTGTGAAACAATCGCAGCTATCGCACATTAGTGTAATTTGTGTTCTTAAACTTGCTGTGCCTTAACTTAAAGTACCTCACAAGCTCTTTATCTGGACTGTATGATGATGTAAAGTTAGGTAGTGGATGCTACATTGCTTTGTTTCACTGACTTTACAGCTTAGTTCAAAACCTTATTTTGCATTTCTGGGAGAAATACAAATTTCAGATTTGTAACTCTTAAATTTTTTAAATCTTATATTTTTTAGTTGGAAAATCTGTCTCCAGTTGGCTAGAGAAAAGTGTTAACAATTTAGCGATTTATTATCCTTCACACTGTATGTACAATTCTGTTTCTGGCAAAAACTTGTAAGTGTGCTTAACCGTACATTTCTCTTTGAATTATTATTTTAGTTTCTACCATAAATGAACAATGGTATTCGGAGACAGCTTAAAATTCCTGCAGGATTGATTTTATTTCACATCTCATGGGGGAGATATCAGAGAAGTTCCTTGCACTAGCTCCATCCAGCTAGGTGCCTGAGTGGGGATTGGAGAGATGAGTGCATGGGTTATATGTAAATAAAAATGATCAGAAAAATATAAATTAGTTGTTCATTTCAGAACTTTTTACAGAAATAGTAAATTATTGTCAATATAGATATTGTGCTTTGATTTTAGAAGCTGAATCTGAGAGCTATTTTCTGGTATGTACAGACTATGATTAGAACTATATTCCATTTGCTCTGAGGCTCCCACTCACTGGAGTGCTTTTAAATTGCTCCATGTACAGTGTAATTTCATTTAAAGCTAATATCAAATGGACTTTCTTCTAAATTTGAATAAATTCTAAGTTATTCAATGTGTACCTTTCCTATTAGAACTGATAAACTTCAAACAGGAACAACATAATTCTTTGATGTATTTGATTTTCGGACCAAGGTTCTGAAGGCTGTTTTGTTTGGTCATTAGCTGAATTGAGTCTCTGTGTCCATGGTTCCAATGGAGTTCAGAGATGGTACCTGAAAGAAGATTCCTTGTAACCTAGGTGTCAAGGAATGTAATATCAAGGTCGGAGACAATTTTTTTTTTAGTGCTTTCACTCCTTGATGGAATGTTTCATATGAACTGTAGACCAGGGTTGCAACAGGGTTTGTTAAAGAAGCTTGCAGAAAGAGTATGTTTTAAGGAAAACATTAGTAAGGATGGCTCTGGTAAATATCTGTAATTGTGTTTAACTGTAAATATTTTCTTTGAATTCATAGTTAGCTTCCACCATAAATGAACAACATTTGGAAACGGTTTAAATCTTCTGCTTTCATTGTACTTAACGTGTGTTGGGGAGGGATTAGTAAAGTCCATTGCACTAGTTTCGTCCAACTTGGTCCCTGTGGGGGGTTTAGGGAGATAGGTGAGTGTATGGGTTGTCTTAGAGAATGAATAAGGGCCATACTGAGACGTGGAATCACAAGTTGTTGAAACCATGCCTTTTAGACCCATACAATAAAATACTGGTTTTAATCCCCACCAAATCAAATAACATGTGGGTGTAGCATCAATGCGCTGTGTGGTTCAGTTGTGATGGTACAGAATAGAACATGTAAAGTTATTCAGGATATTGGACTTCCAGCTAAGCAATTTATCCTTAAATGATGCCAGTATTACAGACAGTAACATAAGGTTCTGAACAGGAGATGCTTGTGTAAGTATAAAGTGCAAGTAGCGTGTATTGGAAAAGTATTTGCACAAACGGTGTATGATGACATGGACATTGAAAGAACACAAAGAAGATAAGGTGACCTGTGCAGGGACAGATTCAGAATAGTATTTGAACATAATGTACCTAGTGCCAATCAAGGCGAATTCTGAAAGGGCAATGCTGTACAGATATATCTATATAAAGATGTTGATGCAAGGACAACCATTAATATTTCAACTGGGAGCAAATTGTAATGTCTGCCTCGAGCAAACTATCAGCTTTGAGGTCCAATCACAAACAAGAGAAAATCCGCGGGTGCTGGAAATCCGAGCAAAACACACAAGATGCCAGACGAACTCAGCAGACCAGGCAGCATCTATGGAAAAGAGTACAGTCGACGTTTTTGTCCAAGACCCTGATGAAGGGTCTCAATGAAGGGTTTCGGCCCGAAACATCAACTATACTCTTTTCCATAGATGCTGCCTGACCTACTGAGTTCCTCCAGCATTTTACTATGTTGCTTTTTTAAAATCAGTTTTGAGCTGATGCATTTGAAAGCAACATGCCCTGTTCTGTGAGTATGCAACAAGAGTAGATTGAAAATGGTTGGACAATGCACAGAAGGAAGCAAGTTGGTGTATGTTGGCATCCAGTAGAGCAATCTCATCAGCCCCTCTTAGTTCCCTGTGACCCTGTACCCATCCCCTCTCACACAACCATCAACTTTTAATACTTTTGATACTTGGTCTGACACTCCTACATGCTCTCAGGATAGAGGAAAAAGCAGAGTTCCTGGTGTAAACCCATGCAGTCACAGGAAGAATGAGTGAACTCTATGCAGGCAACTCCCACTTGAGGTTACATGATTGGTGAGGTTACAGAAGGCAATGAATCCAAAAAAATGTCAGAAGATATAATGTAGATTTCATCAAGGTAAATGAACAAGATGTCATGAATTTTTTAGGAAATAGTATAGTACAGCATTTATGAATTTCCCAGGTAGACCATGACAAGATTATGTAGATTGATTTGATGCAAGCAATTATTTCAGCTGTGTGGTTCACGGGTGAACATTTGGATATCTTTCTTCGAACAAGGAAATGAAAAGGTCAATAACAACTTCTCTTGGATAAGCGAAAGTAGTCAGTGGTACTTGAAGAGAGATTTGAAGTGGATTTGCGGTAACCAACTAAAGCAATGATACTTTATGGCTATCTATCCTGGTCTATAATGAAAAATCAAGAGACAACCTTAGAATCTGCCTTGTTCCAAGAAACCATAATGATGCTTTGAAAAGTAGTCGTACCCAATGAAGGTACTTTGCAGCAATTTGTATGTTGGCATTTGCAAAGTAGGGACTTTGGCACGTAAAGCCGGATGGAAAAAGAGCATAATTAACTCTTCTGAGCCCACCAGTGGGTACTTACAACATGCCAGAGGAATTTCAGTGTAAACTGCATGCTGTGCTTCAAAGTGTTCGTGGGGTCAAGACCATGATTGATGACAAGATGAAGGGAGAAGCTAAGAAAGAGATTGAGTTAAGAACACGACTGAAGGCTGAGCATCCTAATAGTAACTGTAGGATAAAGCAGCTGGAGCAAACAAACAAAGCAAAACAAGCTAAATTAACAAAAAATTAGAAAAGATCTATGTGGGTCACTGGAATATCAAACACATTTTCAGTGAGGCTTCTTTAAGAGGAACAGACTCATTTTAAGTAATGCAGTCTAGCTTTGAGTTGCTGGACGCTCAACATTCAAAATTGATTCTAGAGGTTCAAGGCACAGGATTTATTGAGCCAATGAACTGAAAAGATCAGAAAAATGGTTTCTTTCATATTTGCTGTTTTAATTTATTTTTTAGCCTGGAAAGTCTCTTGTGTCTACAAAGGGATGTTACTTTCGAAGTGTTTGAAGGGTCTGCTAAGGCTTGATATGAGGGCTCGTACCTGCAAAATTCTGTAATACATGAGGTCCAACATTGCTTCCTCCAATGGTCTCTTCCTGAAACGCTGCTCCAGCGTTGCTAGGAGGGCCCGGTAGTCACGCTGCTCCGCCGGCGTTCGGTTGAAGTGGGCCTGCGAGGCATTCCCCTCCAGCGCCAAGGAAAGGAACACCGCCGTCCCTGTGAGGCTCCTCCGATTGTGCGGCAAGTCTGACTTGCACCAGGTGAGGTGGTACCTCTGTACCTGCGGAGCTTCAGAGTGGACCTTGTGCCACGAATTGCCGAGGCCTGTTGGTCCTCCTCTTGCTCCGGTGGCATCAGTGGTGCCAACAAAGTTGCCCGTCCTCCCATGGCTGCGGCAACTTGGGTTCCCCGGTGCGAGCCATGAGGGAGGAGAGTGATGTGCTCCACCCTGTCCCTGGGTTGGAGAGCCTGGGTATGCCTGTCCTGTTGGGGTTCCCAGGGAAGGCACCATGATCAGTTCCCAGGTCCTCCCTCTGGGTCAGCGTCCCATCCTCGGGAGCCTGGCCCGGCGGTGCGGGGGAGGCATACCGCTCAGTCCCTCAACTTATTCCCTGGGTCTTAAGGTGCACCGTCCAATGTCATTGATCTTCCATCTCTCCCTCGATTTCTAATCCCACTCCTGACACCAAAGTGGCGAGCATTCAGTCCATGATGACAGACAAAAAGAGCTCGTTAATCTCAGCAGCCGGTTTTATTGCGACAAACAGAATAACAGACAGAGCATCATCGCTCAGTGAGAACCAGCTCAGTCACATACAGACAGGGCTAGGTAATTATTACACACCCTGATTACAGTCAGGATGACACACAAACACACAAGAGAACAACTGTATAACATGAGCTAAAATGTCGCAATAAATGAACTTGAACTTCACTATAATTCCACGAACACATTTTATACTTTATCCTTTATTGTCGTCAAACAATTGGTACTAGAACGTACAGTCATCACAGCGATATTTGATTCTGCGCTTCACACTCCCTGGATTACAAATATTAAATATTAAAAATAGTTAAAATTAGTAAATATTAAAAATTTAAATTATAAATCATAAATAGAAAATCAAATAGGAACAATAAATATCGCTAGCTGCCAGGAATGCTGAGGTAAGCAGTTGACCATATCTCCCCCAGAGCACCACACTGCCCCCACCTGAGGGGTCAGCCATCCCCGGCAACCCCAGAGTCCACAACGAAGTCCAAGAGTCCTGGTGTTGGCAGACACTGCCGCCTGGGGCACTGGGGGTGTCTGGAGCCCTCTCCGAGGGGAGGCACTGTTTGATGAGGCAAACTTCTTCTGGGAGGGGCAGCAGACCCATATTCAGCACCCCCCCCCCAGTAAAGTTCTGTCTCCACTGCAGGCATCATAAGTCTGTTTTTGGTGGCCGCTAGCTACATTTTGGTTCTGCCAAGCCACGTCATGAACAGCCCACAGACACCCTCTGGGGTGCTGTAGGGACTGCAGGCTGGGCTCCCCGGGAATCTATGGCTCGGGAGAAGAGCCAAACAACAGATCCACCGGCGTGCGCGGCTTCCCGCCTGAACATGAGCTGGCTGGTGTACAGCTGGTGCTCTCCTGAACTGCTGTCTGGTATGCCCACATTACCAGGGGAAGGTGGCGATTCCATTCATACTGGTGCCAGCTAATGAGGATGACAAGCTGTGTAGCCATGGAGTGGTTAAAGCGCTCCCCCAGACCACCACTTTGCGGGTGAAGTGGGGTGGTTCGCCATTTAGCGACTCCCGGCTGCCTGCAGACCTCATTGAATACCTGCGCCTCAGAATTGCGCCCCTGGTCACTGTGGAGTTCCTCAGGAGCAGAACAACTTCACGAGCCTCTCACTTGTCGGTGGTGGCGCTCTGGTCCTGGACCGCGTATGCCTCTGGCCACTTGGTGAAGTAATCCATGGCCATGAGGACATAGCGGTTCCTGGTGTCATGGGGGGGGGAGGAACGGGCCCAGGATTTCCACCCCTACTGACTCCATTGGGGCCCCCATCACGTACTGCTGCAATGGCATCCCAGACTGGCGGCCCGAACCCTCTTGGGATGTGCATGAACTTCTCCCCATCCTGACGGCACCCAGGCCAATAGAAGCATTCATGCAGCTTGCCCAATGTCTTTGCGACCCTGAAATGGCTGGCCCCCACCAGCCTGTGCACCAACTACAGCACCATGCTGTGGAGCCCCTGGGGGACCATCGGGTGCAGGAGATGTCTGTCACCGTGGGGAAACTGCCACCACCAGAACAGCAACCCGTGACGCACCTCCAGCCGGAGAGTACAGGCCTTTGGTCTCGATCCAGGGCGAGACCTCTGCCCACTCCGGCCACCGTCCCCTCACCTGGGCCAGCGCGGGTTTTGCTTTCCTGCTTCGCGGCTGCTGGTCAATGGAGGGGAGGTCTACCTCGCCGTCAGGTGCCACCGCCACTTGCCCCTGGTTCCGCTGTCTTGCACGGTGTGCTGCGCTGTGGTGGGCTGCTGTGAGACCGGTGGTGGCTGTTACTGTGCCCGCCTGGTCAGCTTCCTGGAGCTTCCCAGCCGGAGAGCCACGGCTTCGGCACCGAGGTAGAGCGATGCCCCTGACACACCCACACAGGCCCCCCAGCGGGACAGCAGGTCCAGGCCAATGATGCAGGACTCTCGGATGTCGGCAAGCCACAGATCGTGCTCCACTGTGTTTTTCCCCACTGCGATGCACAGTCTCCGCTTCCCTCACATCGCCGCACAGTCACCGGTGACCGTCGCCAGCTGGACTGCCATCGTTGTCCACCCAGGTGGGGATGGCTGGTCCGTGTTGGGGAGAACACTGGGACGGAGGATAGTGATGGTTGACCCCGTGACCACCAACATGTGGCATCTGATGCCCTCCACTAAGTAGTCCTTGTATAAGCCTTGCTCTTTACCCAAATGGTCCACTCAGAGAGGCAACGACAGAGGGATTCTGTTGGAGGTCTCGGGCAGCACCGCCTGCTCAGCATTTCCCAATGGCCGTGCTGGGCTGTGGCATGGCACTGGTGTGGGGCAGTCCCAGGCCACGTGGCCCGCCTTACCATATATCATCAGGGGAACATGCTGCCAAAAGCACCCCGACATCAGCACCTTTACAAAGGCGTGGAGTGCAAGCTCTTCCTGGGCTGTGGGTAGCCATGCTGAGCACTGCGGCGGCGATCTGCTGTGAATGCCCCCAGACTTTCTCCCACCCAGCACCATCTGCTGCCCAGTTCTTTCCTAATTGCTTCCTCCAACGGCCTCTCCTCAAAGCGCTGCACCAGCGCCACTACGAGAGCCTGTAGTCACGCTGCTCCACTGGCATTAGGTCAAGGAGGACCCACAGGGCATTTCCCTCCAGTGCCAGGGTAAGGTCCACTGCCACCTTGATGGGGCTCCATCCTTTGTGCCATGCGTCAAGCTTGACTTGAGCAGATACGTCTCCAGGCAGCAGGCACCATTGTACCTGGGGAGCTTCAACGTGGACCTCGTGCCATTAACTGCTGAGGTCTGTAGGTCCTCCTCCTGCTTTGGTGGTGTCAGTAGTGCCTACAAAGTTGCCTCTCCTCCCATGGTTGCGGTGTCTTAGGGTCCCCATTGTGGGCCACGAGGGAGGTGGTGATGCCCTCCGGTGTGTCCCCCATGTTGGGGAAACTGGGTATGCCTGCCCTGTCGGGGTTCTCTGGGAAAGCACGATGCCCAGTTTCCAGGCCCTCTCTCTGGGAAAGCGCGATGCCCAGTTCCCAGGTCCTCTCCCCACGTCAGCGTCCCATCTTTGGGAGCCTGGCCTAGGGGTGTGGGAAGGCATACAGTTCGGTCCCTCGACTTATTCCCTGGGTTTTAAGGCGCTCCATCCAATGTTGTTGCTCTTCAATCTCTCCCTCAATTTCTAATCCCACTCCTGACACCAAAGTGGCGAGCATTCGGTCCATGATGACAGACAGAAAGAGCTCATTTATCTCAACAGCCGTTTTTATTGGGACAAACACAATAACAGAGCGCCATCACTTGGTAAGAACCAACCCAGTCACATAAAGACAGGGAAAGTGATTATTACACAGCCCGGTTATGGTCAGGGACACACACATACACACAGCTGTATAACACAAACTAAAATCTAACAATAAATGAACTGAAATGTCTCACCATAATTCCGTGAATGCATTTGAAAATAAGAACAGTAAATAGCGCTGGCCGCCAGGAATACTGCAGCAAGCTGTCAACCATCCCCCTCTTGGAGAACCACAATATTTTGAGAGATAGAATCTTGGAGGAAAAGTGTACCTATCCAGGAGACTCTTAAAAGACCCACTTTCAAGCACCTTAAAACTGTGCCCTCTCATATTAACCATTTCAGCCCTGGGATAAAACCTCTGACTATCCACATGATCAATGCCTCTCATCATCTTATACAGGTCTATCAGGTCACCTCTCATCCTCCGTCGCTCCAAGGAGAAAAGGCTAAGTTCACTCAACCTATTCTCATAAGACATGTTCCCCAATCCAGGCAACATCCTTGTAAATCTCCTCTGCACCCATTCTATAGTTTCCACATCCTTCCTGAAGTGAGGTGACCAGAACTGAGCACAGTACTCCAAGTGGGGTCTGATCAGGGTCCTATCAACCTGTAACATTACCTCTCAGCTCTTAAACTCAATCCTGCAGTTGATGAAGGCCAATTCACCATATGCCTTCTTAACCACAGAGTCAACCTGCACAGCAGCTTTGAGTCTTATGGACCCGAACCCCAAGATCCCTCTGATCCTCCACACTGCCAAAAGTCTTACCATTAATACTATATTCTGCCATTATATTTGACCTACCAAAATGAATCACATCACTCTTATCTGGGTTGAAATCCATCTGACACTTCTCAGCCCATTTTTGCATCCTATCGACGTCCCGCTGTAATCTCTGACAGCCCTCCACACTATCCACAACACCCATAACTTTTGTATCATCAACAAATCTACTAACCCATCCCACCACTTCCTCATCCAGGGTCATTAATAAAAATTACAAAAAGGAGTCCCAGAACAGATCCCTGAGGTCACCAAACTCCATGCAGAATATGACCCATCTACAACCACTCTTTGTCTTCTGTGGGCAAGCCAATTCTGGATCTACAAAGCAAGGTCCCCTTGGATCCCATGCCTCCTTACTTTCTCAATAAGCCTTGCACGGAGTACCTTATCAAATACCTTGTTGAAATCTGTATACACTACATTTACTGATCTATCTTCATCAATGTGTTTAGTCAAAGCCTCAGAAAATTCAATTAGGATCACAAGGCATGACCTGCTGTTGACAAAGCCATGTTGACTATTTCTAATCATATTATGCCTCTCCAAAAGTTCATAAATCCTGCCTCTCAGTATCTTCTGCATCAACTTACCAACCACTGAAATAAGACTCACTGGTCTATAATTTTCTGGGCTTTCTCTACTCCCTTTCTTGAATAAGGGAACAACATCTGCGACCCTCCAATCCTCCGGAACTTCTCCTGTCCTCATTGATGATGCAAAGATCATCGCCAAAGGCTCAGTAATCCCCTCCCTTGCCTCCCACAGTAGCCTGGGGTAGATCTCGTCCAGTCCCGGTGATCTATCCAACTTGATGCTTTTCAAAAGCTCCAGCACATCCTTTTTCTTAATATCTATATCTGTATGCTCAAGCATTTCAGTCATCCCTACAATTGCCAAGGTCCTTTTCTGTAGTGAATACTGAAGCAAAGTATTCATTAAGTACCTCTGCTGTCTCTTCCGGTTCCATACACACTTTTCCACTGTCACACTTGGTTGGTCCTATTCTCTCACGTCTTATCCTCTTCCTCTTCACATACTTATAGAATGCCTTGGGGTTTTCCTTAATCCTGCTCGCCAAGGCCTTCTCATGGCCCCTTCTGGCTCTCCTAATTTCATTCTTAAGCTCCTTCCTGCTAGCCTTATAATTTTCTAGATCTCTATCATTACCTAGTTTTTTGAAACTTTCGTAAGCTTTTCTTTTCTTCTTGACTAGATTTTCAACAGCCTTTGTACATCATGGTTCCTGTACCCTACCATCCTTTCCCTGTCTCATTGGAACATACCTATGCAGAATGTCATGCAAGTATCCCCTGAACATTTGCCACATTTCTGCTGTACATTTCCCTGAGAACATCTGTTCCCAATTTATACTACCAAGTTCCTGTCTGATAGCTTCATATTTCCCCTTACTCCACTTAAATGCTTTCCTAACTTGTCTATTCCTATCCCCTTCCAATGCTACGGTAAAAGAGATAGGATTATGATCACTATCTCCAAAATGCTCTCCCACTGAGAGACCTGACACTTGACCAGGTTAATTTCCCAATAGCAGATCAAGTACAGCCTCTCCTCTTGTAGGCTTATCTACATACTGTATTGTGTCAGGAAACCTTCCTGAACACACCTAACAAACTCCACCCCATCTAAACCCCTTGCTCTAGGAAAATGCCAATCAATATTTGGGAAATTAAAATCTCTCTCCACCACGACTGTGTCATTATTATACCTTTCCAGAATCTGTCTCCCTCTCTGCTCCTTGATGTTCCTGTTACTATTGGGTGATCTATAAAAAACACCCCATAGAGTTATTGACCCCTTCCTGTTCCTAGCTTCCACCCACAGAGACTCCATAGACAATCCCTCTATGACTTCCTCCTTTTCTGCAGTTGTGACACAATCTCTGATCAGCAGTGCCATGGCCCCACCTCTTTTGCCTCCCTCCCTGTCCTTTCTGATCTAAAGCCTGCCCCAAGCCATCCAAGTCTCTGTAATGGCCACAACATCATAGCTCCAAGTACTGATCCATGCTCTGAGCTCATACGCTTTGTTCATGATACTTCTTGCAATATCTTACAATAGACGCATCTCAAACCATCAGTCTGAGCATTTCCCACCTCCCCCTTTTCTTTCTCCCTAGGTCTACTGTCCCATGATCCTCTCAAATCCCTTTTGCCAATTACCTGTCCAGCTCTTGGCTCCATCCCTCCCCCTCCTGTCTTCTCCTATCATTTCAGATCTCCCCCTCCCCCTCCCACTTTCAAATCTCTTACTAGCTCTTCTTTCAGTTAGTCCTGACGAAGGGTCTCGGCCCGAAACGTCAACTGTACCTCTTCCTAGAGATGCTGCCTGGCCTGCTGTGTTCACCAGCAACTTTTATGTGTGTTGCTTGAAATTCCAGCATCTGCAGTTTCCTCGGTTTGAGTCTGAGCGTATCTCTTCTCTATCAGCATTCACAACACGCTTGAGGAACTCAGCAGGTCGGGCAGCATCCGTGGAAAAGATCGGTCCATGTTTCGGAAATGTTGACCGATCTTTTCCACGGATGCTGCCCAACCTGCTGAGTTCCTCCAGCATGTTGTGAGTGTTGTTTTGACCCCAGCATCTGCAGATTATTCTGTGTTTATGATTCCTACTCCGCTGCAAAGTCTCTTCGAGGTATGCCTACCCTGAAGAAGTTTAAATCTTCTCTTCGACGGGAGCTCAGTGAGACCCTCTCTCACTGCTCCCCTTCTGTGATCTCCGCCTCTCTCCAACTCTTCGACCAGATCCTGACCCAGACCCACTACCACAGCCACGTCTCCTTCCTAGGAATGTGTCTCCGCCGCCATCTGTTACCGCAGGGATTCCAGCTCCGGTTCTCCTATTCTTTCTTCACCTTTCCTGCCTATCACCTCCCTGCCTCCCCTCCCCCACCCTTTTATCTTTCCCCTTACTGGTTTTTTACCTGGAACCCACCAGCCTTCTCCTTCCCACCCTCCCTCCACCTTCTTCATAGGGCCTCTGCCCCTTCCCCCTACAGTCCTGATGAAGGGTTCCGGCCCGAAACATTGACTGATCTTTTCCACGGATGCTGCCCGACCTGCTGAGTTCCTCCAGCGTGTTGTGAGTGTTGCTTTGACCCCAGCATCTGCAGATTATTTTGTGTTTATCTCTTCTCTATCACCTGCCTATCCTCCCTCTCGCACTGTCTACAAGCTTTCTCTATTTGTGAGCCAACCGCCTCTTCCTCCATCTCTTCTGTTCAGTTCCCAGCCCCCAGCAATTCTAGTTTAAACTCTCCCCAATCACCTTAGCAAACCTCCCCACCAGGATATTGGTCCCCCTGGGATTCAAGTGCAACCTATCCTTTTTGTACAGGTCTTGCCTGCCCCAAAAGAGGTCCCAATGACCCAGAAATCTGAATCCCTGCCCCCTGCGCCAACCCCTCAGCCATGCACTTATTCTCCACCTCACTCTATTCCTATACTCACTGTCACATGGCACAGGCAGTAATCCTGAGATGACTACCTTCGAAGTCCTGCTTCTCTACTTCCTTCCTAACTCCCTGTAGTCTGTTTTCAGGACTTCCTCCCTTTTCCTACCTATGTCGTTGGTACCAATATGTACCACGAGCTCTGGCTGTTCACCTTCTCACTTCAGGATATTGTGGACGCGATCAGAAACATGCCAGAGCCTGGCATCTGGGAGGCAAACTACCATCCGTGTTTCTTTCCTGCGTCCACAGAATCGCCTGTCTGACCCCCTAACTATAGAGTCCCCTATCACTGCTGCCATCCTCTTCCTTTCCCTACCCTTCTGATCCACAGGGCCGGACTCTGTGCCAGAGGCACAACCACTGTTGCTTCCCCCAGGTAGGCCATCCCCCCCAACAGTACTCAAACAGGAGTACTTATTGTTAAGGGGGACAGCCCCAGGGGTACTGTCTAGTATCTGACTCTTTCTCTTTCCTCTCCTGACTGTTACCCACCTCTCTGTCTCCTGAGGCCCCGATGTGACTACTTGCCTCTCTATCACCTCCTCACTCTCCCTGACCAGACGAAGATCATTGAGCTGCATCTCCAGTTCCCTAACCCGGTCCCTTAGGAGCTGCAGCTCGCCACGCCTGGCACACATGTGGCTGTCTGGGAGGCTGGGAGTCTCCAGGACTTCCCACATCTGACACCCAGTGCAGAACACTGGCCTCGCAAATGGACATCCTATTCCTCACAAGTAGCTTACCTCGCCTCGAACCGTTATCGCTGAAGCCCCATTGAACCAAAGCCCTCCTCCTCTGACTCCCTCTACTCTGGTGCCTGCTCTATAAAGCCGTCTTCTTTTAAATCCTTCCCGTCGGTCAACTTGCTGACGTCCACGCACTTGTGCAGTCATGTCTCAATCAAACCGCTGAGGAAAAACTGTCTTTTAAATTCTTCCCACCGGTCAGACTCGCTGATGTCCATCCCTGTCCTCAGGGAGCTCCAGCTTCCTCCCACATTCCAAAGACGTATGGGTGAATTGGTCATATGGGTCTTATTGAGCAGCATGCGCTCATTAGGCCAGAAAGGCTTTTTACCGTGCTGCATCTCTAAATAAATAAATCTACTGTACATCCACTGGTTCTTTTAGACTCTATGACTCACCACGTCAATACCTCAAGCACCCTCTCTCTACCTTCTCAAGTGGTTGTCTGTGTGGCTGACAGCAGTGGAAAAGATTAGTTGTAATGAGTGTGTGAATGGCTGTTAATGTTGTTGGAGGTGTTGCAATTGCAGTCTTTTATTCTGTATGATGCTTAGAATTTGTGCTTCACAGCTTCAGGAAGAAAATAAAGTACTGTTTATTTTGATCTGCCTTTCAGGAGTCTTTCTTAAAAATCTTTGTAGACCCATTTGTAAGAAATTGTTAGTTTGAGAAGATTCACTAGCTAAGAACAAAATGAAAATGTGAAGCCACATTGATTTCCACACCTCCATTTCCAACAATCAGTTTGGCGTTGAATCAAAGAATAGCCAATTATTGCACCTCATACAAATTAATGTGCACATTCTTTCCTCTAGTCTGCTGTTCCTTAACCTTGTGCATAGCCTACTGTAGAGGAAAGTGTAGTATTAATCTTCCAGGATTCACGGAACAATAGCAGAAATGGTAGAAACAAGAGAGCAGACTATAGGATGTGAGATTATAAAGTACCAACCGTATTATGTTCAGGGTTAGATGAAAATCTAGGGATATAGATTAAATATTCTGCCAGAATTATTAATGTTTTCTTCTTACAGAACCGGAATCAGAAACATGTTTAATATCATTGGCATACGTTGTGAAATTTGTTGTTTTGTAGCAGCAATGTAACATAATAATTAGAAAACCTTAAATTAAAATAAAAAACATATTTTAAAATTTAAATTAAATAAGTAGTTCAAAAAGATCAAGGAAACAAACTGAGGTAGTGTATATGGGTTTATTGTCCATTCAGAAATCAGATGGTGAAGAGGAAGAAGCTGTTGCTAAAATGTCGATTGTGTGTCTTCAGGCTCCTGTATCTCCTCCTTGACAGTAGCGATCAGAAGGGGGCATGTTCAGTGTGATGAGGGTCCTTAATGATGGTGCTGCCTTTTTGATAGTTCACTCGGAACACAAACTCAGGACTCAGAGATGAATGCACAAGACACCCACATTCAAAAGACAAGTAGCATGAAAACAGAAGGAAAACTTAAGGCTAAACCAGTCACGTAATGGGTTCTAGTTAAAACAAATTAATGATGTTCAGGACTGTCGGACCAGTGGGTTTGGCTTTCCACTTGTGACCTTCCTATATGGGTGGTGTCTCAGAAATTGGCTTATCAGTCCTTTTAAAGTTCTATGGAGAGTCAATCCGGTGTCATGCTGTCTACAATTACCATGAACTCTGCGTGTTCATCCTACCTTTCATGTTTCCCTCCTTAAACCCAGGCTTTCTAGTCCCTTGGCCCCTGTTTCCAAATCTCCTGGACCTCTTCATTTTGTTGACTGTCAACAAGTATACAGGTGTCCCCCGCTTTTCGAACGTTCGCTTTACGAAACCTCACTGTTATGAAAGACCTACAGTAGTTACCTGTTTTCGTTAACAGAAGGTGTTTTCACTGTTACGAAAAAAGGCAGCGCACGCCCCGAGCAGCCGTTCTCCCCCGGATTCGGAACGGCATTCTGGCCGGCATTGCTTAAACACATGCCTGTGAGCATCCGTTTGCAAGATGAGTTCTAAGGTATCGGAAAAGCCTAAAACAGCTCGTAAGGGTGTTACACTTAGCGTAAAACTAGACATAATTAAGTGTTTTGAACATGGTGAACGAAGCAAAAACAAAGTGAGTTTGGCTTGTGGAAGCTGACGAAGATAATGTTGAAGAGGTTTTGGCATCCCATGACCAAGAACTGATAGATGAAGAGCTGATGCAATTGGAAGAGGAAAGGATAACAATCGAAACCGAATGCAGTAGTGAACGGACCGAAAGTGAAGTCGTCCAGGAACTGAACATGAAGCAACTACGTGAGGTTTTTGCTGCAATGATAAAGTACGACTTTAATTTTGAAAGGGTACATTGGTTTAGGGCATATTTGCAGGATGGTTTGAGTGCTTACAAAGAACTGTATGATAGAAAAATGCGCGAGGCTAAGCGGTCAAGCATACTGTCATTTTTCAAGCCTTCCACATCAGCCACAGAAGATGTCGAACCTCGACCTTCGACATCGAGGCAGGCAGACATAGAAGAAGATGACTTGCCTGCCCTGATGGAAACAGACGACGATGAAATGACACCCCAGTGTCCCACCACCCCAATCTCCGGGCTGCTGACAGATACCGATTCGTGGAGAATGCAGCAGTAAGTAGCCAGGAAGCACCCAGCACATCTTTGAGAAAAAAAGCCGAAATAAACTAGCTAATTAATTAGGTGCCGCCCTGCACATAAATGTCGGCCCAGATCAGAGGCAATTGTCGATTGCGTCGCCTCTGGTCTGGGCTGACATTTATGAGCCGGGCGGCACCTAATCAATTAGCTTGTTTATTTTGGCTTTTTTCTTAAAGATGTGCTGGGTGCGTCCCAGCCACCGCTGTACCCCTGCATACTTTGCAGATCGGTATCAGTCAGCGGCCGGGAGGGTCCAACGACTCAGTCTAACACACCATCATCAGTGCGCTTGGCGCTGTCCCAATTCCAGTAAGTGATACTACACTGTACATACATTATTTCTACTTTATATCGGCTGTGTATTTTTACGTGTTATTTGGTATGATCTGGCAGCTTCATAGCTTAAAGGTTACTGGAGAGAATGTTTCTGCCCAGAGCGCTTGCGTGAGATTTTCGCTACGGAGAACAGTTCAGCAATGATTGTGGAAAATTATTTCTACTTTATATAGGCTGTGTATTTATCATATCATACCTGCTTTTACTATATGTTACTGTTATTTTAGGTTTTATGTGTTATTTGGCATGATTTGGTAGGTTATTTTTGGGTCTGCGAACGCTCACAAATTTTTCCCATATAAATAAATGGTAATTGCTTCTTCGCTTTACGACATTCCAGCTTACGAACCGTTTCATAGGAACACTCTACCTTCGGATGGCGGGGGAAACCTGGTATACAGTTCAGTGACTGCTTGACTCTCATTTTTCTTCTGGTAAAGTACAGTAGCTTGTGGACTGGGAGGATTATGATCTGGAGGAGAGATACTGGGTTCCCTCCCGCAACATTTTGGATCCTCAGTTAATTACTGATTAGCAGATAGTGCCCCGATGCTCCTGAGCACCATTAATTTGTTTTAACTAGAACTTGTTAAGTGATTGGTTTAGTGTTAAGTTTTCCTTCTGATCAACGATTGGCCTAACGCTGCTGCTGTTGGGAGTTGCCATTAAAATTGATCTGGCCTTTGACCATGTCTGCCTGCAACTCTTAAGTAACTTATTGGCTGCCGGGACACCCACCTTGGACTCTTGCTCTGGGAATAGAGGAAGACTTTAGCTGAATTGACATTCACTGTGTGACGTCCCAATGGAGGGGTGTAACTCCTGGTCAGAGGAGGCTCATTGGGAGAGCACGGCTCCTACTCTGATGTCCGAGGCATCGACCTCCACTACAAAAGATAGGTCCAGATCAGGGGGAGCAAGTACAGGTGCTGTGCTAAATCTGTTTTTAAAATCACATAAAATGGCTTCTGCCTCTGGAGTTCAACGGAAAGGCCCTGCAGACCTTTTAGTGAGGTTGGTAAGTGGAGCTGCAATAGAATCTGGTTCATGCCATCCTTCTGCTGCCCCCTGGCAGATGAATGCCATATGTAATTGATCAAACTCCACTGGGTGCATGATAACTGAGTCCTGCTGTAATGCAATCTTGAGGCAAACAAACCCAGGCTCAGAGTAAAATCAAGACTCGAAAGTAGAAAGTAATAACGAGGATTTATTTGACGGACATAACAGAAGAATAACAAATGACCCAGAGCATACTTACTCGAGAGGGCTAGAGTACAGAGAACGTTTGTCCACTCAGAACCTGAATTCAGGACTCAGCGATAAACGCTAGTTGTGACAAACTTAAATAGTGCATCTAGTACGAGAACCCCGTGTGAATCAAAATCAAGACTCAGTAAACTAAAAACAGGGTGTATGAGGAACCTGCACTCAAAAATCAAGTGGCACAAAAAACAGAAGGAAAACTTGGTGACTAAACCAATCACTTAACAAGTTCTAGTTAAAACAAGTAAATGATGTTCAGGAGTATTGGAACACGGAGTCCAAACGCTCTCTGGCGCCCCGCCCTGGTCTGAAGAATTCATGACAGGACCCCCCCTCCTATGGCCGGCCCCTGATGGTCCGGGGTGATCTGGATATCTGCTATGACAGTCCATAATTAATGGAGGATCCAAAATGTTATGGGAGGGAACCCTGCATCTCTTCTCTGGGCCATAACCCTCCCAGTCTACGAGGTACTGTACTTTACCAAGGAGTTCATGACATATCTTGTTTCTGATTAAAAATATGGAATCTGTTATGAGGGCGTTTTGGCTTTATTCTGTTCTTTCCCTTAATTTTCCAAACTTTCTCTCAATCTCCTCAGGCAAGTAGGAAATAGTTCCCTGTCTTGCCAGGCCTATGAAAGTTAAGTGACTCCAGGAATTCCATTCAGCTTCCTTGAGAAAATCATCTGCACTTCTGACACTATATCAGGAAGCGAGGAAATTTGAAGCATGATATGAATATACTATTCATATATTAATAAAAATAATCACTGTCCTTCATCTTTAATTATTTACTTGGTGCAGATTTTCTGATATATTTTAGCCTACATAATGACAAAATTAATTCAATGGCTTTGAAGTTACTAGAGTGCTGAAGGCATGAAAGCTTTATAATAAATATAATTTTTTTTTCATTTTTACTACAAACATTAGGCAATCACTTTATGAAAAGTTTTTAAATTGTTTAGGACTAAACAGGAAATATATAAATAATTAGAACAACTGCTCCCTAATAATATTCATGATTTTACATTTTTCATATTTTTGACTGTACTTAATTGTCACTTAGGAAACCTCTATAACACAGTTGGGAAAAGATGCACAAACTTTGAAGTAATTGGATTGAAAGTGGACCAATCTCCTTGTATGGTAACATCAGAAAAAGTATCTAATCTCGGGTGTGGTGAAAAGAAAATCTGCAGTGCCCACACTCTGGTAACTTTTTTAGATCTCCCATTGAAAATTCTGTTGATGGTATACTAGGCTTATCACAATTACATTATTTGTTCCCAATTATTTTCCAACATTTGCATCCTAGTAAATGTGCTTCTAAGTAGTGATGCATTCTTGACTTCTTGTGATGCCAAGGGTTTGTCATGAGTGGAATAAAACTCTCTGTCTGTAGACTCGGGAACTTTGACATTTCTAAAATGAATCAAATTATTTTGTATCTTCTGGCTATTAGTGTTGGCCATGTTATATTTTGTCAGGGTGCCATGACAACCACTTTTAAGTCTTCACTGCCACCACAATATAAACTAATTTAGGCATATTTGGATTTTGTACTAATACCACCTAAAACTGCTATGTTTCAAACATGCACAGACATGACTTTTGCAAGATAATGAACTTGTTGCAAATAAATCTGATCGTGAAAATGAGATTTGGCAACTTCAGCAAAGCTTCTTTGCAAGTGTTGCAATGAGAAAGAAAGGCCTTTTGGGGGTGGGAGGAAGCTTGATCTACATCAGGCTGCTGTTTACCGATTACAGCTCAGCATTCAACACAGTCATATCCTCACTTCTAATTAACAAGCTGCAAAAACTGGGCCTCTGTACCTCACTCTGCAACTGGATCCTCGACTTCCTCACCCGGAGACCACAGTCAGTGCGGATCATACGTAACATCTTCTTCTTGCAATCAACACTAGCACACCTCAGGGATGTGTGCTTAGCCCACTGCTCTACTCTCTCTACACCCACATTTGCGTGGCTAGGCACAGCTCAAACGCCATCCATAAATTTTTGAAACAGTGAGTCACCTGGGAGGAGGTAATGGGATCTATGAGCAAGGATCATGTAGCTTTGGCAACAGTGAAAACTCAGTATAAATGTTGGTGTCTTTATATTCATTCCTGTAATTCCTTTCTTAAAGATATGAACCTGATCCTACAGAAGAAAATACATGGATGTTATAAACTTGAAATGTAAACAGAGAATTCTGTAATTTTTTAATAAGGTTGGTCAGCATCCATGGAGAGAAAAAGAATTTTTCAAGAACATACCAGACATACCAGACAAACCAAAAGCTGTGGATGAATCAGGAGATTCATATTCCACTGAGGGCTAGATTTGCGGTATTCAAGATCAGTGATCCAGAACTATGCAAGTAGACCGGGTACAATCTACGGAAGGCTACTTTAAGAGTGAGAAAGCAATTCCGATTAAAGCTAGAGATGGAATTGGATGCATGTCTGCTCTGGCAGGGTTTTGCGAGGCATTTCTTCCCACAAAGTGAAACCGAACATCATGAATGGCTGCAATGCTTCACTCCCAGATGAGCTCAATGTCTTTTATGTACGATTTGAAAGGGAGAATAAAACTACACCTATGCCAATCCCTGCAGCTTCCGGTAGCCCTGAGATCTTTGTCTCGGAGGCTGACGTCTGAACATTTTTCAAGCGGGTGAACCTTCGCAAGGCATCAGGCCCCAATGGTGCACCTTTTCCCCTCCACCATCAGATTTATGAATGGACAATGAAACCATGAACATCACCTTACTTTATTTTGCTCTACTTATTTAATTTATTTTTAATATATACTTGTTGTAATTTATAGTTTATTTTGTTATGTATTGCAAAGTACTGCCTCCACAAAACAACAAATTTCACAAATTATGCCAATGATATTAAACCAGATTGTGATTCTGATTCTGAATTAATGTTCCAAGTTAGTAAGCGTGCCAATTTATTCAACTTCAGACAAAATGTAATTACCTTCTTGCTCTATGGTCCTAATCCGGTTGCCTTTACCACCTGCCTACAAACCAGTATGCAGAATTGTTCTATCTTTGCATGGCATTTGCACAATATAAAAGCTTCGTGTGATACTTATGTGGTGAGCCAGGATTCTGTTGGAGCCCAAAGGAGCAAAAAGGGAAGCTTTCAAAAATTTACCAAAGTTGCAAAAGCAAAACTCTAGAATTTTTTCAGCAAATCCTATTTTCCTCAAATGACTTTCCAAAAGGAAGCCAGTCCTGTTTCCAAGAGAGGAGGTTAGTTCAATGACTGAGGGTCGTCTAGCTTGACAAGTAAACATTTAGGGTAACAATGTTATGCAGGATTTAACATGCTTATAGCAACTAACTCTTCAGAGTCAAAGTTACCGAAAGGAAATTGGTATGAAGTTTGAAGGTAGGGCTTAAAACTAGATGCTTGAATTGTTGTCTGGGGATACAAGACCTTGAGTGTCTTAGAGACCCTGAGAAAATTGTGGCTTATATGTGGATGCTGAAAAATTGAAAGCATCATCATTAAAATCAACTTTATATATATTTTATCAAAAGCGAAGGTTTTTTCCAAATTTCTGTTCTGTTTGTGTGTAAGAATATTTTTCAATAGAACAACTCTGGTGAAATGTTTCTGTTGATATGTTGGGGAATTCATAGAGCAGTTTATTTTAAAGTAATTTATTATTAGCTTAACATACAGAAGAAAAAAGATGTTGATTATAATAGCAGTACAGTAGCCTCTAGGGATGAAGGTTTTTGTAACCAGTCTGACTCATTTGCAGTTTCTGAGGTTCTTGACTTCATACATTCATGAAAAGAAAATATGATTCCACCAGTAAGTGGCTAAATGTCCATTTGCCAACTGGGAATATAAATAGAACCTTGCACTAATAATGATAACAAAAACAGACATTTGCTCACTGCTACTTCAAATCTGTCCTCAGTCTGAAAAGCCTTAAGAGCTCAGAATTGGGCTCTTACTCTTACACATTTCTTACACAGAGACACATATTTTCCATCAAATTATTCCCTGCTCCCCAAATCTAAACCTGATAGATCAGATACAAATTGATCAGAGTTGGTGAGAGGACAGTCTTAATAGCCAGAAAATAGACGACTACTTGGCAGCAAGTGAAGTACATACTCTTACAAGCTAACTGTAAAAGTTTGTATTCCCTAGAGAACCACTGGCTTTTTAATTACAGAACACTTTCCTTAGTCGATGTGATTCAATGTCTGATATATGCCAATGATTTCCATCTGGGCATTGATTTACTGTTACATTGGCACAGCGGCTGGTGCGATTGCCTCACAGTTCCGGAAGCTGGGCTTCACTCCTGACCACCAATATTTCTGTGTGCAGTTTGAACGTTCACTCGCTGACTGCATGGAGTTCCCTAGGTGCTCTGGTTTCTAACAACATCCTACGCACTTGTGGATCGGTAGATTAACCAGCCACTCTAAATGATCCCTAGCCTTGGATGGGTGGTCGGAGAATCAGGAGGTATTTGGCAGTGTGTGATTGAGAATGCAGCAGGAAATGGGTGGGTTAATGGGATTGCTCTCAAAGTGGCATTGATGCAACAGGCCAAAAGGCTTGCTCCTATGTTGTAAGAAAACAGGAAAAGATTAAAAATATGAAAAAATATCTTTTAAAGAAATAATCTTTTTAAGAGAATCATTCCTAGTCTGTAAACATTATTATTTTACATATTTTGAACTCCGGAACAACTTACAATTTAATCACAATGTCATTGCTTAACTGCATTGACTTTGACCTCCAAGAATAACTTCAAAATCTCTTCCTAAAATAAATGGAGAGATGGTTAAATTAGGTCTTGCTGGCCCTGCTACGTACCATCCGACATACATCTCTCTTAGATATTGATTAAGCTCAATTCTTGCTTTCGAGGACTGGTTTCTATGTTGGAGAATCTTGAGAATGACCTTGACAGGGTCTTGAGACTGCCCTTGGTATAAGGCACCATCCTGATAAAGGAGTTTAAACATATGTTTGTGCTACCTCAAGCACAATTTGGTTAGTGATCGGGAATTTAATTGCCTCCTAATGCTCCTTAATGAGTCTGCATTGTATTTTGCTGGCCAACAGTCTAATTAATAACTTCTCCTACCAGCTGAACTGGAGTGAAAGAAGCCGTTAGTTAGGATTGTGAGCTAATTAAAGCCACATCCAGCTTTCATTGTTCACTTGCTGAGTGAGATTGATTATCTACACTACTTCAAAAGTGGACTGCCAGATTTTCTGGGGCATTTTGTCACGACCACCTTTCGACAGTTTTTTTTTGCCTGGAAGTTTTCTGCCTGTATGTAAGAGTGCCACTAAAAAGGAAAATGCATGAGTCATCAGGGAGAGCTGGTCATGGGGATCTTGCTAGGAGTCCAGAAGAGAAACAGGAGAAAGGTAGTCAGTACAGCCCATGAAGTCAAATCAGTGAACTTAACTGCTGAGTTATGTGACAAATCTAATGCTGGAGGAAATCAGCAGACCAGGCAGCATCTATGCAAAAGAGTACAGTTGATACGAAGGGTCTTGGCCCAAGGTGGAGGGTCTCGGCCTGAAACGTCGACTGTACTCTTTCCCATAGATGCTCCCTGGCCTGCTGAGTTCCTCCAGCATTTTGCGTGTGTTGTTTGGATTTTCAGCATCTGCAGATTTTCTCTTGTATGTAACACATCTGTGCTGAGGCAGCTAAGAAGTTTTTTGGTGTGTTGGCCTTCAATAGTTGGGGGATTGAGTTCAAGGTAAGGTAAGGTTGAAGCTCTATAAAACTCTGGTTAGACCACATTTAGTGTACTGTGTTCAGTTCTGGTCACCTCTTTAAAGGAAGGATGTGAAAGCTTTAGAAAGGGTGCAGAGAAGATTTCCAGGATGTTGCCTGCATTAGAGAGCCTGCCTTATGAGGATAGTTTGATCGAGCAAAGGCTTTTCTCTTTGGAGTGAAGAAGGATGGGAAGTGACTTGATAGAAGTTTAGACAATAATAATAGACATAGATAGAGTGGACAGCCAACAACTTTTTCCCAGGGTGGAAATAGCTAATTCCAGATTTTAAGGTGATTGAGGGAAAGTACAGGGGGAATAATAGAGACATTTTTTACACAGAGAGTGGTGGGTGCATGGAATATGCTGCCAGGGGTGATGGTAGAGGCAGATATGTTAGAGTCACTTAAGAGTCTTACATAGGCAAATGGGTGAAAGAAAAACAGTGGGCTCTGTGGGAGGGAGGGCTAGATTGATCTTGGAGTAGGTTAAAAATTGGGCAGAACATTGTAGGCCGAAGGGCCTATATTGTGCTGTAATGTTCTATGGATGTACAGTACTGGATAGTCTGGGCTGTTTCTGGGGATCGGTGTACAGTACTTTGAGAATGTCTGCATGTCATGAGGATAAGCTTGGAGTCTCAGCAATCACAAATAATTGTAAGAGGGATGACTTCATTCCTTTCAGCATTCCGTCCTCTGTTCTGGCCAGGGTTGCTAATCCCTTCTAGTTATAGAGTTCAAAAGGAAGATCTGGCAATTGCCAGTGAGTGGATTAGCAGGTGTGTTATGTGAGGTTTTGTATGGTTGTAGGGCTTTCAGGAACCTCTGGTCCTGGCGAAGCTGTGGGAAGGTTAGTGTGTAGTTAGATAGTGAATGCATTGTGTTAATGTTGCAATGCTATTGGTAGTTCAGCTGCTCTCTCACTTCCTTTAGAATTTAAGATAAATTAGTATTTACTGTGAAACAAACCACTGTGTGTTGTCAGTTATTTACTCAATTTATTCCAAAGTTTGCAGTTTTACTTTAGTAATGTTTGTGTATGTCACACTAACTCATGCAGGCACCCAGTCATGTACCATGATGTGTAATGGCTTGCAAAGCCACTGTATTCATTGATGACTGCATGGACAAGGGCCATTCATGTAAAGCCAGTACTTCACTATGCTAGAAGACTCACTTTGTGGATACTTAAAGTGGGCTGGTTTTAGTATCGCCGGTGCACCAAACTGTTTACTAGTAAATAATTCAGTTCAAAGCCTAATTCTTGTTGTTGGGACTTCCCACCCCATTGTTAGATCATAATCCCCATCGGGTGGGAGATACAAAAACCTGAAAACACGTACCGCCAGCTCATGGACGGCTTCTCTGTCACTGTTATCAGACTCGCGAATGAACCTCCGTATGATAAGATGAACTCTCGGCCTCACAGTCTATCTCGTTATGACTTTGCACTGTATTGTTTAGATGCACTGCATTCTTTTGGTAACATTTACACTACGTTCTGCATTGTTATTGTTTAACCTTACTCTCGCTCAATGCACTGGGTAATGATTTGATCTGTATGAATGGTACGCAAGACAAGCTTTTCACTGTATCTTGGTACATGTGACAATAATAAGCCAATACCCTTTACAAAGCCTATCAACACATTTCAAATTTGCCCCCTTCATTCTCCCGCCCCCAACCCTCCAGAACAGAACCCTCTGGTCCTCAGTCACAACTCTATTCCAACACCCAACCCACTCTTCCTCCAAGCTCACCTGCTGTTTCTCTACTGCAACCATAAGACCATAGGACGGCGGAGCAGAATTAAGACATTTGGCCCATCGAGTCAACTCCGCCATTAAACCATGGCTAATTTATTACCCCTCTCAAGCCCGTTCTTCTGTCGCCTCCCCAGAGCCAACAGCCTGTGGCTTGTTTTCTTCAGCTCGTTCCACAGTGGGTGCCTTGCCTAAAGATTTTGTGCATAATACAATTTTGCTGCAGTAGGTCCTCAGACAGTTGCCGTATATCACATTCTGGTGTAGAAGAATATCTTGGTGAGACATTAATAGAATTATGTCAAATCATTAGATATTTTGTGGCACGAAACTCATGCCCAGAGTGATTGTGGTTGGCACTAAACTTCGTGCCAATATTGTTCAACATCAATGTTATGAGTCCTGACGAAGGGTCTCGGCCCGAAACGTCGACTGTACCTCTTCCTAGAGATGCAGCCTGGCCTGCTGCGTTCACCAGCAACTCTGATGTGTGTTGCTTCAATGTCATGAGTTATCTTTGTCAACCTCTGTCAAGGTACAGAATTGTCCTCTTCAACCAGGGCCTTCACAGCTACTTCTGAGAATCTGCAAATGTTCTTACTTGGTCTCTAAAGTGTCTGAATAAATGGCATTCTGGTGGGGGTGCAATGCTTAAATAAATAGGCTAGACTTCCTGGGCTAAATAATTAAGCTAGCCTTGCTGGGCCAGAGACTGAAATCCACCGAGAGCCGTGGAGTTTAAATTCAGTTACTAATGTGGAATTTAGAACAAGAAACAACTAGTCTTTGTACTGATGACCACAGGAACTACTAGACTGTTGCAAAGTGGTTTGGCCTATATGTCTGACTTGCATCTTTCTGAATGGTGAAGACCTGACTTTCTCCATGCATTACAAACTCATTTTGGAGTTACCTTCTTCACTGTGTTAGTGCCCACAGTCATGCACTTGTGAATTTTATTCAATCCAGGTGCGTAATGAATACCTTTTTAGTTTGCATCTTCTTATGTTGACAGAAAGATAACTAATTTGCAGTGAGCGCTTTTTGTTTATTTAAGCACTTACTATGCAATGCCTAATGTTGAGACAAATGACACCATCTTATATTGATTGCAACATAGCTCATGCATGATCGTCAAATTATAAAATGCTTTGCAGATACTGATTTGCAACGGCATCTCAGTTCACATTTCATTTGTGTCTTTATCTCAAGTAGAAACACTACAACTGCCAATTTAAATGCAAACATTAATTGGAACTGAAAGGCATTCATAATGTGCTTTTGTCAGGTTTGCTGAACTTAATTTATTAATCGTATCTGAAGCAACAATGTCTCAGGAAGTTCTAGGCAGTATTTAATTAAGTTTATCATCATCATGGGAAGTAGAGGAAAGTTTTGTTCCGATACCAAAAGTTGAGTTGTGTACCAGAGATTTCTGAGGAGCCATGCAGACCATCTGTTTTCCAAAGCACTGGGTTTTAAATTCCCAGCCTGCTGAGATTACTGGCTGGACACACAATGCATTAGTCTTTCTCATTTTGTTTCCCTTATAAAGAAATCAGATTCTAATTAAATGCTAACTCTTTAACTGCCAGTGCTCTACAGCAATTTTAGTACATTTTTAATTCTTATGAAATCTCAAAATTTTGGCTTACTTACTCTGCCTGTTAGAAATTTACTTAACAGAATAACTTGAGGTGGTAACAAGCAAAGTAGACGAGGGGCAACTGACGAATGTATTCCATATCCAATGTTGCCAGTACAAACTGGGTGAGCAAATAAACTCCAAGGAGGATAGAATGAGACTACAAAGAGAAATAGACTGGTCGTGTAAGTGGAAAGTGGAGTGGAAAAGTTCAGTTTAATGAGTAGTTTTGAAAACTAATTAGTATTTCCGTAACTTCCTTATTTGGAAGTGAGTATCATTGAGTAATTGAAATTTTATCCACATTTATGATATTTGCTCCTTTTTATGTGTCTCTTCTAAATTTTGATGATATTTCTGCAGGTCTTTCATCACCTTTCTCTGAAAGATGGCTTAGTTTCACCGTTGTCCTTTTGTGTTTCTAATATGTTTGACGAATCATTTTATATTGCTCTTATGTTGCCCACAAATCTAATTTGCAAATCACCTTTTTAAAAAAAAATTGGTATTTGATTTGATTTTCTTCTGTGTTATCAGCCTTGAGCATGTTTCAAGGAAAGCGCCAGGCCCAGACAGAGTACCTGGTCGAGTACTGAAAACCTGTGCTGACCAACCGGCTGGTGTAATCACAGCTATCTTTAACCTCTTGCTCTGCCTGTGTGTGGGTACCCACCTGCTTCAAGCAAGCTTCAATCGGACCAGTGCCCAAGGTCACATGGTGACCTGCCTCAGTGACTGTCGCCCAGTGGCAATTGCATCCACGGTGATGAAGTGTTTTGAGAGGCTGGTGTTGAAGCATATCAGCTCCTGTCTGAGTGGTGACTTGGATCCTCTCCAATTCACCTACCGAAGCAACAGGTCTGCAGCAGATACTATCTTGTTGGCTCATCACACATCTGGACAGCAAAGATGCATACATCAGGATGCTCTTTATTGATTATAACTCAGCATTTAATACTATTATCCCATCAAAATTAATCAGTAAGCTCCAAGACCTTGGCCTCAATATCCCCTTGTGTAAATAGACTCTGAAGTTCCTCACTTGTAGACCCCAGTCAGTTTCGATTGGCAAAAACTTCTCCACCATCTCCATCAGCACAGCACCCCCATCTACTCACTTTATACCTACGACTGTGTGGCTAAGTACAGCTCCAACACCATATATAATTTTATTGATGACACCACTGTTGTGGGATGTATCAAAGATGGTGATGAATCAGCATACAGGAGGGAGATTGAAAATTTGGATGAGTGGTGTAATAGCAACAACCTCTCACTCAATGTCAATAAGACCAAGGAACTGATTGTAGACTTCAGACAAAGGAAACCAGAGGTCCATGAGCCAGTAATCATTGGAGGATTAGGGATGGAGAGGGTCAGTAACTTTAAATTCCTGGGTGTCACTATCTCAGAGGACCTGTCTTGGTCTCATCATATATGTATAATTGCGAAGAAAGCACAACAGCGCCTTTACTTCCTCAGGAGTCTGTGGAGATTTGGCATGTCATCAAAAAACTTGGCAAACTTCTACAGACAGGGGGAAGGTGTGCTGACTGCTGCATTATGGCCTGGTCTGGGAACACCAATGCTTTTGAGTGGAAAATCCTGCAAAAGATAATGGATTTGTCCCAGTACATCACGGGTAAAACCCTCCCAACTATTGAGCACATCTACATGAAATATTGCTGTAGAAAAGCAGCATCCATCATCAAAAATCCTCACCACCCAGGGGTAGAAGGTACAAAAGCCTCATGACTCACACCACCAGATTTAAGGACAGTTACCACCCCTCAACCATCAGACTCTTAAACAAAAGGGGATAGCTACATTCATTTAAGGACTCTGTTATATTGTTATTTCATGCTTGTTATTTATTGCTATTTACTTATATCTATATTTGCACAGTTTGTTTACAGTTCCTGCTGTTTACAGTTACTGTTCTATAGATTTACTAAGTATGCCTGCAGAAAAAGAATCTCAGGTTTGTGTGTGGTGACATGTATGTACTCTGATTATAAATATTACTTTGAACTTTAAATGATTTATTGTTAAGCAGAGCTCCTGTTCTATCCTGGAATTTTTGCTTTTTTTTGTATTTCATATTTAATCTGTCCTACCTTTAATTATCTGCAATTCTTCCATTTTTTAAGCTGCTAGAAAGGATTCCTTTATTTTCAAAGCCTCCTTTTAAAGCAAATACCATTAAAATATCATTTATTTGTCTCCTTTGATTCAAACCGCAGCATTGAACATTCTGGGGAGTATACCTTGTTTCAGGATGATTCCACAACCAGTTGCCCGTAGTGCATATTTATTAAGTAAGTCATGCTCACTTCTATTGGTCAAGATGCACACTTGTTGCAGTTGATAAGGTTTCCTAAGACAACTTTGGTTATCAGAAGGTCAACTATCTATCTGAAAGTCATTGTGGAAAGAAAATATTTGCATGCAAGTAATATTTGGAAATTACCTGACCAAAGAAGCATCACTACCCTTATCAGATATTATCCAGGAAGGAGGCAAGTTTACAGCAGTCCAATCCATCAGAAATATTTGTTTGGAAGAAACACTGGATAGATAACTCATTGTTATCTCTGTACCGTATAATAATACTCTGTACCATAACAGCTGAGCCTGCAGAGAAACAGCAGCAACAGCTTCAAGGATTCAACATCTATGTGGTTGGTCCTAGGCTGACATCTCCAACTTCAAAAAACAGGCGTGTGGCCTACATCTTAGGCACAAAGAAAATGCACAAACCAAATAGGTGACATATGAATAGAAAAATTGAAATTGTGCTTCCAGGATCTGGGAGAAGGGGAGGGCAGCAGTATTTGCAGGAGGTTTCAATATAAAATGATGTCAGAATGCTTATTTCTCACAGGAAACGTGAGTGGAATGCAGCAGTGCTACGTAATCGCAGACAGATGCACTGTTTAGTTTGGACTCAAGTTCCTCTCCAGGGAGTTGAGTACGGTAATGCTGGGCTGCCCCTCCAAGGAAGGACTGAGATGTATTGTAATGACAAAGAAATTGCTTTGGATGAGAAGTTATACTGAGGTTTAGCTTAACCCCTAAAAGCGACGTAAAATATCTCTTAGCATTATTTTGAACAAGAGCAGTGGAGTGATTTCCAGTGCCATGGATATTTATTCCTTATTTAAAATCACTCAGACAGATCGCCTGGTTACTAGCATGTCTTTATTTGTGACAGCTGCTATGCTTCCTACATTGTAACAGTGGCTTTGACTTGAGAAACACTCAGCTGATTCCAAAGTACTGTGTGGTAGTCCTACGGTTGAGAAAGGGAATAACTAATAGTAAAACCTTCTTTGTAACAGAGTTTTGAACTTTTCTCTGGCTGTTATCATTTTCCCCGAGCACTTTTGCCAAACCCAGAAAACCCATAGCCTTTGTCAAAGCTGGAGACCAACCACAACCTTGGCCCGGTTCACAAGCAAGCTTGATCACCAAGGCCACTGACTGGCAACTGAAAGTCGATCTTGGCAAGCAATTAAAGTTTCATGATTTTGTTAGGTTATCATCACTGAGGCCTGACATGGTCATTCGGTCAGAAACCTCTAAGCTGGTGGTCATGGTAGAGATGGCAGTGCCATGGGAAGACTGGATTGAGAAGGGGTTCGAGCATAAGAAGGCCAAATACCAGGAGCTGATAGAGTTGTGCCGGAGACAGGGGCGGATGGCACGGTCAGACTCTGAAGAGATGGTGTGCAGAAGTTTTGCTGCCTGCTTGATCTGCAGAATCTACTCTCTCCTTGGCATTATGGGGGCTGCAAAGAGAAGAGCCATCAGGACAGTCACAGAGGCTGCTGAGCGAGCCTTCAGATGACTATGGATTGAGAGGTGTGACTCGTGGACTAATGCCGCTAGGACACAAGCTGGGGCCTGATCATCCCTGGCTGTGTCGCCTGGGCAAGGGTGTTTGACATTGAAAGACTCGGTGACCCCAGGTTCCATCACTGATGATGTGTCCCAGAACATTTTAGGATGTGTCACAGTGCCATTTGTTCCTTTCCAACTTTAGATTTTATATTCTGCAGCCAAGTGTGAAGTGGCCAAGGGTTTTCTGGGCAAGAGTTTCTTCTGCCTGATATCTGGATAAATAAGAAGGTAGGCATACATCATAAAATTTAGCCCCAGCTACATCTACAGCTGTAAACGGGGTTGGGGAGGGGAGAAAAGCCCACCTTGTTTTGTAGGCATTACGAAGTGTGGATATAGATACTCATATTCTCTTAAATTCATTACTTGATCCATCCCATTAAAGGAACCATATTATATCTTTATTTTTTCATAACTGCAATAAAGGTGGGAGGAGAGAGAGCAGCGCGCCGCGTGTGCACAGCCCTCCGGTGAAAAATGATATTGTATCCGTTAAATAGGGGCCATGGACAATTCTGATTTGATGGACACAGCCATGAAATCGCCGAGGAACATCTGGAGAAATTTCTGAAACGCCAGTTCGCTGCTGTTGTTATTGCGCGGTCGGGAATCTTCCGGAGGGAAGGCCTCAAAATCCCCGGCTTTGCCTGCTGTTGGCGACTGAGACTGAGGTCGAATCGTTCAGACAGAGATGGCACTCAGTACTTGGTGTTGGAGAGCTGATCGGAGGCTCGAAGTTTTCGGATGACTCAGAGTCGGACTGTGGTCAGGGTATGGCAGGGAGAGTTCTTCTTCCTTCTCCCGTCTGCGTGAGATGTGGGACATTTGAGAGACTTTGAACTTTTTACTGTGCTCATGGACTTCTTCATCAAGTTATGGTATTGTTGCACTGTTGTAACTATATGTTATAATTATGTAGTTTTGTTAGATTTTTAGTCTTGGTCTGTCTTGTGTTTTGTGATATCACACCGGAGGAAATATTGTATCATTTCTTAATGCATGCATTACTAAATGACAATAAAAGAGGACTGTATGTCTTCATAATCTAAACAGGTGATTTGGAAAGGGCTCTTACTTTTCAAAGTCCATCCCTATGACCCATTGTGAGAGGTTGGAATGGGTAAAGCTGGCCAACAGGGCTCTGGGGAAGCTGTATAGGCCAATCCCCTGCACAGTGGATGCAGTGGATTACAGAAACATTAATGAACTCCAACCATATCATCGACGATGATGGACATGGGAGGTCATCGATGACCTCTGCTTCACTGTGAGCTAAGGGTTCAAGAAGAAGAAGGGAGACTTAATTATATTTCATAAATCACAGAGTGGATCACAAACCATCTTGGAGTAACTAAACATTTCCCTTATTAAAAGTTTATTGTTTGTGGAAACTTACCATTTTTAAAAAATCTCCTCCTCAAGTTCTTTCTCAGTATTTGATTGTATGTAGAGGTAACAGGTTGCTCATTCTATCAATCTGGTGATACTCGATAGAACACTACCTTTAGTGATGCGTTTTTGTTCTCATGCTGTAAATTTCAGCTTTTGTTCATCATGTCCTGCTCTTTCCTTTCAACATGATTTATAATCTTCTGAACCTTCTACAGCTTGGCTCTGCTTAGTGCCAAGTTTCTATCAGCACCGTGGCACTGCAGCTTCCTGCAGTAATTAAGGTTTGTGTTATCCTGACCTGATTTCTAATAGATGGTGTATTTTGGAATGTATGGAATTCATTCATGTCTCACATTACTTCTGCCACTCTTCTTCTTTCTGTTAGTATTGTTTCCCTCCCTACTTATTCCTCAATCCCGTTCCTCAGACCTCTGCCACGTTTTTAGGCCAGCTGTACACCTTTGGCCCTCCACCTTCTCTTTCAGAACTAGTACCTGTTGCCCATGTACTTTAAATGCTTAAAGGTTATGCTTCCATCTGTACACAAATATTTAAAATTACTCTGCATCTTGGTTTGGGACAGTACTATCTCAAATATTAGCCTTGAGATGTTACTTTGCACTTCTTCTCCTAGTTTCTTGAATTTCCAATATAAGATCCCTTCCTTGAATCAAGTCCCCTTGCCCGTTGGCATAGAAACCATGACCTGTCATGGTTTAAGCAATGCTCCACACATTCCTCCTGCTTGATCTCCCCCACTTTAAGATAAAAACATAATTTATATTCCATGGCTTTGTCACTGGAATATCCATCCAACCCTCTAATTCACATACTTTTGTAGTCCTTCTGCACCATGGCATCCCAGATAGTGTCTTTCTCCACAGTAATATGGTTCACATAGTACCTATTAGTTTCCTACTGCCCTTGAAAGCCAACCAGTTGAAACTAATATGCTCACTAAAAAAAAAATTAGTTTCTGATCCGATAAGCAGGATGGCAAATCTCACTAGTTGTGGCTCCCACTATTCCTCCGACTCTACATATTCCTTTCATTTCTTCATGGCCATTGACAGATCTTCACTTTCCTGACTAGGAATAGCTATGCCAAGTAAAGTCTGATTTATATATTTTTCTTCCTGATCTGCATGCCATATAATGTATAAATCTGTTTCACAGATGACATGATCTCTAATTCATTATGAAGAACCTGCTTTTGATTGCATTCATTCTTTGTTTTGCAATTTTCCATTAAATACGTTCAAAACCTGAGGTGGGAGAATGCTTGCAACACATAACTGAAGGGCTATAGATTGAATTAGTGTTTCCCCAGTCCCTAGCTTCCATTTGGCTCTTGCGTTCTGGTCAACCAACAAGCTGGAGTTTTCAGTTACTGTGGTACACAGTGGAGTTGTCTGGGTTTGGATCTTCTCTCATGGTGCAGCAAAATCTACAGAATCTTTAGAACTGATTATTGTAACAAAAGCAAGGATTCTAAATGCATTTTTTTGGAAAAAAAAAGTTGAGGGAGAATCTTTACTTTTAATACAAAGATACATTCTAGTGTTTGTCATTTACTTGATCACTTTCTCTTTAATAATGACACTTTTAAAGTCTGGAGCAAAACCAATTTTCTTTTTATTTCATAGATCCTAACAATGCTATGGTATGTTTTTTTGATAGTGTCATTAAGGCAATTTTGCCTTCATAAAACAGTTTTGTCTAAGTTTTTTTTTAGTGTTTGGGAATATAATGCACTTCTTATACTGCACAATGTTATCATAATGTCACCTATCAAAATAATACATAATCACTCTGCCTCCCAAAACCTGATACCATTTGTAAAGCTTTAACCTCTTTAACCATTTCAATGACTGCAGTAAATTTTACAAATAATGCAGGTTTTTGGATTGTCTTAACCCATAACTAGCTCCTTCACATTGACTTTCAGCTGGGATTTAGCAAATGAAACGCACTACAGACACTTACTTTGGAGAGAGATTGGATAAATTGCCAAATTACATTCTATAATCTGTTAAATATTTTATGATTCCATTGCTTTTAACAGTGCAACAAAATATCCTCTAACTACCTGTACTAAATGATTTACCTCTTGAATTTCATGTTATTAAATACTTGGATTTAATGTTGAATTTTCTGTTGTTTAAGAATAATTTTGCACAAAACTTGCACGCTGATCATTTCAAAACAGAATAGAAAACATTTCAATAAGTCTCTATCTTCACAATAATATCTGAATTGGTTGAGTAATACTTGGTTTAAATAGTTTGGATTTTTTTTTCTTGAGTTCCCAATGCAGGATTATTATTTACATGCAACAGATGGAATTTGCTGCATGTTCAAGCATTAATCAATGAATGCTTCCCTGGCTCTTGACTGAAATTCCAAGGTATTTCTTTCTATTTAGGCTTACAAGACTTCGATCTAGCTGGATAGAACTTGATTTTAATAATTAAGTTGAGATATGTCTGTTCAGTATTTCCTGTTTTTATGTGAAGTTGTAGTGAAACAGATGCTCTGCCTGACCACCTGAGTTTTATAAAATTGACATTTTTATGTAAGTAATATTAAACAGTTATAATTTTACTAATTGAATGATTTGTAGATATTATTACATTTCTGAGTTTTAAAAAGTTATATAAGATTCAAAAGAGTAATAAAATTTCTGAATGAGGTCTGGCAACTATTAGAGGATGATGCTTGACCTTTCCTAAAGTACATGAGAAACAAAGTGTGTGCTGCTGAACAAATGGGACTAGTTAATAAATCAAGAGCCCACAATAAGTTAAATTAATTTTATGATTTTTCCATCTTCTTGGGTTGAATTGGTCTCCTCTAAGATCCCCCGGCTAACAATGACTTGAGAATATCCCATGATGCCAGGTTTCACTGTTACGTACCCCGTAACTGGGTTGCCAAACCAGCAGAAATGGATCACTCAGTTGGAGTCTGGAGTACTAGAACTAAGAAAGTTTTATTAAAGAAACAAGCAACACAGTAATCGAAAGGATAATAAATGCAACAGTTCAGCGATGATAAACACACATGTGCACAGAATTAAGATAACAGCATCAATCAAGCTCTATCGTTGTCTAGGGGTAAATGACCAAGTTTCAAAGTGACTCAAAGTTCAGTTCGCAGTAATCGTTGCCATGGCGATGGACAACGTGGGGGAAGAGAGAGAGGGAACAGGAACAACTGATCATTCAGAACGGCTTCACTCACAGACCGGCGAGATTGCTCACAAGCAACTTTTGGGCGGGTCCTTGGTGATGTCACCTGAGGTCACCGACTGTGACCCCTCCTCCAGATGCGGTCGATCCTCTGCAGTGAACCCGGCACCCAGGCAAGGGCGGACACACACCGGGTTCCCGCTGATCGTACCTTTCCACCCACTCGTGAGAAGCGTACCGCTTCCAGGGTCTCGTTACCTCGGGTGGCGTGTGTGCTGCCTTAGCGAACCTGTCCCTTTTTATCCCCCTGCTGGGGTATTGCCTATCCATACTTCAAACAGTTCAGGGTTCAAAGGGGGGAGCCGCTCCAGACAGCTCTCTCTCCCCCGTTCCTTCATTACACATCTCCAGACGCTGCTCCATTGTTCCTTATCTCTCCTTCCCCTGAGGGCAGGTGGCAGACCAACTGCTGATGCCACTGATGCTAGCCCAGGCCAGCAAACATCTTAATTTTATGTGTATTCTCGTCACACACCATGTTCACAAATATTGCAGCACTCAATGAACAGAATATCAGCCATTTTATAAAAAAACATAAATGAACGTGAAATTAAAAAGGGGAGAAAAATAGAGCAATGGCTACACGTGCAACCGACTTCATATTGATATGTGTGCACAAGTGTGACCCCACAGTAACATTCCAAGTTTTCCCCATTCAGAAACTCTAGATCAGTGATTCCCAGTGGGGACAGTTCGTGTCCTATGGGAGTGGTTACATGTCCTAAGGGGGCATTAGTGGAAATAGAAGTTGTTGAGGGGTGTCCAAGATTCTTGGGGGGGGCGTAGTAAGTGGCACCCTAACTTAAGGCATGAGACCTGACCGACCATTAGTAGAGCAGGCACTTCCAAAAATAAAGGATAAGGCACTGGAACACAGGAAGAACCATTGCTGTGGAGGCAGTGAAAAAGAGCCCAATCAGTGTTCCTGCCGACCCTGAGGATTCCTCTTGAAGTTTTCAAAGCGGCCTCGACTTCATATGTGCAGACAAAAACCATCTTTAGGGATTATGAGACCTTACATGATTGGTCAACTGCACTAACTGGAATAGTATAAATGTAAGGGGTTTCTTCTTTTATGTTACTGCGAAGGATAACAAAATGGCTTCTTTATTATGTTTATAATTAAAATGGCTTTTATAATTATAATTAAATGGCTTTTCTGTAATAATACAGTAATTGCGATGTAAGGAGATCTCTCTCTCTCTGCTTGTTTGGGTTATATTATTGATAAGAGGGAGAACCAATTGGGATAGATGTTATTCTTTCTTGTGTGTCTATAAGCTATTGTGTTGCGCGGGTTTTGGTGCAGAAGGCAGATGGGGGCAGAGAGAGGAGACGCGATACTGTGACCCTGGGCGGCAGGACCGACCCTGAGCAGGAGTCCGAGGCCCAGGGTCTTCGGCGAGGAGAGGAGATGAAGACAGACTCGTATGGAGCTTCTGGTTGACCACAGTGGTTGGTCCCAGGCGGCGGGTCGAGGGGGTCGGAGGGGATGGAATGGTGGATAGAAGACTCCGTTAATTGAGCTCCAACTGTTGTGCATGAAGTGGCTGAACTTTGATGAGTTTGTCGCCTTTTATTTTCTTTTCTATATTTTATCTCTATTAATTATATAGTTCCAGTAAGATCTATAAAGTGTAATCATTTAATCGTATATGGTGTATTGTCTGTTATTTGGCAGGGTGGGGTACATCACACAGCGTTCACACAAACTTGATTACCCAGTTTGGCGGGGCCGAAGGCTGCTCTCCCTCGACGAAAGCGAGCTGAGCGAGCCTGAGGCTTACCAGGGGGCTACATTTGGGGGCTTTGTCTGGGGATTTGTTCGATGGGGTGCTGTGTGATTGCCCTCTTTAAATCAGTGCTGCTGTGTCTCTGTGGGATTGCGGTTAGTAATGTGAGTCATTGTGGAATTGCTGGCTATTACTACATGCGTGTTGGGCGGTCTTTGTTCGAGTTCGACTAGCGCTGACGAGTTGGTGGTGGGACTGCCAGTGTCTATTGGTGCCCCAGGTAAGGCGGAACCATGGGCTGTCCATACTGTTAGGAGAGAAAGGAAAGAGTGGTCTGATCCGGAGGTAGTGTCTGCGAATAAATGTTATGGCAGCTATGGCAGGCTCCCCCTGGCTTTTGGGATATTGTCCATCCCTAAAGGGTCAGAGGCGTACGAGACGTGGGCGGAGCGGATCTCTCAGTTGTTAGATGAGTGGCAGTGCTCGGTTGAAGGAGAGCGACAGAGATTGGTTGAAAGTTTGAGTAGGGGGGCTGCTGATGGTGTTACAACTGTCAGGTTCAATTACCCCGTAGTGACAGCTGCCAGTTATCTGAAAGTGGGGGAAAATGCATCTGGTTCAACTGGAAGTAAAATGCAGCACCTGGGGAGCTTTCCATACCTGTGTCAGGAGATTGGGGAAAAGCTTTCAGTGTATCTTCTCTGGCTAGGAGGGCAGCTAAATTGCTTGCAGTGCCAGGGGGGATCATTTAAGGGGATCGGCACCTCCCTCAGTTGTTCCGCTGATCAGAGAGGTGTTGAGAAACTTAGTGGAGGCCCAGTCGGGGAATGGCTCAGGGTTTCTGGGGGAGCACGTTCCCAGCAATGTATCAAAGAACTTCTGAAAGGAAAAGACCCTATTCCTGAAGGTTTAGAGGGACCACATCCCAGTGTGTTGTTACGGATAGATGGAAGCTATGCTAAAGCCATCCTCGACACCAGGGCGCAGGTCAAGTTGTTGTACAGTTCATTTTACAACTGGTTTCTGAAGCATTTACCCTTGACAATATTAAGGGCACTGGAGATTTGGGGTACCAGTGCCAGTGATTATCCAGAAGACGATTATTGGTCAGTGAAACTGGAGTTCATGGGTGGATTGCCTGTGCACCCAGTGTTCGAGCTGCTTGTGAGGACGTGTGTAGCAGCCTTGGGCCGGTACTGAATTTAAACGAGACCCGATTGTGGTACAGCCTGGGGGAAGTATATCACGAGGGACGGGAGTTGACCGCTGAAGACACCTCGGTGAGAGAGAGGTCGTGGCGACTGGACCCTGTAGCCGTGGAAGACGTAGGCAGCGTGTGTGTGGATTATAGGACTCCGAACAGGAGCACTGTCATTGACCAGAATACGGTCCTGAGGGGCGAAGACGCTATGGTTTGTTTGTATGGTGAGACGTGGTTTAATGTGCTGGATCTGAGGAATGGATGTTGCCAGATCCCGATGAGTGAGGCCAACAAGGAGAAGACGGCTGTTATAGGTCCCCTAGGATTCTTCTGATCCGAAAAGATGCCCCAGGGCATATCCGGAGCCCCTGTAACCTTCCCGCGGGGCACGGGGAAGACCATGGGGGACGTGGAGATGTTTGGAGTTTTGGCGTATGTGGATGATCGCCCAGGGTTTGGATTTGCCTTGGGGGACGATGATGTGAGATGAGTGCCGGAGCCCAGGGCAACCATTGAAGAATTGGAGTTCATGCTCGTCAAAGTGGAGATGGGGAAACATAATTCTGATCCGGAACTGTGGTCATGTACTGATGAATTAATCCAGAGAGGCGAAACAATGACAAACCTTCGAAAGGATCAGCAGAAACTCAAGAATTCAATCCAGAACAGATTGGAAGAAGCTGGTGGTGTAATTGCGTCCCTGATGGAAATGGACATGAAGCGTGGGTCAGAACTGCTGAGACTGGGGCGAGAGTTGGAGGAGTCGGAGAAGAAGCTGACTTCTCGACTGCAGGAGGCTGAAGAGGTTGCAGAGGCAGCCCAGGCTAAGTGCTTCAGTTTGGAAAAAATCAAACAGCAGCTACTAATTGAGGAAATGGGGAAGAATAGGGATTCGAAGGATGATGTGCTGGATGTGTGGTACATGCTGCCTTTCGCTGACTTCCCCTTGATTGAGGAAGAGACTTTTGGCCCTTCCCCCACTGAGTCAGGTGTAGTGGGGAGGGCTAGCTGTGAGCAGCCTGGGTTATAGCAGGACCCGGAAGGAAAAGAAGCGGGGCCCCGGACACGGGATAGGGGCTCCGAGTTGCAGTGGAGGCATGAGTAAGAGATTGAGAGAGGATTTGGCAAGCAGACCCGAGGTATCCCCAGTAGTGTCCGAGCCTTAAGAATTTAGGTGAGGGGGTATGGAGGTCTCGGAGGATTAGGGAACTCCCAGATAGGTTGGCCTATGTAGCGCCCGTGGAACAGGGTGTAAGGTCTACTGTTTGGGGAGCAATGTGACCGTTTGTACCCGGACGGGGTTTTTACATCTGCAGGAAGGTTTGGCGAGTAATTTAGAAGTCATGAGGACATCACCATATTTGGTGGGGGGAGAGTGTAAGGGGTTTCTTCTTTCATGTTACTGTGAAGGCTAACAAAATGGCTTCTTTGTTATGTTATAATTAAAATGGCTTTTCTGTAATAATAACTGCGATGTAAGGAGTTCTCTCTCTCTCTGCTTGTTTGGGTTATATTATTGATAAGAGAAGAAATGAACCAATTGGGATAGATGTCATTCTTTCTTGTGTGTCTGTAAGCTATTGTTTTGCGGGGTTTTGGGGCAGAAGGCGAATGGGGGCAGAGAGAGGAAACGCGATGCGTGACCCTGGGCAGCGGGACCGACCCTGAGCGGGAGTCCGAGGCCCAGGGTCTTTGGCAAGGAGAGGAGACAATGACAGACTCGTGTGGAGCGTCTGGTCAACCACCATGGTTGGTCCCAGGCTGCGGGTTGAGGGGATCGGAGGGGATCGAATGATGGAAAGAAGACTCCGTTAATTGAGCTCAAACTGTTGTGCATTAAGTGGTTGAACTTTGATAAGTTTGGTGCCTTTTATTTTCCTTTTATATTTTATCTCTATTAATTACATAGTTCCAGTAAGATCTATAAAGTGTAATCATTTAATTGCATATAGTGTATTGTCTGTTATTTGGTGGGGTGGGGTACATCACATAGCATCCACACAAACTTGATTGCCCAGTTTAGCGGGACCGAAGGCTGGTCCCCCTAGACAAAAGCGAGCTGAGGAGCCTGAGGTTTACCAGGACGAAGGGTCTCAGCCTGAAATGTCGACTGTACCTCTTCCTATAGATGCTGCCTGGCCTGTTGTGTTCACCAGCATATTTTGTGAGTGTTGATAGTATAAATGTAGCTTGCCGAGCACCAGCTCTATCCTGAATAAGATTCAGATTCCAATTTGAATCTTTGTGAACGTAATTTTCGTTGTTGAGATCATCTTTATCTTTGTCTCTCTGTTCCCTTGCTAACATTCAATAGCCATTCCCAGTTTGTGTTAAATTTTATTTTAATTTAGCCCCATTAATGATGGATAAGTATGTACAGTGTGATCTCTATGAATCTGAAGGCAGTGAAGCCTTGAATTCTAATCCTGCTGGGAAACAGAAACTACAGAAAGTGCAACAATACAATGTTACATACTTGGAGAATGGTTTTATTCTGTTCCTGACAGATCAGTGATGCCCCATGTGTCCTATTTGTAATACTGTGCCGTCTAATGAAGCCATGAAACCATCAAGATTGCAGAATCACTTCCATAAAAGACACTCTGAAAAGGCTACTTATGGTGTTACTCAGTTCCAGAAGATGAAAGAAGCATTTGAAAAGCGTTGCACACTCGAGTCATTTGCTAAGAAAGCTAAAAAATGACCTTGATAATGGTCTCATTGCTTCTTATAACATTTCCAAAATGATAGCAAAGTGTGGAAAATAGCATTAAAATTGTTGAAAGATTACTAATGTCTGCTGTATCAGAAGTGCTCACCACTGTTCTCAAAATGGATACTTGTATTTTAAAATCAATTCATCTTAGTAATAACTCTGTAGCTCATTGTATTGGCAAAATAAGTGAAGACATTGAGCATCAACTATGCGCAGAGCTACAAAAGATAGAATTTGGGTTACATATGGATGAGTCAACTGTGTGAAACAAGGCATTGCTAATGGCATGTGTATGCTTTACCAGAAATGGAAAAGTTTATGAAAACATTCTCTTTTGTAAAAAGTTAAAAACAAATAGCAACGGAGGATCAATCTACATTGAGCTCAAAATGTATATTGAGGATAGATAAAAGTATTTTGATTTGGAAATTGATTTTTGTGCAACAGATGGAGCACGATATATGACAGGTCACCATGCTGGTTTAGTGGCATTTATGAAAAAAAGGAATTCCATGTCCTTTTGCAATCCATTGTGTAATACATTGTCAACATCTTGCAGCCAAAAACCTCAGCCAGCGACATTTTTCAAGCATGACTCTTGTAATATCTGCTATCAACAAAGTTAAAGCTCATCCATTAAATAGCAGAATGTTTCACCAGTTATGTCAAGATAATGGTGAAGAGTTTGAAAGCTTGCTTCTGCACACTGAAATGAGTTAGCTGTCAAAAGGCTGTTATTTCAAACATTTCTTTGATCTTTTTGACACTGTGGTTGAATATTTGCTCAAAGTTGACAAGAGTTTGGGAAACAAGTTTGAACTTCTGTGTGGA